>NC_090197.1:40523055-41972221 GCF_033026475.1 Channa argus
ATGGCAAAATTATTGTGCCTTCACAGCTACATGCCTTGGTGCCTTATCACAATGACAAATATTCCCTCTCTATGGGTCTGCTTTTTGAGCCACAGGAACATTAACACTTTTATGTTCTCTTTATGTTTTTTCCATTGTTTCATAGGTCTTTCTTTTCTTTTTGTTTCTCATTTCTTATGTTGCTGCAAATTTTGTAAACAATTCTGAAAGAAAGCAAATAAAAAATGTCTAACTTGAGCCTTTTTGTTCTTAAGAGTCACACACAACACCTGAGTCATTCTAAGATAGTGATGTTACCAAAGCAAGGTCATAAAATAAAGGAGTGGCCAACATCCTCCCCTCCCCAACCCATCCTCCTTTAGTAAAGAGAAAAAAAGCACTGTGCAAGCTTTGCTTATACCCAATTTCCTTCCATCCAATCAGGCGATCCTTGAGAGCGGATGGACAAGTCGGGCTGTTTATGAGGAGCCTACAGGATGGGAGTAGAAGGGAGAATATCGGCCACTCCACCCAATTTAAACCTTCTTCATCTTTTGATTACTCGCTGCACATGAAAGAGGAGGCCGATCTGGAGAGCGGCCCAGAGTCACCCCTCAGCCATAACCTCAGTTCCAGTCCTGCTGATCTTTTGAGAAAGGAATCTGCTTCCTGGAATTCCAAAACTAATTTTAGAGGTCTCCTCAAACTCAAAACTAACAGTGAGGATAGTGAACATCTTAAAGACATACCCAGGTTGTTGGAAGCCACTGGAATTTTAACAAAATCACTTGCCTATGAGAAGGGAAACCTCCAGAAAACCGGCAGGGAACACAGCCCCTCCCTCTCTCAAACATCATCTTTTGACCTCAAGATTCCCCAGGTACGGGTTTTGGCCACAGGAACAGATACGACTTGGGATTCCCTACCAACTGACTATTCAGATTCACTTTGTGAAAATAGTCTGGGAAAAAAACTTTGTTCTATTCTCCCCAGACAAATCCAGCAAAAGTGCAGAAGAAGTTTTAATAACTCAGGTTCTGAGAAGGAATATTGGCCTTACAACACAGACCGCCAAGCCTTGGGGGGAAACTGTGCTCTGGATTCAGAGTCAGACCTAAGTAACAAGCAGCCAAGGAAAAAACGTGGGCGATATCGACAGTACAACACTGAGCTACTGGAAGAGGCTATTGTGGTGGTGATGGGTGGGAAAATGAGTGTGTCTAAAGCCCAATCGATCTATGGGATTCCACACAGCACCCTGGAGTACAAAGTCAAAGAGCGACTGGGGACCTTGAAACATTCCCCCAAAAAGAAACTGAAGCTGATAAACCAGGCAGAGGAACAGGGGATGTCACAGTCCCCAGAGAGTAAACTTCAAACATCCAGTACACTGGTTCTCACAAAAGAGGGTGCACCTGAAGACAATGACAAGGATTGCCACGATCAAAACTTTTTATCAAATGATTGATATCCGTTGTACTGATCCGTTGCAACTTGCATTTGCCAGACAGTGGTAGTAATTTAATTTTCTATAAAACAATAGATGTGTGTAACTTTTAAATCAAAGGACAGATATTTAATATTAATTTATTTGATTTTACCACTCACTTTTGGTCATTCATATATTAATATACTTTTGTACAGTCGTCTATTTAAAACGCAGTTTCCCTAACCTGCAGATTGTACTTGACACAACAGGTGTAAACATTAATTTACTTTTACTATATCATAGTATATTGTTGATAGATTTCAGTTTATTGTTTAATTTATGGAAATGAAAGATCATTCCTGTCTATAAATGTGCACCTTACACATAGTTACAAGTGAAAGTGGCGCCCCTTGGTGTCTTCTCTCAGTACTAATCAGAGCTCATGGTAATACACCATGTTTAAACTATAGCTGCCCCTGCAAGTGTGGGTGAAACAATATTAAACATCTGTTATTGTATTTGGATGCTTATAAATTGTATTTAAAGTATGCCGATGTTTTGTTAATGCACATCTATGGCAGAAAGAGGCACTGGAGATGTACAGCTGTCCATTACTGCTTAACACTACAGTTTGTTTTTATCATGCAATTAAATTTAAATTATTTATTAATCACAAGCTGATAGCCAAATATTAATCTATATTCTAAGATGTTGGAATATCATGGTTTGTTGTCCAAAATTTCACTTTACTCTTCAGCCTATATCACTGGCATAATGAATAGTTGTTTTTCCTCTTAATATCATTTCATCATTTTACATCCGATGTTGAATAACTGTACACATAAATATTCCTCAGCTACAGATATGCATAACTAAATAATTGCCTCATATAAGTCACCTATAATGGGGAAGGGGAATACCTAAATACCCTGTTTGAGGTAACATTTAAGGATGTCTTTCAGACACGTTATTGTGTCCTACACTCAGATTACTTCACAGCCTACCTTGACTAGGTGTCAGTAGCATTTCAGCACCAGTGCAAGCCTTCAGATTATTTCATTTTCTCTCTGATTTAGGGCTCATCTTTTTCAGATTTCAGGTATTATCTCTGGGATTTCTTGTCTAAGATACAAGAAATTTTCTTTGTTTTCTTTTGATTATCAAAATGATGTAAAAATGTAGTTAGCATTTTCATAATTGTGTAAAACGTATTATAAACATCTTGCCCACCCATGCCACAGGAGATCGAATTGTCAAATGCTTGGGTAAATTAAACAGATTTGCCTGGTTAGTGAGGATGACGTTCTGTACTGATGAATGTTCTACAACCCCAATTCAAAATAAGTTGTGATAATGTGTAAAACCTAATTAAAAACAGGATGCAATGATTTGCAAATCTCATCAACACATATTTTATTTACAATAGAGCATAACTTAACAACATTGGATGTTTAAACTAAGATATTTTACCATTTCATAGGAAATATTAGCTTATTTTGAATTTGATGGCAGCAACACAAAACTCAAAAAAGTTGGAATAGGGGCAACAAAAGGCTGGAAAGTAATTGCTGCAAATAATAAAACAAATGGAGAAGTATTTATGAGAAGTATTTGCATATTTAAGCAAGACAATGCTAAACCACATACTGCATCCATCACAACAGCATGGCTTCAAAGGAGAAGAGTCCGGGTGCTGAACTGGCTTGCCTGCAGACATTCACCACCAGAAGACATTTAGCGCATCATAAAATAAGCTTAGGACTGTTGAGAAGCTAGAATCCTGCATTAGACAAGAATGGAACAACATTCCTCTAAACCTCCACCAACTGGTCTCCTCTCTTCCCAGATGTTTTACAGACTTTTGTTAAAAGATGCTACACAATGGTAAACATCACCCTGTTCCAACTTTTGAGAGATGTGTTGCTGCCATCAAATTCAAATTGAGCCAATATTTTCCATGAAATGGTAAAATGTCTGTTTCAATATTTGATATGTTGCTTATGTTCTATGGTGACTAAAATATGGGTTGATAGAATGCAATGATATGCAAATCTTGTTTTTATTTACATTTTACCCAACATTTTATGAATTAGGTTTGTAATTAGTCAGTCACAAAATGTGCAGTAGCTAAACTATAGCTGTCGGACTGTATTGAGGTATTTTTGACAAGGTTTACTTCAGGTAAACAAGAACATAGATTGTTCTTGTGTTCATGTGAGTGTTTTAAAAATTATATATAAATAAAATAAAAAACAGCAGATCGACAGATGAATCTTAAGATGTGGAATTTAACAATTGGCTGACTACAGTCTTTCTAACAATTGCTAGCTAAGAAAGTTAACATATTTGTTGGTTACTAGTGAAATCATGCCTCCTTCCCACAACCTTTTGCCCATGTTACTAGGCAATGTTTCAATAAAAAAAAAAAAAATCTTGTTATTGTAGAAATTAACTGATAAATTTCCAGACTGTCACATTTAATAGAATATACATTTCCTTTAAATGAATACAATTTATTAGGCCTGATCCTATTGTTATTACATAATAATTTCATAGAATTTTTGCCTAGTGGACTTGGTAGAAGCAACTCTTTGACTCTGCTCTGTTCATTATTTTGCTCCATCAGGACACCTCATTGTGCATTATCACAAACCTTTATAGCCTTTTACATATACACAATGTTGAATAGAGGAACATGGATGGTTTATAAACACACTTAGTCTGTAAATATAAGCAGTTAACTCAGCTTTTGTATTTACTGCCATGTACTGCATTAAATTGCCTACATTGGAAAATATTTAGTGAGATTTGGTACAAACAGAAAATATAATTGCACACATGTATAATAATAGCACTGTAACAATTGTAGAACTTTCTGAAATGGTAAACTTACAACTAACTTTTTGGATATCTCTTAGTTGTTTTTGTGTACTGATAGTTTTCACTCTAAATGCAGACATTTGTTTTGTATATTTTTTGCTCAAAGGGATTTTTTGGGTAATTAATCAAACTCTAATTGCATTTTTTTTCTTCAGGTACACATTTATGATTAAAATTAGTTTGCTGTTTCATTGTCATAAATTGTTTCTGCATTGAAAGCTATCTAGCATTTTGTAAGTCGCACTTAATTTCAAGGCATTTTATCTAACATATTGAGAACATACTGTAAAAGTGCTTTGGCTTTATTCACATGTAAAACATTTTTTGTGCTCTTCATTGTCCATTGTAGCAAAGCTAGTAGTTGACTACCTCATCTGGAAAATTCAAATTGCAATATATTGTTGTTATAGCTGTTATTTGTAGCAGCTTCACATAAACACAGTTTATTGTAGAAAGAATTAAGTAAAGTTGATATAGGTTTCTGCCAGTATGTATAAATATGTCCATTTATTCATGTAGTTAATATCATCTTGATTTATTTATTTATTTATCTCAATTCTTGTTTTTGGTTGGAATTTAGCAGTGTAGGGGGGCTTCTTGTTTGCGGCTGTTTGTTATGAGAAACATTTTTATTTCAGAAGTGGGGGAAGAGTTTACCTCTGTTTACTTACCTAGTCAAACTGATGTAAATTTTTTTTGAAATTTTTCTTAATATTGGTTTAATAAGATTTGTAATGAATGGTTTGACAAAAGCAACTTGTGTCTATAAACATAAGTATAAAATGTAAAGAGATAACATTTAAGATTGCTGCATAATTTTGACTAGCTGCATATGCTGTGGCTCTTATGTGCATATGCTGTGGCAAATGATTAGATAATATTGATGAAAAACGTATTTTGTACATTTGATTGAACATTTGCAATGTTATAGAATGGAATTGGATGTATTTTGCATGATTAGACTAAGTTATGTGTCAGTCAGAAGTTGGTGATATATGGTAACTTTTTTTTTACTGGAAGTGCTGTGTGTTGCTGCATTTAGTGTCAAGTCCACAGTGCATCAATTAGACTAAACTAAACAAGTTAAAAATTTGATTGTGGACTGAAGATGTACGTGAAATACCTTCACTCAATAGTACAAACTGATTTATATTCGTAATGTACAGTATATGAACATTTTACCAAAACCTCTTAGTGTGCTTGTAGAATACTATGTAATTGAGTTGTGCTCTGGGTTACATCTGCTTGTTAGAGTATTTATTTGTTTGGAAAAAAGGCATGAACTCTGTGTCAGTTTCTTACTGCAGTGGTGAGATGTAGAGCAAAACCCTCAGGGATAACACTTGCCACTCATTATTCAGGTAGTCACTTGACTCCTCAGATCTTGCAAGCAGTGAAGTGACGTTATTGAACTTAGCAAAAAAAAAGTCAGGTTCCATTTCAAGCAATTATTATTTTATTTATTTATTTATATTTTTAAAAATGTATTTTTAATCTTTAAATTTTAGCATGCTGTACAAATTATAGTTAGAACCAAACCCCCTGTTCACCATTTTATTTATACTTTGTCATTATAACCTCAGTGCAGGTAGGAAGTTGACCAATGGACTAATAAATTAGCAAGTTTCTTTACAGTTTAGTACACAGCGTATTTTGATTAAAAAAAAAAAACAAATACAAAAAACCTCCCTAATGCAAAATACTAAAACCAGAGATGTACTGTATGTCCATTTGAAGTATTCACGCCATCATTTGTGATTTAAAGCTATAATATTTTATTCACTATTCTGTTGTTTCATTCTTTCCTATTGACACTAAAATGAGCATTTTTGCTTGTCTCTGGCAGTAACGCATCCAAATTGCTTGCTTGATCCAATAAATATCATTTAATACCTAATATTGATTATTTTTCAAACTCACTGAGTAAAAGCTACGTAACAGGTAATCCACAATTTTTAATGCACCTCATGTCAAAATTATACTAGTTATATTAGTACAAATATAATGTTGTTTTTATTTATCATCAATTATAGGCTTTGAATTAGTTTTTTTTTTTTTTTAATTTTTTATTTTTCTGTCCTTTCGGCCTATCCTGTGAGTTCAGGGTCCCCACAGCGGATTATTTGTCCGCGTGTAGATTTGGCACAGTTTTTACGCCGATGCCCTTCATGATGCAACCCTCCCAAATTTTTAACAGACTTGGGACCGGCACTGCATGGCTGGGGATGGGGTGTGGCTGTTGGGGGTTCAGTTTCTTGCCCAGGGACACTTTGGCATGTGGTCGGAAGAGGGGGGCATGAACCTTCGACCCTATGGTCGGTAGGCATGCACTCTACCAACTGAGCCACTGCCACCCGATTCAACATTATTTTATTGATTACTCTTTCATCTTGCAGTTGCCACCACCTCTTGTTCTGCAAGGTTATTTCAATCTTTCATAAGAAAGCCTTGTGATAAATCACCTCAGGAATCTAGGTGTTGTTTCATTCCTCTGCTCATTTTGTTTTTGAAACACTACAATGTAGCTTGGGAAAATTAGTTTTTTACCTGTTTAACAAGAGAAACTATTTAAACTTATAAATATATTTTTGGCATATTGTGACAGTTTAAATGCTACATGTATTGGAAGATTTCATAATAGACCTACCTCACTGACAAAACTTTAGCCAAAAAAAAAAAAACTGTCCCCTTGGTTATGAAATTTAGTTTGCACTGGCACAAACCTATTACAATAACTAAATTTGCATGTTTTTTTTGTTTTGTTTTTTAACTCGTTAATCATAGGTTTTTGTACCCCTTTTAATATTTGCTCATTCAAATGTGTTTGACTTGGTTTAATTAAAGTGGGACACATTATTAAATCTTTATTAAGTCTTGTGCATGCCTAGAATTTCCTTGATGTATATTGTAACAAAAAAAACTACTGTATAAATAAGAAAAATGTAATGGTTGTAACAATGTAATTTGTCAGGTTCACTGGATGAAAGATTCACTTTGAAAATCACTTCTAATAAATATGCAATCAAAACAAATTGTATATATTGGTAAATTATTTCAAACATGTAGAGCCACCACTTTTTAGAAGGTTTAATTATGGACTTGTAGAGACAAAGGACAAGTTTTAGCATAAATATAAAAATTACAAACTACTCAGTTGTATGAATCAATGTTATTTCTACTTCTTGTTAAATTTCATCTGCTTATTTTTTTTTCTCTTTAGGGAGTCTACAGACCTGCATGTTACAAAGGCAAAAGACCTGCAGTCCACTTCCACACTGGAACAGTTCATGGCCAAACTCTGCCCCCACCATCAGAGACAGATAGTAGATGCCATTGGTTTTTTACAGACTGAGGTCAAGGCGCTTGCATCCACCAATACACACCAAGCCTCTAATTCTACCTCTGGCATCCGGGGAACTGCTTGTTCTACTACACAATTCATTCCGGTCACACCTGAGAAGTCATGCCCTGAGCTAAGCTTTTCCAGTGAATCTACTCCCAAATTAGAAGTTCAAAATATCTCCCCTTTTGCTGCAAGCAGTTGTACAATAGAAAGAGCTCCTGAAAATGCAGTGTCACTAAAAACATCTGTTACTGCTCGCTCTGCAATAGATCTTCGTAGCCCTGGGTTAGGAAGTAACCATGCTTTGGTCACTCACACCTCACCTCCAGTGGACACAGAGAGCAACTATTATGGTAACCATGCACCGTTGAAGATGAAAATTATGACCAGCAATGTTGCTGATGGAAAGAAGTTGTCCTGTGTGCTCAATGCCTCTCTTTCAACTCATTCTGACACTTTGGAGGACAGACAGGTTAACTCAGTTTCATCCAACAAAACAGAGACTCATAGTGCTAGACTCAGCTCATCTGTGAAAAGACACAACCAGGCTGGTCATCAGTATCAAGCTAGACAGAAAGAGACTCTTGGGCAGGCCAAAGATACACCAGCAAAAATTATTTCAGTCCATATGACCATACCATCAGACTCTCCACGGACTGCAAGGAAGACCTTCAGGGCATCCACTGATCATCGGAACAGGGACTCTGCTTGTAGAGGAATGGCTGACCCTGATTTTGAACACTGTGACATTGTTTTTATTGACAAACCAATCACTGAGTGCTTTAAGGAACAACGGCGTAGCATTCTCCCACGACGCAATGCCAGAAAAAGTACCAGAGGGCATATGTATTCCGATCAGATCTGGGAGTTAAAAACTGTGCGGACATTGGCTGGAAGAGGCAACTGTCCTAATCCAATGCCAGAGCTTATCACGTTGGTCACGCCTAAACAAATACTTTCAAAGCCTGAAGGTGTACCACCTGTTGATATGCCTGTTGGGCCATGCAGGGAGACAATGAATCAACAAATACCCACAGAAGAGCTAGATGAGAGTATAATTCCAGGAACTGGAGAAATGGTAGATGTAGCAGTTAGTGAAGTACATGTCATAGTTGAAACTAGTCAGACAGATCAGTTTGAGAACAAGGGACAGTCTCCTCCTACACCTATAATGAGCTCTCTAACAGAAAACAAACAAGAAGATCTGAACACAGATGTAGAAGAAGATACAAGTGCAGTTTCAGGGAAAACAGCAAAAAGTGAAGAAAGTGCTGCTCAGGTTTCATTTGAGGCAGAAAAGAATAACAAGCCTGACTTCCAAAAGGACATTTGCAAATGTACTGAGCAAATAGAAGCAGATACAGTAGTTGAACCAGAAAATATTACCACAGAAGAAGCTGAGCCTCATCTTTCATCAAATACACTGTACAACGATCAACCTCTTCTAAATCAGAATAATGCCCCATCACCCCCATCGGCGGTGAATCAAGTTAGAAAAAGTGAGGAAATAGATGATGAGCAACCTCTGAAACTTCAGCCAGAAGCACAGATACATTATAACTCTGAAATGACAGAAAAGCTAAACACCACTGGTTCAGCTGACAGGCCACTGGTGACAGAGACAGAAATTAAAACATCTGAAGCAGTTGTTGATAATGTTATCCCTTTAGAGACTGATGATAACGATAATGACAGTGACGTGTCCTCTAAGACACTTGACGCCCTGCTGAAAAAATTACCCCCTTGGCGTAGAAAAAGAGGCACCATTATTTCCCTGCCAAAGCAGTTAAAAGGAAAACAACCTGTGATAGTGGGTTATTTCAACGGTAGACCCATATCAGCCTCTGACAGAAGTCTTCGTCGTAGATCAAGTAACAGCCTCACATTGCCTATTAAAAAAACTCTTATTTCTAGTCAGAACACACCAGCCAAAACGTCTTCAACAGTTGAAAACAAAAGTTTGGAGCAACCGCCACCTGAAACACACAAACCTGTAAAATTATTTGAGAGTGTTCCTATGATTGATCACAGGACAGAACCGTCTTCTGACATACCATTGACCCCAACATCTAAACTTCTCTCGATGACCAAACAAATGCAGAAACAAAAGAAAGTTCAGAGTGATAAGGACACTTTTCTTGTCCTCTGTGATCACCCTGTTGATTGTCCTCCGAGCACAGAGTCCACACGACAGCTTAGATCAGCCAGCCAGAAGCTGGCAGGAAGTCTAGTGTCATCACCCACTGTACATGCTGTATCCCCTAAGCCAACTGCCGCACATGCTCTCGAGTCTACAGAACAGCTCCCCTCTCTCTCCCTGCTTCCTCCACTTCCTGATACTTCTTCTCTAATCATGCCATTGACCACTGCATCCTTTGAGCAGTCCCAGCAGAACATTGTCACAGAGTCAACTGTGGAACTAAACTGTGGAATAAAACCTCAGCTAGTAGAGACAATTTCTAAAGAAAAACAAAAAAATGAAGTAGAATGTAGAATGCAGACCAAACAGAAGCTTAGGTCTGCAAAGGTTGTAGATGACAGTAAAACGGAGAAAAGTGAGCTTATCGGTGAGAGATCAAGTCCACTCGAAAGTCTAAGTCCTATAAAGACTGAAATGCAAGCACAGATACCATTAAGAAATAAAAGCTTTCTCAGAAAGGAGGCAGAAACAAGTGATTATTTGCCAAATGTAGCATATTTAGAAGACAGGCTTGCACGTGGTGATGATAGCAGTTGTTCCATGTCAGACAAGCCCACAAGAATGCCATTAAGGAGTGAGAGTAGTAAGACTGAAATGTTCCATCTGTCCCAGTCACCACAGGTAGACAATAAGAAAGTAGCTTTGAGATCACCAAGATTGGCTGCACCTTCTACCAGTGCTCTTACAGCAACTGGACGACAGTCTGACATAGCATGCCCCATCCGAATAATGCCAGAAAGAATAACGAAAGCTCAAGCGAAGCCCTGTCCATTGTCTGTTACTTCTGTGTTGCCCCAGAGCTCAGGGATGCCTGTCATTGCACCAAGACCTGAGCCCCCAAAACAAACAGCTAACAAATTTTTTCAGACTCTGACTGGAGAAGAAAGCCAGCACCTAATTACGAATCTAAATATCAAGTATGATAAAATGCAAAAAGGTTGGGTGCAAATGGACAGAGAGGGACAGCCAGGTACTAAATATAAAAGCAAAGCAGACAGACAGGCAGCTATATGGAAAAGTAAGCGCAGGGCACGGAAACCAAAGTCTTCAGAGCACCAGAAATACTCACCAGTCCAAATGCTTTTCATGAAAGGTTTTAATCTCACTAGTATTTGTCGGTGGTTCCTTGAATCAACGGAAACAAAGTCCCTTGTCATTGTCAAGAAGGTAAATACTCGTCTTCCGTCAGAAACTCAGCTGTGCTTTCACAGCTCCTCTAGTGCTTCAGGGACCTCACAGGGGGTATTTCCAAGCCTACAGGCAGAGCGCTTAAAGAAACATTTAAAAAAATTTGCCATTGCCTCTCCTGTGAAAAGCAACCCCAAAAGTCAGAAACTGATTGCCAAAGCACTGCAGCAAGTGGCAACTGTAGTCAAAGGGAAAGAGAGGAGAGAAATGTCCAGTACTATGCGGACTTTGTCTAAGTCGCACTCCTCTGCCCAAGCCTGTAAACAAAGAGGCGAATCCCAAAAGTCCTCTGGTAAATCAAAGAATCCAGCTAGTGCAAGGATCTTAAGGAAGTACTCCAATATTCGAGAGAAGTTGCAGGTTCATCAAACCACTGTTAGGTTGAAAAAGGTCTCAAAAGACCTAAAATCCAACAATATGGAAAGACTGCCCACTACAAAGTCTACAGCTAGGTCATCTCTGAAAGCTAAGAAATCACCCCTATCTGTCAGTAAACAAATGAGAGGTTCTGAAGCTAAAATGGAAAGAAGGAAAGCAATGGGTGGCAGAAAGAATACAAAGCAACCTGTTCAGGAGAAGGTAGTCAGGGCTCAGGGCAGTAGTAGAGCCTCAAAAGATGCTACTAAAAAAGAACTGCCAAAGCGACGGTCTCAACGACTAGGGTCACTTAAAATACCTGATCGTAACTCTGCTTACACATCTAAAAGCAGTGTTGATAATAAAAAAACATTTGAAGGACAGAAAGTAGAGGTAGAAAAACCCTCTGTCAGCAAAATGAATGGTGCAAAAATCCAAACAAAGGAATCTTCACAAAGTACACTTGCTGAATTTAAGGGTACTGAAACTGCCGTTGAAACCCCACAGCAGAGCATCGATGTCAAGTTTCCCACCTCACCTGACCAGGTACTAACAAGATCCCAGAGAAAAATGGAAATAGCGGTCCCTGTGAGTGGGAGCCCCAGTCACGCTTCAAAGAGGGCCACAAAGACTGTGACAACAAAAAATGCATCTCCTAGAATAGTCAGGAAAGCTGAGGAGCCCACACTGACAAGAAGTGGGGCTTTAAAGACCTCCTTAAAGAGAAGTCGGGCAGCTTTGTTCCCACGCAGTACAACAAAATTGTCAACAAAGAGAGCTCTGGGGTCCTTTGAGACCCCAGCTAAGCGCACTAGGACATCATTCTCAAAATAAAATGGACCTACAACGAGAGAGATCATCTTTATTCAGAGGATTTTGTTTTATCTGAAATATATTCAGAAGGACAGAAGTATCTATTTTGTACTCTCAACAATCTCTTCAGAGGATACCTTTTTCAGTAGGCAAAGATGTGAAGAAGGAAATAATTTCTGCTTTTGTAAAGCTTCAGTGTGACAATGCAAATGTGATGGATTATTTGCTGAGCATTTGCCCTTTGTTCAGGGACTGCAGACAAGTCCTACATGATGTCTAGAAGATGTAGTTACTGTTTGGCTTTATGTTTCAGCATTCAATGGCATGGCTGGAGATAATAGCCTATAAAACTGCTTTTAAAAAGTTGTAATATCAAACATCAAGCTTTGTTATCAAGATGACAAATCCATTCACCATCCTCACTTTTTCCCATTTTCCATATAATTATTCTTTTAGATTAAAATGCACTGCATTTAAAGGTCAGAATGCTTAATATGAGAAGGGAGATCAGATTTTGAATGACATTTTTTACTTAAATAGGGTGTTTGTATCTCCAGCCTGTCTTCCACTCACAACATTGTGAATATGTAACTGTTGTGACCAGGTGCCTTATTTATGAAGTGTAAAGTAATAGAATGTGTTGCTAAATGTGAAAATGCCTGTCCTCTAGTTGCAACAGCTTTGAGTACCTGAAGAAGCAGTCAGCAATCATTTGTTTAACTGAGTGTGTACAAATTGTTTCCGTTCCAGAAAGAATGTACCTCATGATTAATGTGTACATTTTTACGTTGACTGAGGCATTCGGCTGTTTTCATTTACTCGTACCTGACAAGTTTATTTTTATATGCCCGTTTTTCCCAGAGCATTAACACACGATAGTTCTTCTCAAAATTGTTTTAGATGGCAAAACACATAAGTGTGTTCTATATGTGACACAAGTTTATTAATTTTATGTTTGGGGTCTGACCATTGCACCTGCTGTTGTCAAATGTAATAGTAATTTCAGTTTTGAGTATTTTACCTGCTTCCGAGTGTAATAATTTAGGTTTATGTGGTGAAAGTTTCAGCAACTATTGCAATAGAAGGTGCCCCCTTCATACAGTACAACTGAAACAAACAATTCTATTTATGTCCCTGACCTTTGAAAAAACCTAACTCAAGTCTATGCACAATTACAATTAGTTCCCATAATGAAAAAACATCTGACACCATGTAGGGGAACTGGCTCGTAGATCACTTTGGCAACAATTTCTGAACAACACAGGTCTGAAACTATGTATATATGGTTGTTATGGCCTCCTTAGCATTAATGTCATATGGAAAGGTTATAGATTTCTTTGCTTGATTATTGACAAGCTGCATATTAAATTTTGGCTTTATTCACATCACCCTTGTGATTTGTGCATCTAAGTATGTTGAAGTTGTATTATGTTGTTTTTCCTTTTTTTTTTTTTTATGTAATTGGCAGTCAGGTAGATGTTCTTATTATGTGAAGTTTCTTTACTTCCACAGTAGTAACTTGCAGTAGTGTGAGTAAATATAAATGCAAATGCCAGATTTAGCAGAGTGTTTTGTTTGATTTATTTTATTTTAATGTTTAGAGGGTAAATCATCTGTAAATGCAAAACATGTCTGTCATGTTTTTATTGTTATTTAAGATCTTCATGTAGGCTAACCAATTCCACAAATTGAAAACAGCCCACCAAATATCAGACTTGAATATGTTTATTCTTTACAGTTGCTATTTAAAGATTTAGACTTTGTACATTTAAAAAAAATAACTGCTTTATTTGTGGTAATCTCAAGAATGATACTTCTTTATGTTAAATACTTTGTATTTTTGCTGGACTTGATAAAAGATATTTGAATTTTATGTTTTGTTTCTTGGCTCATTTATACCACTTTTAAATGTTGTTGTATTTTGTCAACTAATCAGACAAGGTTCAACTTAGGAGTTGAACCTTCAGATTTGTCGGAATGATCCATCAAGGTATTGTTAGTAAAGTGGCAAAGTGAAATCTGAAGCGCTTTTTGAAAAAGGCAGACTGTAATCAAACTGCCTTTCTGACTCTCCACAAATAATTACACAAACACGGATGAGTACACTTTTGACATGTCTTTGATTTAAAGCTATCATGGTGCTGGAGTTTGTGTGTTTATATTGTGTTGACCAGTGGGCTAAGTGATAAATATCAGAAACTAGGTAGAGAAGTTTAAAGCCTATTGCCTTTCCTCCACACACCTGATCACAGAAACACATCAGTGCATTGTGAAGTAGCCCAGTGTGTTTGCTGAAAGCATACCGACCCCTTAATACGCTGCAACACACAGAGTATATTTAGTGTGATATTGTTTATGAGAAATAGACAGTTGAGGTACTTTTGCTCCTAGTGGACTGTGTCCTCAAAGCAAATCTGCCAGCTTTATAAAATGCTTTGATGCTGCCAATGAAGGCATTTCACAAGGGAAAGACTTGTCATGACCTGCCATACGGTCACAGGCGAAAGTCCTGGGCACCACAGGAAGCTCCCACTGTGGGACAGATTGGTAAGCAGTTGACTTCCGTCATCTCAGTCCCTGCAGAATTCAAAGCCTGAAACAACAACTTTACACCAAAACCAACATGTCATTAGGAAATTGGTGATTTGTTCATCTTAACAGTGAAATGCCAAATTCTTGATCCAACCAAAGCTGGGAAGACAGTGCAGCAAAGCACACAGAAATGGAACCTAATTTAACCACTTTCAAAACTACATAGGAACATTTGAACTGAATCTACTTGTTGGATGTTATCACCTTGAATGTTTGTGTTCAAAGTGAATGACTCAGCAGACAGAACTATTGAGAAACATACAGGTAGAATTGTTATTTGCAATCTTTGAGCTGCTAATGGACAGAGCATGCAAGACCACTGTTTTAGTGTGCATTTGACTGCTTCCCTCTACAGTATGAGTGTGAGTTGACCTATGTATTTACCTCTCAATGTTATTTATGTTTTGGCCTTTTGGCACAACTAAATTATGTTGGATTATCTTTTAGCAGTTCCTGAATTACAACCCCAATTAAAAAAAAAGTTGGGACAATGTGTAAAATGTAAATGATTTGCAAATCTCATCAACCCATATTTTATTCACAATAGAACATAAATGACATATCAAATGTTGAAACTGAGACATTTTACCATTTCATGGAAAATATCTCATTTTGAATTTGCTGGCAACAACACATTTAAAAAGTTGGAACAGGGTGATGTTCACCATTGTGTAGCATCACCTTTTCTATTCACGACTGTCTGTAAACGACCAGTTGCTGGAGTGTTAGAAGATGAATGTTGTTCCATTACAGCTGCTCAACAGTCCTGGGCCTTTACTGCCAGATTGTTTTTTTTTTATGATGCACCAAATGTTGTCTATTAGTGAAACTGCAGGCAGACCAGCACACCACCCGGACTCTTGTCCTGTGAAGCCATGCTGTTGTGATGGATGCAGTATGTGGTTTAGCATTGTCTTGCTGAAACATGCAAGGCCTTCCCTGAATGAGAGCATATGTTGCTCTAAAACCTCTATTTACTTTTCAGCATTGATGCTGCCTTTCCAGATGTGTAAACTGCCCGCACCATAGGCACTAATGAAGCCCCATACCATCAGAGATGCATGCTTTTGAACTGTCCGCTTATAACAAGCTGGATGGTCCCTCTTCTCTTTAGTCTGTAAGACACGGCGTCCATGGTTCCAAAAAGAATTTCAAATTTTGATTCATCTGAACACAGAACAGTTTTCCATTTTGCCTCAGGCCATTTTAAATGAGATTTGGGGAAGAGAACGTGGCGGGGTTTCTGGATTGTGTTCAAATATGGCTTCTTCTTTGCATGATACAGCTTTAACTTACATTTGTGGATTGCACAGTGAACCGTGATCACAGACAGTAATTTCTGGAAGTGTTCTTCAGCCCATGTAATGATGTCCAGTAGAGAATCATGCCTGTTTTGAATGCAGTGCCACCTGAAGGCTCAAAGATTATGAGCATCCAGTTTTGATCTTCAGCCTTGTCCCCTCTGCACAGAGATTCCTCCTGATTCTCTGAATCTTTTGATGATATTATTTACTGTAGATGGTAGGATCTTCAAAGTTTTTGCAATTTTATGTTGAGGGAGATTTTCTGAAATTGTAACACAATTATTAGACACAGTTTGTCGCAAGTTGGTGAACTTTGAGAGCCTCTGCCTCACGTTACCGACCTGTTGCAAATGAACCTAATTAATTATCAAATGCTTAGTTTTTTTATTTGCAGCAATTATTTTTCCAGCCTTTTGTTGCCCCTGTTCCAACTTTTTTGAGATGTGTTATTTCCATCAATTTCAAAATGAGCTAATATTTTCCATTAATGGTAAGATATCTTGGTTTCAAGATTTGATATGTTGTTCATGTTCTATTGTGAATAAAACATGAGTTGATAAGATTTGCAAATCATTACATTCTGTTCTTCTTTACGTTTTACACTTTTTTGGAATTGCGGTTATAATTTGATTCTGAAGATAACTTAATAAATTAGTGCTCAGGCAAGGTCTGGGTTAAAGAGAGTTTTTTTTTTTTTGGATCACTGTGGAGAATTACGGATGTTTATTTATGATAGGCATCAGGAAACTGTGAAATAACCTTGGAAGTGTAAGTCTCAATGTGTGCATTATGTCTTTGTGTTCAGATGTTACATTGACTTCCTTGTTTTTGCCTTTGAAGTTTTTAAGTATCCTGTCAAGGCATGTTTCAGGGTGGGAAAACATCTGCAGTAGGCTGATTTTTTATTTTTTATTTTTGGTTCAGTGATATTTTTCCCCAATTGCTATACTCTCTATTTTCCTTGTCCACTCTTGACAGAGATGTCATAAATGTCATGTAATGTGTTGGAGGAAAATATTTTGATGAGTTTATTTACTACTGTATATAATAGGTGTCTTTAGCAGCAATACTGAAGTCAAGTCTTATTAGCTGTTTCTGTAATATCACATTCTTTGAAATCAGTCACTCTTGAGTTTGAAGGATTTGTGCAGATAAATGTATGGAGGGGGCAACTTGGTCTGTCCTGTTGTTGCCGGCCACAAGAAACCTGCAGAAAATGGCCACAGGAAATATTTTTCTGTAACCAAGGATGGAGCGTGACCAGACGTAGTGGCACCGAAATTTAGTTAATGTATTTATTTATTTAATTTTTATGGAATTTAAGGGTATTTCAATATTTCCTTTTAAAACATGAATAATGTATTGACAAAATAATAAAACAACACATCCTTAAAAGCACACACATTTAAGTTTAATTAATGAAAAGAGTGGAGGTTTGGTAACATTTTGTCGGTGGCACTACATACATTCAGCATTATTGGGAGTTTTCAGTTCAATCCCACCATCAATCCTGTAAAAAAAAAAAAAAAAAAAAAAAAAAAAAGGCAAACAGACAGGACCCAACCAGCCATATTTCTTATGTTTTTGCACCAGTTCAATACAACAGAGACACTGTGTCGTTTACAATAACATACTTATGTATATAGTTGTAGATGGCAAATCTGTGCTTCTGGTCATGCGACCAAATAACTGAATTAAATCTCAATATAGCACAAGCACCACTAAGATGTTTAGAAGGAAGTTTAATGCACTAGTTCAGTGCAGAGGAAGCAAAGGAGACATGGAAAGAAAGCCACATTTGACTAAATATGCACCTTTATGAGGCACACAGCCTAAGAATTACAGTGACTGTTCATCAGTATCCTTTATAAGATCTTAAATGTTATTGTACACCACTGAGATCACATCAACAGCATGTAAAACAAAGTTAGGATGGGTAGCAATATGAATAGGAGCTCTGTGAGGTGGCATTGTACTGAGCTGAGATCAGTGTCTGCAGCCTTTCACGCTCTGAAGACACTTTAAACATTTATTTCATCAAAACGGGTAAACACAATCTCAGTCTGTAGGGAGAACAATAATTTAAGCCACCCTGATGACTGTCACTTATTTGACAGTATGCGATTTCGATATTTTACATTGGAAACTAAATGACAGCTAAAAGTTACCACTTCATGAATAAGCATAGGTCATATTTATCTATACACATTTATACATTCAGATATGACTGTTGTGTTCACTGTGATTGGCACCATTTGTTCTTTTTTGTGTGGAAAGCCAGTCAGAAATGACAGATATTAAAATGTCCAGACTTTTTCTCATTTAGTATCCGTCTGTAGTAGGCATGCGACGCACTCAGTTGCCTATTCTAGGATGGTATACCTTAACGTGGTCATTGTCTGAGGCAACTTCATCCTGTTTCTTCTGGCTTGACAGCAGCTTATGATCAGTTGAGCTTGACTACTGATGAACTAAAAAGACCTTTTTTTCTACGAAAAACATTGTTCAAATCAAAATGATAGAATACACCCAGCACAACAGGAAAATTAGCATGAAAACAATCCGTAGCCTTGTGTGGTATGGTAATTACATGGTATTGTTTAGAGGGACATATCGAAGACCCAGCTCTGAACTCTCCAGCACTTGCAGCAAATAAGGAATGTCTGAGCCAGAGAGGAGGAAAACACTGTTGTAACTCACCATTAAGTGGTATTGCTATTACACATTTATATACTGTTTCATTTCTCAGTTTTACCTTTTTATTTAATTTTGAAAATGTTTGAAATTCAGCAACAGTTACACCTTTTTCTTTGTAAAGGAAAATGTCTTTTAGATAAAATAAATAAAAACACGCACAGACTCATGAATTAGATGTAATATTCACATGGAAGACAACATATACAATATTAAACATATTTCTAGACCAATACTGACTCCATTAAAATAAGGCCAACCAGCTGCTGTATTTTTGGCCAATTAACGTAATTTACTACCATGTAGGAGCAAGTGAGATCAACAAATAAAAACACCTAGGGAACAAACTGAATGCTTTTCCACCAATCCCCAAAGCTTCCAGACTCACCTTTGAACATAGAAAAATACTATACCAAAATGAAATACAAATATATATATTAGAATCTGTTAGGTATTTCTATATAAAGGGTTGGTAGGAGGGGGTTGAGGGAGCTAAAGTTTACATCATGAGACAAAGTGTAACAAAAATAAAAAAAATCAATACAAGAAATTATGCAAAACAACACAAAATCCAGACAATGATTCTGCAACTTTTGTTTTCTAATAACATTTATAGTGATGTTAAGAAGCTCTACATGTTTGTTGGCAAACTCTTTTCCACACATGCAACAGTTTGCACAAGTTTAATACTGCAGGCATCAAGAGCAGCAGGGATAAACTGCCTCCTGCTCAAAGGGGGTGGGATTATGCAAATCATTCTATCCCTGAGGCAATGCATGCTGGGGAACCCATAACCACTTGGCATTGCTAGCGCCCAATTTGTTTGCTGTATGAACGGAGGAGATAGTTGCAGTACATGAGCCTTCTCGCTTTTCCCACTGTCTATAAATGTATGTATGCCATGCATGTGTTATCTTGTACTTCAAAGATGTGTCATGTTCAGTGCTGCTAGTCAGTGCAGTCTCTATTTTTGGAGTTTTTATGTTATGGTAGCTCACAGCAAACAGTCTATGACACCAGGCCACCTGGCCTCAAAGCCACGACATTCGCACTGGATTATGTGCCACTCTAACCATATCTTTCCTTTGCTTGCTTCTACGTGTGCATGTGTGAAATGGATGACTGTATCATGACAGAGAAATTATTACACCAAACCAATAACAACTTTAATTCAGCCCAAACTAAATCCAGCCCCATCCAGGTGAGTCAGCCAAGCTCAACTCAAGATAGCTTTGCCAAGTCAATCGGGCCAGCTCTCTTCTTATCCCTCTGTTTCTGTCTTTGTCTTTCTCTGCCTCTCTTCTGCATTTTTTTTAGCCAGGCTGGCCCCCAATGTTCTCGCTGCCTCCATGAAGTAAAGATGGTAAATGACTGTCAGAGGCCTCATAGGTGAATGGAAAATTCACACTGGGTATAATGGGTTGGAGGGATCCCTCAATCTTATTGCAACACCTTTGAAATTTCTGGACCCTTTGGAACAATGTTGCAGTTACAATGGTTTTGTTGACATTGTTGTCACTTCTGCTGTTGCTCATGATGTTGGTTGTTTCTCTGTGTTACGGTTGGGCACACACCCTTGGAAGGGGAGGAAATGTCCTATTTTACAAACATTGTTGTCCATAATATATAGATAGAGGTTTTATATATATTCTTTATAATCTCTTTCTTTCTTTCCCTTCTTCGCCTTCTTCCTGTCCTCTTTCTTCTTTCCTTCCTTTCTATCTTCTGCTGGGCAGCAGTGGCAGGAAATGTGAGCAAATGCTGCTACATGCAGCCCACGCAGCCACACTTGATGGTCTTTTCCACTTCCTCGCTGAAGGAGGTTCCATCACTGCACTCAAAGGTGTATTTCCGGCGTTTCATTCGCTGGCTGGCACAGCATGCCCCTGTGTCGCAAACTCCAGTGCACTCCACCCAAGAGACCATGCGTGTTGTCTGGCAGATGGCATAGCCTCGCTGTACCTGGTAGAAGTCTCGCACAGGTTCCCCTCTGCACTCAGACTCTGGAAAACAGGAACAACACCCACAAACATTACTATACATTTGAAAATATTTAAACACAGTAAGATTTAAGTTATTCTTTTTTTTTTTAATTTGGACTTGCTGAGGATAGAACAAACCCACCTGCATCACAGAGTTCCCCAGTGTAGCCACTTTCACAGTGACAGAAAGCATCTCCCTTGTCTGAGATCTGGCAGCGACCATGTTTGCAGGACAGGTGACGGCAAGGATTGAACAGGTCTCCCTGTTGGTTACACAGGGCACCGCGATAACCCTCCACACACTCGCAGCGGTATGACTGAGCATCCAGTGGGATGCACTTTCCATGGACACACCTAGTAAAAGACAGTAACCTTGATGAAATGAATACATGCTCAGTACATAAATTCTGTTTATGGTGTGAACATTATGGGTTTGCAGTTTTAGAAAGGGTTATTGATTGTCGGAGGGCTACAATTTAGGTGCATTTACAAACTGAAGTGCTGTATTTAAGTATTATTTTCAGTGATTTTATTTGAGTAATTTCATTTATGGTATTTTATACATCTAATTGTGTATTTCAGAGGGAAATATCCACTGAATTAATTTGACAGATATAAACAGCCGTCACATTTCACATTTAGATTTTCCACGTCTTTTCATGCTTCCAAAAAGATACATATTAGAAGACACAAAAATATGTGTAGCAGAACTTTCCTTGGTCTGTTTTCTAACTCATGAAACATCTCATGATACCTCAGATTTATCTTGAAACCCAGTTGCTGGGCCCTGATACCTAGGTTGGGAACCCTTGGACTGAGTATCTGAGTATCTAACATTGTTACAACTAGATCTACTGTACCATGACCAGCTGCAACTCTAAAATGCTGCTAAAAAAAAAAAAAAAACATTGACGGCTTTCGGCTTGTCTCTTCGGGGAGGTCTCCACAGCGAAACGTGTTCCACATGTGAATTTGGCATGAGTTTTTACGGCGGATGCCCTTGTCCTAGAATTGTTTTATTGTATTGACACATTTATTTAGGTACAGGATGTGAATACATCCTTTACACACTGTTTATTAGATTAGAAAGAAAATAGGCCACAATATTGCTCAGCAATATGAATTTCATCCCCATTTGTAAACATACTTGCTGCCCTGGCAGGGGTTTGTAGTAGGCTGGTCACAGTTCGGCCCGCTCCAGCCTGGCTGGCAGTGGCACACAGGTCCCTGGACACCATCAGGCTGGCAGATGCCATGTGCACAGTAGATCTTCCTGCAGGGCTCACAGCCCGGTACCACACCGGGCTTCATCTGGGTCTTAGTAAAGTCCTGGAGCTCATTGTTGATGTACAGGTTCTGGATACAGCCATGGAAACTGGAGCCGTTCTGGATCTGCCAGAGACGGAAAGGACCCGAGTGTACGTCCACTGGCATGCCTGCAGGAGGAGAGAGAAAAGATGTGATGTTTATATGTGTTAGTACATCCATACTGGATCACAGACAGACAACTAACACAGGGCTGGTATGAGTGCAATGGAGGAAGGCATTTTCAAACACGTGTGTCCAAACAGTGCATGTACAGTCTGCCAAATTACAACCCCAATTCAAATAAAGGTTGGGACGATGTGTAAAACATAAATAAAAACAGAATGCAACGATTTGCAAATCTCATCAACCCATATTTTATTTACCATCGAAAATAAACATAATATCAGATGTTAAAACTGAGACATTTTACCATGTCATGAGAATATTAGCTCATTTTAAATTTGATGTCAGCAACACAAAGTTGGAACAGGGTGACATTTACTATTGTGTAGCGTCCCCCTCTTCTTTTAACAAATGTATGTAAATATCAGGGAAGTGAGTGACCAGTTGCTGGAATTTTAGGAGTATTTATGTTTTAATTGGGGTTGTAGTATATGCAACTCTTTTTGAAATTGACTTTGAAATTTGGCATTTGCACCAGAAGACACATCATTTTTGAAACAAGGGAAAGCAAAAGGAAAATAGGTATGAGAAAATGTTTCTTGTAGTGTTGTATGAATAAACAACAGTACAAGACACCACATCACAGCACTAATAGTACAAAAATTGTTAACCACTCCTGAAAAACCTTACACCCACAGTCTAATAAAAGAAATATCCATGACAAGAGTGGCCAAAATACAGTAATGCAGCAGCATTGCAAACACCAACTCTGCAAAAACAAAACAAATATGAAAGAAGACTAGTAGTTCTTATGGTAATCACTAGAGGGCGACCTTTACACAAGGTAAAAAATTGTTAAACTGACAGTAGATCTATTGGACAGTTGTAAGCACCAAATCATAACCTGATTTGTATTTTTTATAGTTTTGTTTTTTATCAGTTTGTTTATTATATTAAGTATAATAAAAATCCTACAAATGACAGATTGTGAAGTTTATGATTATTTTTGGTTTGTGTATTAATGTGTGGCCCCGTAGTCATAAGGGAAGATGGGTATGGTGTGGAAGAAGGACTGGGCTCAGGCAATGGTTGAATATGGTCACATGGTTAAGGGGAGGGGCTGGTTGCAGTGGTGACAAAGCGAAGGGGGAGGGGTGATGATTGACAGTAGTGTAGTAGTTAAGAGTGCCTGCAGAGGAGGGAGGTGTGTTCTGGAGAGGGCCCCTACCCCCCACATATAGTGGAGCCTCCCCGTTGAGGGGCCGCACCGCCCCAAAGCTGTCCATTGTGGTAGGGAGACCGCCGTCAATGGACAGGTTCACCATCTGGTCAAAGGTCACCAGCTCCACTGTGTGGAACTGACCATCGTTGATAGTCTCAGTGCTGGCAAAGGAAAAGAGAAACGCCAAAAGATACAGTCACTAGAAGTCACGGGAATCAACCCACAGTGGCAGCAAAGTTGAGCCTTTCACAGGGTACATGACACCTTACCTGTAGATAGCATGTCCTGGTTGGCTGCCAGGGTCATAGCTGACCTTGACATGACCTTGGTAGAGCTCCACTGCAATATGATCGTTGTCTCCATTGTATAGTAGGATACCATTGTCCTCAGCTGTCGAAACCTTTGGAAAGGAAGATTTTGCATTTGGTGTTCAAATTTCAAGCACACAAATAAAAAATATTCACAAATCAATACGTGCATCCCTCTATAAATACCTGCAGGGTGATGTTAGCCTGAGGCCAGTTCTTCAGGTCAGATAGAAGTAGATAAGAGTCTCTGTCAATGAAGTTGACGCTGACCAGCTTCTCACAGCGTGGCCCCCCAAACTCTGGGGGACACTGGCAGAGCGCACGGCCACCTCTCTCCACACACGGGGCGTTGTTCTGGCAGTCCGCCAACTCACAGAGGGACAGAGAAGATGGGGGAACCTCACACAACTGACCACTATATGATAAAAGAGATGGTGATTTTGTTATTTGAGAAGATGGTGTCAGTAAAGCTCAGGAAATGAATTAGCCAAAAAAAAAACATTGCATATTAAATCGTTGTTTTTCTTACCTATATCCATGAAGACAGATGCAGGAGTATCCATTTAGCTCATCCACACACTGAGCTCCATGCTGACAGCGATGCTCCTTGCAGTCATTATAGTCTATACTGCAGTCATCACCAACATAACCAGGAGAACACATACATCTGCAATGCACAAACACAACACTGGAATCAAGCAGAACACAGACAAAACCGTCTCTTAGGCTGCTTAGAGTAACACGTAGTGCACCGTTCAGTTTATAGAATCATTTTCTTATGCATCTGGTGTTGCTGCGAACACTTACTTGGGTCCAGAGGAGGTAATGAGGCAGGTGGACTGATGTTTGCAGGGGCTTCGTCCTGGGGCACACACATCCTCCATTTCTTCGCACATTTCCCCTAAACACAAGAGTGTTTTTTAAAATCACAAACAGGTTTTCTGGTTAGAATATGTATACTGATTTTCTTGACTACTTATATCAAGTATTTTTTAAATGAATTTAATTATTTTCAAGGTAACATCGTATTTTATAGTGACTTATTTTGTACTGTAGGGTTCTTGGGTCAAATGTAAGTCAGACTGTGCATTATGTACTAACCTGTGTAATAGGGGGGACAAAAACAAGTGTAGTTGTTGATTCCATCGATGCAGGTTGCTCCATTCTCACAGTCATTGTCTTCGCAGTCATCAGTGTTGGTTTGGCAAGTAGGGCCCTCAAAACCTAGTGCACATGTGCAACTGCAAAAAGATAATCAATATGTTGTGTTGCCCATGAGATTAAATGTTTTTATTCCTTTGTTTACAAACTAGTCTTTGTCACCTGTATTCTCCCTCCTCATCCTCATTTACTTGGCAAGTTCCACCATTAGCACATGGGTTATTCACACAAGCATTTAGAGCTGTCTCACAGTTCTTGCCCTGGGAGAGAGCAGAGATGTTTTGCTATAGTTTTTTGCAACTTTGCATACACATTCAAGTACTCTTGAGTAGATATTCAGACTTAGATGGTAGCATTCTTCAGCTCTGACCTTGAATCCTGGAGGACAGCTGCACCTGTAGATCTCCACCAGGTCACTATGACATATGCCTTGGTTCTCACAGGGACTGGATAGACAGGGGTTACACTTGGCCAACACTGTGGCATCCACATCACCTGTGGAAATGCCAGACTCATCAGGATAAGTTGTGTGTCTATAGTAATGTTACATCGCATTTCTGTGTCAAGCACAATAACTAACCTGAACATTCAAATTTCTTTGCAGGTGTAGTGAGTAGCAGTTTGCCCTCCATGCCCTTTGGGCCAGCACAGCGAGCGATGCCAGGCTCTTTGTAACCAGTCTTCACCCAGTCAGATAGCCAGCGCAGGTGACAGTCACAGTACAAGGGGTTGGCACCAATTGCCCTGATCAAGCGGATAAAAATGTCAGTGATTTGTGATGCAAACTGAATTGTTACACCTACTTGTTGTGGCACTGTAATACGTTATTTCACCAGCAGGTGTCTCTGCAGCCCTTCTTAAAACAATCGATGTCAAACTCAATTTGGAGTTTAACACAACTACAACTCTGCTTCTCTAAATATCAAACAGATTTAAAGTTTAACTCTCAATGTCACTTTGTGACATACATCATCTGAAGGAAGTCTTCTCCATTATAAGGAAAGGTGTGAACATAAGGCACTCTTAAGCGTTTCTGTCATGGTGGTCATGAATCAATGCCGCTCTGTCCCAGTGCTGGATGCACAAACACTCCTGAATCGATGCTGTTCCATTACAGAGGAACACAGGCTCATCTTTCAGGCCAGGCCAGTAGCTGACACCTGACATCTGCTAACATGAAAGCCACTTGACTGTGACTGGGGATCAGTGGCTCCCCTCCATCCCACCCTTCATCCTATTTTCATGTAACTTTGTACCACCGTCCATAAAATGTGTTTGTTTTGTTCGCTCTGTCCTCCCTTTTTCATCTCCAGCTCTGACACTGGTAGGTTTATTGATCAGTGACTGTCAAGGGAGGGCCACCTAGGTATTCACACAGATACTTCTGTCTAGTTTTACAGATCTACAAGGCAATGGACAACCACACACAATGACCACACGCCGCACACCCAGACGGACACACACAAAATTACAGACATAAATAAACAAACCAAAACAAACACTAAAGTCCACAGACCATGGAGAATCTGTGCATGTGTGTGAGCGAATGTGTGTGTGAGTTTCGGAGATGAGACAGTAGAACCTTCTGTGTGTTGCTTTAACCACAGGACTGTGGTTGATTAAGGGGGGGGGGGGGACTCAGCTCATGCAAAGGCCACCAAAGAGGACTACAGACAGGCCACTGTGAGCTGCACTCTCCTGCTGTTTGACCAGACCCCCCTCTGTGTCTGGAACTATGTGTATGTGTGAACATGTGTGTAGACTTCACTAGTGCAACTAGTGCAGATGGTATCACATAGGCTGCCACTGGGGCATTTACTTCCATGTGTGTCATTACTTACAAGTGGGAAAGTGAGGCCACATCAGTGAAGATGCCATCAGGAAGCTCTGAGATTTCGTTGCCATGAAGGGACCTAAAGGGTGAGGAAGGAAGGAGATTAGAAATAAGGAGAATCTTTGTGAACTACTGATATATTTTATATGAAAATATTACACAATTACTACTAAGGGAGACAAAAGTATTTCATTTCAGCTTCACAAATCTTGCTACCTGCTATGGTCTGACAAAATGTTATCTTTGGAAACTATGATCAAAATTCTTTTACAATTGTACTATTTGCAAGTTCACATTTTATAGACAACACAATTAATCACTGAAATACCCAGCACCTTCATCAATAATGACAAGGAAAATTATTTGCAGCCTTATACCCCAAACAGTGTTTTCAGACAATCAAAACCAGAAATAACAGCAAAAATGTTGAGGAATATGTTAGCTTTGTGTTGGAATACTTAATGGGTGGTAGGTGGTTTGTATTTGTGTTTGAGCCTTGTGCAGCTGGCAAAGATATGAGGCTCTGTAAGTCTGGAAAAGACTGGTGTCAGGTTTCTATGTAAGTCTGGCTGGCAGGGCCAGCAAGGGTACAGAAGAAGGGGGTAGCAGAGTTGCACCATATGCATGACAGTGAAAAACGCTAAGACTGTGTGTGTGCAGAATAATAGGTTTATTTATATCCGTCCATACTGGATGGATGCATGCATGTATAATAATGTTTGAGTGTCTATACACTATTTTGTATGCTGTTATTTTCCTTGCTGCTACTATCTTGGGTGACAACCGAATTTGGCCTAATGGCTTGATGATTGATCACTGCACTAATCTGACAGGTCATTACCACTTCCGACCCTCAGCTGACCACACACTAATGTTAAATGGCTTAGTCCTCTGCAGCAGTTCATGACACACCTGCTCTCTATGGCTGGATGAAGAGAGCTGTTGTGTAAACAGACCTTAAAACATCACTTCCTTCTTCTTTTGATCTGAGATTTGCCACCAGGCCGTGGAAGAGTCAGGGGAAAAGATACACAGGGTGAAGCTGGTTAGTGTGAAGGATATAGAGCTGGGCTGGAGTATGTAAGGGAAAATCTACAATGTAACCTTCTGAGACAACAAGTTAATTGGTCTGTGTGCAGGGGAGAATGCTTATTAGTGTGGAGTGAGTGGCTAGGTTTTGGTATTCGGAGAACAGGATACTGAGGGCATGAAGCCAGCAGCAGTGTGCCAACCAGGCAGAGATCTCATGGGAGAAAGGAGCCAGGGAGTCTCCAGAAAGAAACCTGATCTCTTCTCCAACTAACATTCTCTCTTTTTGTCTGTCTTTTTCTTTTCATTTATTTTCTACATCACTACATCTGACATATGTCACCTTATCTCTAGCCTTGCTCAATTTTCAGAATGAAAATGTGTTTTTTTGTTTTTTTTTTAGAATAAACCACCTGGTTTAGTGACTAAAAAAACAACAGTGTGACAAGTTGTCCGGCTGCTTTTTTCCAATTAATCATATTAAGTGGTTCTGTGAGTCTTGATTTTGGTTTAGCTCTTGTGCTGAGGATCCTGTGTGACTGGCTTTTTCCCACAGTACTGTGTCCAACAGCAGTTTGTGAATACGTCTGTTTTGATTTCATTTGTTGCAGGCTTTGCTTTCTTTTCTCTTTATCACTTACTTTTCTCACAGCTTCCCACCAAAACCCTGGAAGGGCCACGCCCTGGCGCTGTCTCAGCTCACTCACATCACACCTAATACCCAGCAGGCCAATTAGCAGCTTTTTAATCTGCAGCTCAAACCATAACCATCTCACACACACACACACACACACACACACACACACACACACACAGACTTACACCAAAACACACTACATACATGCCAGGCTCAAACCTCTGGTCTGTTTGAAGCCCTGAGCGTTAATGATTCCTCTACTCTTTACAGCTCCGTAAAGCGAAAGGTGCAGCTTTATAAAGGCTTTTGCACCTCAGTGTGTGTGTGTGTGTATGAGTGCTCCCCACTTGTAGGCAGCTTTGGCATCTATCATGTGTTTTCTAAGAAGCTTCTAACTTTGAACTTTGAACCCAGTGTGGAGTCTTAAACTTGAAACTATTAAATGGGGCTCATTGTCGCTTCAGTTTTGTTGTGCCGCCACAGCCTTGCTTGGCCGTGGCACCAGTTGACATTTAATAGGAGGCTTTTGATTGATCACACAGTAAAGACATCAAAAGTTTTCTGCTTCATTTGGACTCCTGTATGACTGAGACAATAAGGTAGCCCAGACAGTCTGTGTGTATATGTGAGCTTGTATATGAGCCTGCATGATGTGTGTGGCATTGCAGCAGGGCCTCACATGGTGTCTAACACACTTACACAGGGAATATTTTTGAAGTAAAGGTGGCGTGAGTGAGTGAGAGCAGAAATAATGGACGCAGCTTCATTAGAGATCAAAGCAGCATGCCCGAGCTAGTGAGAAGGCATCAGCTAATGATGACTGAGCTTCACTCTCATTCCACGCTAAAAGGGCTCTTACTCTTTGTGTCTCGTAATGATTGGGGGCTTTAGTCGAATCCTGTCGTAAAAAGGCTTTGTTGAAGCTTTGTTGTCAGTACTAAAAAGTGTGCCTGCTATGAGCACACGTGGAAGGCCGATAAGTCCGCTCCCACACACATACTAACAGGCACCAAGCCAATAGATGACAAACATGTAGGCTATGCATACAGGCATCATCACACACACACAGGAGCATAAATAATCTGATAAGAAGTGGTGCTGGGCCTGGTTTCGATTTCTCCCGTGCAGAACTAAACTGTTCATTTGAGTTAAAGTGTAAAGCATCCAGCTGCTAGATATTTTGATGCGGGTCCAAAGACTGGTTTGGTTTCGTCATCTATCTGTCGAATGCATTTACATTCTACATCTCAGTTATTAAGCAGGCCAATTCATCCACAGGGAGCCTATGGTCACTGAGAGTGCACAATCAAAGACTTCGTAACTTCATAAAAGCCTGGCGGCAGCGTCAAGCCCATTACAGTTAGCGGGGCAAACATTCTCCAGTAATCAGTGTCAGAGTGATTTTGTACAGTGGCTTGTGCGGGAGCCTGTTTGGCCCTGATGGCGAGGCAGTGATGAGTTCGGGGCATTTTGCGGTGAACAGTCAGATGGGACAGATGAAGATGATGTGTGGGCAAATGTAGAAGCTGGAAGAAGCACTGCTGCTGCCCCCAAACATAGAAAATAGGTTGGAGGTTGTGTGTGTATATGTGAATTCATACGCTGTCATAACTGTTTAGACTGTGCTTCTGTCCTCTAGAGTCAATCAAAGATTCTCGGCGTCTACTGCACTGTCTCTGTAGTCAGTGCAAGCTGCAAAAATATCCTTAATAACTCATTGAAAGTGCATCTCATCTAGTTTTAGAACAGTTGTTTTTCAAAATAACTTCAATCTGATGACATTGCTGTCTCGAGCTTTGCCTCAAAATGATGTGACAACAAAGAAACATTTGATTTGCATGGGAAAAAAAGAAAATCTCATACCACTACCAAGACACAGATTTTGTATCAAAAATAGGTCTGGACTGTAGACTAACATACTAACACTGTACACACACGTACAGTATATATGCATGCATAAACTCACAGCAGTCGGAGAGAGTGCAGTCCACTGAAGGCCATTTTGGGGATACAACGCAGGGAGTTGTAGCTCAGGATTCTGGAAATGTAAAAATAATTACATATGTATGTATATAAAATTCGGCTGTCGTCATGCATCATGCAGCATATAGAAGCTCTTTGGTTTGAGGGAGTGAGGCTGGTCGGGACTTACAGAGTGGTGAGCTGGCTCATGTTAGCAAAGGACGAGTTGGTCAGAGAGCTGATCTTGTTGTTGCTCAGGTCTCTGAAAGGAAAATCAAGTCATACATTCACCATACTTATCTGCACAGTAAGAAAGAAGAGGCAGACAGAAAGAAACTTACACCAGCTGTAGATACTTGAAGGTAGACAGTTCCTTAGGTACAATACTGAATTGGTTTCCGTCTAGATACCTGAACAAAGAAACACAAACAGTTCAGCACACGGAAACTCTTTTCCCTATGCAGTTGCAGTTACAGTAAGTTAATTTCAGTTTGAACCAAACAGTAATAATGTTTTGTCTTTAAAATAAAAATTGTAAACATTTTGACACACTGCTGTATCTTATGTCTGGAAATCAAGTAGTTTTTATCATTTCTATTACATACACAAACTGGGTTATTTATCACTTTTGCTGAGCAAGGAAAACTGGGGAAAGAGAACAAATTAATCACATTTACTGGCATTTGATCTATTCAGAAGCAGGTTTAATTGTTAGTCAGCACCCAATTTTCTGGGGTGGGACGATAACACTTGTGTGTGCCTTCAGGCTTTGTGTGTGTGTGTGTGTTTACATAATGATGTATGTACAAACCACCATGGTGGACATTATGCCTGCAGGGATACAACCACTGTGATGACTGCCAACACAAAGTGCAACCAGAGGGCTGTCACCTTGATAAATGGCTGATTTAGAGGAGCGAAGCGGCAAGGGCTTTCTCCTGCTATTGTTGTTGACTGTATGGAGGGCGGGAAGAACGGGGGGGGCTGCTGTTCGTTAGGGGGGGCTTTGAGTTCAGAGATAATGATAGGTAATAATGGTGCAGAGGACACTTGGAGTAAAAAAACTCTCCATATGACTAGATGAAAGCCTAGAGTTAAGGGGCACACCTGGTCACACCTGCTGGGACAATGACAGGCCTTAAGGTTTGAACAGCGTCTGTGTGTGTGTGTGACTGTGCGCATGTGTGTGTCAGTTATTCTGAGCCACTAGAAGCAGTACTGGAAAGGTCCAGACCCATTTCATTGAAAGCTCATTAAACTGTCCTCCTGCTCCCCTGTGCTCCTGTGGACGGGCTTTGGCCTTGACACAAATATGTTTGCAAGCACATTCTCTGTGTCTCTCCCTCTCTTTCTCTCTCTCACACACATATACACACACAGAGAGATCTTTGGCTCTGAGTGTGAGAGTGACATCAGTGCTAGCCCTGAGGGTTGCAGGGAACACAAAAGAAGAATGTCTGAGAGAACTGCAGGGTTTATTGACTCCTTTCCTCTTCTCCAAATTATGAGATCTGTTTTCTTTGCCTCCACTGTTTTCGCTAACTCTTATCTCTGTCATGCCTCTTAATCGGCTCTCTTCTTTTTTATACTGTCTCTTTTGGTTTCCTTTCCAGATCTGCCTCCTTCAAAGCCAAACAAGCGAACAATACCTAGTCTCAAACTGATAAGATATAAAGTCAAATAGCATAATTATTGCCAAGGAACTCACAGTTCAGTCACATTTCTGGGGATGCCTTTAGGCAGTGTGTGGAGGTGTTTGTTACTGCAGCGCACCACTGTCTCCACGCAAGTACATTCACTGGGACACTGGGGTCTGGGCACACAACTTGACTCTTCTTGCCCTGGAAAAGAAGAGGGGACTTAGTTATAAAAGAGCAATAAAGGATGACGGAATGCCCTGTAGGGTAGAAAACAGATGGAGAACAGTCAAAAGAAGAGCAGAAAAAAGTATATAGAAGAGAGATGGTAGAAAAACTAAAGGCAAGATACTGCACAAATCCCCAAACCTAATGTTTGGGCATTGAGACGATGAAAAAAGGGGAAGTAAAAAATGTAAAAAGTAAGATAGGACAGAGAGAAAGGAGCTTCACTAATGTAATATCGATCAGTAGGAGAAAAGAATGGAGGCTGCTTGAGGCTCAGAGACAAGCCTAACATTCATTCAGGTGCAAATAGGCTGACGGGTCAATAAGACAAACAGCTCAATAGCTCCACTCAGCCCTCCATCGACCAGCAGCTTAGGAACTGCTGAGTGGCAATCTATTCAGTAAACAAAAAAGTCACACAATAGCAGTCATTATTTAAGATGATCTCAGACACTTTAAGCAGTTCTTGTCCATAATGTATTGAGGAGCAGAGTGCATTGCTAAAATCTTCATCAGTCAGACCCAGACAGGTTATTTTCACACAAAGTGGAGGTCATCTACTATTGAGAAGATGCTTATCTCTTTTCAATGAGACAGATGACTTTTTAATTTTTAGCCGAGAAGCTGCAACAAAACTTTGAAAACAGTCTAAATAAGAACATAAAGCAAAACTCTTCTCAGTACATATCACCTACCCTCCTCACAGCGGAAGTCAGGGAGAGCCACATCCTGCAGTGGGATCTCCTTAAGGAAGGCAGGACGCTGACAGCGAGGGTTACCAGTCACAATCTTCCTACTCCTTAGCCAATCACCAAGCCAGGCTAGCCGGCAGTCACAGTTGAAAGAGTTGGCCAAAAGGTTACTGGAAGAAAGTGAGTATAAGAGGAGTGGTAAGACAAACCTCAAATGCACAGTTACATATTGGCTGGAAAGTGCGATTGTAAAAGTCTCACAGGGTGGAGAGGGTTTGTAAGGTGTCAAAGGCTCCAGGAGAGATTGTGGTCAGCTGGTTGTCGTACAGAGACAGCAGACGGACATTGTGAAGCCCTGTGAAACTGTCATTGTGGACACAGCTGAGCTTGTTGTTCCTCAGCATCCTAAAAGAGAAAATTGTAAATGTTTCAGCAGAGAATATGAAACATTTCCTTGTCTTTTGGCAGACAAAACGCCAGCATCGCATGTGTAATTATGTATCGTATGTGTCTCCCTCACAGCATACGCAGTCCCTCAAGGCCAAGGAACATCCCACTTCGGACTGAGTCAATCTGATTGGCGGTGAGATGTAGCTCGTTGACAGAAGATGCACCTTCGAACGCACCATCCTCAATCTCAGTGATCTTGTTGTTGCTAAGGTTACTGTGGAAAGTAAAAAAAAAAGTCAGATAATCAAACGCAATGCTATCATGAAAGTTAAGGCTAAAAAGTCAAATAAAAGTTTCACCTACATTTTCTTCAGTTGGGAAAGGTTTTTAAAAACTCCAGTTGCCTCCAGAGTGGTTATCTCATTGTTGTTAAGGCGGCTAAAGACACAGAGATAAAAATGTTGAACCAAACAAATTTCGGTTTGAATTTCTTGTTTGCAATGTTCTCTTTCTATTCATTTTAATTCAAGGTTATGTCTCAGTTTCATTCAATCTGTCTCTCCTCACTCCATTACATTGCTTATCTCTTCCGGTTAGCAATGTACAATATGCTGTTTTTAACTTCCTTTTCCTTACAGTTCAGTGGTGGAGGCAGGGATGTGCTCAGGGATCTTGGTGAGCCTCAGGTTGGAACAGTCCACTACGTTTGACTCACAGCGGCACTTGGGAGGACACACTGGGTCACTGTTGCAGGCATTATTCAGGCGGGTGTCCTCTGTACCTGAACAAGTGAAAATTCAAAAACACACACGCAACATTCTTATAACAAAAAATGACATCAGCTTCTTCCCTATAACACGGCACCTCACTTTCCCATGATGCTCTTAGTCACGCATGTCAATAGTTTGTCCTTTTCTAACCTAAGAAGCAGCTTTCCTACCTACTCTTTAACCCAGAGGACATCATGCAGCTCTTCTACCATTCTGCTGAATGGATGAGGGTGTGAGTATGGATACACAAGGGCAGGGGTGAGTTATTTTAGAGAAGTGATAGAGTGGGAGCAGTGGGGTGAAAAGAACAGTAGCAGGGAGATTGAGATAGGGATGCCAAAGAGGATTTGGACAGCCAGCGTCAGTGAAGTAGATCACCTGAGAGAGAGGGTGGTGGGAGAGAAGTGAAAATGATGTGCAGGAAGTACGTGCGTAGACAGGTACAGATGAAAGGAAGGAAGGAGAGGAAATGTAAAAGGGGGACATAAATGTTTGAGAAAGGGGGTTAGGAAGGCAGATGACATTGAGATTGAAATGACATTTGAGTGGCAGAGGGGCAGAGAGACATTTGTCCTGATACAAGAAGAGCAAGAATGAGGCAGCGAGGGGAGTATGGGACATTTTCCTGCACCTCCTCTGTCTATGAATAGATGTTACGTGCCAAAAAGCATGCTGCCAGTTACATCATGGCCGCTCAATAATGGAACAGCTCTGGGAGCCATTTAAAACACTGCGTGTTTGTCTGTGAGCATTTGTATTGTCTCAGTGTCTGTGTATATACAAATATATGTGTCTGTGTGTGTGTGTGTGTGCATATATGCATTTAAAGGGAACAGACATGTTCTATTAGGATTTTGCTTTATGTTTTTCCTCCTTTGTGCATGCTCACAGTGGTGCGCCTCACTGCCTGGGGTTTGGTGATGACATCAGTGGGACACTATGGGGCACCCAGAACATTCAGCCACAAAAAAACTCAAGGATCCAGGCCTAAATACTAGAGTGGAGTATCAAAAATCTGTCCAGCTAAATAGTGGAGCTACATACAATAACCTGAAAGCCTTATTGTTGACTTTAGTAGAACACAGCTGGACAGTGAACCAGTAATGCCATTCACTAATAGGACTTCCTCTTACTGCCTGTGAGTGTAAAGACTTTCTGAGGCTGTGTCCCTCTATGGAGGGTGCGGACAGACACTGTAACATCGGTCATCAAGGAACTTTCCCTTGCTTAGCCGGACAACAAGAAAAAGAACAGGCATTTCCTGCTACAGAGGAAGCATTGAAAGTACAGCACAGCACTTTGATCTTAAGAATGTAGAGGAGCCGGGGGAGATTCGTGAGCCTGAGTCATCGTCATCGTCACAAGTGCGTGTTGGCGAGACTTTTGCTGTCAGCAGATTTGGAAAAAACAGAGAGAAGAGGAATGAGGTTTTTCTATCTCTAAGGCGCGAAATGACTCATTGCCGGTGTTGTGGAAGTCCTCATTATTCCCTGCAGCTTGGTTCCTCATTATATATGTATTATAGAGTCCAGTACTCTTAGTGATTGTGTGTGTGTTGAGTGCATGCGTATGTATTTAGTTTTTATCATTCAGGGTGAAATTCAAATTTATCACATTTGGCTTTGATCTTTCTTCTGCTTACACATACTCCCATTTGTTCTCTAAGCCAGTGTAGAGCTTCATCACAGCTCAGAACACAAAGACACATTAATTCACACACACACACACACACACACACACACACACACACACACACACACACACACACACACAGTGATAGAGAGTGAATCACACAAATGTCCAAACTGCAAACATACACAAACACAGACTTCCGACACACATCACTGCTCCTCCTAGTTATTTTCATGGAAGTGCTCTTGTTAAGAGGTCCGGAAACATCCACTGATAGGAATCTGGGTCCTCTGGTGGGCTTTATTTTCTTTAGCTTTAACTGATAGAAGGGACACATTTTCCTTCACTTCTCTGTCCTTCTGTCCCTCCCTTCTTTTCTGCCCCTCTTGGTGAGTGACTGTGCTCATGCCAAAGCAAAGAGCCGCTTCCTATTCACTCTATCTGCTGAGACTCTAAGGAAAACAGAGCTGAAGAGAAACAGACACTCTCACACGTATATCACATTAAAATGCACACAGTCACTCATGGGCCCTATTAGCTGCTGTCACACACATAAGTACCCAAGGTGCCACAACAACCAGCAGAAAATTTCAATTAATTTTACCCATAAAGGCTCAGTGTTTTTCCTGTGCAGACCATTTCCTTTGAAGGCCATGCTACCATTTAATGGACGATTCCCATTTCTTCTAACTAAAGTCTTTCAGAGTCAATATTTCGAGCAATGAATGAAAGAGCACCAGAATTATATATTCGGGTAAATAATTACACATAACTCTTACAATACAATTTTTACTATTGTTAATATGGTAGGTCAAACTGAAATTAGAAAACCAGTTAATACATTGTGATAGATAGACAATGAGCAGGGTAAAAATTTGCCATCCTCATTTGTTTTCTCTTTCATACAAATTTGTCAAACCTATGGGTTTATTAAAACCTGCGTGACTGCCTGCCTTATTTTTAGCAATGTCGCAATGTTCCCAGGTATAAGCAATTAACTTGCTAAATAAAATGCAATTATGGAAAAACTACAAACCTAAGGCCCAAGTTGTAATAAACTGAAACAATCCTTTAACACTGTGGGAGAATTTTTATATAAATTAAGTAGGTAATGGAAGAAATGGTGCTGCTCCATGGGTCTGGTGGATAATCAAAAAATAAAAAATAGAAAAATAGGAAGACAATGATAGGTGTGAACATTTACAAGGCACTCACCTGGGATGAAGTACTGCTCTTTGGCTGTGATGAAAAAAAAGAGGAAGGGATGTCAGTGAGACGAGTTTGGTCTACATAGCTGTGGTGTCGCTATGCTTCAGAACAGTCATATATAGAGCTTATATATGACGACACATGAATCAAAGTAAATGACAGTTAAACAGAGAAGCCTAGGACTATCTCTGTGAATGGCACTTTGGAGAAACAAGTAATGATGTTAAAAGGTGGTAAATATTTGGCTTTTGCTATGGAAAAGTGACATGAGGGTAAGAGTGAGACAGTGAGAAAGAAAAAAGAAAGCACAAAAAAAGAAGAAAAGAAAGAGAAAAACACATGTACTCATTTCTTCACCAGGTCTAGCCAAACAAATGGGGCTATAAAGAAGTGTGAAACCTCAGCATTGCAGACAGCGTTGCGCAGTGCATAAACACGAGAGAGGACACAGGATGGAGGGGGAGGGAATGGTGAGGCCTGACTATTGCAGTGCAGAGGAGTGAGTGGATAAGGTGGTGTGAAGGAAACCTGAGCCTAGCCAGCAGAGAGTGATAAGGGGGCAAAGGGGGATGGAGGGTACATAAATTGGGAGGGAAGGGAAGATGGGATTGGCAAAGGGCAGAGGAATTGTGGGCACATACCGAAACTCTAGCCCTTATACCAGCCTCGACTGGTGATCTCAGCTCACTGCGGTTTAAATGTGAAACCAGACTCACAGTGTGGTACCATAGAGGGTAAATGGAGAAATGGAGTGAGTCTCTCCTTGGCCCCAAATTCATCTGGGGAGATATTGATTGAGGAGTACCAGCACAGCAAATGATAGGCAGAGTAAATCCTTTTGCCTGGAATGATCACTCATTAAATGTGGTATGAGGTAGAGAGAATAATGCAGAGATCAAAGCCACTCCCAGTGGAGAGAAAGAGAGAAGGTAAGAGTAGAGTAGATTGACAAGTGGAATCAAAACAAAGCCTGCCTGAGAAACACAGAGTCAGAGAGAAATAAGAGGGGGACTTCTGGAGACAGGGACACTGACTGGCTTACCAGAGCAGCGGAATTTCTTGCTCTTGATCTGTCCGATACGTTTGTTTGCGAGACGTCGAGGGCTGGCACAGCGGGCGCCACTGGTCTCAATGGGGTTGGAGCGCAAGTAGTCTGCCAGCCACTTTAGATTACAGTCACATATAAATGGGTTCTGGGCCAGGTGACTGGAGAAAAAAAAAGGGGGGGGGGTAAGAGGAAAAGGTAAGGGAGGTGTGTAGAAGAAGGAAGGGAAGAAAAAAATGAGAAGAGGAAAGGACAACACATTAAAACTGGTCTTTAATTTAACAATGCTGATGCTGATGATCATTACAAATACAATGTTGCCCATAAAGTTGAAATAATTTTGTTATCAGGCGAATTCTTTTTGTTTGCTATGGTTGATTGTGTTTCAATTTTCACTGCGATATGTTTGGAAGAGATTGATAAATAAAGTTTTGAGAAGGTATACACTTTATCTATCCAGGATAAATCACACTGACACAATAATTTCACAAGAAGAGGTAAAAAATATTTTATTCCAACTTTATGGGCAACAGTCAATTATGTTTACGATATTGATTTTTGAGGAGCTCTTAGTGCCAATGTGTGCACAATGAGCCAAGGTGCTGCACTTGTGTGTCCTGTATTCAGAATGTTGAACTGTGTTTCAGACACACTAAATATGGCACTCTGGGGTCTACGACAATAAAAGTGTGTGGCTTGCCTTGGTTTTAGAAGGCATTTATTTAGCCAGAATTGACGCTCTCTGAAAATCAGTGGAGGAAAGAGTAGGTGTGATGAGTGCTGTTTTTGATCTCGATCTGACTGCAGACGCGTTGTGTGTCCATGTGTTTGTGAAGATGACAGATTTACGCTGCTCTCTAAGTCATGATTCCATTCCTGTGTTATTGCACAGACCTGTGAGTAAACAATGCCTGTGTAGGCTCATGTTTTATGGTGATGTCTCAGTATGTGCCAGAGCGTGCACAGTGGCATGTCGGTGTGTGTGTTTGACTCACAGTGTCTGTATAGCTCGTAGTGAAGTGAAGGTGCCCTTGGCAAGGGTTTGGATCTTGTTGTCGTAGAGTGATAACAGTGAGAGATTCTGCAGGTCCTGGAAGGCGTTTGCACGAACACAATGAATCTTATTGGCATTCAGCAGCCTGAGAGGAGAAGAAGAAAACAGAAAACAGTGACTGAGAAGAAGGGAGAGCGGAATGCGAGCTGCTGTCAGTTTCTGTATGCATTCATTTATTATGCATTCCATCTAGAAAAATATGCATAGGTACAAAGTTTATTTGAAGGTTATGACTCCTTTGCAGAGTGGGAGGAAAGGATGCGTGGTATTCAGTATATCCCTGCAGTGTATCTGCAGAGTGTGTGTGTTTCTGTGTGTTCCACTTACAGCAGTTGCAGGGCATAGAGGCCATCAAACACCCCCTTGGGTAGGTCGGTGATCTTATTTCCATACAGTACGCTGGGAAATCACAACACAGACTTGCTTTAGACATGGGGAATGACAACTGAGATGATATTTATGCACATACACATGAACAACTTATTTCGGGACCACTTACAGGGAGTTGAGGGAGCGCAGGCCCTGGAAGGCATCCGGAGCTACTTCTGAGATCTGGTTGTTGCTCAGGTCTCTGTGTCGAAGAAGGTCATTTAATAAGTCACAAGAATAGAGATTTTGGGAAAATTTCAAAGTTATTTTCTTGTGGCATGTTTGAACCTCATAGTCATATGGGTATCGCCATCATATGATTTTGATGTGGATGTTATGCCTCTGCTTAGCACTGCTGTGTGAGGAAGAAGCAAATCAAGTGTGAGCTGGAAGAAGATGAGTTGCAGCTCTCTCTCATATTTGATGTTGCTTCCCTTCATGGGGTTTGATGAAATCGAGTGGGCTAAACTCTCGTAACCAATAAAAACATTTACTTTTATTATTTGTGGCTTATCAACCAGTCCTGTGCTCTGTCATGCTGTGTGTGTGTATGTGTGTTTGTGTGTGTGTATGTGAGAGAAAAATAAGGGGTGCAGGGCTGAAATCCAAAGCAAAATACAGTAGACTGCTTCTGAACATAACTGTTGTTAATAGGATCCACAGGCCTCTCCCAATACGATAACCACTAAGCCTGTGTTTCTGTGTGTTTTTGTGTGTGTGTCTATGTGAGGAAATGCAACAGTAAATGAGGAGCAGTGGGAAAGAAAGTGAGAAAGACAGATGGAGAGCGAGATTTAATGGAGTATGTGGACTGAGCTCCAGTTGACTGGATACCTTTGAAGGAAAATCATCATGTGGTGAAGAAGAGGGATATTTTCTCATTTGGGGGTAACAGTTAAATAAGTACCCATTTGTCTTCTCGCAAAGGACTGAGGTTTCCTGGAAACAAAAATGCCACGAAGGAGCCAACATCTGCACTGGTGTGTGTCTGTAAACTCAGACACTGGCGTGTTTGTGTATGTGCCGGATTGTGAGGGCTGTTACTGCGTCCTTGTCTTAGGAAGCGGTTCATGTGCAGGCCATCCAAAATGAGGACAAGGTGAAAGAGAATGTCTGTGGTTGGCATTTACTGGGGGAAAAGAACACTGAGTGTGCAGAGAGGCATTGCACACATACCTGCACACACCACAAATTCAAATGCAGATCCCGACCGTATATGTACATTTTTCTGATCTAATGTTCCCTTAGAATCAAATTCTTATATTATATACTTATACTATATATATTTTCCATAACTAACACAAAAATGGAATATAAACTGTGTACATAAACATCTGAAGAGTCTGACCCCGGGCAGTGACCATATCTATCATGGTGTCTACCCACTGTGTGAAAGCGAGTGTGTTGGACACAGGGCTGAGCCAGTGAAGGCCCTTTCCCAGGTGAATCAACAGAGGCACCAACACAGACATAAGGCCAAGCATTGTTGTTGCTAAATGCCGAATAAGCAGAAGCAACAGTTCCAGGTCATGTCTCTTTGGAAAACCAAATGGCAGTGAGAAAGTATTGCTCAGTATTGACCAATTATCTGGTTTGGATAAATTATAAGAAAATCACACCTATTTGTAAAACTTTAATTTAAAACACGTTGACAGTATACTTTTTTGTAATAGTTTAATATTTATAAAAGCCAGCTGTTTAGATTCTAGGGAGGGGATCAATTCAATTCATTTCAACTTTTTTATATAGCGCCAATTCACAACAAATTCAAGACACTTTACAAAATAAAGTCAAGATTATAAAGATGTATAGAGAGAACCGAACAATTCCCCCTTGAGCAAGCACTAGGCAACGGTGGAGAGGAAAAACTCCCTTTAACGGAAGAAGCGTCGTGTAGAACCAGGCTCAGGGTGGGCGGCCAGCACTCACTTTAGTAAGTGAGAAATCCTGACATGGTTCACAGTTTGTGTACATATAGAAAAATAAACTAATGCATTTTTTTATTCTAATTGTTAATTACAAATTTCTTTTTAGTTTAAGGTGAGTAGTGTCTCACTGGTTCACAGGGAAATACACATTTTTTCATGTATGAAATATATTGATTCCCACGGAGCTGCAGTAATACAGCAGCCACTTTGGCCAATTGCTCTTTATTCACTTCAGCTGAACTTCCAACTGTCCCCTGGAGTTGAACGATAAAAACAGTGAAACATCCTTTAAAAAGGGCGCAGAAACTCCCTGACCTTCCGTTTCCTCTCCCTTCTCCCTTCTGCTATGTTGGTCAATCCTGGTGGTGTTGGAGTTATAGTTCTGGCTGAATTGTGTGCACTGGCTGGGTGAACGGACAGCTGGATGAACGAGAGAAAAACCACCGAGTCCTAAAACTACCAGCCTGTCACTGTTCACTCCCAGAGAGCAAAACCTCAGCCCTCATTCCAGCACACTCTCCGTCCCCTCATCATCATCCCAGCCGCAGTTTGCCCACGCAGGCACAGACACACACACACACACACACACAGCACCAGCCAGGGAAATACCAGCCCACAGCATCAAAAAACGAGTACTGTTATTATGTCCATGTTGCACCTCAGCGCTTGCTTTCCATGCCACTCGATCAATGAGAACAGGGGAACACAGCAGGGGAACAAGAATTGTTTTTTTGTACACAAACAAAATAAATGCTTCATGGAGTGGAATGAGAAGACTGCCAACTGTCTCTTTGTTTTCCAACCCTCAACTTCTTGTTCTTGTTTGTTTTATTTAGCCCAGAGGTGAGTGTACTGCAGTACTTACATCCTACGCAGTTTCTTGTAGAGAGAGAAGGCTCCAGGAGGAACAGATTTAATCCCGTTCTGCTCCAGACGTCTGGAGAAAAGAAGAGAGGAGGGGACCATCAGTTAACCAAACAATAGACTTCTCCATGGCAACAGAACTGAGTAATCTCCCCTTCACCTCTGACTCTTGATGATTGGCCTGATTATATTAGTGGAGATCTATTCCCCAGCTGTAATAGATCCATGTATGTTGGAGTCATAACATCCTCAGAACCAATAAACAGTCTGAATACTAAAGTGCTGTGGAAACGAACCAGAGGGTCAAAGGCGTTGTCTCAGTTTGTAGAGGGGTGTTAAGGCCTTTAACTGAAAGTCATATTTCTTCTTGGTATAACATTTACAGCTTCCAGCACTTATGTCCTGATATGAGATCCTGAAATCAATAATGATCTCACTTGTTCTTGTGAAATTTGTCCTTATCCTCTGGGTGTCTGCAAAGTGTCTGCTGAAACCTTTGCAGAAAGGTGAAATATTACTTCTCTTAGTTTACCTTTTCCTGTGAGCACAAGAGCTGCTAAAACAAAGTTGACAAGAAAAAAAAACTGACCATAAATAACCGTGAAAGAATGAAATAGTTATACAGTCAAGCATACATGTGTTTATTTAGTAAAACCAGTCACAAACTCTAATCAGTTTTAGACTGTCCCAGGGAAACAGACCTAACTAAACCCCATTAGTGTGGGCATGCATGTCTGTGTGATTTAGGCTGGCTGCTACTTAGGACCCAGCTCAGTTCCAGACTTATTCCCTGGTGTAACTGGCAGAGAGCTGTTTATCTGCAGGTCAGTTCACAGCTTTTAAAACTGTCCTTAACAAGGCTTAGCAGGGCCCGGAGGGAGCCAGCTGTCTGGTTGTCCTATAGTGTTGCCTCCTAGCAGAGGAACTGGCTGCAGAACAGGAGGCATGGGGCTATGTGACGTCTGGTAGGCCAGTGGCTACAGTGGAATCTAAAAATCATTAAAAAGCTATTTACTGCCACAAAAAATGAAAAATATTTACAAATCAGCCCCACTTCTTGGCAAACAAAACACTGTTGACTGATTTAACCACCACCTTTTTAAGTGATTACTTGGCACAGGACCATTTCCACATGATTTAATTATTCTATTAGAGACATTTCTGATCCATTACATGCCTTCTGGGCCCTCCTGCATTGCTAGTTTATGTCTTTTCGTGGGGGTAAATGTTTTGTTAGACATTAGACACAACCGCTTAATAGTTTTGAGTTTCCAAAATTTTCAATCAACAATCTTTCCCCTTCAAAGCAGTGGTCTACATTTATGGAGCGATATGGCAGCGCAATTGACATTCTTAGGATAGCAATGATTCCAGACCACAGATTCCTGTGGTGGCCATGCGCTCTGTGTCTGTTTTTGTCTGCATGTCCCAGTATGTCTGTTGATTTATAGTAGAGTGACAGCACTGTGGTTCTTCTGTCCTCACCATCCAGCACAGTGTTGGGCCAAGTGGCTTTAGCGCCTTCTCTCATCAACTAGTCTGTTTGTCCAGTCCAAAACAGTCTGGCACTCTTCATGCTGTTTGCATGTGTTTCAGTGTCAATGGTGGTTGTGTAAGTGCATGATGTGCGACTCCGGTGTGTGTCAGCATATGACAAAACCCTCTGACCCTGACAAGGGTACACACTTTAGGTCTAACCAATTGTTTTAGCCTTTCCATTGCTGCTACCTGCAGATCGATATGTGAAAGCTACTTAATCCCCTCCAATCAACAATGTGGGTGCTTTTTCCAATTGGCAGAGAAAAAAGAAACAATTTCTCAGAGTTGCCTTCGAAAGAACAATCAATGCTTCTTATCCAGTTTATCAGACTGATGATTTTTATGTGTGTCACTAAGCTTGTGTTTGTGTCAGCCTAATCAATGGTGTTCATCCTTTTCATTAGGGTCTGAGCATGCTTTTCATTAGGAGGAAACACATTATGCCTCTGGGTATTCAAGCAGTGCGTGCCTGAGTCAGAATAGGATGGCAGCACTGCTGCAATGAATGAAACGCGGCGTTAGAGTTTTATGAGTTCAGTCATAGCAGACAGAGACTATGGTGCATAATAATCTGTTGTGGTAGTGTTTAGGCTAAATGGGCCTGGTCTCACAAGAGAGGAGTACAGAAACCAGCTCACTTCCCCACAGCCATAAACTCAACACTGGCATTCATTAGGGGAGAGCAGGGCAGCAAGGTTGCAATTCTCCGATTTGTACGTAATGAGAGCAGCATGTGTGTTGTGTGCGTATGCGAGTTTCCGAGTGCCTCATTAACAAGGCATTAGGCTGGCCTTGATACCCAGCAGCCCGCCTTGCTGTAATTGAAAGTGATTTTATAATGAACTTCAAGCGCAGATCAAACCTGCTGCACCAAATTACTGAAACGCTCCCCCCTTAAATTTATTCTTTGCCGTCGATCTGGCTCCTCAAACCTGCCCGTGGTAAATTTGGCAAGTCAAGAAAAAGATAGAAGATGGAGATAAATGTGGTAGAAAAAAGAGCAGAGGGTCAAAAAGAGTGAAAAAAAGAAAGCTGTGGGAATGTAACATGTACTGTAAGGCTCAGATGGAGGAAGAGGAGGAGTGCATATGATATAAACCAGAGTTTCACCCTGGTCTTGTAAAAGATGAATCTGCACATAGTAGAGTTTATTAGGAGGACACCGTTAAGCACCAATTATAATGTGAAGGGCAGGGAGACTTTAAAAATGTCTTAACTCATGAGTTGTCCGGAGAGAATCTACCATCAATAAAACCTGCATGGCAGAGCTTTCGGGCGTCTCACCATACTTCTAGTAGCGCTGCTCACTCTTTATTGGGCTCATAGATCACATTAGTCTGTATGAGACAGCCCACTTGTGGAACAGTACAACTGGAGGACATGCTGAGGAAGACTATAAACCAGGGAACATGGCAAAATGTACTTCTCAAAAACCAATATGCCAGATGTGTAACTTTTAACTTACATACAATATCTCAATCTCAGTATTGTGTGGTTGTTAAGCGCATGTCCAAATTAAAAAATCAAGCACACCCCTGCAGTAGAAATGGGTCAGGGTTGTTGGGGAACATGGGATCTCTGACTCCGATGCTAGCTGGGTATTTATAAACAGACCCATGGGGAGGAGGAGACCTAGAAACTTGCTGTGTCCTCCTAACTACACACATGCTCCTTGGAAGAACATATAATGTGACTGCAGGATTTCTCCCTTGATCCTCCCGTTTTCTCGCCATGCATAAATCACTGCCTTTCGGTACCATTGCATGCAGACTTTTGCCAAAGGCATTAAAGCCCTGATAAATAGAGTAGAGTAACAACCTTGAAAAGTCTACCCTTACATTCCCAGAAATTTACGTAGGCTGATAGCAAGTGGGCCATAAACAGTTGATGCCTACACAGATGTTAGAGGACTGATAAACTGAGGGAGGGATGATAGCAAAGTGCTTGCTTGTGGTTCACAGCCATCTCAACCGATAAGAGTGCACATTCTCACTTTATAGTCGGCACAGTGTTTGGATGTATCTTAGGGCACAAGTGGACGGATGTCTACATGCCAGGTAATGCATGGTGAGAAAAGCAACAATAAAACATGCATAAAACACCCAAGACGAAAACTTCTCAGTCTTATTAAACTCATGCATGATCATACACAGATGTATTTATCCACGTAAGACATACATGAAACACGTGTGTGTCTAATGCACATAGTCAAACAAATGTCCTGAAGTCCCACACTTCTAACAATAATGCAGCTGTGGATGTCCCTGCATTTCTCTGAAACTAGGTCCACTGCTAATGTATTACTTCACTAAAGAAACTAAACTAAATATAATAGGTCCTGACTCCAGGTCAGTTTTTCCTGTACGAAATCTGACCAAAATACCAATAAATAAGTAAATGTTAATTGAGGAAAAGGTGCAGGGAACTGTTTAAAAAATGAGTTTTACATGTACGCTAATTTAGTCTATTTGGTTGTGCATCCATGCTTCCTTAAATTGACCATGAAACAATTTTAAGGTTGAATGACTTAAGAAAGCAGGTATTGTCCTTACATTTCAGTCATGCTGTCAGGTAGGTTGGCTGGGATTGCAGTGAGACCTTTCCCTCTACAGTCCACAATGTTGTTACTGCAGGTACACATGGCAGGACAAGACCCTCCACCTAGGCTGCATGGTTGGAGGCTGGAAGACTCCTGATGACCTGAAAAGCAAAGCAGACACGAAAAACTGCATGACAGGAAAAAAAATGTGATGTAAACAGAGGAATATGCAGCTCCTACAGGCGTGAGCGCAGGTGGATTTAGTTGATTTCAATGAGAGCAGCAGGATTACTGACTGAGATTGTTTGACAGGGGATTTGTGTGGTGACAGGGAGGAGCTCTTAAATTCAAGTAGAGCTCAAACTCTTTCCCTGCTGTTCATGTCATCAACCCTTTGTGCTTTTTAAACCGAATAGCAAATGAAGGTGCATTTCCCAGGATGTTTTGGAATTTCGAAAAAGAAATGAAACATCCTACTCTTGACTCCAATATAAAGCTGTACATTCTTCAGTGGGCAAGAAACTGGGTTATCTAAGAAGAGAGTGCCATGGTGTATTGAAGGGAAAAGAGCGACATGAATAATAGAAATGGAGCAGCAATTGAAGGCCTCCCAATAACAGTCATTGATCTCTTTGCAAGTCTTTCTCCTGACTCTGTCTTCTCTGGGTTGAAATGGTGCCATTCTGCGCATTCAGCTTGGCAACCCCCACCTTTTCACTTCCATTTTTTCTAAAACGCTTCAACTTTTTAATTTGCATACAGAGCACACAACCCATCATGCTGTCTCCAGATACCTGTTCAAATAGCTGCGGCACTGTCAGTGATGTGGTGAAGTGTGGGCGCTTGCACTGCCAGTGTGGTGTGTTTGGTGTGTGTGTATGTAAGCCTAACCCAGATAAAATGAATAAAACAGACTTTTAAATGGCCTCATTTACACAGCATTACTAATCTAAGTTTCAAAACATGAATATTTGATGACCTTTCTTTCTATCTCTCTGCTTCTGTGGAAAATCAGGGAGATCGTGTGAAGGGGGATAGAGTTTCAAGGAGAGAAAGACAGAGAGTGACTGTGAAAGTCAGTGACAGAGAAAACTCAGCAATCAAAACTACACTCCCTAAAAAATATTGATGCCAAACACTGATGAAACCATGAAATCACTGGCTGTGGCTCTTGGGTCATTTAGCTAATAAACAATGTTTAAAGTTACACTTCACGTATCTGGCAAGTCATAACTAATTACCTGAAGGGACGAGATGCTTTGACAGATCAGGTATGGAATCAGGTAAACACAACTAATGGCAATAAGTGTGTGGATCAGTCGCACAGCCCATGTGATCTGAGGCCTTGTGATCTGGGATGGCAGAGGTTTGACAGATCTGGGATCAGGTGTAGGGTGGGAAAGAGCTACCTTCTGATCTAACATGGCATATTTGACAGCCCTGGGATCAGGGAGAGTTCAGAGCACAGCTGGAACAGCCTTAACAATGACAGCTCTCTGACAGGTGAAGCTGTTTGATGTATGTTGGTCCCCTGTTCTTTCTAGTGCCATTTCCCCATTATCCCTTTCCCGTCTGCTGTCTCTTCCACTTTATTCCCATCTTTTCTCCCTTGTTTTATTTGCTTTCACCTTTCAGTTATTTTCTACTCCTCCTGCCCCCTTTTTCTGTTCTATTTCACTCCCTGGTGTCTCATTTTCAGCTTCCTCATACCTATATCTCTGCCAGTGATGGTCACTGCAATCCATTACCGTCCATGCAACGTTTAACCTCACTCCACCTCATTTTATCTCAGCATTTCAAATTGTTATCACTGGCTTCTTCCCATTTGTCGCTTTAATTTCTCTTTTAGCATAACATCTGGTTTCAAGCACTCTCTCACTTTTTTTGGTCTTTATACTGAAATGTTTTCCTTTAGCAATTAATTACTCATTGCTCATTTATAAATTTACCAGCCAATTTACACAATTGGCACAAGCACCTTCTAACTATTAGACACATGTTCTGTAACAGATGTTGTTTACATGTACAGTAAATATTTTGCTCCATAAAATGACAGCAGAGGCCATTCAGACAAACTCCAGTGACTGTAATCTAAACTAGAGTCAGTGATTTGTGAGTAATTAGAGGGAAAATTAGTTGGCAGTGGCTTTTAGGTGGGGGCCATATTTTTATTAGCGTACTCAAAATTGCTACTAGATGCAGATTTTACCCGAGACTTTACGGACTTTCACAGTAGCAACTGTCTCTTGAGTTTTTGAACAATATTCCTTTGTGATGTTAATAGCTCAAGAACTGCTTCTGGTCATAGAAAAATTGATGAATGGACAGAAAAGATAAACTAGCTGTTGTTCATGCAGAATCCCTGTAACAAAAATCATATTTTGCATAACACACTATACCCTGTTTCAAACAACATGCCTCTTTTCTCCATCTTCCTCTCTTCTAACACAGCGCCACCCTGCCCCAAATCCCCCGCAGGTGGCCTGGCTTGGTCACAGCAGAAACCACATACATGCATAAACACAGTGCTGAACAATGAAATAAAAAGGAAAAAAAAGGATCTCAATGTGTGTGCCAGCAATCCAGTCCCTAATGAGTCCTTCCTAGTGAGTTCAACTTTTGGTCAGTCATCCACTCAAGAAAAAACTGGGAGTATGTGTTTGCTGCTTAGTATGAATGGGGAGGCCGGAAATCATAGCAATATATTTTGTCTTGCTCAAAACTGTAAATGACTATTCATTACTAATACTCACAGAGAACCAATCACAATGTGTCTACAAAAGATTTATTCAATTAAAAACAAAACTTCTTTAAAGATATTGCATGATAGTAGCAGCAGGCAACGTAATCTGCGAATCCCCATCACGCAAAACCCTAACTTTATGTATCCTACAAGAGCCAAAGGTTTCCCTCACATCCCCTGATCCCCCTCTGTATCTGGAATTGTTACACTCCCACGCTTTGAGTCTCCGTCCCTGGACTATGAATAGTTAATGATCTGTGCTGTCATGCCGTATGGCTGCATAAAAATCACATTCCGTGGAGAAAGAGAAGGACACAGACCCACAAACACACACGTGTACATGAAAACGCTCCTCGCAGCTGGCGTTGAGAGTGAGATGGCCTTGTGGGGAGAGGATGTTCTCATGCTGTTTTTTTCCATTATCCTGATATGATAACTCCAATGCATGGCATGCGTGCTATTCCACACCCACACGCACATGCTTTCTCCCTCTTTCTCTTTTTCACACACACACGCTCACATACACACACACACACACACACACACACACACACACACACACACACACACAGCAAGAGATACAGTAAGTTCAAAGTCAGAATAATCCTTGTTTGGGGGGTTACTAGAAGTCAGTGGGGGCTGCTTCCACTCTGTGTGTTTTATACATATCAGGCATTTTTGGCATAGTTGCCAGCTACTACAGACCAGAGACACATGAAAGTGCCAGAGGAGAGCTGTGGGGTTGCCTGGGGCAGCAAGAGCTGTCAGGTGGCTGCCAGATGGATACACTTGAACACAATGGGAGTGGACAGAGGCAAATATCTACTAGCATGAAAAGCAGAGAAGCAGCCTGCAAAGTACCCACGTGCAACAAAATTATCCCTTTTTGAGATGCTGTAAAAAAATCACCATCCCCTAAAAATGTAAATAACAATATAAACAATACAAAAGGCAGTGTTTTTAGTATCTCTCTACTAAATGTTAGTGCAACTCCACAAACCTTACCTGAGCAGCTGAATTCATGTTTCTGTACTTCTGCCACATTGAGTCCTCTGAGCTCAGGAGGGGCAGTACACTGAGTGAAGAGACCAATTGTAGGCCTTTGTCTGAGCCACTGGGCCAGCCAGGCCAGGTGACAGTCACAGTTCAGATTGTTGGAGTGTAGACGGCTGTTAAAGAATAGAAATTTAAAGCATAGACATGTAAAAGATCTTCTCTGCCTTCTTTGCTACTTAAAAAAAAACAAAAAAACACATCAGCCAAAGACTGAATTAGCATACAAAGTAGCAATTCTTTCCTAGAACTCATCAGACCCCAACATTTCATCCCTGTGGCGAAACACACTAAATGATATGCTACATGGATGACTGGAAATGGGACAGACTAAAAAGGAAGAACCCTAAAGAGGACTTTTCTAAACCCATTTCTCGACGGCATTCCCGGAATGCTGTGTCTGTGTGGTGTGGTGGACCTCTGGAGCACGTATGCTAACTTGCAAATCCATGTGTACAGACACACATCGTACGCACAAATAGGAAAGTTATATTAAATAACCCCCACTGGGAGCGAAGAAGCCCTAGAAGTTACCACAAGAACCGTAGAGTCACGTCTCTGAGGTTCAACAGGCATAATTGTTTTAATTTGTACATAATTTCAGATTTAGTAATCACATACAATGCACAATGGGCTTCTGGGGCTATTTGCATCTATGTAGACCAGTTGTTGTTGTGTGTGCTTTAGATGGAGAGGATAATGGCCCCTGGCATTGCTACAGACCCCTCTGTGGTGCACTGTGGTTATGGCTGCCTCCCAGCACAGCTTGAAATGACACATTTACTCCCATTGCTATTATATCGGACTTCAGCCTTTTCTATATTGTCCCTGCATGCACGTGGAACATAATTTCATTATATCTGCAAAGAGCTCAAGAGTATTGTGGTGGGATAGGTGTTACTTACAAGGTCCGTAGTTTGGGCATGTGGTTGAAGCTGGAGACGGGGATGCTGCTGATGTTGTTATTGTTCAGCGTTCTGTGAAATGAAAAGAGTCAATAAAGTCACATCATTAATTCAAGGGAGAAAAGACATAAATGTAACTTCATAAAGACTTTTGTTGTGCCAGTGCTCTGGTGTTGTCTCTTTTCAAATCCAACCCCCTTCCCTCTGTCTTCTTTCTATCTCTCTTTGTGGCATCCCACTGGGAATATAAGACCTCATTCCACACAGATGGGAAGCCCTCACACCTCCCACACACACGTGCAGTAATGCATGCTAGTATGCACATATGAATGCACATACAAGCATGATCACCTACCCTAACTTGTAGTTTGAGAATCGTATAATACATACACATCAGCAAACATTTCCCTTGGAAGCCTGAGCATCAGCTGCAGGAAGAGAATCAGGTCATTTCAATCAGCCTAATAACCCTTTACCATTTTTCAACCTGCCAGCCCCCTTTAACACAACCTGTCCTCCTCCCCCATAAAACCTATAAAGACCGCACCCCCCTCCACATACGCACATACCCGCACACACACAAACAAACACACATACACACACACACACACACACACACACACACACACACACACACACACAAATCATGACAACTCTATCACTACAGCTGCAATTCATCTACGCCATGAAAGCAGCCTTTAATGTTTTTTTGTCTCCCCACGCTCCTAAAAACCCCCACAAACACACATGCACAATACGGTCTTCACTATAAAAACAACACGGCTGTCAAAATGCCATTGTCCCCCGGCTTGCACTGTTAGTCTACATTGTTTCAGGTGGAGAGCTCTAACAGAGGCCTGTGATTATGATTTTTGACAAGGGATGATTAATTGAATGTTTTAAAAATGCATAACATGGTCACCAATGCATCCAGGGTGGATTGCTCACTTGAATGGGATTTTTGATCAAGACAGTTGGAGCTTCTTTATCAGATGGCCTGCCCAGGGTTGGCTGGGGTATAGATGGAGATGGAGAAGGCGGGGGGGTGTTAATGTGATGGAGGGGAAAGCTGCTCTCAACTGTGTGGAACAATGAGTTAATGGAGCTTGGTCTTCATGATGCAGGTCCCCTCATGAGGCCCACTGGGAGTTTTTGGCATATTAACCAAGGCTGTACTAATTAAAGGTCTTTGTTATGTGTATTTATCAGCTATGGATATTAGCAGGATTAAATAATGTTTTAACTTAACTAAATGCTTTAATGGAATGATACAGGCTGGGGCTGAATAATTAGCATCACCTCAGATACTTACAGTACTTCCAAGCCTCTCAAAGCTCTGAAGGCTCCATCCTCGATGCAGCTGATGTGGTTTTTATCCAGCTGACTGCAGAACACACATGAGAGCGAGAGACTTTATTACACAAGGCACATACAAAATCTTTCTGTCTCCCTGTGGGGTAGTTGCAATCACTGATACAGTAAGTAGAACACTGATGGACTATGGTAAATCGATACTGGCTTCGTCATCTCAGCTCATGTAACCCCACGAGTAGCAGAAGGGGACTTTCCTGATTGTTTATCTGCACTGATACACCTCGTAAACCCATGTGTGTATTCACTCGAGTAAAAATGCAAATCACATTTGCTACAAGGCATTGTTATGGAGCTGTTTGCGCTAGCTTACTCAATCAGAGCGATACGTATACAGTCCAGTCAACAAGGGGCCCTTAGCTAAGTCAGATAATGAAGAAAATTGTCAGAATGTTACACTGCATGAGTTTTGTGCTATTCTCAGGAGCTTTCATTGTAATTTGATTCACTCTGGATATTCTTGATTCAGTCTTCACTGACTTATCATCCAGGATTTTACCTAGTTATCAGCTAACAATGCGTCTAGGCGTATATTAGTTTTCCTGGACTTTTATAGAAATAGAATATCTTCTTATGCCATATCTCTAAGTAAATATACCCCTGCTGAAAAGGGTGAGGTACTCACAGGTTTTTGATGTCGGTAGCTCCCCTGAATGCTTTTCTAGGGATGGAGTGGATGAAGTTCTCGCTCAGATCTCTGTGGGCATAATAAGCAGGCATCAGTTACACACAGCTTCTCTCTTCTCTCTTCTTGTCATGGTCTGTTTGGTTCGGAAGGGTGTGTTTTCTTTAAAAGTGCAAGAACAATAGAACCGTTGGAAACCTTTTGGAAGTATGATCAATACTGTATGTTTCAACTATGTTCTTTGAGTTCACACTCTATTCAATGTCAATCCCTCTTTAACCATGCTCATTGGTGCATGACAGAAGTCCTTTTTTTTCTCAAATATGTGGAAAACTGAGGTGTGGTACTGTACTTTTATAGTGGTTGTACTGTTCACTAATGCTATAATTAGTGTGTGTTCCTTTGCCCCTTGACCATGCGTTGCTGTGAGATACCATCTCACTGCCTGCACACAGTGGAACAAACAGGCAGCAGGGCAGTGACTAGTGATGTGTCCTCACTGATGCTGCAGCGGCTGTTCATTAGGATGCAAGCACACATACAACATTATTTTTAGCATGAATTGACTTAAAACGAATTGAATTTATTGATGTGTCTTGGTCCATCCGATCCCTCACGGCAATACAAGAAATGTTTTTTTAAACATCAACAACACAAACATTTGTTCCTTCCAATAGGTTGTGTGTGTCTCTCCAGCTCTTAACTTTGAGTACAACATAGGCATATGACAAACTGATGTGTGTGAGAAGAAGATGAGTGAAAGCAGAGGGAAGGAGACTGAGTGAAACACAAGTAGCCACAGTTTTAATTAGCAAGGTCTTTTGTTTTTGATTTAAATGGTGAGCTAACCTCATTCAGAAACACTCTACCCCTTTTCTAAGCACACACAACACAGGAAAACTGTGGGGTGCTGCGACAGTAGAGAAGCTCCTGCCTTAAAGCACACACATGGAGTGCTCCCACAGCTCGGACAGACGTAAACATTACTTACTGTATCGTCGTCGATTTTAAGAAAGGCTAAAATGCATTACCAGAATCTAATACCAACAAAAACTAAACACAACTGTTGTGCATACAATTTTGACGACTATTTCTTATTTCATGTTTACCACGGCACACAATTCCATGGTGAACACAACGAGTACCCACATTTATAAAACCGCGCGCAGTAATGTTAAAATGATTTCCCAAGGCTCCCATGACACATCAATCCCCCAGTGGGTCAACCTTTAGTGAGTTTTGCTTGGAGTGAATATTACCCAGACATTGTTTTAATGGGATACAAGGAGGGGGGTGGGGGCAAAACACAACTCAGTGGTTGTGTTGTGCAATCTATCGGATGAATGGATGGTTTGGCCTTTATGGTGCAGCAGAAATTAAAACAGCACTCTGAAGACCACTGCAAATACACCACAATTAAACATGGAATTTGCGTGTCTGCTGTTTTGTTGTTTGAATATATTAATTGCAAGGCAACTGTTGACTGTTTACCAAAATAAAATGATGCACATTCAAACATACATGAAAGATCAATGTGTGTGCAGCTGTGTACTGGCAGTCAACTATAACTTGTTGAGTCTTGCCTCATCATTACACTGTCATGCATTGTTGGAAGATGACTGTGTAGTTTACATGACATGAGACTACATGGGAATGGCCATACAATAAGCACCATTACACCCAGGATAAACAAACACTTAAGCCATCCAATTATCTTAAGTGCATCTCATTTCAACAATATAGACAACAGCTTTATATGGGTGTTATTTTAGCGCACAAAAATGCAATGTACAGATGTGCAAAGGAAACACATTGTTGGCTTGTGTTCAAAGAGAACATAAATATTCCGTCTAATGGCACATTCTAATTTTATCATTTGAGCTTTCTTTCTTTTTCTTAACGGATCTGCATAACATTGGCTTTCACACTGATATCCAGGCAGCACAGTTAGCAAGCAATTTAGAGGAACTACACAATTACAACCTATCTAATCTGTCAGTCTGCCACATTTAGTAGGATCGTATTCCAAACATCAAACCAGCTGTATGCCTCTTGACTAGCAGGCATGGCAGCCAGAACAGTTGTGTTCTCTCCAGATCCTTTATTGTTCTCTCAGAAAAACAGCCTGAGTGCACAGTTGAAAGCTGAGTCAGTTTGCCACCCAGGCTATATTCCTGCCTCTTATCAAGGCAGGTCTATATGAGAGGAATGCTTTTGGTTTACCTGGTCCTTCATTCTATGTGATGACTAATTAGTCCTGTCACCTTCTTCTCACCTTCCTACAAAAAAAAAAAAACACGCTAACAAACACAGAGATGCCGCAGTGCTGTACTGGAGATACACTTTTAATGACTTCTCTACCCGGACACCTAGTCTTTCCTGTGTATGTTTGCTCCTGGGTTACAATAAGAAATGATAACAGATTGCTGTGCCAGGACTATACTATTAGAGTGCCAGCAGCTACAGCAGGTGCACGGACAGGAAGAAAGACAGTGAGACAGAGAAATGGAGACAGGCATGAGAGGCTGGAATGGAAGACAAAGCAAGAAGGCTCTGACGATATGAATACAATGTTATGTGTGTAAGTAGTAAAATGAAAGCTCCAGGGGGGGATCCCCACTCTAAACCCCCATAATCCTGTTAGCATGCTATAACACGATTGGATGGACTGATCTATACGCTCCCACTTATGGCTCTATTTGATTGGATTAGATACCAAGGTTGTGGGGGTTCACTTTATAACTGTAGGTATGTTCTGGGACAATGCATGCCCAAAAAGGCCCAATGACAACCCTAAATGATACTATCTATCTATCTTGCCAAAATAGTCTGCTTTCTTTAATTTACTTGCTTTACTGCCTTTTTCCCTCTGCCTGGTGCTTTCTCTGCCTTGTCACATCTAACGGAATAATCACCGTGGCCATGGTTTGGAGTCCTCTAAGGATTTATCGACGTGTTCAACCCCTATGAGACCGAGAGCAAAATTAAATTTAGCAATTCTACATTTCAGCATTTACACATTCTTAAAATGGCAAACAGGACATTTCTGTGGGAGACCATGCTGTACTTTACATAGCCTGTGGTTACCCCTTGCTTAGCCTCAACTGTGTTGCCTCTGAGATATTTGACATTTCTGATTAGTTTGGAAGCAGATTTTTTAGAGCATGATTATGTGAGAATAGTCACCGCAAAGAAGGATATTGGCCATCTTGGCCTCAATCATTAACTGATAACAGTAAATCTATTATGATAGCACTTCAGTGAATACCACCTTTTGTAGTTTGTTCTCAGTTTCTTTGAGTATTCTGTCAATTCACAATTTACTCAAAATGTGAGTCTGTCCATAATTTCAGACAGACAGCTAATTTCAAGCCCATCAGATTTTGTGAAGTACTGCAGTCGCAGACAAAGTAAAGCATCAGAAGCAGGTCATAATTTTCAGACTTTTCTCAACTTGCACAGGTCTGTTCAAAGTAAAACGATTCATGGAAACCATCAGAGCCACACCACACTCTCCACTGCCCAGACTCCTTTCATACACTCATTACAATGCTATGAAGACTATCCTAAGGCATGACTGCAGACTCCAGGCCCAGTCCAGAACCTCAGGCACAGTGCTTCGTAACAATGTCTGTCTGAAACTTTGTGTTTCTTTATTTCTTGCACACAGCATGCCAGCAGTCCTTTTTCATTACAGGTGTGTGAAGTAATGCTTGAATGGACAAGAGTGAGTGTTTCTATGCTAGTGTTCAACAGCCTAGACCTGGTATACATTTACTTTAATGCACTACATACCTCTTAGTGGGCAGTTAGTTCATTAACGTAGTCTGGTTCTCTTGGCGTTGCTCACAGTTCATTCCCATTGTAGCCCTAATGGTGATGTAACACACATGTTTTCAGGTGTGTTTCACTGTATGAACTACAGGTCCCAACACTCTGTGGTCAAGATGTTTAAGGTTTCACTTATACTAAATCTCAAACATTGGTATTGTTTAGGCAGTGTAAAGTGCTCTGGCAATTAAACTGATATGTATGTTTACACAAATGCCCACAGAGACTATATTTAGAATAATTAACAATGTTATCAGACGTAGCTCAAGGCGCCTGGTCTGGAGATTAGCTGCACAGTGAAGGTAATGTCTGGTTCCTGTCTGATTCACATCATTAACCTCTGATCTCTATCTCAGTACACTGCACTAATACTGTACTCAACTTCAACTGTTTTCTGAACTGTGGCTGCATGACCAATGGGATGTTATTCCTACCTCTCAAAAAAATAAACAAACAAACAAACAAAAAAACTATGTAAAGTCATGCAAATAGTTTTTCTACAAAAAAAAGAAGACATTTTTGTACATTGAATCTTTACTTATGACATGACGCAAGAGCTCAGCCACTTGGTAAATGGTAAACGGTCTGCCTATATAGCACAATACAATGTCAACTCAGTCCTAAATCAAAGTGTACTAGCGATGCTGGTCCACAATGCAAAACATATTATTCTCACAATAGAGCAATTTTATATTGAACATATTTAAGTGAGACTGGGTTGACAGTGTTGCTTCACCTTCACACGCCCCGATGATGATGGCTGTCATGCAAGGTGGACACCTGGTCCACCGCGAGAAACAAGCAGACTTTGTCAATTAGGCTGAAAGATCCAGGAGTTGAACCAATGACCTCATGGTCAATGGACAACCGCTCTATCAAATGAGCTATAGCCGCCTCTACAGGGACACAACTTTTTCTGGCTAAAGCAATCAGGGTTTAAGGCTTCACAAGTGGGAAGTTGTGAGTAAGTAATATAAATCTTGCTGCAAAAGTGAAAGCATGCACATGCACACATGCGCATAAATTCCTCTGTGCGATTAAAATAATTTATACTCTTTTATCTTTTAAAGATTTCATAACCTCTGCCTCCACAGTTGGTTTACAGCAAATGCTGACACGGGATCATAAATCAGACGGGATGATCTGATGTTCTAATGTCTTGATTTAACTAAGAGGAAACTTGCACAGCAATTTAAGAATATTTGGAAGCGTGCACTTTGCATTACAATATCTCCCTACACATCCAGTGCTCACTTCTACCACTTTGTTTCTTTGTTTGCACTTTTTGGGTCTGTTGATTGTCATGTGAATTTAGAAAGGTATTTTTCTCCTCTCTGCTTTCAAGTTCATTCTCAAAATGAATTTCTGAAGTGTTTTAATATGTATTTAAAGTTTATATAAATAGCCGCATGTGAGCATTTATTTTACAAAATGTTGCCATAATTATCATGTGACATTCCATTAAACTGCCTGGAATATGTGGCATACTGATGCTCAAAAGAGGAAATCATTCATTGATTTTGTTGTGCTTTTGTATTTTTGTAAACACAACATAACCTGAAATTACACTTTATCCATAACTGTGTATACTGGGTTTGCCCTTTTTTTTGTAGCTGCTTTTGTTTCAGCAACACTCTGATCACACTCATACACACACCTGGATCTAACCTGCTGGCCACTGAACACGGGGTCAGGTTTCTTCTCGAGCAGTTTGGATTAGGGGCCTTCCTCAAGCACAGTGGTGTTGATGAGGCCGTTGTGCTGAGCAGATTCAGTCTTGCCAGTACAGGGGATCGAACTAGAACTGGCAACAATACGGTCTCGAGCTTGCATCTCTAACTATTAATCCACCACTGCCTCCTTTAAAACCAGCACAGCTGTGGAGTTGTTTTTGTATTGAGAAATACGTGCTGATCCTGAAAAGGGTGGAAAATAGTGTTTGTTTGTTTTCTTGATTTCTTGACTCGATTGCATGATAAGAAAATGTTTATCCTTGCCAAATGCTCTTGATTTTATTCTACCATAGAAAAAGGGACAAAAAAGATTTAGAGAAAGAGAGGGAATGTGTCTGATTACTTACTCATTAAGGGAGTTAATGAGGTGTGTGAGGGTTGTTAAAAGAATGGCAGTGTGCTGCTACTAACTGCTAACTACTTTCTTCCTCCATCCACGGTAAAACCTACAAACAGGGACACATATAAGCAACCACACACATACAAACATTGAGCCCTAGAAAAGTACCAACAAATGACTCAAGCTACAACTGCAAATAAAGCAGCATTCAAATAAACAAACCAAACATGCACAAATTGCCCTCATCCACATTTTCTCTTAATCTGTGCCAGTGGCGTGATTCCAAAACTGTCAATATTACTACTCATTTAGGGCATCAAACAATTGCATTTTTTAGCACAGATTTTCAAGCAAAATGTTAAACAGGCCATTTTGACTGTCAGCACTCAGAGACAATATAACAATAACATGTGACTTAAGGAAAGTTTGTTTCCCCTATTTTACCTCAACTAACTCAACACTTGATCTGTACTTGCCTCACATCATTTAAAAACAGCCTTAACACCAGCAGGTAGCAGCAGCACAATCTGATAACATTAAGTGATTAACCTGATTATGTTATGTTACCTGTTATGTTGTATGTGAAGACATATTAGGCTGAATTGCAGAGAGCTGTAGACAACAAATTCACAATGTCAGGCAATAAAAAAGGTAAGATGGTAAGAATGGTGGAAAACCTAAGGAGAATGAGGGGAGTATGGATCAGGGCTGTAGGGCATTTGGGTGCCTGCCAAAACACAGGCATGTGTGCGTATCTGTGTGGCCCGAAGAGAGAGTTTTTGTGTGCAATCAAGAGTAAGTTAGAGTACGTGATTTCCTCTTCACCCTCATGACCCCCCCCACCCCCCACCCCTTTTTAATTCTCCCCTTCTTCTCCCCGCCTTCATGTTTTGATGTCTCTCTCACTAAAAAAAATGATAAATGAGCTTACTGGCCATGTCAAAACTCAAGCCTGTTTCGTACCAACACAAAGCAGTCAGGCTAATTTAGACCGCTATCATATTCACTATTACCGTTGTCATCAGAAGTTTTAAAAATAAAATCATTAATTCATGTTCAACAAATTGTCATCAATTATCACACAGATAGCACATGGAGTGTGTAAGGTGTTTCTCATGTCTCTTTGTGGGGAAGATGGGGAGGAGGAGGAGAGCACTGGATGTAGCTTAGTGGGATAATTTGAGGAAGGAGAAACTGCTTCTTTCATAAAGAAAGTAATAATGAGGCTGTTTTTAGGAAAACTCTCACACAAAAACCCAGGAGAGAAAGTTCTCTTTCTCTCTGTCTGTCTTCTAGAACTAAATATAGGCTCTACAAAGAAACCTAATGAAAAACACTGTACTAATACCACATGCAGCACAATTCAATAGCATCTGTTTGCCTTTGTAGATTTTTCTCTTTTGAAATCTAATATCAACACCAGTGCACCAAAACTAGTACAAGCAGGCAGGGAAAAATATTTGAGTAGAGATGCATGTCACCTCACTACAGTCCCTCTTTCCTCTGCAGTGTCACTTTCTTTGTTTATTTATATATATTTCAGGAAATGTCAGCATCAAGCAGCATTGTCCTATTTCCAACAGATCCCATGGACTGTGCCGGCAAAGGGCTGACTCATTAATTTAACCCTCTAATGTCTTTGACTTGTACACAAGCTGAAATGGAGGCTATGTGGGTACAATCTGGAGCGGGTTTGTGAGTTATTGTGAAGTTGAAAAATAAAGCAAGCATAACACCTCCTGTCTCCAACTGTCTATGGCTTCCATAATACAAACATATCCACAAATTGTCTCTTTTAAATGGGACCTATCTGGGATTTCATGGATGGACTCAACTCTAATCAAATTCAGTTCACCATCCAATGAGAAACACACAGTGCTCCCAGACTGGAACACTCAACAACCACCAAGAGAAAACACAACATCAGGGAAACTTATCAAGTCCACATGAGCGTTGACAGACATAGACATACAAACACACACATACACACAAACATACGCACAAGGAATCAAGACAGAGCTTGGTTAACTGTTACCCACGTCTTTTCTTTCACTGTAAATGATTCATGATGTGTATTTGTGATGTTTAGAAATCCCATACGAGTGCATGCATTTGGCTGTGTGTGCTGCTGTCAGTCATGAAGCAAATGAATGAAATGGTGAAGAAAGCAGGGAGAAAATCTATCCAGCACTTCCAGCTTGATTTACCCTAATTTCTTCTACCATTATGTCTGCTTGTGTTTTTGAGTATGTCCAAGCCATTCACTGGCAGTCAGGCCGAGTGATGGAGCAGGGCTGAGCGACATCGATCATGACAAACACTTACAGCCGCTATCAACTAACAGCGGGGTGCACGATAGTGCCACTTTGCACAGGATCACAACCAAGCCTTGTCCATCCATCATGCTGTCCACCTGCTGGACAATAGAAGAAAATTGGGGGAGGAACTGAGAAGAAAGGAGGGAGTGTGACAGAAAACATCCAGCATGACCATTATCACTGCCATTATCCATCTCTTCAGTAGCCAAAGAATATAAAAAGGAATAGCCTGAAAATCATTTTGCTAGATTGGACCAATGTTTTATACTGAGTCACAATAAGGGTAAAAAAAGAGGGAGATTGTGATTTAGAACACAACAAAGCCAATCTGGGTTGCTGTTCTGTCTTTCTCTTTCTTTCTCTCACTCACACACAATTGCACCGTGCACACACACTAACACACACACATGCATGCACACACAGTGTGGTCTTACAAAATTAGTTAAAGCTGCCTCTTTGTCAATGGCTAGCTACCTAAAATGTGGAAAACTGATCAGGAAGATCAGGTGACAGCTGTTTCTGAACACGCTAGTCTGAGGTCAGTGTTACTGAGCTGCTGTGATGACAGATCCACCACACTTAAGTACAGGCGGCTGACACCAGATCACGGGACTGATGCTGAAACAGACAAAGTCAGAAGCTATTTCAGTCAACACGTAAACTGAACATGCTTTAAGACACTTAATCGACTCCATGCACTTCATAAAGGTGCAGAGTTGCATCAAGGAGTAGAATGAGAAGGAGAGAGAAGATGGAACATAGAGAGAAGAGAGTTTGATGAATGCTGACCAACATGAACACGTCCATAGATCATTTTCTAGTTTCTTCTGCCTTCCTCTCTCCCTGTGGAACATTACTTTAGGCACTGACAGTCATAGTTACATATGGAAAGTATCAGCCGGGAGAGACCAGAAAAAGGAGAAGAGAGGAAAGGACAAAGCTAGAGGGAAGGTGAGCAGAGTAGCTACATTTCTAATATGCCTGTTCTCTGCACAAATCCCTCTGAAAGCTAAACATAAAAATTGCCCAAAGGTACTTGTTTATGTTTTCAGTCAAGGACATATAAATGGTAAATGGTCTGCACTTATATAGCGCTTTTCTACAAATTGGCACTCAAAGCACTTTACACTGCTTCTTATTCACCCATTTACACTCACAATCACACACACACTCATACACCGATGGGGGAGCTGCTATGCAGCTGGCCAACGCTCACCGAAAACAACTAAGTTGGGGTTCAGTGTCTTGCTCAAGGACACTTTGACATGTGACCAGAGGAGCAAGGGATCGAACCAACAACTGTAAAATTGGTGGACAACTGCTCTACCTTCCTGCGCCACAGTCGCCCCTATATAGAAAACTTCATTACAACAAAAACATGATTACCCTTCTGCTTAGTGGTGGACATACAATTACTTCTCTAAACTCATAACCAGGTTATTTTCTGTGTCCTTATGATATGTTTACACTTTGTGGATGTGCACTGACCTACACATTCAGTGTATACACATCATTTATGAAGAACACAGGCCCAATTGCACTGAGTGGGAGATTTCATCGTCCCACAAAAGAGAGAGGTGAAGTAATGATACAATAAAGGCTTCAGGCTCCTTCCTCGGTTGCCTATACAGCCTCCTGCTCACAGTGATGTATGAGACAGGTGCATTGTGGCTGACATCAAGTCAACAATTCAGCCTGGGCATGTGTCACCTTATCTTTACCAGGACACACTCACATGCAAGGCATCCTCCAAGGCGTGTATGTACATACATACATACATACACCGCTTTCACTTGCACACCCACGTTATCTTAATGGAAGAGCAGTGTAATCAGCAGTAAGTCAGGACTCTTTTTCCCATATCTTTGCACTCAGAGCTTCACAAAATACAAAACAATCATGATCAGTGGTTAGCTGAGGAGCGCATCTGCTGCACACACCACTCTGCTGCAAGTGGAAGTGGAATTAGACTTGTGCATCACAGTATACAGCTCCTCTAGTGTAGCAATTCATTTATAACATTAGATTTCACCTGTTGATGGCATCACCAGCACACCAGTGGGTTAAGTTCAAAAATCCCTAGAAAAGCAGTGTAAAGCTAAAAAGAAAAAAACCCACCTTACACAAAATCACATAACTAATTAAGTTAACTGGCGAAATGGCCATATTGTAGTGAGTTAATAACGTGAAGTCATGACATCATGGTGTGTTAACTCTCGGAGGCACCATCTCGTAAGGCTTGTTTGGTTTGGCTAAAAAGTTGTTCAAATTTAATGAAGATCTATGACAGTGGCACTGACCTAATGTGAAGATGACAGAAAGCCTAAGCACAGTCTCCAACTCACCAACACAAGGACTGGGTATCCTCACAACATGGCACATACAAACAGATATTCAACACGTCTTCACAGCTTCACATCTTCTATGAAAAGAGTAACCAATATTCCTTAGAGAGACTTGCAGAAGGAGTGTTTAACAATTTCAGAATAACCTTCTGCAATGTAAAATTACATCGGGGATGTCATTATCTACAGCACCTAAAACCAGTAATAGCTTTTTATTTTTTCTTTAATGCTGAATATAAAAACAAATATCTATTTGAAATTTTCATATATGCTTTTGCCCTTTTTTGTCTTTTTCTTTATCACTTTTTTGATTGCAACATACTTTACCTCATATTATATCTTAATACATTTCCATAACTTTTTATAGGTAATTTTGCTCATTTAAAAGGAAGGGTTTGTTTGGATCCACATTTCTGCCCATGTGGGCATAACAGCTACCATTTAAAAAAAGAGAAAACTGAGACTTAAAGGAAAATGTGCAATGAATGTGAATCAAACCCTCTGGGCCTTCATTTTCTACCTGCATTCTTATCAGTGTTGTTCATTAACTTACATAAAGAAACACATAAAGACAGTCATTCTATGAGAGCTAATGACTTCACTGTTCAAATTCAATTTCACTTGTACAGCAAGTCAAACCCAACTCTGGTCAGTGCGTGTGTGTGCGTGTGTGTGTGTATTTTATAAGGATGGGTTCTTAGTCCAAACTAGAGGTGCAAGACCAGAAACCACAGAGGTGCTGGTTGCTAGGAGACAAAGGGTACCCAGCTGGAATTGTGACTAAGCCTCGAGGGTAGTGTGTGTGTGTGTGTGTGTGTGTGTGTGTGTGTGTGTGTGTGTGTGTGTTTGCAAGTGTGCACATTTGTATGTGTGTGTTCTGTTGGTGAGCGCACGACTGAGACTAGCAGTAAAGAAAGGATAATGAAGTTGGTCCCAGCTGTGCTGCAGTGGGTGGGAGCCATCCTCAGAATACAGGCTTAACAATGGACATCAGTGGCTGCTCTGGATGTTTACTCTGTCCTTAGGACTGCTCTGGAATATCCGCATCCTCCCACACTGACAGCCCACATACAAAGTAGACAGGGGAGTGAGTGAAGCAAACCTTACAACCACCACACATTACCAAACACAACTATTTTAGCTCATGGATATAAATGATCTGCTACTGTGACAAACAAGCTATTTATCCCTCGTGGTATTATGGGGGAGATCTCAATTTTAATAGTTTTCATAGGAATTATTTCTCTAGTAAAAGTCGTTCCAATAAAAATGTTTCACAGTGAGGTCGCTGGACTGTCCACTGTAACACTGTTTCTGTAAAGACATGTTGCTGTTATGACATTTTTTTAGTGCTTTGGTTTACACACAATATATCCTATTCACCTTCTTTGAACTTGGTTTGGCAACACAAATCTTAGATCTGACATCTTAATGGCAGAGCAATTAAACAAAAACTACTTACATGACTCGACAAAGGTGAACTGTGAAAATATTTCCTTTTAATTCAACTGTTTAGAACATTTAGGACAAATTTCTCACTAATTATTCAAAGTGTGGTCTACTTTACATTTTTATTCATTAAACATGCAATATTACCCACTTGAATTTCTTCTGCCATTGTTAAAGGTGTCACATATGGCCCTTCAGGTCTTTTCATTAATAAGTGACCTGCCTGGAGCAGCTCATGTGGTCTACAATGCTCAGGAGATAAAGATGAGGCCTGAGAAAACTGAGCTTTCAGGGTTAATGAACCCTTGCAGAAGTGCAGCTGTAGGCAGGAATTATTAAAAGGTCCAAATCTACACACAGAAACAGATTTATGATAAAGTGTTTCTTTGTCTAAGTTTAGCTGGTCTCAAAGTTGAATCAATACAATACATCCAAAGGTGCGATTTCAAAATAATTATTATAACTCATCCTGACAAAGGTCTAAAGATAAATATATCTCTGAACGAAGAAAACAGACTTTCACATTTTTAAAAGATAGAATCCAACACAATGGAGAATAAAGCACATTCATCATCATCTATAAGCATTAGCATAACGACTGATTACTCCCCAGAGCTCCGGGTCGTCTGCATTGAGTAATGAACACATGCCAGTACAGTTAACATACTGTCGCTAGCCAGATGAGCCCAATACCTTTAGATAAATTACTAAAACAATGACAGCTATGATGGATAAGTGTGAATACAGTGGCTTTCTGTTCTATGATTGTCGGCACAGATGCAGGTCCATTCATTCAAGTTGAACTAACAAGTCACTGTGCTTGCTTGTCTGATCACGTCTCTGACAGCACGTCGTCTTTGTCTCTTTTTCAAAGCAACTTCTGGAGTATTCTATTGTCATAAGTTCTATGCTGATGCTGATGCTGATGTGTAATCCCGGGGCCGAGAGCATGCATATTTGTGGCTTTGGGTGTGTGTCTGTGTGTGTGTAAGAGAGACTGGTAGCCACTGAGAAAGCTGTGTGTCACAAAGCCAGCATGGCACTCACTAGATGAGCAACTGCCAGAGCAGGGGGCATAAAATTAAAACTCACCACCAAGGAAAGAGGGAGAGAAAAGTCAAAGAGAGGTGGAGAAGGAGGGGGAGGAAGGAGAGTGGGGCAGTGGAAGAGAAACAAAGGATAATAAAGATGCAGAGGAGGACAGGAAACAATAGACTGGCAATATAAACTCAAATAGGAAACAAAAATAAATTTGCAACAACGGAGTGGAAATCTGTTATGCATTAACAATGCCTGCTGAGATTCTTATATCTATGCAAAAGGAAATAAAATAGGATCTGAGAAAAAGAAAATTCTGCAACTATCAAAAAGCCACAAAAAAGTGCAGTTGATCCTCAGATGTTCAAGCCATATATCATCATGTATGTTGACTTGCGTTATTGCCAGACATTTGGTTTGTGATTCTTGTGATGGCAATAGATCATCCCACTAGTCTAGACTTTATCAACACCAAGGCTATGCAGAGATCTGGCACCTACACCCACATTCTCTATTCGGCTCTGTATGTCTATGAAAGCATTAACTCTGACCTGAAGAACGAACAGGAGGCCCCTAGAGGCTATGATGGATATGGCAGACACAGGAAGTGTGGTGCATGTAAGTACACATTTGTGCGCTTACCTGACAATTCTACATCCTGTGGCTGAACTTAGTATTTGTTTTTTTTTTGTATTTTACTGCTCTGTGCACATCCTTCCCCCTCCTGCCCTTAGTATTGGCACAGAGTAGGTGTTTACTGAGAAAATAAAACACACACACACACACGGCTGGGAACAGCAAGGCGGATGTGGTCTCCCCGTGGTTCCTATCTCACCCTAACCATGACCCTTCACCCCTGCTTTGTGAGTCAGGCTGGGAGGGCCCTGAGCGTGACCGATCCATTAGACTGCTCTGACAAGGATGGGAATGACATCTGAACCCCCAAAGGCTGGGGAGTGAGGAAGATGACAAACAGGAGGAGGACTACTTAAAAAACAGGGAGCACAGGTTGTGGGAGTGTAGAAAGATACAGCCTGAAATAAGACAATGCCTTTTTTAAGTGCCTAATTTACTTTTGAGGCAAACAGACATGGTTGGTATGATTTTTTATGCCACATATATGAGGCACATATAAGTGTGCAGGATAGCGTGTAGCCAGCCAAATAATCTAGCAAAACAAAAATAATGGCAATGGGGTGAGTTACAATTCATTGCATAAAACTAAAGCCTTAACTCTCCATATGCAGGGTTATTGAAGAAACTACATTTCTCAGTATTCTAATATATATAGCATGTAATGTTTTTTATCACCAAAAAGAAATTGAGAAAAATGAAATTAGAGCTTTCAATTATAATGGCACAAAAACATATGCACATACACAAATATTGACATGCATTCTGCCAAAGGAAGTCAGATAGGAGTTCAACAAAGTGTCACAGATAGCAAATATCCCTGGCTCAAAGATACAAAACGAGCCCCTGAAGGAAGATGGGACTTTAAGATGAGCAAGTGAGAGTGACAACCCTGTCTGGAATGCCTTTGTCTCTATATGCTAATATTTACTTTTGGATTTAGCTTTTCCCCTTCTCTTATTTGCTGTTGATAGAAAGGAATGAAAAGGCAGATAGCCAACAGGTTACCTAGTAGCAAGGCTTTTGTGCTTGTGTCTAGCCAGCAGGTTCCCAAGCATATTGTGGTGAACAGAGGCAGAGATTACGGAGTTTAGGAATGTTACTTGCTGCTTAATAGTTGTTGCTACTCTCCTATCAACCCCAGCTTAGAAACACAAACACATGCGCCAAAAATATGTGTTTGTTTATGAAAGACAGAAAAGACGGGGAGAAAAAGATGGGAGACATACTTGCTCTTTACACATGGTGCCAAGATAGCTTCCACCTCCATCCCCTCCCCTCACTCCTCTTCCCTCCTGGGGAGTCCAGGGTTGCAGCAGCCTGGGTGTCTGCCTGAAGGCCCGTCTCACAGCAGGCCAGTCATAGCGGCGGCACTTTGATGTCTTTGTGGCGAGACTCCGTGCCTCATGTCCGCGCTCATTAACTTTGTCAATGACAGATCAATGTGAGCCTTAAAAAAGGCTTCGCTGCCTCAAAATTGTGCCTCAAAATCTATTCACATTCTGGGTCTGAGTCTGAGTCTGGATTGGTTTTGGCATAGATCTGAACAAACAAACAATAGAGCAAGATACAAAGAGACTGTTCGCTCATGATAGCACTAATTTAACAAGAGCCTCCCCCGACATGTGTGCTACAAGGATATCGCTCGACTTAACTCCAGCATCCCGACTTCCTACGGCTTAGTGCTCACAGACAGCAGTCCCATCACTGCATTTCCTGTAGGTCCCTGTTTAATGATTAGGAGATTAGGGTCCTTCTTTCTTTTTGCACCTGAATGTCAGTCAGACAGTTGCAGCCGACCGGAGTGTTAAAACCAGGAAAGCACTTCAGTCCCACATTGTCAAAAGCTAACACTTAGCACCAATAAAAAAAAAACAGTATACAACTTCTTGAACCTTACTTTAGCCTTTCCTGTCAAATTTTATCTTCCACTTGTTTTATAACTGATTTTTACTGCTTCTCCAAGCTTTTTGACACAAGTGGGGGAAAAGAAGAATCTCTACTGCATACTGAGACATTGATAGTGCTATAAGTGTTAAAAGATAACTTTTTTGCTACTTGCCCTGCCAACTAGATCTGATGCCACACTAAAATATATTTCAGTACTTGAAGGAACATGAAGGTGGCTTTTTGAGCAAAACATTTTGGGTTTTCTTGTCCTTTAACAAAATACGAAAAACATCTCAGCGTTCCCATCTTTACTGTATTAATACAAACAGCCTTACAAGAAATAAACAGTTACAATGTAGAGCTGGAAAAAAATTACTATGTAAAGAAATGAATATGTAAAAGTAAACCCGAAGCATTTTAGACCACATTTTCATACTTAAAATAAAAACTACAAATAAAATACTTACAACCATGGACACATTTTGTGCACTCAGTATTAGATTTAACAAAACAGCCTTATTTTTCTGAGACCAAGATGCTGGGAGACAGTTTTGGCTTGAAACAATCCATGTAACCATGTTACAATTTATCTGATCTAAAGCATAAAAATCACCTATATATAGTGTGTTTTAATGTAAAAGCGACATTGCAGTTAATATGAAACACAGACTGCCATTCACACAGGTAACGTCCCTCACACATGAATCTGCATAAACATGCCCTCAGTCACAGAAGTACATATACGCAAAATACTAAATGTACACACAGATTCTTATATGACAGCACACATGTACATGAGCAATGCCAATTCACACAAAGCCTGGTGCACACAAACATATGGCCAGAGAGATCATCTGTACTCTAAATATTTAAAAAGACTATTGCTCTGCCTGTAATTAAAACCACTGCAGCATTCCAAAGCTCTAGCTTTGACCGACAACCCAGTTCTCCCTCTCTCTCTCTTAGTCTCCCCGTGTCCTTTTCTAGTCTATTCTTCTCCTTTTCCTTTCTTTATTCTGACCTTTGCTTTAAGGGATGTTTGAAAAAACTTCCAAAAACAATTTAACTGGGAATCATCTGTGCGATAACTGCACTCCTTTTGACAAACATGAATCCCTTTTCACTAAAAGCTCATCTAGAGGGGCATCATTTCCTTTGCCGCTGAGAGAATGTTAAAGTTCAGGTTTTGTCTTGAAGGTAAGTAGCCCTCTCTCCTGAGGAGAATGTTGCCTTTCCAGTGATGTGTAATGATATGTTAGAACAGCATGCAGAGCAAACACGGGAACCGTTAGCCAGTGCCACACACTGTTTGGTTACAGTACTGGGGGCTTCTGTCATGCCCGGGCCTGTGGGGATACCGGGGGTAAATCCATTCTCGGCCCCGCTGCTTCCTCCTGTTAGAATCTGCCCAAATCCTGCCTTTATCACTATGTTTGCTCTGCTGAGCTCTCTAATGCTCTCCAGCCTCTCACACAAGGTAGGTGTTTATATGCATGTGTGTGTGTTTGCTTTGGCCTGCACAGTAATGGTTCCCATCCCTTCACTATCAACATGGATAGAATGCAGATTGTAATGCGACAAAAGACCTGAGAGTGGGAACGCACACGTAGAGGCTCAACGGAAAGGCATGCTCCTGGAAAGGAGAGCAACAGTATATTCCAGTAGAAATGTATGTTGCGTGTGCATGTGAATGTGTGCACGTTTGTGTGTGCAGAGTTGTAAACAAGCACTTCTCATGAAGTGGAGATGGTCTATGGAGAGCTGCTCTCATTTCAAACATTATTTATTTATTAGCCCCTGTGTGGGACATACACACACAGCCACACATGCCCACAGTGACAGAAATCCTTCAGTTTATTTCATCATGCACCAGCGATCAACCTCATTCCCTCACCCATCTCTTCCCTCCGTCCCTGAATCCCTCCCTCCCTTAAAATCGATGGAGTGTTTTGTCACCCAATGCTGCGTTTCATGCAATATTCATCTGAAGAAAAAAAAAAAAGCTCATCTCACACTTAATGAATTTTCATAATCTCTATTTGGCACTGATTGGTAAATGAAGGGCCGCTACAGGCTTGATACACACACACACAAACACACACACATACACACACACACACACACATACCAACAACCCCATTATCCAAGCTTCAGGCGAGGTCTTTGTTTTGTACCATTGGAATCTGACAGTGATTTATGGAGAAGGGCAGTCACACTACACCCTGATACACACAGCAACACAAAGCAAGGTTACTGGCCCAAACATGGGCACAAAGAAAGGTTACTACTCCATCAACAAAGCCACGCAGACAGCAGTGCATGCTGTGGTCGGGGGTCAACATCACATCGATTCAGCTCACGAAATGAGTGTATTGGCTTTCAATAACTTGTTTTGATGAATTCTATGAATATGAATCTTTCTTCCACACTCAAGGATTTCTTAATGACTTTCTCTGGAAAATGCATGAGACTCGGAAAAAACAAAACTGACTTTCCCAGTGTCAAACTGAGTCCAAGTTTATATGCCATTTTCTGGAGTCATTTTCCGATGCATTACCACTGCGGTTTTGTCAGAGTGGTGAACCTTGAGAGGCCAGACACACCCTGCCCTTCAGGGTGAGTTTGCCCACTGCAGTGCCAGGCTTTCTTCCTTTACTTCTGTGTGGGCATGTTAGATCGTCTTTATATGTGCTCTCAGTTACAGCTCAGGTGAGGACACCACATTCCTTCTGACTCATTATGAGTGTTAAGAACACAAGACAGCGATTTAGCTGATGATCTGTAACAATTTTACCTCCACGGCTGGCTTTGGAACACACACATGCAGACATTACAGGAAGAAAACTGCTTCCCGAGGGAATACATTTTCTGAAGAGTAACCACAGAGCTTTTCTGCAACAGATTGCAAAATCCATTCTAGATGCTTGTTTGATGCTAATCGTCTTCTTGCTGGGACAAAACAGACGGTTGTTTGACATTCAAATGTTAGCAGCCCCAGCAAAAAAGGGAGAAATAAAGTGAGTGGGAGAGACATATCAGAGGCAGAAGGAAAAGTTTTCTTATGTCCTTTTAAAAAGTTAGATAAAGGACACAAAACACACACTGATGACTCACAGACACATAATACTGCCTCTGAGTCATCCTTAATGAACCTTAATTTGGGGGTAAAATACTCGTTGCCGGTTTTGCTCTAAGGGCTTAAAGATGCACCACAGAACCTAATGATATCACAGAGCAGGCCTCTCCAGTTGATCACAGTTACACAAACTGTATTGATTAAACTGCAAAAGTACAAAAAGAGAGTTCGTTAGAAAGAGGGAAAGAAGTGTGTGGGGGGCGGGGTTGGGAATAGAGGCAGAATGGCTCACATCTAAATAGGAGTTCATATTCAAAAATGTTCTTTATTTTTTTACTACTTATAAACTCTCAATGAGGGCGTCAGATTTGGTAACAATCATATAGTTTTGTGCTTGTGTGTTTGGTGGAGGTTTATGAAAGCCACTCCAGGCTCTCCAAGGCTGGCCAGCTACGGCCGGCTTGACGACTGAGGATAGGAATTCAGGAGGGCGGTTGACAAAGAGGCTCTCCCTTGGTGTGTGTTTTACAGAAAGAGAGAAACAGTGTAGATGGAAAGAAAGGCCGAGACGAAAAAAGAGAGAGAGAGGGTGAGAGATGAAAGCCCGAGCAGGTGTGAGTGCCTGAAACACCATTGACAATTCAAAAACGGCGTTCCATTCCGTTCTGCAACATTGCCATTACCTTGGCAGCTTGTTTCTTTAATTTCCTCTTTAAAGCAATAAGGCAGCTCATGTTACACATTAATTATGTTTTCTGGAACTTCTTCTCTACCCCTCCCCCTCCTTGTTGACTGACAGCTCGGCTGCCTCCTGGCCCAGGCTTTCTTGGAGCAAGGGAGTGGGAGACTGAATAGGCTAATAAATGGTGAAGGAGGGGTTGGTCACACCCCACACTATTGTACTGGTGCTGTCACGCCTGACCCTTAACCAAACAGACACACACATACACACATACACACATCCATTAACTACAACTTTAACACCACCTGGTGATTTTAATGTTGTGGTGGACAGCCGTCAGCATGGGCATTGGTCTATGGCTGCATAGTCCCATAAGGATCATACTGTGATGCACTATGTGTTCTGATACCTGTCGATCATGACCATTTTTCCCACACTGACTCCTGTTAACCACAACATTAAAAACACCAGACAGTATTAATGTTATGGATAATAGGTGTATATATGCAGCCACACACACATCTTTGATTGCTAACAATGTGTGCATGCAGCGTTGTACGTAAGCAGACATACGCACATATACACACACCTTCACATCACCTCTGTCAGCACTGACCCCACACCAAATACCCAGCCTCCCCCTGTATCCAAGGTGACCAAATGAGGCCCCAGCCATCGCCTAGCAACCAGGGAACAATGAGCTCCAAGGAGACGGAATGGCTTGAGCAAAGGGCATGCTATTCTCTGGAGATGGAGGGAGGGATGGAGGGATAGGAGCCGAGGTGGAAAGAGGAGGGGATGAGGGGTGATGGTAATGGTGTTAGGACACATCTTTAACCATGTCACAAAGAGGGTGCCTGCCTGGGAAACAAGGCTGTGTTTCTCTAACCCTGCTTGACGTCTCAGTTCAACTCCGCTACGCTCAGCTCAGCTCACTCTCACAACTTGAAAAAATGGCGAAACAATCTGAATTCTACCTTTTATGTACTCCACCCACAACTCTGCACACAAAGTATGAGGGAAACCAGAAAGGCAAAAACAAGGCAAAAATAAAATATTATGTAATCTGCTATTCCGTTCTTATTAATTGAGCTGCCTGTCAAACTGTGAAAATATCTTTGTAATGCTATGTGGATTAACACAGGTCCCCCATATTTCCTGCAGTCAGCAAGGGAAACTTTTAGCTGATTTGATTGTTGACTTCAGCGTCCCAGAGCTTTGACTTTTATGTTCTATGAAAGAAACTTCTATCAGTTCTACATCTTTCTGCCCTTGAAGGAGCGAGGGTGTTAACACAGATGTATCACCATCTTTCAGGTTTCTATATCCAGAAACACAGGTAGGAAGGTGAATGAGGGTGAGATTGCCGGGGGGGCAAATGCAACACAACACTCTGCCAATTCAGTCTCCATAGAAACTATTAGGATACTATAAAAAGACAGAGACAAACCTGCCCAGATAACTGGCTCATGCTGCAATTATTTTACAGAGGTATTTATCACATATTTCTGTTTGATTGAGCTGCTGCCATTATCAACTGCCAAGTTTCTCGCAGGAAGGACAACTCCTGGAAAAGTTCTCTTCTGTCAGACCTTTTGGACTTGAACACACTACAATCTCAAATGGAAGAAATGTTAGCAATAAATGTGTGAGAAAGAATGGAGCAAAGGGGCAGGTGTGAAAATAAAGTGAGTAAAATGACTGTACGGGAAGTGGTGATGGCTATTGGGTCCCAGTCTGTTAGCTTGTTCATGTGAAAACTCTTTGTTAGCCATGAATGGTCTCCTCTCTTTTACAACTGCTTTATGAAGTGGAAGCTGGGCATGCCCCTACTTCCAGTGTAAACTGTACACATACAAACTACTTTTCTCTCAGTAGTACAAACTTTCATTAATTTACTAATATGATACAAGAATTAAATATTTTGTTTCTGTTTAATTCTGTTTAAACTAGATGACCTTGAGTTTAGAGCTTACTAGTCAGGCAAAGCAAGCAAGGTGTCATAAAAATTTTCACCTTGAGATATGTGAAACTGTGGTGGCATATTCTACACAATAAATCTAAAATGTGTAGAATTTTTTAATAATCATTATTTGCAACACTTGCATGCAAAAAACAAAAAACAAAAACAAGGCATAGAATGATGTTCCAATAACTCCAGTCTGTAAGACTGATGAAGGTGTCAGGGGGAGGGTGTAATAATGGTATGTGGCCAGGCATTACGGATTAATGCGCACACATACACACACACACACAAAAACAAAACGTGCATGCATATTGGATTTGGAGGATTTAACACGGGCGGACAAGGAGGATTTAAGGAGTGGGAAAGGTGTTCCTGGGTGAAGTTAAATCAAAGAGCAGCAGACATTATTCAAATATACTTCTGTCACTATTTCTTTGTCCCTGGACTTATTCAAATGGAAAATTTATGAACACACCCGAAGAAAAAGCAGAAGGTAGTAATAGAACATGTTGTATGGAGTTGTGTTTCGCCATTGATTCCTGGCATTTACCGTTGTCCTGCTAAAAGTATCTGACCCTCTGTAGCCTTTAAATATCAGGAATGGTCTCTGGAATAATGTATTGGACAGAGGAATGCTATAACTTACACAGACAATATTGAGTGTCTCTGTGTCTGGTTGGGACACCCTTGACTTCATGGGAAATGTTTGCATGTCTAGGTCTGGTCTGGGATGGGGCTGACCTACTATTCTTCTATTCTATGAGTTGGTAATACCTATTCCTCTAATGCCAGTACCAACAACACACCCTCCAGCTATTGGCTTGATCTCCACATAAAAGGGCCTGAAAACTCATTACCAGCCTGGGACTCATAAGGGCCTTCAGTCCCCCCCAGCCTTTTATAAGCCAATGAGGACGGAGAAATTCCCCAAGAGAAGAAAATCAGTGATGGAAGATCTCACAAAGGAAGTGCCATCCAGGTAGCCAGGTGTTTAAGATACAGATAAGGTGCATGGAGGAAGTAATACAGGGAGAGGAAAAGGAACCAATAAGGAAGGTAGGACAAGGAAGATGACAGAGAGGACGTGAAGGACATTAAAGGTGCAGTAAGATCATAGAGGAAAAAAATGGGAAACGCTGACAGAGGGAGGAGGATTTCTACTCCTATCTCTGTGTGGCATTTCATCCTTTACAGGGTCCCAGTGTCACTCAGGCCTCCTCCAGCAGAGTCCAGCTTTGAAGTGATAATGGGGCTTTCGGCTAATGCTCCACTGCAGGTGCCCCTGGCTCCCTTACCCTTTCTGTCGCCCAGCACAGCCACATACATGAGAAGAGATGAGAATCCCTTCGAAGTCTACAGATGAGGCCAATCTTTCTTCTTTCTGCGTCTTATTTCTTATGCTTTATCTGTCAACCCCACTTATTCTATCAACACACTAGTTATTGCTTCTCAGGCACTGTCATGTCCTTCTATTGCTCTCTAACTCGTTTTACCCATCCTTCCACTCCTTACTTTATCAAATTTCAGCAGTTCAATGGATTTGGGAGGAAGGGATTTAGAACTACCTGAAAACACTATTTAACAGTCCCTGAAGAATATATATATATATATATATATATATATATATGTGTGTGTGTGTGTGTGTGTGTGTGTGTCTGTGTGTGTGTGTGTGTGTGTGTGTCTGTGTATATATATATATATAAAAACACACTAATACTATCTGGCTGCATCTCAGATGTAACACTCATTTCTAGAAGCTTTGTTTGGGTGGGGAAGGTGTTTTGTGTATGTGTGTGTGCATGTGTGTGTGTGTGTGTGTGTGTGTGTGTGTTTTTGTGCGTATACCTCTAGAAAAAAAATGGTAAAGTGGGGAAGGGGAGTCGATTCCATCTGCCGGTGATTTCCTGTTATACTGTATACAAAGCAAAACAAGAAAAGACACCCCCTGCACAGAACAACATACTGTTTCTCACTAAAAAAAATATCTCTACAGTAAGGATACACACACACTCTGGGACTAATAGGATCACTGCTTCACGCTGTGATACCAGCAGGAGAGTATTGTTAGAGGGAGCCAATAGTGGAAACAGATAGGCATTTGGAACAGATTTGTTTTTCCTTTTGCTATGCTCACCAGCACTGCAAGACCCAATATGTCTTTTTACTGGAATGTGGGCAGTCCACTTACCTAAGCAGACAAGTGTCTTTTGTTTACTGTGAAAGTAGGATGGCTGAGGAAGAACCACAGAGCACAAAGACAAAAGACATAAAGATCCAGGTTGAATCCAACATTTAAAACATATGAAACAGATGGTTGTTTAAGGTTTATTTTTCAGGTGATGTGCTTGTTTGACTTTTTCCACTAGTCAAACTGAATATGTTTACATGAACATATAAGTCATTACTGTGAATAACCAGATATGGGTAAACAGAGCGATGGAAGTGTTTACATGCCTCGGAGTCACAGCCATTTGACTGAAAACTACACAGATCAGCCACAACATTAACCTCCCTGTTGTTTTTACTTTCAAACATATCCAAAGTAACGTGTATAAATGCTTTAAAAAAAATAAAAATGAAACTTTAAAAATGCCAAGTGACATTTCATTGTTAACCTTGGTAGTAGTGGTTATAAATATTAAATATTATTAATGTATAAATATAATTGTTGCTATGATTTTGTCATAACTCCAATACATCTAATCACACTTGGGTGACATAATACATGTAAGCTTCCCTGTGCAACCACAGTTCACAACTGCCAATTAGCAGCTCTGTTAGAGCTGTATGAATGAGGAGGCACACTCTAGGGCACCTCTGTAGCAGTTGCAGCAAGACAGAGGTTTACTCATTTTGCCTCTCGAGATTTTCTTAGCTGAAATTCAAACCCGTAAAGCTTTCACCAGTAGCCTGCATTGTCAAATCAAACTCATTAACCTGTAGTTTGCCTGAAGGTTGTTGCCTTTACAAAGTCAAAGTTTTAGTAGCGGCTCTGTAGCTTGTAGAGTCTGATAAACAAAAGTCCTGGAGGTGTAATAAGTATAAAGTCCTAAGGATGGACCTGCTCACCACAGACAGAAAGGAGACAGGGCCCAGAGTTCACAAACACACAGAAATATAGCCGTGGGGAAGAGGAAGGAGTTCAACCAAAGGCTCTCTTTTCAGAGGATAAAGGGATGCTGCTAAATCCTATAATTACATACATGCACACACAACTAAAAATCCAAAAATCTCTTTCCATCCATTACACCACACTTTTCCCAAGCAACTGGGCCAGCTCTCATTCAGAAAATATGAGGCTCTTTTTGATCCATTTCACCTACTAACTCTTTCTTTCTCTGTGTGTCTTCCACTCACTCAGAAAGGGTAAACAGCCTGAGTCCGAGCCCCAAAGCGCATTCGTTGCTACAGCAGCAAACCAGCAGGAGGTGGGGAAATTATGTGTGCAGTGGCATTTGTGTGATTGCATGTGTGTGTGTGTGTGTTTAAAGGCATAATTTGCCCTGTAGTATGTTTGTTTGTTCTTTTTAAATCTCAGAATCTGAAACAGAGCATGATGCCACAGGACAGGGCTGGAACAATCATTTACTGTGCACGTGTGGGTTTGCTGGACATGTGCACTGGGAAACACATGCGCATGTGTGGAAGTTTTCCTGTCTCTTCCTGTTTCAGAGGATATTGGAAAAGGTTTCGAACACCCTCTCTCCACTCCATGCTTTTAGGATGAAAGGCTGTGTTTAGGCCTGCTTGGGCTACTTCCAACACCGAGCTTCAGAATCTTAAGTCCAGACCCTAACAGCTCATTACAAGAGGTTACACACAGATACTGCAGTCTTCCTGCTAAACTCCTTACACACGACACTTCCACGTGATGATCCAGAGTAGATAGCCATAATTGAAAAGCCAGGTCTTGAACCGAACTGTAACGAGATAGACAGATGCACTAAGTGAGGGAAACACCTCTTGCAGGGAGATTGCACTCTATTATGGCTGTAATGAATGGGATATGGTTCTCATTCTGATAGCTGTTCATACTCCATGCTGCTTACCCTACTGGACACACATGTCCACTAAGCATGTGTTTGCACTAGCAGGACAGTCCAACCAGCATTATATGGGTTGTTATTCCTGGCTGGGGTTGCAGCATTCCACAAGCCCCAAGGAGTAAATGAGTGTGTGTGTGTGTGTGTGTCTGTGTCTGTCTCTGTGTATGTTTCCACATGCATGTATGTGAGGACATGAGGGCAGCCTTTACTCACATATGTGTCATTTCCAATCTGGACCCGGCAAAGCAGGCCATCACAGAGGCAAACTGTCAGCAGCAGCAGAGGAGACGAACGAGGAGGCCTCCTCCAACTCCACGAGTGAAATCCCTGTGTGTGTATACTCATGACGGATCTAGACCACACTGTGATGTCTTATTCATGCCGTATCAATTCATAATGACCAGGCCAGTCCCTAGTCTCACACACACACACACGCGCACGAGCACATGTGTATGACTGGGGCGATCATTGCAAAAGAACTTGTGTGTGTTGCTTGTACGAATATTTAGAGCATTAGAGTTGGTATGGGGAGATACAGTATATAGAGCAATCAGTGCCAGACACTGGACATAGACTTACACACACACACAAACCTGCACTGATGTCCCAGCGCTTTAGTGTGAATATTTAACAAGTCTCAATCCATCTGTTCAATTATTCATAAGGAAGGACACAGAATAGTTAGTAAATATAAACACTGCTGTTTCCCTCTTGCTTTTTGCCATATCTTTGTCATATTTTGCACCTCTGACTGTTTCACTCTCTCTTCGCAAATTCTCTTTCTTCTGTCTGATTTTTGTCGTCTCTTTCGTTTCTTTCTCTCTCATTCTGCTTGTGCTGCGGTTGTGAATATTTCCGATGGCAGAGTGTTTTTAAATTACCCCCTTTTGGCTTCCGCTCTCCTCACATGGTTTGGTCTGCATTTCTCTCTCACACACTGTCCGACTCGTAAAGAAAACAGCGACAAGCCATAAAAGCCACTTTTACCAGCTGCCAAGGACAGGGGCAGGAAGAGCGGCAGGGGCAAGGAGTTAAGGCCTGACACATATTTTTCCTCTGCCAGGTCAGGTATTCATACTCAATGTCAGAGTTAGATCTAACTTTACCTACACTTGGAAAAAGAGTTTATAGTCTTACAAGCATTTTTGGTTTTATTTATTCAGATTTAGATTTTTTTTTTTAGATTTATCCCTCAACCCAAACATGATGGAACAGAATTATATTTGTTGAGGTCACAGCTATAATAAAATACATACAGAGTGTCCCAAATAAATGCAGTATACAGTTTTCAGTTCTACCAAACAAAATAGTTCCCTGCAAAAACCAATGAGGAGATGTAGATTGCAAAGAGATAATGCTGTAAAATGTTTCACACAAAGTTAAGAGACTGCTTTCTCAAAGTCTGTAAAAAAATCAAAGCAACACTGTACAGACACCACTTGTGGTAATAGAAAAAGGGTGATCTGCACCTTTAAGAAGACACTTTTTCGGCTTCATCCAGGTATTTTATTCCACTGTGTCTAAAGTTAGCCTAACTGTAGTTGTTGCTATCAGTGTTTACTTAGTGTCAGACAAACCACAGTCAAACAAAATCGGGATGTCTGCCATCGATGGCAAAGAAGCCTTCTGATGACGACAGGTTTCCATGGGGACTGCTGCCAAGCACAGGCCCAAACAGTCAACCGACAGTGAGGGAGAGCCCTAGCACGAGGGAGGTCATTCATCAACAGAGACAAAGAGAAGGAAATGACAAGACCAGCTTGGACCATTAACAGCCTGCCAGACACACATGCATGCAGTCCAAAGAGAAAAAGAAACATTCGTATCAGTCTTTCATGCAGTCATATACATAAAGTCAAAAGTCCAAAGAGTTAATTTGCTTGCTTTGTGGCACAAACTTGGAGTAAGTTTACGATGCCAATCAATCTGCACCAAATGCGAAGAGGAAAATACAGTACATAGAGTGGTGGCAAACAAAATCAAAAACAAGTGGGAATACTGTGGCAGACAGACGATTTATAGATTTAATGATAGTGCAAATTATTTATGCTAGATCTCTGTCCCTCAAACATTTCTTTCTTCTCACACTGAGCTACCGTTCCCTAAGCATCAAGCAATCAACAAACACAAAACACAGCATCCCGCCAACACAAACACAGCATAGTTAACTCTGCATCAACACATAGTTGACGCTGCTCTTTTATCTCTTGTCAAAGTCATATAAAGAATGTAATCCCCTGCGTATGCCTGGCATCCACACATTTGCACACAAAGATGTAATTAAGTTATTCTGTGTGTGTTTGTGTCTAATTAGTGTTACTTGCATTTTCACTTATTTTTCTATGAGTGTGTGTGTGTGTGTGTGTGTGTGTGTGTGTTGGTTACTGTGCCAATAGTTCAGTGAGTGTTTAGGGGTTGTGTATATCAGGATACCTGTTGTCAAGCATTAGCACGAAAATGAATGATGGAAAATAGGATCTTCATGAAGGATGAGACACACCCCCTCTCCTATCTTTTGCCAGGGTTTTCTGGTCTCCCCTGTAGTGCAGGTACTACCACACCCTTTCCTACTCCCTCCTTCTTCTCCATGCCTCCTGGTGAGATAAACAAGGGAAAACCTCTCTGAACCCTCCCCTCACCCCACCACGTAATACCGCATGTTAGCCATTAATGGAAAGCAACACCCCTTCAAACAAGCCTGTGGTGTTCCAGGCACTTTGTGGCAGCGACAAGCAACACAGTAATCAAAATCCACAAAATATCCCCTTTCCTCCTCCGTCCACAAAGCCCCATCCTGATCCCAAACCAGATGCTATTCCCTGGGGCAGGCTATCCGGCTGCTCTGCACTCCCCCAACTCTACTCACCTATCCCTGTTTTTTTCTTCATCTTGCCATCTTTCTTTCCTTTCTGCTCTCCCACTACGAAAAGACACTAATTACAGAGATGATGGTGAGTAGATTACAGATCTGAAGTGCAGTGGAAGTGGGATGAGGAGAAGTCAGAGGTGGTGGGCTAGGGGCAACAGGTCGTTAACAGTGATGAATGCATGTCTATTTTCACTGTTATTGTTCACTGATGTTCTGCACTGTGCCTCTCACCTCTGGGCCGCCTTTCCCATGACTTTCTGTCTGTGCCATCCATCATAAGCAGCTTTAACTAACTCTAACTATCTCTAATCATCTCTAATCAATTCCAATTATCTCTCCTGTGCCGCTAATGCATTAGTGTCTCTAGTATCTTTCAGGCATGGGAGAGAAAGCAGAGTGGGGGTGTGGGTAAAGAGGTAGGCTCTCAAAACAGAAAACAGATCATGTACTAACTCAATTCTCTGGTTTTGTACGCATGAAAAAACAGTATTTGAGCTCGAGCAAAATGAATGCAAAATATGAAAATTAAATATTCATACTTGTGATTTTTTTAGCTGGTTTTAGTAGAGCTCAGAGAAAACAATGCTGTTTTTCAAAATCTGCATTCCAGCAAGAACAAGCATAATTTTCTATCTTCCCTTTGTAGTGGAAACCTATTACCCTGTTAGCTTAATGAGTCTTTAATAACTCCTCACAAACAGCAGTCTGCTGCTCATTTAACAGACAGTCTTTTATTAACCCAGCTAGCTCTTCCTCTAGAGTTTAATGAGAGCAACAATTTCATCTGCTATCACTCCCTCCTCTATCCTTTATGTCCTTCTTTCTGTTTGTCCTCTCAGCAGGATGACTAAGACAAACAAACCGCTTTGTTATACGAGCTCTTCCTCAAACGCTCACTGCAGAATGAGCAAAACACGAAGGAAAGAAATGCAGCAGTAGAGTGTAAAAAGTGCAGGAAGGGGGCAATTAATCCTGCATCCAAGAGAAGAGAAACCATCTGGGTTAGTGCTCCACCTGAGGGCAGCAGGCTTTCACATTAACCTTTCTTGTTAGGATCACAAAGGCAGACCCTAACAAGCCCTGGTGAGCACTTTGGACAAGTGTTAAGACATACATACACAAATACAAATGCAACCCTAGATTGTCTTTCCCTCTCTTTCATTTGTCCTCACACATGCACACACACACACACGCACACACACACCTATGCACACACACACACACACACACACACACACACACACACACACACACACACACACACACACACACACACACACACACACACACACACACACACACACACACACACACACACACACACACGGAATAGCAGTGATTCTTCCTTGGGGAGCTGAGAACCTTTCAAGTCCATTAAAAGTTGCTGGTGGGAGCGAGACAGGGCTGTAACCCGACCGCATCAGACTGGAACCAGAACCCTCAGTGTGGCCCAGACACACCGCTTACGAGTTAAGAAACACATTATGAAAAACCTTTGTCTTCTACTGCCGTTCCTGATCCCATACTACTACACATAACTTTTAACAAGCACTACTTACAAGTGCTTGTTAAAAATGAACAAGTTACAGGTTTTTCATAAAGGTGTAACTGTCAATCAAAATGTCTACTTTCAATCAAAAACAGGCACTGTAAATATTAGATTATTTTAATTTCCATGCCCCTGATTGCACATTTGTCGTTACTGTTTAACTGTACTATATGGCACTTCCACACCTGAAATGTGTCAAGGTCCATTATGGTTGTCTTTTAACTAGCCAAGGATAAAGACCAAATGAGCGTATACACAGACACATAGCGAATCGATTAAGCAATGTTAAACAAAGTCTCATTCTCCAGAACATGGCAGAAAAGCCAGCGTTAGGTTTAGAATAATGAGCATGAAGTGAGATTGGATGAAACAGGGGAGCTGTGTTAGCACAATCCTCTGGCTGTTGGCAGAGCCTGCCGCTGCAGATGGACTAATCACGCTTGTTCAAGGCCATCCGCTGGTCTGGAAGGCCTCGGTCTGCACGGCGTCTGTTCTAGCTAGACAGACAACTCAGTGCTGCTCAGTGTTAGCAAGCCACAAACAGACCAGTCTTGTCCCATAGGATGAGACTTTGCCATAAAGCCCCACAGGTTGGTTTTGGCATAATGATAGGTGACATGGGGAGATAGATGAGAGGAGGTGACAGATAGATTCAACATGGTGTTAAACATCAAACTTAAGATAAACATATGGTGGGCTGAGGCCTGGATCATGGGTTACTAGTACCACTATGTGGATAGCAGGGAGGGAAATGATTTTTCCATGACCCACAGTTTCATTATTCCCAGATGGTCCAGATAATCTGAACTGGAATAATGGGAGCTGGAAATATCAGCTAGCAAGAGGGATACTGATTATCCTAAAGAAAGAAAGTCAAAAAAAACACAGAGGGAATAAAAATTTAGTATTAATGTGGGACTGTCACTGCAGGGGCATATGAATGCAAGGATATGTTGGTATGTGACACTGGGCCTTAACAAGTAGAAACAGAATGAAGAGTGCAATGACGCATTTCTTTCATATGATGGATGTATTTTGGTCCATTGGCAGAAAGAACTTCTACAGTGACATAAAACAACCTCATCAGGAAACACAGACATCCTTTTACCTGGAACAGGGTTCAAAGTCTAATGTGTCCCTCAGTTCAAGTCTCAATGTCCCACCACCTCCCTGTCACCAGTGGATTCTTTCACAGACAGACTAGCATGAAGAAAGTGCAGACGTTCTGGAGTTGAAGGCTCAACATTTTCCAGGTCATTTTGTTTTGCAGAAAGTAACTATGGTGGAAATCACACAATAGGCTTTGCACATGTCACAAGTCAAAATCTAAGTGGCATTCCAACAAGTAGAAGTGAAGCTTAAATGTTCTTTAATTTGTGTTTTTAACAAACCACACTGAAGCCTACATTACTCACATTATTGAAACCATTCTGTGTTGTCTGGGGTATAGCTGTAGTAAATAATGTCTCCCAGCAACATCAGTGGCTTGCATAATAAAGAGAACAGGAAGAGAGATGGCGTATGACAGATAGAAAAAGTGAGGGCATTCAATTGAAATAACAAAGCAAATGCACTTACAGTCGAGACAGGGCAGGGTTCTTCTGAAACAGCAACTCAGGAAGCTGCTGCAGTTGATTACGGTTCAGCCGCCTACGGCAGAAAAAACATATGATCAAGCAGTGAGTTTATGTGTGTGTCTATGCATGGGTGCCCTTCAGTGTGTAGGCTGTGAATAATTTCTGCTAGCTGCCGTAGAATCGGCTTAGCCACAGGCTATTGTGTTTCAGGGTGCTCTGAATGTCACATAAATATCCAACTGAAAGTTCAGGGGAATTAAACTGCTAGTCAGAGACTGTGCCGTAAATTATCTCTGTGCAGTTAAATTACAATGCTGCACTTAGTGGGTCTCTGTGCTCTGCCGACTTTCCCAGAGTTACGGAGAAGCAACATTCGCATTTAAATAAGTGAATTATGTCAACCAGCTCTCTGAAGATGAACAGATTTTTTCTGGGGTAAACTATCAATACAAGATGCTTCTAAATAAGTTAAGAGAAATAGATGTGTCTATTCAAGCCCAAGGAAGCACTGACAGGACTAGTGGTTTGCAAAATAAATTCCATGTCAAACAACTAAAGTCCAAGACAGGCAGGCTTTATGCAAATACAACAATTAAGTCAATGAGGAACAGACTGTTGCTAATCTGTTGGAAACCACAGTTCTCTTCCCCCTGAATGGCCCATTGAAGGCACATGGGAGTGAACGCAGCCACTGTGACCCAGCGAGGCTGCAAATCTGGAAGGCAGGCCGCTGCCATGCCTTCAGACACATTCAGACAGATGTTGGGACCTGTGCCACTCACTGTATACACTGAAAAGAGTGCTTGGCCAGCTGAGGTGAAGATTTATGGTGTAATGGGTATTAATGGTCTGCTGCCGTCCCGCTCACACTGAACTGTACCTGCTAGTGGGTTAGTGGCTTTTAAACATTTGAGAAACGAGCCGCTTAATTTCCACATTGGTCTGGCACATGGATGTGTCTACCCAATGTTTGGGATCATTCGACTATGGAGGGGGGAAGGCAAGCTGTGCATGGCCTCACGTTTGGTAATGTAAATTGTTAATGTGGGTTTTAGATCAGTCAGAAAGTCTTTTATAAGTTAACCGCTGTGTGTGCATGATGGCATTTGTCCATACAGTAATCTGCTGTGCAGGTTTCCATGTGAGGAACACTATTGATTTGCTAATAAGTTGGTTGAGGTGTGGTTGACTGTGTTTGCCTCTGTGTTTTCCCAGCCAGTTTACAAGCTGTTGAAGAGTTTATGGTGCTGTCCAGATGATCCAGGGTCTGCGGTGGGGGAGGCCTCTTAAGCCCACACATCCCACTGAGGGCATTCCTCTCAGGCAGTGCTAATAAAAAAAAAAACTCCTAGCCCACGCTGTAACCTCTCAGCACCATCCGAGCGGATTGGAATGACAGGAAAGTGGCTCACACTGATACACAATTCAGCACTGGTTCCTCCTGTTAGGACCATCACAGTCAACTAATACAAGAACTGAATAGAGATCCATAAAAGGGTGGAATTTTCATTTGAAGTTCAAGGTAATAAAAATGTTATTTCTGGTTAGCCCACAGACAACCCTGGGTGGTACTCACAGTCTCTCTAGTTCCTTCATGTCATCAAAAGCCCCACGCTCAATCACAGTAATCTGATTCTCCATCAGCTGCCTGCAGGGAAAGGACAGAAAGAGAGCCTTAGAAAAATTGATACAGTGCGGCTTTGACTTTTTATGAGTTTGTAGATGGTCACTCTGGCTTTAACAAAGTATCATTGGCTTTGGGGTTTGGATGCCAAAACATCTTGCAGTATGGATATTCATGCTGAGAGCAGTATATTTAGCACCTCTTTCTCTCTCAAACACACACACAGAGGGCAGTAGTGTAGACTGAGGGCACAGTGTGGAATCTTGGCAAACGAAGCAGGGGAGAGAAGCCAGGAAAGTTTTCAAGGTGGCTTAGAAAGTGTGGGTCCGAGATTCTGGTGTGGTCCACTGGGTGTAGTGGCTGGGCGGAGATGAGACGGAAGGTGGGCAGGGGGTCAGAAAGTCTAACAGGGAAAACTGATGTGGGATCGAAGGCTTTAGCAATTGGTAAAATTTAGGTAAAGTAGGCAGTGGATTTATGTGTGATTGTTCGATTGCATAGTTGGACATTTTAAGAGTTGCAGGCATCAAGGCTGTTAGTAATACACAAACAAACATGCATACACACAAACATGCAGTTCACACACACATCCTTTCCTCACCTACATTGCCAAAGCTAACGCACACAAAAAAGAACCTTGGATAGTTTTGGAAGTGTTACAATAACACAAGGTCAGGAAGGAGAGAAAAGCGTCTAGAGGCTTTAAAAGCAACAAGAGCTTTCCTTCATTACGTATACAACTGTTCTGTGTTGAAGGCAACCTCTCATGTCTCCTGTGAGGCCACACCGTGCTGCTACTCAGCAGTCTGGCCTTCCTCCCCATCGAATATAAATGCTAATCACTGTTCACACTCCATAAACACTGGGAGAAAAGTGGAATTCACCTCCGATCTCTTTCTCATGAATTTAGATAGAAGTAAAAAAAAAAAAAATTGTAATGAGTACTTTTGAATTGAGAAAACTTTTTCACACAGTCTGAGGGAATGTTTATTCATTTTCTGTGATCCCTTTCTATCTACCATTTTCCCCAAACTGTTCCTTTATTGCTCTTTGTTTCCTCAAACATACATCGATGTGCATTGCTGATGTGGACAATCTGATAACCAGTGTCAGTTAATTGAAATGAAATCAGCTTTGTGTTTGAATTTAGACTGACAGAGTAGGTGGAGGCCGTCTGTAAAGCTAAACCTCTGGTCCTATTCAGGTACTTCTGAGGGTTCTTAGGGTCAGGTGGATCAGAGGTCAACACACTATTAGTCTTCTGGGCTCAGCCGTACAGATGTCACCTCCCAATAACACAGAGACAGACCTTTTTCTGGTTGCACACAGAGACATGCCATGCACCTACTCTATGTAAACCAAGCACTGTGTGCAGTATATGGCTGCCTGACATTACAGAAAACAAACGTGGGCATGTGTGTTCCAGGTAGCACAGTGGTGGTCACGTGTTGCAAAAGAGGCTTTTGCAGCAGAGGATGTTTTGTCTTAAGTACCTCTTTGCAAGGAGTTGTTTGCAGCAAGGAGTTTTACTTTTTACTTGTGACAAGCTGGTGACATGAGGTCATTTGACCTCCACATGGGGGTAAAAGGTGGCGTATGAAAGCAGGAATGCATAGGAAGACGAGAGGGGACAAGGAGTGGTGGGAACAAGGAGAGAAAGGGGGGATGGGCAAGTAATGATGAGGCTTGAAAATAGTCTGGTAAGTAGCTGGTGTGTGCAGCTCGTGTTACATTTAAAACATGTTCAGGTCTATACGGCTTCCTCTTCTGCATAGTTATAACACCTATGACACTATTCACAAGTGTGGGCACACACAAAGACATTTTTACAGCTACTTTATTACATTTAGTCACAAGTGCTGTTTAAATTCAGTGCAGAGGTAATCAGTGATTTCACCTAAATGTGTTAATTGTGTTGAGAGCCTATTTAAAACTAGCACTTGTATACACATTACAGGTTCATGTGTGGAAAAAGGGTGCAAGTGTGTGTGTCTAAGGGACAATAAGTGCTACTACAGCAGAAATATGACTATGAATATGTGAGTGAGAAGTCCATTTCATCTCAGGCTGCAGTCACTCAGAAGTTTAATGTACTCTGGAGTAGGACTCTTAACAGAAGCATCTCCACTTCACTGGGTTTATGCTAATTTGAGCAGCAAGTCTGTACAACTTGTATTGTGCAAGGTTACACACAGCTCAGATATGCATGAGTAGAAAAACACAGACACAGACGTGCAACAACACTACACATACTGAACAAACATGTCATTATGACCATAAAGCACTTACAGAACTCGGAGGTACTTGAGTCCAGCAAAGTCACTCTTGGTGATCCGTGTGAGGTTATTCCCATTCAGCTCCCTGTAAAGAGAGACACACAAACATTTATGAATAATTGATCTATATTCTCCCTTTGGACCTGTTCAGCCTGATGAGTAAAGAAACAGACAGCAGCATGAGCTGGCTTTGTCAACTGATACGAGTCAAACTTTTACCTTGTGTTTTGCAACACACACACACACACACACACACACACACACACACACACACACACACACACACACACACACACACACAGGGCCCTAAGCTTATTGCCACTTAATACAACTAATGTAATATATACTGAGAATGCCATTAATAAGTGTTTATTTTACAAAATACAAATCACTTTATAAGTCATGTTAAATGTATTAAATATTGTTCAGTTCAAATTCTACGAGGACTGATTAAGAAATCCTATTAAAATGGAAGCCACATTAGAGCTGTCTTTCTATTCCATCCCTCTACCACCAACAACCCCCCTGCCCCCCTTCTCCCGTCTGCCATGTCCTTCTACTATTGATGGGGATTAGCAGGAGCCAGCAGAGTGGATTTGGGTAGGGCCGCAAGGCCAGAAAGCTAAGTGTTGTGGATATAATGGAAGCAGCCTCCCTGCTGAGAGCTGGTCATCACTGCAACAGAAGATAAACACAAAGGAACTAGAAAGGGTTTTTAATATAAGATTGGGTTCTTATAGGTAAACCATCAGCTAATGAATGAAAATAAATCAATTTAAGTGTTGTGTATTTGATCACTTGAATGGTAACACCCTGAACTTGGCAGCGACACCTCCAGTGGTTTGGTGGATTCAGTTACTTTTGCTGATAGAAGAATGCTTTGTATGGTTCTTTGTTACTGCAGAACAGTGTGGATTAAATTTTTACCTTTGAAGTGAGTTGTATTTTCATGACAGAGGGGAAAGAAAGAAGTTAAATTACACAAACCATACACACCACCCAAGTGGTGAGAGATATCAAAATATGCACTGTTTCTCTGTGCTACTGCGCTATGAGTTCACCCCTGCACTACCCTGACCCCACTCCCACCCCCACCCTAAAGCATTACCAAAAAAATTGATCAAAATCTATGCCTAAAGCACTGGTCTCTCTCCTTCAGTCGCTCACTTTCTCTCATCTAATGACCACTCGAGGGACTGTAGCGCTATGCAGTACGAAAAAGAACGGTCATAACAGACAGATGGTGTGTGTGTGTGTGTGTACACATGTGCATCAACAGTCCAAGCGACAGGGCCACAGGAAATAAATAATGGACTGAGCTACATTAGCCTGGGCCTCAATACACACACATGTGGTGCTCATTACAGGTGCTTATGCAGATAGGCGCACACATACACCCACACAAAGTTCTGGATTATTAATGTCTTATCTTCAGGGTGGCCACTGCTGATGACACCCGGAGGACAATAAAAGGAGAAAGACCGAAGATAAGAAAGAGATGGTTAAAGCAAAGGGTGACAGGGGGAATGTAGAAAAATGACTCACACATAAACATGTGAAACCATACTTTACTCCTCCGGCAATGAAACATTGCTTTCTCCTGTAATAAGAGACATGCCATAGTTTCTGCATACACTCCAGAGTTGACTGACACATCTTAAACTTTTAGTTTAGATGTAGCTGAACAAAAGTTCCTGGTAATGCATTTAAACTATGTTCTAATCTTCCGCTTGAAGTATTCATCTTCAAAACTATTTTGGCCAAGCACCTGTTCAGTGATACTGTGACATTTAAGCAAAGCTCAAATGCCAAAAGCATCCTATGATGATTAACCCGTTAAGGATCCACACTGTTTATGACAAATTCTGAACTTTTCCACTGGAATTTTGAAACAAAAAAAAAAGCAGTGTTCTTATTTGTTTGAAATTGTCCAGGTATAAATCATTGTTCACACTGTAGCACATCTGCTCAAGCATTGTTGTTTTGTGCATACTGACATGGCCTGCTCTTGTTAAATTGTATACAGTGAATTTCATAAATATAGTAATAAAATTCACTATCCTTAACATATATTTTTCACAAAGAAGAAGTTACTAATAAAGTAGACACCCTTTATGATGAGACCACATTGCCAAACATATACTGCTACAGCTCCTGTTGTTTGACCAAAGAGTGACGTCTGCTGACCCAAGGAAGTATTTTATCTCTGGGAGATTCACCAAGTTACTCCCATGTCTGTGAGGATGCTCTGGTTGATTGAAAGTAGCTGGGATTCCCATCAGATTTAGGAAGTAACCTCTTCATGTGCAAAGACTCATACATAACAGTCAGTCAACTTTGGTGGATGAAAAAATCTACATGAACCCACTGCTTAGGTTCATATAGATTGGAAATTAACCGAAAGTGAGAATATGGACTGACGAAATGCGTACAGTCTGGTTACTCCATGTCTGCATAATGGCAGTGTATGCCACAGTAATATATGGTGTCAATGGCTCTTAGAGAAATCTGCTGTTTGTTAGCTACAGTATCAGTCACTGCCATTTTTTTAGTTTTACAATCAAAGGGAGTTAAGCAATGGCTTTTGGCACAGCAGCAAAGGCACCTCTTTAAAAGACAGATGTTTTGTAGGACCGACTTGCACTGCAGTATTACTTTAGAGGCTGAAAATTATTAGGTATAACTCCCAGTTGATACAGCAAAGGATTTCCACCTCCAATTGCTTCAGTCAAATCCATTCCATCCTCTGAACCTCTGTAAGGATTCCCAATGCTGACACACTTCCTGGAGAGCAAGTGAATTTATGACATCACTGTCTACGCTTTATCCTACACTGCAGGTTGATTGATGTTTGAGCACCATCCCTTGGGTGGACATGTAGCAGCCATCGCTCCACATCTCTATAATTCAAAGGGGCTCAAGGTACAGCCACGATGCTGAAAAACTCATTATGTTTATTTCTGCCAGCTGCTGGGGTCCCTCAGCTTAGGGAGACCTGGTTCGAATTGAGCAACATTACATGAAATGGAAAGCCAAGACTAGAGGGAAGATAAGCAAACATACTGGCTCAATAAAGTGTGCGTACAGATACGCTCATACACAAATATTCACATGAGCTCTGTTTCTTACATATTTCAAAAGACCATATAAATATACTGAAACAGGGAATGCATGCAAGCACATTTACTGGCATGTACACAAACAGCATCTGTGGGAAAAGCAACTGTGCACCATTGGGATCTCACAAATGCATAAAAACCTAATGATCACGAGGAGAAAGTAGTGTGGCGGTGTAGCATTTAACTGACGATATGTATTCATGCAGAAGTGAAATGAATATAGACACAGTGGAACGGTAAAGTATTCAAAATGGCGAGTCTGTTATTACAAACAAAGCATATTAAAGCCGACCACTCTTGGCTTGAGGGAGCATTGAAAATATTCCGGTCACACTCTTTTTCTGCCATCTACAGGAAACTGTGTCCCAATGCTTGGGTTAGACCAAATATACAGTGGTCACTTTTACTAACAAGTTTCGGTTTAATAGTCTTATACTGACAGGTAAAAATCAGTTGGCAATGTAAAACTTAAAAAATTGTGTCAAAACATTAAGCAGGACAAGACGTAATTAAGCTGTGGTTGCTCATAAACATTACTGCCAGGGTAGCTGTTGAAAATAGTACTCCTTATCGTGCACTTCACTCCACTTATGGGTATTCAGTCCGTCCCTCTCTGCTGCTAAATTTACTTGCAGGCTAAAATTCAGCACACAGCAAAGGCAACATAAAAAAGCAATTTGATAAGTCTTAATCTACAGGTTGAAGTAAACTCAACTGGTGAGTCTTGCTATATTGCTGCTCAAATGTCTTCCTGACTGATCACAACACACAGTGGGTATGGATTTAAGAGGAAGTAAATGCATCATGCCTTCTTGCTTGACTGAGCTTATTAAAGTTGTAGTCTTTTGCAGTCTTTTTGTAACAGTGCAGTGAGCACCACAGTACCATTTGTCCTGAACAGCTTTGGCCTGGCAGGGAAGACAGAAGCCTGCTGACTGACGGTTGGTAGCATGGTTCTGTCCACAGTCCTCGCTGTAGAAACAACCTGATGAGCAGAAACCTGACGTCCTGTACAGCCCATGTGCAGATGCTCATTTACTACAATCACACACTAACTATGCTATTTGACCAGACCAGCATACACTTCCCCTTATAAATGAACTGCATAGATCGGCAAGCTGTGGAAGATTGAAGCATTCCTCCACCTCCAGATTCTACAACATATGGACGTGACAGCCGTGAAACACACAGGTGGAAAGAAAGAGAGAAAAAAAAAACACTCACTGAGAGTCAGAAAAGAAGACAGAGCTGCTCAGACAGTGTTGTTAGCTACCTAAAAGTGACGGAGTGGAGAAGTGTGGTGGAGTGTTGCGAGGAGACAGGGGCTGCGAAGAGTAGAAGGGCAGTCTGGGAAATGTCAGTAGAGAGATGAGGCCTTGACAGCTGCTAGACTATGAGAAGAAAGTGACTTACATACTACTTAGTCCAACAGGCTACAGGATCAGGCAGTACCACCCGGGTGCACAACATCCCAGACAGAGAGACTGAGTTAGTGAAAGAGGGAGAGAGGAAAGAGAGGAAGCAGACTGCCATGACCAAAATAACACACTCTTAAACCCAAATGGAACACTTCTGTCCACACTAAGAGGTCAGATTTCTGCTCAGCTTGAACAAAACTGAAATGTGGCTTTCAGACGAGCAGTTAAGGCGCTCAGCTCTACATTTTAGTGTGTGTGTGCATGTCTTAGTGAGCATTTAAATGTGTAGGAGTGTATGTGTGTGTGCGCATGCATGTGTGTGTGTAGAGTGCGCCAAGACTTTGTCTGAGAGTGTTTTCCCGGCTCCTGGGCTCCTCAAGGGCTATTTACAGTTTTCATTCTGCAAAGTCAGGCCTCTGGAGCAAGATTACATGATAGGAAAGGTAAACATCAAGCAGATCCCACACATGCATGGCACACACACACAGACTAACACAATTTTTCTCTGACCAATAGGGTCTTTTGCATTTTATAAACAGCTACAGGTGACATAAAGGAACCAAAACCCAAACCTCCTTCTTTTGTTGTCTTCACATGGCCTTTACAATACAACAACCACCTTGACAAGGAGACACAGACTTTCATGCAGCAAATGCTGCTGCAAGCAAAACTAGACACGTAGCAAGAAAGAAAAGGAGACTGGGTAAAGACAAGGCAGTAAATTAACACACAGACACATTCTGATCAAACATAGATAACTTATGACACTTTTTGAGACCATAGTGAATCAATTAAACATCTGTTCCAGTGTATGTTACTACACCAGACTAGAAAAAGAACACACACAAGGCTGTCACAGAAGCAGAGACTTAAGGGTCTTTTATGGTTTATACTGTGTCTGTAGTTTGTTCAGGGACAGGCGCTGAGGTTCTTTTGTGGCTTCAAGTTCCCTATGAAGGCATTTAGGTTGTATGAACATGTACATTGACTATAAAGTGTGTCATGTGGACAAGACATATGCTCTGCCAGATGTACTATCTTTGAGTTATTTCTCAAAGAACAGTGGGATGTTCCCGTAACAGATGTACATTGATGACTGGTAATTTGATGGATGTAAGTGTGTTTGAATCTTTCTACTGGTCTCTAAGAATAAAGCATTTTTCTCTGTACATGCCTGATGAACATAAATCACATAGTGACAGCAGCAGTCCTACATTCCTTCATTATTATTTATGTGAAATATGTGAATATTTAATGGATGAGAAAGTTTTCATTTTGACAATTGTTTTTAGTTTATTATTATTTTCGGAGAATTAAACACGACTAACAAAATATACACCAATTACCAACAAAACGCATTTATCTGATGATCTGAATGCTGTGGTGGACAGGGGCCGACAAAGGAAATATTTAATGCTGGTGCTGATTAGCAGGTTTAGAACACACAGTGCATCATAGACCCGTCAGAGTGCCTATGCTGACCCCTGTCCACAACCACATGGAGATATTAATGTTGTGGCTGATCAGTTAGGCACTTTACACTTCAGTGTTGCACTAAACGGATCGCTGATATGTGTGTGCAAAGCGAACCAAAGTTGATCTCAGGTCCCCTTTACATCAGATATCCTGCTCATTATTTCCTGACTTTCTTGACTATGGTGAAATGTGTATTATGAAAGCATATATAGAACGTGAGAAGACTGCTCACTGATTTATGTGTATATACACACACACACACAGCCAGGAGAGTTAATAGCAAGATGGACTTTGAAAGATGAAAGGGGATATAGGTAAGATTCTCCAAATTCAATTTTCATGCTGTGCTGAGATGCAGCCACTTTTAGATAGGCGTGCAAAGCAATCACGAATGGACACTCACATGGACGCACATATCATATAGCATGTCAGACATGCACGAGTATAAGGAAACTGCAGAAATTGGTCTTGGAAGGTGTTATTTGACCCATGCAAACATCCCATTGTTGGAGTCATTTCACAAGTGAAATCACACACTTTCATAAAGTAGTTGTGCTCATCAGGAGAACAGACCAGTTTGGACATAAAGCTACTGCCTTTTTGGCTGCAGTCTGTCATCAGTGCACTAAGATAAGCTACCACTCTGACTCCATGTACATTATGTAAACTTCATAACGTAACGCGTAGACAAAAAAGGCTGAAACTAACAATTGGTTGCAATATTTATGTATTTAAATGTACTGTCCTAAACTGAAATATTATTTTTATATAAATGTTATCAGCGGGATATTACATATTTAAGAAGCCAAACCCACAGGATTTCAGACCTAAAAATGACATGAACACAAATGTTTCTGTAAATTTTATAATCCATGCTAACTAATCATTGTAGCTCTAAATACCTAAAATAAAGCGGCACTGAGACTCAGAACAAGTAACAAAATAATCATTTAAAAAGACAACTAAAGAGATGGCATCAACCTTATTTTTCAGTCCAACAGAAAAGAGCGCAGCTGTGTTGTGCAGGCAGTAAATTAAACTAACTGAGTCCCAGGTCTGTAATTTCACAATCCTACACTGAGCTGAGCATAAACAGTCTCTGAATGATCCTCATTCCAGTCCACATGGGATTAGCAGCAATGATGATGGATACATTAGATTGTAAAAAAGGACCTAAATGAAAGTCAGTCTGCCTTGGGGCCAGGCCTTGAGACCTTTATAATAAATAACATTGTCTTGTTTATTCATTCATTAGCTTTGTGGTTGAGACTGTTAACTCCCCTGGGTAGCAATCCACTCATCAGTAAGCACCACCTTAGTTACTGTGCCAGCATCACCTTGATAGATGTTCTCATCCTGCTCCAACCGTTCGGCTCCACCCCGCTTCTCTGTCTTTTTTCATCTCGCTCTTTACACTTTTGTCACATAGCAAGAGTTGGCAAATAGTGGGCAGGCTGTGTTCAGTCTTGTCAGGGTAAATTATGGATCAGGTGGCCGGTGAGCAGTCAGTTGTACCAGCTTTGTGCTGGTGCCAAAAACACCGCAGGCATTTGCTGGCACATGCACACACACTTCCCACCCCAAATACAGAAACATGGTTAACAAACTGAGGGAGCCCCTCATCTACAACCACCTTTAAACGTTTAGTGTTCTCATGATCTAATGTTACTCGTTCTCCGCATGCATGCACACAAAGTACACATATAGAGGCACAAACTGAATTTATGAATAAACGCAAGTTAAAAAAGGCGAGCATGAAAACAAACACACATATGGCATGCAGCCTCCACCTCTTCTATTCTGGAGGAGCTCCAACATACCCCCAAATCACAGTACAGGGTATTTTCTGGCACAGAAAATCCATCATCAATGCCCTGGCTCTGTCCAATTAGATGAAGGTGCACAGACATTCACAGACAAAGCTCCTCCCTATTAAACTCACAGATGAGACACACAGTTAGACTAAGCAGCAGGACTGTTAGTGAGATGAAGCAGGGAAACAAAAAAAGGTTGGTTAATACCTGTCTACATAAAATCTTAACTAACAACAATTACCTCCCTGTAAACTTGTAGCCTTACAGGAGCTCATTTTTTGTGAGTGTAATCTCATGTCAAAGTGATTATTCTGATACTTTGCCACTTCAGATAAATTAAGAAGATGCCTGAAAACAGGGCAGATGATAGGCTGGACAGAGTAGGAGAGAGAGGATGGATGGAGGCAGACAAGGAGCAGAGGGGGAGGGAGCCGCCAGTGGCCCGTAAGAGGACAGGGTGTGATTTTAACACGTGGAGCTCACAGTCTCATTACAGGCTTTGGTCTGAAGAGCCCAGGGGTCAGACCTGATCCAAATGCACACTGACAAGTGCAAATGGGATTCTGCTGTCTGTCTCAACACCCTGCGTACTCTTGCCCTGCCCCACAAACACACTTTCTCCCAAAACCAGTCCTCTCCTTCTCCAACATGCACACTGTCACAAAAGCATCACCTTGCATTCATTAGCACATACATACACATATGTATACAGCAAACATTCCTATGAAGTTCAGTTTCTACTTTTTTAGCTTCCTCTCATGTGAATGTGCTTCTTTCCTAGCACTTATCATGCACCTCCTCCTTCCAATGACTCCAGTTTACTTTTTTGTAATATAAATACATTTTTACAATTAAATCTTTTAAGATGATTTCAACCCCCCCCACCCAAAAAATGTTTTACTCAATAGTCATCCTCTATTCCAGTAGAAGTAGTTGCACAGGTTGTTTCTTATAAGCGCATTTTCTAAATGTATATACATAAATCTGGATATGCACATGGCATCATCGTGTGGGGCAGGATGGGCTGTGTTTATTTGCAGAATTAACTTGATAAATCCCCCAATATAATGGCCAGCAAGAGAGGATGGTCTCTAATGTTTAATAGTAACAGGCAACAACCCAGATACAAATTTCACATGACCTTTATACATATCATGTTTAAAATGTAGCACCCTGAATGCACTAGATGTGCTTAAAAACATCCAGAGATGCTGCAGTGACAAAACCCTCTGCTGTACATGACCTATGAATGCCCAAACAACTTTTAACACAAAAACGCTCTTGAACGGAGGGGCAGGGTATACTTCCAGCCTGAATAGCCATTCATGTAAAAGGAAACCACAAAATGACCATGTTTCCTCTCCGCTTCAACGTAGAACCAGCATGTGCACATAAGCAACCCGGAAACATGCAGAAAAGAGGTGTTCTTAGAAATTAAATATGAAAAGCATCAAATATGCAGCCAGCTCCCACTATGTCGACGCTGCCTCTGACACAGGCTTTCTCTCCTCTGTTCCCTCTGCATGTTTTATTCAAGACTGATATTCTAAAAGCTGAAATAGAACAATCTATTTCCCCTTCCACTCCTCACTTCTGATTTCCCGATGAATATTTCAGAGGAATGTCAGAAAAGACAGAAAAACTCCGTGCTGCAAGCCGGCGTCTTGCCTTCACCTCTGACAATGTCTCCCATCCTCCCTTCAATTTACAAGACAGATATGTGATACTTGTGCGAGAATCACTTAGATAGCACATTTGCTTATTTTTCTACATGATTTAACAATTTGTGGAGTGAGTGTTAAGGGGCATGAGAAGGGGAAAGAGGGGAACCTTTGGCCCACGGGTGGAGGAAAGTGAAAGGTGGGAGTAGAGGAAAGAGATAAAGAGATACACAGCATTCTACAGACAGGACTTATGCTTTGAGTGGGGGAAAAACAGAGCAAATCTGGTCAAACTTTATTTTAAAACTCTAAATTGAAATCATATTAAAAAGCAAAAATTCTATCAATTTAATTTCTTATTTTAAAAAAGGCAAGAATAAAGAAGCAGGTAAATAAATTATGGACACATGTGAAAGACATCTGTTCCTGCTCCTTCCTGTCCCTCATGCCTATTTATACCTGACTAGAATGTCAGTGAGTGAGTGAGTGACACACACACACACACACACACATAATAAGCTTTACTGGCAGGGCTATTGTTCTCTTTCAATCCAAGCAAAGTCATGTGCACGACAAGTAGACCAAGGTAAAGAAGGGAAACTAAGAAAAAGCGGGCAGGAACACAGCCAGAGAGTTGTTTTGGTTAAACACAGATACATACACACACACACACACACACACAAGGAGGTAGAGTACAGATGGTACTCACAGTCTTTCAGTGTTGCGGGGGATATTCCTTGGCATGGTTTTGAGACCCAGTCCATGACAGTCTACTGTGGTGCCGCTGCAGGTACACAGGGCTGGGCAGGCACTGGCATTGGCCATGAGAAGGGCAGAGAGCATCACCACCCAAATCCAGAGTGGATGCCTGGCCATCCTGCCCATGCCTGCCCCAAAACAGCTACCTCTTATGAGCATATTCACCACCACTGCAGCCTGCTCTTCTTCAACAAACCCCTGCTTCTCTCTGTCCACCTTTTTCTCTTTTCGAAAAAACAAGAGTCCTGCTACACCTTGCAAGTCCTCTAGAATAATTTTATTTAAGTGGTGAATATAAATATAAAAAATAAAACTTAAAAAATGCTAATATGTTTCCTCTTAGCTGTGAAGCAAAGAAAATCCTTTCTGCTCTTCTAGATTTCTTTTGATGAATGTTAGATATCCACTATAGTTTGCTGACATAAAAAGACTGCTTCCTCTCTCTTATTTCCTCCTTGCAAACTCTTCTTCTCTCGTCTTTGTGGAGTTGCTGTGCTCTGGTCTGCGTCTCAGTCCTCCTCTCATTCAGTCCCGCTCTGTTCTGCTCGCATGAAGAGAGAGGGAATAGGGAAAGAGCAGAAAGAAAAAAAAGCTAGTCTCTTTCTCTCTCTCTCTCCTACACACACACACACACACACACACACACACACACACACACACTAGTCATCCATCACAAGGATCTACAAATAGCAGATCCCCCGACTCCACCCCTACCCCTCTTCTCCTCCCCCACTCCTCTCCCTCCTCACACAACATCACCCCCCAGAACCCTGCCTGAACTCACTCATTCTTGAGATCCCTCTTTCATTCCCCTGATTCTATTCACAATACAAATCTACTCCAAATATCCTTCTTTTTCCGTTTTTTTACTTACTCCACTCCTTCTTTTCTCTCGGGTTTGCCTCCAGGCGAACCCCTAGAGACAGACCCAACCTGCTTGACACTGCATAACCCCTGCCTGAAGGGAGAAGCTGTGGGGAGAGAGTGTATGTGTGTGTGAATGTAACGAAGGAGAATCCACTGGGGAAAAGAGGAATCAACACCTCAATCCTTGGAGGCAGAAAGCCGGAATAAATAACCCGTAAGTGTGGGTTTTAACATGTAGATCAAGTGTGGCCACACACACAGAAGCTGCAGCCGGGAACTGGAATGAAGAAGCACTCACACACAAATATTCATGATCTGTTGGGAGGGCAGACCACAGCCATAAAAATGAAGGCAACACTATATTTTAAGTACAACATGGGCACAAGAACAGAGATTATATCCTAATAAATACAAATCAAAAGACAACTAACTAGACTTACAACCATACCTGCCCTAAACTTTAGATTTATGGGAGAATCTGGCACACAATCCCTGTCTTAATGCCAGGACCATGTCGTAGACCCTGACGTAGATTCAAGGCATCAAGACATAAATTGGACTGCAGTGAGAAGGGGACGCTGAATGGTAAGCAGCATCTGTTGATCATTATTTACTTCAAAGGAATTCTTAATTAATATTATGTTGGAAAGGTAGACATTTAGGTAAAGCAGTGGATATTATTTTGCAGTTTGCGGAATTGCAAATCAGTATTCTTGGTGTGAGTAGGAAACAAACCATTTATTTTTATGAGTTTAGTCTAAGGTGCGTTGCTCACCACAATAAGGTAAAGAAAACTAAGATTAGGAAGAAAAGTAACAAGAAAGTTTTCCATAATTCTTAACTGATGTGTAGTGATTAGATCCTAATTATCAGGATCATTTATCTTCCAACCAATTATTATAACTTCATTTATGTAAGTTACAAGTTTTAAACACCCTATTTAAATAATGCCTGCTCTGAGTTGCAACTTGTTAGTTTGATGCGGCCATTGCGTTATTTTATGTGAAGGTCACAAAAACGGCAACCAAGGAGGTAAAGTCACCTTATTGGTTTAGTGGCATTTAGCACCTGATTCAACATTAATCAACATCAATAGTTCATTGGGTAGTCACATCAGATATGAGAAAACTATGTTAGAAAGTAGCTCACACGATTAATTTTTATAGCACTAGTTTCTAAGTAAGAAAGTATTCTACAACTTAGTTTTACTCTTCTCACCTCCAACAAACAACACTTTGTCTTTACAGGGGGCTTTGCTGTTTGTTGGATCTCTCTCAACATAAACAGCAGCACAGACCTAAGAGTCTCCTTCACTTTAACTGACGAGGACAAAGACAAAAAAGAAACGGGCATGGAAGATGCACGCAAAAACATTTGACTTCATGTGCATCTGTCTACATTGTTGCTTGGCTTGAAGATGTGCATATATGTGCACATGCAGGTGTGCGCACAAATACACACCTCGGAAAAAGCTACATCTGTCCCAATAAAAGTGTCAGTGCAATGTAGATCTTCCTTCTATGAATGGCTAATTAAAGAGGAGACAGTGGTGTTTAGTGGTAATGGGGGGTGGTAACAGGGGGTGGTGGTAACGTTCCTCCGCTCTCACAGAGTCGTGTTAGGAATGCATACACAATACACAACAGAAATTATTCCACAGCTCTTAAAGCTGTGGGAGGACATGGCAGCAATTTACAATTAGTCTGGGAGAGGGGAGTTTGCAAAACACAGGACCTCATCAACAATTAAGTCAAATGAAGAACTGTGATTATTGTGGAATTTAAAAAGCCTAATTTAAAAATTCACAGTAAGTTAACAACGAAAGAACCCAAAGTGCATCAATGATGCAGGCAGCTTGGCGTGGCTAAATGGGGGAAGGGTTCGTCTAGCTCCTGTATGCTGGCCACGTAACACTTAATGGAGGTAGTTAGAAAATAGAATTAAACTAAATTTAGCATTTGGATATATAAACAGCATTCCTTAAACCCAAAGCCTTTTGGCTGAAGAGAGAATCATCTGTTACTATTCCATGACAGCGTTTTAGACTGAATTAGATTGCTATGAAAGGAATTTTAGTGCATATATTTAAACATCTCATCCAGTCAACATATGTCCGTGTGGGTTTGTGAAGAGATAATGTAAAGATGATTACAATGTGTCTGACTCATTTTACTTACTCATTCTGCTCTGAAGTTTGGCTGTAAAACAAAACTATTCCTAACATGGAAGCTGTTGTATATTTACAGAACATGAGAAAAAGCAGGCCCATTCTCACAGATGTTTACAACATATACTTACAATACCAAACATGCATTGACATGGACACCATAATGACATACTGAGACATTCCTCCTATTGTGGAAAGCTGGCTTTACTTTTACTCCCCACCCACTCACCTTTCAACTTCATAAAATATGCTCAAATTGGGGAAATAATTTACTGCAGAGAGCAACAACTTCGGTAACAGCTTTGTATTTCCCTTTGGTAGCATTCTGGTGTTTTACTTTATTATTGTCTCCTGTGAGTCTAAAATGAATTTTTGTTTTATCTTACTATCAGCAGTGTTCATATTTATTTACAAGTAAATTTGTACTGACTTTTGACTGTAGGATATTGGATCATTCACCGTTAAAAGTGGGAGATGTGAAATCAGAGTTTACAGAAAAATGGCATTAATTCAAATGGGTCTAAGCATGAAGTACTTACTGGGCTGATACAGTTGTTTTGTGTTTCTTATTTTAATAAAGAATAAGTGACTTATTTTGGATTTTTAACAGGACAGAGGCGTTGCAGATTTTTCCCTACACTGTGACTGGATTAAAGGATAGGCTGTACATTATGTTGTACAGTTACAGCTGACTTTTTGTTTTTGCAAATAAATAGCATCACCTTGTGGCTGCAAGTAAAACAGCATCACATGGGGGCAGAAAGCTCCTTACATTCCAGGGTAGGCAAGTACAAAATAAACATCCATTTAAGGGGAATGACATCAGTGAAACAAGAAGACCTTTATATTTATGGCCACATCATAATAAAGTTATTCTTCCATTGAAAAAAAAAACACAACTGAACTCAGCTTGAGGTCTTTTAATTACAGTGACTTGCATAGTTTCACATTAGCAACAATATCCATCAACATAAAGGAACATGTGGCCATTATGATATTAACAGTTCAATTGTAACAGCAGGGCTGGTGGAATGAGCACTGAAATGGACATGGCTACACAAAGAGTATTTTTTTAAAAAGGTTTTTCTTTTAGTTTTAAAATTGATGGAGTCAAACTCCTCCAAAAAATAAAAACACACAACCACAAAAGAAGGCACATAATAGATTCTTTGCAGAGACCCATTGGTAATTTAAAAAGAAAACAATAAGCTAAAAATAATAATCTTTCACCATCAGTGTTGCATTAACAAAAACAATCTAAGCTGGCCTAAGAAAACTGTTGCAAAATCAAGATGTAGTTCAAAACAAGCAGTAGTTTGAAGTATCACAGTGTAAACAGCTAGATTTAAGCTGAAGTGGTAACAAAAACAAAAATATTTACATAACCTACACAAGCTATTCTTCTAGCCATTCACTCTGTATATCCCAACCTCCGTTTTCAGTCCTTTACTCACATTTGAATGGATTACATTCAAATATTACACACTTTTAAAATAAAAATAACACACTTTTAAAGATAATGGTAACTTAACAACAAAAATGAAAACTTAGAAAAATCTTAAGGTTAAATAAAAATTGCATAATGCAGTAGCTTAGAATATTTTTAAGGCTTAATTTAAAGGCACATTTCTGAATTTATCACTGTCTAATAAAAGTATTAAGATTCTGCACTGACTGAGTCTAAATTTACCACAACTTCAAATGCTTAGAATAACAGGACATCAAACATCCAGACACTTAATAAAATATAAATATTGTACACCAAAGGTTTGCTAATAAAAATCACACATAATGGTAAAAATGTGTCACTCGCATCATGCAAACCATCATGTATGAAAAAATATAAGATGGAACAAAAAAAATAATAAAATAAAACAAAGAAATTGCATTAATTTAAGATAAAGCATGTAACAATCACCCTTGTTGTCCCTTATATCTCAGCTCATTTTCTGTAAAAAATAGTGATAACAGAGCTAAATATGGTGTCAAAGCAAAGCAGCATCATGCATTATCCAGTTTAATGTGTTGACAGTCAAACTACTTTACTTCCCCTTGATAAAAAAAAAGACTGACGTTTCCTTTTCTATGAAGAATCTCTTAACATATGATGAATCCTGAACACAGGAAGAGAAAAAAGGTTTAGCTCATTTTTAATTCAATCAGCTAAGTACAGTCATTTGCAAAAGTTAGTATCCCCTTTTTAATTCTATGTTTGTGTAAAAAAAAAATGTGTAAAACAATAAAAAACGTATCTAATCGTAGCAGGTCTTACTATTAAGCAAATAAAACCTCAAATAATAACATAACTTTGTTTACCATTCCATTATTTACTTCACAAAAATGAAACCAAAAGAAAAAAAAAAGCCCTTTATGGCTTCCATACACAGCACTTTTCTCCTAAATGTTGTTAATATTCAGGAGCTAGCCTCCCCTGTCTAAGACAACAAGAAACACACACCTGACGTTTGGAAAACTGCATCTGAAGAAGACTGTTTACTTCTATGAAGTAAACAATGTTGTATATAAGACCGGGCCAAAATTCCTCCGCAGTGATGTGAGACTGATATAAATCATACAGGAAACAACAAGTTCTATAAGACACTAAATCATAGTGGGTTCTTAGTATTGACCATGTATCTTTTAGGCATAGTGTAAAAAGTTATGTTGTTCGCCTGAGGCAGCATTTGCCTAATACTAAGACCTACCTACATAACTGTAGATCAGGCATCACTAGCAACTAAAAACACTGCTGACACAGGGAGGCCAGACTTGCCAGTAGCAGAACACAGACTGATCTTTGGAAATGACAGATGACTTCAAGCATGAGGATAACAAGCATAATGAAAACCATTTGACACTAGTTAAGGACAGCTTTAGGAGGGAATCCTGCTAGGCAACAATTTAAATAAGGCACTTTATTTGGATTTTATCTTAATTAAAAAAAAAAAAAAGATCTACTACCTATTTCTCCAGACACGTTCCTTATCAGCAAAATATTGAAAAATTAAAATTTTGCCACTCTGACAGTTTATTTCCTGTCATGTTTATCAGAAATATTTAGAGTGAATCAGACATCCTGACATTTTAGCTATACCTGCTGCCATTACTTTCCAGCAGTGAAAGTTTGATTGGTGTTATGGCATAATTTGTGATTCTGCTACTTTTTCATAAAATGTTTGCTTTGTGGTGCAACAATGGAATACTCACTCTTCCACAGATGGTAATGTCTTCGCTGTGCATCAATTGGGACAGCTGGGTAGAGGACTCTGTAGCCTGCTGTTTTCTTTCTCTATCAATATTTGGCTTCCCAACACCTTCCTCTGCTTTGTAAACACAAACCCATTACTAAGAGAAACATTATTTCAAAAAAATACTTTTTTTAATCAAAAATGCACTACATTTACCCTAAACACCTTACAGACTGAATGTAATTCCTTCATCCTATTTTTTTTTTTCAAACACAGATTGAGTACAAGTTCTGAGTAAAGACTCTGATGTTGTGCACAAAACAGCAAACAAACCTTAATTATTGCACCCAAAGAGCGTGAACGCCAATGTTTCCTGCTGAACGGTGTCCTTGCGTCAGCTGAAGGTGTCAGCAAAGGCTGCCTTTCAAACTATAACAAAATAAAACATATGTAAGGACTGAGTTGTTGTTCATGTTCATGTGTTCATGTACATGTGTAAGTTTCTTTTCTTTTGATAGTGGGTATGTTGAACTACTATACCTGTCTGATGAGCTTTTTCTTTTTGGCAGACTCAGGCAGGCTGTGGACCTGCTGATACAGCTCTCTGAGGGCTGTTTCAGTATAATTCTGAGTTTCAGATGATGAGATTGTACAGGTTTTCACGGAGGGAGAGGGTAATGAGGCAGGTGTTACAACAGCCACTGGATCATCACTCCCCTCTTTGGTACCAGGACAAAGTGTCAAGTCATCCTATAATAAAGTTTGGACATCGCAAGTGACCAAAACAAGAAATTCTGTCATTTCATTAAAATACAACTCTTTTCAGAAGGAGACAGTGTCATTGCTTCACAAATGAAAACAACAAATAGCTTTCTACTTCTAGCTAGTTCCAGCCTTCCCAGTTGAATTTAGACATGACATCTAAAAACTGACAATTACATAGTTACAAAATTAGCAAAGAACATTTTTAGTGGCAAAGTTTAGGAAATAGCTTGTGAAATAAATGTTATTTACACTTGAATTTCACTGAGATGAACTAAAAGTTAGAAATTTAAGACAAAGGACAAAACACTCACCTTTGATTGAAGAGCTTTTGATCCTGTGACATATAAGCGAGCATATTCTTTGATATACGCAGGGGCCTTCAATGAAAGTAAACATTTACATTAAATCGTCAAATCTAACGTATCCTAATTTACTGTGATTTAGAAATTTACGACTTCTCTCCTTTTACAACACCTGATGTATTGAAGTTGTGCACAATATTTCAGATAAAGAGTAATTGTATACAAATGAAAAAATATAAGCCTATTATCAGAAAAGGTAGCTGACTGTGGGACACTTACAAATAAAGTAGTCCAGTCATTATTTTTAAATGTTGTATTCTTTCATTTGCATTTTTGTAACTTTGGTAGCAATAACACGTGTCATGTAGGAATAATTCAAAGGAAAGGGGAAAAGATTTTGAAACAGCAGAACAAACATCACTACTGCTATGGCTGATCAAAAAGATCAACGGATTTCGGCTTGTCCATTAAGGGGTCGACCACAGTGGACCATGTTTCGCACTTTGATTTGGCAGGAGTTTTTACGCCGGATGCTCTTCGTGCCACAACCCTTCCTGCCAAAACCCTCCCATTTTTATCCGGGCTCGGGAGGTGGCCCTTGGTGGAGGAGTGGGGTTACACCTGGTGTGGTGGGATTCGAACCCACGGCTTTCTGCATCCCACCCCAATGCTTTACCAATGCACCAGGCACCCCTAATGTATTGTTTTTACACCATATCAAAAAGAATTAATAAAAAACCCTGCTATAGTTTTTTTTTGACATTAAAGTTAAGTTTAGTACACAATACAGACAATACAGACTTCAGTTTGAAACTAGTTACAAACTGAAGTCCTCTGCATAAAACTTTAATCTGCTTACCTTGAACAGTTTTTGTGAGTGTCTGATGAGAAATGCTATGCCATTATTCAGTTTGTCAATGTTTTCCTGCAGATCACTTGCTGTCACCTGCACCATAAAACCAGTTCATGAAAAGTTATAAGCCTGGGCTATTGGTCTGCAAATATGGTTGGGTTGTAAGATTGCTGAAAAGTAAAACAAAATGATCCAATAGTTTTTACATTTTTGGGCCAGATGATGTGTGGAGCAAACATTGTGGCAAGATTAATTGCTGACATCTTGTTGATGTGTTGATTGCGGGCAGTGTGATACAGCAAATCCAGAAGTAGCTTTAAAAGAGAGCGATTGGCTGGTGGGAGCAACATAAAAAGCAGCTGAAATGCTTCAATCTGGCGTTTCTTGTCAGGCACATTTGTCTTATCCCCTTTATCATCAAAGCGAGTCAATTCTGGAAACGGAAGATAGGAGAATAATTGATCAAGGAGCAAGGCTGTATCTAATGTTTTCTTGACTTCACATTGATTTTGATTTTATCTTAAGACATGCTAAGAATCTCTGTGAGTGAATCATTACCTCCAATCTTTAGGTGAGCATGGTAGTGTCTGTGAGTGAGCAGAGGCTCTGGCAGTTCTCCCAAGTAGGCTTTGAGCAGTGAGGCCGCATCATTGGGGTGGAAGTCACCGGTCTCAAGATCTATCTCTGACCCGGCATTCAGTATCTCCCTTAGGGCTGCCTGTCGTAGGCTGTGGCCTGGCACACGGAACAACCCCTCCATATGAAGGTCTGAGATGTGAGAAGACACGCAGCCAATGAAAGGGGAGAAAAAGTTGTGGTGTATAGGGGGGAAGACAGAGAGTAAAGAAAACACAGGAAGGTAAGGATACAGAAGTGAGGAGAGATGAACTGAATGAAATGTAAAGAGGAAGACAGGAGGAGCAAAGTGCTTTTAGATAAATTATTGACTCGAGCATTTGCTCCCAGTGTCCACTTTCAGTGAATGACATCATGGTGTCTAGAAATAGAACATGACCTCATGCTCCTTCTAAATTAAAGAAGAAGCACTAACAGTTAGGAAATACTGTAGACATGATGCCCAATAAATCCAATTCTAAATACAGTAAGACTTAATCTTACAGATTAAGATTTTGACCAGACATCTTTAAATGTATTAATAGCATGCAGTCATGATAAGCAAATAGTTTCTTCCTTGTCCACCATACAAAAGAGGTTTATATGAAAAATACTCACTTTTACTCAGGTATTCAATGAGCTGATATATCTGTGCTATTCCTTCTTCAGTTAATGGTGCACCAAAAACCACTCCTTTATCTAAAAGACATCAAGTAGCATAGGGAGAATTGTTGTAAATACTGTGTATACAAGTGGATTTATTTAATTACACCAACCATTACATTTAGAGATCAATTTTACAATTTACATCAATTGAATATTGATGCAGCAATGTGTTATTTAATGTACAGTATAAGACAAGCAATTCATCTTAAAACAAGGCAGCACTGGGATACAGCACTTTACTCACAGTATGTAAAGTGTGTATGTAATTAATGGAATTAACAAAAACTTTAACAATTAAGCTGTCATTTAGAATTAAGATGATTAGTTAACTCATTAAATTACTTACATTATATTACCAACAGATAAATGGGCAATTATTGTGAAAATCAAAACAATTATGCGGTGGTGAGGAAATTATAAGGCTCCAGTCTGCTGGCAGCATCTCAAAGCTGCACAATGTCCTGATCCTTTTCTTCATGTATTTCTATGATATACAATTTTGTCATTCTGATTGCCCATAATGTAAAGTTACTATGTTGCTCTGTTCTTTATACAAGATATCCATTTCACATCTGTCCTTCCTGGAAAAGGGATACCCCTCTTTTGCCCTTTTCTGAAATTTCTTTAACTTTTCCTTTCTTTACCACATCTGATTCAATGACTTAAGAACAAGATGTCACTGGGTATGTTGTACAGATTTTATAGCACAATGAGGAAAACATGTGTGATGGGTTATATAAATAAATTTCAGCTTCTAAATATACTGTTGCAATCAGCTGATGTGTTGCAGAATGAGCAATTTGATATCATGTTTGGCTGGATAAATAAATCATTCACAAATCGTTAATTGTAATGTTAATGTTGATTATTTATTCAAGTCATCAATTAGGCTTAAAATACTGTGATGATCATAAAATATATACATTTTCTGTTTATTGGTTGACTCATTCCAGCCCTAGACAAAGAATAAAATACTTGGATAAAGCATCAAATAACAGTAGAGTGCATTAATGGCCTAACCTTTCCGTTTCAGGAAGTTGAAGGAGCGCAGAAAGCCAGTGGAAGAGGGCACTCTGGGCTCACACTCTCCCGTGAGCTGGGCGAACTCATCCCCTGGAAGGTCTATGAGTCGAGTTATATTGCCAAGTATCAAATCCGCGAAGACCTGAGGATGTTCATGTCTCAGCTTCTCAACAAAGAAGTCTGGGTCAAAGATCACAGGCTGGCTTGTGTTTGGCTGTTCTTGGCTGATAAACATACTGCATTTTGTTCCCCTGGTAGAAAGAAATGCAGATGTTGAGTTGTGCTACAGGGGAATAATGTAGCGTAGAGTTTGTAAAGAAATATGTAATTAAAACACAATAAATGACTATAACTACGTAGTATCAGAAAGCGGATATACGTTAGGCTAGCTAATGTTAGCATAACAAGTTGGTTCTAGGTTTGCTAAGTTACGTTGGCTAACACGAGGTAATAAAACAAGTACTGGATGTTTAAAATGAAAAATGTCACTAATTGGCCACAGTACCCCTGCAATTTATGGTACACGCGTGTAACTTGTTCACTTAAGTCGACAGCATACAACAAAACCTTAATACCTTCTATCAAGTTTGTGATTGTTTTGAAGATCGTTTTCAGCCGCCATCTTCGTTTCAAATTTTCCGCTGCTTTATCTTTAGTCCCGCCTTGAGCGTTTTCATTGGCTGAAATAAATGTCACTCCAGGAGAGGGGCGGTGTTACAAAGCAGAGACACAACGATAAAGTATTATAAAGTACTCTACTACAAACAGACGCAGGCCTAACAGTTCAATTCCTTACTATGGCTCTGTACAGAGTAGTACATTATAAAATTTACAGGTACAAACGTCCATGTAGGAGGCCTGGTCCACAAAAAAGGAAGATTTCTGTGATCAGCTACTGTTCCAATTTGTGTGGACTGTTTATAACATGAATGTTTCTGTCTGGTCCAAAATGTTATCAACATGTGTTTGTTAATTTCTTAATAAAAAACTTTATTTCTGAAAATTATTTGAAATAATAATACACACCAATGAAATTAAACTAAACTTCAAATAGAGACAAATGTAAAGAATGTGTGTTCCTTTAACAATTTAGCAGTGACTGCTAATAATCTTTTCAATTTTATAAAGAGGAAAAATATGGGAAAAGAAATAGTAAAGTAAATCAAACACCAAAGATCTTTATTACATAGTGACTTAATAAAGAACCAAAACAGCACAGCTGCTAAAGGTGGAGCTAATGTTAACCACTTTGGTCCAGCATGTCTTACCACATTTGGTATTTCACATTTCAGGAGATTTTTACAAATATTAAATTCAAAAACCTCAAGGCTTCACTTTACTGATGTTCATTTATTAATTTATTTCATGGGCATAGTTTTATTGGTAACATTTTGTTTGGCAAGTTTTCATAGGATTGTCATAGTAAAGTTAGACCATGCTTTAAATTGGATACATGCTGTCAAGGACAGTTATTTTATATTAATACAACCAAACTGAGTCAACAAAAGTTAGATTGAAAATATAAATAAATGATTTATACAAGAATATTATATAACAGAATGCAGTTAGCTATGGGTATCAGTGCAGGTCAGAATTTTCATTTGTTTCAGTCAAGGAAAATATGTTTACTATAATATACAGTTTTACTTATTATACATACAACATATTACAAAGCATTAGCTTGTTTTAAAGCCTAATTTAACCAGTGACAAAGTGACAAAGCTAGCTTGATATGGATTATGTTTTAACTGGAAACTCTAAAATGATACATTGAAAAGAGATTTCAATTAAAATGGAGTAATTGAAGGGACTATTTAATGCCCTGTAACCATGATAAACACCATGGCAGTTGACTTGAGTCTTTCCCCATCCTGTTGATCCTCCATAGGGCAAAGAAATATCAACAGGTTCTCTTAATGTACAATTTTATACCCATTGTCTATGGTATAATGTCGGCTGTCAATTGTCTTGACAACACAAAAGATGTTCTGCTCCAAATTACTTAAAATCATATTTATACTGCATGCCACATACAACAATGGCATGATTGAGAGTGATAAAAAAATATATCATTCAATGCTTACAACTGACAAAATGACATGTTTAATAAATGTAGGCTTCATGTCAGCTTGTAACTTTGAGTAAGGCAAAATCAAACAATGTATTGATTGTGAGTCATTCATTGAGGCTATACCATCATCTGACATTGTTACAGTTTACTGCAAATATATAAAATATTTCAACCTTTTTTCAATGCAACAAGTACATTTTAAACTCAGCAGTGTGTGACCACCATATCTTCTCTAGTAAATTCTAGCACAAAAATGGACACAAAACAGCAACAAATACAGACAATATTTGTTGTCATTTTCTTTCTGATCTTGATGGTTTTTGGTCATATCTGTCTATGTATGGACATCTTTTTGTCTCCTTGCAATAATTTTTTTAGGTTACTTTTGTCTTTTTGTGGTAATTTTTATGATTAACTGAGCATTGTGACTTTTAGACAAGAAGTACATACAACTACAGTAATTCCACACACTCTATTGACAAAGTAAATATTTGTTACAGTATTTGCCAAAAATGAGTGATGGCATATAACGAGATACTTTTAGAGCAACAAGATGAAATCAATGAAAGGGGAATTTTGGGGGAAAATATATTTAGTTTTTATATGCCAAAGTGATACATTCATTCATACAGTACATACTTACAAAGTGCTTGTTATTCCACCTCACATTCAAAGCTCAAAGGGATTTTTATCGCTATCACCAGCTCTCTTTTATGGTCTTGTCTCTTTATAGCATTTATCATCAATCTTTGCTCTGGCTGTTGTACTTGCCTCTTCACTAACACTTCTCTGACGCAGCCGAGGCATATTCCCATATTTCCAGTTAGGCCTGAGCTTAACCAGAGTTCTCCAACAAGCACTGCGGAATGTGTGGGAAGAGATACAAAACAACAGTGGGTCCAAAGCACCATTGATATACCACAGTGGAAGCGACAAGTATGATTTCAGAATTGTGTAAACAGAAAGGACAGTGTCTGACCACACAACAACGTAGACCTGCATAAGTGAAGAGGCAATGTCCGGAAAGTTGCAGACAAAAAAGGCCACTACAACTGCACCTGGAAAACAAAATGTACAGCAGAAGATGTTGGTAACGCATTTGTACTGCCTAAACGACCATAAACCATTAATGAATTTGCACTAATTTTCATTTTTGATGTGCAAAGCAACCAAATGTATGACAGATCCTAACAATTGGAAAACCTGCTCCCTATAACAATGACTTGTTTGGACCGGGCTGCCTCTCTGGTTAGCCAGAAAAAGATGACGGGCTGAATTTTCACAGCCAGGGCACATAGACATTGAGTTGCTTTTCTGTGCCTTTATTTATTTCCCATGGAAATTGTAATAACACTCACAAGTTTCCAGCATTACAAACTTTTGAGAACTGTACTGCACTGTTGTGAAAGAAATGCAGTGCGACCAGATGTCTATACCTCCACATATTCTTAATCATACTGAGATAAGTCAAAGCATCTGGAAGAACTTAATAGAAGACTGATAATATCATGGCTCACCCATGAGCTTTAAAGCTCTCTTTTCATTTAGCAGCAGCTTTCCATTCTGATGGCAACGGATGTCTCGTCTTCCTTCTGGATCTGGCCGCATGAGACCCATGTTTCTCCTTTGACGTCCATTCCTCCTCAGGTAAAGCAGGATAAGTAGATAAAGAGTAAAAATGGACAGCAGAGGAACCTGCAGTTGGAGAGACCTGTTGAGTGCACGTTTGATGCAAATAAGAAAATGCAATCAGTTTATTGGCATTATCTCACCAGAAAGAAGAACCCTGCTCTCAGGATTAAAGCGCCTTTGTAGATGTGTGCAGGGTCAGGCTCTGTCATTTCACACATTGTGGAGACTTGAAAAGTGTCTTTGCGTGTGGTGGCTGTGTAGTCCAGAATGCAGGCATGTGCCTGGTCATAGACCAGAGCAAAGGGTATTGCAGAGACCAGAGAAAGTATCCATACAGAAAGAAGACTTGGCAGTCGAAACTTCTGTTTAAAAAGAAAGACAGATTGCTTCCTTATTTTTTTAATAATAATAATATCATATAATCAGACAGTATAGTGAGTGTTGGTGTGCTCTGTACTCAACCTTTAGGCTGGAGACAGACCACATGGTGTGGCAAATAGCTGCATAGCGCTCAATTGTAAAGGTCATAATAACCCAGCTTGTGGTAGCACAGTAAACTTGGCGAACCATGAAGTAAACCTTGCATACTGCTTGGCCCAACCGCCATGGGTAACTTTCCCAGTAATATCGATACAAAGTTATTGGGATGGTCAACAGCTGCAGAATGTCTAAAATTGAAAGAGATGAGAAGACTGACATAATTTAGCAGATTCACAAGGATGATTCATTAAAGTACCGGCAATGGACGGTAGCTGCGGTGCTTAAAAGGGACATTTGAAGACTAGTACTGACAATTTGAAATGAAATCAATTCATTCAAATGTAAATGATTTGTATTATGTATAAAAAAACATTTCAAATGATAAACATTTCATTTTCAGGTTTGAAATAAATTTCAATAGTCTTTACTGCATGCCTAAATTAAATAAATGAATAATGGTTTTTGGTGTATGCTCCAAACTACGGTAGGATGACATATTTACAGTATCAGGACATAGAATGTAAAACATCAGATGTACTTGTTTATGTTTATGGCTGCTACATGACTAAAATACTGTAGATTTCAGAAAACAAGCCAGAAAGCATGATTCAATTTCAAATTCCAGTCTAACTCAAATTTCAGTAACTAAATTTCACCAAGCATGAAAATGGTTTTGTTAAATAATAATTTTATATAATAATTACAAATTAAATTTCACTGGTCTTCCATAAAGTGAATATATAGTGTGTACCTGATATGACGAGGCTGAGCAGGTAGATACGAATGGCACTAACCCTCATATGAGCATCTAGGAGTAGGGTCAGTATGCTTACACCATTGAATAGAACCTGTAGAGCAACATGGGTTATATTCAGTAGTTTGTTATTCAAAAAGTATTTGCTGTCAGCATATCATTAATACTTGTAGAAGCTACTTGTTTCATCTTGTTTTATCTTCAAAATAAATGTAATGCTCATACTCCAAACAAGAAGATGATGCTGTAGAAGATGGTCATGGGGATAGCAATTATCAATGGCTCCCTTTTGGCAACACCAATGTTGAGCTGTGGCATCTCACTTGGGCTGACATTACAGCTGAAGAGGAATGACATCTGTTCTGAGAGGTTCATTGTAAAGCAGCTGGCTGAGAACTAACAAGAGATAAAAGAGAACAGTTCACTGACTAAAATGGGACCAGACATGCAAGGCGCTTCATTAAAGTACCAATTCCTTATTTTGGAAAGAGTTTGCTTGGAAAATTAACATGATATTTGTTGGGAAATTGCCATTATTTTATTCAAGTCAATCTCTAAATCAGTTATGGTTGGACATTTTTGAGGTTTGTATTTACAGGTAGAAAATCTTGATGACATCCGATGACAAAATCAGATGGACCAAACTAAATTAAAGCAGCTCTGAGTCATAGCACTGAAGCAAATTACAAGAGAGTGGGAAAAGATCACACCTTCAGATGTGAGAGTTTAAAGTTCATGAGCATGTCTTTAGAAAAATTTGAAAAAGCCTTTTTCTAATCAATAACAATGGTTTAAAATGTTTTAATTGTTTAAAAGGTACTCTGGTATGTTACAAAAATGACTAACAAGGATGTTTAGCAAGCAAAATGTATTATTTTGGTTGAACAGACACAGAAGTTTGATCATCGCTTATGGCTATGCAATGGTTTTCTATTGCAGAAGCATAAAAATTGCATAAAAATTTATGAAGTTGACACACAGGTTAAACCATTTAACACAGCAACAATGGTTCACCAAAGAGTTATATTATATGCATAGAAATATTCTCAATCAAGATATTGTCTTCTGTTATGACTGACATGTAGTCATATACATACTGAAATTTGTACCTTGAAGAAACAGTTCTCCCTTGGACTGAGGTTTCTTCAGTTGTGTTAAGTAATATGAGAATAACACCAAAAATTTTGGTTGGGGAATTTTAAAATTTTGGGAATAGGACATTTAGCAAATTTCTGACATCCACTACTGTGGAAATGACATGTTGCAGTATTGCCAGACGTTGTCTTCTGCTTCATGTCAACTACATAAGCAGGTGAAAGACATTCTTCCTATTCCAGTTGAAGATGATGTCTAGGAGGTTGAACAGACCCTTCCAAATGATGCACACAAACCACACAGCAGCGAAAGATGTGGGTACACGCCACCCACTGAAAGAAAGTGCCAGAGCCTGAGGATGACTTCTCTCCGACTGTGCACGACGCTCACTAGAGGGCAGAAGCCGTGAGGGAGTCAGGGAGCCAGTTGGAGGAGACATCACTAATTTACTCACATTTAAGATTCTCCAAGTGAGAAAGAGGACGAGTGAGATTGTGTGTACCTGCACTCTGAGTCCCCAAGCCGTGAAGATGGAGATAATTGAGTGAGAGTGAAGCAACGGTGAGAACAACATCATGGAGAAAAGACGGAAAGTTCTTGAGTCGTGAATACTGCTTGTGTACACCTTAATACTGTGGTTAAGTGTACACTGGTCACAGTACACTGGTCAGTGAGATTTCCCCGTGATGCGGGAGCTTTGGAAGCAGCAAATATCAAGGACATTTTCCTAACTGTTCCATCACTTGGCAACTACTGATGTCTACTGTTGTACGTCTTATGATTAAATTGTAATAAAAAAGGGGGAATTGAGATGCAAAATCAATCATGTATACTTTCAATGCTTATAATTAGTTTAGTTGTGCTCATGGAATGTGCTCATTATGCTTGTGCAGGATGTTTTATGGAGATGTTGTGACACTTGGTTTTGATATATATGTCTTTGTTTGGAGGAGTGTCTGTAGAGGTGAACAAGGTCAGCTATATGGTTGACTGCCCAGAGAGAGTCATTTCCAGGTTGGACCAACTTATGGACTTATGTGCTTAATGTATGTTGTAAAGGTTACCATAAAAGGGAAAAGCTGGAGGTAACAGCCTTGGGGTGTATAGAGTATTCTGCCCAGCAACAGGAGGATATAAAATCATGTAAGACATGTTAAGAGTTTAGAACTGCACTGGACGGAGATTTGAGACTCTGTTAGTGCACTTCTCTCCTGCAAGAAAATAAAACCCTTAAAGACATCCTGGATGTGGAAGTTTCTTTATTGATTACACTCGAGGTGTCTGTTACCAGTAATTGTCGAATTTTTGCCACAACAAAGAGTCGTTTTTTATTCTAGTGCTGCAGTTCCCATTTTTTATAGTGTGAATTTGGTGAGAATGATTCGGTAGCACAGCCAGGAAGACAAAAGAGCAGGAGGGGTGCCTGCTGTATACTGTCTCATTGTAAATGAAGATCTTGTTAAGAGACTGACCTCTTGATTCTGTTGCATCTCCAGGGTAGAAACCATCTACAGCTGGTATGTAAGAGATACTATTTAGAATTCATTGCTCATCCTTTTTGGTTTATTGTTATATTTATATTTAAATGAACACTTTTTCCCAGCTGTTGTTTTAGTTACTGGTGTTAATGGTAAACATAATCTTAAAATTTTGTTGTCATTTTGACAACATTTTGTTGATTAAATTTACACTACAGAAGGCAGATATAAATCCATTAAATACATTTTACAAACTAAATCCTCCAATGAATATTCAGATTTATACAATGTGTATGATTGTATGGATGAACATTATGGACAATCCCACACCACACTGTACATCTTTTACAAAATTAGCAACCAGCTGTGTATTATTGTATTATATCATAACTACGTCATTTGTAGTTAATAGTCACCTTTTGTGAATTAATTGATAAATATAAACTGCAGTACAACTGCACAACAGGTCCATTAAATAACATGTAAAACGGACTCAAGAGATCACAGAGCATGCAAAGCCAACAGTGATAATATTATTCTGCCAAATATCTCATTTTAATTACACATGAATATGACAGGCTAAGTGATTCATCCACATGCATCTGACATGAAACGCTGTACAACCTGTTACACTTTCAGAATAATCACTAAATTGCAAATAATTTGTGTGTTGCAGCCGTTACTGTACAGTTAAAATGAGCCTATTAGAAGGTATACTGGAATCGACTTACCTTCTAGAGGCACAAAAACAGGATGAAGCCTAACAGCTCTCTTCACAAGCTCAAAACATCTGTTTTCTTTTCTCCCTCCTTCCTGACTCTCAGTGATTCTCTCTCTCTCTCTCCATTTGACTCTTTGCCTCTCCCTGGCTTCTTCTATTTCTTCTCCCCACACACATTCATTCCTATAAAGATCCTCACAACAGTGGCTGTTAGGAAACTGCAAACAATTCAGTGTGGCTGCTTCAAAATGCCAGGCAGAGTGATAGTGTGCAAAAATTGTAAACAAGCAATTCAATTGCTGTGATAAATACAATCACCTCTAAACCAGTCACATAGTTAATGCAGAAACACTGTTTCTAGATAATTCATGAGATAACTGAGGAAATTGCATTGGATGAACTGTTCCATATAAAGACTCAAAGACACAAGAATACACAAACATTTGATTGTTTTTTTCCACTTTGGAGAAAAATATTTTTATCCTCTGAATACATAAATACAGGAAAAAAAGGCTGTCTATCAATCAGCCTGTCAGCATGAAACAAAGTCCAACCTTCAAACTACCATTCCCCTTATTTTTTATGTGACATTAATAAATCAAGCTGCAGGCTATATGTTAATGTCCACAGTACAGATTTACAATCTTCTCATTTAACACTCCTCCACTCGAATGTTGTGGCTCTTTGTATTAAAAAAAAAACAAAAAAAACAACAACACTATTTCATAAAGAATATTTATTGTTCATATATAAAAATTATTTAGTTTACAGAATATAGTGCTTTATATTGTGTGCTATAAATGCAAATATTGCACTTTATATCAAAGTACAATTGAGTTACATAAATCAAACAACGTAAGCCATTTATAGAATTAAATTATCCTAAAACAAACAAACAAACAGATAAGACAGATAACAGATAAAAATTAGATAACTGTGATTTCTGCCTGTGCTTGTGTTATCCCAGCATCCTTTGCCATTGCATAGAAATGACCTTGTTTTTCAAGCAGGTTGCGTGGAGTGTCAAACTCCACTATTTTACCAGCATCAAGTACCATTACCCTGTGGAAGAGAAACACAGGAAGAAATGTGCATTTGAAAAGGAAGTCACTTCAGGTAATAAACAAGAAGGGAAGGTGTGGGGAGGAGAATGCTTGTTATTTAACCAAAGGACTGACTGATAATCTGGCATTTTTTCCTAATGCATTGTAATATAATTGTAATTAATATATTTGTATAAATAATAAGTATAACCCGTGTGCCACCTTTATTTTTTAATTTGGTGATAATTTTGGCTTAGTTACAGTTTTTGGCATGATTTGGCATGACTTTTGTTTTAGCAAAATCTTTTCAATCCAGTGTCTGTTACTTTTACATTTCATTTATACTCTATTCACTTTCCACCCTCAGGACACCTTCGTGGCACAAATATTCACACAAAAAACTGCTAAGAAATCATCCCACATCAGTATTTTTTGCTTTTTTCCACCCAAAATTCACTTACAAATAACTTTGATTGCATTAGTATTTTTGATGTAGTGCCAGAAAATCCCTCTGGACACCTTTGTGGCCAAAAATGCCTCATTAACTCCCATTGAAACTAAATTTTTAAATCTCACTTTCATTATAGTATAAAACCATGCATTCATTATATTCAGCATTTCATATTGAAGAAAAGTAGTGATATCTGATATTTTTACTATATTTAACTAAAATTCAACTGTTTTCCTATTGTAGGCGGTGAATGAAATTGTTGTACTTTTGCTTGTTATATAATGAAGGCAGTGGTAAGGCTAAGGTCATCAGTGGTAAGGTCATCCACGCACCACAGGGTCAGTGGTTCGATCCCTGGTCTCAGCTCAGCTATATAAGTGTTTCTGGGCAAGACACTGAAATCCCCACAGCCCACCCCAGCTGTGCAGTGCTGGTTTAAGCCCAGTAAAAATTGGGGAGGGTTGCGTCATGAAGGACATCCGATGTAAAAACTGTGCCAAATCCACAAGTGGACAATGATCTACTGTGGCGACCCTGAACTCATCGGATAAACCGAAAGGGCAAAAAAACAATTTATGGAGGTGTGTGACTACCAAGGGACCTCAAATGTGAGTGACTGATTAATTGATTTATTGATTGAATTTATTTAATGTTTGGTAGCAGGTTCGAAGCAGGTTTGAAGTTGTGTAAGTGATTTATTTTAAAAAAGCAGAAAATATATTCATGTATGATGATTTATTAGCAGTTTGTTTGTGCATGTACATTTTTGCCTGAAAGTGTCCAGAGTATAGTAAATTTGAGGAGGGCACAAGGGTTAAACCCACATGAAAATGTCATTCTTGATTGTATGCATTGAATATATCCCATTTAAGGTCCCATTTGTGGGCTTCAAATCAAGCACAAAATGAAACGAATGTACAGGAGCAGAGGGTTTAGCCAAAACATAAACACTAACTCACCTAGAGCTGTCCATGATGGTGTGCAGGCGGTGGGCAATGGTGAGAACAGTGCAGTGTGAGAACTCCTTGCGGATAGTAGTTTGAATCAGGTTGTCTGTTTCCAAGTCAACAGCAGCTGTGGCCTCATCCAGAATTAAAATACGAGATTTTCTCAGAAGTGCACGGGCCAGACACAACAGCTGCCTCTGCCCAACACTGAAAATAGGGAAACATTTGGTAATGTTACAAACTGTTTTTAAACACCCATATAAACCACAAATGTACTACAAAAGGAAAAATTTCAGTGGTACAGTGGTACAGAACATTTCGATCTACTGGCACAAACACTTAAGCAGTGTGGGGGTCATATATTGACTGTTCATTAAATCTACACTGTGCAAACACTCACCACAAGTTTAATGTCTAGGTAATTATCTGCAAATGCTTATGCAAACATGATTGATGAATAAAAGACACAATGAATCATGAGAGCAAGTGTTTAAGATGGCATATAGAACAACATCAAATACGCCTAATCAACAGTTAAACACTCCAGCTCCTCCACTTGATTATTGCACTGAAAGGATCGGATAAGATTCAGCTAACGGTGTATTAGAGAGTTCATGTAAAATGTAGATAGATGAATTGTGTCCCATCTGCGCAGTATGTTTACAGGTTTTCAATTCAACTGTATGTTGGTGGTATGTTTGTGTACCTTGTGACAGTACTAGTAACAAGTAAACGGGTTCAGCCTCAAAGCAAACATAGTCATCAGATGTTTGGTGTGTATTTAACCTTTTGGAATGTGAAAGATTTGAACAGTGGAACAGTTATTTATTTTTATGGCCCACCTGAGATTCTCGCCCCCCTCTGAGACTTCGTGCTTTAGTCCCTCCTGCAGCCCCGCTACATAATCCTTTAAATGAGAGAGCTCCAGCACTCTCCATATCTGCTCATCGGTGAATTTGTCAAATGGATCCAGGTTCATCCTCAAAGTCCCGGAAAACAACACTGGATCCTATGGTCACAAGTTTGCATGAGTTAGTGTACCATTTAAAACTGAATTATTTGTATGTCTTTGTGTTGATGTTTTTTGTACATACCTGTGGTATGATTGTAATCCTGTTTCTCAGGTCATGCAGACCTATTGTGGAGATATCTATGCCATCAATGATGATTCGACCTTCAGCAGCTTCAATAATTCTAAACAGGCAGTTTGTCAGGCTTGATTTTCCAGCTCCTGTGCGGCCCACTATACCAATCTGCACAGAATAAGAACAGAGCACTTCAAGTAAAACACAATTGTTGACATATTTTCATGTAGGCTTTATACAAAAGTAGCACTGCGGACCAACTTTTTCTAATCACAATGTGTTTGCATCCATAAAAATAAATTTTTGCACAAACAAGCTGTCACAGAGGATGCATGCCCACCAGTCATAACATCGACTAACATAATACTAACACAAGACAATACAGCAAGTAAAACAAACAAGACAAAAAAACCTTGATTATTTAGAAACTATGGTCATCTCTGCTTTTGGACAGTGGCTTTGATAAGAAGCTTATACTTTTGTACGCCATCATCTGTACATGCTGCAGATACTGCATCATATTAGTCTGCTAAAATGGACTTCAAAGTTTCAATTTTGCCAGTGTTTTACATTTAAGTCTAATGATGAACCTGTTATGTTTTTTTACACCTGAGGTTATGTATTTAAATTTTTTTACTGACTGTGATATAGATGCATAACAGCTACAGGGCTAAACAGAACTCTTTAGTTTGGAAATAGTTTGCTGAATTTGCACACATTATAGATTACACACACACACACTCACACATCTGCGTACAGACCTTCTCTGTGCTGTTGATGTCACAGGTGATTCCATGCAGCACCAGGTCTAATCCAGGTCTGTAACGAACCTTGTAGTTTTCGAACTGTAGCCTTCCAGCTTCAGGCCACTTCTCTGGAGGCCGAGTGTCAGTTACCCACTTGGCCTGCAGATGGGCAGACAGGCAGAAGTGGTGTGTAATTGGGTAGATGTTGGAAAGCCAAATGATTATAAATGTACGTGTACAGAAAAGCTCTCAATTTAACATACCTCATTCTCTATCTCGGTGTACTCGCTCACTCTCTCCACGGCTACAATGTTGGTCTCCAGCTCCGATGTCATCCTCACTAGCCAGTTGAGGGTCTGGGTTACCTGTAACAACCCAAATGGAAGGGAGGATTTTGTTTACATTGTTAAAATTATTGCACCTTATTATGAGTTATAATGCTATATTGTAATTACCACTAATATTATCGTTATCTGCAGTTTGTGTAAAGAGAGGTTGAGTGTGACAGTGACTAACATTGAGGGCGTAGGATATAGACAGGCCAACCAGGCCACTGTCCAGAGAATTTCTGGAAATAACAGCAAACAGAGCAGCGAAAAAAACCACCAGGGTTCCCAGGAACTCCAGACGAATAGCTAGCCACCTGTAATGTAAACAAACCCACATAAAAATACACACACCAGCTTAATGGTGTCCTTAACAATCACAGTGACCACGCCATCAGAAAAATAATTTGCTTGGATTCGTTGATGATTTCTGTTTGCAGGTGGACTTGCTCAATGCTCAATACCTCAATTGCTCAATGCTCAATACCTGACCTGTTTGACACTATCCATGGGTAGACGTTCTTGATGTTTTCATCAATCGTTTTTTCGTTGTGCTTAAGAAACCTATCCTGATGGCCGTAGGCTCTTATCACTGACAGTCCTGACACCGTCTCACCAAAGTGGGAGTATATAGGAGAGCGAGATACTGAGTCGAGACGACGCAGCTGTCTTGAAGTGGCCACATAAATGCGCTAGAAATAGAAAGAATGCAATTCCAATCAGGAGCAAATAGTAAAAACCTTAATTGGATTTTTATTCATTCTGCATTTTTCTCTGGTAGTTAAAAAAAATATCTGTACATCTCTTTTCTCTTTTTTAAATCTTAATTTGTATTGTTCTATACTGTTCAGCTTACCTGTACAAAGTAGTAGATGAAGGCCAGAGGAATGATGATGATAGTAAAGAAGGGAGTAGCCAAACAGATGACAAAGAGTGTCCCCAGCACACCCAGGAGACACATGAGCAAGGAACGAAATGATTGAGGAATGGTTTCATCCACTGTGAAAATGTCCTTAAGGACCAGTGTTAGAAGACAGACATTAGTCTTAATTTATAAAAACTTGAGTGGCTATGAGTGTGTTGTAGGAATCCAACTATAAACCTGCCTATTTTTAGAAAATACAGTTCAGTTGATCAGCAAAAATACTGACTCTTTTCTTTGTACTGAGATAAAAAATGGTTTGAGCAGTGAAATTGCTTTAACTCCACATTTCACAGTGAGCAGCTGAATTGATTCAGACTTTTTAAAATTACCTTCCTAAAATGACTTTTTCAAAAGTATCTAAGTATTAAACATGAAAAATAAGGAAAGGAATGAAAGCGTAAATAGGAAAAATATGTACCTTTGCAAAGCGGTTGACCACTCTGCCAATTGGCGTAGTGTCAAAGAATACCATGGGAACACGCAGTATGTTGTTAATCAGCCTTGAATGCAGGATACGAGATGCAGTGATCGCTGCATTAGCCATGATTAGTGTACCAAAGAACACAAAGAGGCCTGTGACAAAAGCAAAAGGTTTATAAACATATTACCAGACCATTGGAATGATGGGACAGAAGTCAAAATACACTAACAGCAAAGTAAGCTTAACCCTTCTTGTTGTGTGACCTTAAGTCATTAATCATTTTGTTCTTTTATTTGACAAGGAATTAATTAAAAAACTCATACATCTACAGGCAGCATTAGGTTGTCCTATCCTTGAACAAGCCTCAAATGCAGTTGCTGGTTATTTGTCCAGTGTTTTGCAATATTATTACTGATCCCTGCATTTTGCTATTTTGCTATAAACACCAATTTCAAAATGTATTAGTATTTTTATTAATAGTAGCAGTTGCATTAGTAAAGTTCCTTTTGAAACAATTACTGCTCAATTAAAGTTATCAAATGCTTTTGTTTTACTGATCTGTTCTTTTATTTGATGCATCTTTAATTTAATAAAATTATGATGAAAACAATGCAAGACATTAAAATAACCATCTATCATCTATTATCTATTTCTAATTTGCCACAAGAAAACCCTCCTTTGTAGGTACTGGGTTTATGATATTTGCCAGGTTGGTAAAACAGTGCAGTAATATGCAAATACTGTTTGTATAAACCAAGATTATCACCTTCTTCCATGCTATACCAGTGAGAAAGAAACATCTACAGTTGAGTGAAAAACAGATTTAAATCTCCAACAATGCATTGTATGATTCACTGAGCTGTGCTGAACATGATTTGAGATGTGCTACGGCATGTGGAGAGAGAAAATGGGGGAAGAAAAACTCCCTTTCACAAAGCTCCTGACTGAAAAAATGTAAGAATTTAGTCTGCTCTGCTCAAGATCACCTAAAATGCATCTGTGCACAAATCTTTTTTTTGTCCTGAATTGTAAATATAATTGGAATGAAAGAGTTAATTATCATACCATTTCATGTCCCATTCCCCGTGGGATTAGAATTTTATTTAGGCAATTCTTACAACTGAAATATCATATGTTGATAGATCATTACTAAAAGCTTTTGAAACCTTTTAAAAGCTCGTTCCTATTAACAAATAATTCCAGTTAACTATGGAATTTGAATGCTATCCATCCTTATAATGTAATATATTTTTTGTATGTTTTATCAAATACACTGTATCCTTAATATTATCAGTTAAGGATTTTAAATGCAACAGTGTCTGGAAGGTGACAATGTACAATTGTGTGTCTCAACAGTACAATTGCAAAAAAATAAAACAATTGGTGATAACACCTCAAAAGTGCTACAAGGATGTAAATATAATATGGTACAAAAATATAATCAATTATAGGTTTGTCTTTTTTGACACTAATGAATAGTTATTTTTAAGGATAACAATTCTCCCATTAAACATAAATATATATTTGAATCTCTTGAAGATTCAATCAGTAATTCACAATCCTAATTTTAGCAAACATGACAACAGCACAGCATTAGTTCAAGCTCTTGTGTTGTGCTGTTCCCTGCTGTTTAGTGTTAGTCTTCTTTTGTCCCAGTTTAATTTCTTCAAACATCGTGACAAAGTTCATCCTGTCTCCAAAGACAATTGGATTTAAATTATATGAAAATTACTTTCAGTTGCTAAAAACATAGCACTAATGAAAGAGTTATTTTGGGCATCAGTATAAAAACAACAGAAGATACATTTGGATGAAACAAGATTGAATGAAGGCAAAACCACTTTCTTGCCGATTTTTGGAAGAGAAGATTACAGTCTTAAGGTATGTGTGTAAACTGGAGAAGTACAGAGAAGGTCATGGGGAGATGCATTGTGTCTTCGTAGATTTAGAGATTTAGAGACGTATGACAGGGTGCAGAGAGAGGAGCTGTGGTGTTGTATGAGGAAGTCTGGAGTGGCAGAGAAGTATGTTAGAGTGGTGCAGGACATGTATGAGAGCTGTAAGACCGTGGTGAGGTTTGCTGCAGGTGTGAGAGAGGAGTTCAAGGTGGAGGTGGGTCTGCATCAAGGATCAGCTCTGGTGCTGCTCTGGTGATGGACACGCTGACAGATGAGGTTAGACAGATATCTCCACGGACTATGATGTTTTCAGATGACATTGTGATTTGTAGTGAGAGCAGGGAGCAGGTGGAGGAAAATCTAGAAATGGAGGTCTGCTCTGGAAAACAGAGGAATGAAGCTTAGCCGCAGCAAGAGAGAATACATATGTGTGAATGAGAGGGACCCAAGTGGAACATTGAGGTTACAGGGAGCAGAGGGGAAGAAGGTGCACGACTTTAAGTACTTAGGGTTAATGGTTCAGAGCAACAAAAAGTGTGGAAAAGGGGTGAAGTGGCGAGTGCAAGCAGGTTGGAACGGGTGGAGAAATGTGTCAGGTGTGTTGTGTGATAAAATAGTATCAGCGACAATGAAGGGAAAGGTGTTTAAGACGGTGGTGAGACCAGAGATGTTGTACAGCTTAGAGACAGTGGCACTAAAAAAAGAAACAGGAGGCAGAGGTGGAGGTAGCAGAGCTTAAGATGTTGAGGCTCTCTTTGGGAGTGACGAGGATGGACAAAATCAGGAATGAGGACATCAGGTTAGATGTTTTGAAAAAAAGTCAGAGAGGCCAGATTGAGGTGGTTTGGACATGTTCAGAGGAGAAACTGTGAATATATTGGTAGAAGGATGCTGAGGTAGGAGCTACCAGGCAGGAGGTCTAGAGGAAGATGAAAGAGGAGATTTATGGATGTAGTGAGAGAGGACAATAAGTTAGTTGGTGTGAGAGAAGAGGATGCAGAGGACAGAGATGGAGGCACATAATTCTCTGTGGCGACCCCTGAACAGCAAAAAAGGCACATATATATATATATATGTGTGTGTATATATATATGTATGTATGTGTATATATATATGTGTGTATGTATATATATATATATATATATATATATATACACACACACACATATACATATATACATATGTATGTGTGTGTGTATATATATATATATATATATATATATATATATATATATATATACATATACATATATATATATATATATATATATATATACATATATATATATATATAATTTAAAAAATAGATTTGCCTAAAAAGCAAACACAAGGATGCATATTGTCATAAATGGCATCTTTCTAAAGGTAATCAAACCCAATATTAATGGATATAAGGTATTTTGTAAGGTCCTTGGACAACTGTGTTGAGGTCAGGTGAAAACATTTAAGTTGGATATATTTTTCATATCTCTTCAGCTCACACAACACAAATATAGAGAAAACTAAAAAGGTCAATAAATGTATTTTATAAAATGACAAAATGAACTATTCCTTTAAGACTATATTATGTTAGATGCATGGAAACACATTGGCCAGACTGCATGGAAAATACTATAAAACAACTTTGATCCACAACAGCAAAAAAATAGTGGAATGTAACTGTTTGGTTACCCTGTGCAACTCCCAGAGCTCCAAACACTCCCACCCTCATGTCTCTCTTCCAGGCAGGGTATGTCTTGTTGTAGTAAACCACTGCATCATTGGTCCATTCACTGAGCCACAGGTTCTGCCCAATGAACGCAGCGTTCTGGATGAAGTAAACTACGAAAACCATGATGGCATATCCCCATCCCATGGCACGCAGGTACTGGAGGTAAACTGAGAACTTCACCTGGATCAGAGAAAGAACATAGCTCAGGGACCTACAATAATTTTCAGGGTTTAAGTGCGCATCATATGTGCAACTAAAACGTTTTAGGCAGTACAAGAACTTAGATTACCTGTCCTGTTTCCATAGCTTCCTTCTCAATTAGCCTCTGGCCTTTGTTGGATTCATCAACGCGCTCTGATTTCTTTAAAGAACAATTTTTTCTTAATCTGACACTGAAAAAAGGACACAACAGATGAAATAAGAAAACCGAAATAAAAAATACCTCAAGTATAAATAAAACATAAAAATACTTTTCAGCCATCAGTGGCTTGCGATTGAAGTGTATCCTAAAGGAAGCCCACTGCCTTCACAATAATCCTCTTCTCACACTCACATACACACACACCTGCTGTTCTTCTATATTCTCACCCAACACTTGTCACTGACACTGTGCTCTAACCTGCCCTGGCGCTTGCTGCGGCGGATACTGTTTTCTCGCATGAGTGTGACAGACACCGTGTCTTCTAAAGGTGAATCAAGTGTATTGTCGTCTCCTTCAGGGATGAGCTCTACATCTATAGTTTCCTGGCAACGATCTGTAAAAATACAGTCTGTTATTCATTGACTCTACACTTTACAAAATGTATTGTACAATAAATTGTTCACTATAGGCATAAAATCATTGCACTTATGCATTTATATCTGCTGCAAATAAAGCCTTAGCCAACCTGTATACAGTATAATAACATAGTAGCCAACATGTTTGGTTGTGGTTAAAAGGTGCATGATTTTTTGCAAGTGACTCAGTGAGAAAAAACTTATAATTACCTGACTCTGAAAGGGTCTGATTAGTTTGCTCCTTGGCATATGTGTCTAGAAACTCAGAAAAAGCTCCTCTGCTCTCACGAAGGCTGTTGTAAGATCCAATCTCAGAAACACACCCATTCACCAAGACCACTATTTCGTCCACGTAAGGCAGGAAGCTCACTCCATGGGTCACCAGGATACGAGTCTGTACAGAACAATATGCATTGAGCTTCAGATGTAAAATTCATTGGGAGCAATGAAATATGAAAAGATAACCTGCAACATAAATCAGCATGCTATTGAATTTACTTAAGTGCACACTTTTCATACTGTAAATAATTTGGACGAAGAAAACATTTTTATCCTGAACTGCCTGCTACCAGTGTTACACAGTTTGCAGAGAATCATATCTTATTCAAATAGAAGGTCTTTTGAAATGAAACACCTGCATACTGATCAGCACAAACCTTATCTTTGAGAACTCCATTGGGTCCAATCACTTTATCAAAAAGATGCTTTCCTACATGAGAGTCTACGGCAGACAAAGGGTCATCTAACAGATAAATATCAGCTTGACTGTATGCTGCCCGGGCCAAACTCACACGTTGCTTCTGACCCCCTGAGAGGTTGATACCCTGAGAAGATAGGAGAGGAACATACAAGAATCTAGGAGAATACAGAGGTTCTCTAAATGCTGTTTCAGTATGGTACTCATGTTTCCTTATTTATTACATTTTTGACAAAACATTTCATCAATGTAATGCTGCCTAACAGCTGATAAGCCTGCCTTTTTCAAGCTTGCCCTCAGAAACAGATTTACAGTTCTATGCAACAATAACACAGCTTTGATAAAATAATTTTTTGAATTTTTGAATCAGTTTTTACTCTCTGCAAGTTAAAAGCAACCACAAAGCACACATTGCCTTACTTACAAGTATATAGGTTGCAAAATACAGTGGTTGTAAAGAGCAATTTGACCAAGGATGAAAGATTTCATATTGTCTTAAGCATTACAGTACTGAATGCATAAAACTTACTTTCTCTCCAATCTCTGTGAGGTCACCACCAGGCAGTAGCTCCAGGTCAGGGGCTAAGGCACAGGCCTCTATCACCTGCTGAAGCCTGCTTTCCTCATTGGGACAACCAAACAGGATGTTATCCCTCAGAGTTGCATTTTGAATCCAGGCTTGCTGTGGCACATAGGCAAGAGAACCCTGGACAGAAAGACATTAAGGGTCAGATGGAAAGTTTTTTTATTTGTTTGCCTATTGAAAATTTACAAAGCTATAGCTGATGGACTCACAAAATCGAGTTAGTGAAGTAAAGGCTTTATACTATTCTTATATGAAGATCAGGAGCAATCTTTTGAGATAAAATTAACCATTAACCTACATTTACACTGTATGTACAGCAGCTTTCTTAATTGTAAACTTAACTTTTCTAGGTCTTAGGGTAATGTAGGTACGTTTGTATGCACGGTTGTAATGCAAGTGTAATATCAGAGCTTATCTCAAAAAGCTGGTTTCTCAGTAACTTGTAGCCTTAATAACAGCGAATTATGAAGCATTCTTGAAACATAAACAGAGCCACTTCACCACTGTATGTACTGTATGTATATTCATGTTTTTGTTTTTCTCATTCACTCCATGCTTGTGTTGTAAACACTGTATAGATGAGTAACTACTGCCATATAGTTATTCAATTTTTTAATCATCAAAAGAATTCAGTGAAAAAATGAAGGCTTTGGCTGATTTTCTTTTTTATAGCCTCAAATGCAAACGATGATAAACCATCCTGAAGTATTTACATCATGAGTTGAATAATCTTTTGTGCTCTGAAGAGAACTGAATATATACTTTAATCCCTTCAGGTCATTATAACCATAAAATAGCCTGAACTTAAGTATTTCATATAAAATATAACAGAGTTTCTATACTATATGCTAAATGGATATTTTGTAAAGCAGATATCAGGACAGAAATAAGGGAGTCACCTGAATATTGATAAAGCCTTTGGTGCTGTGCATCTCTCCCAGGAGAGCTGATATGAGAGAAGATTTTCCTGCGCCAACAGCTCCCACCACTGCTACCAACCGGCCTGGCTTGATGTCCAAGGACACACTGGCAATTGCAAACGTCCAATATTGTAAATACAGTAGGGTACAAATACAAAGTCCTGCAGCCATACGGCATAATATTCAACTATGTAATATAACGTACTTTTTCAGCAGAGGAGCAGCTTCTCTATCCCAAGCAAAGGAACCATCACATACAGTAACAGCAGAGTCTAACAGGTGAAAACAGATTGAGACATGTGATAGATGAACAAACTGGCAAATAAGCTTCACTGCTCAGGGGAAGAAGAAATGTAAATGCAGATGAACGTACTGAAACTGGGGTCATGGCGCACAATATCACTTTCAAGGTCTTCACCTCCCAGAAACTTCTCCAAGCGCTTCTTAGACACTGCTGTCTGAAGTGTCAGAGAAGAGGTTAGTGAGCTTTTAGTATAGCTTTGATATGTGTGCACGTAAAGTTTGATTGTTGTTCTCTTACTTGCACAATGGCAGCAATGAGCATGGGCAGCATGGCGAGGGGAAATCGGAGGATGTTGAAGAGAGAGATGGAAGTGAATGCTTTCTCAGCAGTCAACACATTGTCTGTGCTCACTCCTACAAACACTGCAAATGTAGCCAAAGAAACCTGCAAAATGACAGTGAAAAAGGAAAACTTAATCAAACATTATCCTTGGCCCGCTGCTTCCTGTCTTTTTCAAGGAAGGCTCGAAAAACTCACCAGAGCCGGAGCACAGCTGAAGATGAAGGTAGAGACAGATGTCAGGTAGGCAAACTTCCTCATGACTTTCAGTTCTTGCCCCCTAATGTCTTCCACCTGCATCTGGAAGGAGGGCTCCCATGCATACAGCTTCAGAATCTGGTGGAAGGTGAAAGACAATGAGGGGTGGGAAAGTGGTGAATGCAGTATAATGAAAAACTCTGAGGATTAACATTTCAGCTTTTTCCTGTGACATAAAAGTCTTTCATTTGAAGAAAACCTAGAGTCATCCACACTCCAAGAATTGGTTTCAACTATCTTCACACAAATAGCAGAGTAATAATTAACCAGCGATGGTGAACTATTAACTCTGAAAGAATTAAATCAAGTGCTCACCTTTATTCCATTAAGTATTTCATTCATTATTTTCAGTCTCTTGTCTTTGAACTCCATGTTCTTTATCTGAAAAGAGATTATGTAAATCAGAAAGCAAAGTGTTATCAAAAGTAATGTTTTAGATTTGTCATACATAGTGGAGTGTTTTTTTTTTCTTTGTGCAGTATTTGGCATAGGTAGAAAATATTAAGAATATAAATTGAATGTAACTTCTTCTGCCACCCACACAACCAACCTTTATCATTCAACACTATCAACACTTTATGAAATCTCTCATTTGACCCTTTTTAACCCCTTCTTTATGCAAGATTGCACTTTACAATCTGAAAACATGATTAATTGTATTAAAAAAAACAGCAGTAGGTACTGCAAAACCATTACATACAGTATGCATCATTCTTGCTGTTTCTTATTTATTGCTTTCAACTTCAATAACCTTTACACAAACTTTCTACATTTTAGAGATAATGTACCCTATATGCACAATTTCACTGACAGTGTAATTCATTAGATTTTTGTTCATTAGCTTTTAAAACAGACAGTCAAAAGTTTCTAATGAGTTTTATTTTTAACTTTTTCATTTCAATTTAGGACTTTCAAAACATTCTTGTTTATCATCTTATTGGGAAAAATATTTTTTCTGTGTTATATAAATAATCAGAATAATGAAGAGACAAGAGCTGAAAAGCCTCACTCTTCCTGCTGTTTCTTAAGTGTGGTCTAAATATAGAAGAGACATTCAGCATGAATCCAGTAAAATGGAATGAGAGCTCACAGATTAAGTGAAAATTGTTTAAGGTATAAATGTTTACCAAGATTGACTGTAAGGACAAATAAGAACTTGATGTCGAACTGTTGGTTGTTCATATTTTAAGGGTCCATGAGTACCTTGAAAATGTATTATAGCCATTACTATTTTGCTCTTAAAGTACTGTTAAACTCCTATGGCCCAGTACATACAAACATATTGAAAACATTAAAATGTATGGTAATAACATGTTATTAGTTTTGTATTGGAAGGATTTAACACATTCTTCACTCTATGTATGGATATAACTTTGATGATGAATACAATTTAAAAGTAAAATTCTTGGTATATACACCAGACCTGTAACAACTAACCTGTATGTGTGTATAATTGTACTGACCTGGATCTTTCTGGCCTTTGTGGCAAGCAGCCCATTGATCGGCACCATTAGCACCATGACTGCCAGTCCCGCCAACACTGAAGGTCCTAACTCCAACCAAAGGAAGGCAATAGACAGGATGATCTGCAGAGGGCAGGACCACAGCAGGTGGATAAAGTTGGTCACATCATTGAAGCGCTGTGCATCTGCTGACATCAGATTCACAGTTTCCCCGACCGTTGACTCTTTACGAGTGTCATTAGACACCACCAGCGCCTTAGAAAAGAGACAAAGAGGTTAATGATAACAATAATTCTGTCAACACATGATTGGAAACGAGATAGTCATCTATAAAGGAATATTTTGTCATTGTGAGGTCACTCCTGTTTTACCTTTTTGTACACGGCAGCTATGAGGGCAGTGCGAACCTTCATCCCTAGCACAAAACAGCGCTGGAAGTACTGCTGCAGGAAGAGAGACTGCAGAATGGCCACCACTAGCAACAGCACTGCATACAAATACCCTTCCCAGGTATAGCTGGATGTGTCCTGAGTAAAGGAGATCATCAATCTAGAAAATAAATACATATACTGTAGGCAATGACACAGCTCAACACATGCTGCTATATTCTCTCTTTTGTATCCTATCTGCTTTTCTTCCTCCCTCATCATTTCTCTTTTGCTTTCAGACACTCGTAATATCAACTCATGTTTAATAAACATGGAGAACCTTAGTAATTAAAGATTAGATCTTTAACAGGGGGTTACATAACATGTTATGTCTATTTACAGATTTTGGGAATAACTGCCATATTTTTCAAAAAGAAAAAAAAAAGATTTTGACACTCGGAAGGTTTAGAAAAATCTGACAGCTGCAGGAATTCACTGAAAATATCCCGAACATACGGGATTTTATTTTAAACCTGACTCACTTCAGAAGCTGAGGACTTGCAAAAGCCAGCAGGTCCTGTAGAAGTTTGTAGAAGGCAGATTCTAACAGAAGCCCTTTAAAGGTCCTATAAATGGTTCGGATCAGCCATGAATTGGGATAGTTCTCCTGTTGTTCCTTTGCGTCTTTTTTCTTTTTCTTTTTATCTTCCGTTGTTCCTATTTCCTCCTATAGAAAAACATTGTTTCATCATTGTCTTTGAGAACACGGTAGGCTGCAATTAATCAGCAATAAATCTGGAGGACCACATAGATAATCAATGGTTTAACAAGAAATAAAATACATTTGAATTGCAAAACAATGTAGTATATATGTGTTTTAAAGGTTTTTGTCTGCCATTTACCATCATCAGCACATCGTGACTGACACCTTTCCCCAGACCGTTGGAGAGGTCATTTTGAGAGGCTGCTGCCAGTACTTTGTTTGCATTCTTTTTGCGTATCAACTTTTGTTGGAAGCGAACCCGAGCTGCACCCAACTCTGCTTGCATGAAATTCTGGAATCGCTGGTTGATGTAGGCTGTACTGTCCTTCTCATTCAGCTCCCACATGTCCTCCTGAGTCAGGGGCTGCTTGTAGCCTTTCACCACCATACTAGAGAGACAAACAGAAGTTATGGCATACACATGTGGGTGTTTGCTAGAATTTGAATTGTAGCACTTTCTTATTTACCTGTGAAACCAGTTGAAAGTGATTCTGCTCAGAAATGATGCACCTGCTTCAGGATTCTATATGTATCAAAACATTAACAAACTTTTTTAATATGTTCACAGACTATGCTGCTGAAGACTCAGCAAAAATCTGTCACAAGCTCAAAGGATCAATAATTGAATATATAAAAAATAAATCTTCTTTTCCTTTCGGCTGTTCCCTTTCAGGGGTCGCCACAGCGAATTATGTGCCTCCATCTAACCCTGTCTTCTGCATCCTCTTCTTTCACACAAATTAACTTCATGTCCTCTCTCACTACATCCATAAATCTGCTGTTTGGTCTTTCTCTAGACCTCCTGCCCGGCAGCTCCAACCTCAGCATCCTTCTACTGATATATTCACTGTTTCTCCTCTGAACATGTCCAAACCACCTCAGTCTGGCCTCTCTGGCTTTATTTCCAAAACATCTAACATGAGCTGTCCCTCTGGTGTCCTCATTCCTGATCCTGTCCATCCTCGTCACTCCCAAAGAGAACCTCAACATCTTAAGCTCTAAAGCTCTGCTATCTCCAGCTCTGCCTCCTGTCTTTTCTACAGTGCCACTTTCTCTAAGCTGTACAACATCGCTGGTCTCACCACCATATTGGACACCTTTCCCTTCATATTAAAAAAAAAGTCATAATAACTTAAGGATTGAATACATAAAAAGATACCTGTTTTGCAAGCTCCTTGGTTTCAACAGGGATATCCGCCAGAGCAGACAGGACAAGAGCTATCAATTCCAGTGCAAAACTAATGTAGAAAAGGCAAAAACGAGGGACATCCTTGACTTCTCCCTGATGGTCAAAGAAGAGTGGAGAAAAAGCATTTAAAGGTGATGAAAATGCAAAAGTAAATATGCTGATAAACATGGACATCGACAATTCATTAAGTTATTGCAATATGCCTGTGTATTAATGATATTTTTCTGCTGAATTCCTTATTTATAACTTTTCTGCTCATACCAGCCTGAGTGCCTCTCGCAGAAGGGTCTGGAAGGGAAAGATGTCGCACAGAACAAGTAGCAACCAGAAGATGAAAAGAGAGGTTGAGTCTACTGCTCCTTCCCTCCTCCTCATTGCTTCCTGGCAAAGCAGCAGAAGGATCTAACACAAGCGACATATCAGAAAAAAAAAAGTCAATAAACATCTTTTGGTTTTAATGCTACAGCAAAGGAAGATATTATTTACCCATGTGACAGCAAACAGAACAGGATTTCCATAGTATACACCAGGATTTTTAACTGCTGAGGGTGGATCTTTGCTTGGACCGTAATCTTCACCTAATGTGACCCCCAGACCCGCTACGGCTGTCAGGAACAACAGGGACACTACAAGCTGAGGGGAAGAAAGAACAGTAAGACATAAAAATCTTACATGCTCTTACATGAATCCACATATTTTGTGATATCACAATAAAAATTTAAGAGGCAGTTATGGTCAAATACGCAACTTACATAGTGTCAATGCATTTGTAGAAGACATCTTATGTCACTTTTAACATTAAAAACTACACACTAAGTTCTTATTTGTCCTTATAGTCAATCTTGGTAAACGTTTATTCCTTAAACAATTTTCACTTGATCCTAATCTGTGAGCTCTCTATAAATTCTATATTTTTTTAATAAAGGAGAAAGACCAATTAAAATGTAGGACATTTTAAATACATAAATTGTAAAAGACCAAACATAAATTATGATATTATTATTATGAGCTATTTTTTGTTATGTATCAAACAATATGTCTGGAGGGGAACCACATTGGATTGAGAAGGCAAATGAAATATTTGTATCTTTGGGCTCTTGTACCAAGATTTGTTGTAATTATGGCCCTAAGTTGCACTGTAAATACAATCTGCTGCATCCTCAGCATCTCTAGAGCAGCCAGGAACAGTTTGGTTCTCTTGATGAGTCCATTACCTGTTTGCAGAGGTAGAGCTTAGTCAGGTGTTTGTTGGTCACATGTTTCCTGCTGCAGAGGTACACCAAATGCCATGGGGTACAGAGCCACAGAAACCCCAGGGGTATCCAGACCAGCACCGTCTGCTCAATACATACTGGGAGGTCTGGGTCTTCTCTTTCCAGATACGAAGAATTCTGAAGTGCACATGCAAACACATATGCATTAAGCAAATAGGAAAAGCACTGAATGAATGAAAGAATCAAGATCTGTCCTACTAGTCTCAGAGGCAGGGGAATGCAAACAAACCATATTACTACACTAAAACAGCCCACATCTCCCTGAGATTTTATCAACAGTGACTCATATCATTAAATTCTCTGTCACTTTGTGCAGCAGCATGTTTCTCTTTTGGAGAGGAGAATGAAAGTGAGATGGACACTAATGGATTAACAGGAATGTGGAGTGGAAGGAGCTAAACACTGAGGAGTGTAATGTGTTAGGACAAATTATCCTAACAGTGTACAAAAAATATTCATGTGTTTCAAAGCATTTGCAAAGCTTTAAAATCATGAAAGAGTATTTCAAGCACTCAAGTCATGTGTGCAAGCAACCTGTTATTAGAATAAAGCCTGTACTAATTTTAGTCTACACACACAATACAAGCTCAAGGAGAAAATGTTTGATCTACACCAATCAGCCACAACATTAACACTGATGGTCTTAATAATGTCATGGAAGACGAGGATCAGTATGAACACTCTGAGCAGTTTGTGGCTACACAGCCCCACACCCAGCAAAATGTGGTAGACTGTGTACCGAGGTGGTACACAAAGCTAATACACACGTAAAAGTGCAAGTATTAACCTATATAACCACTTCAAATCTTTTATTTAAATAAGAGTACTAAACAGATTATCTAGATGTATTATCAAAGGTACAAAAGTAAAGGTTCTCCACTACGAAAACAATATATTTTGTTAAACAATATGTTATTTTGGTAATTTTGGCAAAGCATGGCAGTAATTGATAAAAAAATAAATGAAACAAATAACGGTCAGAGATCACTGTTGGTAAAGGTGGAGCTGACCACTTTATGTGCTGACAGGTCATTAACCCATAATGAGAAATAAGCATTTTATAGTTCTTTAATAGTTTGATTTAAAAAATATGTGTAAAAATATACACACATACATATGTATGTATACATGTATGTATATGTATATACATATATATGCTTATGTATATATTTACATATATACACGTGTATACATATATGCATATACATACATATACACACATATATATATATAAAATGTGTCATATTTTTACATTAAAACCAAAAGCTGGTATTAATGTTCATTGGTGTATAGTATCTGTACTGTCTGGACAGATGTGTCTATATTTTAGAAAGCATGAGGAAGTGTTCATAACTATAAATGTTAAGTGGCTGCTTTATCAGTTCAAGAGATTCTTTGAATATAGTCAGAAAAGTACAGTTTCAATGGCTGCATCTAACAAAGTACGTGTACTTATTCTAATCTATTAAGAAATCACAAATAATGACCATAAACTGTCCATCAAAGTTTCACAGAGGAGAAGGCTTCTAGTCTTTTGTCTGACCAAACATCATAAACAAAAAAGAATTGTCAGATGCTTCTTTTCAGAGAATCTGAAATTATGTGGCAATTTTCACCATTTGTTTACTGCAAAAATTAATCCAGGCAATCAATTACCCAAATAATTCAGCATTGTCTTGCAAGGTTTTCTAGCAATTGTTTTGCCTTGAAGAATATAGTAAACAACCTTGTTTTATTTTAATAGCTCATAAACGTCATGTTGTTGGATCTGCTGAGTCATGTCTTAATTTATGTTTATTCACAGTCACATGTTCACTGTGCTCACTCTGTACAGAGGTTGAAAACAAAACTGTCACATAAAACTTTATAAGATTTAAAACATGAGTGTTTGAACATATTTCTTAGCAATACTTTTAATAATAACCTTCACACATTGCAGAAGATTAACATGATACTCAAACATTATACAATATAACCCATTTAAAAAACAGAAGCCTGGCGATATTGAAGCTATTGAAAATGTGTGTATAATTTTTTGTGTGTCTCTCTTAATAAAGTGATTGTTGCTGTTTAATGATTAAAAAAGAAAACCAAAAAATACATAAATAAATAAAAATTGTATCCATCTTCTGTAATTCTCTATACTTACAGGTTATTGCTTATGTATGTGTCTATGAACTTTATTCAGTTTTAACCCTGGTGGTTGAACTCACCCAGAAGATGGACCCACAGTATTCCTCCAAGGCTGCAGCACACATGGTCCACAGTGAGGGCTACAATCCCCCTTAAATGACTAGACAACCAGACCCCTTTCACCCTCCTTTCCACTGCTTCCAAGTCAAGCCCTCCTAACCTCTCAACTGTTCACGCACAATTACACAGACAATTGCAGGATGTGACTCTCAGGGACTTTGAGTCTGGAAACTTTTAAGCTAGCTACCTTTCAACTTGTGTCGCAGGAAAAAGACGCTTCTGTGCCAACGATATATAATATATAATAATCTAAAGAACAGATGGATTTTGCCTGACTCTCAATTTTGTAGAGTGAAGATCTTCAGTTTTATTTGCTAGAAGTCCTCAGTGGCTTGTTTGGTGTCTTCAAGAAGCATACACTTCTAGTTCCCCTGGTGTAAACGAAACAACTCAACTCAACTGCAGTCAAAGTTATTTAAAAAAAAAAAAAAAAAAGTCCAGCTCTCTACCAGCCCACAGACACTCCTCAACCTTTAGATGTGTCTAAAGTTCAACATTTCAGGCATGTAAGAGAGAAAAAGAGCAAGCACGGGGGCTTACAAGTATTCCTTTGGTGCTTTTCCCGCTGAGGGGGAGAGCCCAACAAAAAAAGGAATGTGTTTAGGCAAGGGGAGGGGATTGACTCATTACAACCCCTGTCCTGTTAAGTTTTAACATCTCTCTTGTGTCCCTTCACTTTCTCAGGACAACCTTCGGAACTCAAACCACATCAGCTTAACTTCAGGCAGTCAAACATTAAAATTAAGTTGTTGCCTTGAAGTTATTTGTTAATTTTTTCTTTTAAAAAGCTGATGTTAAATGTCAAATACAAATGTTAGCTGGTGGGAATCTGGAGAGTGGGAGGAGTGTTGTCTGCTTTACATTATCCCCCTTTCTTTCTATTTCCTTTTCTGCTCAAGAAAAGCGTTTGAAAACATATGCTATATCCTATAAATTTAAGTCAGAGACATTGAAAAAAGCTTCTGACTTTCCAAGCACTGTGCTCCTTAGATAATTAAAGAGAAGGAAACTAACCGAAAGCCCATAATAACCCCAAATAACTTTACGTTGTGCTGTGTTCTCCCAGTTTGTAAGATCCCTCAAGAGGTAAATTGCTACCAGACCCATGTTCAACATAAACCCCAAAGCATGCTTCTGATGAGGCTCATCCAGCCTCATATTTCTCTAGACTATGTCTGAATGTCAATTTCTAACATTTTAACAATAAATTAAATAAATAAATAAATAAAATGACAATAAAGACTATTTTTGGTAAACAAGTGCAAGTGAGCAAACATGGTGATGTAACACCCTAAATCCTATTAAAAAAAAATGTATATTCAGCATGACACAGCCTAACCCTGCATAGGAAGTTATTCATTTACAATGATGAAATACAACGGGTGTTAGGGTTTAAAATGTGTGTCAAAGTTTTTCAATGACTATGATGGTTCAGAAACAGATTACTTGAACTGTGTGGTGGTTAATCATTATCTGGTTGATAACGTCACAGAGCTGTAATCTGCCTGACTAACTGTGTGTACAGCCCCAAAGACAGGCAGGTAACACGTGAAGATAATTCATATTCAATTCAATTTTCAATTCAACTTTATTTATATAGCGCCAATTCACAACAAAGTCATCTCAGGGCACTTTACAGAATAAAGTCAAGATTATAAAGATGTATAAAGAGAACCCAACAATTCCCCCTGGAGCAAGCCATAGGCAACAGTGGAGAGGAAAAACTCCCTTTAACGGAAGAAACTTCCAGCAGAACCAGGCTCAGGGTGGACGGCCATCTGTCTCGACCGGTTGGGGTGAGTGGAAAGGGGAGAGAGAAAAGAACAGAGCAACAAAAAGCAACAACAAACATCGGGCAGATTGGTAGGACCAGTAGCTGCACGCTGGAAGACACACAGCTTCAAAGCCGGGGGACACCTGCAGAAAGGGACAGCGAGAGGGGGACAGGGGAGGAAAAAGACAACTACGGGAGAGAACACACAGAGGTAATGACATACAGTGGTGACAATTGTGGGGTGAGAGGAGAGGAGAGATGGTCAAGAGGAGGAAAGGAACTCAGTGCATCAGGAAGGTTTTAAGCCTAGACTTAAAAGTAGAGAGGGTGTCTGCTTCCCGAATCTGAAATGGGAGCTGGTTCCACAAGAGAGGAGTTTGCTAGCTAAAGGCTCTACCTCCCATTCCCAACTTTGGAAATTCTGGGAACCACAAGTAGGCCTGCATTCTGAGAGTGAAGTGGTCTACTGGGATGATATGGTACTATGAGATTTTCTATATATGATGGAGCCTGACCATTCAGAGCTTTATATGTATGAAGCAGGGTTTTAAATTCTATTCTAAATTTAATGGGAAGCCAATGGAGAGAAGCTAGTGAAGGTGAAATAGGATCTCTCTTGCAGTTCCAGTCAGCACTCTTGCTGCAGCATTTTGGATTAATTGCAGGCTCTTTAGGGAGTTACTGGGGCATCCTGAAAGTAGGGAATTACAGTAGTCCAACCTAGAGGTAACAAATGCATGGACCAGTTTTTCAGCATCACTTTGAGACAGGATGCTCCTAATTTTGGCAATGTTCCGTAGGTGGAAGAAGGCTGTTCTAGAGATTTGTTTTATATGTGAGTTAAAGGACAAATCCTGATCAAAAATAACTCCAAGGTTCCTTGCAGTAGTACTGGAGGCCAGACTTATGCCATCTAGAGTAACAATATGGTTGGACATCATATCTCTGAGATGTTTGGGCCCAAATACTATGACTCATATGAAAATAAAAAGTATGGTAACTATCTGATGAACAGTTGAAGTGCTAAAGAATACCGATCAGGGTGTTCGATTATATTCACTCTCTAGTGATCAACTCAGTCTAACAGCATATTAAGCAATAGTAAATGTTTGTTCGAAACCGGGTAGGACAGGTAAAGTAGATAATTAGCTGCCTAACTAACTACAAGTGAAGAGGTAAAAACTAGTTATAGGCATGAATACTGAAAAGGGTTTCCCATTTCTTTTGAAGTGAAATAAATACATAAAAACTTTTTAGGCTATGCTAGAGTGGTTGGTTGATGAGATTAGCAGTTGAAAGGACAACTTAACATTTTAAATAAAGGATTTAAAAAGTTTAAATATGGATATGTTTGAATTCCTGACTTAACAAATGATGTTAGGCTATAGCTAGTTTAACAGAAGAAATGCGTTATTAGACATCCAGCTCTACTCCGTCTTTTTTTGCCTGCTCCCAAAACACACCCCAACAATGGGTACAGCTTCATGTCAATTTAGACAATAACGTAAATCAAAGATTATTAATGTTATTTAGAAAAGCACGTAATCAACTGATGAAACTGGGTTTCATACAAATCGTATCATTTCAGATTGATATTAATAATATTCCTTTCGGATGTCACAGTGGACCATTGGCTTTTCCAGAAGTAGGTTTATTGCAGTAACTGGATAACTGTGTAAAAACCAAGTTCCTATTTTAACACATCTCCAAGTTTTCTCTCAGAGTACAGTAAACCTGCAAAACAACCCCAGTATATTTTCTTTACAGCACGTAAAGTTTTAGTGCTATATAAATCAGGTTTGTAGTCAAAAGGAGAATTGATATTGATTTAAATTGTAATTTGTTAGATGAGTTCTTATATGCAAACTACAGGACCTCATACTATATCTTCTACTCTGTTGCTGTCCCATTGACCGTCTACTGATCAGCTCATTTGCTTAATGACATCACAGGTTCATTGACTCTCTTACATTTACCATGTTGGTATGCCCAGATTGCTGCTTGTGAATTCCTGAGAGACTAAAATCAACCATTTGAAAATAAATCACAAGCATTAACATAATAACAGGACTCCCCTATATCTTACACCTCATTAAGAACTATTGCAGCAAGTGAAAATGAAGCACAATTCTGCATTAGTATGGCTTATTCCTTAAACGAATTTAAGACTTTAATTTGTATTATACTTTTGGCATTATTAACAAAACAACATGTGCTCAACAGCTTACATTTTCAGACTTTTATTACACCATGAACAAAATGAATCAAGTCAATATTTTATGTCTTTGTATAATATAAAGTACAAGAGGTCGCAGCTTTGTATAATCTATCACTGCATATTGGGAGCATATTGATCAGCTATATAGCAAAGAAAAAAACTGTTCTCAAAACAGCAGTACTAATTAGTGCAATTCTTTAGTTTTAGCAGTATAACCACCTTAACAGTCTACTGTGCATTTTATTACACTATCTCTGAGGCCATGTGCATATTTACAATTTTAAAACATGTAAATTATGCACAGCTCTCTGCATACAACATACCTTAATAGAAATCCCAGAAAGCTGCAAGACTGTCCCTGAGCTCTAATTTGACAAATATTTGATAAAGGATTAAAAAAAGATTGATACAAAAACACTCTGTGGCAAATCTGAAATGTCAACCTATTTTAGTGAAAATAAACAAAGACATAACAGTTTAATTACTCATGATCACTTCTGAGGTATCAGTTTTGTTGTCTGTCACGACTGTCCAGTACCGATTCACAAGGTATTTTTGGCAATTGCATTGAGAGTGCGGACTTTGCTCACATCTGCCACCTTCAGGCCATACTCAGGTGCTGAGAAAGCAGCTCCCATCGATACACAGGTGTTCCTACACAATACAGTATGAACATACACAGCAACAACACATTTTTTTTAATTACTTATAATTTCACTGAATCTAGTAATATAGCATAGGAAAAAATCCCATCTATCTGCTTTTAAGTTAATAGACGGTGAACATAAACATACCTGAACTTCATGACAGAATCCCTACTGGAGCGGGCTGAGCAGTGAAACTCTTGAGCTCCTGACCCTTCTAAAATTCTCTGCAGATTCCTCTCGGTGATGCCACCTCCTGTTACAAAAATTATTTTTAAAAGATGGTTAAATGAACAAGTGAAAAAAAAGGAAAAAAAACGTAAATGATGAGAAAAGACACTAACCTGGCATTATGACAATTCTCCCTTTAGCCTATTGAGTGGAGATTATAATTATATAATATATAATTATAAAATAATATAATTATAAAAATTCCTATAATGAACAACAACCACAGATATGATCCAATATCATATGCTTGCATGCAAACGTGTATGGATTCATATAATTTTACCTACCTGATCAATGATCCTTTTAATGAGAGGAAGTCCCTCTAAAGCAGAGCTGTCACAGCCACTTGTCAACACGCGCTGGAACCCTAATGATATGAGAGTCTCCAGAGCTATCGCTGGGTCATGAACCATGTCAAAGGCTGCAGTAGGATCAACACTGGGTTACTAATGTCAGCTCACACTCACTTTTATTCCGTTGTTTCCTTGTGATATTGTTCAGGCTTAATTTCTGACTGCTGCAATGAATTTCACTAGCTCGTGACTGTGAATTAAAGGAGGAAGTGTTACCTCGGTGGAAGGTGACCGGCAATGGACGTGCAGCAGCTAATGAACAAAAAGTGACAATCAGAAAAATACATTGAAGAACACAAAACCTCAAACAAAATTGTAAAGTTGAAAAATAGTAGAGCTCTTTGTGAGCCTAAGCACTCAGTTTCAAGGTCTTTAGGCTTTGTGGCTGCACCTGGAAGTTACTTAATATCCCGGTATACTATTCTTCAAATATGCCTATTATTTAAAATGCAACTCTTCTTATGTTGTTCTGATTTTTACATGTAATATACAGCATGGAGCATTAATAAACATTTTAAGGAAATTTTCTTATTTGATACTGGGGTTATAGCTAGAGACAGAGGCTGCATGGCATGAATAGAATACTCTCTGGTCAAAGGACAATGACAATTATCTTTTTTGTTTGGAGTGCTGCTAGCTTTGGTTTTGTTGTGGAGCTTTACATTATAAACTTTTCAGTCAGCATCTTGGTTGTTTTTGTTTAGTGCATTTAAATCCACACAAATGACATTTGCATTCAGGCAGACATTACCTAGTAACTCCATGCAGAGCTCTGTGTCCACCCGTCCGTCCTCTGTCAGTGCTCCCACCACTAGTCCATCAGCCCCATGACTCTTCATCAGCTCTATGTCCTTCCTCATTACCTCTACTTCTTGGTCCGAATAGAGGAAGTCCCCACCGCGAGGCCGTATCATCACATAGATTGGAATTTTTATATACTGCTTTATTACTTGCAGAAGACCTGTGGTAAAGCAAACAAGGGTGGCATAGGTGATATTTTATGCTTGTCTCATCTAAGCAGAGGCTGGAGAACATATGTATTAGTTCCTGTGTGTAGTTCCACTGTGCTCACCTAGACTGGGAGTAAGCCCTCCCTCCAGCAGACTAGAACACAGCTCAAGTCGACCTGCACCTATCAGATCAGACAAAACCCCAGTGCGTCAGTTTAGCACTGAGTACAGACAGGTGTTTAAGACTGAAGAGGTAAAAAAATATATAAATATCACGTCAGATTAGCCTTTCACCTTTGTGTTTCAAAAAGTGCTTGTACTGGTAACTTTAAAATATTATTAATAAGTAGTTTTATTAGAAGAAGCACACCTTCACATACTGACCTCCTCGTTCAGCATTGATAGCAGACTCCACGGAGTCCACACAAACTTCCATCAGGAAGCCCTCTGCCATATTGTTACAGTCTTGACACGGGGAGACTGGGACAGAAAGACATTCATTGTGAATCCATTAGCCAACATGCCTCCAGTCTTTAGCTAACATTAATAAATTTTAACCTTAACATCTACCTGTCAAATCCACTTCTTATCGATTCATGGAACCGGGTCAGTCAACTGAAAGCGTCATGAGGTCAATACTTGTTTATGTGACTGAGGCTAGTGGATCAGCGGTTTCCGGATCGTTAGGTTTTATACACGCGGTTAGGCGACGGACGGTGCTACTCCGGTTCTGCAGCATTATTGGTACAAATGGCGAACTGTGACCGCCCATGTAAAATAGGCTGAGGCATAAAACATGCACTATCCATTCCGGCAGACCCGTCCTTCTGTAATGAAATATTTAGTAAGAAAAAAATAAAAATACATAGAGGTTAATATATGACATTTTTTATTTCTGGGTATCGTTTTTCTGCTTATTCAGAAAGAAAAAAGACGCTAATGTTGGATGCCTCAATTTGTTGTGACGTCAGGGGGTTAAAGTTGACGTATGGTAGCTTTACGGAAACATTTGCCCGTGTGACAGGCAGCGTTTGATTCATGTTTTGTAACAGGCAGCGTTGTAGTTCATACTTGAAGGGGCAAAGATGTTATTCTCTCCACTACGGACAACGATAGTTTGCGGTTGCAGAAGTGCCAGCAAGGGACTTATCCACAGCAGTGTGAGTAGGTAGCTGCTAGCAATAGCTAGCTGATACTATAGTGCTGAGCGCTAACTTTAGACATGGAAAAAGGTCATGCAGTTTGTGGCAAGAAAGTTAAGTAAGTTTTTACAAATCATGTCAGACATTTTCCTGGTCCTTCACTGCAGTCACGTCCGCATGATGTCAGGTTACAGCTAAACGAACTTACATCATTGACCTTACATCATCCCAGTGTTGTTTTTACTGACAAATTAAAATTACACCTGGGAAATAATCCACATGTAAGAACTAATGTCTACGAATATACTATTATGTAAATTATACTGCGAATTATTTAAGAATCTAAATGGATTGTAGTTCACAATAACAGTTAACTATATTGTCCTATACAACAGTGATGTAGAAACAGTCTTGTACAGCTTACAGTATTGACCACACGTCGTGAATCTCTAATCCTAACTGGTCATCAGCACAAACTAAATATCAGAAAGGAGCTAAGGGGAGAAACGAATAGTCATGCGGTACATGAACAAAAATAATGTCACATATGTGGTTGTTATTTGCTTACAATGCCATGGTCATCCAGAGACTGCAGGGTCTTCATATTTGTGGAAAGGCTGTCATGTTATTGTAGGAGGAAACAAATCTCGGTGGGGAACAAATTTGTGTCTGGATTTTTCTGTGTTTACTGGGTCATTGTCATGTTGAAAAAGACAATGGTTCAACTTGGACTCACAAACTGGGAGCACACATTTGCCCAAAATCTTTATGTGTAGTAAATATTTAACCAGTGGATTTAGATTTGTGTCCATTATTGTTTTAAATTCTTTCTCCTTTATTTTCAACATCAGCGGAGTCCGCAGCTGCGGCAATGGCTTGTGAAGCAAGGTCGGAGCACCATGACAGCAGTGGCGTCCTCTGCAAATGCTATCCCCAATGCAGCCACAAATCGCATAGTAGGCCGATGGTTACTCGGCTGCAGTGGACTGGTGGTTGGGGCTATTGTCTTAGGTGGTGTGACAAGGTAAAAATGATGTGTCTCCAAGTATAAAATGGTCCTCTTTATACTGTAGTGGTCTGTATACTCATTGTAAATGTGCTTTATTTTTATCAGGTTAACAGAATCTGGGCTTTCCATGGTTGACTGGCATCTGGTAAGAGAGATGAAGCCACCTCAGTCACAAGCAGAGTGGGAGGCTGAGTTTTCCAAGTACCAGCAGTTTCCTGAATTCAAAATGTTAGGCCCCATATTTTTTGTTTACCTGCTATAAATTTGAATATTGATTGGCATGAATTGTAATTAAATTAACACTTCAAACTTTTTTACAGTTTTTAAGAATACACATTTTTATTTATGAGAAACACAGCTTTCAAATTTATGTGACTGAAAATAGTATAACATGTGATATAAGTTTACTTTTTAACATATAAAGATAAATTATGTGTTATTATGTTTTCCCAGAATGAACCATGAAATGACCTTGCCAGAGTTTAAATTTATCTTCTACATGGAGTGGGGCCATCGTATGTGGGGCAGGCTGGTTGGACTTGCATACATCGTCCCCACCATTTACTTCTGGAGGAAAGGATACTTCACTCGCTCCATAAAGGGAAAAGTGCTGGGGCTTTGTGGATTTGTCTTCTTCCAGGTGAGTCAATATATCACGCTTAGTGTTGTTAATGTTGAGGTCACATTGCATGGATATAAAGTTTTTTGTAAAAATAAAACACATGACTATCAGTGTGATTTTCTTAGGGCCTTCTGGGTTGGTACATGGTAAAAAGTGGTCTAGAAGAAAAGCCTGAATCTTACGACATTCCGCGCGTCAGCCAGTATCGTCTGAGTGCTCACCTTGGTTCTGCCTTGCTACTTTACTGTGCCAGTCTCTGGATTGGACTTACTCTGCTGCTGCCTACAAACAAGGTACACACAAGCCCTCTAGTTCAATGCCAGAAATTGTTTTCAGTTTCTGTCTTTGGGAAATACATTTCTAAGCTTCACCTGTGTCAGCTAAATACACAGCCATTTTTTAAACAGCGTTGGTTTTTGGCACTTCTTTCTCAGTTGGCAGAGACCAAACATCTCATGCAACTCAGGAGGTTTGCCAAGGGTACTACTGGACTCGTCTTCCTTACTGCTCTTTCAGGTACTGTTTTTTCCTTTGTCAGTGCAGTATCAAACATTTACACATGTTAATATTAAGGAAATCATTCATTTAGGGGTATAAAAAAAATGACTGACCATTTTTGTGTTTTGACAATTAAAAATTTACATATAGATACAATCAGAACAATCCCAAGACCTGTAACTAAATATTTTATATCCAGAACTTAAGTACAGTATATTTAGAAAGTCAAAGTAGCTTTAACAAAACATTAAACAAAACTATTCTTTGGCAGTGTAATAAGAATACGTATGGTTGTAACCACTATGTTTTCACATCTGTATGTCACTTTGTTTAAAATGTATGTTGCAGGTGCATTTGTTGCTGGTTTGGATGCTGGGCTAGTATATAACTCCTTCCCCAAGATGGGAGAACGATGGATCCCTGATGATCTGTTGGCTTTCTCTCCCACCCTCAAAAACATCTTTGAAAATCCCACAACTGTGCAGTTTGACCACAGAATTATGGTCAGGATTCTCTAATTTATTAAAAGAAATAACCCTTTGAGTCCTTTGAATTTAAATTAATCATCGTTTGTACCCTTCTCAAATTAATAGAACTCACTCCGATGTTGACTTCTCTCTTTGTATTTTTTTTTTAATCTCCAGGGGATCTCTTCTTTGGCTGCAATTACAGGCCTCTATCTATTCTCAAGAAGGATGTTGCTGCCTAGGAGGGCTAAGATCGCTCTCAGCCTCCTTGCAGCAATGGCCTATGGGCAGGTAGGCTGTCAGTCATCCCAGAAACATGTAAACTCAGATAATACCTTTTTAGCACAACTGAAATCAAACTGTATGTTTATATCCTTTAGGTGGCCCTTGGCATCAGCACCCTGTTACTGTATGTCCCCACATCACTGGCAGCAACTCACCAGACAGGCTCCGTGGCTCTTCTGTCACTCGCCATTTGGGTTCTGGCAGAGCTCCGTAAGATGCCAAAGTAAAATCCAGTCCCTACAAGTCACACCTCAAGCCTCTGATATCAGCACCTCTTTTATGGATATGCTCAAACATCTAATTTTTTTGGGCTGCAAAGTAATCGTCATCTGATAACATTGTACAATTTGTCACACTGTTTTTTTTATTTTTTATATATATATATATATATATAAACTAATATAGAAACTAATTTTTTCTGACAGCAAGGGTATGTGGATGCATTAAAAAATGACAACGTCCTTTCAAGTGTTTTGTTTCTCAAGGAATTAAACTGTTGCAAAATCGGCATCTAGCAAATTTTCCGTTTCTGTTCAGCTTAAATGGCACAGCTAAAAACTAATATTCCAGGTTTTTTTTTTTTTTTGTCATTTTTGTTTATGTGCACAGTTTTACAGACATTTTGAATTAAAATGTTGGTTACCTACCTATTGACTTTTGGTGGAATCAGGTGTGGCTGATTGGGATATAATTATGTACATTTATGAACATTCAATACTGATGTTGTAAGATAATGTTGAATCTTAGTTTTTTGTTTGTAAAGCTGAAAGCACTGTTTTATTTTAATACAGACAGTTATGTACATGTCTTTAAAATTCAAACTCCAGTCCATTTTGCATAGTAACTGTGATTTTTTTTTTTTTTATTGTCTCTGTACAAAATATACACATTTTGAATACGTAATGCAACCAGTTGAGGCTAGCTAACTAGACAGCCAGTACAATGGGTTAGTAGGATTTCATTGTAGACACAGTACATGCGGGTATAGACAGGTTTTTCTTGTAGGCAGAAAGGGAGGTTTTTAAAACTGTTGGCAAGGAACAATCAGAACCAAACCAATTTTCCCCTTATAAATAAATGTTTAAAAAATGCAGAACAGGAAAAAACTGTAGGATTGGAAGTGCATATTTATCGGGGCCTTATTGCACCCTGGGTAAAATAAGAGGTTGTGGGAAGGTTAACATAAGTGGTAGAGAAAATTATTGCTATTTGACGTTAATCTTTGCATTTGAAATGCGCTAGAGCCTATTCAGTTATGGCTTGAGTGCCTCTGGTACTTAAACTATTTTTGATTTAAGAGTAGTTTTAAAGTGAAAAGAAGCAAATTAATGAATGTGGTTGCAAATTCACCCGCAAATTCTTACGAGGCTAATGTTGGTTTGCAACCTAAAATAACACTTTGCTTTGGACTGTGTGCAGGTTAAATCTCATTACTGGTTTACCAAACTACATCTTTTATTTCTGATTGCTCCTTGCCTGACTTACTCCACAGCATTTCCCCCTCTCTTTACCCATTGATGGGCTATATATCTTAACTGAGAGTGGCTTTATAAACGTCTAATTCATCTCTTTGGTGTCACACAGAGAGGGAGAATAAGGAACGGGTGGATGAACATAAAAAAGCTGAAATTAAACCGTGTCTCTCACTAACAGTACATACACACACATACTATGCCTCTTTGATTTGAATGAGCCCAATTTAATGGGTTTTGAGAATTCTTCTATTTTATTTATGTTTTTGTGGCAGAACCTGCTACGACCACATGACAAATCCGATTACATAAAGGTCACGAATACAGTCTGCAAGCTAATTCCCCTTTAATGTATATTACTAGACTGGTATGGTTGTGGTATGCCAGTTTTCTGTTGAGAGAAACTGGGATGGTTAAAACAGCTTGTCAACTACAATATAGTGCAGTCCCCATGTTTTACTGCCTAATATCACACCACTGGGAATGCTAGAAAATGTACAACAGTCAATAGACACCTACACCTAGGACTGCAATAGTTTTTAAGGCCAGGAATTATTCTACCAGAATCCCATGGATGGAGGTGGGTGTTATCCCATTAGAGTCTTACATAGATAAAATGATGACATCTCTTTCTGTTAGACATGCACACACACACACAAAACAAAGGGTGAGGCACCTGTGAATGACTAGGAACGGCAGACAGACAAGCAGACTTTGGAGTATCTCTGAAAATACATAACTGGATATTAGTGACATCATCATGCGATTTTAAAGTTCATCGTGGAAAACAACATGTTTGAAACTCCATCTGCAAAATAGGATTACTCTTGATCTCACATTTGTCAGTTTTTCCTTTAAAGTGTTTTTCTCTTCTCATCCACTAGATGGTGGTAGATTCATTTCTATTTTTGTGGCCAGGGCATGAGCGGTCTAGCAGCTCCAGGGAGATGTTAACCACATGCACAGAGGCAAAATCAGATTAACAAATCCCCTATAGCAGAAGGTAAAGGTGATCTAAGGTCCAGGTTTGGTAACAACTTCGTTTCTTTGAGTCCAGTCATCACAGTCTGCAATAGTTTCTCCATAGGCAACAGTACTAATAAATAAAGGTTCAGAAAAAAACAGTTAGGGGTTCTTGGTTGTGCCAGTGCCAGTGCCTGTGAGCCCACTGCTTTTCATTGTTGTCTGTGACTCTTGGTAAAACTAAGGTTCTGCATGATGAGGAAGGAAGTTGGGGAAACTCCACTGGAGAAATGCCACTGGGGGATCCAGGAAGAGGGAGAGGGCCTCTCAGCGCCCTAGGCTCTTAACACAGTCAAGCAAAGCTTGCAGAGCAGAAAACAGCCACACATACATGCACACATTCACAAACTCTCTTTTCAGTCCTGATTCCTCTTACACGCACACACACACACACACTCCCCTTCCTGGTGCCAGCATCCTGACTGGTCCAGATTCTCAGATGACGTTGTCAAACAGCTGCATTGACTGCATAATGTTCTCATCCTAGACAGAAAAAAAAAAGGTTTGGATAAGGAAGAAGCATCATTTCTCTTCTTGTATCAACCAAATAATTTACAGTGAGTTTTAAAAATTAAGTTTAAAGCTTTGAAATTTTGCACTATTTTATTGCTTCCAGAATTAGATCACATCTGCCTGTTAAGTATTGATGTTAAAGTCAAGAAAAAATGAATTAAGTTATAGATGGGAATAAGCCCATCAGGATCTCCCCAAAATAAAAATACAACACATCCACCTACTTGCATCCCTTTAGATTACTTAAGTTTTTAATTTTTCTCCCAGGCTGTCTTCCTCTACTTTTAGTCTTAATGTTAAGCTAAGTTAACTGGATCCTGGCTCATGCTGCATAGCTTACTTGTTTCAAAGACATGACTGCAGTGTTAGTCTTCTTATCTCTAACCCTCATCTAGAATCCAAATAGACATATTTCCAAAACTTCAAACTATTCCTTTAGGTGTTGAAAATCCACTTTTCTGCACTACCTTTTTGCACGACTCAATAAACTCCTCGATGGTGACCACCCCGTCTTTATTCCGGTCCATTTTCTGTAAGAACATTGCAGCAATCAGAGACTTACTCACTGAAATACTCTGTTCCAAACATTGTTCTTTTATGGAACAATTAGCCTCGTGTTTCTGTGGCTTTGTTTATTTAAAGGGCAGAGTGTGACCTGGAAGAAGCTTTCCACATGTTCTCTTGGGGCATCATCCTGCATAGTGGGGTATGTGTACTTCCCCATCATGTCATAGATGGACCTCATGATGTCCAGCATCTCCTGCAATGTGATGACAAAGGAGTGTACATATTATTGAGGATGTAGAAATTAAAAAAAAAAAGTCTTAGAGGTGTTGGTACAGAGCTTTTGGGCCAAATGCACAAAAATCATGGGCACTCAAATACTTTATAACCTTTGCTATAGTTACTTAAAATGTGTTTTATACACAAATGTTTGTCATACCTGACTGTCAGAACCTGCAAATCTACTGTGTCAGGTTCAGGGTCCAAACCCTGCCTTGTTCATATCTTCTTCTACAACACTACCTCCTGTGTATATTTTGTACATTTCTCCTGTGGGGGAGTTGAGTATCATTCTCACTGGTAACATTTCAACATTGACATTTCTTGTTCTGTTTTATTTTAGTTCCAGAGAATCGAGCTAACTCCAGTCCTGTCCCTTTATTTGTGTAAGAGCAAGCAGAATATTTACATAAAGAATTTTCTTAATTACGTGTTACTGTCAGGTATGTCCATTGAAGTAAATAAGTAGTATAAGTAGTAACTTTAATTCTACAGCACCTTTCAAGAGCAGATGTCAAATGGTGCTTTACAATAAACCTATGAATATAACCTACACAGTGAAAGAAAACAATAAAATAAATCATAAAAACTAGTAAAAGATAACGAAACATTTAAGCAAGTGGTGTCAGCAATGTCCACAGATCTTACACCTAATGGCAGAGAATTCCCAGAGTTGAGAAGCTGCAGCTTCAACTATTTAAAACATTTAAAGGCATAAATTATAATATCTGTTAAAGAGTGTGGGGACTTTATCTATTGTTTGTATTTAAGCCAGTGTTTCCCCATCGTTGATTTTTAAATTTTGCAAAGTAGCCACTTTGTAAAGTGTTTGTGAGTTTAAGGGCCTTTCTGCTTCATTCATGGTCATTTGTGAGAAGGTGCACAGATTTCCACACATACATTAAAATGTATAAAACAAAACCAGATATACATACATCTTAATAAATCACTGTATGCACAGTTTCAGGTATGAATCTAAACTGAGTTTTATTTTTCTGGCCCCTCGACGACTCCATTCAAGATTTTTTCCCCCAGTGATCAACATTCAATTTCTACAGCTGACATCCAACAAAATTTATAAACATAATCATTGTAACCAGTTATTAAAATCTTTACATCCCCCCACATTCCAAAGACATTAACTTATAGTCCATACATATTGCTTAGAAGCTACTTCAGACAGTAATTCGGAGCAAACAAAGTATGTGTATTACCTCTTTAGTGATGCAGCCATCCTTGTTCAGGTCATAGAGGTTGAATGCCCAGTTTAGCCGGTCATTAATGGTCCCTCTTAGGATGATAGACAGGCCAAATACAAAGTCCTGAGACAGAAGTGGAATGATTTACTACATTGTCTTGGTATTATTTCAAGTCTTGACAGAACAAAATTAGTCAAATATTTATCACAGCAGTAGCACACTATGGCACACTATTCACAGGATATGTGTAGCTACAGCTTAGTAAAGGAGGCATAAGATTGGCGCTCACCTCAAAACTAACCGAGCCATTCTTGTTAGTGTCGAAGGCTTCAAACAGGAAATGTGCATACATACTTGAATCTGTAGAGGTAGAGACTTATAGTAACCGAAGTGCCCTCAAAACATGAAACAAAGTCTTTGAACAGCTAGGATTAGTGGCGAGTTAAATATAGCCTAGATATAAAAATAATTTCAAATACAACTGGAGGCAAGTGGTTAACATTTCATCAACCTAAATATCATAAAATGAAAAATTGCCTTGCCTTTTTGCAGCGCTTGTACTATAGTTCAGCAGAGCAGATTTCTGAGTTAGTTATGATCATTTCATTGTAATGATGAAAAGCTACACAATCAAATAAACAGTGTTATTTACAGATTTGCCCAAAGTTTATTAAATGAATGAAGGTGGAAAGAATAAAAGAAGTGATAATGAAAGCATTATCCACACATTTGGAACTCTTTGGGTTTTAGAGGCAAGAACCTGACAACTCACCTCCCTGAGGAAAGAACTGGGAGTAAATGGTCTTAAAATTCTCCTCATTCACCACACCGCTCGGACACTCCTGGGATGCAAATACGAATTGAGAAAACTCATTAGCTCCCACATAGTACTGAAAATATAAAGGATTACACAGTATGTTCAGCTCTCCCCAGACTCCTAACTGCTCCTGACTCCCATAGTGTGTTCACTAGAACCAAATTTTCATAGGCTTTTACTTCCTTTGCAGTCTGCCTTATCACTCTTTTCTTTGGCCAGACCTACATTTTTGAAGCCCCTGTAGAGGACTTGCAGCTCCTTCTTGGTAAACTTAGTCTGCTCCTGCAGCTTGTCCATGCTTTCAGGACGATGGCACACAGTGGATAATTCAAAGTCATCTTCCACGCTGTCTGTGTGAGAGAGAGACCGGTGTTGACATTTACCACTACTCCCACAAAAACCTCCAGGGACTTAAAAAACAATAAAGTAATCAAACTGACATTGAGCTCATTGTACAGTGTAAGTCTTTGATAAAACATAATTTTAATTACAATCGTTTGATAATTTGTAATCGTGAGGGGACTGTTTCCATAAGCTTTTGTTGCAGCTCTAGATACCTGAGACATGGTCACAAAGAGATAATCCTCATTCCATTTTCATTCCATCTGTTTCTCCAAAAACAACTGTTAACCCATAGCATATGTCATATACTAGAGTAAAGTGTACTGTACACACACACATTATTCAGTGCCCAAGGGACAACGCACTTCAAATCACAGAATACAAAAGCAGGTCTGACCCATTAGCCACAATAACACTGGAGCATTTTCAAGTTTATGGAGTGTGTGTGTGTATCAGTTTTTGAGTAACTGTGGCACCTGAATGATTTGCTGTGCGTGCGTGTTTGTGTGTGTGTGTGTGTGTGTGTGCTTGCATCCACATAAGCATCTTTAATGTATCAATCTTTAGTCAGTGAAGAGGCAGGGCACGTGGAAACAGGAGATCTACTGTATATAGAGAGTGAAGGAGCACTTGCTTTGAGCGATTGAGGGGGCAGCCGAGGGCTTGCAGCACGGCAGCAACTTGAGGAATCGCTGCTTTATGGTTTTTTTGCTTTGGCTGGTGGAGGGATTACCTGCAATCACCAACCATAGCACAAAGGTTAGACACACACACACACACACACACACATCTGTGACTTGATTCTGTTTTTGAAACACACACACACACACACATGCACGTACTCATGCCTTTAAAATATAAAAAAGCACACTTCCATGCAACTGACAGATGCAACAAGAGACAGATTCATGCCATTTAGGCACAGTGGTAATTGCCTGCTGACCTGGCTTAGCGATGGGAGACCACAAGTACCACTTCAAAGAGTAAGTATTACTGTACAACAGCAGCACAGCGTGACCCCTAGAAACACACAGTTTCCCTAATCAGACTGGATCTCATTTCACAGTGCCACATTCAGAAAACTGCATGAGGTATTAGAAAAACCAACACACAAAATCCATTTAAAACAAGTCAAACAACAGTTTTAATTCACACTCAGCTTAAACTTAGTTTCATAGTGGAATGTGTTTCGCTAGACAAAACGTTCCCAATCAGAGCCCTTTACATATAACATCACAGTACCAAACCGACAAACTTTGACAATATAATGAAAACCAATAGCAAAATACATATGCACACATGAACCCTACATACTTACTCTTGCCTGTTAGTTTCCATAGCAACAGTCCCCTCAACCCTTTGACAGGACCCCAGCAGTTGGAGGGATGAAGGCCACAATGGGGTGAAAACCAATAGAAGCACACTATCTCCACTGACAATCAAGCCTCTGAGAGTTGTCACCCTGTTGTGTCTCTACAGCGATGAATCTCAGGGACTGACACTTCCTGACCTCACATGCTCTGGCTTCATTTGGAATAAGAACAGGTGGAGCACATTTTCAAACCAAAACCAGGTTAATATTTTCAAGCCACCCAGCTACAGGCCCAGCCCTCACATTATTTTTCTTCAAATAGACCCAACATCTCACCTCAACAGAGAAATTAATATCAGACAATAAAGTGAATCTGACCACTTCTGCAATAATATGCAGGTCACAAACAATTATGTGGTGACTAGAGCCATTCGATCTGCTAGAGAAGACCATATCAGAATAGTCCTGAATAGCCAGGGATTATTTGTCATCTTGTTATACCATAGTCATTTAACTTTTAGAATGCACCGTACTTGATCATTCTGTGTTTCAGAAAATCTTATCTTCCTTAAATTATAAGGAAGTAATGCTTGCAAATAAATGTGGGATAATATATATATATTTAAAACAAATCTACATTAGAATTTGGAGATGATGAGATGATACTGTAAGTATAAAAGAAAAAATACAAGAAAAATATTGAAAATACAACCAAGACTCTAAATACACACACAATACTTTAAAAACCATATTACTATAAATATTTGCCACTACTGCCTAAGGTATATGTAAAGGGTGTATCCAAAGTTTGTAACGTCTCTCATACAACATTTACAAGTATGTACTAGTGAAATAAATGTTTTAAAGTAACATTTATAACCTGGTTTAGTTTTGTTTTAGATATGCATTTTGCTTCTGAGTAACAGAGAACTAAATTTATTTTGTCCTGAATGTTCTCAAAGCCTGGGTAGAGATAGGTAAAAAATAAAATTAATAAATAAATAAACATGGAAGGCTGAGCTTGAAATACTTTTAACAATCATGAAAGCTGAATCTACTGGAAACTGTCAATGCTTAGATAGGCTTGTTTTAGTACCGAGACACCTTCTACTCTCTCCGTGTGTCAAAGCCCTCTCCATGTCTTTTGTATTCCTGTCTTTTGCTTGTAGTGAAATATATTGCTTGTTGTGATGTCTATCTTGGAAGACAGATATTTGATCTCAGTGGGATCTATCTATCTATCTATCTATCTATCTATCTATCTATCTATCTATCTATCTATCTATCTATCTATCTATCTATCTATCTATCTATCTATCTATCTATCTATCTATCTATCTATCTATCTATCTATCTATCTATCTATCTATCTATCTATCTATCTAAGCATAATGTTGAAGATAGCCCAGGTAGGTTATTATGTTTACCAAGCACCTGAAATAGGATGTGATCAATTTGTTTTCCAGCCTTTGAAGTTAAAATAATTTCTGAGTGGCATTTACACTGACAACAGAAATTCTTTCATTTTGGCCAAACTATGTGAGAAATACAAACTGTCTACTCCTCATCAGGTGGGGGGGAAATTGTGCTCTTCAGCTGTTGTGCATAATGACATTCTTACACACCCTGTAGTGACTGTGCAATTAGGGTTCAATAGTTTCCCCCAGGGTACACTGACAGACCATCACAACTCCTCAGGAAATAGCAAAAAACAGCTCTATTTTTAGCTTGATGGCAACATATTTTTGGCAATATCCAGCAATATTTGAAGGAGCTTCAACCTTTATAAAATCATGAGAGCTGAGGAGTTTCTCAAGGAGAGAAACCATATAATCCCTCAAAGTGAGAGCAGAAAACATATTACACTTTAGAGCCACAGTGATACAGTATACTGCTCATGCAGACACAGACTGGTCGTGCAGCTATTCAGCTATGGCTACCAGACCATCCTGACTTCAAGTGATGAAAAAAGTACAACTGCAATTTTGAAAAATGGTTGCGTTTTCACTAATATTAGCGTCAAACAAGAATTGTTATGGTTCACTCGGTTCCTTATGTGTCTGTGGTTTCAAATGGGTCCAAAAGAGACCTGGGGAGTATGCCAAATATCACTAATCTCTTCTCATTTTCCTATCTGGCTTCTGACTAAATTATCTCGTATTGCACCAATGTAAATGTGAATTATTGTGCGCTTATGTATGTCTCTCTGTGTTGTCCCTGAGATAGACTGGCAACCTGTCTAGGTTGTACTTTGCCTCTCTCTCATTGAATGCTGGGATAGGCTCCACCCCCATGACCCTACACAGGATAAGGGGCTACAGATAATGGATGGATGAATGGATAGTATTGAACTACAAAGCTTAGAATGTACCAGGGCAATATCTGCTCTAACTTTAGGCCCTCAAATTTGGCTTAAACTCAAAAATGTTGCATTCTACATGTCACATAATTCTTTTTGCTAGCACCTCACTGTGAGGTAGAAGCTCACATTTGTCATGCAGGCTTTCACTTAAAATGACCTCTGGGTGCCCTGTTGGTCTTGTTTTAAGACACAGATCATATAGAAGAATTAAAGCTGTTTCAATTTCAGTCTGGTGACTTTGTTGCATGTCAAACCCCCTTTCATGATGACTATCAGAGTTACCTTTTCAAACTTTGGGAAGCTCCCCCCAGAGGACTGGTGGAGTGTACATCCTTATCCTTAAAGTTCAAATTTAAATCTAATTTACTAGATTGATTGAATAATATAATAAAATAATATAATACAATCCACTACACTTAAGGATAATCCAATTTAAGAAGCAAATTATTTACTAAATTGAAATGTGTGTTGGGCATGATGTTTTTTTCTTTTCATTCAAACTGAGTCACATTCAATGATTCTGTGATGATGATGTCCCCACAACATGAGTATGCAAACAGGTTTTGGTCCCCATACACACAACATAGATAGGTGTGACAAACATGATAGCTGGTGAAGAAATTAGGCCAAACTAATTTGTTATGTTTAACCCTAAAAACAGTCACACATGTGGACACTCCCCTTTCCAGCTCACTGTTTACCTCCCAATCTCCCCTCTCCATATTCATCATTGTGACTTCTTACTCAGTTCCTTTCTTTTGCTTCCTTACTGTGTCTCTTACCTGCCACGGAAAGGTCGATAAGCCCCAGAAAGTGCATCAGCTTGAGGGAGCTGCAGACCACCAGGAGGATTCCCACAGTCTGCAGCCCCTCCACCTCCCACTTGTCTTGGAAGAACAGATGCATCCTTTCCCCCTTTTTCTCTCTCTGCTTCTGTTAAAGAAAAGCTTAATCTTGCCCCAGGGCAACCACGTTCCCTCTGCTCAGCTCCAACCAGGAATGCACTGTGTTTGTCTCTTCAATCTCTCCTCTCAGTCTCCCTCTATATGCCGGTATTTGGCCATGCTAACTCCGCACAGGTCCCCGCCTGCTTTCTTCACTGAAGGTAGATTGTTATTCCCCTCGTTTCTTCATCGAGAGTGGTAAGTGCGTGGCAGCAGGACTGTCGACTTGCTGCTCCACCCCCGCTGCCTTCAAGGCTGTCAAAGGTTGTTTAAGTTCCAGGTGAAGTTCGGACAATTCACTGTATGTGTCCTGGCAGGTTGCTAGATATTGTTTTCTGACTCTCTCTGCTTTTCTAGCTACTGACTCTCAAACTCTCTCTACTTTCTGCCTGTCCTCCCTCTCTTTCTCGTCTTACCTCCGTCACTCTCCTCCTGCTGTGTCCCTCCCAGTGCTTAATTGGGTCAGGGATGGGACTGAGTGAAGGGAGGAAAGAAGATGAGAAATGGAGGGAGGGTGAAGGATGAAGGAGTACTACTTGTAAGTTAAGAGGGGGGGAAGAGGGGGAGGGGGGGGGGCATGCAAAAGACAGATGAGAAGAATTAATTAGGAGATGAGGACGAGAGTTAAAGAACAAGAGGCAAGATGGAATGGTTAAAGTAGTTAATAATGGCAACAAGGGTATAGCTAAGAATCCAAAATAAGTGAGGAATCAAAAATAAGCAGCGGGGGGAAATGAAGGACAAAATTAAGAGATGAAGAAGCAGAAAAACACTAACAGAGAGAGGAAGGAGGCTGTGTTGACAGAGAGGCAAAGCAACTGACCCAGCGGCTACTGTGGACAAACTCACAGATGTGGCAATCTCCCTTGAGTATAAGATCAACACACGTGCACACACAAATCAGCCTGGAGGTAAAATCTGCCAATAACATGTACTGCATATGCATTTCAGCACAGAGGGGAATATTTCAGTGGGGATGGAATATATCGATGTCACATCTGGCACACACATCCTACTACAGACAGACGCAGTCTCTTAAGAACTGGAATAAAAATTAGGATTATGCATTTAGGTTGACATAATTTCTTTTAGCCATCCCATAATGAGTTAGCATACAGTAGACATACTTTTGAGGTCCTGTATATGACAAAGCCCTTTTGACCTTTTAACTATAAAAAGGGAACAAAAATGATGTTACACGATACAGCATTTTCACCAGATGTTATGCACTATCAGTAAGTGTAAGTGGATTGGGTATTGGCCACAAGTGAAATTAGAATATTAAATATAGTTTCTTTGTCAAAGTAATTTTAAAAATCCAAGGGTTGCATCACCAGCTTTCATACGAACAACATATAAACTTATTTCACCTTTCATAAAAATGACTGATAAGTCACTGATCCTGCAGCGAGGTATCCAGAGTTTAGATTAGAGAAAAGTAAAACACAACCTCCAAATGAAACTACAAAGCACATTATTAGTAACTCCCTTCCAAGGTACATGTAAGAATGTTGTGATCTAACAGGCTAGACAGTAGGACAGCACCCTTTGTCTTTGGCCCTCAACAAAAGTTGCAAATCCTTGTAGCAATAATACATTTTCACCACTATGATTGCATTTATTTAGATTTAAGTACGAATATTCCATTGAAGTTATGGAAAATGTCCACTTTGGGTTCCTATACAGGAGAAACCAACACTGATCTCTGGTTGGTCTATAATATGATAATGGTCTACTTAATTACAGTTTGATGTTTTGTTCAAACACATACAGTATGAAAACAACGTGCGTGTGTGTGTGTGTGTGTGCAAGTGCGTGCCTGTCTGTATGTACTGAGAGCTCATCTGTCATGTTGATTAATGATTCTTGAAGTTAAAATGTGACCCAGAGCTATAGTGTAGCCACGGAGCCACGGGGAGCACACATCTTCCAAAATGTCTTGTGAGACTAAATAGCCTCCACTCAATCAGAAACAGACATGTGCTCCTTGGTACACAACATTACAGCATGCAATGAGTTTGCAGTGGCGGCATGATTTTAGGTTCAAAGTCACTCGAAAACAATTGCCTCACTCAAGGTGTACAACCATCAGTCACTGTCATTTATTGTGATAATGAAATGTGCCTGTCAAGCACTGCAAATACAGTAAGGACAACCTGTTAGGGATCAGACATTATTACAAAAGGGCCTCTAAGGACAATGTGCTATAGCACCTATAGGTTGAGAACACAAAAGACAAATTAACTCAAAAAAATGGTCATTAAATGTAATTTATATACAGATATATAAACTGATAGTCTGTAGAGATTTACAATTTTAATAAAGCAGTGTATTAGTCTCCTACTGTATACTTTGCATACATTTATGGGCATGATTAATTGAACGGGCTACACAAATTCCTAAATACTGTGACGTATTTGGGCCAGTAAATTCTCAAACATAGTCTGCAGTCGAGTCAAATCAAGGATGAAAGCCTGAGAGATTAAGGCTGGTCACACCTACTTGTCATTATCACTTACAGAAAGCATGATGACATCTGTCATGTACTAAGACACAGGTGTAAGATCAGTTTATTGCATATAAACAAAAAAATTTCACCTTTAACTTTGCTTCTTTCCTAAATCTTTGCTCAAACATGACAGGTCTGTGATTGCAGGACTATTGTAAGGCACTGACATTTGAACTTCTTCCTGTTGTTGCGGTTGCTTCTAATAATGGTAACATAAATTTTAGTTTACTTTACTGTTGCGCTGATTGTATCCCTGCATGCGCTGATTTGGTGATTTGCAGGTCAAAAGATGTCAAGACTTTTAGTCTTTTGTAAAACTGAGGTGGCCTAAATTTGGCTGAGAAGCTTTTTTTAAAAGTTGTCTGAAGTAGATTCAACAGCATTTCCGTGATTGTATGTCACTTGCTTCAAAGAGAATATGACCAAATTTCATACTACCATTTGCCCATTAGCAAGAATAAGTGCAGGAGTTTGTTTAGATTTTCTGGTATTTGTTCATGATTTAGAGATGTGCATAGTCAAATTCTGACCTACTTTTGGTAATTCGTGGCAATCCATCCAGTAACCGAGAAGACATTTCAGCCAGAAACACCTATGCAAACCCCATGGTGGCACTAATGGAATAGACAAGGGTTTGGACAAGTCATTAGGATGAGTTTTTCATAAACATGCATTGTTTCATACAAAATCCAACCAGTAGCCAGGAACAGAAATTCCTAGAGTCATGGCTCCAGTCATATTTAGGGCTAACAATAGGTGCTTTTGATCTGCTAATCACCAAATCTTTTGACACTGCTCTATATGTAAGTTAAGTAAACAAAACAAACACATCCATAACTGCAAGCAAGACTTGGTGTAACAGATGTCAGTTAAAGGCTAATAAGACAAGCTACAAGCTCTGTACAGTCTGTGTCCAACAGCTGAGTGTTGCAGCATTTGGCTGGATACTCTGTGTGTGTTTGTGTGTGTGCGTGTGTCTGTTTGTGCACGTGCATGTGTCCCTGCGAGTGTGTATGATATAATTGTCAGGCCAATTATGATTGTTTCTTCTTCCCCTCTGAACTCTACTTATTGCCTCAAAAGGTTTTATAAGGGCAGCAACTTTCCTTTAGTATACATAAATGACAGATGAACCACAGGATCTTATTTTAGACTAAAATGTTTTCTGTCACTGTGAGAACTGTAATCTGTCATTAGAGTTGCCCCGGTCTTTATATAATGATGCACATTCGCTTCCCTGAATGCTACACACAGACACACACACACACACACACACACACACACACACACACACACACACACACACACACACACACACACACACACACACACGTGAACACACACACCAACATACACACACACACATGCGTACACACTCTCAGATTGTAATAAAACGTTAGATTAATCAGTCTGAGTTGATTAGTCTCTGTGAGGCATATTTTGCCTGAAGCCAGACACACAGTGTAATTGAAATACCTCCATATTTAGGCGTCTACCTGGGCAATTATTCCTCTCAAAACTGATTAAAATGTCTAAGAGAGAGTCTAAGTGTGTGTGTGTGTGTGTGTATGTGTGTGTGTGTCACAGTGTAAAGGAGCCACAGAGAAGGTCACTGACAAATGGTGCTCAAAATTGGCTAGTGTGTTTCCAATTAAATAAGTGAAAGAAGAGAACCATTTGCATAGATCATTAGCTTTAGAGGATATTTTTAATACTGCAATGAGGGACAAAAACAGATTCATTCTACAGAGACAGCGTCCTTTTAGCATAAACTACAGTGAGCCGCTAATGAGCAGTTTTTGATTGCACACAATCAGATGCGACGGTGGGATCAGAGAAAACAAGCCATGATGGATTATTTATGTCGAACATCAAACATCATGTATACTGAAATTTGGAGTCCTGTTGGAACACATGCATGTTTATGTTATGAGAACAAAAAAAAGTTTCTGACATGAACGGGAGAAATAAACAAGGGCCAGATGTGTTATTACTGGAAAATTATAAACCATTTACAACTGTAATTGTAACTGTAATAAACCATTCTACTAATCAAAATAGTTGACCTTCGCGTTTAATAAATAAATTATTGATTGTGAAGTTTACTTTTAGTAAAAAAAATAAACAGCTGATTATACATATCAGCACACAGATATATAGTCAACTAATAGCATTATGGTGAAAGCTTATTTATGTTTGCTTTAGTATTCTTAAAAAGTAATGACCTTTACAAACATATGATGCAGCATTTAACTTTTACACCTGCAGAGGGCAGCATCACAGTGCTGTTCAAGCTATTCTCTGTTACCTAATTCCACGACACACATTCACACAATAACTCTAATGTTTGCTTTTGTGATAAAGTTTTAGAGCAAAACTAAACTAGCATTAAATACAACATTAAAGCTGTTTGCTGCAAAGCTCACCTGCATCCATGCTTTTTAAAATGTATCTTGTGTTTTTTGAGTGGAAGTGGAAGTCAATCTTAACTGGGTTTACATCGCTCCCAACAATCCTTTAAACTTATTTCCATCAAATCATAAACACTTTACTCTGCTGTTTCCTGCCAGGAACTAAATCAGGTAAACATCCTGGATGGATCGATACCACAGAAAAAAGAAATTATAGCAGCTAACAGGGTTTGAATCACAGCTCTCAGAAGGTTTAGTTTCCATTGTTGAAAAATTGTTATTATAAAGACCATGACATCAAATCTTAAGGGGAAATTACTGTCACAGTAACTGTATTACAGAGCAAACTTTAACACCATTTCCAGCCAAACAAACAACAATGAAACATTGGACTTAGGGTAAAACTCAATCAGCATCTAGCAGCACACATAAATATTATCCCAAATGTTTGCTGGAATCCAGTCACGAGTAAAGATCAAATTAGCAGTTAAATCAATAGCAGCTTGACAGCCTGTAGACTTCGTTGTAATATGGTGTGAAAAAAGCCACTGTGTGCTCAACAGTGGTTTAGCCTGGTGAATCCTGCTGCAAGGCTTGCATGCCGTGAGTGAGAGAGCTAGAGAAAAATGGAGAGTAGATATTGTGTGTGTGTGTGTGTGTGTTGGGGGGGGGACCACATAGAACACCACTTTAGGCATATTTTCATTCATCATCTTGAGCAAGTAACTGAGAATGTAGGTGTATTAAGACGTGTATTACATGAAGAGTAACAGAATATCAACAGCTTCTGTTGTTTTATCCACAGAGCACATGCCATACTAACACAATCTCACTGTGTGTGTACACACACATGCACACACAGATACGAGACTGCTATATTCAAATAGAGGAAAGGCAAGCCAGAGTAAAAAAGACAGCAAACAGTGACAGAAGAGGCACAGAGACAGACAAACTGCAAAAGAGACAGGGGGAGGAAGCAGGGGGAGAGGGATGTGGGGGATAGAGAGGGTTTGGGTATTAAATATCCCCTGTCTGATCCTTCTGTGTCCCAGGCTCATCTTCTAGCTGGAGAGCTATCAGAGAGGCAGAGAGAGAAAGAGCCTTAGACAAGGACGACAAGGACAATCTCTTCTCCACTCACTGCAGTTTCATTCCAGTTTATAAAGTTTGCCACAAGCAGGATACTTGTTGTCCAAACCACTGATAGAGACCAGAGTACCTGTCCTTGTTTCAACTTTCCCCACAGTATTGAATCACAACTTCTTGGGCTTGGGTAGCAACTGAAAAACATGTTACAATTCATTATTGTAAAAAACTTGATATTTTAAGGTCAACAAATTACTATAAGTGACTGTAAGTATATAAAATAGCATTAGATTTGACAGCTATGTCCTCCTCAGACCCCTACAGAGTCTATAAAGTGTTGTAGGACATTCTAAGTGGACTACACACACACACACACACACACACACACACACACACTCACACACACACACAGCATTCTCCATTAGCTTGACTATCTGTTGAAGGGCAATTACAATAACAGTAGATGGACGTGTCTCTGTGAGTATGTGTGCTTGGACACAAATGGGGCCTCTGCTGACCGCTAAGCAATTTACCTGCACTTATACCTCTCTGTCATACTGTCTCCCTCCCTCACACACACACACACACACACAGTGACATGTATGTGTGTGTGTGTGTGTGTGTGTGTTTTCTATAGCTGCGAGGACAGTCAATGACAAACCATACTCCTTAGCTCCCAAAAATTGAGCTGAAGATTTGAGCATGTAAAGTACTGAGCCACAGTGGTTCTTTAAGTTAAATGCTAACATCAGCATACTAACACACACAAAACCATGCTGATGTTCACTGTCATAGTTTAGTGTGTTAGCATGCTAAAAGCTGAGGTTAATAAAAATGTAGGTAATGTCACAGATATAGTATTTAGAACATTTTTAATTCTGACCTGACAAAGGCAGCAGTGAGGTCAGGTGAAATTAAAGTATTATAATTCACGGAATTGTTTCCAAGATATTTCAGTGTGGAACAAAAATGTGAATAACTGACGGACAATACCATCATTATACCACTAAAGTAAATACAAATGTATATAAAATACATTTCAATAATGTGTGACCCAATTCGGTAGCTTATTCCTTGGCTCGTTCACAGCACTCTGAACCAATCTTTATGCCAACTCACAAGAATCACATGTTACAAGAATCATACTTTAATTTCCAATTTCCAGTGACCTGACTTGCACCAAACTGAGGGGCACAGTTAAACATTATGTAAACAGCTTTGTTGGGCATGTCGCTTCCATCCTGCTGCTAAATCATGTATGAGTTAATACGAAAGAAAGGAGAGACATTGTTGTATCAAAGGGCTCAGAACCTAATCAATCCTGGTGCCAGTTCACTTTCCAAAATCAAATGCTTCAAGAGACTTGAGTGCATATGGCAAGATGCCACCCTATTCATGCAAGAAGTAACCTAGAGTTTCTAAGCAGCTGCTTATTAACTGAGAGACTGGAAGAAGTATATGTTAGTGACAGGAAAAAGTGGTAGAGAATAAAAAAATTATCTGTTACTGGCAAAAAAGTTTGTACAGTTGAGTAAAAATGTTTGCATCCACTTTTGTTGAAATGGCAAAAAAGTAAAGAGTAATTTTTTTTCAAAACATTATGCTTAATGCACACTCAGGTAGTACAAATGTTTTATTGTTGGTCAACAGGTGTATAAAAAGAAACATATAGTATATTTATGAAAATCATATCACATTTACATTTATTCATTTGGCAGATGCTTTTATCCAAAGTGACTTACAAGCGAGGTACAAAGTGAGCAAAAAATCCAAGTCAAGAAGAAAACTCTAAAGCGCTATGACAAGAAGTTTTTTTGTATTTCATTTAATGTGCACTGCAGGGGACATTTTTTCTCCATTGAGTACTTTATTTAAGCCTACTATTTAAAAATAGTAGGCTAACAATTCAGGACTTTTCTTTATATCCAAGTATTTTGTTAAAAACAGTTATAAACTCAAAAGCCAGAAATCAATGTTAATACTTTATGCTAGTAAATAAGGGAGGTATGATAATACAGTAAAAGCTTTGAATTCCTTAGATGCAGTGTTCTAAGCAGTTCAGATGGCAAAGGAAGCTCATAACAACAAAAGAGACTTGAGACTTGACTTGCAAAAAGTGACTTGTGAACATCTCTAGTGAACAGGCAGTGAAAGTTAGAAAGTAGCCCCTGCCAAAATACTTTGACAGTTTGTCCAGATGGATAAGACCTGACTCAGGCCAGAGCTGTACCAGAGATGAGCACAGACAGAAGGATCCGGTTATTCACAGTGAGGCTGCAGATAATTAGAGTGAGACTGAAGACCAAGTTGCAGTTTTTGCAACCTCCAGGGATTCCCCAACCTTCAGGAGCCATTTCTGTAGAATGACCACTCCTGAAGCCAGACTGTTTGACAGCAAGGCTGTTGTTTGGAGAAAGAAAATCTGAGATTTGATCAAAAACTGCTCAAAGGTTTGGTCAGAAATTTAAGAAAAGAGGCAGGCTTATAATTTTCCATACGGGAGAGGTTGAGAGTAGGCTTGTTAAGATGTGAGGTAATCTGGGTCTGTTTAAATGTGGAGGAGTCGGAGCCTGTTGTGAGAGCACTCAAAGTGAGTTGGTGTTCAGTAATTTTACTCGTTGATGTGTTGTGAGTTTGGACTGTCTATCGAGATCTGCATTCAGGAGCACACACAGCTAAATCGAAAACCCTGGACAAATGGCCTTTTTTAGACATAAAGCTACTGAATTAATTGTAAAATGTGCCTTTAAATTGGGATCATTGAATGTGATGCGAAATTCAAAGTTGCTAAAACAATTTATCGACCAGCGATTCAAACGTTTCCTTAACTTGAACTTGGCGTTGCCTACCTCATTCTCTCAGTGCCATGCCCACAGAAAGGGGGAGTGACAGACCTGTGACAGAGTGGTCCCTGCTGATTCATACATTAATATAAATGATTGACTGAGCAATTCTTTGTTCTCCTCTCCTTCTGAAGGAAGGCAGCCATATGCCATCGTGCGCATTAACAAAATAATGCTCCAAGATAACCACATACATCTACACTCACATTTGTTAAAGGATCACTGTGGCTCTTTAATTCTGTACGTCCTGAACTCATATTCAGCTTTCCTGACATTTTATTAGCGATTGTATCAGTATTTTTTAATTGGAATTATGGTGCTGTTAGTTAGGCTGTTACTGTCAGGTACTTGTACCAGAGTACATTTTTTATTTAAGTACAGTTTTTGAGTACTTCATCCACCATTGTTTGATATGATTAGAAGAAAATCTACACAAAATCACATTTCCCTCTATGAAATGTTTTCTAATATTTTGTATATCCTGTCTTGGCCTTTTGAACGTCCTCCAACCTCTTTTGGTACCCTCTGAGCAGCGTTTATATCCTTTCAGGTGTAATTTTTGCCCATTCTCCATGCCAAAATTGTTCCAAGTCTATCAGACAGCTTGGCTGTCTGCCATGTTCAGCAGACATACACACCCAAAACATCAGCAAGCCTTCACCATATTTAACTGTGGGAATGGCAGCTTTTTTCTTGCCACATATACTTGTGTGAATTATGACCTAATAATTCAACTTTGGTCTGAGCAGACCACATATTCCAAAACTCATTTAGTTTGTTCACATGCTCCTTTTCCATTTCTGGGTTATATTCTTCACAGTTGGAACTGGTACAGTATTTCTAAATTTTTGAAATATCTTTATAGAGTATTCCTCTCCAGCTTTATCAAGGTTTACCAATTTCATTTCATGGTCTTCTTAAAGCAGGTAGAACAGTGGTGGAATGTTTAACACTACCACCCCACGGCTAAAAGGTCCCTGGTTTGAACCCCCGGCCGGCTGTGGCCTTTCTGTGCACGTTCTCCCGGTGCTTGCGTGGGTTTCCTCCTGACACAGACTGGCAAACTGCCGCTTGCCATATGACAGATAGGATAGGCTCCAGACCTCAGTGACCTTAAACAGAATAGGCAGTTACAGACCATGGATGGATAGCTACTTGAAGCTATTTTCATGATCCCATGTTTTGTTGCCCTGAGTGAACTGTTTGAGACTGCTCTTGGAGATCTACCCACTTGCAAGTGCCAGCTGGAGATAACACACCTGGTGTCATTCATAAAGAATTAAGTATTGACAGTCATTTCTAAAAAAACAAGACTTGATTTTACATATTAAAGTTAATTAACTACAGGGTTTATGAAGGGGGGATGCAAACTTTATATCATAACATTAATTATTTTCATGTAACTTTCTTTTCATACACTTCGGCGCCATTTCATTACTTCTGATGATGTAGGAACATTTGTACTAGCTGAAAATACATTTCATATTATTGTGATAAAAACATTCTTTGTTTTACACTTTTTGCCATTTCAGTGCAAGGAGATGCAAATTTTTCACTCAACTGTATTTTGAGTAAGTTAAATCCTATTCAGGGAATGGTTTTTTGAGCATCAGGAAGATGGAAGAAACTGCTGTGTCATTAAAAACTCTTTACCCAGGCACACTGCCATTCAGCTCAAGCCAGAACATCCCATTGTCCAACTCTTTAATTTCCACCTCATAAACTTCTAAAGAACACACCCCGACCATTAGCCATTAGCCTTAAATCTATCAGAGGCTTGTAAACTTCCAGACCAGAGGGCACCACACAAATACTGTGGGCATCCTCCATCACACGCTTCCAGTTTTTCTCCATCTTAACTCTCTCTTGGTAAACAAAAATATTATGTGACTGCAGTGTTGTGTATATTTGTGGTAATGGTAAGGTCAGCAGCAGAACTCATTAAAGTGGTGGGAGCCACACAGTCTCTTTATTTTGCTTTCCTCACTCTGCCTCACTGAAAACCGATTCAGTCTGGCAGGAGGGTGAAGAGAGGGTGAATCAACCCCAATTAATATTTTATTCCTTTTTTCTGACCTTCCCTTGGTTGAAGGTCGATTTCTCTAAAAGAAGAGATACACATATAAATTGCCACTGGAAACTTTAAAAAAGTGTGTTATTTTTTCGAAAGAATGTGACAAAAGTGCAAAAAACCAGTAAGTAAACATCAACTGCTACCATTCCAGATACAGAAGTAAATGAAGCATCACTACACAAGTGGCCAACACAAAAGTGTCCTATTATAGCAGAAAGATCAGCAAAGCGAAAGCTTATGTGTCTAATATTAGAGTGAAACAGGCTCAACAAGAGAGGGGAGACAGATTACTAATGACTTCGAATAAAGCTGAATCTGATGTGTGCATGAACACAAAGGGCAAAATTGACTAACCGGTCACATAATCACATCCCATATATTGTAAATGTATGGTATATAGAGCATCACACAAACATAGTGCACACATAAAAGGAGTCATGTAGTGTGTATAAATATCTCACACCCTTATATGGAGTGTGCACTTTAAACCCTATAGAGAGCACATGATTGTGCAGATAGTCTGAGTAATACAGTGATTCTTCAATCTAGACTAAGTTCTTCCATTAAAGAGAAAACTCATTAGCTTAAGTACTCACAGGGGAGTTGGCACACACGTACATATACACTTATTAACTCTGCCATTTTCCATAAAACATGGTCAAAATATGCTGAAGACTGATGTCCAGAGTATAATGATAGTATAAATGAAGCCTCCAGTGTGTGTGTGTGTGTCTAGTAGTGCGGTAGCATAGAACATAGGTTTCCAAGAGAAATTTTGTTGAGATGACAGGGCTGTTGGCACACCTTGACTACTGGGTACAGTCCAATGGGTGCATCAGAGATGGAAGGTGTCTCTTAAACTGCAGCATCCACAAGAATTTCCAGTACCAGAGAAACTTATTAATCTCTGTTGTGTTTATGTAGCTGAACAAACCACATCTGTCTGTAACTCAAAATGACAGCAGAAGAGCATCACCACAGATTCTTGTCACGAGTAGGAAACTTTAGACTCTGTCAGAGTATCACTTATAAGACTTCTATCTTACCTGTTACCAGTTATAGAGAAGAGACAAACAAGTGTATAGGTAAAGCAGACTGAACAGGAACAAAACACAGCTCATCCACATAATTCAAGGCAAACAACACATCTGTGTGAATCATAGAAGGAAAAGGCCCTTTTTTAAAATGCAAGCACTATTTAAAATGATGCAAGTGTGACATGGGTGGATTTACCTTCTACGTGATTTAGTATTCATTTAATACAAATCAATGAAAGTTTCTTTTGGATAGTACCAAGGTGAAATAAATAATTTACTTAAACTATTATTTTTTTATCACTTCAGCCTGTCCCAACAAAAAACATATTAATGTATCATCTACAGCAAAGAATTAAAAAGTATTTCTTCTTGATACAGCTTTATAGTAAAGCTACAGGCTAATGAGAGTATTGAGAGTACAACTAACATTCCCTCACTGAGACAAGTGCCTCTACACAGCACTCAGACCCACTCTGTCCATTGTGTTATTGATCAAAGGGTAAAAGCACACACCCCAGGGGCAGAGGGAGGCCTGCCACACAGCTAAAGTTACTGTTTATATATATATATATATATATATATATATATATATATATATGTGTGTGTGTGTGTGTGCCTGTGTGCCTGTGTGTGTGTGTGTGTGAGAGAGAGAGAGAGAGAGAGAGAGAGAGAGAGAGAGGGAGAGAAATAGGCAGTAAGGGGGATAAAAAGAGACAGAGAGAGAGAGAGTGGGTGTTGCATGGCCCACAGTGGAAACCTAAACCTTAATACAGGACTGCAGCCCACTCAGGACCAGACACATTTAGCAAAGGAAAGTGTGAGTTCATGCAAACACACACTTGTACCATCTTTAAATCTCCAAGCTTAGTTTTTACTGTAGTGTAACTGTCCCGTTAATAAACAAACAATTCTCAGAAAAAAAGGGGAAATAAATCCATTACCTTCACCACCAACTGGTTCGAACATCCCAAACTGTTCCAGGACTTTGATGAAAAGACCCATGACCACCAGCACAGCAATCACCTCCAAGCCATCCAGACTCAACATCTTGAGAGACCTCTGTCTGTCATCGCACAGCAATGCGTTGCCAAGCCAGGTTAGGCTGGGGCGGACTGAGTCTGGCCAGTTATACCGGACCTGTTCAACTGGACCCTACCTTTACAATTTACCTGACTTGTGTCTTCTGCCAACTTTACGATTGGCTAGTACAGACTAATACAGTACCTAGACTGAGACTGATGATCAAAAAATCCTTCAGTTAAAATGAAGAGAAAAAAACATTAAGTGGCCAATGGCTTGGCTTGATGGATGTTTCTCTTCTCTCACCCAAAATCGGCCTTTAGTTAAATTCTTCTTATCCCATGTTGGAGGCCATACTGATGGAGCTACAGGCTGTAACACAGCGCCAGACTCTTACAGCACCTGGGTTAAAGTTTTAAGAGTTCTTGTCGTTTAATTTCCTCTCTCTCTTTCTCTCTTACTCTCTCTCTCTCTGTCTCGCTCTCACTCTCTGTTCTTCCTGGCCCTTGTCGAGTGATAGATCCTTGGGATGAGCTGCGTCTGCTAGTCCTTTGGCAATGCTTGTCAGGAAGCGAGTGTTGTGAGGGGAAAAGAGGGAGTGAGTGAGGGAGACGAAGCAGAAAAGAGAGGGGTGGGGGGGGGGATAGAGAGAGAGGGAGATGGCATAGAAAATAAGAGAGAGAGGGAGAAAGACTAACTGAGAGAAAGAGTGGGCCAAACACACACGCACAGAAACACACACATAGTGAGCCAGATTGTTTGTGGGAGTGAGAGAGTTGAGGTATGCCCTCTCTTTCCAGTGGCATTACCTTCAATGATTTGCCTAATGTGGTTTCCTTGGTAACTGGACGAGCCAGTTTAAAGCCTGATTTAACTAATGGAAAGAAAATATATTTATGTTCATTTGAATTCAAGTCCAATCTCAAATGTGTGTATTCACTGTATGAAAAGCACTGCGTCTGTTTTGTAGCTCATACGCCCGCTGGTCGATGCAATGCCTCATTAACTTTTTAAATGTGTTCCTATCAGAGCCCAATGGATTTTTGGCTTTGGTACAGAAAATGGTAAATGTGGGAGACAAACATCAGAGATGAGAACAAAGATAAAGGCTAAATGCATTCATTTTAAATAGCTGTTGATGTGGATGTAATTGCGCTTGAGCTCAACATCTGTCTTGAAAGTAACGGTCAAATTGGACTTAACAGTTACAGCAGGAGCAAGTAAGACAAAGATAAGTTTAACAACTTCATTATTACTTCCATAAAAGTTTCCTAATACTGAAAGGCAAATACAAACATTGTTCATTTGAAAATAATTTGATGCATTTGATCTTTATTACTGTGGCATCCATCATACACATCATAAATGTCTTTGATGCTGTAGGGCTGTTGGGCTGTGTCTTTGTTCACCATCAATTATGTTTGCTTTTCTGTAGTGTTATCTGTATGCTTAAGGATCATTAATATACAGTGGACATAAAGTGTCCCACAATGCAAGGTTAAAAGTAGAGTGTGTGTACGCACTTGATGTACATAGAAAAGATCGTTTTAAAAATTTCTTGGATTAAATTTTTTTTGCCATACATTATTGTCCCTATTAGCAAGTAGATATATTCTGAAACTAGTTGCTATTCTGACCTACAATCAACTGTGTTGTTGTCCTCCTAATATGACAAAATGTCTCATTGTAATTTATTGGATGGGTTATAAAGTTATCTGTTTCATTATCATGTTTATTATCATGTTTTTAAGAGTAAATCGTGCGTGAGACATGTAAGATTTATTTAGGAATAAATAAAAACTGGGTATGACACAATCAACAAAGTAAAAAGATCCTTCTTTCCACTCCAAAATTGTCTAACTTTCCTTTAGCAGTTTATTTTGTAACTGAAATTGCTAATTTCAAAAGAAGGCAAAGTGATAATCTTTGATACAAATACAACTTTACTTCCTGATAATAAAGTAAGGATTTCCTTTATTGAGTTTTCACCAGTATCTAGTTAGCTGACATACAATAAGGCAGAGAACCTGTGGCTTTGTGCTTAAACTCATTGTTTATTCCAGGTTTCAAGAGTTTCTTACAGCAGCTTACTCAAATACAGCCACAATCACATCAGTATAGGCTGCTACTGTGCAGCCACCATCTGATGTACTGCCCCTCCCAGCACGGCTCCCAGTGAGGGTATCACTTTGCCTTATGCTACAAAAATAACAGAATCGGAAAAAGGTATGTCTTATTTTCTCCCACTGCGTATCTTGCCTTATTCTTTGGAGAGAAGAAATGTTGAGGGTATGACTGAAGGGGTTTGACAAATGTTCGGTGTCTGCATCTACCTCTGCTGTTGTTTCTCTTTGTTGACATTCCTGTTCCTGGGCTATACAGCAGCATACCTCATTATGGAGGTGTCTGTCACAGAGGACCATGTGGGTCAACTCAAACGCATTCACACAAACACATATGTACACATCATCTTCACACACACAAGGCAGGCAATGTAACGGGAAATTCACACACAAGGCAGGCAATGTAACGGGAAATTCAATCTTAGGTGACGTCACTCTTCTCATATACGAAGGCAAACAAACACTAGACCACAGCAGTTTTTTTCTCCTCACTCTATGGCAGTAATGTATAATGTAGTGGTTAGACTGAAGCTGAGACCATCTAAACAAAGAAAAACTGAACCATACAATCTAAAAAGAGGCAGAGCGAGAAGAAGCCAAAGGCAAAGCTATGTATGAATTGTTAAAAATAATTTCTCTGACAACCTCTTTATTAAAAAGTTGTTGTTTGCAGGGGTGAACTGAGAGAAGATGAAGGGGGGCAGATTGTTCCATGAGACATGGTGGCAGGGGAGAGTGATTAGAACAAGAAAAGAGACACAGAAACAGAACACGAAGGAACAAAGGAAGGACAAATTGAAGAGAACAAGTGACTAAGGTCAGATTCCTCTGTGAAGTGATCTCCAAAGCACAGCGGCCTCTATTGTTTATTACACTCCAGCATCTCTTCTTTCACCTTATTCTGGCTGCCACAAAAAAAAGTGGACCTGCAGATGTGTCCTCTACTCCTTCACTATTCTCCTTCCAAACTCTCTCCTCTACTTGAAATTAACTTTCCAAAAAAGAGAAGCACATATTTACACTTCTATGGTCAAAGTAGGCAAGGTTAACTCTATAAAGGTTTAATTTCACAAGGAAGGACAATGCAAAATGCTAATACAGTAAAAACAATGCGATGCAGCAGGCCTGTATTTAATCTGAGTACATTTTCATCAACAACTGGGTTCAACTAATTAGCAGAATTGTTCAGAAATGTCTTGCGGACAATAGTGTCAGTTTTCAGAAAGTGCGTAACAAGATGGGGAACGGTCAAGTTTTGGCTCTTATTTATTTTTAAGGTTTTCCTGTGCCTATTCAATGGGAGTTGTTTGTTCTTTTGTGTAAAGTGTTTTTTTTTTCCTGTTTATGAATAATATTTTATGCTATTTTATGCCAATTTCAGGGTATTGTCGTTGTTGTCTTGGTTAAAAAGAGGGTATTTTAGGGGGTCTATTTAATTTGACCTTATGTTGTGAAAATTTACAGAATAAAAATAAATGAAAAAACAAAACAACAATAATACTGTGAGTCATAGGGAGCCACAGGGTGGTGTTTTTGTTGTGCTTGTGACTAATGATCAAATGTTACCTCCTCCTACACGTGTGTGTTTTTTCATTGCCTAACACCATCTAAGCAATTTCCTGTCCTCTAAATTAAAAAAAAGGAGAACTGTATAAAAGTTGCATTTTAATGCATGCTCAAAATCATAGTGCCAGTGTAAGGTTAAATAATTAAGAAACATTGGAGGGAGGGTGTTGTAGTTTTTGCATTTTAAGATAAGGAGAGTATCCAAAACAAAATTCTCTAAAATAGAACAAACCCTAACATAAAGTTTCTTTACCCACCCAAAAAATCTGCACACAATTTCTTAAATTTATGGGGTTGCGACTCAGATTCCTGTTTGCCCTGCTCAGACATCTCTTTTTCCGCACAAACCTGTGCTTGGTGTTTTGTTTCTGATCAATCAGAATCAGTCTGTGCTAAAAACAAACCACAAATTAACTCACTTCCTTGCTCTTTCATCTCAGGCTTGATTTTTCCCATTTTCTTTTGCAGCTAAATACTGTATACTGTAAAAGATGCTTTGGAACGTGAGGGGGAAGTTAGTCAAATCGTAGTTGCTGAACTCTGGACTGTGACCTGAATGGCTTTATTAACTCACGTTTCAGTATTTATGTGCTATTTATGTATGTCAAACTTAAGGCCTTAGGGAATTTTATGATCTGTCATATGCTCATATCATATCACCTCAGGCAGACAGATTGTGGCTTGACGCATCGGAGAAGGATTTATGACAGATTTCAGGCCTGCAGTCTTTCTACTCTTATCTTGTACTATATAAAAAATACCTTTTCCACAGCACTGAAGGTCGAAACAGCACAACATTCAAGTGGTTATGACTGATTCTTGCTATATTGATCCTTCTGTCTTCCATTCTTTAATCCACAGAATGTGCTAATTAGAGAACATGACTATTGATCTCTGCTTCAATAAGGATTCAACAGCCATGTTTGAGAGAGGAACTCTCTCTCTCTCCACACACACACCCACACACACCCACACACACACACACACACACACACACACACACACACACACACACACACACACAGTCACACAAGGAAAAGGCCATTTGAGAGAAGCATTCCAATAAATTATCATCTCTGATGTTGCGGTCATCCCTAAACCAACACACCTGGTCAATCTCACCTGATAACATCGCATGAAGTCTCAAATGAACATTCAGAATACATTCGAAATCAATAGCAAGAGTAATGGCCAGATTTTTTGTTTATACTTTCCACGTCACACTGTGAGGTGAGCATGGCGCAGAGATAGTCCACACAGATACAGTACAGCATTATAGAACAGACAGTTTGACTGGAAACCTAAAAAAGGTAGCAGTTTTAGAATCCTCAGCGAGCTGGGACATCTAGTGGGCACAAAGGGCAAAGATCATATGAGGTAGTCCCAAGAAAGAAAATCCATTTATTCTGCTGCCATGCAGTACATTCTTAGACTTTATAATTATTTTAAGTATGCACGCTTTTTTTTATCCTGACATTTTCTTTTGCAATGGGTCAACTCCTGACTAGTGGAAACTAGTGGGCCTTTACACATATTCACTTTAACTTGTATACACCCACCAGCCAGCAGCCTGATAAATTGCCTGTTAACGCAAATGTCTATTCAGCCATTTATACCAGCAACTGAATCAATTTAGATCTGTAGACACTGTCAAGACAATGTGCTGAATTCAACTAGGGATCAGAATAGGAAAAAAATATTTGTCGGTGAGATGAATTTTAATTTCTGCTGTGACATTTGGATCGTAGGGTCAGAATTTGGCATAAACAACATGAAAGCCTGTATCCATCCTGCATTGTATCAGTGGTTCAGGCTGCTGCTAGTTGGGTTTTGGTGTGGGGCACATTTTTTTGGCTGACTCTGGGACCTTAGTACCAGATGAGCATTGATTAAATGTCACAGCCTATGGAGTATTGTTGCTCTTCAACATGAAAATGACTTTACTGTACTCAAATTGCCTGCACAGCCACCAGATCTCAACCCAATAGACCAACTTTGGGGTGTGGAACAGGAGATTGGCATGAAGGAGGTGCAGCCGACACGCAAGAAAAGCAAAGTTTCCCGCACCTTCTTTAATCTATGCCACAAAGTACTAAGGCCTTTCTGAAGACCAAAGAGGGTCAAAGCACTTAGTTGCAAAGTGTAACTTCTGTGATTGTATACTTACACTACAACACCTCTAAAACTAACTTAGAAACATTCTTTGGACTTTTGCTGAAAATAAAAATACAGATGCAGCATTGATGTTGCTGGACTCACCCTGAGTGCAGCATGATCACAGCAACCTATTTTCTGTCCAGAAAAGTCTTTGTGTAGGTCCACAGCAGATACCAGAGATTTACAGTAAATATTTAATGAAATCACCGCTGCTGGGCCGCATGCAAGAATTGTATACAGCCCCTCTCCCATTTTCAAGACACATAGTCTATTGCTCCTGTTGCTGCGTCTTGGCCAGTAAGAAAATAAACATGCTAAATATCTTTCTACACTGACACTTTACAAACATTATGAAACTTGGGATGGAACTGAGCTGCTAGTCCAATTTAACTTTTGTTCCTACTGTATTTTTTTCTCGCTCTCATTTCTTTAGTAATGGTTCGGATAGATTCAAATTATGCACTAAAATCAGCATAAATACAAAAGGTATTTAATTTGGTCCGCTCATAAAAAAATTCAGTATGTGTCTCACCTTTTTTCATAAGTAGCCAGTAACACAGTGGGAATATTGATAGGAGGATGAGTGCATAAAAGCTGCCCATGGCCTCTTCAGACCCATTCAGGACGACAACAGAATTATAAGTCCTCATACCCAAAACAGGTCAGTTATGCCGATTACAGGGCAATGTGTGACAATGTGATATGAGACAGCTTATTCAGAGCTAATCAGTGACTGGGTTTTCCCTCCCTTTATGGGCGTCATCGCACACACATAATGTTTTTTCTCATGAGCTACAGTGTTTGGACTCAATAGTACATATGTCACATGTCATCATGCATCACCTGTTTTGATAATATGTATGTTGTTTTTCCCCTTGTGATCTAGCTGCTATTGTAAAGGTTTACAAAGAAAGCCACCTACTATCAATTAACTATTCAAGAGGCCTGAATGAAGCACTTCATGCCAATCATGTATGTATAGTCTGTGAACTGACAGTATGTCTTATGAAAAACTGTTGCTGTTTTAGTTGCTGTTGTGGCAACACACAATACAAGTGGAACCACACCATGGGCGGGCCACCACAGCAAGCAAACAACAAGAGCAGCTACTTTACAGTAAACGGCAACAAAGCTGTTAAGAGATACAGGGATAACAGTGTAGGAAATGTCCAATTTTCAACTCTGCAAGCAAACAAGCGTATAAAAGAAGCCTTGTACGGAGGGTTTGGTTTGAAATAAACAATGCATTGTTTATACCATGAATAAAATGCACAGTGAATGAACTTTGAATTTCAAAGTTCCAGCGAGCAGGTGCTGGATGGCTAGAAATCTGCTGGGAGAGAAGAAAGAGAATGGGTAAGAAGGTTGTGAGGGAAGAAAGACAGACCCACACGGTGTCAGAGAGGAAAGAGAATTACAGAATAAAACAGCAGTATGCCTTAGTGGCTGAGGAATATGGAGGGTGATGTTGCATTAGAAACCACAAACTGTCGAAAGGAATCACAAAAAAGTTCTGACAAAGTCACCTTTCTCACCGACTGCCAAACTCACCGGACAATTAAACAAGTGCAACTTCAATCAACCTCCACTAGAGGCCAGTCTAGATTAAAGTATTTACATATAGTATTTCAATAACACACTGTGTACATTCATGGTATGCCTCTGGCTTCCTCTTTCACAAACTTAACTGTTTACACAGAAAGTTTTGAATGCACAGAGAATATTCTGGTAGTCCAGTCAAGCTTTTTGCGTGACTTTTAAATGTTCCAGTAAAATGATAAAAGCATGCAGCAGCTTTGAGTTGGGGGTGCCATGTCTTTAGCGCCACCAGTTGATCGCTGAAGTGAGCTAAGTACGTAGCCAGACATACAACCAAGTGCCCTTGTGTTTGGTCAGATGAGGCAATAACAGATCACTCATAGGTTTCTTTTACATTATAGGTAAAAACCTGTGAAAAGACCTTGAAAAGACCTTCATGCATGTAGAATACAAAACAAATTTCTAATTACAGCAAGTGCAGCATCTTCTCAAAGCATCACCTTCTCTGTTGAATCATAATTCCTCATTCTGACTGACTCATACCAGCCTAGTTAAAGATAAACAGGCTCATAGTCCATTTACTGGTATCTAAATGAATGACTCAGTGGACAACAGGACAATGACAACAAGCACGTGGAGCTGACACTACGCTGAATCAGCAGCTAATTAAAAGAAACAAAATGATCAAGCCCATAACAAAGGACAAATCTGGAGGTTCTGTGCTTGCAAAACCCTGCAAACCCACATACAGTGGAGAGCACACTGATAATGAACCAGTGCTAAAATGCATTTTTAACACACAATGACATGCAAACAAGAGAAAATCGAGAATGTGAACTTGCATATAGAAACAACTTGTTTATTAATCACTGTGTGCAACCAATCGTTTACATTAAGGGATTTGAAAAATGTAGATAACTGTGGAGGTACAGAGATAAAGAGGAGAGGAGAAGAGAGGAGGCTGTGATTGTTCCTGACAACCAGGCCCAGTCAAATGCTCTATTGTGTTAAACCTGTCAACTGTCACCAAAGAGAGCAAGCAAGAGAGAAATAGACTGACAGAGGGAGACACGGTGAGAGAGACTGTCGTCATGGACACGACACATAGCATTAATTCCCTCATGTTTGTGGACAAAAAGCCCAACCACACACACACACACACACACACACACACACACACACACACACACACACACACACACACACACACACACACACACACACACACACACACAACCACATACACACACCTACCCCATCTACTTGTTCTCAGCTTCATGGATTGATAAAAACGACGGTCAGCTAGTCCCATTGTGCTGTAAGTATACTGATCCAGCATACATGTAACGCATGGTAACACACAAAGACACGCAGTGAGGTGTGTGCCACACCACACACAGTTCTGCCTCGAAGTCCTGTCTCCCTGATATTACCAGACCTTGTGGACACAAAAAACCTCATTATCATGGGTGTTGTAGGCTATAGCACCCCATTAGTATTCTGCAGTGCAGGCACACAAACACACACATACAGATACATGCAGCGTTGCAGTGGGGTTATTTCATAGAAGACGTGCATATGGCCCCCAGAGAAAAAAAATTTCTGATATTTTATCCTGCTCATTTTACTTGATCTTTGAAGTAAATACACTATACAACATGTACAAATACACTGTACAACATGTGTCTAAAGTGATTTTTATTTCTAGGCTGGATAAATCAATCCTTGCTCACAGCAACACAATCAGTCATAATCATGACCAAGCATTGTTTTTTTTGTGTAACAACCCACTATTGTCATCAGTCACTGTCCACTTCTCTGACCCATTGACAGTACCTGATAAATATTGCACTCGAAAAAATGTTTCATTAGAGACAGTTTATTTCTTTCTAGGACAAAAGGAGCAACATACTGTACAGTCCCTAACTTGACCTAATTTTACAATACATTTTCTCTGACTTTGCTGTAAACTGTACTAACATTGATTGCTTTGTGATTTACCTAAAATGTTTTTATAGATTTACAATTGCTTTCATTAAACTCTGTAAAGGCCAGCTATACTATGTATATGCATAGTTTGAACCCAACACACATTGCACCACTAAGTGATTTTTCTTTCTTCACAATTTCACCATTTGTTGCAGTCATGCTCAGATGTGCTAGGCAAAAAAAATGGATTCACTAATTTGTGAATCACAGCTAAAACCCTTAAACACATGGTGAGTAAGCATTAAAATCTAAAAAAAAAAATGCCTATGAACACAATATAGACATATACCTTATAAAATGACTTAAAGTGTTGTGTGCTCTATTGTCACAAAGGCAGGCAGGAACACAGGTCATGACGTGATACACAGTGTGGAATGGGCCTTCGTGCTATAAATAGCCCTGAGAGGAATCAGATTTAGAGAACCGGAGGTGGGAACTGATGAGATCACACATATCTGTGTGTGTGTGTGTGTGTGTGTGTGTGTGTGTGTGTGTGTGTGTGTGTGTGTGTGTGTGTGTGTGTGTGTGTGTGTGTGTGTGTGTGTGTGTGTGTGTGTGTGTGTGTGTTTGACGGCACATACACAGCTAAAGGCTTGGATCTGAGAAAGTGGAGATGGAGTCAGACTGACATTCTGCACACTCACAGACAGACAAGCAGAAAGAACAGTGGGAAATACGGCTACAACTGAGAGGAGACAGGGTGACATCTGATGAAAAAGGAGGGGAGGGGCTGACAGAGGACACTACAAGAAGGTGGAACTGGTGCAATTACTGGTTGTAATGGGAAGTATGATGGTAAGCAAACAAAATAATCAAAAGATGCAACAGCATACTTCTACATATATTACATCACACAGTGACTCTGTAAAATGTTGACATATGTAATTTTCAAGTGGGCTCTGAATTTGTAACCTTTCAAGGACATCAGCATATCAATAAGATGAAATGCACTAAAGGTTTAGACATAATACGTTGTCCATGTACTATTGTGCATATACTGTTCTCAATTGTTTGACTTTCACAGAGGACATTGAGAGCTCAGTGGAAGACATTGGAGTAACAGGACAGCAGGTTTCAATAAATAATTTTCATAAATAAAACCAAAGGACATTGTAAAACATTTGCAGGTATTTTGTTTTGTACAAACCCAAAGGCAATAATGATCAGACGTTCTATTAAACATAAAAGGGTTTACACTGTCTGTCCTTAGTACTGTATGAGAGAAGAAAAAAAGACTATTCTGCTTCTTCAAACATCGTTCTCGACTGTGACACACAGAGCGCACACACAAACATGCATGAAAACATTTTCTGGAGTGAAAGACACAAATTTGATGCGGAGGGACAAGATGACAGACAAGTGCCACTCTAGAAAATGACAAGTATGTTACAGTAACAAAGAGAAGAGAGACGCTGAGGATTGTTGTCAATCAAGAACGATGGTGATGAAGTCTCAGCAGGGCAGGATATATTTATTCTAGTTAGTTATTTAATAAGTCAGTCATTTATCCTATATTTATACCAGAAAACTGGTGTTTCGTCTTCTTTCATGACCATAATCACTGATATACATAATTAACCACATCAATTCTTTGTTCACGTAGGATGCCCGGTAACTCCCCTTAGACTGAATTACCTGAATTTGTCGATCTGTGAAACACTTTGCAACAATTCTGTGTTTTATTAAATATGCTTTATGCCAAATCCCAATGTGTCCCAACATGCTGTGGAATACGTTTTTATCAGGTGACCCTGAAATAAATTATTAAAATTTGTTTTCCTAGTTTTGTTGCTGCCAACTTTAACTTTCCCTCTTTTTCTCACTTAACCAGAAAACACTCATCTTGCCATAATCAATCGGTTTAATCAGGCTTCACTTCCATCACGCAAACCTTTATCACTCTACTCCCAGTTCATTTCCCCTCTGTCACTCTCACCCTCTTTCACTCTTTTGTACCCCCTCTCTGTCATGTTGACTAGAGGTCAGCGACACAGTCTCTCAAGGTCATCCATGTCCAAAGTTTGGCCTTCTCATGCCTGGATGGCTGAGTGGAACAGACAGCTCTGTCCCATTTGGGGACCATTAGACTTTTAGTGACTCTGGCCACAAGCCTCCCTGGTGGATAGAGCTGATGTACATTCTTTTATTGTTGACATTCATTTCTGTCCATTACAAAGACTGTGACATAGGCAGAAAGAGTGGGTGGAAGAGACATAGAAAAAAATAGTATAAACTGGTGATACAGTGTAAATACTTTGTTATTACAATTCTTATTGTTTTTAGATCCACACGTCTTGTTTAATTCATCAAAAGCATTGACCTTTGTAGAAATTCAAAATGTAATAACTGCAAACAAACAAACAAACCACACAGAGATCACCTGGAGTTGTAATCTTTGCGGTGGACTGCAGCGTGGTTGGTTAATGGTGTGAAAACAACATGGGCCAACCATGGCAAAAGGCTTCATTTTCATTCAGGTCATGCCAAACATTTTCCACTCTTGCTGTTCAGTAGTTTGTTTTTTTACACTTAATATGGTGTAGATTAAACAGTTTTGACCAACTGAGTCTTTCAAGTACATAAATCACTATTAATCTGTTGAATATCACCTACAGTATAAGATGCTCTTCTGTCTATCAAGAAGTGTACATACTGTATTAGGCTCACATTCATACAGCAGTGAGAGTGATGCTAAAAGATCCTTGAGGCATTTAATAGCTATAGTTAGCTTAGATTTTTTTTTCACTCCTCTGATAGCTATAGTTAGCAGTAAATTTATCCACCTGCCAGGGGAACTTGTCAATGTAGGATGGAAAATACACTCCCATTGAGTTAGTTAGCCTTTAATGAAGGAGGGGCTGGCTGAAAAGAGCTGATTAGAAAATTAATTATTTATCAAAATACTACTAAAAATTTCCCCTGAAAACTGAAAAATTAAGAATAATTCATTAAGGTGTAAATTGAATTCTGAATTTCAAATCAGGACCATAAGTCTATGCACATGAGTACGTGTGCGCATGGGCATTTTCAAAGTTTGAATGAATTATTATAAATGTGTGGTTGGGGCTTAATTGTATCTGTGTCTGATGGTGGAGCTTCATCAATCTCAAGCAAAGATCAAATGAAGTGGGAGTTATAGGTTTTCACCTTGTCTGTGCCTAATGATGATGGTATGTTGAATCCTCATGACACTGCTATTAATTTCCTTTTACTACGCTCACTAACTTATACACACATCAAAGTTGTCTCTAAGTTCTATTCTAAATTGTCCATGCTGACCAATATATCTGTTTACCTTCACTGGGGATCGTTTTTTACATTATTAATAAATGTACTATGTATTACAGCAGCTCTGCTATGAATTTTACAAATTTATAATTTCTCAGTTTTTTGGTTAAAACTGTCAGAAAAATTCTAACTCTACTATGTGTTTATTGAGGTCATAGAAATTATAACCTTGTCAAAGAATACTTCATGGCAGAGATGCTGTATTGGATTGCATTAGATTGTGTGTAGACACTACAGTAGGTACACGTACAGGTGTACACTACAGGTGTATCTGTAGAGGCCAGTAAATGTACTTCTCAGAGCAACAAAAAGTTAACATTAAATATGTGAAATTTGTATATTATCAAACTCGATAAGTTTAAAGTTAAAAGGAACTGATGGAAGATAATTGGTAGGTTTCCATAGGAAGAACAAAAGTTTTCCTCCTTGTTTGAAGTCGAGCTTTTGCTTCAAACTTCAAACTTTTACACTACAAGTTCAGGTTTTGGAAAGCTCCAGGTTACGAGTTAAGTTCCTACAGTGGAATCTAACCTGATGAATTCAGCACCATGGACAGAGAAACCCAAAGAATGTTAACACTCACGCAAAGCTCTAATATGTTTCTTTGTGTTCCCTTTTTATTAAATCATATGCAATTTCTTTTTCTTTGTAACAACCTTTTTCTGTCAGTACCTGCACCACCAATAAACTATAGCCAAACCTTTTGTCTTCTGCTCAAATGAATAGTTTCAAAACAGTTACAGTACATTCATGTAAGCATTTAATGAAACAAAACATCAGGAGTAGTACCAGAGATGAATGCTAAAAACTTTTTAAATGTTTATAGAAACCTGTTTACTAATTGCCAAAAAGTACTTCAAAATCTATATGTTTGCTTTAACAGCTAATTTAACATATTCAGGATCTGGCTGATATAACTGCAGTCAAATATTGTTTTAACACGTTGTGTTGGGAATTAAAAAAATGTCTGCCACAATGAACCATGGTAGCAGCCAGAGGCCTCTCCATATTTCCCATTTAGTCAAACCTGTATTCCGACTCCAGTATCTGATGACTACTCAAAATCAATCAAAATGCAGATATTATAACATGTATGTGAGGTCATTGTCATATTTTGTGGATCCATCTTATCAAAACACATATGTGTATACATTATTACATCAGAAAGCATGAAGGTTGAATTCAGTCTCCAATTGATTTCTGCCAATAAATAAAATCCAGTTTGAAAAAGATAAATGAAAATATATAACTGTGTTCTTTAGTTTCCCCCTTTTTGTCCATACAACATAGAATTTTACTTTGCTTTTTTCTCTAACTGTCACACCTAGATTTGCACCCACCAACCCCCTCCGACTGCTACTAATAGGAGTGTATTTTTAGTATGTGAGGTGTGTGTGTGAGTATACACATGATGGATGAAGGTGATGTTCACACCATTCCTGTAAGGGGGAAAAAGATGAGGGAAGGATTGATGGAGGTAAAAGGAGGAGAGGTTGAAGAGATGAGGAGACAAGCCGGGGGTACTATTAGTACACGGGAAGCATAGGGAAAAAGTGTGTTCGGCTGAAGCAAAGGAGGGAAGGGTACAAAGCGTCCACCTCAAATCCCCACTGGCACAGCAGACTGACCTACAAGCAGCTAAAGAGCAACAGGCTGCTCTGCACCATGTAATAGTGCTCTTCTTCAGAGAGATCAGGGATGACAGGAACAGCCTAATGAGCTGCTCCATCCAATTAAAATGCAGCTCACACCAGCCTTAGCTTTGGGCAAAAATTGAATTTTAATAATTTCTAGGTTCTTGTCTTTCTCTCAGTGTCGCTTGAGAGGACATTGGTCAGTGCTGAGGTGACTTGCTTTAAATGATGTTGGAAGGTAATATAAGATGTTACACAGAGACAATACCATGACGATAAAGCGCATACAATACCTGATGGACAGAGGAAGCTGGAGCACAACTCAATCAGCTTGAGACAGATTGAAATGTGAACAGCATGGAGCAGATTAGGGCTAAAACAGTGGGAGAGATGCCAGGGAAAACAAAGGATAAGAAAGCAAGCAACAGATATACAGAGGAATTATTCAGCATACACGGAGTGCACAAATAACTACAAACCAACTGTCGCTTTTCCTTTAATAACTTGATCTGGAATGCCACTGCATGCGCATAAAATTGGCAGTATGAGCAAAATAGAAATAAATGTTCAAAAATAGACCTTCAAAAAAGAACTTTTTCTGTACAGGATTTGACCTTGAACTTCATTGATGAGTTTATTTTTAGGGCACCTTTTTATCTTGACTGTGAATGTGCAAGTCAGGAGGTGTCAACAACAGACAGAAACAGAAACGAACAATCAGCACAAGTGAGATAATTTAAGTGAGAATCTTCACATGTCGCCGACAAAAAGAGTGTCTTCCCAAAATGGATTTGAGCACTGAGACGTGATAGGATGTGGCATATTTTATTATCTTTCCCCTCCTGTCTTCCCACTTTGTCACTTTCTATCTTTCCACACAACAGATTATCAAATGGTAAAACAGTTGCCACAACTTGGCTCAAAGGCCCCCCAATAAAATAATAACTCAAATGAAGTGGAATAAAATCTTGCAAATGAGTCCAAATATCTCTTTATATCTGGCATCATTTCTGTAATCAGAAGTACAGGAGAGTAGCAGTGTTATGACCATATAAGGTTTAAAATGCTGCCTAGCTATATTAGTATAAGAATGCTTTTATAAGAAAGCACAAACTGTAATGGCAGCACTAGCTCATGCACACAAAAACACATGAAGCTCGACATCTCTGTGCCAGGGCCTAAGCCTAGACTGAACATGTTTTAGTCATGGATGAACAGTTGATAACAAAATCTCTTTGGTCAGAGCCATGAGTGAGCTGCAAAAAGAATGAGCTACAAGGTACAAGAGATGAAAGACAAGAATCTGAGGATTTGTGTGCGTGTGTGCGTGTGTTTCCAATAATCTGAGCTAGCATGTGAGAACAGTTTTATTTGTAAACTGTTCATGCCCATGCAACAGAATGGTGAAGCAGGAGGTGTGGGGGGGGGGGGGGGGGGGGGGGGGGGGGGTTTAGAAGATTATTTGGAAAGTACAAAGTTCTACTGGGCTCCTCCTGTTTCATATTAGAAAACATTTCAAAACCCCTAACAAATGACTTCTACTTTAAAAACTAAACTCCTACACTTCATGTGTATATTGTGAAGTGCAGGTGAAAGCTCAAAGTAGTGAAATAGTAAAGTAGTAGCGACATAGGCACATTGGTGGTGAGTTTATCTATATTATAAATGTATAAACCAGAGGAAGGTACAGTGCACTCTGCGAGTAGAATCAAGACACATGATCTCCATCACCCGAAGAAAATTGTTTTTTCATAAATTACCAGTCTGTGTTGTTGCTCATTACACAGCTAGCAAAGCCATTTATCTTTAGGCATTAAGTACTGATTTAAGACCAAGCATTGCACGCTAAAGTAATTTAAAGGGGAAATGAATGGTACTCCATGTTACTGTGGAGTAAAGCTCTTGGGGCACAAGGTGTTACTGGTTAATCTGATTAGAAAACATTTACAGCACTATATAGTAATTTGTTGTATACCAAGGCTCAGTAGACATATAAAGCTGTTAATGTCACAAACATCTATAAACTAAACTAAACACCACCAAGGACTTGATTGATTGATATTGTGATTATGGGGAAAACAGACTTTAAACTACATGCTGTTAAGAGTTTTGGACCTGTCAAACACAGTTGAGTCTGATGCCATGTTCTGTTGCCTTTTCAGTAGCAGTGAACTCAATGATGTAATAGTGATGACTGTAATCTGTTTAGCTAGTCTAGAATTAAGATTCTTGGTGCTCTGCATGATGACTGTCATAACATGTATTGTTAAACAGAACAGATACATAAATGAGAAACATCTCGTATAATATGTAAACTGACGTGCTATTTCACTCATTTGTCATGGCTCAACGCCTGGGTACTGTACGACATGTTGAAATGTACATATTGTTTAAATTTTAAGGAACCACCTTGAGCAAAATGACATCTGTGAAGTTGTGCACAGCTTTTAAACATAAGCAACATCACAGAAACTTTATTCCGAATACTATGAGAATTGTTTTTCCAATTTTCATGTTAACCTGTAGCTGTCATTAAACAACTTTGTCTTGTTTTTAACGCAAAGAGCGATTAATGTATGCCCAGACAAAACAAGGTTCCTTGCTGCTTTCTTCTTTAATTTTTTGTTTGTCTCCTTTTTACATTGTATGAGACACCAATTATGACACAAAGTAGAGCTATGCGACACAGATGGGAACAGGGTGAACAGCAGGAAGAGGTGGTCAGCTACAGAAAGATGTTGGAGACCTGTGCTGTCAGCTTGGACTGTTTATGTTAGATAAGAGCACAGCTAAAGGACACATCAATAGGCCTCACAGAGCTCTGTGGAGAACATCTACAGACTAAGATACTGTCAAGCAACAGAGTAAAGTGGATAAGGGAAGATTGTGTGTGTACAGTAGGTGTATGTGAACAGGTGTACTTCATATGTGTGTCTGGAAAAAAAAATTGTACATTTCCATTGCATGACAGAGGGATAGTGCTACTAATAGAGGAACTAGCAGAAGAAGAAGAGGAGGAAGACGAGAACACACACACACAAGCATGGTCTTCTTTCCCGTTAAGGCTAATAAAACAACTCAAAATAGTGGACAAACTAGGCACAATAAGGCCTAGTGGGCAAACTAGACAAAAAACTGTCACCAGTAACACACACACACACACACAAAGACACAGACACACACACACACACACACACACAAACCCACAGACACACACACAATACCAAGGCTCAGCAGAGGTATAAAATAGGAAAAAATGTAGAACTTTTCAAATATGGCACACTGACTTTACCCAGCGGGTGAATAAAGACATTAATTAACCTGAGGCCTTCCTAATGTTATATGTCCTTTTGTGCATAGGTAAATCACAGTTTGACAGGAGAGTCAATTTGGTCTCTCTATGTCTGACTTAAATGGCATGTCCCTTAGGCCCTTGGCACAGCCAAAAATGCCACAGTACTCATTACCAAACTCTGAATGGCCTTGATGAAATCACTATGTAGCAGAGCCATTATACAGTTCAGCCCTCCCTGGTTCCCATCGCACTACAGCAGACATCTCTCTTTTTCTCTCTGCCTCTCTCTCTCCCATTGGACACACAGGAGCCAGTAGTCATGGTAACTCCATTCTGGCTAAACGTAAGGATGTGTATGTGCACACAAAAGTATACACATAAAACTCACACACACACTCACACACACACACACACACACACACAGAAGGCTTTTAATAAATACTTCATAGATGGAAGCTGGTGAAGGGACTTTGAAACTCTGCTAGCTAGTTAGATGTCTGAACACATGAGCAGTTTGTTTAGCAATCACAATGTCAAACTCAGTGATTTATTACTATTTCTGTTAGCTTTTTTGCCTGGAACATTGATTATTGCAAAAATTAGCAAATTAGCGCAATCAAAGTCAATGTATTAATCATAACATTTAAAAATTACATCTATTATTCATTGTTGAATAATTTCCTTGTCAGCGAAACCACAAAAACATTAAAACAAACATTGTGATACAGTAATTTTCTACTTGCTGACATAGTTTCATTTCTTATTTAAAGAGGCGGATGCTAATGAAACAGGAGTATTTGTTGGGAAATATTTTCATCAATGGATTATTGTGAGCTGGTGAAATATATCATAACAGCAGCTCACTTTACAAAGGACTGATTCAAATAATGTGGCTCATTGTAATAAAGGAACATGTTATCCACTGCAACAGTTTTGTAGTACTTTTAGCCAATGGCAAAAGGGAAATACTGTATCAGGCTTCGACTACACAGAAATGCAAGAGCCATTTATTGTTGGTTTTGGCTTGGTTTTTTAAGACATTTTTAAGAAAATATTAAATCCCATAAGCCTCGCCATTTAAGCAAAGCTATTTATTTAGTTATACATCTTCCAAGTGCTTAATTCAATGAATTTTATGGCATGTTGCTTATTTGTGATATTACTAAATGGAAATAATAAAATAATGAATGAAAATGGGAATATGCGGAATGAAACTTTAATATGTTTCATTGTGGTCATGAATAAACTTTGAATATATTGAATGAAATTTGAAAATGCTGGATGAAATTTGACATCATCAAGGTGCAGGCGCCACCTTGTGTTTTTAATGTGTTATGTCTGCCATACGCCTCATGTAGCTACGTGGAATATCAAGACGAATCAGTCAGTTTTTAATTCATACAGCTCACAAATTTTTTTGAACACTATATATGTGACTTTATGGAAGTATGAATATCTTTTGACCAATATTGTAAGTTGCATGACGTCAGTACAGTTTTTTTTCGAGTGTTCCATCCTGTAATGGTAGCACTGAGCCAACACAGTCACAAATGTGTGTGTGACCCAATGTGCAGTAACATTCTAGGGTATAAATATTCATAGAATTACATTAAGTGGGTAAGGAGGACGCTGACTCAATCAAATGACATTACATGTAGCTTCACAAGGCAAATGGCAGATATTACACGACATAAACACAAGATTGCCTGAAATTAAACTCGTCTGCACTTTTCATTCATCGAGTTTAATTTCACTTAGTCATCCAGAGTTTCCTTTAATATTCCTTTAATGTTTGACCTTAGATTCAGTGTCTTTATTTTCAGAGTTTTAATACTGTTGCTTATCAATGTTTTAACATGGTATTTGTTCATGTGTTTGTTTTGAAAAAAGCACCATATAACGAAAGTTACTGTTTTGGCAAAAACACTGTGTTCTCAGTGATGTAATAATCTATAAGAATATTGAGTTTAATAATATGTGTGTGACAGAGAGAGATAGCGTGTACATGTCTGTGCAGTTGTGCATTCATGTGCAGTTCCCGATTTCAGTGTGAGGAGATAACAAGGTGAGCAGCATGGACGTGAATTTATCATTCAGACACAGCTCTAGGTCACCTAAACAGCCCTTTATCTCCACCGTCTTGGATCAACTGCTGAGATCCAATAAGAACTACCCCACTTTGTTGTGTCTCCCCTCAGGCAATGTGAGTTTCTGCTCAATATCACTCAGGAAAGAGGAAGATGGGAGTAAGGCTTAGCAGCAAATTGTCAATAGGCAATGTTACAGATGGTGTTTCTGGAAAAAGACACTATTCAGCCAATGCTAAGCTCAGCAGGACAATGAGCGTGAGGATATAAAAGAAATAAGATTTTCTAAGTATCAAGAAGAGATTTTTCATGGGCTTATTCAACTTTGTTCTAACCTCAGTGCCAAGATTAGCAATTTAAAGTTGTGTAAAGAAAACACTTTAGTGGGAAGGAGGACAGGGATGGGTGAGTTGATGTCATACTGAGAGCTGGCTGAAGGGCTGGATAAAAGGCTGTGTGTGTCTCTTTCTCCCACTGAGAGTTTCTCAATGAAGGTGGAATGCCTCTTGCTTCCAGAGGACAATCTGTTTGACTGCTACAGAGAGCGAGCAGGAGGAGAGAGAAGGACAGAGCTGTGAAGGGGAAAGGAGGAGGCAGGAGAGAGAGAGTCAAAAGGCAGATAGGAAGGAGACACATAGTGAGTTCATTCACACCCAACAGCTTTCTAATCTCACTATGCATGCTGGTTATTGATTCTATTGTTTTGCATATGAAATGAGCAAAAGTGAAAAAAAACATATGCTCACAATCATACACACTTGGATTTACGGTACATGTGAGCATGCACTGTGCAGAGAATAATGGCTGCAACGTTTAGGTTGTTTGAGATCTAAGGTTTGCTGGCTTACTTTCAGATGGACTATATACAGACATAGATGCACAGCATAGAAACACACACACACACACACACACACACACAAAAACATTTGTTTTGATCATTCGTGGGGACTTTACATTGACTTGCATTCATTTCCTGGAGAGTTACCCCAGCACACACTGATAATAAAGATGAGTGTATCCAGGTTTCAGTCCCCACAATGTAAGTACTACATGCTCAAAGACATTTACACAAACCTTATTATACTGTATGTATGGGTTGGATCTATGCCAATGGGAAGTGGAACTTCTCTGCCATTCCTGATGTAAAGAAACAAACTTAGCCACACACACAGGGTGCTAAATTGACTGACTAACAAGGGAATCGCCAGCAAGATCAGAAAAAGTACCAGGTGTTTGAACACTCTGATCTGACACCTCTGCTAAATACACAACAAACTCCGGTTAAGATCGTCTCCACTTTTCCTCTGTTCTTGCAACAGAAGTGAACCCATCTGAAAACCTCTGGGTGTGGAAGTGGAAGTTCTGGGTGCCTACCTTGGGTGAGCGTTCCCATGAGGAAGTGGTAGAAATAGCGAGCCACCTTGGTGAGCTGCCTCTTGCACCTTTTCCTGCACTGGCTCATCTTCGTGCAGCTGTGTTGAAGGTGGAGGTGATGATAGTGATGGTGGTGTTGGTCGGCTAGTCTGCTAGGGGAAGCAGGCTCTCAAGGTAGGAGGGGAGGAACAGAGCACTGTGAGTGTGAAGCTCTGTGCGTGTCAGTGCATGTATGTGTGTGTAAGGAAGTCTGATTGCTGCTGCCTCTCTTTTCCTTCTCACTCACCCCTTGTCTTTCCTCACTCTGCCGTCCTCCCCCCTCTCTCCTTCTCTCCGTTCTTCTCTCCACCTGTAGGGTGCTGGCTGTCAATCAGCCAGGAGCACTTTTGTCTCCTCCCCCTCACGTTCTGAGAAGCCCTGCTCTGGCCTCTCATTGGCTGGAAGCGAAGTGTGGCAGAAAATTACGGACCGGCGCATGTGTGTGTGTGTGTGTTTGTGTGTGTTTGTGTGTGAGTGTGTGTAAGCAGTATACTATGAGGAGGCTGGCTTGAGTGGCAGGTGGTGGTTTTTCTCTAGCTAGACACATCTTGTTGATGTTTTTTTCTATTTTCCTCCACTCACAGCCCATAAAGAAGACAGCCTCTGAGAGCGTGTGTATCGGTGTGTGTTTGAACCAACAGGAGGTTGAGTAAAGTGACAGAGGAAACAAAGCAAACCCATTAATTTGCATCACACACTGTGCTTCTCTGTCTGTGCTCATATATTAATGAAATTCATAACACCAAGAGGAAAGGGCGCAAGGGAGGTGTAGAGAAGAAGCAAAAAGAAGAAGTGGAGGTACATGAACAGACAGATAGGGAGGTGGAGATGGGGCAAAAGCAGAATGCATAATTAATATCTTTCCCTCCTTTTCTCCAGTATGGTAAAAATGTTAAAGGAGAAAACGCTTGACAGGTTTTTAGACAAGCCCTCACAATCAGTTGATGTTCGGATTAATAATTGCTAGCAAGGAAAGGAGGAGACGAGAGAAGAGGGGAAGAGAGAGGAGGAGCTTTTAAATCCCATGGGATTGAGAAGGAAAGGTATTTATGTAAAGCCCTTCTGTCTTCATCCTTATCATTCTGCCTCCACTTTCTCACTCAGTGTGAACGCTTGCAGAGTCACTAAACATTCACCTTGTTTTCCCTGTTGACATTTGTTTCTTTTCCCTCTACAACTCTCAAATTACCCTACTAAACTGCTGCCATTCCACCTTTATCTTCTGTGTCTCCCTGTTGAATTTAAAGTGACTACCATGGATTCTATAGATTTTGTTTTGGTCGTGGCAGAGACGTGCATGCACACACACACACACACAGGCTCATATTTCTGTTCTTGTTAGGATGTTCATTGATACTATTCATTCCATAGCCCCTAACCAAAACTTTAACTAAATGCCCAAACCCTAATCTAAACTGGCCCAATGTGCTCACTATGCCAAAAGGTCCCAGTTTGGTTGATGTTTTTTTTAGTAGATAACAAACACAAGCCCACATACACTCACAAACACACAGACACACATTTAGAAGCCACAGACAGGGGTCAAAGTGTCTGGGAGCACTTCTGCCAGACAGAGTAAAGAGCCCTGACATAACAATAAAACACAGGGTGACCTCTGAGTCCTTCAAATAGCAAAGAGCAAAGAGGCTTACGATTTGGGAGAGCACATGGGAAGTTTATTAGGCAACTCGTAATTTTCATTTAAGGATCACAAATTATAAACTTTTAATCCTGGTTTCTTGGTATTGTGGCTTTAGCTCAAAGCATTCATTATCAATGTTTTTATAGTAATACTGAAATACATCAGTACCTGTATGTTATAGGGGTGTCTCAGTAACAGACCTACTGATAAGTATGAGTTGAGAAACCTTTGCCGTTACCTTTCTCATTTTTGCAAGACACTTTTTATATCATAATGAGATATTTCCATGTTATTCTTACATACAGTACAAAAGTTTACTTAGCAGCTTAATTAGCAGCTTTCCAGTCTGTTATTGCTGTTAGTATTTAACAATACTAACAGCAATAACAGACCTTTGTCATGTATATGTCAGTCTTGAGGGCTGATTGGGGTTAGGGTCTTCACAAGTGCACCACGATGGTGTTGATGCTTCTTACTGTACCAGCTTTGCTTATCTATTGTTGAGGCCGCAGTATGATTCACATCCATGTTCTCCCCACACTAAAACTACAGAAAGCAAAGCGCATTACAGTTACTCCCTGTCATTACAACATTACTTTTATTGTCACAATGGCAAAGATTTTGAAATCTGATATTTAATTTAATAATTGATTGATAATTTTATTTGTCATCATAACACACATAAGAAAGTGCATACAATCATCCATCCATCCATCCATCCATCCATTATCTGTAACTCCTGTGCAGGGCTGCATTGGAGCTGGAGCCTTAGCTGTCATCGGGCAAGAGGCAGAGTGCACCCTGGACAGGTCACCAGTGTATCTCAGGGCCAACACAGAGAGATAGACACAGGTAACCATTCACACTAACATTCAAACACATGGGCAATTTAGAGTCACCGATTAACCTAACATGTATGTCTTTGGCTTCGGCTGTGGAAGAAAACCGGAGTACACGGAAGAACTATGCTGTCCGGTGCCTACGTTGAACAGCTTGACATATAACCATTTCTTTGATTTTGTTGGGAAGAAAGGTGATAAAAGCATTGTTGTCACATGTAAATTGTGTAAGACTCGCTCAAACCTCTTGAAACACTTATTAAAACAGCACAATAATGTACAGCTGGTGGAGACACCTAACAAACACATTGTGTCCTAGCCTTATATTAGAGCACAGTAACATCAAATGAATACAAACACCTGTTTTCACACAGTGGTGAACCAAATTAAACAACTCAAAATGAAACTTTGTGCAGGACAGAAACTACAGGTATATTTTTGTTGACATTAGTGAGTAAGTGGCGCAGACAGCAGTCAGCCTTGTCTGCTCACTGTCCCACTCAGCCACTGTCTTCATCATTCTGCCAAGTCTGACTCAGGCAACATGTTATAAAATATTTAGAAATCCATCCTGCATTGCTCAGCTCCCAAATGACAAAGGAACAAGTAAGGTGAATTATTCCATAAAACAACTTATCTCTTTAACTTAACCAAAAATGAATTATCTCAGCAGAAGATGGATCGTAACGCAATGGATTAGGGTTAGGGTTAGTGAAAAGCCACTGGTTAAAGTCATAGGTCTTAGGAACATTGCAAAAAGTCTACTTTTCAGAAAAAAGTTAACAACTCCAGAGGTTAAAAACTGACCATCTTGTTGACAATCTGATATTTCTCTCCTGCCAGATGCCTTTCTCCAGTAGGCACGTGACATATATTTACCCTGGTCTGCCACAGCTTTGAATCCATTAGGTTAGTGGACAGGGGACAAGGCTTGATTGACAGGGGACAATCAGAGACAAATGCAATTGGCCAAGACTGACAGGTGTCAGAACAAGTGCCATTGTACTATACATACCATATAGATTAATAGACACACTGAGGAGTAAAAGCTAAGATAGTAAATAGATAGACGTTCAGTGTAAGATGGAGGATGATAGACTAGCGATGGTGAAAACACAAACATACAGTATGTAAACATACAGAGGGTATATGATCTAAAACGTTAATAATACCAACTTCATCCCATGAAATGAAGGAGTGGAAGAAAGTTACACTTACATGTCAGTAAGTACAGTTACTAATACTGGCTGTTCTAAAAAGCTCAAACAATGCATAAAACCAGAAAGAAAGGAAATAAGAATAATACATTAAAGACATTTAAATTCTTAAAATCAAGCCTTTGTGTTCTAGCTTACAGCCTACCGGTTTATTTTCACATCTGAGCAGAATTTCCAACTTGTAATGTTTGCAGTTACAGTGATATCAGATAAAAAATGGATTCTGTATCTCTTCACAAATGATACATTATTGAGATTTTTTATACTGTGATATAGTGTTTTTCAAATAGACTTTGCCTCTAAACTTGCTAAAACTTATCTCAACTGTAAACACTATGTGCTATGTTTGCTATGTTAAACGTAGATAATGTGACATTTGTGTTGGCAATAGATGAGGCTAAATGGTTTGTATATGTTATTTTTCAAAATGTTTCAAAAGTTTTTTTCAACAGCAAGTAGTTCATAGAAAATATGAATAAACTTTGCGTGCATGTCATTTTTTTAGGTTTGCGTCAATAAATCTGGCTCTGATGTAGACAGAATTCAGTACACTATGCCTTCAGTGAGAATGTTAGTTGTCACTCAGGAATCTGCCCAAACTCTTCCATCTGACATGGTGAGTGAGTCAGAGCATGTCAGACCCTGTGCAGACATCTGACAGGTTTATAGAGGATGTAGGGATGTTTGTCTGCATCATTCAGGTGCCCTTCGTTGAACCAACTAGACAAGACCAATGGAATTTCAATGTTAAATCACACAATGTCAGAATTAATTGACTGTTATCCAGAGGGAAAATGAAGATGTTCAACAAAGGGTCTGAAATGGGAGTAAAAGACAGGGTGTGACTTTTCCAGAATGAGAGATCTGCATGTGTTGTTTTAAAAAACTGTGACACATGTCCAGGATTTGTGCCAAGACTGCTCTCAGTGTGTGTGTGTGTGTGTGTCTGTGTGATTGTCTGTGTGCATGTGTATGTGCTTTTTTGAATGTTTCCATCCAAAAGTCTGAGTCACCACCACTAATATGTCGAGGGTACAAACCTCATACAAGCAGCAATCTATTAGTAATTATTACAGAAAATAACACAAACAAGGAAAATAATTTAAACTGCAACCCCATTTAGTATCAAATATCCTATGTATAGGAATTTTGACATATGAATTTTCTTTTTACATGCATGTCAGGCTTAAAGCATCTATAATTAGAAAACTTAAAAATAGACAAAGTGGCAAAAAGTAACACAGAAATCAACAGATAAACAGAAAGATGAGCCAGGTACGAAGAATACTTGCATCATTGACCGGTCAGGGAACTGCAGACTCTGTGAGAGAATTGGTCCATCATTAGGATCAAAAGCCTGGTGGGATACTTACCCTGACCATCAAGTGACAGCAGCAGAGAAATAGGGTATTTCGAGTACAGTATGTCAACAGGAGGATGAATTAATAAATCTACCTCACCATCTGAGTGTCAACACCTGCTCTTTTTTCCTAAACACAATTCAGTGCTTAGTATTAATGTTTTTACAGAATGAGATTCAGATGCAGAATAGTATTCTTATGAAAGACAAAAGTGTGTGTGTGTGTGTATCTGTGTGTCTGTATATATGTGTGTTGTGAGGGACAACATAATGACTTTCCACAGTTTTGGATTTGGTGCAGAAGTCTGTGTAGGCTGCCATATAAGCACAAAGACACATAGGAATGCTGGAGGGCAGATGTGACACTGACACTCTACTCAAGTATCTGGCAAAGACACACACGCATGCATGCACACACATATTTTTTTAACACTATTTATGTGGCAGGCAAAGGCACCAGCTGGTGAAACCCACTCAACACTCTATTCACAGCGAACATGTGACTGTAGAGTGAAGGAGAGGAGAAAGAGAGAGAGAGAGTGGAAGAAAGGAGCGAAGGAGAAAGGCACAGGTGGAAACACTTGTCCCTAGGGATGTGAAGTTAAACCTCAAATACAAACAGAAATGAAGAGGAGATTTTACAGATCTGAGACTCCTGCTCCATTTGCACATTTGTGTGGAGGGTTTTGCAATCATGAAGGCTGTAACACACCACACAGTGGATGGGAGGTGGATTTAAATGCTTGAACTGCCAGTTTACACGGGTGCTGACTTCTGTCATATTCACAACAACAGAGAAATTTCTTCTCCATTATTATGAGAGTGGACCAATGCAAAAATCCTGCATTGATAAATGAAAGTTCAAATTTATTCAATTTTGAGCCCAGATGCACTCACTGCTGACAATAGCTACAGCTTCTGCTGAATTAAAGATGGAGGTTTTCTGAATACCTACAGTCATTCAACAAGTCAGCACCAAATAGAATGAGACTAGAACAAATCTTTCTACAGTTAACCATTTTCACTTTATAATCTATGACATTTTACTAAACCCAGATCTTAGATATTAATTCTTGTCAAAAGTAAACTGCTCTTTGCCAAGACACAAGCTGCACTCTCCCAAAACAGTCAGACAAAAGCTTTCTTCTTGTGCTATTAATCTGAATTTACAACTATTTGCTCAGACACGTAGATATTTGCTATACTTTCCATTTTATGACTTTATAGTTTCACACATAAAATCACAGAATTTATGTGTGAACTTATTTGATTTATGTTATATCCATAAACAATTTCTGCTTATAGAGAGTGACCACTGAGTTCTCCAGTTTAATTTAAAGTAGAGCTGGTATACATGTTTGGGCCTTCTTTATATTCAGCAGCAACACACTACAAACTGCCCAGTTTTAAATGAATTGGTGATTATTATTTACACTTCAGCACTGCCACTGCCAAATACCAGAATACCTTGATGCTGCTGCCATCTGCAGGCAAAAACTGGCACAGCCACAACCCCAGGAAAAAGTTGAACCAGCCGATATGGGCAACTTCCTTTCCTTTCGCTTCAAACTAAACCCTTCCTGCAGAGTGGCGTGGACTTGTGAGTGTGTTAATACAATCAAAAAATAACAGTAAAACAATGTTTTATTTCCTAGATTTGCTGCTTACTCTCCTTATTCACTTACTACCAACCGCTCCAGATGTTGTGGACTGTGTTAAATGGATTTGTGATTTGTCTGTTGCTGTCGATAAATGCACCATTAAGCTGCTCTGCCCTCCCTACCTCAGTGAGTGACAGCACAGGCGTTGAGTTATTGTTCAGGGGAGTGGAGTGGATATTGGACAGAGTGTGGTATTTGGACAAAACATCAAAAAGAACGGCTTGAGTCCTTTCATTCCTACTCGTGACTTGTTGAAAAGAAACGGATCCTTCATGAATGTAACATAACTAGAAAAACTAATCTGCCCTGAGGGCAAACTGAGAGCAGGCACAGTGGAAAACTCATAAATCTCAAAAACACGCATGTACACACATTAACTTCTAACTTTAATGAAGACCAGAGAAGAAAAGTTGATATTGATGGAGCCACTATAAGTAACTAATGATTCATGCCTCTTCCAGCAGAGAGAAATATGACTAGAGCAGATTTCAATTTGAATACTAATGAATATTCATTAAAAGCTGTGGTAAAGATAAGAAAATATGGATTCAAAAATGATTATTTGTTTGTATGAGCAAATATGTGCATATTTGTCAGTAAACATCCAAGGCTAGGGCTACCAGGTACAGACTTAAGATTCCTCCCTCCCCCAGTCTCCTCCTAATGAAAATTTAAGAAAATGCACTGCATCATTTTCAGGAAAAAGGGTGTCCAAAAAAACAAGATACAAGATAAATATGCACATGTTTGCAATCCTGCTGAGAATGCCAATTTGATAAAGAAAATCTCAGATTGATATGAAGAACACATACATGCTCACGCACACACACAAACACACACACACACACACACACACACACACAGACACAATTACTATGCCTTTTAAACTTTCACCACAGTTGCTGGTTCAGTCTTAGAGGTTGAGCAACTCCAACAGAATGACTTTTATGTGAGTACTACTGAGTACAATACTTATAAAAATTTTGGATGATAGAAGAAGAAGAAAATGGCATCTGGCATTCTGTTATTAAATTACAGTGTGTAGTGTTCACTGTTGTGTTTAGTAAGTTTAAAGTGGCTGGTTGTACCAAACCGTGTAGACCAGTAGAGGGCAGATACAGACAAGTAAAATACATCTACTGAATGTCTAAAGAAACATTATTTACAGACTCATTACTGTCCCTCATTGGAAGACATAAACTTTCTTTGGTAGGTTTCTTTGGGGGTCTTAAAATTCCTCAATTCCTCAGTTAAATTAGATTATAAGAAATGAGCAAAATGCATGAGGTTATACATAATAATATTAAGCATCACCTCAGCTCTGAATAAGGTGGGTTGTGGTAAGTTAGGCACCTTTAATATTTAACTAAATACACGAAACCAATTTAAATTTTGAAAATGGCTTGAGAGAAATTTTAGCAAAACAAATGTATGCGTTGACTTTCCTTGGATTTATGTCTAGAACCACATTACGGCTGTCAGCTTTTGCAGAAAATATGTATCGAGAAATTGTAATTGAACCATTAGAAAACTGAGAAGGTAAGTAAAAGTGATTACAGGTAGGTTACTGGTCTTTATCAGACCACAGCCAAATGCTCCAGATTTAAGGATCAGACAGATCCGTAGGTTTTGTGAGTTGTGATGATGACAAAAGAGCTGAAAGGTCATGACACACATGGGGTGCGCTAAAGGATCTCTCCACATGTTCTACAACATGTGGAAAAGAATAATACTAAACTAACTACTGAGAACAAGAAATTGATAAAGTACAGATTACCACTACTTTGGAGCAGTTAAAATATAAACAAAAAATAATAATATAAGACACTAGATGTGACTGTGTTCCACTCTACAATTCCATGTAGAGTTAAAGGTTAAAAAAAAGTCTAAGCAAAACACAATTGGCTACATTTCTGCCCATTTAAGTAAGAATCATGCTACTCAATTGGCTGTTTTCAGGTCTCATCAGCTCATAATTCTGGTTTAGTAGGTTATCTTCAACCTCCTAGTAGGTTCTTAATATGCCATGAAACAATTTATCGACTGATGCTCTGTAGGGTCTTATCGTGCACTACAGTGTAACCTGTCTGTCATCCCAGGTTCAGAAAGAACATGGAAACTATAAATAAATGAATCTCATAAAACTCCATCTCAATGCAAAGTTCACCTCTCCTGCTGTAATTAGAAGCTCATGTAGAATAAAATGTCATTTCCACCAGCTCTCTTGACTCTGTTCCTACTGTATTTTGAATTGTGATTTGAATTTCCTGTCCACTGGTGTTTTAACGATAGTGAGAATCTACTTCACTTTATCCCTCCCAATCTTTCAATAGTCAATAGTGATGAATAATGAATGACGAAAAAGGAAAGGGAACGAAGAGTAGAAGAGGTGACTGGAGCAGGTGTGGAGCAGGAAGTAGCAAAGACTAGTAAGAAGTGAGGAGGATGTTGAAGAAGATATAGAGTGGAAAGACAGTTGGTCCTGATGACATACCAGTGGAGGTGTAGAAGTGTCTAGGAGAGGTGTCAGTAGAGTTTCTGACTAGTTTGTTTAACAAGATCTTGGAAAGTAAGAGGATGCCCGAAGAATGGAGGAGAAGTGTACTGTTGCCCATTTTTAAGAACAAGGGAGATCTGCAGAGCTGTGGCAACTACAGAGCAATAAAGCTGATGAGCCAAACAATGAAGTGGTGGAAAAGAGTAGTGGAAGCTAGGCTAAGGGCAAAGGGGAGCATTTGTGAGCACCAATATGGTTTGGTGTCTAAAAGGGGACAACAGATGCAGTATTTGTTTTGAGGATGCTGATGGAGAAGCACAGAGAAGGTCATGGGGAGTTGCATTGTGTCTTCGTAGATTTAGAGAAAGCGTATCACAGGGTGCCAAGAGAGGAGCTGTGGTATTGTATCAGGACGTCTGGAGTGGCAGAGATGTATGTTAGAGTGGTGCAGGACATATAGGAGAGCTCTAAGACCGTGGTGAGGTTTGCTACAGGTGTGACAGAGGAGTTCAAGGTGGAGGTGGGTCTGCATCAAGGATCAGCTCTGAGCCCCTTTTTGTTTGCTCTTGTGATGGACAGGCTGACAGATGACGTTAGACAGGAATCTCCCTGGACTATGATGTTTGCAGATGACATTGTGATTTGTAGTGAGAGCTGGGAGCAGGTGGAGGAAAATTTTGAGAGATGGAGGTTTGCTCTGGAAAACAGAGGAATGAAGCTTAGCCGCAGCAAGACAGAATACATGTGTGTGAATGAGAAGGAACCAGGTTACAGGGAGCAGAGGTGAAAAAGGTGCAGGACTTTAAGTACGTAGGGTCAATGATTGAGAGCAACGGAGAGTGTGGAAAAGAGGTGAAGAGGCGAGTGCAAGCAGGTTGGAACAGGCTGAGAAAAGTGTCAGGTGTGTTGTGTGATAAAAGAGTATCCGCCAGAATGTTGTTCGGCTTAGAGACAGTGGCACTGAAGAAAAGACAGGAGGCAGAGCTGGAGGTAGCAGAGCTTAAGATGTTGAGGTTCTCTTTGGGAGTAACGAGGATGGACAGGATCAGGAATTAGGACATCAGAGGGACAGCTCATGTTAGATGTTTTGGAGATAAAGTCAGAGAGGCCAGATTGAGGTGGTTTGGACATGTTCAGAGGAGAGACTGTGAATATATCGGTAGAAGGATGCTGAGGTTGGAGCTGCCAGGCAGCAGGTCTAGAGGAAGACCAAAGAGGAGATTTATGGATGTAGTAAGAGAGGACATGAAGTTAGTTGGTGTGAGAGAAGAGGATGCAGAGGATAGAGTTAGATGGAGGCACATGATTTGCTGTGGCAACTCCTGAAAGAGAACAGCCGAAAGGAAGAAGAAGAAAATCATTATGAATTAGGCCTAATGTACAGCACTCCATAATTTATTAATTCCATAATTTCCATTATTCAATCCCTTAGTGAATCATTGAAAAAGCAATTGATAGACTATCTGACTCAACCTTGATGATGCATTCAGTTATTGTTCTGAACTAACCACAATACAGAAAGCAGGGCAAATCCATGATCTATGAGCTACTAGTGACACATTTCTGTTTTTATATTATTAGATTGAAGCACAGTATTTGAGATCATTGAGCATTACATATTCACTAAATAGCTTGCAATGTTTCTAGCACCTTCTGGTTCAGCACTGGTGTGTATTCTTCTGTGTCTCCTTCAAAAGAATGTCCATCAAAATGTAAACGCAGACCTGTATAGCATTACCTGGAGACAAGGGCTGTAAGAAAACATTCTCCAATTAATTCCAATTCTCCTTTGAACAATTCAATATCGATTCACAAAATCCAGAGATTGGTCTTTACTGCACCTGTTCTCAGTAACATTAAACGTGTTACTGAGAGTTGTTATGTGTTATTTGTGGTTCAGTTAGGGCTGTGTAGAATGTCTACTTTGTAGGACCCTTAGCAGTGGGACTATTGTGACTCAGGTCAGTCAGTTAACTGTTAACTGCTACAGCAGGTGTAAAAGACACAAATGCAAGTTAACTTTCTAACAGCTGTCTGCATACATCAGAGTGATGTCTCGTCAACACCTATACGGCAGATAAAATGTTATGCTTATGTTAAGTTTATGTTTTTGTTCTGTTTGTGCTTTAAATGATTATTAAGGCAGATATGCTTTAATGCTCAGTTGGAACATCTGCTGCTAAAAGTCCATGTCTGGGATAGCATTTATTTAATTTTTGCATCACATTGTGTGCGCACCCTCAAAAGAAAAAATAAGTAATTGACTGAGGTGTCACTCAGGGATCAATACTTGTCCCACTGTGCATCAGTTTAAATGTGTTGCTCTTTGGTCAGATAATGCATACAGACAATATACTGTATACCGCTGTCACTATGCTGATGACTTAATTTGATCAACATCACAAAAATACTTTTAATTGTTGAGAAAATATATATTGAGTAGATGGATAGATGCATTTTATTGTATTATTCATTTCTATCTTTTTTTCTGACTGAAAGAAGACTGACAAACATCACAATCATTAGGCCATGAGGTCTATAAATAACCCACAGGGGAAATTCTGTGGCATTCACATTATTTTTATTGTCAGCATTAACCAGCAGAAGTCAGCAAAGCCTAACAATTGAAAAAAAAGAAGCACTAAAAAACATGCTGTTAGCTTCACATCTTCAAAGGCATCAAACATTCTGTGAGTTACAAATGGTCTCTGATATTGAGTGTTGGCATCACTATCTCCTCACCTTTGCTACACCTTGCTCCACTCCTGTTTTACATGTTATCATCTAATACAGACACTCTGTATTTCCTCTGAAGCCTCTTATACTTGCCGTCACATCCAACTTCTTGGCTGCTTGACTGCTGTTCTTCCCCCCACCTTTCTCCCTGCCTGTGTGAAAGCAGGCAGCAGGTGTTTTGTGACTCAAAGATCAGAGAGCCTCAGAGAGACGGAGCCCCTCTGTGCTAGGCTGTCTGTGTAGGAGGAGGAGAGAAAATCTACACTTCCATTTTCAGAGTCCGTCTTCTCTCAGCATCAGGAGAGAGCCATTATCCCACCCCCGGACCACAGCCGCACCAGTTCAATCCCAGTGCCTGTCTTATCCAAGCTCATGTACTGTGTGCCTCCTACAGGTTGAGGGAGGAGCCTTTTTATTATAAAGCATATCAGCTGAGTTGAGTTGTCATTAGGGAGTGTGGGTGCACACATGTAGGGAGAAATGGGGGGTGGAAGAGACAAGGACATTAAAGGATGCAAAAAAAAAAGGGAACATTTTTTTTATTATGAATATGTAGATGTAATTCTAAAATGCAGTATGCCTTTGAATTTATTAAGCCAATGTAACTCAATTTCACAGCACCCCAAACTGTGATCCAACACTACCCTGAAAACATATTACATGCTGTTGTTCTCTTCTGTAGTTGTTAGAAGAGAACATACATAAACATTCACAGTTTAACTTAGTTTAACTTGTATTTATAGGCTGTTTTATGTGGAAGGGTCTGTGTGTATTGTGTGCTTCAGCCAGAATTTTTGAGATTTGCACAGTAAATGTACCACAAGTATAGAGCTAATGAATGTAATAGTCTGTGGTGTCGTCAACCGACAGTATATGTAGCAAACAGCTTTTTGGCTAATTGCTATGAACAGGTTAAAGTGAAAAAAGAATGAAAGGATCTTCAGGATGAAAATCTCTTATCCATCCAAAGTCATACGTATAATCCATTAGTGATAATTAAAGGTGTTCAGGTGTTCAATGCCCTTCAGTTGCTTTCAGTTACAATGGCTTTCATCATGTTGTTGGAGTCATCTATGCACTCGTCCTCCATCTGTACCCAAGGAGTACAAATTCAGTTTTTAGGTTGCTCAGAAAAAATCCAGATTGTGCTCAACAAATGCCAAATGAAAACCCACATTCAGCACTACAGAAAACATCATAGACAGTTTGACAGTTAGACAGTTTCCTGATGTGAAAATGGATTTATACCTACCTAATTTTTATTCCCAGCTGTGAAAGCATTTGCATATTCTGCCTAATTAATTCAATGTGGAAAATTATAACAATTAACTTTGAGCCGTTAACTGTTCAAAATACTTTCCCCATTGTTCTTCACTTTATAAATTGATGAATGGCGGCTTATGTTACGATTGGATGATGTTGATAACATCTGGCAAGGAGAGACAATCACTTGTTTTGCCTGATAATTCTGTCCTTTCATTAGCAGCATATTGTGAAAATGGATAGATGTATGGATGCATTGATAGATAGATAGTTAGATGGCCACTTTAAAGAGCATTTCCCTACCTTAATTAAGTCTATTAACAGACAGAAGAAACATAGCTTTCACCTTGTGAGTGGATGATTGTGTGGAGGGGAAAAAGCATTTCTGTATGACACAATTCATCTTCTGAAACATCTTGCCTGATTTGCCTCCTGTTTGCTGTACATTGTTTTAGCACTTTGGCAGCTCGTGGTGCATATGGTTCGCAACAACAAAAAGGAAAAAAACATTCCAGTCCATTTCACTGCTAAATCACCACCTGGTCTAAAACACTGCATAATTGGAAGGATCTCTAATTTCCTCCCATCACTGTCTTTGCTTACGTCCTCATGTCTCTGACTTTTATTTTAAAACAAATACATTTCAAAGTGTACAGATTTTCTCCAAACATACTGTATCTTCTTGTGACACTTCTCATTAATCAGCATATATACAAAGCTTCCATAAATTAAGACACTGTGTGTTTTGGATCAATACTACATTGCACTAACCCAGACTACATTTTAAGCTACAATTTCTTCACAGCCAAAATCTACTACTATACTCAGATTGTAGGTGCTCAATGTACATGATCACCATAGGTACGGACACTGAGCGTAGTCACAAAACCCCCTTTCAGTTTGGTCCTTTGACAATTCCCATAAAGTTTTTTTAGTTGATAGCAGTATCAGCGTTGACAAAAACAGAAAGAAGTGTTACTTCATGACATTCTATAAATAAAACATATTAAGTGAAAGAAAAATGTTGAGCTGCACTAACACAGGAGTCTATAGTGGGTGACAGTAGCTATGTGAAAAAAGAAAATAAGTGAGAAACTAATAAGTAAATGAGTTTGTTACAGTTTGACCAAAGGATCAGTTGTGGGCAGTGAAGCAGTTGTGTTGTAGTGGCCAGCAGTGGTATTGCAAACTCAGTGTTAATCACGGGCACACATGATAGTTTTGGGGCCAGTGAGATTTAGATTTTATAGGGGCTTCATTAGAAATGAATTTCTTCAGCATTTCCCTGCAAAATACGGGAGCATTTGATCATCTGGGTAATTTTAAAGGATGAATTCTGGAGGAAGAGAATATTTTTTATGGTATGTGCAGCTGAGCAACTTTGGGAGTAAATGGCATTTCAGGAATCAAATTCTCATAACATATCCATGTTTGACTGAGCTTGAAGCACATTAATGTAGTAAAGAGACGGCTAATAGACAGCTGTCCAACCCACCTTCAAACTTAGTGTCAAATGTCACTCTGGCAGGATCTGGCATATTTCTAAAATTAAAAAAATGACCAGATTTAAAATTAGAGCTGCTGCAGTAAGTCCCTTGCCGGTGAGAAAAGTCTAGCTTTGTTAAACACAGACCGCACATCTGTGGTTTGGGCAAAAAATGAGCTTGTGCCCTTTCGGTAAAAGGTTGAGACTACTTCATCTGTTCTACCTCCCTGGGTTCCCTGTATTTCATTTTTGTTTCCTCTTCATTGCCAACCTCTGTTCCTCCCATGGCTTCTTGTGAGCCATTAACCATGGGGCTCAATCTGGTGTGTCTGATGAGGACAGCTGCTGGGTTAAATGACCCATCTGTATCTAAATGATATAATCAGTATTAATAGAACAGGGACAGATCAGTCCCTATACTGTCAACTATCATAGGACAAGAGGTCACCTTCACCATGATTTTGGCACAGTGCTGCTGATAGGGAATCCACAGAGACACTCACCTGAACCTGTGGGACTATATATTTGTGCACAGTATTGTACTGTGTCAGGAGTGTCATTTGTACTTTATCAAGCTTACAGCAAGTTTTTTATTCATGTTCTGCTCCACGGTGCAGAAACTTGGGGGACGTGGACTCAAAAAATTAAGGTTCGAATGGAAATTATTGATGCAAAGGTATTTGTGTGAAGCATCCCGAGGGATAATTCATCAAAAGTGTCAGTGCAAAGGTTATACTGACGTAAGTGCACGATAAACCTGGATCTAAGCAGGGTGGCTGGAGTCACTGGCTCAGGACAGACAGAGCCCATATTAACAGCCTAACATCAAGCAATCCCAAGGAAATCCTTAAAAAATATATCAAATACTCTGATTTCTTATCCCTCTCTCTCCATCTTGACAGTTTATCAATTTACACTCATGTTGCATGAGTTGGAGTTGATCCTTAATAAGAGCACTAATAGCAGCTTTGATCATGACAAGTGCAGCACTTACACTACACTACTATAATCACTAACTCTCCTAATGTAATCCCTTACTGCACTTGACATCTTCTTCAGTTTTCTTAAGGAGCTCTCTCCTGCTGCCGAACTTTCAACCTTACTCTCATCTCAATTTTCAGAGCTCAGTCTCCCACTCTTGCTGGGCTTCTGAAGTGCTTCCATTCTTGACCATTTCTGCTGTGCATGTGTGTGCATGGGTGCAGGAGACTCTGCCTAATGAAACTGAAGGTGGGGGGAGACAGCATCTATAAGAGAGATCTGAAAATCTTGTTGAATGATACAATGGAAAATAGTTTCCCTTCTTTATACTACAATGATTAAAGACTAAACACTCAGCAGACTGTAAATTTGGACAGACTTGGCAATGTAAACACAAACACATTTACATGGCAAACATCTTTCATGAGATGTATTCATTGCTGGAGGATGGTAAACTTGTTGCCTATTACGTTAGTGAAGAGTCTTAGTCATCCAGGTTTGGACTTATTTCTTCTTGGGTAAAAACGTTTCACTACTTATCCAAGCAGCTTCTCCAGCAGCTTCTCTTCCTAATTTAAAATTTTCTCATCTACCCCCATCATTGTAAACACATCTGTTACGTAAAAGACAGATGACAGTGAGTGTGTGGATCCAAGCGGGAGCGCATGCTACTGGGAACATTTGTGTACTAATGTGTACTTGCATGTGTGAAAGTAGACAGCAGCCCGACTTGGCTGAATTCACAAAATCACCCAAAGGCTTATGGGAAATCAGTGGGTGGACAGGTATGGATCGGTGACAGAATGAGGAGGAGGAGGGGTAGTAGGTTGGATGAGTTTTACTCTCTAACACTGTTATTCTCTCTGTTCCTCTCTTAGGGATTCTTTCTCTTATTTTCTTCAAAATAACTTTACCTATTCATTGATTCAGGCTCCACAGTTTACACTTAACCCGATCATTATCTATAGATGGAAAGTTCTAAATATATAGGACAAGACAAATTTTGATTGCTGAATGATTATAACATATGCCACATAACTGCGGTGAATCAGGCTTAAATCTGGCTATGGACTTTTGCCATCGCTCTCCTCATGTTTTCATGTAAACATGGCAAAATGTGGATTTTATTAATGCCCTTTAGACATCACAGAAACAGAGAAGACTTATTTGCTGAATTGATTTAGTTCAACTTGGTGATTGTGTATAGGACCTCAGATATCTACAACGTATTACTCAAACGCAAGCAGCCAGTTTTGAAGGCTTTTTGTCACTGATGATCCCTAAAACGTGGACAGCTCAATTACAAAAATACAAAGAAAAGAAGGACGGGCCTGTGGACTTGGTACTTTACAAAACAACTCTATGAACACATCATCAAACTGCAGCAGGTAGTAAAAATATGTTTATATTCATGTGAATCTATGTGTGTGATGTACTCAGACACCACAATGTCTATCTTTTGTCTTCTGTCATCATGTCTCCCCTTGATATGATAAGCAAAATAATAGAAACACTTTACAATACTTTTGTATCTTGTGACCACTGTTCTGTGTCACTACATATTTCAGTCCCCCTGTTTCATAACTGGGAGCGTCTGTGACTGTTTAAAGCACAGCAATTCAGACAGATGGATTCTGTCTTTTTGTATCAGGACCTTCTCTAATGTTGCCTTGAAAAGTCAATTACACAAATGATCATCAGATCTCTATTAAAGTGGACACCTTTTGCTAATTAAAATTCAGTATGACAATTTAGTTTGACGCTTGTGGCTAATTTTGATTAACTGTCTCAATCGCTGCAAAATAATTCAATGATGCAGGGAGATGAATTATGGTCAGTTACAGTATACATTCAGAAATACAACACAGATACTAATTAAACTTGGACTATCACTGATCAAAATGACAACATGTGCTCAACAAACTACATAAACTGCATTAAGCTGAAACACATTAACCAAATCCAAACATTACGAGTTTTCGAAAATCACTATTCATTTAATCATTGGGAACAACCGCAAGTTTATATGCAGAGTATATGCACTGTTTTACAGTATATAATAAATAATAATCAATTTCTCACTGCACTCCTTTCTATGTTACTTTTCCGCTGCCTCCTTTTGAAATATAAATCATGTGCTGCTCTATCTCCTGCTGTTCAGCTTCCTCTTTTATTCTCTACAAGTGACAACAGACACAAGCTGAGGTGTTCAGTCCAGCACTGGAGAAAAAAGAAACTCTCATAGCTTCACAAGTTTCATTAATATATAAAATATATAGTAGCTGATATTAAATGCACCACCACTGCTCCCAATTCATGTCCCCTGTCTTCAATGTGAAGCACTCCTCTGCAGAGCTATTTCCATCCCGAACCTCTCCAAAATAGACTTTTCCCAATGTTTAGCTCTCACACCACAACTCTAACAGGATACTTCGAGGTTCTCGTTCTTTTATGATTATTTATCAATCCCCCCCCCCCCCCCCCCCCCCCCACCTCCTTATTGACCCATCTCTCTGAACCAATTCTGTCTATTATGCCCACTATCTCTGACTCAATCTTTTCTCTTCCATCCCATTTCTTACTGCCTCTTAGGTCTTGACATACTTTTCACTGTGGAAGACTGGACAAGGACAAGGGAAGAGGATAACAAAAAGGCAGCAGTGGAGAAAAAAGCAGTTTGAGAGACAGTAGGATGAGAATAAAACACACAAGAGCATTCACAAAGAGCTACGCATTTCAATGAAGCAGTGTTTTACATGCACAGTTTGAACAATCTGTTGCTCTGTTGCCGCCTCTCACTCTGTAGTTTTTTAATTTGTTAACACATACAAATAACTTCTGCCTGTTTCTCTCTGTTGAAAAGGTAATCACAGTGACATACTCTTATTCATCCAGTTCGGGGAATCATTTTTCTGATTCATGCAAAAAGAGCGAGGTTCAGGAGAGGGTGAGAAAAAGACTCACACACTCACGCACACACAACATCCTCAGAGGATAGTTTTATATCATGGGTGATTTAGCCAACCTTCACATTAGCATAGACAGAGGACAGTTAGTTTTTGTGTTTGTTTACTGGAAGATTGCCTTAGGGACGAGCAAAATAATCAGACAGTTTCCAGACAAAGATGGATAAGGAGAGCTGTCGCCGCAGGAACAACTGCTATTTCTACAGTAATGAGGTGGCATGTTTATCGTAAGAGATGGTCAAGACCAGATGATCACAGCTTAAAGTCACTTCATGGTATTAGTCAACTTATTAAGGTAACTAAATTATCTGTTATTGAACCAGACACTGATGGGACTGGTGGTGCTGAACCTCAAAATGTTGAGAACAGTTGACAGTGAAACACAGGATTTGGACTTTATGATGATTTAGTATGAAACAGCAGTCAATACAGTGTTAAAGATACCGTAGAAATTTTTAATTCCATATTAGCATTAGAGCATCATGCAGTTGCTGCAGATTTGTCAGCTGCACATCCATGATGCAAATCTTTTATTCCCCACATTCTAATGGTGCTGTATTGGATTTCGATCTGAGGACTGTGGGGTCCATATTGAGTACAGTGAACCAACTGTCATTTTCAAGAAACCAGTTCGAGATAGTTTTAGTTTTATGATATGGTGCTTTATTCTGCCTAAAGCTGCCATCAGAAGATGATCATAAGTAGGCTGTGGTCATAAAGGGATGTAGATGGTGAGCAAAAAAAAAGTACTCAAAACAATGCTCAGCAGTTACTAAGGAGCCCAATGTATGCTGAAAAAAAATCCACCACATCATTACGACACTAACAGCAGTCTGAGCCATCAATAGAAGGCAGAATAGATGCATGCTTTTTTGTTGTTTATGCCAAATTCTGAAACTACCATTGATATGTCGACACAGAAATTGAGGCTCATCAGAACAGGCAGCGTTTTTCCAATCTTTTGTTCTCCAGTTTTAGCACTGTATTTACATACCTAAATGTATTAAGTTGCTGCCATGTGAGTGGCAGGTGTACCTAATAAAGTGGCTTGTGAACGTGAGCTTGTATAGCTACAACCTATCAAAACCTAACCACGTGTGTAGGTTGTTTATCTGAGTGTCCATGAGTAAATGTGTTTGTGTATTCATAAATCATGAATGAAGTGTCTATTATTTTTTTTCTATGCAGTATATATCTTCTTGGAGACATGAGATCTATCCCAAAAGTACAATACACACACGCACAAAGCACTGTTCAAGCTCAAAAAACTGGATAGACTAAAAACGAGTGGGCGAAAAAACACTCACGCGGTGAGCAGAGGATCTAGTACAGGGGGAATAAGTGTCATGCCTCCGACAGCGAGTAAAATCTGTAATGCCCCTATCTGTTTAAAGGTAATGTAAGGAATGACTCACTGCATTATATACACAGTCTTTCTAGGAGCGGGGTTCTTCTTATGCTCATCAAGGTATAAGAGGCTAGGTCTAAAGCTGTAATTTGTAAGTTGTGAAGTTGCAATGGCATTACAAAATCCATGTCAATAATAAAATAATTGCTCTGATACTTGACAAGTACAGAGCACAGATATCAAAAAATCGGTAGGTTTGTATGTAGGTGTGCGGTACTCTATTAGGGAGACACAAAGATTATAATTTAAAAGGCAGGAAAAAAGAGCAGCGTGTGACATTTGCGCAAAAAGGCCATTCTGCCACCTACTTTGTGTGTGCAACAGAGTTTTTTAGACTTTGCTGTCTCGTTACTTTTGGAGATCAGCTCTCCACAGAGCAGGTTTAAACATGCTGCTGTATTTCATATTGTAGTGTAGTGAAAGAGGTAAAGAAAAGAAACATACATACATATGATAAAATTTATTTTCTTTATGAAGTCTCCATTTGAATATGTACACTGGTGATTTACATTACATAATGTATGAAGTATGCATAAAATGTTGTGTTACACGTGTCATGTAATCTGGATTTGGGTGTACACAATGGCCACATACTATTTGTACAAAGGTTTTTAGCATGCCATAGTCAACGTAAATCACAGAAAATGGAATTTCTCAAGAACAAAATTGTGGCCAATGAAAACACTGAGTGAGACGGTTATTTCAAATGAGGCATAATTGACTTACAACACCTGATTAAACACTTACATTTTAATTCTTTCATCACTCCTGAGGTGGTTCCACAGTCATTCATACTATAAAGCATTTCATCAAGTTCCAATTGCCACTAAGCAGCACCCTTTGGAACATCCATGACCTGCGTGACGGAGAATCTTTACAGTCTCTCGAAGATACTGTACAGCTGATTATCATTAGCTAATAGCCATTGGATTTTACCGTTTTATATCAAATGGCAGGATGATATTTTAGGCTGAAAAAGATAATGTACTGGAAACAGCTGTATGTGCTGCACTGGTTCTGTGGAAATGCCAGTGAGTAACAGAGGGGCTAAGGTCACACACATACCTGCCTCTCACCAGTGTCGATTATTGGTATCATAGTTAACATACAGTACTTCTTTGCTAAGTTTGTGTATGTCTGGAGGATTTAAAGGTTTACCCACAAGGCTGTAGACTCAGCACTAATCATCCCTGACTGACCACAGTATTTCTTTTTCATAAAGCATGTGACAATTTTGAAACAATTTAGAAAAGTAAATTTGAGATTATAGGAGTAATACAAATGACAACATACAGTAAGTTGTTTTTCCTCAGAACTTTTCACTATCAGTAGCACGGTGGAAGGATGGCTAGCACAGCTGACTCACAGTTTGAAAGTTCTTCCTGTGCTTGCATGGGTTTTCTCTGGGTTCAGTCCAAAGACATGCATGTTATGTTAACTGGTGACTGTAGGTGTAAATGTGAGTGTGAATGGTTCTGTCTGTGTATTTCTCTCTGTGTTGGTCCTGAAATAGACCAGAGACCTGTCCAGGGTGGATGCTGCCTCTCGCCCAAGGACAGATGAAATGAGCTCCAGTTCTTCATCAAAATCGAGTAGGATAAGACTTTGTGATTCATTAGATAAATTCAAATGCCAATTCTAGATCCTGCTTGGCCTAATGTTGGAGCAGATCTTGGTAAGCACTGCAGGAAGGACTCTTGGTCCCAGTGGGAAGCTTAGAGTCATGGGGGGGTAAGAATGGGTGGCTGACAGATGGCAATGTACAAAATTTTGCGAAGCTATGGTTAAATAAAGGTTGAAAAAGGGTTTTGTCACTCATCATCAACAGGTGTGTTTGATTATGACTAAATCAGCTAATCAACTTGTAGCCAGCTTAATCTCTGTCTGTCAAACCTTTTAATCAATTTAATAAAATCAGGTGCAGGTGTTTTACTTCTTCACCATCTATTTTACCTCCTAACTAACCCCAGCCAGATTTCAGATCTCAGATACCCAAGAGAAATGGAAGCCAGAGCCCTGTAACAGCCCAGCGGGTGTTTAATAACAAAGCTAACTTGACCCCAAGCTGCTGGCTGCAGGTGTATTGTCCTTTCTCGAGTGCTCGAAGCAGGTACAGCTCTTCTATTCTGTTGGTTTTCTGTCAGATCCAGTCTTGTGTTCAGGCAGGCATCAAGGATACGATGAACTACGTCACAAACCTCAACCCTCAAAGCCACAGGACAGCGGAAATCAAAGCCCAGGTGACTGTTTGCCTAGCCTATAGGTATGTATGTCTGTGTTTGTTTAGGCACACACTGGCAGTTACAGAGGAGCGGCTGTTTTGTTGTTGATATTGCTCCCTCACTCGTCACACAAGGTTAATTGTTGAGATGACCTTTATCTACGCAAACACCTCAGAGACATTACAGGCTTGGCAACACCCTCAGTACGGAGAGAACATAAATACACACAGTGTGTGTGTGTACGTGTGTGTGTGTGTGTGTGTGTGTGTGTTTAGAGAACTGACACATCCTAATCTCAGAGTTTTATATGAAGCCATTGCTCGATTTTTGGCAGGCTGCATAAAGCAATTGAAGAAAATATGATCACAATGTTGACATATATACATGTCAAAGAAACATTCTGAATAAGAAAAGAAATACACAAAAGAAACACACACACACAATCCAGCTGGTTTTAGTAGGACTAGACTGTCTAAACTTGGGAGATTTCAAACATTTTAACACATCTGTGGCAATGCTGAGAGACAAAGGGAATTATTTTCCAATGGATACTTACTGTTGCCTCTGGTGTTCAAATAATTTGAAAGTGGTGTGGAGACCAGCATAAACAAAGGTATTATTGTCAGCCGCATCTCCACCACTATCTGTTAAAACCTCAAATTTGTTAGAAAAGATCAGAGCACAGCAAAAGGGATGAGAAACTGTCAGAGGTTTATGTGGGCTTAATTAGGCAGGTCTGGGCAAGCGTGTCTGAAAAAAATCTTGAAAGACAGTCCAATTACTAACTTCAGTTGAGGCAAAAGGTTTAGCTTTTTTTCTCAAGGCAATCTGTTCCATCCTACTGAACATACTGAAGCTGGAAATGTAAGTAGCATTAAGACATGTTTGGCCACAAGGGGCTGTAGAAGCTGAAAAAGAGAATATTTTCTTTGTTGTGCTGCCTCCTATACATGGGTCTGTAGATTACTAAATGTTGACATATACAGTAGTATATAGTGGTTTATCAGAATTTTCTCTGATACAGTTGGTAATATCTCCAAATAGCTGCTTTGCTGACAATGTTTCTGTCACTATGAGGGATAACCCTCAAATTGTTGCCAGTTTTTGTTGTTCATACAGTATAAAAATTCTAATAAATGTAGCATCTTGCTGGTTCAAGAAGAGCGTAAACACAACACAAGATCATCTACTGTAAGGGGCTTTAACTAACATTTGGCTTCACAAAAAAACGTAAGTATGTCATCAGTCAAGATTATGAATACTATGATACTTTCATTATTACATTACACACATTTATAAATACAAGACAGAGATCCCCCAGATAATGTGGCGCTACTGCATGCTGTGTAATCCTTTTTATTCTCTTTCAAGACAGCTGTCTTTTTCATTAAATGTGGGCAAATAAAAGGAAATAAGCAATAAGCATGCTTTTAATAATACAAACATGAAAAATAAGGCAAATTATCTGCTGGAATGGCTGTGAGTGGGAAATTGAATTCTTTCCAAATTTGGGTACATTTCTTTGCCAGACTCATCTCAGTAGTTTGTTCCAACCTTTGGCCTCTTGCACAAACACAACAGGGCATGTGCTTGTTGCCAGAGTTACCTCTGTTCCACCTTGCTTATTTCAAAGTAGTCATTAAGAGAGAGGTAAGTAAAGATAATTGTCTCACATACAGTACACAGGAGGCACTTGAGACACCTCAAGCAGTTTAGATATCTTTCTCTCTTTCTCTATATCTTTACAGCACACACACACACACACACACACACACACACGTGCATAGACAAAGATACTGTACAGGTGGTTCATTAAGGTGCTTAAGTGAGTGAAGAGAATGGGTGAATGGAGAGTGGATGTATTCATTAACAGCCACAGGCAGGTGGCTTTACAGACTCTAATGAGAGTATAAAGGGGAAAAGCCAGCTGAAAGGAATTGGACAATATTTCCTCTTCAATATTATTATTATTTTGCCACACAATGTAGCAGCCATGACATCTGGATGAGCTCCACAAGTGTGTGCATTTGTGTATCGGCATCATATCTGTCAGTGTTGGTGTGTCTTTATGTGTCTAGTTGCATGCTATAATTGCTGATGAGTTTGTGTAAAGCATGCCAAATCATTGTCCCCCTGTCTTTTAGCACGGGAGGAGCTGAGGGAGGGAGAGACCCTCGGATCCCCAAATCCAAACCACAGCTGGCAGAGGGCGATAAGACAAACAGGCTCCCCGATCAGGGTGCAGCTGAATAGTAGCAGAGGAGGAGAAGATGAGAGAAGAGGAGAGAGAGGTGTGTGGTGGAGAAATGTCACAGTTTTATAAGACCTACACAGGGACTATGTGTCCTCGTGCATGTCTCTGTGCACATTTCTGTGTGTGTGTGTTTGAAATTGTACTTTCATATTGGGGCATTAGCCTGTGCCATTACCCAGCCCTGTTTCCCATCTGTCTATATTTTTTTCAAAGTGCTATACTAAAAATGCCAAACTTCAGCAAGGTCAGAAAGACACAATCATAGATGAAAACTCAAGTCTGGCATTTGTAAGTCTAACAATGCAAGTATGACTCGCGATAAGAGAACTGGCCTGTTATTTTCTGAACAGTGCATCCCAACACAAACAGCTTTGGCTACAAAAGGTAAGGAGAGAGTATAATGTATAAAGCTAATTTGAAGGTCAGGTTGGCAGAAATTTCTGCTAAACTCAAAACGATATTAATTCATTTCACACAGTATCTTCATATATGTTGTTATAAAGCTATGATCAGAGTGCGTGCATAATTGCTGAAAAATGTCTGTATTAAGGGTGACATCAAAATACACATCAACTCTGACTGATCAGAGGGGAGGCTGGGATCTTGGAGAAGCATGGTATTAAGAAATCAAACTGCAAGCAAAACACTCTGCTCTGTGACAGAGTCTGTCCATGTGTTTGTGTATCTCTGACAGCACTAAAGCATATCACTTCCATCCATAATACAGTGTGAAAAGTGCTCCTACTTGATTGATTTGTGTGGAAACCTATACTTTGACACTGTGACACAGCAATTGTTTTGTGGCAGAAAACAGTTTTTGTCGAGCTGGCTGAGGGCAAGGGGGCTGATAAAGGAGGTTGAGGATGAGGACAGTGGAGAGGGGATTATTGTCATAGCTGAGTGGGCTGTCATCACTGCCACAATGCAGGTTTAAAAAAAAAAAGGCAGGGAAGAAAGGGATGAAAAGAAGGGAGGGAGAGGGGAGGAGGATTTCCTACAGAGCCAAGTCGCCCTGCACTTTGACTAACAAATGAGAGACAAATGGGGCTATCAGCATTAGTGGGGATCTTCAGCTCCGACGGACACATCATTTCATGTTTATTCCAGGAGAGAGCTCTGACCAGCATGTCACTACACCTCTCTGTCCTCCTCTCCCTCTCAACTGAACTTTACTTCTTCAGTTCACGGCAGTCAAAGCAGCTGCCACTTTCCTGTCACTTTCCTGCTGTACGGACACATACCCACACACTTCAGGTGACAATTTATGAAATTCCGCCTTGAATTTTAAGGTGTGTTTGCACTGTGCAATCACTGCTTCGCGTAGCTTTAGTTTGGTCAGCCATGGTTATATTCACAACCCAGTTTATCAAGAGGCTTGACTCTGTGATACTTATGGCAAAGTTTGATCCATTAAAAAAAAAAGCACAAAGTACCAATCATTGCTTATTAGAGCAGAGCACTAGCAAAGTCGTCATTATTCCATTCTATCTTTAGACTGGCTGTCTAACTCAACACTAAGTGAAAAGCAGTGCAGGGGATTGTTAAAAAGCTGCTATGAAACAGACATAGAGGGAACAATTCATCTCTGCCCACAATTCATCTCTGCTGCTGTGAAGCCACAGCAAAGTAGGAAGCAGGAGCATACACCTGTATGTTTTTTCTGTCTCTGTCGAGTGCATAGCGCACACACATACGCACACACACACACACACACATTCTGTCAGAGTCTTTCCTTCGTGTACATTTCACTGACTGTCTCCTAAAAAGGAAAGCAAAACATAGAGAAATGAGAAACAGTTTCACTCTGAAACAGGTGTAACAGTCTCTGTCACTGACTTTAGGGCACAAACACACACATAATGCGACTACTCACACATGTCCCACATGCACTGATTCCTGAGATTGAAATTGGCTGCACGCATTGATTTATATCTAATGTAAGAGATTTGTTACAGCGTGAACCATTCCTTCAAAGACCAGAGTTGCAGGACAGATGCTGAGAATATGAGATACATCTCACTGTATACAGTGTCCTGTACTGAAGTTACCATAGAGTTTAGCCAAAATCCAGAGTAGCTACAGCTAGTGCTAGCATTAGACTCCCTGCCCCTGCTCCACTATGCTCTTCTACCTTCCACTACACTCAGCACGTTAGGTATTTGTCATGATCAAATTACAAAAAAGATGAGAATGCTGCAAAACACACTGGTTAAACAGGCGAAGCTCACTCAAAGATTCTCTGTAGTGAATATTTCTGCACCACTGCCAGTGTTGTTCTGTAAGTCTTTTTAAATCATATTTCCTAAATATTCAAAGATTATACTGTAGCTTTAAATCCACTTCACAACCTACCACACACAGTCTATTTTGGGGCAACCAAATAACAGTATTATGCAGTCTATCAGTCAAAGCCCACTGAAATCAACCTGTTGTCTTCAAATTCAAACCCAGACCAATAAGCAACAGATATATACAAACAAAGTATTATGTTAAACAGAATATTGTAAGTCATGTATGTATCATTAGCCAGACACCCATTTTTAAAATATGGCTTCTTTATTGATCCCTATTGGGACCGTGCAGTTCATGGATAACTGCTTTACCAAATGAGCCAAAGTCACCCTATTAACTCCTGCATCTATTCTCCTCAGCCTAAAATGAGTGTTACTGTGATAGTTTGGGTGAAAAAAGAGGAGAAAAGACCAGAGAAGACCTGGCATTACAATCCAATATTCCTAAAGTGTCCTGTGCCAGGGTTACTGTGGGTAGTGAGCATGTGAGCACAGCATGCTAAAAAGTTTTAATGGTATGTCTCTATCATTAGCTTGCACACATAACATTGCAAGTAAATCTTTTTTTATTGAGCCATTGAGCTGCAAGTCAACAGACTAGACTGGATTAATATCAGTTTTTTGAAATCAAACTGGCTGAGATGTTACTGATGTGCTGCTCATAATGACTCTGAAGTGCCATTGTTTTTCCATTCACGTAGAATGAGTTTATTAGGAGCATCTGTAAGATTCAATGAACTAATCGACCCCGTCCTCTCTCTCCACCTTTCTAATGTAGCATTACATCCAAGGACAAAATGAGGAAGATGCTAAAAATATTTCCCATAAGCATTATGCTGGTATAAAGCCACACTAAGAGGCAGGCGAGTGCTGACAGAGGGTCTGTTCTAGCTGCTTGGAGGTGGTGACAGAGAGCAGCTGTGGCATTATAGTTCTGAATAAACAGATCAACAGGCATCAGTCTCACCTCTAGTGTCCAATGTGTGTGTTTGCCTAGTGTGCTTCTAGGCTCTACTACTCACTAAATGGATGCTGCCTCAGTCCAAAAAACTTTGATTTGATTCAATGCCTGCAAAGCTTCTTGAATAAAAACGCACACATTTAAAGTTATTTCATTTGTCACAGAATTTAATTTCTGAGCTTATTAAACTGGTGTTGCCCATTAACACTGTGTTTGTGGGGCAGTGTGAGTTTTATCTTGCTGCTCACCCCTATAATACATATTAGATGTTTCCTTTTTTGCACAAGGGTCTGTTAGAAATACGAAAGGTTCAGAGAATAAAGGATCTGAGGCCAGGAGACACAAAGAGGGACAACTGAGAGGGCCTCTATATGAATTTTTATCCTTGGCTCTGTTCTCCCTTATTTTAGACATGCACACAAACACACACACACACACACACACACACACACACACACACACACACACACACACACAGCTAACCATGAATCTTTGATCCACTCTACTTTCAGCTCAAACATTTTTCTAGCATACGCACAGGAATTAGGGGGAAAATTCAACAAGCCAGAGTTGCTCATTGTAGCACATTAATTCAGTGAATGACTGAACTCTGCCATCACTGTATGAGATGAGGTCATAGTTATCACAGACTGTGCCAATATGCAGATTGTTAAATGTACGTTGGACAGCACCCATACAAACACCCTCCATCTTAGACATTTTTGGTATTATCAGTATTTGGGAATATAAACAAATTTGATTCAAATATACTGGCCAATTTTAATACAAGCAAATAACTTAGGCCTACATATTTTGATTATGTCAAGTGTGACAAATCACTGCACAGTATGTGTGCATGTGCTCAAGATAATCAGCCTGTATGTAAATAATGCAGTTTTCTCTGTAGGTGGTTTTTACGTGCTTAATTTTTCAGACATGAGAACGCCCTCTGTTTCTTTGTCATCACAAATTTAGCACAGCTTAAAAACTGAAAGCAGCAAGGACAAAAAAGGAGATTTTGAAACTTTTCCTGTTAACACAAAACAAAGACATTAGCCTAAGAACAACAATAATTGCTATCAGGTCTTACAAAACAATACTGGAAGCATATCTGATTCAAAACAAACTGATAATGCAAATAGCTCTGGTTTCAAAATGTAAATAAAGAGTTAACAGTAATATAGCAGAAATAAAGAAAAATTAGAAAATAATTAACAGAATACCTGATAAGGAGTGAACATAAGCATAAAGTTATTTTGCAAATTTTTTGTAAAGCGGCATTTCTCACAATTAACAGACTGAAAATTTAAACATTTATTACTTTGGAGGCACAATAAAAAGCATCTCGTTGCATTGGAAATGATTCACCCTGGAAGTACCGCAGATGGTCTGCCTGTGCTGTGTAAGTCACTTCACAGCACAATGCATGAAGAGTAACATCCCTAAATTATTTATCATTAATTGTTATTTTCTCTTATGCTTTTTTTAAGGCTGACTCATCTCTTGCATATATAAAGGCTGACAGTAAAGTAGGACATTTATGTTTCGCTGCTTTAACTATATAACCTTAATCTGTGTTTACCCTGTTGCTCTCACTTAGCTGAGGGGGTAACATGAATAAATCTACCTCAGTAACAAACAAGTCCTATACACATAATGCATACATACACACATCATCACTTCCCATCTATCTCCCCAGTTCAGTCACGACTAGTGCACCCCCCCAGGCATGAAAGGTGGTACTGGAACTAATAACTTAACACCTGCTTTAATGACCTTTTTCACCTCTGAAAAGGAGACTTCTGTGCAGTAAAACCACATTGTTTATGCTGCCTCTCATCCATATGAGTGTGGTATAGGAGGTGAACAAGTGGGAGAGGACAGATGGAGGGTGAAAATTGAAGGTGAAAGAAAAGGTGAGAAAAATCGACCATAGACATCTACCTCTTCCTTGTCATGTCTAATTGCTCCCTAACATGAACGTTTACTCCTGAATATCAATAAGATAGTACTAAACACATTGACACAAACATCCCTGCTGTGAGGATATTTCCCTGTATGAATAATTCCACCACACACAAATAACCCTTCAATACAGAAAGTTCACAATAATGATTAATGCTGATGGGTTAGCATTTGATGCCATTTTGTCAAAAAGTGATCCAGGATTAAATTCACTGAATCCCTGAATCCACTTAATTCCTTTCAAATTTGACCTTTGCAATGACCTTTTAGCCTAATTAATATTTACAACCATTAGAGAAAATAAAATACCTACTTTTTGCCCTTTTCAAAACTATGCCCCCAAATCAAAGTTGGAAAACTGATCAGATTGTTTAAAGTTAGTAATATGTTTTTTTTTAAGTGAAAATTATATGCTGCCATCAAGAGTTGAAATTTGTAATTTTCTTTCCTTCTTTGAAGGTATGTACAATATGGAATTAAGGTTATTTAACCTTAGGTGAAGTTTGGCAATTACCTGAATGTACTGTCTTCTAATAAGCAAGTTTTGGTAGCTCACTGATTTTATCAATCTGGAAAAACAGCAGTGGCTACTGGAGAGCAGTTCATTTTATGTTCCAGCAGAGGATTTCTCATCAGCCATCACCACCTAAAATCACAGTTTTGACAGTTAAACCGATAAATAAAGTAGTGAAGAGTAAGAAGACAAGGACAGGAATGAAAGAAAGGATAAAAGCGCTACTTCCTGCATGCATACACACGGCCACACTACAGTGAATATAATAAACTAAGTATGATTGGCCTGTTAAAGCATCGTGAAAACTCCAGGCTTTTTAACACACATAAAAATAAAGTTTAATTAACTGCTTCAAATCCCAAACTGTGCTTATTCGGCTCAGTGCGAGTCAGGGGCACCATTACACACCATCAGTAATGTCTCCTCTGGTGCCAAAATCCTACTGAGCCTCTCTCAGTCATGAAAATCCAGGAGGACAACAACAGGCCCATATTTCAGCACATGAATTATATGCCAGCCTCATTAATAACTGTTATCCTCCTTAATGACTTTGTGAGTGTGCATTAGAATGTGCACGTTGGGTCTCCTTAATTCATCCTCATTAGAACAAACATGTTGTGGTTATAGCAGAAAAGATGGTAAACGAAAAAAAACATTCTTCAGACAGGTGCTGCTCAATGACTTTCTCCAAGTACAGCTTTCATTAGGTTTTAGAATTACTGCACACACTGGCTTAAAACAGGGTATTACTGCTGCAGAGTAAAGTGTGAAAACAATTCAATATCATGCTTGGTAGTACATGGTAAACATAATTTTACAAATACGTTAAATAGAAAGAAAGCATTTTCAGTCAGCTTTTATATTTTTTATATTTTTAAGTTTAGCTTTTATCTCATAGTCTCAAGCATTCCCAAATGTTCTGAAATGCGGATAAAAAATATAATTACATGAAGGTGGTTGAGAATGTTTCTACAGGGGAGACATAAAGACCAAGTTGTCAGGAAGTGTCCCTTCAGACAAACTTGACCTGGACAAACATGCATCGTGTATGATGTAATGAGTTTGTTGGTCACACCGTAAATTGCAGGTTAGGTGATATCCAAGGTCCCAGAAAGACTGGGTTGCACAAAGAAGCACCTGACACATTCAGAAAATGTGTGGGACAGGGGAATTAAAAGCATATAAACATAAATAGAAACCCAAGTCAAGCTCTTTTAGTAGCACAAAATAGAACCATCTCCAATGAACATGACAGTGCTTAAAATACCATATTAAGCACCACAGCAGCACTGCTAAAAATTTCACATCACAGAAGGAAATATGTGAGCTGCATGTTACATTGACTCAATACAGTGTTGGCCAGTGTACAATTTTGTCTTTTTGTAATGATGATCACTAACTCCAAAAAGTAAACTACCTCAAAGAGGAATCAAAGGTTTTACATAGCAGTGAAATAATGACTGTTTGTTGATCATTTGTCTGTCAATAAAGTTTTACACTAAGCAGGCCATGGACATGTTGCGATGATCCAATGACATCTCAGCTGAGCTGATTTGAGTAAGACCCTGTCTAAAACATATTGTAGCAGCGTAGAAAAATAAAGGCTATTTTGTCCAACAGTTAATCTTTCGTTACTCTTTGGCCCCATCAACCTCCAACCCTTTCAGCGCTTCCCCCGTCTCCGCTTCATATACGACATTAGGTTCCCATCAACCTTTGATGTCAACGTCAGTGGCTGCCGCAGTGTTCCAGTTTGGTAACAATCCCACTGCTGTCATGACTGTCACTCTACCAATCAATCAAACCTGCCAGTATGTGAGTGTGTGTGTGTGTCCGTATGTGCTGATTAGTGGACTCCATTAACTCTTAAAGTTCTGGTGCCAGGCCACGGTGCCTGGGGAGAAGCACTTATGGAATGTCAGGTTGCTGTGTGAGTAATCTGTTTACCAGTGCCAGCAGCAGATAGCCGGGGGAAAATAGGATTTTCAAGTCCACAACCAACAAGCAAACACCCAGAGTGAACAGTGTTCAAGGGAGTTGATTTAAGCAAATAGATTGTCAAGAACACAAATATGTTTTGGACTTCTAGAGCCCACGTCTTTAGAATTTACAAGGGTGTAATACGGCTGAGAGAAACTAAAGGCTGGTTCAACACTCAGGGCACACAGCGACGCGGCCCTGCAAAGCTGCACGCCAAAGTGCCTGCTCAGCATTTTGACATTTCTCAATAGCCTTCTCTCCCACAACTGTAGCACTTTGAACTGTATTGTAGCCTCCAAAACTAAATTGGTCCCATTTCCTTCCACCCTTTTTACACTGTGCATATTTAGTTTGTGGAGGATTTGGCTGACTTCAGCATGTCTCGTGAGAGAGATAAAGACCAAGGTGTCAGGAAGTGTCCCCTGTGACAACCTGGCCCCAGGCTGACAGAGGAGCAGTGATGAAGGCTGCCACTTTTGGGCCAGAACATGGGCAGTTGTGCCTGCCAAGGAGCGAATAATGTGGGGCAATGCCATGCAGTCCACAACTCATTGTTTTAACACTGATTTAAGAAGAACAGAGATGAGGATTCTTCAGAAGTCAAGCTGGAAATTTAATTTCTTCAGCTCTGATGATGTATTTGTGTTTCTCAATTTGTTTGACTACTGTAGGTAAATTCATTACCATTTCTGAGCAAACAAGATGTCGTGTAGTTCAGGTCTTTTGAGAGTATTTAATCAGTTCATGTGTGGTCTATCTAGTCTTGGAGGGCTTCAGTCATTTAAGCTCTCTTGCCACCTTTAGGAGGGATTTTTCTGTGGGAAATATTTGACTTGATCTAGAAGTCATAAGTAAAACTTGATCCAGATTTTTTAATCAAACCTAATACTTTGCCTCAAACAAAAACATAAAAATGTAAAACTTTACCCACAGAGACCAAATTAAGAAGCTGTTTCAGTATCTACAGTTCAAGTATAACTCTGTTGCTAGATGGAAACTACGACATTGAAACAGTAACACTTCTCATCACCACTGACTGGAAACAGACATTAATCTTGGCTTGATTAGCTATCGGTTAGACATTGTGTCCACTGAGAGACATTGAGTGTAGTCTGACATGGAGGCTAACTGACAGATATTGACCGCTGTTGTTTCTTTCCTCACTATTTCACAATTGTGACTTTACTGTATATTGTATATGTGTGTGTGTGTGTTTGTGTGTCTGTAAGTTAGTGTGCAGTCTTGTGTGTTATTGACTAGACCTTGTCCAAAGTTCTGTCAGAACTAACTGATTGATTGTAAGACCAGCTGCAGTGCTCTCCCACATTGCCATACTTCAGGCCAAAACCCAGTGTGTGTGTATGTCTCTATGTGTGTTGTGTGAGTGCATGAGAGTTTTTACTTTGACAAGAGCAAACCCCAGGGTTCCTCTAATCACCTCTACCTTTCTCCTCATAACTCACTGCTGTGCTGTCAATCACACCAAAGTTGTGACTCACGCACTTTAGGTGAAGAGACCTCAGTAGGCCTTTTATATCTCAGTCACTTGTTGTCTGCTTGTCTGTGCTGTCTCTGCTTTTTTGTCATACAGACCAGAAGAGGAGAAAGTTAACAATACTGTATTTTTTAAGAGGACAGTTGTGCTAAGACCGTTTCTTGTACGTGTATGACTTATGGTGTAGCAGCCCTTAAAACACCATAGATAGGAGCAAGCCGCATCTATGCAGCTACAGCAAAAACAGAGTGTGAGATGTGGCAAAGCAATTCAGGAATATGCACAAACGGAGCAGCAACATCTTTAATAGTTTTCAATTTAAATCATGCTCAAAATGTAGATAATAATTCTTCTCTATTTTTCTTTCAAACACAAATGCAAAACTTAAATATATTCAGTTGAATGGCAGATATGGCAAAACATCAAATCCATCAAATGCAACTTGCAGAACATAAGAATTTAATTAAATTATAGTTTAAATTAAATTATAGTTTACATTTTTTTAAATAGTTTCTTACACACTTGAATTTGTCATCGTGCTGTAGTCAACAAGAAAATGGAGAATAGAGCATCAGACAGCAGACATCCTTTCCCCTACATACGGTTTGTGGATGGTGATGTATACCCTTCATACCTCCTCTACACAACTGTGTACAGCACTCACACACACACACCAACAATGGCCCCCTGTCTTAAAACTGAGACTGAAAGCCTCAGGTTATAAAGGACTCTTTCTCTTATACACACACACACACACACACACACAAACAGAGACACGACACATACAGACTATGTCCGATGGAGCAAAGACACAGGAACAGAGGTTATAACCTACATTGTAATACACAGAAACATTGTTTGGCTTGGTGCCGGCCGTCACTCTAATGGAGAATGGCTGGGCTAATGGACAGAAAATCATCCTCTAATGCATATCAGATGTTCAGAGTGACAGCACAGCAAAGCGATACAAAGACACAGCGATGACACGAGGCTCCGTCACTTTCAATCAATCAATCAATCAGTCACTGATAAACATCTTTGACACAGCAACTGTGTCAGACTGACATGAAAATTAAAAATCTTGTACATGTGTAACATATAAAATCCAATATTTTGTGTTTTCAATCTCTGCTGTCGTCTAATCTCCTCATCCCCACTGTCTTCCCAACTGCCATTGCATATTTCTCCTCTCCTTTCCTCTTCTCCCTGTAGGCACTTTTAAATGAATGTGTTTACAAAAAGAAGAGAAGGAGAGATGGAATCGGGGAAAGGTGAGCAGGATTTATTTTAATTAACAATCACCCAGTTCGCCGTAGAGTCAGTCAAGATTAAAGCTCGTTACGATTGATTCTGGTTTCCTGTGTTAAGCTACGGCCCGACTGTAGCTGAAATGTGTCAGGACAGGGATGAGGGAAAGAGTCTGCATTCAGGACGGGCAGTGGTAAAGCTAAGAGGTGAAGGCAGTGGTTTAGAAGCAGATGCAGATAAAGCAGCACTGTTAGAGAGAGGAATATATATGATATTATTATATAATGTGATTTGTGAGCGTAGAGACAGAGTGAGGGGGAGGCGTGTGATATAGTTAGAGAAAAAAGACTGAGAGTGCTGCTGAAACGGGGAACTGTCAGTCAGATTATTTAGAAATATAGTGATTTTGGGAGGATGGCAGGGCTGGATGGATGTGCAATTATGTAAACTTCTGCACTTCCACATGCAAACATCTGATCTACTTTACCTTACCAGCTGCAAATTTGAACGTCAGTAAGAACTTTGGATCTCAGGTGGGCAGTTCTGATATAATTACAGGACTATACTGATGGAGAGGAGTTGTGCATTAGCAGGATTTGATTGGCAGGAAGAGTCTCTGTAATAGGGCAAACAACACCTACAGACTACCAAAGAGCATCGCTGGGATTTGCCTGGCAAATGCTATGCTGTCTGCAACTTAATTCATCTTCTCACACATTGCATCTGTCCTTTCTCTGCCCCTTCCCTTCCCAACTGCCGTTCATTATCCCTTCTTTCTCTCCTTCCTTTCGTGATGTAACCAATGTGACAGATCAGCCTGAGTGAATCACTGCAAGCACTCCTCCAAGTAGGAATTAACATCCAAAATTCTAGCACTTCCTGGAGGAACCTGGGCCCAGGAATCCAGAGACGATCCCTGCTGAGCCACCGTGTGTCACACATGCCCTGGCAGATGTAATGACACATTAAGTGAAGGCTTTTAATTAGAGCCAGTGGCCATTACAAGCCTAAGTTAGCCTAACCAAAAACTGTCGTGGTGCGTAGGTGACTCTAGGCTTAACTCCCTCTGACAGGCTCAATTACGAAGGCAGTCTTTGTCCTGGAATCAGTTTGGTGTAACAAATGTAAATTAGGGTTTTTAACATTAGGGGCTTTGCATTAGTCTGTGCATTGGGTTGAATATCATCAAAATGCTTTACCTCAACACCTATACTCTCTCATTAGGTTAGAATTTTGGGAGGGGGGTATTATCTATGTTGCTGGAGATCCAAATGGACATCAACTTGCCTGCTAATCCACATATTTTACACACACACACACACACACAAACTGTACATGTGCACAGATTCACAAATGAACTTTTAATAATACAAAACAGCTGGGGTTCCATGATTTCACTATCTGGATAGTCTGAATTTTCTGATAGTATAATTTAATAATAGCCCAGGAATTTCTTGATTTAGCCTGAACAAACAGCAGTATAGAACTGTATATTTTTTGTATTTTAGCATTAAAAATGACTTCCATGGTTAGCCATTTACCATTAATTATCATGAATAAATAGATTTATTTTCTCTCAAACAACAGTGCAAATTCTCCCAAAAGCAATGTTAAATATCCCACTACATTCGGCCATTTTACATGAATAGTTAAGTGTTGATAAAAAAATAATAAATTGAAGTATTTGACAGATTGGCAGGCAGGAGTGGCACAACACTCGGAATGATAAAAACAAATTGATCACAATGCAAAGGAAGTTTATACCTGGAAATGTTGGTAAAACCTGACAATTTCTCCTTGAGATGATGAAAGGGAGACAGGCTGCTAAAGACTCCTGATTTACCCGGATCTGTATTGAGGTAAAGGAAGCATGGCAAGGTTGAGATAATAACTGCATTTGCATAGGTGGAGAGAAGCATTGTATGTGTGCGTGTGTGTCTGTGTGTGTAGGTGTGTGTGTGTGTGTGTGTGTGTGTAGGTGATATTATTTCTCTTGAGTGTGGCTTGTGAGGTGGAGGAAGAGATTACTGCACCACGCTTCTATAATTACCTTTCATCTCTCAGCCAGTGCTCTTAAACACAACAGGGATTGCCAGGCTACCACACACTCCAACACACGCACAGTGGGGCGCGCTTCAGCACAATGTAGCAGGCTGAGAGAGAGTTATTTCTAGAGGGTTACATTTCACTAAAATGGAGATTGGAGACCACCCACACTACCTTTAAGTAACACAGGTCAGCTTTGCTTTCAGTGCACGCACACACACACACACACACACATTCTCTCTCTCTCTCTCGCTCTTTCCGACTCTCTCATCTCGTTCATACAAGTTGCTTGTAAGTAAGACAAATGACTCACCTGTAGCTGTCCTGCCCACACAAAACCCACTTAAGAATCCATTCGCACAAGTCATGCACTCACATTACACTATATACTGCTTCATTTTAATGGGGATTATGCAGAAAATCACCTGTCACCTGTTCTTCTTTTGTCTCTCACACACACACACATATACACACACAGAAACAGAATACACTTTTTTGCAGTCTGCTGCTTCTGTAGTGTGAAACAAGACAGATAGCTTTGTAACACTGACAAGAAAAATCCTTATTAGCCATGAAAACTATCAAGTCCACATATATCTTAGAGTTGACAGTGTCCTACAAAGATAAATAAACCATGGAAATCAGGGCTTTGAAAAGGGAATTAAAAAATAATGCCAGAAGTAAATTGCTCTGCCACACTGAACGTCTTTAGCCCCTCACCCTCGTTCAACTATTTAAAAGGACTTGTTGACTTGCTATGGACAGTCAGACACAAGGGACCATTTCAGCAAGCTGGACTGAAAAGAGGCAAGGAGAGAAAGGGGAAATTGCTGATTCTTGAAGTTACAGAACATTTAATCTCCTCCACTGTCACATTTAGTAAACATCTACCATCCATCTCCTAATCAGGTGTGTATTATATGCTAATCTGCGTCTGATTGCAGAGCCAAAACTAAAGTTTCAACAATACTCTGACAATAGTGGCCCAAAGAACAGATTGCAGTGTGATGTGGAGTCGGAGAAGCTCTCCAAAACCCACTGTTTGTCCAAGCATGACAGTCGGCACCACTGTGTGGGTTGGGCTGACATGATTTACAGTACCTACTGTACTTTATGTTCAGTTGTAAATGCTTTTGAATTCAGTTTTTTTTTCAGCTTTCAGAAATGGTTAGAGAAGGTGAAGTTGCCGCTTCTTAACACACCCACACATACGCTTTGATATACACAACAATATTCGCAGATAAACTCAGATTCTGCAGATTCCCACACATTGTCTGCAGCAACGCATATGGTTTTACTGACACGCCTTTCAATATTTTCTTAATTTTGGATGCATTACATTCGTGCTGTTTAGCTTCCATTCTGTTGAGTATAGTGCAAATTATTATGTCCCCCTTAAGCTGGAGCCACACAGCTGTCTGGACATGGCACAACTTCTCTCTGGAGGCCTGATATGTGCTCAGTCATAAAGGGAAGGATTTTATTTGGGCAGCTGGCATTTAGCAGGCAAACGGTGCCCACATAAGCATGGAGACCTGTGAGCTACAATGTGAGAGTGGAAGGCTGTGGTGATGGGAAAACACCTCAAGAGAGTCCTCAGCTCACAAAGGAGCACACACAAAGCTGAAAGCGTTCATTATATCGCCATAAACCTGTCACTTGTTTATATCAGCTGGAGGACTCACCCCCCACTCACACATGCAAGGCAATAATTGCACAATTTCGTACCGAATGCTTTTCCCCCAAAACCACCGCAGACATAAAGGAAAGAACCTGCACTTTTGCCTCGACAACCCTCATGACATGAAGGTCTCTCGGATGTCTTCGAGCGGGGAAAATGGGTCCTTCTACAACTAACCACAAACGCTGATCGGAGAGGTTTCTGTCTGAAAGTGAGAGGGAACCTGCTCCATAATTTGGGCACTATATATATAACAGACAGGTTTTCTTTACTGAGCCTTTCACAGCGACAATGAAGTGGTCTCCCATTGCTCAGCCGGACCAGAAAAAAATCATTGCCTTGACATCATTAACATTATTACATCTTTTGCGCAACCACACTCAACAGTGAGATTAAAAGATTCAATATGTGCGTTTTTTCCCACACACACACACACACACACACATATATATATATATATATATATATATATATATATATATATATATATATATATATATATATATATATATATATATATATATATATATATTGTTTTGTGCTTTTTTAACTCGTCGCCACTTTGGTTTTATTCAGGAAAAATGAATCATGAACACTTCACTACTTTAATGAGGCAGCAACTACAATAATAAAACTGAAAAACCTTGTTATCATAGAAGTTGAAATTAAAGTACAACAAAAAAATGTATAAAGTTGCATAAACTTGCTGTGGCGCAATGAAAATATGTGTTGAGATTTCTGGCAAACAGGTTGTGACATTTCAAAGCCACCTGAAGTTACGTGGACCAGGACCCGCACATATATTAAATCTTTTTTTTTTCCTTCTGCAGGCGATAATAAAACAACTAGTGATGTTTCAGACGCCGGTTCACTCACCCGTTAGCTGGTCATAGGATCCGTCCAGCTCTCTGGAGTCCGACAGGCTTTGGTCACGGTTTTTCGCTTTCATTTTCCCCGTGTGCGCCGGAATGTGAAACTGTAGGACACAGGTGATATGTTGGCGATTCTGGTTCAGAAATGTCTTTTCACTGAGGATGGCTACAAGTGTACTATCGTGAACAGATCATGTTTGATTTGCCGAGAGAATTTCCCATGTAAGTGTATTTCTCGTGACGGGTTCGCCGTGCGCTCTCGGCGTCCAGGAGCTGAGTGAACCATGCGCGCTTCTGGTCGGCGCTCTCTCATGGACTGGCACGCGCTTTTGTATGCACACACACACACACACACACGGAGAGACAAGGAAGTGGTATTACAGAAGAATGACAATCCTTGAAATGAATGATTAGGGTCTGGATATTTTGGGGGGAGATCAAAACACGTGGACAAATCGGAATTGTGGCAAGAGTGGGTTTCCTACATGTTCCCCTAGTGGCATTAAGCTGTATTCCTGCTTCATTCATGCAGCGTCTCACTCAGTGCACTGGTCTCAGCCTGCCTCTCTGCCATTATTATCACCGTCACATCCTCTCCTAATGTTCTCAACGGAGTCAGAACCGTGTTGATGTGTACAGAAACATCAGCACCGGCAACAGGAAGCACGCTGCTGACAGGCAGCAGTTCTTACTACATCTGATCTATAAATACTTTCGGGTTGTGGGAAGCCTTATTTCTTTCCTTCTTCCTCTTTTCTTCTCTCCCTCCCAGGGTCTTCGTCTCCCTTTGCCTCGTGCTTCTTTGCTTACTATAACAGTATGACATTTGGTCACAATCTGTCAAGCAATCTGTTTTTGATGCCATATTATTCCTCATTACATCAGGGTTTGCATCAGTGATGCTCTTCATCTTTCCCTGCCTCCATTCATTTATCTTTGGTATGAACTGTTCTAATTTTTGTTGATCTGTTACTGTGTGGTAAAATTATTCTTTAATTTAGATGTTCATGCCCCTAGTCCACTTCTAAAGCCAGGGCGTAAACTCTGTGGTGAGAGCTGGAGTCCCTCCTGATTCAGTAATCCCTTCAGCTCTCTCAGAATTTGTTTAATAGCTAACCAAAGAACATGACTAAAAAGGTTGACAATAAGACCAGTTTGTTGTCTATCTTCTGATTCAACGGGCCATTGTGTATTTTATGTATTTCATGCTGACAGAACAAAAGATGTGGGTTTGAGTTAAGTTTCATGAAAAAGATTCCTGGGTGGAAATTGCTACATTTGCAAGCATTAATGACCCACTGTGAGCGCATACAAATGACTCTGGACTCGGTACATTAGGCAAGCTCTGGTCAGATCTCTAATTATTGCCATTTGCTTTTTAACCCATCAGACAACCACAAGAAGTGGCCAACCATGGCACTGATGCCAGAGATGGGGCATCATGCTCATTCATGAGCAGGAGTGGCCTTAACATGTAGTTGCCTACATGGTTGGTTTCTCTGTGATCATTTACAATATAAGTAAGTCACATGATTGGCTTGATGGTAAACAGCTTTTAATGTGGTACATTATGGTAAAATCAAAAGTTTTCAAAAACTATAGCAGACTCCTAAGGGCTGAAGTATGACTGAAAAGCACCAAAACACCTTGGAAAATACATGAGTTATGGTCATGACGAGTTGGATGTTACGCCATCTTAGTCTCATTTGAAGCCTGCATGCTGTCAGTAAAGAGAGAGTCACACAATAACCACAGGGCCTGCTTTTTCTGTCACCTAATACCAACAAAAAATTTTCACAGATACGGATGATTGGACAGTGATTGGATTTCTGCGTGTGGTAAATGAAAGGAGACAAGGAGTGGTGGGTTCTAAATGAACACAAGGAAAAGTGTGCGAGAATGAAGGAGAGGAGAAGTTGGGAGATCAATTTATGGTGAGTTAAAGGGGGATTTAGTGATTCAGAGCCAGAATAAAGACAATCAGTGAGTCATTGATGAGGGGGTTGCGGGGGGTCAGGACTTCTAGACGAACCTAGATGTGGATGCACACACATCATATTTGTGCAATGACCCACAAACAACCTTGTTGTATCTAAGAACTGAATACTGGGCATGATGCCAGCTGGGTAGCAAGTCTGCCGCTGTTTTGTTGGTGACTTGTTGCTTGCATTCATATTTTCATCATCAGATTACATTAAAGATAAGACAATGGTCTATTGTGGACACTGTTAACACTATTAAATACCTGGGTGTGCGTTTCAACAATAAACTGACCTGGTCCAACAACACTGATGTCCTGGAGAGACTGAGGTCCTTAAGTGTGAGCAGGGCACTTCTCCAAACTTTCTATAACACTGTGGAGGCTTCTGCAGTTTTTATACGCCGTTGTGTGCTGGGCGGGGGGGCAACATGGCCGGAGACAGGAAGAGACTCAATAAGCTGGCCCTGGGCTGCTCGCTCGATTCCATTGAAATGGTGGCAGACAGACAGATGTTGGCCAAACTGACATCCATCATGGAGAACACCTCCCATCCCATGCACAACACTATGGAGACTGTTACATCCCCAGTGTATAAAGGGAGCTTATCGCGGGTCACTCCTCCCCACAGCTACTGTATCAGACGGTACAACACATCAATGCAGTGAGAGACACAAATGGAACTTTTTTGTCTGTTTTTTATATGTATGGTTATTATGGGAGAAACCGTTGTGTCCATTTAACTTTTTTGTGCTCTTGTGCAATATTCATTTAGGTGAAGGTTAAGGGGTAATATCTTTGATTTAATGGGTGGTGCAATATCTGGTGCTCGTGATTTTGCTTCTGGAACACTGAAATTTCCCCACTGTGGGATTAACAAAGTCTTTTCTTATGTTATACGTGCTACTGATTACAGCTACTGTCCCCCATCTCACTCACTCTATGTAAAAAGATTGTTGGTAATAATCTTTTTAGTGACAGATTTACAAACACTGGGTTCTTTAAGATTTTTATATTTTCATTGATATGACTGATGTGTGTTAACCTATGATCCCATTCTGTATTGAGTCATCTTCCTCAATCCATAAATTGAACATACACTCAATTTATATACAACTGACTTGTGTGCAGGAGAGAGTAGCTGCACATTGCACTTTGGAAATTTTAAATCAAGGCTGAAATAGCTGTTTAATCACAGTCTACTCATAAACCTCCAGCCCATTGTAACCACATTATTCACTCCTACTCTGAAGCTCAAAAAGACACTCAGACTTAGACAGTAGGTTATATTGTTAGTGTCTGCAAGTCATTGATAAAAACTCTGGAAAGGAAGGAGAGGCAAAGAGAGGGAGGAACATTCATTCAACCGTTGAGATGCTCTGGCTCTCACAACAACCCCAAGGTTAGTTCCCTTGTCCTTGGCAACTCTCTTATGAGCCAAACTGCACTGTGAATATTAATAGCACAAAACTCTGGAATCCCTGATCCAAGATTTATGTGTCTGTGTGTTCACATCACAGCCGCAGTGATGCCAGAATCAAATCAGTATGCCACATCACTGAAGACAACAACGCAATTCAAGATTAAGGATTTGCTGTTTCCATGTGAGAGTAGGGTAAGGATTCCTACAACTCTACTCGTCAGCAGAAACAATGATATAAAAAAGATTAAAAAGCTGTCAGTGGTGGTGCTTCGAAGCCTAGAGCTTCCCAAAGTTAAAAGAAAACCCTCCTTGTTAAGCATTATTAAAAAGCATTTCAATCATCTAAATGACACTTTCTTTCATTATTCTCTGCAGACAGCGACCTCCAGCACAGAGCTGTCAGCTTGGCCTCAGTCATACAGCCAATGCTGTCTGAATGACTGACTGACGATGTCCAGTGAGATTCATACTCATACTAAACACAATTTTACACACACAGACACACACACACACACACACACACACACACACACACACACACACGTGCACACACTTCAAAATTTGATGAGAACACACAGAGGCACTGTGGCATCAGTCCCATATGGTTTCATACCACAGCAGGATCAAGCAGAACAAATGTGTCCATGCATGGTCCACTACTAACTTTTTCCCCTCTTTGATGTTATGTAACTCTTCTTTCATTGCCAAAACTGTGAACTGTTGCTAATTTCATAGTTTTGCATGACACATCTAAATAAATCATCATGAACTTCAGAAAAAAATGTGTTTTCCTCACACAGCATCTGTGTAGTTGGTAATGACTCTGTGCCTTGCTCAAGGGTGCTTCAGCAAGGGGTGGAAAGTGTTAGTGACATGGGGCTTGATCCTCAGTGTCTCCTACCCCTTCAGGCCACCCTCCTGGCCTACATGGAGTGATCATCAGTGCTGGATGTCATGCTGCACCTGCTGCCTGTCTCCTCTCTGCCAGACGGTATCAGTGGGGGTTTAGCCAGCTTGATGGAGGTGCAGATGGCCAACAGTGCAAAATGCCTCATGTGTCTCTGTTTGCAAAATCACTGACTAACACAATGTGATTCACAAATGAATGACTTTGGCTTCCCCTGTGCCAAGGAAAGCATGTGGAGAAGAAAAAAATAAATAAAAGAGCTACTACTAATTTAAAGACACATCCCTTCATCTCTACAAAGCTTTTTGAATGCTTCAGCTCAGTCTTTGATTTGGGTTTATGGCTGAAACTCTACTGTTTTGGTTAACTTTCACTGCTCTCATAAAAAAACTTTTCCAACTGCCACACACAGTTGTTTTCTGGGTAAAAAGATGTAAGAAAAGCACTGTATGCTCCCTGCCCAACACTTAACTGCAGACAGACAATGTTAGTGAGTAGTTAGTGAACCCAGTGGAGCATTTAGCTTCTAAAGAGCCTGATAATTCCGGCAGTCATCAGACCAAAACAGAGCATAAAGGACAGTGAATGAAGGACTCAATAGATATTCTTATGCTGTAATTATGCAACTGTTTAGTAGTGTTTATAACTGTATTTGTTCAGTGGCCATCACAGCAACAATGGTCACTGTACTAACTTTACTGCTGGTAAATAAATACACATATTACCTCCTCTGTCTGGCAATAAGCACACCTCATGATTTTATGTATATAAACAATATGCTATCTATGACACACCATTCTCATCGTTGTACAATAAACTGTCTGTGAATTATAAATGTATGAAATAATAAGTGCTTGCAAAACCTAGATTGCTTCATGGTATACACTCTCAGAATGCCACTATGAATCGTGAAACCAGTATGCAAAAACATTACCTGCTGACTATATGACTATATCATTTAGTGAGTGATGAAGTCTGTATTGCTGCTAAATGATCCTGGATCCTGTTTTGAAGGCAGGCTTGTATAAGGCTTTATTGATTGCAATTAAAAGGCGTATTAGGTCTGCAGTGTTGCAGCCAGATAGAGTTTGTTCAAGTCAAGCCAACGCCAATTTCTGTGTCATGCATAGCTCCAGGTGATATTAAAGAGGTTATCAGTTGCAGCCATTCTTTTTATAGCGTTGAATGAAGCACAGTATATCTGTAACACCGTTTAGCAGAATTGCTTGATGCATATTTTTGTTCATACATTACATTTTCTAATTGCAAAAGAGAAAAAAGATTCTAAATATACCACAATTTTTTTTTACTCATGCAATAACAGTTTCAGAAGAAATTAGGGAGGGAAATGTCAGTGCCAAATAAATAAAAAGTATCCCCTCTCAACAGAGTGTTACGTTGCTATGACTACACACCTACAGCTCTTATTTATGAAAGTAAATTCATTTGCAAATGAACAACACCGGAGAAGCTAATCTTCAGAGAAAACAGTGTCTGCTGTGCCTGTAGTTTAGGCCATACATAATGTAAGTGCAAAAAAGGGAAGTAGGCTTCCACCCTCTATGTTATGAATTCTTTTGAGCGTTTGAGTAGCTGGAACCATGACAGAGAGTGCATGGGTGGACCTGCATGTGGGTGCGAGCTTGCTGAGATTACTGTCTGTAGGTGGAGGTTAAATTCTATGTTTATTGCATGAAGAGTCAATAAAGAGCGACAAAGAAAGAGAGAGGCAATGAAGGTTAATGCCTATCTGCTGTGGTCTATGAACATTCTTGATCCAGCATGACTTCATTTGGACAAAGATAATTTTTTTTTCTTTCCTCACTTTTTTCTATATAGTTTTTGGTAGGGCAACAATCAGTAGTGATTTGGATGAGATGAGATGGCAAGAATGAACAGCAGGATGCCCGGAGGACAGAGGTTGTAGAAGGAGGTGTAAATCTGGCTTAATGAGCATAGGGAGGTATTTGGGTGTCCATAACATCACACATACACACACACACACAGATGCACACAGTGTGACAAGTGTGTGTCTCTGTGGTCACAGAATGTGGCTATAAAAGTGCATGAAGCTGGAAAGGGGTGTTTATGGGAGCTGAGTTTTATGTTAAAATTACATGGTGTATTTTATTGAATGGCAGATTACAGAATCTTAGTTGAAGCTCTATGATCAAAGATACAGAAGCTTTCTGGTGTTTTAATGCTGAAGACTTTAAATGACCGTTAAATGAACAAGCAGCCAAGAGTAATTTCTACCCTTCCTATCTTTAACATTTGTGTGTAGTTGTGCATATGTGTCCATGTTTCACAACTTTAGATGTTGAACCAATAAAGACTAATGAAAAACATTGTTAATATTATTCTATTATACACGATGTGTGTTAGAGCTGAATTGCAGAATATCAGATAAACAAAGTTTACTTAAAGGTGCAATAATCCTAAAATCAGGAAGTCTAGACACTGCACAGTAAACGGTAATGACTCAGGATTTGTTGGCTTATAGCAGTTATTCAACTGACAGGTTAGATGGTTTGACGGGATTGGCTGTGGATCCACAGCATGAAAGTGCAACACTGAAAAATTAAATCAAACTAAAGAAGTAAATGACAGCAACAACATTATTGGTCAAGAAGCAGCTGACAAAAGTGAGCGACAGCACAGGACTTATACAGTACCAAATTTAAACGTGACTGAGATTTTGCTAAAGTGCTACAGTATTTTCCTTCAGTCTACATGATTGTTAAAGATGAAATGTTGAATAACCCATAGTTTTTGCTTTAATGGAATAAGAGTTGTGTATTGATGCTTATTTAGATGTGGTGTCAGACAGAGATTGAGATATGGGTGACACAGGTGGCCGTCCAGGGCAGCATCTTGCTGCTGGTGGCCCAGTGCACTCACACAAAAATCCGGCACGATGGAGTTCCGGATTATTTTTCTGCTCTGATATTATGTCGAAATTACCACATAAGCTTGCAAATTAAATTGTCCTGCATACATTTATTCTCAGGACAGTGTTATCTCTCCCAATCATCCACCAGCAAGCTGTGAAGGATTGTTTAATGACAGCGTGGCTCTCAACATGTTCCCCTACTTGCACCCCTCAAGATGCACAGCAGTGCACAAAATCACCTTTTTAGTTTAATGAAAACCTTCCATTGGCATTCCCTGATTTAAGGCAAGCAACAAACAGCAATGTTACATTATTCTCAGGACTTACTGAGTAGATACAGAATACGCTATCATTTTGTGCAATTACACTGTAAGTACAAGACATGCAACTTTTAAATTAAAGTAGAGCTTGTTACCTCGTTGTTCAAGGTACTGGGAGTGAAGGGAAGCTCACCTAGAGCACTATACAAGCTAGAACGACCACTGTGTGCTGTAGATCACCACTGTTCAAAAATACTTTAAATTACATCAGTGTTCTCCTTTGAAGCTCTTTTTAGAAAAATTATGAACTTTGCTTTTTTGCAAAAAAAAAAACACTCTGTATGGATTGTTTCAAAAGAAAAAAAACTGTAAACCACGGGCCTTATGTTTTAACTCTTGACCTTTTGTGCTTCATAAAACTAGAAACAAACATGAGCGCAACTCTCTTTCTCTCTCTCTCTCCTCTTTGAGTTGAGAACTGCCAAAAATGCCAGTGAGTCACAGTTGGTGTTCTGCTGTCAAACACTATTGCCATCCAGAATTTCTGCAATTCTCTTTATCTCTCCTGGCCCACCGGTTCCTTCTTGTCTCTTTTTGTTCTTTCATCCTCTGTTTGGCTTTTCCTTTCACAACAGCATAGGACTGGTGTGAGTGTATTTTAATCCTTGTGGAACAGTGCATGTGATCAGTGTCAAGGCATTTAGGCTCATGTACAGTGCATTTCTTATACAAGCAGACACAAGACTGTTTAAATGACATGATGAGGAGGGATTTGTGATTAGGCTAATATTGTGTATTGTTTAGGTAACACACATTTTGTCTCTCTTTACTATTAGTCTCTGTCTCATTCTTCTGTTCTGCCTCACTCACATAGAAACAACTGGAACCAAGGAAGGAGCCCTTCCCTTTGAGAAACTGCTGTTATAAAAATTTGAAAAAGATGAAAAAACAAAACATGTCCTATTTCCAATCTTGATTGAAAGCATTTATTTTTGACAAACTTTCATGGATATTTCATAAGGCAAAAGGTAGGTTGTTGTGTGTGTGTGTTTGCGTGGGTTCGTGTGTGCTTGTTTGTGTGTTTGCGTGTGTTCGTGTGTGCGCATTGTAGGAAGAATCAGACTTCATGACATATAAATCCAGATGGTTAAAAACACATGAAAAATAAAGGATAGGATATAACTCTAATTACTGTGTAATGTTTGTAGAGCATTTACTGTTAAATGCCACTGAACGTCAAGGTATATGTGCAGGAAGGAAGTGGAAACACTAAACACTAGAAAGCTCACTAAAGCAAAAACAGTACAGTGACAACTAAGTGCAATAACTGTACGCTACCCTGAAGCAGTAACAAAGAACACCACACACACACACACACACACACACACACACACACACACACACATGCACACACGCACACAATAACAAACTTTCATGCATATAAATGTAAAGCAGAAATTCCTTCCCCCTAAGACACTTGAGGAAGATAAGCACAGCAGCAGCTGAGATTTAATCTTTGTGTTTATGGGTTCCATTCAAAGCACCAATCTTCATCTCCACCCAGTCATATCTCGCTGGCCCTCTGGAAAGCACTGTGCATGGATAGACTGTGTACGAATGACATTTCTGGGCCATTAACGCCCAATCACGTTCAAGAAATCCAGAAAGGAATTTTACAGAAGTCAATCTAGTAATGTGACATTTAAGCCTTGTGTTTAATTTAAGCCCCTGCAGTGCTGACCTCATTTGAAATGGACTCATGTAAGAAACAATGGAACATGATGCAGAGTCTGATCATGTCAAGCTTTTGTTAAGCAATGAAGAGGGAGCACTGCCCTTAGTCTTGTCAGGTCCATAGATTCTTAACATTGTTTCTTTTCTGAGTTTCTTTTCTTTTTCTGTGTACTTGTGTCTGAGAACATTGTATTGGACAATATCTTTCAAATACATATACATTTCTTGCTGCAGTGCTTTCTATAAAACTATATACTAATACACTGTAAAAATTCCATTCTTTTAGAACTAAACTGTTTGGGCGGGTGGTGGATGGACATCAGAGGCCAATTTGTGGTAGGGTTTACGCAACAAAAGGCAAAGGTAGAGAATAATTGTGGATTGGTTCAAAGGCAAATAAAAGCAAAACAAATCTGTGTCAAGAGTAAAGTAATATGTCAAGTAAATCTTCTCTATATGCCAGACCTTCTCTAACCCTCACTCAAATTCAACAAAGCTGTAGTTAGAAAATGTGCTTGTTGAAACTGCAAGACTGAATATTTTAGCAGCTGTTGACTGGGAACATATTGTTGATATGTTCAGTATCAATGTATTTCTACCTTAAGCTTAACTTAGATTTTAACAAGTCCTCATTATGTTGATGGAATACGTAATCATGGTCAGCATGGATCCTTTTTCTTTTTCCAAGGCCTTTGTCGATCATTAGTGGATTAAATAACACCTGGAAAGACCTATATATATATATATATATATATATATTCTTATTGCATTGTCCTGCCCTATGTTTTGTTTTATTTGTTTGACAGTGTACTTGAATGTTTAAAAAGGCACTTATAAAAAAAGAACTTATTATTATTATTATTATTATTATTATTATTATTATTATTATTATTATTATTATTATTATTATTATTATTATTATTATTATTATTATTATTATTATTATAAGTGGTACAAACACTTCACATATCAAGGATATGGGCCATGAGGTTTTGCTTCTCAAGTAGTATAAGTATTTAGAGGTTACCATCCTGTTTTACCTCCATAGTATTAAAAATGCACATGGAAAACCTACAAAGTTAATAATATAGAATAACTCCTATGCTGCACAAATTTACAAGATAGATTATTATTGATGAGGGAAAAACAATTCAGGTGACTACATGCTGAATATGAATACAATGACTAAAGTTGCAATGCAGAAACCCTTTTATTCTTCAGCGTTATCAGCATACACCCTGCCCCCCAATTCAGAGGTAGATTCATTTATCCTGTGATCTGTGGTGCACACTGAAAGGAAAAAAAAGAAAAGGAACGGCAGAGAAGCTGAGTGAGTGAGCCTACTTCTGCAGGGGGAATGTGGGTGTAGGAGGGAAGGAGAGTGACTGGGTTTCCCTGTCTGGCTGCAGACCTTTTTGAAGAGCCCTGGGTTCAGAACCTCGTTTGTTATGTGGACAGCTCTGTCTACAGCATTGCTCTGATTTTCTGTGCTTGAGCGTGAGTTTGTATGTGGTGGGATGACTTTGAAGAGAAACCATTTGCATATCCTGGCACCTTGTAGCTCTCTCTCAATCAGAAGGCTTTTGGATTTTGTTTGAATAATGCAAGTTATGAAAGATGAGATTCATTCATGGCTTAAAAAAACAGTGGAATGAACCTCTTCAGGTGTGCATTTGTGTGTGTGTGTGTGTGAGTTTGTGCATGGTTTATGATTATGTTTACAATTAATAGGCCTTAGTGAAAGCCTGCTTATAGGTTTAGTGGTCAGTGAGGATGCATGTGTGTTTTCCTGTACGTCACGTGTAGAGCACAATCCACAGAGATAGCTTTGGGTCATTATACAAAATGCTATCACACTATTACAATGCTATCACGCACATACAAGATTCAATTTGTCAACACTTCTCCTGTGATCAAACCACAAATCCTTTTTCCATTTAAATGTATGACATTAACATTAATGGGCCTGAATATTTTCGCTCTACTGTAGTTCTGTACTAATTTACAGAACTTGTTTGTGTGCACTTAACTCTGCAAGTGCTCTATTATTATCTGCTACCTAGGGGCCCTTTATTGTTTGGTTTCAATATTTCAGTGAAGTGTGTGTGTGTGTGTGTGTGTATGTGTGTGTGTGTGTGTGTGTGTGTGTGCGTCTGTGTCTGTGTTGGAGTATACCAACAATTTTCTCAGGGTACAGTGTCAACAAAGACTATCTGGGGACCAGTGAGCAACCCAATGAAAGATGCACCTGGGTGTTTTTTTCCTCACTCCAGCAGGAAGCTCTGATGTATTTGTGTTGCATGCAATATGTACATGTCACTGTGTGCGTCTGACACTGTCATCCTTAAAAGAAATAGATGTTTTTGCCTACCTGCACCTACAGCCTCTCTTTTTAAATGGATGACTCTTCATACTCCCATCACTCTGTGTGTGTTTGTGTGTGTGTGTGTGTGTAAATGTGTGTTCTCTTGTGAGGGGGAGTGTAGGGGTTAGAGGACAGAACGCAAGTGCACAAGGGACAGAGAATGACATGGGGTGGAGAAACAACTGAAATCAATCACATACTTCATAAGATGGAAAGAGAAATGCCAAGAGAATGTAATATTCTGACATTTTCTCCTTCCCTGTTTATTCTTGTGTGACTCTCTCAGTCTGAGTCCATTTTTAGCATAGCTCTTCTGCATTTGTGGTTATTACAGAACAATAGCATAACCACCTTTAAAATGTAAAGACTGTCATCACAAAAAGAGATTAATTCACTTTCCAAACTGTTAACATCAAGTGTTGGAGTCAGTTATATACAGTGGGATGTATAATTTCTTGTGATCTTTGTTTTGCTGTGCTGTGTTTGACTTGAACAAGCTCTTTAATGTCATGTTAGATGCTAAGAATTTAACTGGTGCCACTAATGTCTACAACAAGCTCCGGTCTCTGATTGGTTGAAAATGTTAACAAGCAGCTCGGGTCTGTCAAGTAGATTTAGTCATTTGTTGTTTTTTAGAGCTTTGGAGCCTAGAGAGCACATTCGTTTCTGACCGTGTTTATTTACAGTGTCTTTTTTTTTACCGTTTTATCTTTAATTTGTATTGCAAGAAGAAAGTTTCAGTAAATGGTTGCAATGAAGAACACAGATTCAGAGTTTGATTTAAGCACGTGTCAGCTACATGCTCAGATTTTATGTTTAAGTGGACATTGAAAAAAATCGATGGAACCACAGTGACATCAAGTATTTACAGTTTTTCTGATTTGCTTAGATAATTGTATCCACTAGATACAAATATTCTTACACTATTAAACAACAAAACTTGTTCCTGTCAATTAATATGTTCCTGTCAATTAATATGTTCCTGTCAATTAGGCTACAGATTCTCATCAGCAGCACACACGATCCAGACTTGCAAATAGCAAAAACGAAGGACAATCTTTTATAGATAGATCAGGACGGATAACTGATTGAAAAAAGAATTGGTTTTCCAAGCTGGCAAGACACCCATTTGCAAAGGTCTAATGCCACAAATCTTGATGATAAATGGAATTTGTCTAGTTTTTTAACATGGTTGCTGCAAATGGCAAAGCATTACAATGTAAAGTTCACAACTTTTACTATAGGGAAAAACCAACACACTCTAAGTGGATTGTGTGTTTTTGTAGTTCAACAAAGAAAATGATGAGTCAAACAAGTCGATCCTGTGTAATCAACAGAGAGATGAAAACATTTTTGACTGTAGCCATTACAGCTACAAGTTGTCCATCCGTCCATTATCTAAATTGCTTATTCCGTTGGTGTTTGCAGAGATGCTGGAGCCAAGCTCAGCTGTCATTGTGTGGAAGGCTGGGTTTGCCATGGACAGTCTATCTAAGGGCTGACACAGAGAGAAATACAGCCATTCACACTCATATTTACACCTACAAAATATTTAGAGCCACCAATTAACTGCACGTCTAGATTGCATGTCTAGGCACAGGGAAAATTTTCAAACTCTACACATAAAAGAACTGGAGACCTTCAAGTTCTGAGACCAGGTACCTGTGAGTGCTACTCTCCAGTAATAGTGTCAAGGACACTTATAGACACACAACATATGACACAAGAAGCGGGGAACGATGACTTGGTCCCCCCTAATATAAACAGCCTAAAATGGCACAAAAGCAAGTGGAGCAAACTGGATGCTATGTCAGGACTACTACTCTCTGTGGTCACCTACAGTACAGTATTAGGAGAAAGCAGCTCACCTGATTGATCCTTATGCAATCTGATGTCACATTATTTCAATGTTCACCTGACATAAAGTGTAAAGAACATGGGGGTTTTGTCTGCATTCCATTATTTTAGCTCAACACTTCTACATTGGATTTCCTTACACTCATATATTCTGTCATTTCCTTCTTTTCCTATTGATGTTTTATCCACCTCCTCCTTATTTATGCTTAATGCCATTGTGGTCTATGGTTCAGTATTTTGGCGTTTCGCTCCTGCTGAGAGATTAATTAGCCGTCTACTTGTGAGATTGGTGTTGGGGCCTCACGGTATCCTTCAGTTTGTCTTGTCATCTCCCTCTTTCTCACACTCACACAGTTTTCATATCCCCCTCTCTGATTTTGCACCCTGTCTCATTTGTGTCCTTCCAGTTTCCAACACGTTGCTCTATCTGGTATTCTCATGAGACGCTGTGTCAATGACGACAGCCATTTCAGCTGAAACATAATTGGTTCTGGCTTCAAATTTAGAGGGAAAACTAAATTTGATAGATGTCTATGACGCATGATGCACTTGAGACAGGCTATGTTAAAGTCACAAGTTTGACTACAAAGCTTACAAGCTGTATATTAGAAGGATGTAAAGCAGATCGGTCAATAGAGACTAAAGCTTAAATATATGTAGACAAAATGATCAAGGGCACGGCTAGAGGACAAGACTAAAAAGGATCAAAAAGATTTGCAGCATTGTCTGAAATGCATAATCTCATATTTGTGCCACTCGAGCAGGCAAAAGAGGGGAAAAATCTGTAAATTAGTTCAGTCAGATAGTTTTTTCCCCTTTTCTCCTCAAATGGAACGTGCTGTAGATGTCAGACTCTTAGGTTAGCACTTAGAGCACAGAAATACAGCTTTACACAATTTTATGCTCTTGGAAAAACTAAGCTGCAGCATTTCCCTGCTCTGTGTTTATACCTAACCGCACTCTATTTTAAACTTTCATGTGATTCTAGAGTGAGTCTAAATGCTGTGGGAGGAGGTCTTTTCAGGGTATGTTAAAAAAGAGCTATGGTAAGACAGAAGTGAGCCACACAGCCCATCGTTTCAGCTAAGTTGCATATTTTAGACTATATTCAGTTAACACCTCTTGTAGATGTTTTTAGAATGTGCTCCAGCATTACAGGATAAAGTTTTAAATCCGGCACAAATTCCTACAAGATGAACAGGCATTCAGACAGGACCACTAGCTGGAGCCTGTAAGTAAAATAAAAGCTGCAGACAGCAATGCTCTCCAATTATACATCAGGTGTTATAATAATGCATTCTTCTCCAACAAACTTGCAGTATGTAACAAAATAATAAACGCCCATGTATTTTTCTAAGCTTCAGAACGATGAAAACTGTTAAAATATTGATGTTTTTTGACATTTAGTTATCTATTTTTTCCTATTACAGTCTGCAGGTATAAAGACTCTAAGAGTCAAGTGCTCTTATGACATAAATCCTACAGTTTAAGGACAGAGACATGAAACTGTGCAGTAAAAATGTATCAAGATGTTTTGTGATGCACTTACTGATACAGCTAGCACATTACAGAGTCATCTACTGCGGGGTGCTGGCAGATGGTCTGAACTAAAGCAGAAGTATTTTATATTCTCTCCTGTGTTGCACTTGTTTTAAAATGGCTTGAAATTAAACTTTAATGGGATTTGTTAGGAAGATACCCACTGTGCAAACCTCTGGGAGGACTGAAGAAATACAAAACAAAATTGTTGGTAAAAGTCTCAAATGAAATGAGTAAAATACCACTGCTTCTGACACCAGAGTGCTATGACCTTGCCTGAAGGACATGGATGTGTGTTAACACGCACAGCAATCCACATGATGTTAGATTCACTGACTTTCAGCTTAATTTTATCTGTGACTCAGAAAACTTTAGCTGTTAAATTGCCCGCGGCACACCACAAACCCTTTCCAGAGGAGAAAATGTGGAGCCACTTCACCGGCTGTGTAATCTAACGATTGCTCCCGTGGTGCACCTAATCTACATCTGAGGATTTGTGTGTATTAGTGTATGTCCTGGAATACATGGACCAATGCTGTACATTGTAACTGTACAGTAGTCGTTAAACTTTTGATCATGTCCATTACCTTATTCTTTGCTTTTTTTGTTTGTTTTGAATCATCCATTGCAAACAGTATCATAGATTGTTTCCAGAAAACTTTGAAGTCAGAGCATTAGGAAATAATGCTCGACAGTGAATGTTTTGTCTACATTATTTGTGTTAGACAATATTCTAATTAGATTGCAAATAAAAGTTTGCAAACACTTGTGTGCGTATGTCTAAGGAGGTACATACAGTAAGAGGATGTTCACCCATGTGTGATAAAAATCCAAATGATAACCCTTCATTTTCAATCAAGCTGATCCCATTAGTGCAGAGTGCGATAAGTGTAGCTAAGCCCCAGTGTGATTGCAGGGACTGGGGCTTTGGCAGCAATAATTAGAGATGATTACTGCGTAGTCAAACAGGCAACATCTTCTCATCCTTTACTTCAAGTTAGGAGGCTGCAGCTCGCTTCTTTTGTTTAATCCTCTCTTTAACACAATAAGCGAAATCTTCACTAAGATTACTTTGCAGTCTAATTTTGTTTCCCTAAAGATTACGGGCTGAAAATGTGTTTGTTGGTACTCTCTTTGTTTTTGTGTTGTGTTTGAGAAAGATGGCATAAAAAATACAACATTGTCCTTTTTTGTTTCTTTTCTAAAACAGTTCTTGGCCACTGTCCTATTCTGCCCATTTTTCCTCCTCATTTCCATTCTTAATTTTCAGCAGTATATCCATACTTTATTCTTTTGCATGTTTTCTGTAGCCTGTACTTGAAAGCTTGGGAAATGTACAAGGCCATTTTTTTCATCATCAAATTTTAATCAAGTATACTTACGTCTCCAAGCTCAGTCTCTGTTTTCCCCTTTTGAAGGCAAATAAAACTAAGAATATAAATCAGTCGTTATAAAGTACTAAAGTACAAAAGTTATTTATATATATATATATATATATATATATATAATATACTGGATGGTATATACAGTACATGGCTTAAAGCTTAGAGGGATTGGAATTGATTATTAATGGTTACAATTTTCAACCTGTGGCTGTAGATGTTATTGATTAGCCTTTGTGGGAGTGCTAGCTTAGCATAAGGGTGTCACTTCATGTAAATGTATTACATATAATCTAGGATAGTTAGTGTTCACAAAGAAAATGTATGGTAACTTCTAAGAGAGGTCCTGTGTGAGCAGTAAGAACAAACTTGGAGTTTACACATTTACACACTCGCTTTGGCACGGAAGCAGAGACTGAAATTACTGAAAAAAAGAGGAGAAATCATGGAGAAAATGAAGTAACCTGAGTGACATTTTCATAACTATATCCAGAGAAACCGTTAAACGATCCACTGATATAGTGTTCCAAAGATTTCTGATAAATTAGTCCCATTCTACCAGAGAAGGGACCAGATAAATTCAGTGAGCATGCATTATCCAAAGGCCAGTGTGCACATTAAGTGAGTAAATGCCACGTTTAAATGGCTCCACCATGTGCCCCTCTACCTCTGTCATGCCGTTTCAGCTCTTGGGTGGGAAGAGCAAATGAGCTCTTATTTTCCTTCAGGCCAAAGAGAGCTGGCAGATTAGTCAGGTGTCTGCACAACAACTTGGTGATGTTGCCCCACAGATTGACAGACAGCCCACAGCCCAGTAGAGTGAGAGGTATTGGTTGCAGTAGCTTAAATGGATGCTTAGTTTTTGACCACATGCCTGCAAACTGTGCCAGAAGCTACTTAGATTATTAATCAGGTTAATATAAATATTGCATTTTGAACAAATCAAACATATGATGCAGCAAATTGATGTACTACTGCTGGATGCTGAAGCACAGTTGAATCAGTGTCTGAACAAATGTGAAAAGGGGGGAAAAAAAACCTTTTCAGGTGTGGAGACATAACTTGGACCTTTGCTTTGTATTCCAGTCCTCATCTCTGCCTGAGACTTGTGGCTAAGTGCAACTGTACATTAGCTCCTCTTGGCATCAGGCACCTAAGTCCTTTGCTTTCGATGCCACATCAAAGGTCAGATACATCCAAATCTGACCTCTGATACTTCCAAACTCCTTTTTTAACAGAAAAAGTTTGAATGGAAAACCAGAACCAGTAGCACAGGTCTGCAGAGGAGCTGATGCTCTAAAGTCATTTAATATGGGAGCCTCAGCAGAAACAAATGGGATTTAATAAATCCACAACATAAGATCAACCAGCAGACTGACATTAATTAGACATTTTAAATTCATGTACCAGCCTAGTCAGTTACCAGCATGTCTTGGTGAGACACATTCAAGACTTTGACTTCTTTTCTGTACTTTAAGGTCACAATTATGTAAAGATTCGGCCAAAATATCAGATAATGAGGAATATTTCCCATATACCCTAATTCTTCATTTAATACCTGACCATGTTTCTGCTCACACAGTCTGCCAGTTTATAAAGAAAGTTATAGTAACGCCAACTTCTTAAACTAAAGGAAGTATGAGACAAGAAGATACTTTTTATCCATACAGATCTGAACTGGCAGAACTCCAGCTCCAATAAACCACAGCCATTCCTCTCTGTATTTCACAGGCCAGTGACCAGCCACCACTTTCATCTATGAAAGCAGCTGCTATCTGTTCCCTCATTCCATTCTTCCTCATCCACAGCCTCATTCTCTCCATGTATAATAGTCCCCTCTTCTCTGCTCAATGTTTCCCAGAGGAGTGAGATAAAGGATGGAGGACTTCCACATCAGGGAGGCTGCGGTTTAGCAGAACAACTATGGGAAAGAGTGATGAGGGGTTTGTGTATTCTGTGGTTGTGAGAGTGGAGCACCTCTCAGAATTTTGTGAAAAGAATACAAACACAGAAATACCAGAAGTATGGTTTTCCTACCTCTGGGTTGTACTTTTGTTGCTATATTGTTTGCCCTGTGTTCATAGTTCATCTTTTACTAGTAAAGAGATTGTTGACATCTGCGTTCTCTCTAATTAATTTTAATTAATTTAGTGGGGTCAAAATGATGTTATCATTAGCAGCATTTGGTGGCAAACTATTTGTGCAGCCTAGGGATGTCGCAAATATTGATATCAGAATTGGGTTTCAGGTTTGTTACTGCCCTTTTGTGCTCGTACTCTGAAAACCTCTCCAATACTGGACCTAATATCATGTTGACCTCATGGAGCAGGTAGGCAGTGGTGACAAAAGTGAAGCTGACTGCCAGCTCTGCTCTGACAATTATTTTCATTTCTCAATATTATAAATATTATAATCTACTGTAGCTTCAGCTTTACCTGATGTTTGCTTTGTTTTACTGTTAGCTGTCTTTGTTCTTATCAGCAAAAGCTGCTCTGTTTAGGAAACACTTGTGATTTGGTGAGAAGTCTTGGAGGACCTCAGAACTTCAACTCCAGAACTTCCAGACTGTCAGAAATCTGAAATTTGTGACAGACGATGGAAACAATGTTTATCAGTGAACTGTACGGTCTTTGAAAATCTTAGTGTTCAGGCGTGTCCTCACTACTGTTTGGACCAACAACTGATGAATCTCTCATCAGCTTTACTGTGCAGTGGGATAGATGAGAATATTACTGTCGAGCAAGTCATACTAAAAGAACAAGAGTTTAATACTTGTACCAGTACTGAGTATCTGCAAGTACTACAATGTAAGTACTTGCATCTGCTCTCCTTTATCTTTGTTTTGCTAACACATACTACTGATAAAAAAAATGTAGCCTATCAACTTAAGGTGAAATGTTTGTTCTGTAGCCAGCCCAGAAACAGGCTTGATCAAAGATTTCCCCTACCTGTTGTATGCTATAAATGCTAAATATGTTGCATGGATATTACTGAAGAAATGTAAAACTATTCAGTACAAAATGGATGGCAGACATCATTGAAAGTGATACAAATATTTCATCTCCCTCCTTCTTGCCATTGAAACAAGTCCTTTGGGAAACATGTGTCACTCCTGCTTCTTTCATGTTTTTTCCTTTCCTTTTTTTTTGCCTGCCATTCATTTATACCTTTAAGTTAGACCTGTTCAGGCCCCCGACATGCTCCTTTCCCTTCAGCTCCTTTTTTCCATTTCCCCTCTCCACCCTCTTGGACCCTTCTTTGTGTCACTATTCTCTTTCATTTGCTCTTTTCTCTACTGTCTCTTCTCCTGTCTATCAGTGTCAGACCCAGGGTCAGTCCCAAAGGAAGTGCTTTCCAGCTTCATATTAAACTATCTCAAGCAGGGGGTCTTGTCTTTGTAGTTTTGTACCTGTATAATACTTACCATTTGCTTTATTTTTAGACATTAACTGATTTTTCTTTTCAGAAAGCAAAGTTATTCTGAGGTACCAGATTCTCTGCAGTCAGGGGACTAAGTTTAAAAAACAGCAAAGTTCTACTGCTGAATCAGCTTAGCGTCATTGTTTACACACTAATGGATGTATACCACTTATTAATATGATAAACTATTATGTGCTAATGATAAGTCCTATTTGCAATGCCCTTGTGTCTTATTAGAGCAGTAAGAGCAAGGCAAGAGAAAAGTGCAAAGATGACTATGCTTTTAAGAAGTCATTAAGCTTTAGATGAAGTGCTTGTGGAATCACATCCAAACCTCCACTTGTGCATGTGGAATTGAAGGAGCAATCCTCACACTCATCTTTAAGGAGATTTTGTCTGAAGGTGTGCATTGTTATACTGTTTTAATGCTTACATATTAGCAAGTTTGTATTCCCCTTGAATATTTGAAATGGGTATAAATGCCTGAGTCACCAAATCCCCCCCCCCTCCACTCTAAGTTCTCTCTAGGTGTTAGTGTCAGTTCTGTGATTGACTGGCAGCCTGTCCAGAATGCATCCACCTCTCACCCAGTGACAGCTGGGATAGGCTCCTTTACAAGCCATAACAGGATAAGCAGAATAGATAATGGGCCAAAACATTACATTTAGAGATGAGATGGAAGATTATTAAGCCATTATACCTTGAGATTTAGAAGGAATTTGTGACTGTTAGGCCAGTTTGCTTTTATTTTTTTATAAAGCATTGTACTTAAAACCAAATTAAATCCTCCATTTATCTTTTCCTGAAGTGGAGAATGAGGAACATCAGCCACCTTGGGATTATGAGGGCAGGCTTCATTACATAATTCCTTCATCTGTGATGTGTGTGTGTGTTTGTGTACATGAACATTCATAATCACATGTGTTTTAAATGGGTCTTTGGTCATTAGGTGTGCATGTTTTAGCTAAGTACTGTACTGTAAATACTGTATGTGTCTGTATGTGTAAGTGCGCAGGTGTGCCCTAGCAAATCTAATCCTCCAGAGAAAACTCTATGAAGGTCTGATTTATTTGTGGAGTAGATTCATCTTTTGGATGTCACATCTGCTTCTCTGCCTAGGGCACTGTGCATGCTCTGGATTTATCGGCCTTGTGCTACGCCAACCAAAACAACTGTGCATGTTCAGTCTGGAAAAAGTATAAGCCTTGCCGAAATGTAATTGTGCGTATATTGATACACAGCAACTCAGCCTGGCATCGTTTGACGCTTTTAAACTGGGTGACACTGAACCGGAGGCTTCAAGACTTATTAAATACAGTTGGGTACAAAAGTTTGCATCCCCTTATTTTGCAGTGTCAAAAAGAGTGAAAAAAATCAAACTGTAGGATAATATGGGACAATATATAATGCACATGCACAAAAAGGTTCCTTCATTAAAAAATAATTTTCAATAACTTGATCAATGCAAACTTTTGCACTGATATACATTTTAATAATTTTACATTTCATGTACATTGCTCAAACCTTTTTCGGAACTTGTGATGATGACAGAACAGTTGTTCTATCTGAATGTGCATTAACCTTTTGTTAGGTTTAGATTAAGGTGGCACCCCCTACATGCCATTTCAACAAAACCTTGGTTTAATATTTTTGGCCATTTCAAACTTTTGCACCTAACTGTATATGAACAAGTCATAATGATAAAACATAAACCACGTTTATGTCAGGATCTTTGGAGTGTTAATAAATGATTTTGAAAGAAAGTTGTCGTTACACAAGACACATGTCTCTAATTCCTAATTAATATTGTTTTTCTTTTGAGTGTATGTGTGTGTGTGTGTGTGTGTGTGTGTGTGGGGGGGGGGGGGTCTGCATGTATCTGTCATTTTGAGTGCTGTTGCTTGTTTGCGTGGGGGATCTTTTTTGACATATTTCTTGTGCTGTCAAAGCATATTGTGTGTGAATGATTACCTGTCATCACAAGCCTTGAGCTCTGCTTACTGCCAAACATGCTAGTGCAGTTGCTTTTCCATTGCTCTCCCACTCCTTCTTTCTAACCCCTGCCAGCACTCCTTTCTCTTATTTTGTCTTTCCTCCCTCTCTGTTTCTCATTTTCTTCTGCGCTTTGAGTCTGTATATCTTGCCAGAAAGGTGATATCCGGGTCTTCTTTTCTGTTTATATTGTTTGTTTTTTTAATTTTTATTTTTCCCAAAGGAGTCCCCCCCAGAAAACAACCAATGTAGGTGTTCCTGCCAGGCCCATAACACATGAAACAACAGGTCAAGAAGTTGTGCTGATGATAACAATTCCACTCGCAGTCCCCCTCTGCTTAGGACATTACAGCATATTATTGCCTAGAAAACAGCCTGGCACTTTTTTCTGTATGGGGCATTGTGGGAATTCTGTGCACTGTGGGATGATGATACTTTACTCACATTGCTTTTGAATTGTTCAGTTTCATTTTATAGATTTTATTGTCTTCATTCATTGTGTTCCTTTTATTCATATCCTCAGGGTGATAATGTGGGTTGGATGCATAAGGTGCACTGAAATTGAGGTTTTCAGACACTTTTTAATAAAGTGAAATTTATTTATGTTTTCACTTCTCTTTGGCTATATTTTTGGCACAGGTATTGCTGTACAAAGGTGCTGTTCAATGTTGCATCTGCATCAACAAATGGCCTCTGTTTGCTTGCCTGTGACATATATAGATATATATGACATATATCTGGCTCTAATAGTAGACAGTACAATGGTGTTGGTGTATTGATTGTAAAGACCACCTCTGGTCCCAGCTCTATTCCCACTAATTCTTACCTAATGGCTGCTTTGACTAATACAAATTAGAAATTTTAGTTATGTGTGTGCACATGTGTTCATCTGTACTTTTTAACCACAGTATCATTAGCCTTTGGTGTTGCTACCGTTAAAAGTGCTTAGCCATCTTTGAAAGTGTGTGTTCTGGTATGTATGTGTATGCCTGTTTTGTGTGTGTGTGTGCGTGCGTGTGCTCATGTGTTTTTAGGTTGTACTGTGTCACCAGGTCGTTTGCCAGGTCAACCTCTTGTCCTGTGGTGTGAGGGCTGTCTCTGTCAACTGACTGTCTGCATCAGAGTTCGTGAATGACATTGCCTCTGATGCTTTGTGACATCTTCTTATCGTCTGCCGTGTAAGAACTGTCACCATCTGTGTTGAAAGGTTCAGATAAGCCAATGAACATGCTGTTGATGCCACCAAGATAGCCTCATCAAGGATCTATATGGCTGATTTCATGCAACCATCAGCGAAGTGAGGTTCTTGTTCACCTGTCGGCACTTTTTAGACACTGCATAGTATAAAAAGCTCTGTTGGAAATAATATAATTACTGAAGGAGGAACATCATTTACAGGTAAGTTAATGCTAACATTTTTAGACTGGTTTATTATTTTTTTATCTAAAAGTTGACACATAGAACCCCTATTATCTGTTATAATGCATTAAAGTAAGTGTCACTAAGTGTCTCAAAGCTTTGTGTTGATAGTCGCTGTTATAGGGGTGTAAAACTATTATGTGTGTCTGGTACGAGGCAATGGACCTTACTGCTAAATGCAACGTAATGTTAGAAATAGAAGCAACCGTCATGCAGGCCATAAGATACCTGAATAAGCATGATATATTCACCTTCCATTAGGCTGGTTTATACACTTGTATGTCATTTGTAACTGATGAAGAGCCATATTTAAGGTTAAAAACAACGAAATTGTGATACGAAATAAGAAACAATCTTTGAATTGAAAACACACTGACTTTTTTGTACTGAGCACTTGGATGAATTGAATGTGCACGTGTCCTGTACGTTTAGAAGGTAGTTTATATGCTTAGGGGTTATTTAATCAGTTTATATGCTCAAGGGTTTATTTCCTGCATCATAAAAGGTATTTTCTTGTCCTCCAAAATACTGTGCATACTGTACTACATCTCTTGACACCTTTCTATATTTGGCCTGTCCATTCTGTGCTGTAAGTTGTTACACTACAACCAATATTATCTACTTTCTCGTCCTGTGTTTTGATTGACACTATGTGGTGAGGACCAACATACAGTAAACATGTGGACTAAATCCTGCTATCTTGCTCTTCAATCTATGTGGCCATGTGGCACTAAGCTGGTGGTTTGGTGACAGAGATGGGGTGAACTCCGGTGAAGCATCCCTGTTTGATGATAACTCTACCCTGTGGGAGGAAACAGCAGGATGCCTGAGACAGCTTGGCTATGGCACAGCTTCCTCTCAACAGGTACAGGCGAGTGGGGAGCTCAATGCTGATTATCAGTTGGGACACTGTGGGAGGCTAGAAATGACACAAGCAAATACATGGCATCAATGAAATTAAGGAAATTGTTCAATTTAACAAAGATTATATTAGACAAATATTATTATTATTATTACTTGACCCTTACATTTTATGTTCCAAATCCTTTGCTGTCTGGTCTTTAGAAAACAGTGGCAATTACCGACGAATGAAGGATTTAAGTTTGCCAGTGGGATGTGAAAAATGTCTCCCCTGCTTCGCCAATTTTATCCCATATGTGTATGCTTTATTGGTATGTCATTATAAGTCAGAACATTCACACACAAATGTACACACACACTGCCAGCTGGAAAGCACAGATGGAAGCTTTAGGGTACAAGTTTTCTTGCATTCAGACAATAGATGAGGAATCTATTAGCAGGCCTTTTTTTTATTTGAGGACACAACTTTTATTAACTAAAATGATGATAGTTCACAATTTTAGAATAGTATCAACGACAATGAATAAATAGGTTTTAGGTGTGGTGGCACACACAGATGGAGCCTTTATGGACTGATTGCTATGTACATTGTCTTTGAATCGGAAAAACACTGAGAACTTTAGTTCTGTGTGGATTACAAAGAATAAAAGATCAATGGGAAGTTGGAAATTGAAATTGGACAGCATAACTGAAAATCCAAACTGCATTTCTGGTGTCAGGAAAGTTGAAATACTCTAAGTTGGAATGCTTGGAAAGCAATGCCTTTCTTGTGACCATGCTGCCCAGGTTTTTGGTTAAAACCTCAGAGCAATAAAAACAGCGGCAACACATCATTATCTATCACATTAAAATCAGACAGCTCCCTTTGGATTCAAATCAAGTTTCTTCTCTATCAATGTAAATATACTACAGACAATTGTCTGGTCACACTTAATGAATAAATAGTCTGTAGGGCTTTGTGCCACCAATGTGCATGACTGTGTCTGCGTCTACTATACTGTATAGTTTAGATGGCAATCACTCTGCTGCACACTGCATGCACGTTAAGTGACCAGTGGTGTGCTTCATTGACTGACATAAAACATAACTATGCTTGGTAGTTTATCAGTGTCTTAGGGGGAGTTTGCGGCTGCTTGTGTGGGTGGAGGTAAAGCTTAGATAAGGTCGTATGGTAGGTGTTGAAAAATGTGCATCCTCTTAATACAATAAGCGCCTCATTTCCCTTATGATGTGAGCTGATGTCAGCTGTTGTTGGAAAAAGAAATAACCTTCAAGTCAGAGTCAGATCGCTACTTGGAATTTTAGATTTATTACCAATAAATAAAATGTTTGTTTTTTCACTTCTGTTCTCTTGTTTTCCTCATGTGGTTTTCTTTTTCTGCAGTTTCTGACCCACTGTGTTGCCCTATCTGTCCAGCAAATGTCCTCTTGTGTTTCCCAAGTGCGGATGATTTTTTTCATGGTCTGACTGTGTGTTCCTTCCGATTTAGTCTGTTTCCCACAGTTCTTTCAGTCCCGTGATCTTGTTTGTTAGCTGTTCACTAACTTGGTAAATAGTTAATCTCTCTGATTGTTGCTCTCACTGATCGGTGATCGGTTACACTTGGATTCCTGCCTCCCCCGTAGTGGTTCCGTTCAACTTTTTAATACGTCGTGATCTCTTGTATCTTGTTGTTCCCTTCACTAAATGTAATGTTTGGAGTTCACTTTACACACAGACAATCTAAGTTGATCTCTTCTATCCTTATCCACCTCTCTTTGTGTGTGGTGCCATCTTTAAAAATATTTCATTTCTGTTTCTCTCTACCACTAAATGAAGCCCTGACCTATATCTGAGCGTTCATCTGCAATTATTTTCTCTGCTCGTCTGTGTGTGTGTGTGTGTGTGTGTGTGTGTGTGTGTGTGTGTAGGTGTGTGTGTGTGTGTGTGTGTGTGTGTGTGTGTACAAGAGAGAGACAGAGACTTATTTCTCATCAGTGCTCTGCATCTGTTATTACATCTCAGCCTGAGCCTGGGTGACTTCTGTCTGTGAATGTGTGTGTGAGTGTGCTACCTTAAATAATCTTTTATTCCAAGGTCCATTCATTTGTCTTGGCTGATTGTTCATTGTTTTGCATCATGTTTGAGCCACATCTCTATGCAGTAAATCACGGCACCATCAGCCATCATTAGTTGAAGTATCCAGCATTATTCTTTAGCAGCTTGGTCCCACTGAGAAGAAATGCTGTTGCCAAGATTACCGGTAAGAGCTCTTCGTGACAATGATGTGTGGTGAATAAAGCAGAGGCTAATTCTCCCTTCATAGCTGTTGGCTAGATGACCATTTATGGGTGGTTTGGCTGTTGTCTTCACTTTCCATCACCTCTGTTAATCCGCAGAAAGCTGAAGTGGTTAAGACGCTTCAGCACTACTTAGTATATACACAAACAAACCAGCACATTCACTGGCACCCGAGCTTAGCCTGAGCATAATGCACTCTTCATCAAAATGCTTTTGTGTTTGTGGTGTGTCTGTGTACAATACATACATGTCTGTGCATATACTTTGTATACAAAGTAGTAATACCCTCCAGTATGAGTCACAGGGTGGAAATTAAAGCCTGGGATGATCCTCTTCCTCAATAAGCAAACACTTCATTTTGACAGAGCATTAACAAGACATTATCTTTCATTAAGCGCCTCTGCATTACTTATTCAACACCCTTAAGACACACATGCACATTCACAAATTGAGACAAAAAGAGTTAACATATCCACAGACATGCTTATGGCTACAATGCAGGTTAAAACTGTAGTGCCTCTGAAACTCTGCACTTTTTAGCAGTATCTCTGTTGCTGGATTAGGTTCTTAAGAGCAAAATATTCTGCCTATGTGAAGCTCGCTGTGGTTATTATACATTCAAACATAATTTCTCTAGCTCCCATTCATCTCATTCATTCACCATTAGTGTCATAGCGTGCAGATCACACAGCCAATTTACAGATGGTCAGAGTAATTAGATTGACAATGAATTTTACAAGAGAGAAGAGCAGGCCAGTGTTGTAATAAGCATCCTGATGACAATAGGGATGCTACTAAGAGCAAAATCATCACATCATGTAGTGGTAATTCAGATGCCTGCTGCTCCTGCCTCTCACAGTGAAGAGGGACCAAGCTAAAAGCCTAGCACTGCAAGCCTGCCCCATTCCATAACAGTATCAGTAGTACAACTTTTGTTGCTGCATAAAAACATCAGAAATGGGACAACATATTTCAGGGACCATCTGCCAGACTCCATACATCTGCTTGGCACATCTGCATTTTTCCTGTTTGATCATATTCATGCATATACTCACCTGCCTCTCCTCTTCATCCATCTCCCTTAGCAGCACCCTCTACCCAACTCACGTCTATAAAACCGGCACGCCTGTCTTGGCCAGGCACACCCCAGCGATCTATCAGAGAGTGATCTTTATGGGCTTTTTCACCCCAGCTGATGGCTATTTAGCTGTCCCCATCCAACCCAGGACAATTTGTTATTGTAAGTGTTTGTCCAATACATACACTATTAGCTCTGATGGCACACTCAGTGATAAAAAATGAGGATGCTTTACGGAAATTTTTGACAATTCCGTATAAGGACAGATCAGTGACACATCATGGAACTAGAAAGTGATAATGAGATTGTTGTAAAGGAATATTGATTAAAAATCAAGGTAAAGGATGTGATAAGATGTTGAAATAAGTGTTTTTTACAAATTATCCTGTAACCTTGTAATACCGTTAGTTATTTTTACCTCTGCTTCCTTCTTTCTTTCTGTCTGTACTCTACTAGTTTGGCTTTAATGGACACATGGAGGACTTAAACAGGATTCTGTGCACTTGGTTGCTGTCACTGCTTCAATGCACAAGCTCAGGCTGCACTGCTAAAAGAACATAGGAAGCTGTGTTACCCTTTCAGCTGATGTCTGTTACATGTCAATGAAAAATTGAGTGTTGCACTCCCCTGGGAAACATTTGTAGGAGATTATATGTTTCTAATCTTGTATATTGGCTTTGACTTTCAGTGGTCTTCTTATCTGTGCTGACTGAAGTGAGAACAATACAATCCAATAAGCTAATCAATTTAAAGTTTGTGGTTATAGTGTAAACCACAGGCTCCTGGTCACTTACACGCCACTTTACATTACTTTAGCAGAGGGGGTATATCGTGGGTGAATGCACATGTGTATTCTTGTTTTTCATGGAGTGTGACTAAAACACAGGAACAGACATTATGATGCACTCCGCATCATCAACAAATGCCATCTATTTTTGCACTGTTGGTATTCTTCCTTTGGTTACGGAAACAGAGACATTAGAGGAAAGAAGAGAAGAGAAAGATGCAGGAAGAGCAAAGGTTCATAGCCATATGTGAAGCAGTTATTTTGTGGTGCATTGTCAACACCCTAACTGTCAGACCTGAAGAACACCATCAGCAAATGCCAATTGGAAGAAATGTAATATTTGCATTAAAAATTTCTGCAAAGTTGCAAAACTGAACATGTCTTTACAACATTCATTGACAATGTGTTGTTTTTCCGAAAAGATTTGACATTCAAGATTCAAAAAACTTTATTAAAATCCCATAGGGAAACTGCCCATAGGGAAACAAAGTCTTGAGGCCTTAAAGAATGCAAACTGGAAAAAATGCTGCCAATAACCATATTCCAAGCAGTAATTGCTCTTTTCTTTTCTCTTTTTATTTGCCAAAGTCATTAAACAGTTTCCAAAGATTTTAATGCAATGTATGATAAAAAAGACAGCGGCTTTATGCTCCAGTGAAACCCTTCTTAAACTTATGACCAGGACATAAAAGAGGCTTTTGAAATAGTAGCCCACTAACTCAACTTTGTGTATTTCCATATCAGACTGAATTTGAATGAGAAATGTGGCAAATAACAGTAGGATGATTTGTGTAAACAGCAATTATCTGTTGATTAACCATCACAGAGGTTTAAATGTGTGTGAGTGTGTTTGTCTACCTTTCCACAGAAATGACTCCGCTGTCTGGATGGAGAGGACACGTCTGGGACAGACTCCATAAGGACACATGTAAGGAAGAAAGAAAGAGGCAAAGGGGGCTAAGAACTGCGTGAGGAAATGGAGAGTAAAGCAAGTGAGTCAGCGAGAGAAAGCATGCACTTTAAGCTCATGAGTAATTCATACAGGTTTCTATTCTGCCGGTTTTTCTTTTCTTCATACCAGTAAACATATAGAGATGCAATATTATGCAGCTGTTCTCTATAGTGTGCTAAACCTAAAACACAAGCTGTATATATTAGATTGAGGCAGGAAAAATGTACTTAATGGAAACCCACTATAAGACAGGCAGGTTATGGCAAGACTTTAAGGTGAGTCTCTAGAAAAGAAATATAAGTCAGTGTAAAAATCCCACAAGTGGATAGAGAGAAAAGTGTGTGTGTGTGTGTGTGTGTGTGTGTGTGTGTGTGTGTGTGTGTGTGTGTGTCTCAGTCATCCCTCAGGCCAACAGTGACATTGGTAGCAGCATCCCAGCTGACATCTGTCAAAAGCTATCACAGCTTTTAAATGCTTGCCCAGACAGCAAATGGGGGTCAAAGGCTACATTATCCTTCTTTTCTGGAGACAGCATCAGGAAACACAATAGAAAAAAACAATTAGAGTTAAGTCTGATTACAAGAAAAATAATCTGTTGCATGCGAAGAAGGAAATCTCATGTTTCTGAAGGTCACACATTTATCCTTTCCTGAATGATGTCATCACATACAGTATCTCTGGCTTGAAGAAGGGGATGCATGTTTCAGAAAGATGGAGATACCTAGACTAAAGAAAATCAGATTATGGTGGGGAGAGCTGGAAAGCGAGAGCGGACAGTCAGCTTTGATTAAGGTTACAGCCGTCTTGATAAAAACCGAATGATAGTAGCAAGTTAAAATGGGAATAAACAGCTAAAAGGAAGAGAGGGTTCAAGAAATAAAGAGACACCTGAAATTTTTTAGAGGGTCAGGTGATAAGTATATGGTCTGGCACTAGACTGCTGCTGTTATTACAACTGCATAAAGAACATATTGTACAGGATTCTTTCAAAAGAGATACATACCTTTAGCATACATTTGCATTACTAACACCTAATTCCTGATATTAAAAACAGGGAAATTACATAGATATTGACAAAAGCCTAGGATTTCAAAGAGTAAATCTTTGTATTAGTTTTGTATTAGTCCTTTGTATCATGACCTTGTTATGGCTCACGGAACAATGACAAAACTGCATTGTCAGACTCACACAAAGACAGAGTTTCAATTGTGATATTTTTCTTAATTTTCAGATGTTTTCTGAGCCTTAAAACTTGAGGTGTATTGTCTCTGTTTTCCTTGTGGAATCAGAATCTGTTTTGAAGGGTCACAGCAGCAAAAGTAACTGCAGGAACAGATGCATTATTTATCACGTACTGTGCGGTATCACATATGATTTAAGTGAGCATAAAATAACAAAATTAAGCATTAAAATGTACATATATATATATATATATATATATATATATATATATATATATATATATATATATATATATATATATATATATGACTAAAACGTGCAGAACAAGAGAAGATGAAAAACAAACTTATTGAAACCGAAAAAAGACATGGATGAATCATTGTTTTGTCTGACTGTACAGTGTGTGTGTGTGTGTGTGTGTGTGTGTGTGTTCAGATAGAAAGTTTACTTAAAAGTTACTCTACTGAAAGGGGGGGTCCCAGGAGTACTTGTGTATCCTGGATAGTTAATATAGTATGAAACACACAATGCACAATTTAATTTTTTTGTTACCAGTCCCAACAAAGGTTCATGGATGTTCTGATTGTTGGCACGGGCTCTTTCATGCACTGTATGGTAATTTCTGTATTATGGGCATGAATTGTATGTGGAGCACACTGCTCTGTCCCAAATTGTTAGGAGGATTAAAAGTGAGCTAATGGGCATGTTAATGATGTTTCTATTATTCGACCGCCTTTGTAGTCCCTACATCGGATTACGTCCGAGGCTTATTTCTCCTGACATTATCTGGAGTTTATATGTGAAAGAGACTTAACTGAGCTGCTTTTGAACTTGAGATGATTGATCAAAACTTGCAGGACTGCTAAAAAGATGCTTCCCTGAGGAAATGAGACAGTAGTTGATGCAACTGAATGAAAAGCTGAATGAAAGGACGTTAAAAGGATCATTAACGGAGCAACGCAACCTCCTTTTTAAACAAAGTCTGCCTTATGTCAGACAGAGCATTTATCTAACACATGGGGCTTTGTAAAAGTCTAAATGAGTCGTTTTTTAAAATTCAGGCAGTTCATGTTTTGGATCAGTTGCATGTTTCTCTCCTTTTTTTCTTTTCTCTCCCCCAGTGCTGTCACTCTGCTGCGACACGAATATAAACAAAAAAGAAATGTCAGAAAGCCTGTTTTCTGTCTTTGAATCTGTGTTAAATCTGTTCCACAAATAAGTGTGAGGTGGAGGAGACATTAGGTTACTCTCCTGCTGCTTGTTTACTTGGATTTCCTGTAACCAGGTTTCTTAGGTGCATGTAAATGCTGATTTAGGAGAAAGCTGATTTGCAAACAATGCAAATTGTTTTTCTATTCTGTAGTGTAGACAGAATACACATGTAATTGTGCACTTTAGCAATGGTTTACTTTGACAATGAACTAGAAATGCCCTGATTTGCATTTTTATTGCCTGATAATTGTAACTATACCTGCCCTAAGCCAAGCTGTGTCAGCATCATGGTGGATTAGGTGGCTCATTGTTTGGACATTAAAGTGACTAACATAACAGTGAGTTGTTCAACACATTTTAATATTTATGTTGTTGTCATCTTTTTCTTTACAAAGGAAATAAGCAATATACTAATCCTAGTCAAATCCATCCTGATTTATTATTTAACTAGGCTAATAACTGCTGGTGAAAAATGGAAGACAAAATTATGTTTTGACTGTTGGGCTTTTTTGGGGAAGTTTGCATCCCTTTATTTTGAAATGTCAGACAATGATCCGCTGTAGCGACCCTGAACTCATGGGATAAGCCGAAAGATTACACCCTTGAGAGTGAAGATGTATCCGTTGGGTTTTCTAAGGCTGCATTAAACATGCAGTCCTATTGGAATTTTAGAGTTAGATGATGTTTAGTTAGCTACATATTGTAGACATTTGTTAAGGATATACTGTAGCTAGTGTCACTGACTGAACTCGAAGGTGTGGCCAAATTAGTTTTTACATCTTTCACAAACTCCAATTTACTGGAGTTTGCTCCATTTACTCTGGTTTCCTTCAGCAGTCCAAAAATATGCATGTTACATTAACTGGTGACTCTAAATTGCCTGTAAGTGTGTATGGGAGTGCAATAGGTTTTGTGTCTGTGTATGTCTCTCTGTGTTGGCCCTGAGATTGACTGCCAACTTGTCCAGGATGTACCCCATTTCTTGCGTAAGGACAGCTCGGGTATGCTCCACCCCCACCAGCAGTAAGCTTTGAACCTTAGTTTTTTATTAATTGCTGTACATGTTTGCCATAATTACCATACTTAGTATTGTTTGAAAAAAAAATTATTGTGTGCACACTCAAATAAATCTCTGTTAACAAATCTTTGTCAGCCAATTTTTTCAATCATCATTTGAGTTTTGAGTTTTGGGATTTTAGAAGAAAAGTGATTTATTTTACTTTGAATGTTGCATGGTTGTTAGAGCTAGACAGGCTGGTCCGAGTATTTCAAACTGCTGCGATTATGACACACAACTACAGTATCGCTATGTTTTACAGAGAATGGTTTGAAAAAGAGAAAATATACATTGAGAGGTACTTCGCTGTAAAAAATGCCTTAATGCCAGAGGTCAAAAGAGAAATGCCAGAAGAGATGCTCAACTTTTCTATCAAAGTTTAACTTCAATGTCAAACATGTTCACCAGAAAAGTAAATTTAAAGACCAAACATAAACCAGCTGTAGAGAAGAGAAAGATGGAGCACTATAGAAATCACTCTCAGAAGTGAAGTTGACCGTGACCAGTGAAAGTAGTAAGTATTGCCCACTGATAACTACAATATCTGAAGTTGTGTACAGAAAAACTGTTGAAAAGCAGGAGATCAAGAGTATAACAGAAAGATTTGAGTTGATGCTGGACAGCTACAGAAATTGAGACGTGTAGAAATTGACAGTGCAGTGGAGGCCTTAAAGGGGGGCCTGGTGGTTCAGTGGTAGATCATTGGGCTGGGATGCAGAACACAACGGGTTCGAATGCCCCCCCCAGCTACCAAGGGCCACTTTGGTGCCGGTGCCACTATAGACCTCAGAAGGGCAGTGAAGGAAATAGAAAATTGCCTCATGAGCAAATATGCCGCCGAGTACAGATATGTCCAAAAGGTAAAAAAATACCACCAGAAGAGCCGCTAGGAAAAAATCGTCCAGATGTCTGGCAAGAAACTACAACTCTCAGGCAGAGGAACAAAATTGCAGCCACACCGTGACACAGGCAGCCAAAGAAACTGATAAAAACAAAATTGTGTGAAGACTAAACTAACACGGGCCGTGGTGAATGTGACAGGTGTTGCTGAGTACAGCAATGTCCTTAAAGTAAAAAAAAGTCCCACATGTAAAGCCAGCAAAAAAGAATCTGTTGTCCGGCAAGAAACAACCTCTCAGGTAGAGGAACAAAACGACAAGTTCACTGTGCCACACAATGTGTACTGAAATACACAACGAAAAGGTAGTTTACTAACAGGAACTGAGCGTCATTGAGAAAGAACAGGAGCCTGAACAACAATGTCCAGATGAGCAGCCTTTGACAAAAAAGAGCTCAGTATGGGGAAACTTTACCAAGTTTTTTTACAAAATGGTCCACTCTGTAAATGTTGCTTTATACAAAATGGTGCAACAGCTTCTTTCCACAAAACAATAGCAACACTAAAAAAAATATATTTCAAAAAATAATACTGTTTTATTAGTATTATAGTGTTTTATTTAAATTTGTTTAATCACATTTGTAAAAAGATGTTTTCTTTTTCATTTCCTCTAGTTGCGAAAACAAATTTAAATTAATTGTTGAAAGTAGTTTGAAAACATTCAAACTGTACTTTATTAGAATTAAACTAATCTGAATGAATTAAACTTCACTACATGAGCTCTGTGTGTTATGAGAACACGTTTCTGTTTTCTAAACATACCTGTCTTTAAGGATACCTAAGTGTGGTCTAGTTTCATGTTTTTGTAAGAAATATATTCTGCAGCTGAAATTTTTCAAAATCTCCAACATTAATGTACATGTACAATCCCGCCTATAGTTTCTGTTGATTAGAAGTGAAACAAATGCTCTGATCTTACAGCCCATATATTATTAATAGTATTAGGTTAATATTCTGGGTCTCTGCTGAAATGGTTTTCGGATTTCAACTTCCAAAAGATGCATGAATGCAGGAGCTCTTCTGTCGGAAATGGCTCATTTTACCCCCTGTAGTGGCTATAAAATTATATACACATAAAAACATTTTCACAGGATGCTGTCACTTGTTAAGTCAATGCTGCATCCAGAGAGATGCCCACTAATAATAAAGTAAAAAATAAAAGGTTTTACATTAAATTGCAGGCTAAATAAATAAAAAGAAAGGAAATGCTGACCAAAGGGGTCTAAATCACATGTATGGGTGTCATACATGTAGATCAGGGGATTTCAGAAGAAAGGATATTTATTTGAATTTCAATATGGCATGAGTGTTGGCGGGCTTGTTGGAGTATATCACACATTACCATTTCTAGGGTTTACAATTAATTGTTTTTAAAAAATGTCCAGTGAGTGACAGTTCTCTGTGTAAAAAAGCCTTGTTAAAGCCAGAGGTCAGAGGAAAATGGCCAGACTGGTTCAAGCTTGTAGAAAGACAAATGGAACTCAAATAAATACATTTGTTACAATCAGACGTATGCAGAATGGTACTTGTTAACAAACATGTGAAACCTTGAAACAGATGGGCAACAGCAGCAGAAGACTACACAAGGTGCCATTCCTGTCAGCTAGGAACAGGAAACTAAGGCTGAGGTTTAAAAGGGTTCGCCATAAATTGGACAATAGAAGATTGGAAAAACATTGCCTTGTCTGATGAGTCTTCGCTTCTGCTGTTACATTCAATGATAGGGTCAGAATTTGGCCTAACCAACATGAAGCCCTGGATCCAGCCTGCTTTGTTTCAACAGCCTGCTAGTATTGTAATGGTGTGGGGGATATTTTCTTGGCAAACTCTGGGCCCCTTAGTACCAACTGAGCATTGTTTAAATGCCACGGACCACCTAAGTACTGTTGCTGACTGTGTATATCCCATAAGATGGGGACCACACTGTCACCATCTTATGAAGGCTACTTCCAGCAGGATAACAATGCTATGCCACAAAGCTAGAACTTAAATCTGGTTTCTTGAACATAACAATAAGTACACTGTAATCAAATGGCCTTTACAGTCACCAGTGGTGACTTTATGATGGAATTATTGATTTGCATCATAGACAAATCTGCAGCAAATCTGCAGCATGATATTTTCATGTCAGTATGGAAAGAAAAATGTCTTTGGGATGTTCTTACCCAGTAAGCCCCTCCTGACCACCCATCTCATTTCCTCCTTGAAAGTTACCAACATTTTTCCTTTTTCAACTTCCACCACTTCTTCCTCTGCTAAGCCTTAGTCCTCTTCATCTCCCTCACCACCAGAGTCTTTTTACACACCATCATTTTATGTTGTCTGGCTACACTCTCCCCTAGCAATACTTTACAGTCACTGATCTTTTTCAGATGACAACGTCGACATTTCCATCATCTTTGCAAAGTCTACCACCATCTGTCCTAAACTTCCTAATTCTCTGCATCATGACAACCAACTCTCTACACAAAGTCCCTACTGTCAGTCCTACACTTTTGGTTTCCTCTTCTCTCTCTGCCTATGAGCATGCCTTCCTCTTCTCCTTCTTCGACCCACAGAAGCTCATTTTCCACCAGAACCCTGTAGGTAGTTGTTACCCCACAGATCCAATCCTGTATTGAAGTCAGACTCGGTGTGTAAGTCATGATTCGCATGTTTAATTTGGCATGTGTTTAATGTCAGATGTCCTTTCTGACCCAACCCTCTGCATTTATCCAGACTAAGGACTGGCAACAGGAAGACACTGGCTTGTGCCCCCTTGTGGTTGCTTAAAGACATTTATAAATAATCGATTTATAAAGGACAATCACATCAAAACATCTTCATACACATCCTTAAACTTTCCTGTTAACTTGTCAGGCTCTGTGTGGAATTCACTGATTTTACCAAGTTCTACTGAGATTATGTGGCACAGATTTTTGTAGAAGTAAATATTTTATGATATTATACTTTATTTAAGATTTATATTTGAGTGGCATTAACAGGACAGCATAACAGCTAAGAAGACAAACACTGTGATGAGTCACTCAGTACCACACACTGGGCTCTCAGTGGTCAACCGTGGGAGATTTGTGGATTCTCCACCTGGCTCCGCCAACCCCTCACACCCTCTGCCATCCTGCTTTCACCTTCTTCACAAATTGAAGAAGATTAAGTGTGTCTGTGGATCAATGTGCCAAATTAAACATCTTCCCTCTATCTGTATAACTTCCCTCTCAGACTGCTTAAGGTCTTTTTCCCACCCACCTCCCCTCACTCCCTGCGTTTCCCATCGCTGTGTCTGGCCATTGATTGCTTTTTCTCTCCCCCACAAATCCCCTCGTTCAGCACAAGACTTGCTTGTTTTGTGCGCTGGTCCAGGTAAAGTAATGCAGGTCCACAACAGCAAGACTGTAATAGCCAGTGACAAAGCTGTGAGATTTAACCTCTTAGACATAGCAGTTAACACTGAGAAGGCTGCAAGAATATTATTTGCTTTTAGTTTGCTTTTGGAATTGTTTAGTTGTATTTTTCACTCAGTGATCAAACGCAGAGGTGAAGAGATGAAAACACAAGCGGTAACATACAAAAAGATTATGTTGAACAAGTCCAATTAAGCAACCATGGCAATAAAAAAAAAAAATACAGTTTCATGTCTTTGACAATGTGATCCAATGTGGTCCATTGGACCATTTTAATGACCCAGCATTTTTGAATGACAAAAAGTGGAAGGAACTAATAGGAATTGACGTCCACCTAAGGTGAGATATCCTAACATTCATCCACACATAGTTGAATGCAAACTCATTAATCAAACTGAGGTGTGTGCGTTCGTGCGTGCTTCTGTGTGTGTGTGTGTGTACTTGCCTAATAGCTTAAACTCTAAATCCCTGTCTATCCACCCACAGCAGTCCCCTTGTGTATGAAGATCGATCACCAGAGGAGTTCCTTGTTGGATTTTAATTTCAAGGGGAATCTAAGAGATCGATAAGCATCCGGCCGATGAGAAGGAAGATAAGGGTTGTCACAACAATGTGTCATAAAACCATCTACCATCTAACACCTACTATGACAAGACAGGCTGTGCTATGTATGCGCTGACATACTGTTAATTAGAAGAGCTGCCAGGATGATTCATCAGTAATATGATATATTCATATAAAATCTTGCCTCTCCAAAAACTAGAAAAAAACACTAAATACCAGCTTTCTCTTCCTCTATATCATCCCCCTCACTTTTATAACAGAATTCAGATGTTGCTCTCCAACTCAAATGGAGATGAGGGTAATTCTTTGGAGATTAACGACACAACTATTAGAGTGGAACAGCCTAAATCAAAAAGGATAAAATATTGAGATACTTACTGTATTATATTCTAATCTCTAATCCCCTGTCACAACAACACCAGCTTGCCATTTATAAAATGCTATCATCATTAAATCTCAGTTTCAGCATTGAGGAAAAATCCCATTGTTGACAGTGCAATTTTATCATATAATGGAGTTTGAATTAGTTTTGAGGCCTCTGAAGTTTTGAAGTTTCTGAACCCATAAAGGAGCTTTTAAACCTTCAATTCAAGTCAAATTATGAAATCACAGCAACACAGTTATCAGAAATTCATACAACAGCAGCAATAAACAAGATGGAGTATCCTGACTGCTGCTGTAATAATGTGAACCTGAGTGTGCCTGGACAGACAATAAATGCAGCCAGCCGCGTTACAGCCTTGGGTCTGCCAAGAAGACAGAATGCAACACATTACAAGCAAATAAACTGCCCTGTCAGGGCCCCTGATGTATGTGCATCACATAATGTGCTGTGCTACCCCCAAGGAAACATGGAAATTAACATAGATGTTATGGAGGTTCTGACTCTACATCTCAAACACAGGCACATGCACATACACACACGTGCATGAAAATGTAGAGAGAGCGGAGTCAATATAAGCCTACAGGCTTTCCTTCCACAACACTCAGACGGGAAACAGACATGCAGTCAAACAGCCGAATGGACAGTTTACCTTTATAGATTCCAAGAATGGCAAAATTAAAACTCATCAATTAGTAGATAATAAACTAAAAAATTGTTAATGAAGGCATTGCAGTGTATAAAATGCCAGCTGCACAACCTTATGTTAAAGATTCTCATTAGCCCTGCTCACAGCTGTTGTGTTTACTGTTACTGGCTGACACAAAAACTAACGTGCATGCAACAACCGTGCACTGCTAATGTGCCAACGAGATGGCCGAGGGGTTAAGGTGCTGGACTGCTAATCCGTTATGCTCTGCACGTGTGGGTTTGGATCACATCCTCCATGTCAATAGGGTCATTTGGTATCACTTGTGTGTTTTTATATCTACATGCTCCGTGTAGATACATCAATGGTAGATGTGAGAAAAAGTTCTGCAAGCAAAGCCACTGCAGCTCCTGAATTCGCATTTTTGAAGTGTGATAGCTGTGTGTGTGTGTGTGTGTGTGTGTGTGTGTGTGTGTGTGTGTGTGTGTGTGTGTGTGTGTGTGTGTGTGTGTGTGTGTGTGTGCATGTGTACCACACAATACAGACTGGGTTCGTGACTACGCTTTCTGGAAGTTTGCCTAATCCCTAAAACACAAAGGAGGAAAGAGGGGTGAGCTGTTACATTATTAAACACACACAAGCGTCTATTGCCTCCACTGACACGTGCGTGGCCTTTTGTGCATTTGTTTGCGTTTGCGACTTTAAAACTTAAGAATCTTAAAACTCTGAGGTAATACTGTCTTCCTTCCTTCCATCCATAAGAATATCTACTTCACTGTAGACATCTCAAGCCTGTCTTCTTACTTATTGCTCTTCCTCCTCTCAGCGGGCAGAGACATACCAGTGTACTCATCACGCCAACTCACATGAACCCACACACTCACCCCCACACACACAAAGGTCGTTCACAATGCCAAACTTTCCGACATATGACATGTTATGCATTATTCATTACTCCAAATAAGAGAACATGAAATAATCATGAACAGGGGCCATTTTCACAAAGCCATCTGAAGTTACAAGGTGGTCCTAATTGGCCAATTTTGTAACAAATTCTGAAAGTAATGTGCTTTTCACTCATGATTTTAAAAGCATCTCTAAAAGCAATTCTCCAAGCATTGAAGCAGAAAAAAGATTCTCCAAAGAGGTGGATGGGAGGTTTGGTAAGGATAAAACAATTCTTTACTACGACACATAAAAGGTTGCTGAGCAATAAATGTCCTAATCCATCACAAAGCCTGCAAGTCTTCAGCAATTATGAGAGCACTTTTTAAAATCATTAAACTAATCCATAAAATGGTATTTAAAAAAAACAACCTTCTTTCTTGTTGTCTCCATATTGTGTTTTATTGGAAGATTGACAGGCACTGGTAATTATTGCAACAATGGTTTCTTCGCCAGCCAGTTAAAAACACCTATTACCAGCAAAAAGTTGAAGGACAGAGCTGCATTTGCTGTCCCTAAAAGCTGCCCTGTAAGTTTCTTAGAGAAACTGCTTCTGACTCCTGAACTTTTTTGCTGCTGCTTTGAGAAAGCTGGGGAGAAGTATTTTTAGCAGCAAGGTAAAAATGCTGTGTGAATAAGGATGTCAAGCGCATTAGAAGGTTGTTGTAAGGCTGTGGATCCTGCAGACAGGCTTAATGTCACAGGGAGGTGCTTCACGAGCTGGGATTGGGATTGTATTAGTTGTAAAAGAAAAGCAAAATTGCTAGTTAAGTCACGAGAAAATGTTATGTACTGTTATTATTGTTATTATTATTTGGCAGGGAGGGTTCTTGTTTTACTTGTGTAAAAAATACATTTATAAAATGTTTTTGTCCTTTTGGCTTATCCCATGAGTTCAGGGTCGCCACAGCGGATCATTGTCCGCATGCTGATTTGGCACAGTTTTTATGCTGAAAACACTTCCTAACGCAACCCTCCCCGATTTCTCCTGGGCTTGGACCGGCACTGCACAGCTGGGGATGTGAATGGGCTGTTGGGGGTTCAGTGACTTGCTCAGAGACACTTCGACATATAGCCGTAACCGGGGATCGAAACACTGACCCTGTGGTCCATGGACGACTGCCTTTAAATAAATAAATAAATAATTTTTGTAAATTTATTTATATATTTTGTTTTTATATATGGGTGTACAGCACCAGATGTAAATATATTGCATATCTGTATGTAATATGGGCAAATCGAAAGTTAATTTTCGTTTTTCACCCTTTTACTTTTCTTTACTGCGTCAATTAGGGAAATATTTTGGAAAATTTGATTAAATATAATCCACACAAAAGGCACCGTCTCTGGTTTACCTGCAGACTGACAAACCTTATCCATAGTATGAGATAAGTGTGTTAAGAACAATGACTGTCAAAAAACTTTACAGTTTAAAATCAAAGAAATGCTTTGATTCCTTTCTCACTGAAATTCCAAACTTTGGAATCTTGTTCACAAACCCTGGCAAACAGCAAGATACCAGTCTTTGCTGCCCAAATGATTCCTAATCTCTACCCGTAATACTCTGGCACTCATGTATTGAATTCTAATACTGCTTATTTGCATAAAAATGTATAGTAATTGGTTTTTATTACTACAACAGACACATTAACACAGTGCCACATGCTGCCTCTCTGTACTAAGGTTCTCCAACTGTTATACTATTATACTTATCTGATTCCTTTTTCTTTTTCCTTTCTTTGTGTGTGTGTGTGTGTGTGTGTGTGTGTGTGCGTGGGTGCGTGTGTGTGCAATCTTCTCTCTTAAACTGCAAATTCAGTTTTCCTACGATGGTGTTTATCGTGGAACAGGATATATCCACAGAGGATTTGATTACAGCAAATTATGTTCATAATTTCCCCAGATTTTTATAATAGAGATTGTTAATGAATATTAGAGAGCACTGGGGAATAGTGCTGATCACACAGAGGGAAGGATAGGGACACATGTGATAAATATGATAAAACAACCAGTGATGAAGATGTCTGCTTTCTTCAAAGGAACTTTCCCAGGGATTGTTTGTTTATAAAAATAATAAGCCAAAATCATGAGAAGAGATGGACCTGATTTAAATAAAATCTGAAATTCAAATAAATGTAATTATGAGTGCGCAGAGACACAGATGCACAGTTTCTTTCATTTTGACCCTAAATCTTTTACTCATTTTAAAGTGTAAACAGTGCTAAAAGAAAAGTGCTAAAAGAAAAGTGAAAATAAAAAAAGTCCATCATCAGCCACTGATCCCACTTTTGAAAACACAAAGACTTTGCCATTTCATTTTTAGTCTGCGTGCATTTATCATGCTCACCAAACCCACACACACACACACACACACACACACACACACACACACACTTTCTCAAATGCTCTCACTCTGCCACATTCTGCAGCACTTTAACCTGCGGCTGAGAAGCCCTTCATACATTATTCTGTGTCCATTCTCCATGACTGCTCGCTGGAACACTGAACTTTAATAGCAGCCAGGAGCTCAACAAGCTCACCATGGTGGCAGCTTCACCCCACCCAGCCTAGCTACAGCCAACCGAAGAACACAGGCTGAGTCCCAAGAGACACACAACATGGTTTTCAGAGCAGTAAGCAATCTTAGGGCAGCATGCTAAACAAGCTCCAGGACATGCCTAAAGGCAACTGAAGAACCAATTTCATTTGTTACCTCACTCAAACTGAATGGAGGGATTAATTTGTAAAATATTCTACCCTTGAGGTGTTATAAATAGTTTCAATCCTTAGGAGAAGTTGTGAAAGCCCATTATTACTCTCTTCGCTAATATTTCTATTGAAAAGTGTAGTCCTCTTCCCCATTTGTGTCCACTTGAGTTACGGTGTCAGTGTGAGTGTCTGTGTCTGAGTGTAGGTTGTATGTTGATTAATCTGTAGAGCGAGTGAAAATAATGGACGGAAATTGTGAGCTGATGTAGATTATTACAATTCACTTTCTTTGGCACACTGAAATATAACCCAATTATTTTCCAAGGTTACTACTGGCTACTACTACTTAAATCACAGCTGCAGAGTGAAGGCAGCCCAGCTCCGAAGTAGCATCCAACCCTAAAGGAGCACAGAGAGCAGCTATCAGCTGAAGAGAGGTGGGAGCTGAATAATTCAATGTTGTCTAATAAAAAAGGCAGATCTTTATTTACAGTTGTCTAGAATAGTTATACTTTGAGGTAACTTCGGTGACATTCAGTTGTATTTAATAGTCACACTCTCTCTTGTTTGCTCTTTAATGCGGACATTTAGGTATCCTGTGCTGTCTATATTATTCTATGCATGCATGGTATTTATCTTAATCACTTATCCTTTTCAGGGTCACAAGTATGCTGGAGCCTATCTCAGTGATCACTGGGCAAGAGACACGGTACACCTTGGACCGGTCCCTATCAGGGCCAAGGCAGAGACACATACTGAGTCGGGCAACCATTCACACACAGATTCACACCTATAGGCAATGAATAATCACCATTTAACCTGACTTAAAACCCACTCAAGCACAGGTAGAAGATGCACTCACGGGGGAAAAAAAGATCACTACTAGGTGAATTTGCATTAATATTATGTTGAGTTAAGGGTTACGTTTGAATACCTTTATACTAAAATGGCATATAAGACAATGCAAACATAACCCTAAAACCAACATAATAATAATGCACATTCAGCTAGTACAAATATTCTTTAAAAAACGGATCAAAGATGGTCAAGGAGTGTATTAAAAATGCAGAAGGCGCAGGTTCAAATCCCACCCCGCCAGTCGTGGACCCACCCAGCCATCAAGGGCAACCCTGGTGCCGAGCCCGGAAGAAAAAATGGGAGGGTTGCGGCAGGAAGGGCATCGGGCGAAAAAACACATGCCAAATCAATGTGCGGTACATGTTCCGCTGTGGCGACCCCTGAAGGGAGAAGCCGAAAGCCGTTGATCTTTTGATTGTAATATTGTAACCAGCTGCCAGCTGCATAGAGAACACTTGGACAAATGTATGTTAGTGAGTTATACAGGGGCAGCTTTGCCTTTTAATTGTTCCATCAAATATTTAAACGGTAGACAGCTTACACACATTTATATAGTTATGGATATTTTTTATATAAGCCCACACACTCAGTGCCCACTAGATTCAACTATGTAGAAGTTTTGGCTGCTGTTGCTGCTAAGGTCTTATATTTACAGTACTTTAAAAAAATGGGTTGATAATCAGTTTTCTTTGAAGGCAAGTGTTTCTCTCTCAGTTGCACAACTGTCTTTTAGTGTAACAACTTTCAATTTTCTAAAAATTGTATGCTTAACTATAGTGTCACAACTTGTATTTTTCTAAATATTGTATGCTTTAATAACATGCAGACATTGGCATTCATAAAAGTGACAGGCTGTGTCTTCTACTATATTTTTAACTTCTCTGTCATGAGCAAGCATTAATACTAAAATCAGTATTACCCATCCAAATGACATTTCTTAACACAAGCCTCATTATTATTGCTGTTGTAAAGTTTTTTGTAGGTGTTTGTTTAAGCAAAAATATCTATAAAATCATCTGCAACTCATCATCATTCCCTCTCAATAATGTCATAAGTGATATTATTGCAACAACAGCTTGTCATTGGGTCTGTACTATCTAGAAGGCCACATTTCTAATCTTCACACTTAATACCATTGAGGGTACATATTTGTATCCTTGTGGTAATAGCTGTACTCAATATTTAGCACCTTGCCACTTGAGTGCATATACCTCATTGGTTTTCATTTAACTAAGTCAATAATAATTGCATTATTGCCCTAATAATTGTAAATTGCAAATTTACACAAATCTTTTGAAATTGTACCTTAACTGAATAAATGGTACATACAGTAGCCCCAACCCATGATCCCCTGATATTCATAATGCGACTCCTGATATGCATAATGATGATCATAACGCAAAGTACAGGTGTGGACAGGAACCCAAATCTGCCCAGCTAAATCAAACCTGAAGCAGACACTAATATATGCCACTTATCACCCAGTCATAATCGATAGCGAGCTTACTTATTTAACACAGTAACAATAGCTGGTAGGCATGCTAACTAGCCCCCTCTAAGTTTGGTGGCTAATGCTATTATGCTAATTCATAAACGTTCATATTAAAATAATTCATATCAATCCCACAACTCCACATCCGCAAATGCATGTATGACAATTTGATCTGACTTTGCACACAAAAATTTACAGATGTCAATGTTAAGTTTGGGTACAAATACAGTAGATACATGTACAGATGTTTTTACATTGGACCAAACCTTATTAAAATTTGTAAATCATAAAATGTGCATGCAAATAGTTGTTGCATCATATTAATTCCATACACAGTGGCCAAATGCTATTGCAGACACAGATTACAGTAGGTGGATATTTTCTAAAATATGACAGGTAACAAAAGAAGTGCTAACCATAACAGATACCTGATCCCACTCAATTATGAAATGAAACACTCAACCATTAGAAGTTTATCCAAAGGGCACTGAGGCTCAGGAAGCCATCAACAACATGTCTACTGTTCTTTTTTGTGGCTACAGGTAATTTGACTGAGTGCTGTTCAAGGCCGCTCTTAAAATAAGAGTTTATTCATTTGTGATAACATTACATCTTCACACATGGAGCTAGATGGATATGATGAGTTAAAATTAGCCCTTCGCCGCACGTCAACACTGCTAACATTAGCAAATGGTGAAACATGGATAAAGTCTGTCTGCTTAACATCATCCTATTCATCTTTTTCTTGTTTCTTTCCCCTTTCTGCTGCTTTTTACCTATTTCCTGAAGACACTTTACTTCTTGATAAAAGCTCAAACTGTTGAAAAATGCTGACCTTACAATATCACAAGAAAGTTACTGTGGAAAGGGAATAAGGTGATTGGACAAACAAGTTGGTATTTCCCAGCATGGCTTCTTCATCATCACTTCTGACAAGAGAGCAACCAAATTATATATAAATATAAATTATGTTTGTTTTCATTAAAAGAAAAAGAAAATACAAATACATTGATAGAGGGTATGACTCAAAACCAAACTGTTTCACACACATTCTGATTATTCCACCTGAGTGGAATTATCAGAATTCCTGGTAAATGTCTCTATGAATACCCATAGTAATATTTTTCTGTACATTTCACCAAAAAAGTATTTACCACTTCTGTATAGATTCTGGGTTAGGAAGAGATATTGTTTCCCTGCTAAAAATACCTTGTGTGCGTAATAGGGTAGCCTGACTTCAGCACCATGGACAGTTGTCACCTAGCTCAATCGGATCATACAGCCACTTAAACAGTTAAAAATTTTACCGTTACAATAAATGTTTCCAGAAAGGTACAGAAGTAAAATAATTGTTTGACATGAAAGCCCGATATAAATAAAACAAAATGATGGACTGTGAGCAGGTTTGTTGTTGCAACGAATCACATCTTAATCTATTAAGCTTGCACATGTGAACACAGCAGCTTTTATGTTTGTGTGTATGTGTGTATTTGTCCTCTTGTTTTGGGAGTCAAGCCAACGACTGCCTGAGCACCTCCTACGTTAACTCAGAGTGACACTAATTAATGTCTGCTTTAATAGCTCCTTCTGCAAAAACACTTGGACAGTAAACAAGCTTTCAAGGTGACACCATGACACTAATGTAATTTTTACAAAATAGGGTGCACACAGACCATGATGTCTGACCATGTAGAAACACTGTACTACCTGGTAGTTCAAATACTGTCCCCATCTGGTTAAATATGTTCTTCATTTGTATCAAGACTCTTTGCCTCTCAAGTGTAATAAAATAGGCCTGCAGCTAAAGTCCTGCATGATGATAAGCCAGGCCCCTGCTGTATTGGGTCTGACCCAAGTTACTGATGTCAAGCAAAGAAGAAAATAAACCCTAATAAGTCTTAACTGCACCTTGGGGAGTTTGTATCTGCATGCAGGGGAGAAAAAAATAAAGACACTTATAAAAGACATTTATGTTTGTGCACATGGCAGTCCCATGTTCACCCCTGGGTATCACAGTGGAATGCATGGGGTCATTATCTGAGTACAGCAGGATATAAAGATGCACTATCACTATTATCTCCCACACTTTGGCTCGAACAGCTCCTCAGAGGCTGATGACAATAAACCTAAACACAAGGCAAACAGGATTTCGGGGAGGTAAAGACTGCAGAGACAATCAGCACTACTTACCTCATGTCTCTCAGCAGCAGAGATGGGTGGTGCTCTTACAACATACAGGACTTACAAATCCATCAGTCCACTTATTTTCAGCTTTTAGAGAGTCGTTTGCCACCCACATATACACAAATGCATGTTTTACATAAGCCCACTATGAAACATTAAAACAAAAGTGCATATGCACACTGGCACTTATACACACACACCTGTCAGTTATCAGCTAAATGAAAGAGAGGTGCTTTTACACAGTCAGCCTCAAGACTTTCAACTGCAGAAAACTTACTGACATCTGCTTCTTTAAAGTACAGCATAACTAGTTAAAGTATAAATTTTGTTTTTCTTTGTTTAAAGAAGAATACAATCCCATTAATGGCACTATACTAATCTACTACACCTATGTTATCTTTGTGTTTGTGGTTGTATGTTTGTGAATGAGCTGTGAGTGAAAAGTATTAGGACTGTGGCCTTTCTCATGGCAGGCTTATGGATGTGTCAACATATTAAGCACAACAATAAATCAGTCTTGATCCATCAGAAGATAAAGTGGTGCCACTAATTGTCCAGTCTAGTGCAGAGCACCAGCAAATCTCAAATGAATAAAAATTATGTGAACAACATGACGTGAGTAAATTTACAGTCTCATCACTTGACATGGATCAGATGTTTCTGCCTGCAACAACTTTTCAGTGCAGCAGTATCTACTGTTTATTTATAACAATAAATCTTTTCAGTAACCAAACTTCAGTGGATGTTTAAGTCCCATGCTTCATGTACAAGATGATTCACAATGATACACCTCAGCTCAGAGTAAAACACTAATATTTGTGAGTATTTTTCCTTTTCTACAGGGGTTCTTCTAATGCACAATGCAAAACACGTGGAGAATGCATTTAATAGTTGAACAACTTTTACCATCTTCGGGCATAATTATTATCATCAGTAAAACCTGTGCTATATGATAAGTAAATGAAGTATAGAAAATTGTTTGCACGCTTGAAAAGTAAGTTTGGCATCTGAAGATGCAGATTCAGATGCAGATGTGTGTCTGGCTGTGAATAGCTTGGTTACTGACAGGATTTATTGTAATAAACAGTAGTCTGTAGATATTGTCAATAAACCAATTTCTTTTGGCAGAATCTGCCTCCGACCTCACATACAAACTCACTGAAGAAGCCCTCCCTGACTACAATACTAATCAGAGGCAGTATTAATATAACTCCCAGGATTTTGCTAGTTTCAAGCCTCCTATCACAGCACTGTGGCACGCAGAACACACATGTACTGCTCAACTTAGTGGGATTACGCTTGAGCAGATTCAGACATACTGCAAAATGCCTGAGCTTTTTTCGTATAAAGTTGGACAGTCTTTCCAGAATGATAGAGGAGCCTTGCTGTTTAGTGTATTGTCACACAAACAGGCCAGAACTTATATTTTGGTTTGCTGTCTTCCTACAAATCATACAAACTTGTTTTCTTTCTTAACAGTAGAAAAGCCCATTTCCCTCTTTTACCCCTCGCTTTTCTCACCTTTCTTCCTCTGCCTCTTCCCACAGCGATCTGTTAAAGCTGAGTGGTTCTCTAATGGTCTCCAAGTGAGAGGCTGAAAGTCATCCATAAGCATGTGCATGCACTCTTTCACGTCCACACACATCTTGCTATCCTCAGGGATAATTGGGGGGAGTTCTCTTAGCTTTCCAAATCTCAGCACCCTGCCACCATTAAAGTATGGAACTGTGTCTGTGCAGCTACATTAATGAACTGATGTGCTCTGGCTGTAAGTGTGTGTGTGTGTGTGTGTGTGTGTGTGTGTGTGTGTGTGTGTGTGTGTGTGTTTGTGTGCCTGCATGTGATTGTGTGTATGTGTGCGAGAGAGAGAGAGCGAGATAGAGAGTTAGGTTTGACTTGACAGGTACTTTAAAGGATAAAGTGGAGCAGACAGCTTGTCAGTTGGATGGAAATTTTGCGTTTTGTATGTGTGAGTGTGCATGTGTGTGTGTTGGTGGGTGGGTGGGTGTGTGACATGTAAAGTGAAGTGTTAATGCTTGGTTGAGCATGTCGAGGGCAGTACATGAAACTCCTCATAGTCTAGGGAGAGAGAGGCAGACAGAGACAAGACGATACAGGCAGGAAGGGGGGGTGAGTTCCAATGTTTGAAAAAATTGAAAAAACTGTTTCTCATCAGTTTGCATTGGGTTAAATAAGGGATTTGCACAAAGGATCAAGTAAATTAGACATTAGTGTTTTTATATAGATAAATAGTCAATAGTCAACAAAACATTATGAGGATGTAATATTCATAAAGTTAATTGGTTGGCTTAAAACATAGCTTAAAGCTGTCCTAATTGGCTTATATGGTACTTCCTGTCCTTAAAAATAATAACCTTGCTGAACTGTCAAAATCTTTATTAGAATATAAAAGTACCCATGAGAAGAACATTGGGAATATATACTATAATTTTTGTCAGATAAACTGGTCAATACAAATCAGGGTCCACATATGCAAAAATAGCTAATCCATGGGCAGTCCTTCTATCAACATTTTATTGTGTTTTAAATTCAATCAGTGAATTATATCTAGAAGATTAAGAAATTAATTGTTAGAGAGCTTGAACCACTTTATTAGCCATTAAACAGTGCCACAACAAATTGTAGTTTAATTGAAGCAATGTTTCATTAAGACGCTCAGAAATTATCAAAGGATGCGGCTTCCACATCATTAAGTTCTAATTGTGTATTTTATCATTTCAAAAAGTTGACATAAAATCCCACTTTGTATGATTTCCACAAATGCACAAGGAAATTGTATTGTAGGAAATCTAGCTACATCCCAATTGTTCTTCGTGAAAAACTCTGGAGCTGCATAATTAAAAGTGCTTTATGATTTATTGTGTGAGTCAATTTGATTTATTTTGTTATCTTTCTAAATGTTCTGTTTAGTCAATAGATGTACATATAAGTTCATAATCTCATCAGTTTTTTTTTAATTGAAGTTTAAAGCCATTGCTTGTGTACATGTTTTGATGTACTGTATTTTATGTATGGCTTGTGATCCAATATAGAGGCAAGTGAAAGCTAAGTCTTTACATCCTGTGACTTATGTGTGTTGCCTTGCCCTAAAGTTACTCTTAGGCCTGTAAGAAATCATTGACTTCTAGCCTATAGCTTGCATTCAATGGGTATATGAGGACGGTGGTCAGATGATGTATGATAATTAGATTGAAGTAAAGGCCTAATGCTACCTCCAGATACTGAAGGAATAGGAATTGGTTGGTTTGTGATAACAGGGAGCAAATGTGATCTGAGTAAGTTTTGGAAAACCCCTCTTCAGTTAGTCACATAGCATTTGAAATAGACCCGGCCAATAATTTCTTATCTCTCCAGATATTTAGCTTAGTGAGCTATCAAATCCCCAAGTCCCAGTTTCAACAACTAATGCCAAGTTATTAGACTGCAGCCCATGTTTCGCCCACTCTGCGAATGGCATTAGTGGCAGCTCGCAGTCAGGCCCAGCACACAACAGTGAAAAACCTGTCATAGCATCAGTGCAAAACCCAAAACCTACTTGTGTAAATCCCCTCAAAGCCAACACATTATCTCTGCAGCACAGTTATAGCTTGATGAATCAAGAAATTCTGTAAAAGAATAACAGGCAGGGGACCATGACGTGTTTTTGTCTTCATATTCATGTTAGTAGCATGTCCTATAACTTTTCTGATCTAAGAATGAATGTCAATTACTGTGAAACTCACATTAAAAGCATAAATGTTTGAATATTCATTTATTAGGGCTGCATAAAATATAATTGGCTGCACTGTGATTGTGAGAAGAGGTAGAAGTTCTACTTTGACAGTTCACTATTTTGTATAGCCTACTCACAACAGCAATTCAGTTTATCATGCTGTGCATGTGAATTTGACGCATTTCATGTGTTTGTTCTGAAAAAAGACATCATTGTGTTGAAATTACACCATCATATACTTTCAACTTTGTCTGTAGGTAGATTGTGTTTATGTTCTGTGGGTGTGGGTTCTGTGTTTGACAATGCTTAATCACAGCATCTGTTGCTGTCATTGCGCTTGGGTGTAAACATGATTAATCACCAAGAGAAAGGGACATTAAGTATTATGGCCCTATTGGATGGATTATTAAACTCTGTCATCGTAGAGCCCGATCAAATACAACATTGGAAGGACAGGTGGATCTCTGGTTAATGATTGGATTTAAAAAGAGTAATCCAACTAATTTGAATTAAATGATTACGTATCTCTTGATGAAGTATTTAAGTTTCCCACAAGTACGATGATGAATGTGTCTGTTAGATTGAAGATTAAAGTCTCAGATTGATGTAATAAAGCAGCTGTTTTTAGAAGCCACACACTGCTGCGTGATGTCTTTCTAGCCATATTTCAGTTATCTAAGCTACTGGCTGAGTCATAGTTACAGCTCAATGGAGATTTATAAAGTGATGGATATCAAGTGTAGAGGAGGTAAATACAGTCATTTTAATTTCTTTAACACCCCCTGCTTCATCTGCATTATTTTTTCACACCCACTTTCCTTTGTCTTTAGTCAGACTTTTACTTTTCCTGCAGGCAAAATATTGGCATTAGTATTAACAGTAATCAATGTTTATAATTGATCTGTCAATAGTGTTAACTGTGGTAAAGACGAGGATGAAATATAACCCCCACAGATGGATCAACCAAATGTCAATAAAAACCAGTCAAGAATGACACAATATACACTAATACATACACTTGAACACACTGCAGTTTTCCTGACTGTAAGCTTTATTGGCCAAACATGCCAAGGTCTGTTTTCCAGGGAGTTTAAACCTTGTCGCGCCTAAATTAGCTTTACTATGCTGTGCATTTGTAGCATTAATAATGACTTGATATACACCAGCTCCAGATTCTGTCACCTTTAAACTTCTTCTTCCTTTTCGGTCAGTTTTTTTTATCCTAACCCCATGTTTTGTATTCACTTTGGGTCGCTCCTGTCTGCAGCTTCTTGGCATGGAACTGAGATCGTGTGCATGAATGTGTGTGTATGTGCACTCACCTGTCTCTCTGCTGACCCTCCATGTGTGTATACTGGTTTATTTGCCATATGCCAAGGGCTCTTTGCAACTGTGGCACCATTATCCATTCATCAGAGCTGCAGCATCAGTGACTGCTGGTTTCCCTGATCTACGGCCTAATTTACACCTCAGACACCCGCTCTCCTCCCTCTCAAAACTCTTGTTGACATAAAACAGGATCTACAACTATAAATCTACAAATGTTGCCCTGTTGCTGAATCCTAGTCAATATGTTTCTGCTTTCAAAGCAACAGTTTTTCATGTTCTAAGCCAATGAAAGACAGAGAGACAGGAGGTTCTGGGGGTAGAAGAGGAAATGAACCTAACCGAATGAATTTAGCAGTAAGGCATTTTGCACTCTTGACTATGAACTTAAATCTCATTAGCACTAGTGACACTGATACACATTTAAGAAATACAAGAGGTTTCATATTAACAGCTACATTAAGATACACCACCACTTCCAAGTGTTCGTCTTGTCTTACATTTTTATTTTCTTCCACCTTTCCTCATTTCATTTACTGCTGTTACAGCAGCAGAGCTGTAGGCACCAGGTATTGATTGTATGCCCAGGACTAATGGGCATGACAAAAGCAGTGTTGGCGGGAGGAAGAAAAGAATGTATAAATGGTAGATATATAGACAGCTCTTTAAAAAATGTTTGTAGACATTTTGTAATAAGATGCCTTATTTTTAGGAATAACTTAATAAATATGAAATGTTAAATATCAATAAATAAATTCAATAAATATAAATAAAGATCATACAAGAACTAATTAAAATCAAAGTTATCTTCCAAACAAAGTGTCAGAGGTAATATATTTAAATATTTTTGTCACGTTTAATAACATGGCTACAGTAATACTAGCATAAAGAAACTTCTTTACCCTTATTTTCGCATTAATTTATGATATTGCTGACACACGAAGAGGATTTTCCCATTGTGACAAGCCAAAATGTCTGCTGTGAAAATGGTCTGTTAGCTTAAATTACACACTCTCAAAATGAGGAAGAAAAACCTCACTAAGCAAAACGTGAAGAATTCCTGAAAGACTCCTCAAACACATCATATCAGATAGTCTATTCTTTCCTAAAGCTCCTTAGGCTAAAAGTTCATAAGAACAACTAGATGCACACAAACACACTAACAGAGAGAAGCAGGAAAGGGGAAAGAGTCTAACATTGATCCAGGTTCAGGAGTCTGTGACTTCCTTTTCTCTTAGTACAGAGCTGCAAAACAAATGAGTCTCAAGATAGCTGCAGTCTTCATCCTCTGATCCCCCCGCCCACTCCTTCTCCACTCCTCCGACCCCTGGCTGATCAGGCCTGCTCCTGGCTCTTCTGTTGCCCACAGGAAATCATTACAACCATTGTGAAACTCTCCACCAATCTGTGTCCCCTGAGCTCTACTTTCTTCCAATTAGGAGGAGTGCTGGATGATTGCTAGCTATTGCATCTCTAAACTCACTCCCCTCCCAAAGCCTGTACATTTTACTGTGGCGAATGACAAATGACTATACAGCCTGTACACATATGGCTTAAACATCAGGAATGTGATGTGAATGCAAACATTGGCATTGCTGGTGTAAAGTGTAATGCTTTTTTCGAACTCTAGAAGGAATGTTTGGGCTCACATGATTCCCAGTTAATGAGTGGTGCTATGGCAGATTCCCTGACATATGGCCTGTGGTTAGCTCATAATGAATGTCCAGTGTAATGTTGGCTGAATACCCAGCCACCTAATTTATCAAACAAAGGCCAACAGTGTCAAAGCTATTTCCTTGTGAGATGCAGCCACACGGCAGATGACTCAAAGAGGCTATAATGTGCAAGGTGTAGCCTTAACGTATTTATATCCCCTACATCATGCACGCATGGGGGAGCTAAGGTCAAATAAATGGAAGAGACATGCCTCGGCCTGCAGGGAAGATAATGCATCATGACAGGTCTCCTATCACTGGAAAATACTGATTTATCTTCATTTAATATAATGTGAATATTTTATGGTTTTGTATTGGAGGAATTGCTATGCTCATGCTAAAGGTGAGTGGATGTTGGTGTGTCCAAATGAGCCTCGAAATGAGCTTTTCTTCATGAGAGCAATTTTCATTTTCATTTCTATTTCAAACATGTTTTGTTTGTCATTAATGGTGATCACAAATGTGAAAGTCTTGCATTGGCACTTTCACTCTAAAAACTTTAATGGCTGCTCACGGCAGAGCATTCCATTAAAGGCATAATATTACTGATTAAAGGGCAATTTCAGCAAGGTAGGAAACATTTATTATGTGTGAAACCAGTGCTTGAAATCATTATGCCAGTCCTGGGGTAATTTTCAAAATCATCTCCTTAGTAAAAGAACTCCGCACAAGTTCACTGCTTCTCTTTTCATGCAAGTGAGGTAAACTTAAGAGGAAACCACCAATGAGATGTGCAACTCATGCCGACACGTATACACCACCTGTGTTTAGAGGGTCTGATCATGCTGAGATGCTGTCAAACCCATCTCAAAATGCAGTCTAGGTGGAGGCCTTTTAAGTGACAGCATCAAGGATTTGTGGAAATAGAACTAGTTAAATTAGGCCAAGGATGAAGAGGGGATGTTCTGCTCGATCAAAGGCTACACTGATACCGCCTTGACTGTTCCGTGTCGCTGAGGCGAGGCGGATGTTTTCAGAGACCAAAAGAAGAAATTGCATCGGAGGGTTTATCTCAACAGCAATTATACCTGATCCGGGGATGAAGAGATGGAAGCAGAAGCAGAGACAAAGAGAAGCTCCGGGTGGAAGCAAAAGAGAGAGCATATATACCAGATCTGGAGCGAAACCTTGATACAATTCCAGGCTGATTAATGAGAAGGCAGTGGACTGAAATTAACAGGAAATCAAGGAGGGAAACACAACTGAATCCTTACCTTTGATCTTTTCTCCAGCGCCTCTCAGAGCTGCTGCAAGTGAATAACACCTGTGCCAGTAGCTATGGAACCCAGAGCAGATGGATTAGTCTTATTGGCACGTAAGCTCTCTTGTCACAATAAGAGAAGCAGAGAGGATTTAACAGCAGAGTTTATTAACTTGACTCCAAACCCTATGGTAAACAGTATAAGCAGCATGAGGACAGTGATGACTCGACCTTTTTTTTTTAATCTTCATATGACCAGCCCTGTACTATCAAAGCAAACGGACATACTGCCAATCTGTGGTCACACACAGTACTACACATCCCCAGCCAAGTGTGTCACTTGTGGGCCTTTTATGAGGACAGGACCGGAGAAGAGATGCAGAGATAGGAGACAGGCAATAGAGGAGATGGGCTCCCAAAACATCAGCGTATCCAGTGATGAGCCAAGGGCCATGAATCTGATTAATAGTGTGATGTGAGATCTAATGCTATTTATGCTGAGAGTTGAGATATGGATCATTGAGGGTTGAGCTGGTGCTAAATGCAGAGAGGCAGCCACAAACATGTTGAATATCTGACTATTTAATTGACATTTAGTTTCAAAATTATGCCTTTCAAACACAAGAAATAAAGTGATGGATAACTTTAGCTCCCACAATGCTTCTGTATGGCAGCATAGAAAGGAGTTGATGAAAGACCCTTGTACTGTAGCTCAAGACAAAATGGTCAAGAGTAGCAAAAGAAGATCTGGTGAGAGAGGCTGCACACAAGGTGGCTTTACAACAGCAAGAGCAAACTGACAGTAATACTTGTTCTCACAGGAGATGGGGGGCTGACAGGCAGCTGCAACTTTCATTTGATGATACAGAGTAGCATCTCACTCAGCCCCCAAACCCACTGAACAATGTCTTTTTTTCCCCTCACACATACACACATTTACATGCACAGGCAAGTCTTTCCTCTAAATTGTGCCCAAATTAAAATAATTTAATCTCGTGGGGATGCAAAGCTGACAGCCTACCATTCTTCTTTGCCCCTGAGCAACGAATATCTTGCAGCCATTGGTTTTCTTTTCTACACCACATAACTCAAAAAGGAAATCTCCTCTGCTTACAACCCCCTCTAGTCTCCAGACAAACACTTCATCTTCCTGTCTACAAGCACAGCAGACTAAACACATTCTCTAATAGAGGGTATATTCTGTCCAAAGAAAGCCTGTCTGGAAGCTGCAAGACTTGAATCTACTGTTAGAATAACATAGTGCATTTATCACTAATGACACAGACATAATACGACATAAATACATACTCTAACACACAAACACACACAGAGATACAAACCAGCTTTCAGGCAGCCCATACAAATTTAGCAAAGCTGAAAAAGCAAATGAAGAGCAACCTCGAAGAAGCTAATTCGAATTCTTCTTCACAACAGAAGAACTAGTAAGTAAATTTCAAAGTTTTCTTCATCTGTACCCAATGCCACGTAGCCTCTGACATTTAGCCACTAAAACCAAAGTCATGAATCTGAAAAAAAGGTTTTAAGATGGAGCTGCCATGACAAGTAATGTAGGTGGGAAAATCTTTTTTTTTCCACATCCCTCAAACACTACTAAAGACACTTGTGCTCTGAGTGGACCTGCTGCCAAAACATGATGACGAAGTGTTCAAGAACAGTGTGGTAAAACAGAAACAATAAGAGTCATGAGATTAAATGGATAAGTTCAGTTAACTGTGGGTGAGAGAAGGCAGCAGCCTTGTGATGCTTTGTATACAGCCATGTGATTTTCATTGAAAAACACAGTGAGCATTGTCTGTAGTTCTTTACAGTAACAATTCAATTTTCTTGTGCACTCAGCAAAACATGAAAAGAAGAAAACACCATCCATAATTAATTCTGCCCTAGTGAGCTCTTTACCAATGTCTTAATTAAGTTTTACATGTACATAGAGCTTTAAAAACACCCACATACACACATGAGAGAAGACCGATGCTGCCTCCTCCTGGAGGGGAAGTAAACTTACAGACATTACAGACACCAGCAAAAATATGTGACCCAGTGGTGTAAACTCGGCTAGACTATTAAGCGAGGGCATTTTTTCATTTGAAAAAATGTGGATAGAAACAAAGCAAGATGTATCAACCATCACCTGCCACAGACAAGAAGAATCAGTGAGAAACAAACAGGTACTTTCATCATAATTTCCTTAGCTCATTTCTTTATTGGGATCACAAGCATTTCATTGGATGACACCCATAGCACCCATATAGCTATCCCTAGCTGTTGGTCTGCCAGCCATGTGACAAATTCCTCTGTTTGTACTGCTCCAAATGTCAGAACAGTGTCACAGTGTGGCCTGACTAAAGATTGTTGACTTAAAAGTTGCCGTGAAAGTTTGTTGGAGTACAGACATCAACTTACACAGTGAGTCACCCTACGTCTGTCATTGCCATCATAATGAATGTTATTTTCCTTCAGAGACTAAAATGAGATGTCTACTGGTCTGTGTTTTACAGACATTTCCAAGCCTAACCAACATTACTTTCCAAATCTTCTTGCAACCACATGAGTTGTGAAGCACTGTTAAACAGGTCAGTCTCTCCACCTGGTATTAATTCAGCTGAAATTGTTGTTGTTGACCAGTCCGTCTTTTCACAGCCTCTTGCCAAAATGAACAAACATGATTTAAAAAAGTTTCAAAGTTTCAGTTCTTCTTCCAGATCCCTGGAAGTAAAAATACACTAAATTAGATATTTAAACATGCTTTGAGGAAATTATCACAGTTCCTCATTTGTGCTTAAATAAATTCTGTATTGTTTCAACTCACGTACAGTGATGTTCAAGCTGCATTGAGCACAACACATATTTATTTTGGAGAATCCAACAAAATGGTTGAACATGTTGTTGTATGTAATCTGCTACAATTTCTACACTTTTCTATAAGACTTTCTTTGCAAATATATCTTGATCTGATTGTTTGGTCTCAGGTCAACAGTGACCTCAGGTCAACAGTGACCTGAGACTAATCAATGGGATCACTAATCACTAATCAATGGGAATGTGTGATGCCATGACTGTAAACTGTAAAATGACAGAAAAACAACATACAGTGAAATGAAACTTTGTGCTGTTGAAACTGATATATGATACAGAAGAAAAGTGCAGACTTCTGCATGTCAACTTTGTAATCAGAGTTTTAGTTCATATCAAAAGCCATAGTTTACATAAAAAAACACTTTGTGTAGTCTGTTATATTGACAACATGAATAAGCACTTTGATTAACTTGTTTGTAAACAATGACAAAAGGACTTCCTGTCAGTCCTGATGACACTGACATGTTCACTGATGGAAATGTTTACTGTTGAGAGGTAATTAAACACTTTGAGCAAGTTACAGGCTTTTTGCATGTATTCTGTTGAGTTGTGCTGTTTGTCCACACTGCTTTGAGAAATGCAGATACTGTTTTACAACTTTTTTCAAAATTGAAGGAAGGTAACAAAGCATAGACAGAAGGATAGATAGATAGATAGATAGATAGATAGATAGATAGATAGATAGATAGATAGATAGATAGATAGATAGATAGATAGATAGATAGATAGATGACTGTGCAGTTGCTCTTCTCTCTAACTGTACTCAATCTTTGCAGCCTCGCGCAGTCAATCAGCTCCGCCTCGTTGTATGCAAAACATCGTCAGTATCCGGAAATGGCAAATCCCGTGATATCAGAGGGGAGTGTTAGCATAGTATCGGAATGACTACAGTGCCTTTCTCTTTTCGAGCTTAAAACGTTGTCAGCGTTTATTGTCAGCTAACAGTTTAGCTCCGTGGTTGTGTACCGACATGGTCGTGCTCGTGTACCAGCAAGAACTTACCGGGATGACGCCTCTTGAAGGACCTAACGGAACTTAACGTTTAGCCGGAGCCCGACATCGGATTTGGGCCACACAAGCTAGCAGGCTAGTCAATACGCTGTGGCGGCTACATTACAAGCTAGATTGTGCTGCTCGGGCTGAATACCAGCAGTTATGGCGCGGCTAGTATTGGAGCAACTGTCAGATTTCGGGGACTATACTGGCAAAAAGGAGCTCACTGAAATACTTGAACTGACCAGTAACGAACACGAAGACTATCCGCCAAACGTCCGCCTGAGCCCGGATGGACGCCACATCCATGTCATTCTCCCTAAGCCTAAAGTCGGTCTTATGACTTTTGATAAGTATGAGAGACCCCAGGTGGGGAGGAAGCTGGACTTGTGGTTGACGCGAACTGTGCCCATTGTAGACATTTTATATTTGGACCCTAATAATAACAGCAGCAACAGAGGCACAGCGGTCGTGGCAGTGGTTTATGAAAATGGAAAAGCTGAGTTTTGGAAATTCCAGGAGTGCAAGCCCGGTTGGTATCTTCTGCAGACATCAGACCTGTGCAACGGTCCCCGAGCCCGAGTGGTTTCTGTTTGTACTTGCTCCAACCTTATCATCTGGTGTGAGGAGCGGCCACCTTCAGAAAGCTCCCCAGTTCTCAGCTCCACAAGGAACACCTTGAGATACTGTGTTTGCAGACGTGATTTTGAAGTAGAGGAGGGGGCTGTGAATTTAGGAGGCGTGAAAATCGCCCTACACAACAATCCTTATGTCACTGTTGTCAACTCTGGTGAATATGTGCATATGCTTCCTGATTTGAAAGTGAAGTCACTGATGAGCATCACAAAATTTTTCCTCTCCTGGTCACCTCTCTATGATTTCTTCAGGATCAGCAGCACATGTAAAAACACTCCCCTAAAGAAGCTTTCAGCAAAAGAGTCCGATTTTAAGAGGTTGGTGACAGACTCTTTAGGATACTTATCAGCTGTTGAACCACCTGAGATCTACAACTTTGCTCCTACAGGCTGTGGAGGGCTACTGTTGCTGCTCAGCACAGGTTGGCTATGTCTCCTTCAGAAAGATGGGACGCTGCGGCAGGTTTACAAACTAGCCGAAAACTGTTTGGTAAAACACAATATTCATAGTAGCATGTGCATGTACCAGGATACCTTGGCTCTGGTGGTAGGACGAAACCTGCATCTGATTGATGTAAACTCTGGCCGGGAGCTGGAAAAGATTGTGCTAAAGAGAGAGGGGCTATTATATGCGATCCGGGGCGAACGATGGATACCTCACTTGCTCTCAGAAACTGGACTTTTTTTGGTAATGAACAAGAAGATTGACTCTAGAGATTTTCTGAAATTTTCTGGTTTCAGTAGTATTCCTCCTGGAGCCCTCCTGGTAGAAGCTGTGTTTGAGGAGGCATGTAAATACTACCAGCAGAGGAGCCTGAGTGGCACCAAACTCACTGTGGACACTTTGAAGAAAGAGGGTAGATTCCAAGCTCCCATCTCTTTAACCAACATCCTTAGTAACTACTTGAGAACTGGGTCGGGACAGAAGGGAGCAGAGTTGTGGCAGACTAAAGGAGGTGGATGCATTGTAGGGCATGACAAGCTGATGGGCTCTCTGGAGGCTGAACTGAAGGCTCTGGTCTCTCTGGAGGAGATGAAGGGGAGTTTAGTGAGGGGAAACGTTAAAGAGGTGGAGGTAGTGTGTGAGAGTCTAATTGAGAAAGAAGTACTCAGACTGCTGTCATCCCCAGAACTGGATAAAGAGGCTCTGCTTTACTTCAACTCCATCTTTAGCATCTTTCCCTGCCAGGCTTGGAGGGCCACTCAAGCTGCTCTCCAGCTACACTACAACGGAGAGGGCTCTCTGTCCAGCAGGGCTCCTCCAGATGTATGGAAAACTGTCCTCAGTCCTGTTTCGACCACCTGCACCCCATCCTCACTCACAAACGGCGGGCCAAAGTACAATTGCAGCCCCAAAGATGATTATGTTGCTAATCATAAAGCCAAATATGTGAGCTCCACTCCCTCTGCTGTCCTACCTGTGTTTGAGCTCCTCTGCCTCTCAGTTTTACATTTCCAGCCCAGCTGGCTGCCCAAGTTTCTTGAGCTTGCCCAGCAGCAGAGCTCAGCGAGTTTAGGCCTCAGCCTGACTTCTTCCTCCTGGAGCTTCTCTGGTGGGAGGGGAGGGGAGGGGAGGGAGAACAATGTCCCACTCTACAAGCGAGCCCTGTGTGTGCTGTCCAGCCTGGGACCAGACAGAGACCAGGACCTTGACTTAGAAGTGGAGCTGCTGCTGGTAAGTTGGCGACCTAATGCCATCCTGCAGGCACTTAGGATCCTCATAGCCAAACAAGAGTGGAAGCGGGTCACTCAGGTGGCCCAGGAATTCTGCAAACAGAGTCCACTGCTCAACAAGGAGATTTTCACTACTCTGCTGTGTGAGGTGACCCAACACAGAAATCTGGACCCTTACCTGGACCTACTGTGGGCACTGTGTCCTGAAGACCTCACTGTCACAGCTATTCTGAACTTGGTGCTGAAACATCTCCCCTCCCCAAACACACTCCCTTTTTTATCCACATCCAGTACCACCTCTTTATCCCCTGCTCCATTTGCAGACCCTCACAGCAGCCAGTTGACCATCGGACTGTTGAAGCCCCTGCTGAGAAAAGTCCTTCAGCGGGAGACGAAGCCCAGCCAACACTATGTTGACATCCTCCAGTCCCCATTGTTTCCCCCTCCTGCACCTCCTCGTCAGCCTGCACAGCAGCCTGGGACTGCCGCGGGTCACGACGCAGACTCCTCTCTGGGCAAAAACATCACACCAGCTCTTCTTGCAGAAACACCTGAGCAGCAGTCCACACATACAACTGTGCAAAGGGCCAGAGTGGCTCTACCTGCTAACCCCCTCTAAGTAACATAAAAATGAACAAATACATTTGTCTAGTGGATCATTCCACTATCATATAATGTGCCCAAACTGTGAAGCAATGTGTTGACAATCAAATCAAATCAAAACAGAATATAATCTTTATATTATATACATATTACAGGTATAACCAGTAGAATGCAGTTATTTGTGATGTTTGAAAGTATTTTTAAACTGGGTAGTAATTTCAGATGATGCATGACTACTAGAAACTAGGAAATGACTGAAAATTATGCAGGTCATTATAAATTTCAATGTGTAAATACTGTATTGGCAATGTTATTTATCTTTTTGGCCATAACTTCTTGTGGATAAGAACATTATGGCCTAGTCTTGCACAAATAAGCTTAGCCTCTATCATACTACTCCCAATAAATAATAATATACTGTCTTAAAAGTGTTTAAATGCTCAGCCAAAAAAAAAAAAAGCCACTAACTTCTGTTTATTCTTATCCGTAGTATATTGGCCTTGAAAGTTGCTGATGTCTGCTAATTGTAGCCAACCATTGCTGAGTTTGTTTGTGCAGTGTTTTGACTTTGAATGTTTGTTGTAGGAGAGGAAGAGAACGAAGTGATTGTGTATCAAAGGTTCCTTTTGGTGCCATCTAGTTTTGTAAAATAAGTGCTTAAACAATTACCTGGTTTCACTGGGCAGTCTGGTCCAGACTGTGACCATTTTGATCTCTCGACTCCATCTTGTCCACTGTGCTCTTACAATCCAACTCATAGGACATTCCAGACTTAATGCCAAGTAAAAATCACCCCCAGTTCTACTTCAAATTAAATTTCGGAGTTAACTCGATTAGAATTTGAGTGTTGGGTTGGGCACGTTGTGACGAAGGCCCCTTGCTGTATGCAGAAGGCTCAGTACATATTCCTTCGTGGAACCAGGGAGAGTAATGTTAATAGGGATGTTAAGCTCCCTGTCCAGCCCGATTTTCTTCTTTAAACTGCACTTTTATTACCCCGGGCAGTATTGTTTGTGCTTTTGATGCATCATTTCAAATGGATGTGTTCTGATCAAGTGCTGTAATCAAACTTGTATTTAAGTGCCCATTGTCTTTGGTGGCTTTAATACATTCTGGTTGAACAATCCTTAGTTTGTTTTAGTCAAAGTGTTTTTGTGTGTATAAATGTGGAGCCCTGTAAAACAAAATGTTATTTAAATTGCTAAACTGCTAAAATGACTCCATGAATGAGGTACTGACAGAGAACTTCACTGACAATCAGACTCCAAAATGCTGCAAAACTGTTTGAGTGCCTTTCACAGTGCTGCTTTTCATTTACAGTATAGTGTCACATTTCTTCCTCAGCTTCAGTTGTGTTCTGGAGAATTGACGGAGGTGGAGCAGAGGATCTATTCCCTGTACAGTGTTTTTACTTTAATGAGGGCTTTGTGTAGGGGAAAAGCTTTTGGCTTCTGCAGTCAAGATCACTAAATTTAATTTTCATTTCCACTCCTATTAAAAGTCTCATTTCGAGCTTTGTACACTTGAACAAGCATGTACGTTATGCAAAGAGTTTCATTGTGTACCTGCAAGTCACAGGGAACTCCCTAACTTCCCTAGACTGGCCTTTTAGTCAGTTAATATGACTCTTCAGGTTAAATATTTGCCTTAAACTTTGCTGTTGGTTAACAAAAAGTTAACCACAGCTAGAGTTCTGTTGTATTTACTTTTTGTGTTACTCTCCTTTAAGTCTTATGTGACCAGAGAACATGTATGCAAGTATTTATGAATGGATGCCTTATGATATTAAACTGAAGTTAGTTATTTTGGCTGTCTCGTGTTTTACATATAAAGTTTTTGTCCTGCATTTAAACAGAGTGATCAAATATCTTACAATGGCCTTACAGCTATTGTGAAGTTGTAAAGTTGAGTGTTTTGGAGACGGGGTTTAGATTGCACTCAGGAAGTTTTCGAAAGCTTTAGTTTGTTGTTCCTGCTACAGTTATTAGAAATCAAATATCTGCCAACTTGTTTATAATAGAACTTACAAATGCGTCATTCATTGTCACCTGCTTACAAAGTCTGTGTTCTTACAGATTGCAGATCTGGTTTGTTTGCTCTGCCTGTATATTTTTTTCACACGGCAGCAGCAACACCACAGGTCTAGCTGACAGGGCACTATTGAGTGTTAACTAAAACATCAGGGATAATACTGTCTTTTATTTTAAGGTAACATAAAACCATTCTGCTGATGTAACGAACAACATGAGGTTTGCTGTGCACATTCAGATGCTCTATTGCCTGCATTTGTAAGTTTCACCATGTCCCTTGTAATCCACTTACAGCTGTAGTTTTATGTATGTATGTGTTCTTCTGAAGAGATTTGAGTGTGTAAATGCACTCAAATGTTTCTATGATCAGGGCCTGAAAGAGGAATATTTAGTCATTAACCAATAATCTTTTGAATCAGAGGCCACCTCTTAACTAATAGTGGTCACAACAAAAACAGAGTTCGAACATCGAGTCCATGTATGTGGCTGCTGCTTTTCACAGCAAATAGGCAGGTTCCACATGGGGATGTGAGGGTATAATCGCACCAGTGGAATACGTGGTGGACAGGTGGACAGTAGATAGTTGAGGGACTTGTATCTTCACTGTAAGAGGTTGAGAGTGATGAGAGGCAGTGTCTTTCCAAACAGCAGCAAAATGGCAGAGAGCCACAGAAACAATCCTAACCTGATACCTAACATGCCAGAGCCAACCGATTCTCTCCTAATTCCTCTTTCTTTCTCTTTCGCTTTGTCTCGTAGTTTTTCTTCAGATGGAGTTTCAATGTGCCCGGCCTGTCGCGTTACAAGGTTTGAGTCATCCCGGTGCTGTATTGCCATTATTTCAAATGTTCTAATTACAGATACAGGCTTTGTCTGAACAATACAGTAGTACATCTAAACTGATGCTGGCATGCCCTGCCAACGTCATTGTTCTCTGCCTGTCTATGACGAGGCCACGTTATCATACAGAGCTGCCTGAATCAGCAGAGGGTTAACGGCACTGAAGAATTGATTTCACCACATTAAAGCTTAGCAGTGCATTTGTTGATCAGTAACAATTTTATTTACAGTACAGTAGTTTTCACAAGTGCTAGCAGAAATGTTCAGAACCTTTTGATTACATTGACCAAACAAACCATATAAAGTGCTGTGTAACAGAATGATAAAGTACAAGCTGCTATTGAGTACAAAATAGTACAAAATATTCACGAAATCATGAATCACGGTCAAAACCAATATAAAAAACATTTGAAAATACACTGGTAACAAATAACATATAGTATAGTGACAAGTTCCTTTTCAATTCCAACATTAGTGCAAATAAAAGTGTTTCCCATTAAACTGCAAAACAGTAGTGGTGAATAGAATCTGTGCAATGAATCTGTTAAATTATTGAAGTTTGAGTTTGGGATTATAAATCTTATGTTTTATTACAAAAAAACATGTTAGATCTACATAAAACATTTGGGCCCCAAATAAAGAACCTCAAAGAAACCAAAGTTAGGGTTTTAGGACCCCACCACTTTCTCTTTCTCAGGTTTGGCCTGGGTGCGACGTGGTTCCACATGGTGAGGAACTGTCTTAACAAGTTTTAAACCAGATTCCAAGAGGGTAGAAGAGAATCAGCAGCTGGTGAACATAAGCTGTGTGACGTGGTAAGGAGGCATAGGAGGAGCCCTATTACCAGTAACAGAAGGCACAAAGTCTGTTGTCCAAAAATGACACAAAGCACATCAAACAGTAAGTTCGGCCGACTTGGCACAAAGGTTATCTGGGAAATTGCTAAGTCACTGACACTGATCAGACAGTCCAAAAGGCATTGCATGACATAAACCTCTATGCACACTATCCAAGATGAAAACTACTGCTCGCAAAGTAGTAAAATGTAATTTGCCAAACAACAAAAAGTTAAGCCTAATAATTACTGGCAGCACGAGCTTTGACCTAATTAAACAAACTAAATTAGTTTGGGTCACATGGGATCCACCATGTTTGGTGTCCTTTCTTGTCTCAAGAAGCTCAGCAGAAGAGGAGTGTCCCAACACCCAAAAACCACAGAAGAATTTATAAAGTAGAAAAAAGTGAAAACTAGCAAAGACAACCTGAAAAGAATCATGTTTGCAGAATTGCTCCACAGATCTGTCACAGACTGGCATCTTAAATTACTAGAACAATTAAATGGACAACAAAAGAAAACATGAAATATTAACATTTCATTACATGTAATAATAATATTAATAAAGAAGAAATTTAATAAAGACTAATGAAAGGTTTAGTGAGGTTAGTTGCAGCTGACTCTTAAATATGGGCTTGTCCTTTATAGTTTTATTAAACATTTGTGGGGGGGTTTAAATAATAAAAGTAGTTCTAAAGTTTTGGACCCGTATTTATTTAAAATAGTTTAGCCAAAACTTTAGAACCATCTCTTCTTACAATGCACTCCAGTATGACCCACTTTGACCACAATAATAAACAGAGTGTAGAATTATCACATTTCTTACAGTTTCAACTTAGAAAAATGGGAAATTATAACATTGTAAAAGTCGAATTTATGGCAGAGCTGCTGTATTGGATTGTTTTAGATTGTACAACTGTACCTAATAAAGTGTCTCTCTCTCTCTCTCTCTCTCTCTATAGAGAGAGAGAGAGAGAGAGAGAGACCAATAAGTTGTATTTCCTTAACATTTTTGTGTCATAGAACAATATTCTGTAAGAATGCAGCAGCACGGTCAGTTAACATTGTACATTAAATAAAATCTGAATAATTGTGTAAAACAATGAAGGGAATCAATCTCATTTTAAATTGGAAATTATGAAAAGAAAATCCCTGCTGACTCCTTTATGCCCTGTGTCTCCCTGAGGTCCATTCAGACATGTATCCTATGGAGAATGCGGTCTTTAGGAATGTTTGTTTCTCCACCTAATGGTGAAAATTGGAAAGATACACACCAGTTTTGCCAGAGTGACAATGTGCCACATCTGAGCAGGAATCCACCACAGGTATTAACTTCGCCGAGCATTGCCACATTTGTGGCTGCAGTCTTTTAACATTGCACCTCTAGGCCTCACTCACTGCACTTTCATTTGGGCTCGTGGGATATGGGTCATAACTATATGGTTGCTGGAAACACAGATGTTAACAGCAGTCAGAAGCAGGCCAGCAGTCAATTTCCAACAATTTTTACACATCAGCACCATGGATACATGTGTAAACAAATCTAGTACATGCATGTCTGTTGTCTGTGCTACTTACTCATAGACATCTGTGTACTTCATTCTCCTGTAGTACTTGGCTAATTTTATAGAAAAGATGATACTGGGGATAAAGAAGATCATGCACCAGCCCAAACTAAGCCAGAAAGCATTCTAAAGGGAGAGAGAGAGAGTCATTTATAAGTTTGACAAACATAGATATTACTTCATAATCTCTATACTTAACGAAAACAGATTGTTAAGAGTAGTGATGGAGGTGGACCATCTGATCCTTACCAGTGACTCCACCACCTGTGAACAGACAATTGTCTTCATGAAGTCTACAGCTCCTGCCACAGGCTGACAGAGGCCCACCCGCTGCTTAATCTGAGGAAGGGTATACACATCAGAAATGGTGGGAAACTCGTGTGTACACAATACATACAAAAAGTACACACAAGTGCAGCCAAAGATTTGAACATAATTTACCATCGACTTAGCCCAGTTAGCATAAGCAGTGAAGTAACCCAGCTGACAGTCCAAAAATGTTTTGCTTTCCTAGGATTAAGAGAGAGAGAGCAAGACAGTAAATTCCACAGATTGTTAGCATGCCTTACAGTGGGAAGTCATGAGGAATCAGTATAGTGCCAATCCATTTCAGGAGTGTGACATCTCGATAAATTCTATGAAGTAAATAGTCACAATAGCAATATGAATAGATAGATAAAGGAAAATATATTTATGCAATGGATTTTTTACAAAATGTGTAAGCAAATGTTTGGTGATCTAATTGTCAGTAAATTATTGCCTGATATCTTTCATTCATCTGTGTCATTGTTGCAAAGAAATACAGAGTAAATGAGCTTCACTGTTGCACCGGGTGACATGATCCTTCATTATAATGAATTCTAGTATTGCAGTTACTTCAAGTCATTTTCACGTATGATGTCCTGGCATCATATTTACTGCTGTTAGAGCAACATTTCTACAAATTGTTATTTAATTTTGCTCTCAATGTTTACATGACACAAAATAGACATTAGAAAAAACATTGACTGTACTAAATGTGACACTGGATGCCTCAGTGCATCTACTACACTTCAAAGCAATTAGTGATACGTTATTAAAATACACACCTAACTACAGCTGAACACAAACAAACAAACAGTAATATGAAATATACACTGCAGACATGGAAACACATTGTTCTAACTACAAGCAGGACACCTGTGCTATTTGAGCCACCTCCCCCTCACAGCCCCCTCGGGCTAAATGACTGACTGACCACAGGCATTAACAGACCACATGAAGCACTTTTTTCTTTCTAACTAATGTGACTCGTGACTCTACTCACGGTCTTGATGATCTGTGTTGCATTTGTGTTGAGGAAGTCTTGCGCTATTCCCACGTTGTTCAGCACCTCCCCCACGGTTCCCTGGAAGAGCCAGAGAGAAGAGAATGAGTCACAGAAAGAATGAGAGGAGAATGAGTGGTTATTTTAGGTGTTAAGTCACTGTACTAACATTGATTTTTCCAATGATGGATCGAAGGCCGTTGATGCTCGAATTGAGTGTTTTCTGAAAGCAAAAGCAGTACATGACATGCCACATTCAGATAGAAGGATAGAAACTATAAGGAGATTAGGGAGAGATGGCAGCAAAGATTGGGAAAGTCGCTCACCAGTTGAGGGATGATAATCATTTCTATGTTGGCCTGAAGCTGCCTCAGGTCCCTGGCCTCATTGTAAAGCTCATTTTTAATATCTGTGTTTGTCTACAAAACAAAATCGCTTCTTATTAGACAGAAGAAATCAGAGCAGTGTAAAACGTGATGTGGTATATATGTTAATGTCCAGTAACTCACTGTGGTGTCTGAAAGGTTACCAAGAATATCTGCTGTTGTATTCAGATTAATGCTGGAAATGCTGTTCATCTGAGAGAGACAAGCAAGAAACTCTAAATCACAAATACATGATACACGATGCGTGTACTGACAGCACAACTACACACAGATGCCAGCCTATGAATAATTCTTACAGTATCCATTATGGCTGGTGTATCAAACTTTGTAGCCATGGCGGTGAAGCTACTGAGTTGGCTTTTAACGTCAGGGTTCAGAAGAGTGATGGTTGGCAGAGTAATGTTTGTTTTGTCAAACTGCTGCTGAATCTGTCCTGTGTACTATGTGACCACGACATAGTAGAGCAAGAGAAGAAAAAAAAACAATGATATGACAATTAAATTATGGAAAGCATAAAAAAAATTACTTATGAACATTATTTATTTATCATTTGAAAGCCAGTAAGGAAACTCACTTTAGAAACATTGAGCAGATCGTCAAGGTTTATGACCTCAGACAAGTGTAACGCTGTCCACACAGGCTGGTTGGCTTCACAGCTTCTGCAAACATTAACATCAAATGCATACAACTTCATAACTCCTGTTCATTTTACATTCACAAAGAAAATTGAGAACAAAATCACACAAAACCTGAATGTATTTTCTGGGTCAATAGACGTTATAAGAGATCAAATAAAAAAAAAAGCCATACACATACAGTATGGACATGTGTTTGTTAATGTATAAGAGGTGATTTTTATTACGTACGTATAAATTTCGGAGATGCTGAGTTTGGTTTTCAATCCTAAAGTTTGACCTATGTCCAAGTTTGGAATTAAACCGGGAGTATCAATGAACTGTGAGGAGAAAAGATATTTATTTACTGAAAGATATTTAACATCTGTATCATCTCTAGTATATTTCTATTTATTGTCATTGTCCACGTATGTGCAGATATAGGTGCCGCTGTGTATCATTACCTTTAGCAGTTGTCCATTGCTCAAGGGCTGACAGATCAACGTGTAAACATTCCCGCCCAGCAGGAACAGCAGCAGCACCACTATCATGAAGAGCCAGGAGAAGAGAAAGCTAAAACCTGCACCCCTGCAGAACACATTCAGGTAAGAGAGCAAACCAAGGAGGTAATACAGTTCAGACAGTTAGATGTTTCAGAATAAGAGTATCAGTCCTGTGACGAAATATGACAGTGCACTCACATCATGAAGAGGGTCCCTCCACAGTCTGCTGTGCAAGAGCGTTTTGTGGGATCTGCTTTGGGTGCCAGACCCAAAGGACCTAGGACCAGACCCAGGACATTACACGCCACAACAAGGAGGACCACGCAGCACAGGGCTATACTCACACTCCATCTGAAAAAGCATGCACACACAGTGACTGATTCTGGGTTTTTCTTTTATTGATGAATGTTTCTTTTATTGGTGCATGTTTGCACTACCTGATAAATTCTGCCTTTTTAACCTCTGGGGTGACGACGCTGATCTGTGTCTGTGCCTGGTTCAGAATGCTTGACACATTGGTCAGTGTAGATAAAGGGATCTTACTGCTAACCTGGGAGATCTGTGTTTTTATGTCAGCCAGCTGCTGCTTACTGCCTAAAAAACACAGAGCACAAATACATGTTTTAACCACTGATCTTATTCAACTAAATAATTCATGTTTAAAAGAGAAGTCTAAAATTGTAGGTGTAAATGTGCTCACTTACTCTCAACTACATCTTTGGTGGCATTGGTCACCATCTCGGGAGTGTTGTTGAAATAGGCCTCAACCTGAAATGAAGACAAGTGGTGGATTCCTTTTTGTGTAGTACATAAAAAATGACAAAAGTTTATTTTTGTCTCTCTGTCAGGCTCTTTTACATGACTAAGTCAGGTGGTGATTTATTTCATTTTACACAAATAACTGCCTTAATTAAACAATTTTTCCCATTTTTTACATTATCTTTGGTTAAAGCCCGTTCACACTTTCCCCCAGGATCTGGTGAGTTCACAATGCTGGCATTATATTTTAAATATTCACAATTTTATTAGCATATTTTCGTTTGTCCGACATCACTGACCTCCTTGACTTTGGACTTGAGATTAATATTGATGAGTTCATTCACTGCAGACTGGAGCTCGTTTAAGCCTGGAATCTGCAGAAAACAATTAGATGTTATATCCTAAACTGCCTGAAGGGTGCAGCAGAATTCAGTAAACGAGTTATCCTAGGCCTCGCATAATTAATTAATAATTAATTCTGAACAATAATAATGTCCTTGTGTTGTGACTCTCATTCTTGTGTTCTCTGTGATTACAGAGAACACAAGATTACATATAGGCAAAGACAGTGAGGAGAGGGGAGTCTGTATCTGTCACAGTTAGAGGGTAGGAGGAATGGGGAATAACAGATGGGAGGAAGACAAATCAGCTGTTCAGGCAAAGCCAAAAATGAAAAGATTTTATGTGTCACACTTTCTCAGCCTGCATCAGTCATGATTTTATTGCATAAATGATTCTTCCTGTTGCTACATAAGGATAACTCAAATCCAGTAACAGGACTGATTCTTTCATAACGAGTTACTCCCTAAAACTCTTTTCCGCACTCAGCACTTGATGTGTTCAGACCAACATCTATTTTGCCTGTGCTGTTCAAAGATTGAATCAATCAATTATTCCATTCAAGAAAAAATAATACCAAAGCCAGTACTTACATTGATCGAGGTGTCGATTGTTAGTTTCTCTAGCACAGACTTTTCGTTGCTACACCCAGTGCAGTTTGGGTTGGATAAAGTGTTATTGATGCGGTTTTTAACATCAGTGATGTTCATCTTGAGGTGGTTCAAACTGGACTGGAGCTGGCTTAAAGATGAGTTAAATGTGTTCAGCTGAACACTGATGTTTACAGCCTCTGCACATACAAATATAAAACACATAAAAATTAGTCATTTTAAGGCACGTATCTATTCTTTTTGATACAATTTGACTAAATAAAAGCTGAACTCTTAAAAAAGTGAGCGATATACAGTTAAGAGCAATAAAAAATTTATAAGTAAAGTAGATACATTTCAGCTGTTTTGTAGAGCTATTTTGCACATTGCTCTTCTGAGCATGTTCTGCATTAGTGGGTGTGCAGTGTTAAGAAACATGTCGGTAAATCATGTGTCATTACTTAACTTGACTCTGAAACTCTGGAAACAGTCACAATTAATCACAAAATACAGAGGTTCTTGAAATTATTCTTTGATTCCTATCAGTTGGGTGCATGATTCCTAACCTAAGCCTTCCAGCCTTGCAGTCTATTCTACTTAAAATTTAAAAAAAAAATGAATAAGAAGCATTGTAATTATTATTATATTACATTTCCATTCATTATGACTGCAAATTTAAATTATATTTCAAATGTGTTTTGGTTTATGGACAGATTTTGAGAAAATGAACCCAAAAATACAAAGGTCCTTTTCTGGCTGTGAGCATACAGTATGCCCCCAAACGGTAGAGATAAATATTAATGACCTCATTTTAATTTGGAGCAAAATATGTGCTTTCAACTGAGTTTCCAACAAGATATGTAAATAACAGTCACCACAGAGACAGAGACCACTTGGGCCCTGGGGCCTGGGCTCAGTGGCACCATTTGGTAATCTGTCTGTGGGGGAAAGAGTGGTTGGGATTATTATTTCTGTACTTGCATGTTTCTGTATGCATTTCACTTTATTGTCCAATTACCAATAAAAACATTTGGTCATTAAAAAAACCTTTCAGGATACTGAAGACAAACTTTTCAAAGTTAGTGTGAAATGTGCTCGTGAGCAGGACCTATGTTGTTTCCGATCTATCAAATATGCACACAAGCATTTACACGCCCAGAATTAAACAAGACAGAACACGCAAGTACATCATACCTTGGTCCAGAAGAGTAACTGAGCTCAGCACTGGGTACAAAGTTCCTCTGAGCTGCTGCTGGATCTTTGTTCCCAACTGAGGTCCAATGGCTAATTCAGACAGACAAACAGACGCTTTATCGTGCGAAGAGAGCAAACACTGTAACACAGCAATTAGAATGAGCAAAAGTGATTTCTCTACTTTAGCATTATCAGTTCCCACTTTTTACCATCTAGGTTGCTGATAACTTTCTGTACGATGCTGTAGCTCTCATTCACCACATAGTTGATTTGCTGGAGATAGGCAGAAGAAAAACAAAGTATTTTAAAGGCTGCATTCAAGATATGGGTTGAAATACAGCATACAGATTAAAGGACTTAAGCACATATAGCTGCTTCTGCAAATGAAGAACAAACAGAACACAACCCTGTCACATGTATTTTGAGATAGTTCTATTGACCTTGCAGAGTGGAGCTGGTGTTTAATCAGTGGACTGACTAGAAATCTGAGGTGTGTTTCAATACATCAGTCTCTTACCTGTGGCACAGCAGTGAGGAAGGTGTGGATGTTGTCGATCATTTTGTTAAACTGCTCTGGACTCTGGTCCACACTCACGTTTAGGTCTTCGTTACTTTTGAACATACAGACGTTGCCAGCGCTAAAAGCATCACAGATGCACGCACGCATGAACATACACACATACACAAACTCAGTTAAATGTGTCATGAACATAATGCTGTTCAAGAGAGATGCACACGGGCAGTAAGGCATGCACATTCAAGCTGCCAATTTCAGATAACACATCATTATGCTGTTCGAAAACGCACATGATAGCACACACTCACAGAATAATGACTGTAGTTATGAATGCACTCCAGTAGAGAGTTCTTCTGCGACAATGAATGGAGGATGACTGCTTCTGGTACATGTTCCCACCACAGTTGCCACAGCAGCGACAGCATGCCAAGAAGAGACCAACTATGGGCATCAGAACGATGTAAGAGATCCCAATGGCCACGCAAACCAGAAAACCTATTTCATACATCAGGACCTAAACAGAACACACACACACAGACAAATTATATCTAGTTCAACTAAAAGGGCACACATATCAATTTCGAAGCCAAAAACCAAGAACTGCAACAGGTTTTCATGGTCTGTTGTGACGTAAAACACTGACATATCACTACTGAATAGATTTACTTCATTGTGGTGACGCTCCATAATCAGAGGGGAGGAAAGAGTCTTAGTCAACTAGGATACACACAAGGATGTTTGCATGTGATACATTCTCAGATTACCCATTTCAGGGAGAGCAGGGAGACCTTCTGAGAAGGTTAAGTATCTTGCCTGTTTGTGATACATATAAAAATGTGTATATATTTACTTACTTCTTTGGTGCTTTCTGATGGCACTTTACTAATCTCATTCTTTATTTTCAGGATCAGATCTGGAGGAAAATAAAAGAGAAAAACATTTTTGGGGACCTTTTTTCCATTCAGAAGACACGGGAACACTACTTTTAGATGCTAGAAAGAGTTAATTATTATTATCCACTGTCAGTACAAAAGCCCAAACAATGGGACAATGTGTCCTGTTCTCTGTACAAATGTTTTAATCTCTCGCATTGTAAAAGTGGAAATCTGACACTTCTATCTTGTGGTTTCTAGGATACCAAGAGGAAGTCAGGTTTATGTCCTAACAACACAAAACACAGGTGCGGGTAACTGAGAGGACATGTTGGTCAGGTCCACTTTATATGGAGCAGTTTGTTTGTCACTATCGGTCTCCTTTAGTTCAGGTGGCACAATGTTTTAGTTGTTTCATTAATCTCTGTATGGGGTGTCTTAATTACAGCGAATTAATAACAATTTTCATGAGAACTGGTGAACCTCTTTAGTATATGTTTATAATTGGCTAGCACTCCTATGCAAATCACTGAGAAATATGAATACATTTTGGATGGCCAGCTTACGGATATTAATTTGAGTCTTCCAGTCGCACACTGGAACGCTTCTGTTCCTTTTTGTTTAAATAATTGAGAGGTCCTCTACATGACCTCCTCCCTTCTGTAAGCTCCTTATTATTTGCTTTGTTACTTTATTATTTACTTAACATTTATCTCAGGTTACAGTAAGCCATCCATGACCATGTGTTAAAGAACCATTGACATACAAATTTAAAAAAAAAGTCTCTTTATGTGTCACAGAGTGGCTAACACCTAATACCCACTCACACATTGAATGCCTTTGACCTGGGCAAAGGTTACCAAACATGTTTTGTATCCATTTATTTGCTTTTTTAAAATCAATACTGAGCAGGAAGTAATACACAAAATAAAATGGGATTTCAAAGTGATACGCAACAGGTCGCAAGGACAACACAGATCTGAGTCACACAAGTGTTAAAGATTAACTGTTTGATTGAAGGTTAAATTTTATTCACTTGCAAGTTACCCAGGACAAAATTATAAACGTCTTTAGATAGAACATATCACCAGAAGATATCAGAACGTGGACAGAAAAGATTTATATTAGTAATATAAATGACACTAACCTCCAGGAAAAGGGTTAGGCTGGACTGTGTGGAGGAAAGAATGGACTAGAGGTGCTATAAACCCTGCACTGGTATCCTGTGCAATGTTCTGGTACTGGGGCTGTGTGAGGCTCTGTGGGGCCACGGCTGCTGAACAGGAAGATTGTGGAGGGACAGACTGTGCCAGGCTAAGCCCCAGCAGCATTACTCCTACTCCGGCCCTGAGTGCTCCGGTACTGCTCCCCCACGTCCAACTCCTCATATTTTCGCTTAACCCCATGGTTACAGATGAGACGGGTTGTGAAAGTATTGACCGAAGAAAGAGGGTTTAAGGAGTGATCAGCTCATCGCAAAAGCTCTGTGTCTGAAAACAAGACAAAAACAGTGACACGCTCACACAAGGCAGGAGAATATGAAATTGCTGAAGAAACCCACGGAATGACTCACACACAATGAGGCAGCAACGCTGTTCTTTACAACATGGCAATGGTACAAAAAAATAAAATAAAATGCTGCTATTTTTCCAGAGAAATTCAACAATGGCAATTTGGAAATGGAAAATCTACATGTTAAGCCAATGGTTCTTTAGTTTCTGAGAATAACCATGTTCTTTAAATCTCTACTTACTTGACAGTTGCTGACAGTTACAGAATTTACAGAGTCACTGAACAAAAGGGTATGAAGCATGAAGGATTTCTATAGCTTGTCTTTCTACAGTTTATTTTCTATTTCTATGGCTATTAGTAGTGTAAACACACAGACAAGCATCATCCCCCTCTGATACCTGTATAACCTCTGTTTATCTAAACCCAGTAGTTTAGCATTTAACAGAACATCAGTGTTTCCTCGTACAAAACACTGACTGAACATTTGAATAAATTACACCTCAAAGCACGCTTATCAAGTGTGGGTTTTTTAGGTGTAGCTCTCATAAGCAAATAACTTTATAAGTGTAAGGCCCGTGACTAACCAAACAGTTCTTCTTCTCTTGGATACTATAATTAACTAATGCAATGACTGTATTAGTGACTCTTTGCCATAACATACATTAACCTGAGGATATCTCTTGTACATACATCAATATAAGCAATTAATCCACTTGTCCATCTAAAGCTGTAAGCTAGAAGGTGAAAAACAATCAGCTAGAAGTGAAAAGAGGAAAATTAAGATATGTAAATGAAAACAGTACATAGCGCGGAAAAGCAGAGTTACAATGTCATGTATTTTTTTAATTATTTCTGTCAACTCGCCTACCTTGGCTACAGAGTGAAGAACAGTCACAGTTGCTCTGATTTCCAGGGCCGTGTGACTCCTAATGTCTCGTGGAAACCTGAAATGCTCTGTGGCTGCTGTCAACTTGCAGCTGATTGTGTACTCAGCAGGACAAGGCAGGCACTATGAAAGAGGGAGGGAGAGAAGGGATCCAAGGAGGGAGAGAGGGTGGGTCTTTAAGAGATTGGTTGAATTCAAGAAGGGAACTGTGTGGGCCAAAAGGGGTTTCTCCGTGTTTGTTGTGTTTACACACATCTAAATGTTAACCCAACAATTCTCAAAAACATTTTAGCAGACATTGCTGGCAACAGCAACAAAATTGTATTTTCCCCATGTTAAAACTGTTGTCAGAAGAAACAAAGTATGACTGCAGCTTAACAAACCAGAGCAAGACTTAAACTACTGTTCTACACATTGGGACTCTTCAGAAGAAAGCACACTGTGACACAGTAGAAAAGAGAATTACTTACCTATAACTTAGCTTCTTCACTGCTTCTGATGTCTAGTTTTACGAAATCCCTCCACAACCTGCAGAGACCTGTGATATAACCTGCATGACAACACTGTTAGCTTGAATTAACTTGTGACTAGTATTACTTATATTTACATATACGTAGTTAACATACATCCAAAATAGGGACAAGTCTAACTTCCCCTTTTAAACTCTGGTCGAAATTAAGCTGAAGTATATTTGCCCAGGTTCTCTTGTCTTGTTTCCTTATCAAGTAAACAATCATCTGTTTATCACTGTTTATCACTGTATCACAGGTTCACTTCTACCCAAAGTCATCGATTACAGACTGATGCTTTAATCTGCTAGCAAGAACTTTAGCATGTGAAGACTATAAAGGCCTTGCAGTGCTGTCACTCAGTGGTTCTGTGCTCCTGAAACGAGACCACTGGGAGACCATGTGAAACTCCTTTAAAGATCTTTGTAAGAACAGATTTCAGTGTGAGAAAATGAGCCTGATATCGTGTCCTTTGGTGTCCTGGTGTTGTGACGGAGACGTGATTCCTCACTGGCTGCCCAGAGGAGAACATAATTGATTTGTAGATTCACAGTTGCCTGGCTGAATGGTTATGATATGAGTACTGTATACTGCCAAACTACTGTATCCTGACCTGATTTAGAAAGGTAGTGTATAAATGGGGGATGGTTTTGTCTCAGAAATTGTGCCAAAGTCAAGAATCTTAAACACTGAAAACTTTGTGTTTTGATCAAAACCTTTTTCATTAAAACATACACATCGATATATATATTAAGAGTGAGCACTGTTCTCTTGACTGAATTTTCCCCTTATGTCAGGTTTTTTTAATCAACAACTTGGCTAAATATAACTGTAATATAACCTATAACAAACAGTGCTAACCATCATGTCTGACACCTGAGCAGCTCAGTCTGAGCTGTCAGAGAATAATGATTAATTTCCTAAAAACAACCCAAGAAAACTGGATATCCTTGACAATTTGGTGTTTATTCATTAAGAAACAGCTGCAGTGTCTTGCTCACATTCCAATTTAATTTGAATCCCTCATACTGGACACGCCTCATATCAACTTGCAAATAAACACTTTATTTATGGTCTGATCGCCTGAGGTCTTATTTTCCAAATTATACATTTTCCGCTATTTCTTATATTCTAAACACATTGAATCTTTTGTACAAGAAAGTAATATACTATTTTAATAGTCATTCAATGGAGATTGTTCAGTGAAAATTAATCTTTATTGATACCATACATGAATTATCAATCACAGAAACCTGGCAAAAAAATATAGATATAAAATCACCCCTATGATGAGGTGCTACTAGAGCCAGCTATGAATGCATTACCATTTCACCTCTCTTACAAACCCTTTTATTCCCTCAAAGATTTATATTATAAGTTGCCCCTAGATTAAATTATGTGTCAGCCTGCTGAACTGAAACACCAGAAAAGTAGACCAGCAATTCTAGAGACAACAAATAAGTATTTATACAACAGCCTGCAGCTTGTTGTTGATTTATAGACAGCATTTTTGCCTGACACTTATGGAGGAAATTCAGATGTCAGAGCCCCCTGCTGGAAGAATCTGCAAATGACTATTCAGTGGCCACAAGCTAAGTCTCCTTTTCAATTCAACTGTACATATGTAAACAAGAAGCCATGACATATCAACTTGAGGTCAAATGAGTCATGTATTCATCCTACAGAAGTGAATGATCAGCATAAGTTTCCATCTGAGATCCAGAAGCTTATCAGATTTGAAGTCTCTTAATCAAATGCATCCATAAAGTCAATACGATTGAAATTAAAAATAAATTTGTCTAAAGACTGCACCACTGTGGCACATTTCCAACATCTAAAGAGTTTGAGGCTGTTCATCAGTGAATGACTGATCATAAAACTGAGCCATTATCACAGAAAAAATTTAGAGGTTGACTCTAAATGTGGTAATTTACTGTTATTTTAGTAAATCTGAGGTTTTCAAATTGACCAGAAAGAGCAGAAAATGGCTATTAAATCTCTTTAAGGTGGGCATAAGGAAACACTGAAATAAAACAGGCAATAATTACATGGAACCCAAAACACAAGTGATGGGATGACCTCTGTTAGCATTTAACTGTCTCAGCAGCCCCACAAACTCCTCCATATATTCTAAGTACCATACAGGAGGGTTTGACTTAAACAGAATGTCAATACATAGAAAAATAAATACAGTTTGCTAAAATGAGGGCAAAAATCCTTTATCAGTGATTGTACCATTAAAAATCACGTTTAAAAAACTTTTAAGAGGCTTTTCATCTCTTTACATTAGATTGTTTCTCATACTTCTAGGGAAGAATACATAGGATAACTTTTACAGAAATTACTACCTAAAATATACAAGCACAGACACAAACAGGAGGAGTAAAGCCAACGAATGATTCTTCATAAAACAAAACAGCGCAATGTAATCAATATCTAAAGAATCTTTACATGTAGCTCCTTGGTCTGCAGCTTTCTTAATTGGGATTACAATAATTTTGGGAAACCTAAGTTAATACAAAAGTTGTTTTTTCCTATTTTACAGTTGTCAAAACTTGTTTTTTTAAAATATTCTGAGTAGCAAATTTGTTTTCTTTTATTATGTCCTTGGAACGGATGACCCCCAGATACATATTTCAAGACAAAGCAAACAGTTCCGCAATGACAACAGATTTAAATCAGGTGCTTGATGGAAATTTTGTGGGGAAAAGTTTTCCAGTGTGCTGCTTTGGACTCACATCAAACAAGATGTAGCACAGTTTTTAAAACACCGGTTTTTGTTCTCCCTGCCTTGTTTTCTAGCACTTAAGCCAACGGACTTGATGACAGTGGGTGACACAGATGGATGACTTTATATCAAGCATAGACTTACATGAATGTTATTACAATCACAATAAGAATGATCTAACAGCAATACTTACACATTAATATACTGCAGGTTTCAGATGTTTTACAGTTCTTACATTAGAAATAATAGAAAAGAAAAAATACACCATCAATCCATAAGAAAAATATACTGGAGTTAATAGTGGAAAACAGTGCAAAGAATTTCTGGGGGGTTTGCTTGCTTGTCAGATTATTTTTTAGAAATTGTTTACAAAAAAAATTCAAAACAAGTCTAAAACATAGAAAATGAAAACACACTTCTGTAGCGCCTGGTGCTCTGGTCCAGACATGCTGTGTACCACCACTCTCCAGTACCTCAATGTTTTATGTTGTAAATGTAGATGAATGTGTGTGTGTGTGTGTGTGTGTGTGTGTGTGTTAGTGTGTGTGTGTGTGTGTGTGTTAGTGTGTGCACTGGTCTTCCGTCTGTATGTATATGTGTGTGTGTGCTTGTGTGTGTGTCAGTGTTTGTGTGGATGTTTAAGATTTAGCGTAGTGGTTCTCAACTCCGGTCCTCAAGCTCCGGCACTGTACAGGTTTTTGTTCCAACCAGGTCCTACAAAAACAAATAATTGAGTTTTTAAAAACTGAACGTTGAATCTTGATACTAAGAGTACACACAGTTTTCTGCAGCCTGCAAAAAAATAAGTTAAATTAAAAACTAAGCATTTCCTCCCTGTGACATGGGCCCAACACAAACAAAGTGGTGCGTTGTCAAGGAAAACGCACGCCTGAGAGACCCGAGGTTGGAACAAGAACCCACGACATGGTCGCCATGGCGAGCACTCAGGCAACAGGACACGCCAACTTTGGTCAAAACAAATGTGGTGAGCGATGATGGGGAGGTAAACACATAGCCCGCCACCCCGGCAGTCTCACCACACCTCTAAGAGGACTGACTGGAGCCAAGTAGATAAGGGCCAAGGCTGAGCACCACTGATCATGTGCAACAATGTGAGAGAGCATAAGTGGGATTCTGCTGACATTGTCCTATGTGTGACCGCAGAGAGCTCAGCCCCTGAGCTATCGTCCCTTTCCATAACTACTCTCCTTCATCTTTAAATTGACAGAACGGAACAAAACAACCAAAAGTTAACTCAACACAAGAGTTCGAGGCCACCCTGACTCCTCTCACTAGTGTTGGCTCAGGTGGCTCCCAGAAGCTTTTAGGCATTGAAAAAGGGGCTGGCTGGGAACTCAGCACTTTACTGGGATGACTGGGAGTTGTCATTCTTGCTCTCCTGACTGGAGGGAGCCTTGTTGTTCCAGGGCGAGTGTGCCCCCAGTGCAGGCGAGCTGTTGAAACTGTCCTCATCCTCCAGGCCATTCGCCCCATCGTACTGCGTGTTCTCCAGCCGCGTGATCAGACGCTCGTCCTCGTCACCAAACTCCCCTCCCATCAGAGTGGGCTCTCCCACCATCATCACGTCCTAAAGGGGACAGCAAGGGCCGGTACATATTATCCCCATAATACAGGGGGTGCGCGGAATAACTGGCTGCAGGGACGAGTTGTAACTTAACGTTTTTTGCCTATAGTTTAGATACGATCTAACTGGGTTCAATTCCAGCGATACTTTATTTACACTATGTAATTTATTTACACTAATAAAAGTGTATTAAAAAAAATTATACTACTACCCAGGTATCATGGACCAATGTACCGAAAGTATCAGGATTCTGAGATATTAGTGCCTAAAATCTGAACCCAATGACAACAGGACAATGTATTGTCAGGGCATTTACCCTGATCGTTGAAGTAGTGTGTGGCCCTGACCCACTGTTTCAGGTTCCAGGGTTAAGGGACCCTTTCTACTGGCCAGCAGTGGGCATCCCTGATCCTTGAGTGCTGCATCACGGGAGGGGAGAGGGAGTGTCATTCCACCTCGGGTCTCGTTCGCTCAATCAAGAAACCAATAAGCAAAGACAGCAGTGCTGCACGAATCACGTATTCCAATAGACTTAGTGGTAATTTCAAAAGTTGACACAACAGATTTAGAGAGAAAACCTAAATCGTTGTTTCACAATGGAAATCAGAGCAAGGTAACTCTACCCCATGGCCCCAAAATATATTAAGAGATGGGGGTCACTTGTACCCCCTCTATATAAACCCATAAACCTGTGGCCCCAGAGGACCAGGGACTGCCCATCACTGGTTCACTTCAGGATGTCAACCTCGACCCCCCCACAACACTTTAATCTAAACCTCACCTTCAGAAGCCTCCTTAAGCTTTCTCTATCCTGACCTGCTGCTACACCTATTCCTAAACATACATACTGACAAGCCCACTACCACCCCCTACACCCAGAAATAACTTCCCTTGCCTTCCTTTTCAGCCTCTCCACCCACTGCCTGATCCCCCAATGCTCTGTGCTGCTAAACTTGGAGGCGCAGATAAAGGTCAAGTAGATGTAATGCTTACAGGTACCTGGCTGGAGAGTGAAAAGCTGTTGGCTGGACTCTTCTTTTTGCTGTTGGTGTTGTTATTGCTGCCTCCACCTGAGCTCACGGTGCTTCCACCGGATACCTTTCTTTTCCGACGCTTGTTTGGAGCTTGTCTAGCTGGCTCAGCTAGAGGTAAAGAAAATTTGATTACATTTTAAGTTATAATCTATTGTTTCTAGGCCTGTGCAGATAAGAAACTGGGATTCTTTGTGGGTAATCCAAAGTTATGTAAGCATGTTACCTGGAGGTGCTACCATTCTTTGCCACTTTTGGAAGAGGCAGGTCTTCAGGCAGTCTCTAGGGCTCAAGCTGTAGGTCTTATGCCTGGACATCAACTCTTGCATGGGCTCTAATATCACACATAGCTTTAGGGAAGACAAAGAGGGAGTGTTAGGTGGTTGTTGCATGTGTACTTATAGAAAAAAAGACCAAAAACTGTGGAAAGAATAAAATAAAGTGCTTACACGGAGGTAGTTGAGCGTGGAGTTAGACAGCCCACATCTGGTGATATTCTTAGCAAGCTGATCGAGCATCTGGGGATCCTGCATTATTCAGGTAAAAGGATACGATTACTGAGTGCATGTACAAGTTAAGTGTGGGGTCTGTGTATGTCTTCCAGTCTGTAACTCACATGCATAGCCAAAATGCTCCTTGGGAGGACCTCTCTGTGTTGTCTGATGCTGAAGTGCCATGTCTTGATCCTCATCATGTCATCAAACATGAACTCTAGGTACAGACGACCCTCCACACAAACCTTACCCACAGGAGAGAAATAAAAGTTTGACGTTAAAGCAGCAGAAAGTGGGAGGAACACTGCACACACAAAGTCAGCAGTACCTGTGTGAACATAGGTTTGCCGTTCTGGGTTACCATGGTACACTGGTCACAGTCGAGAGACACAAAGTTACTGTGGAAGGACTCTTTCGGATGTTTCAAAACATAAAACAACTCAGTGGCGCCCCCCTCAAAAATACTTCGAAAGTAGCGTGGAATCAATGTCCTGCCGATGGCTGCAAAATTAAATTAAAACAAATGACAGTGGATGATTTGAAGATGACACGTACGTCATATACAGTACAATACTAAAATATAACAGCACCATTCATTAACTACTGCATTTACTGAAAATTAAAAAAAACAAATAAGTAAACGTACTGTATCGCTTAGGTCCATCTTCCAAACAGAAAGTGATTGTGAGCATCGCATCATCCTCAAAAAACTCTGTGGTGAAGGCATCCCACCAGAGATTGTCACATTCCTGAAATCAGAGAATGAACCTTTACTTTCAGTTTTATTAGTGCTTTAAATGTTGAAAATATAACCTTGTAAAAGTGACAAACAAGCCAATGTATTTCTTCATACAATAACATTAAAGCAAAACTTATCAATTAACTCAAATTCAGGAAGATAGAAAATTCCCCATTTTAATGTAAATCCATTCTAGTTCTGGTTTTTTCGTTATCACAATGACATCACAAGTCTACACTGATCACTGGTATTGTGGACTAAAATGTCAATTACCAGTAACAGTAGAGGTGTTGTGTTTGCTCCTAGAATTGGGGAAGTTACATATATAAATAAAACTGTTTAAAAAGGAAGAAGCACAAATTCCTGTTCCCTCATCATCACTTCTAATCATCCTACTCTTTCTTTACAATGCTGTCAGAATATTTGTGTGCATAATTTAGCGATTTACATAAGAACAGCATCATGCTACCTGATGGACATCCTTTTTACCTGCAAATGGCTCCAACCATGAATGATAGTTTTGTTATTAGTAAACATTTTGTTTGTGCTGGAAAAGAATACTAACATTGAAACTGCTAAATGAGGCATGCTGCAAATATTGAATGATTTGCTGGACATCAAATGCAATTAAATCCCCTCTAATGTAAACAGGTTACAGTGGTTGTAATAGTTGTATGTATGCAGACTGACAGAGAGCGCAACCCCTAACAGCTCGGGCATAGGAAAACAGTTGACACTCAAATTACATTTTACCCACATTTATCAGTTAATCCTATTAGAGCCTGGATGTAAATTAAGTCAGTGTGTTCTCAAGCTTAATTTCCCACAAAATCCCTAGCATGGTGAGTAACACATAAACAGCAGCTGGGAGAAAACATTAATTGTGGGTTTTGTCAATAGCTGTTCAGTGGCTAGTTCGTATTACTGATGAGAGAGACTGATGAAGTGACTCCCACCTCTGTCCAATTCTGTAGCCTTTTGTTCAACTCATATATCCTGTAGTCTGTCTGGTTCCCATATGGTGTGGGTCTCCTGAAACAGAAAACAGCATTCAACATCCTTCCCACACCTGTAGTTCAAACAAATGTTATATACTAACACGTCTGAACGGGAAAACCTAAGAACACAATCTAAACATTTACTACTGACAAACCCCAAGCGTATGTTATTACTATTTAAGCCTCCGTTTTTAGTTCTTACCCCATTCCAGGCTCCATGTATGACGGGGGATACATGGGTGTAGGCCTAGGAGTAAAAAGTAAAAAATAAAACACAAAAATGAACAACCATTTTCGGTTAAGACTACATGGGGAAATGTCAGTTGTCACTTTCATAAACTGTACAGTAAGAAAAATGTGCAGACAGTACAGACAATTACTTATTAAAACTAGTGCCTTCTAATAAAAGACACAGTATTCTTCAGAAAGATATCTAGGTCAAGGCAGCAAATTAAAACTATTTAAACTTGCAAGAAGGGAAAATCAGCCAAGTAATAAAAAGCATTAATAATGCAAAAGGTGACCTAGTTTTGTTTTCCTTTTGACAGAACATCTGATGTCCGTTCAGTACAACCGTGACCTACCCCACATCTCTGTCCAGCATAGCGCCTGGGTGGAAGGGGGGAAAGCTGCCGCCGTTGGGGGGCTCCTTAGGAGAGTACAGCTTGAATGACTTTGACGAACAGCCTGCACACAAGCAGCAGGCAGAGGAGGAAGAAAAAAAAAAATGCAGAGATTTAGAAGAGATTTAGACTGCATTAGATTTAGCTCATTCAAATTACAGCATCATCTAAGTAATCTAATGTTGGATGATTTCGTTTGAGATTTACTCCAATAAAAACACGCTGCCAAAACAATTTCCTGCTGCTTTCATTATCTAATGCATCTTCAATCTGGCAAATGGACAAGAAAGCAAAAAAAAAAAAAACAGAAATATTTATTAGCCTGCAGAATTCTGAGAAAACAATCAGTAAAATGGGGGAACACAAACAGAGGATATTGTCTGCCATGATATTGTGATTCCTTGTATCAACCCAATCATTGTAGCCTCTTTTTTGCATATAGCCCCATTTAATCCAAACCATGCTCTTCTCCACTGTGGTGTCTCCCCCTTTAGTTGCCTCTTTAAACCCATCCCCCCACACTCTACCCTGACTGTTGTTAACCCTTGTCAGCCCAGATAAGGCATTCATGCTCAAACAATTCGAGACTGAGAAAATATCTATTCTGTATCTCTGCCCATGGAGACCTCACGCAGACAGCAGCTGCAAGTAATTAGGTCTGACCAAAGATATCTTATACACAGGCCGACAGTGGCGGACTACTACACCAGCAGGAACAACCTTTTGAACCCCTTTGACAAAGACTGTCCCGTCACAACCACCTTTTAGTTAACCACAATTTTTGGCACAGAAAGATAAAAAAATACTTATTAAAAATATTATTGGAAAGAATGAGATCAGAGGAAATTCTGACAGCATGTTCTCCTAGCACGTCAAATATTCTCAACAGGCACCCATCAAATATTCTCAACAAGCACCCATCATGTACAACAGTCGCCACCAGCTTGGCACATTAAACTGTGCTTGCACCAAATTTCAGGGGCAGGGGTCCCAAACTGGATTAGGCCAATGGATAAGCAAACCTAACTGAGCTGTTTTTCCCCCACATTATCTGTGGTTAACTGATGGCTGTAAGAGAATACAAATCTAGGGAGAAAGTGGGCATGTGTGAACTCTGATCTGAACATCCTCCTCTGGGCTGCATGAACAACTACCACTCCTCCTTCATTTACTTTCACTCCTTTTCTAACTTGCTTTAGTATACCCAGGAGAGTCATGGTGGGTCATCTTCTCCTCCCAGTTACTCTGGGGGCAAACCTGCTTAGGAGCACCCAACAATGGTTCTCTATCATTACCTCTGACCCTGCAGTCCCACCCCCGGACACCACCAGCCATTAGCCCCAGACAGCATTCAACCCCATATGATAAGTCTTTGTTTAATCTGATGCCAAGATACACTGTGTAAAACACAACTTCTTTGGCAGCAAGTAACATGTTTTTAATCCCGTTGACTGTTTAAAAAAAAGAAAAAAGAAAACACAATTAGGATTTTATTTTTTTCCTGATACATAATGCATATCCATTATGAACATACATTTTACACAGTGCACACTCTTCTACCCCAGTAAACACCAACATGCACCCTGTAGAGCCCCAGCAACCAGCATTGAACCTAACTACACAATATCTGCAGGTTAAAGGTCTTGGTCCAACAGCAGGCATGTGTGATTGCAGCCTGTTTGCTTCTTTTAACACAAAATAAAAGGGAATTTAAACGGAGGGTTCACAGTGTATAACCACTCTAACAAAGCTCAACTTTTCATAGCGAGACTTTGGTGCAGTTTTTGTCCGCCCAAACTGTTCACTGGAAACAATAGATGTGCATCTACAGACAGGCCACTAGTCAACAAAACATCCAAACCACTGTGCAAACCCTGGCAGCATACGTGCATTGGCGTCAGCTCGTGTGAACACGCACCGGCGAAATTTAAAAACAAGCCAGCGATCGCTTAAAACACACAGGAGCGGGCGTAAACTGAGCCGCAGGGCCGCGTTCAGTAAGCGTCGGAAGAGGACGGATGCCATTGCTAACGTTAGGCTATTAACCTGGCTGCTAAACTACAGCTGTCACTGCCGGCAGCTTTTCGCTTCCTGTGCTCGTTTCCGAGCCGTTGCAGTTGTTTGCTGTGAATCAGTGGTGCTGCAGAAGTGGCGTGGCTGTAAGTTGGGGTTACCTGCAGAGAAAGGTAAACCGAAACGCGGTGTTGCTCAACACCTCCGCTCGGTGTTTCTAGCCAGCTAGCTGTGCTGCTAGCCGGAGCGGCTGGATGTCGGAATCTCCAACGCCGGCCGTTGATAATACGCTCGTCTGTTCCCAAACAACACAACAAGCTACGGAAAGTAGAACACTCCCGATAGTTCCTCCGCTTCCTGTCAATTGTGCAATCCCCAACTATATGTTTTAAACCTCATTTGATCGGGGGGTACTGTGTTGTACCCATCTACTACTACTACAGGACCCTTTGTTCCTGCCAGCCGAGACAGGAACGAACAAAGGCCCCGCCTCCTCCACGCTCCTCCGCCCATCCCAACACAGAGTGGGACAAACACAGGCCTTCCTCTGACTCTGAGCTCCCCAAATTGTCGTGTCCGAGGCCGATGCCCCCTAAAGTGCTGCAAGGCGGTTCCCCGTTGAGAGGAACACCCACTTAAACCCTTAAGCATCATAACATACAAGCTATTTAATAGCATCCTGTTCCAACTCTTTGCTGTGTTTACACTGTGCCAAATAGTCGGTTAGGCTTCATGATTTTTTTTTATCCTTGCACCATTAGGTAGTGTCCTCTGTGCATTAATTATGTACATTTCCATTAACAGATTTTGAATTTTTGAAAACTCCACTAGAGTAGAAATTAGACTGTAGCAATGGACCCCTTTTAAGAGTTTCACAGAATAAATTCAGTATCGGCAGAAAGTCTGTGGGACTGTCTTATTCTCCAGTTTCAACAAGAAAAGGCTATTAAATGTAATTCTCCTCACATATGAAATTATCTTCAGTAATCACTCTCTGGGAATGTGTTTGTATTGCATCCTTTAAAATTATCCTTCTCCGATGAATAACATTTTATTTTGTAACTGTAGGTGGTGCATCAAGGGTGATGTAACATATTTTGTCTTTTTGTTTTCCCTTGTTTCCTCTGACTTGCATTGACTTTGGCTTATTTGCAACATTTGCAATCTCAGAACAATGACATTCTATATAACATCAACACTGTAAACCAGCAGATTTTATAAGAAATAAATAAAGGCTCTAAGTATAAGAATTCTAAGTATAAATAATGGGTTAGTTGTCAATTAAATAATACAAGCTGTCCTAAACTCAACCACAGACCAAAAACTGGCATTCCACAAAATTAGCAGTGTCTGAGAATACTTTTCCATCTTGCTAAATTTATAAAAACTCTGTATTCAATCCTAAATCAGTTATAAAATTCAGTCAAGAGGAATAAAGACTGGTCATACAGTACACTACAGTCTCTCCTGACCTCAACAATCCCAAAATGAAAAAAAATGTCTTAAACTGTCTTTCTTAGATCCATAGTGATTCAGACATCAGGATTAATTTATGCTAACTATGTAGCAGCTTATAAACAAAAATGACTGACTTGGCTGATGATTCAGATCCCATAGCGCACAGTCTTGAGCATACGATAGCCTGAGATTATGTAAGGGTATAATCTGCAGCCTCACTTTTAATCAATAACCACTCTAATGTTTACAAGCAATACATCTGGAGACCATAAAAACCTTTTGTGGTCTCAAAGTGCATTTAAAGCTCAAATTGTTGAGGTTTTCACTTGAGCTGTCTGTCAGTTAGTGGAATTATACAACCCAGGAGTGCAGATAAACAAAGTAGAGCAATGCAAATCACTGAGAATGTTAACACATCTGACCCACACCAGTTACTCTTTCTGTATAAGCATCACATCAGGCACACAGCAATGATATGCAGCTATATGTAATCAATATATATATTAACAGTTGTTCAACAAATATATATTTTGCATTAAAAACTATTTCTCTTGAAAACTACACTATTGGGTTCCAATCTAGAGAGCTGTTTATTTGAAAGAAAGAAAAAAAAACAGCTACATGGGAATGATAAAAAAAAAAAAAAACACTGACGCCTTTTCCTTTAAGATAGGTTCGGATCCTGAAACTGTTGTTGAAATATGCCTGCCCGTTTAACCGACACAACGAGAGTGCAGTATCTCCCTCTGGTGGCAAATACTACAAACATCTTCTTCTTGCTTAGAAAAGTAAGTAACAATACAACAAAAATTCCTTCCTCAGCCATAACACATAGGGCTGGAAGGCAGTGATAACAATGATGGCAGAACCATAAAATATGCATAAGATCTAAATCTAATTTACTCACCAGAAAGCTGGGCAACAAAAGCTCTGATGTACCCTCTTATATACTGATAGATTTCTAGCTTTTAAGAAAACTTCATATGTTATATGTAACACAGTTTTTGGCCTCTAATACAGACAAAATATATATAATTACTTTGGGTATTTAATTATTTGATTCATTCTTTTAACTCTGATACAGTTTGATAGTTTTTACACTAAATCATTTTTTAAAGCCTTGAAAACATTTTCCAAACCCTTTAGACATATTGTGCTTCTGTTTAAATTCATGACAGAGATAGTGAAGCTGAACTGCTGGCGAACATCATGTTCAGATTCCCACTGCTGCTTTTCTAGATGACACAGTGGAGGCACAAACCTGTCAGGGAAACTGTTGTGACACTTGAGTAGTAATGATCACAACAAGGCAGCAGACAAAAGTAATGCACAGACTGCAACCAGAGGATGCTACTGTGGCTTGAAGGAAGGAAGTTAAACAGCATGTGTTCAAGATAAAAAGAAGGATAACAAAAGAAAGCTGATATGTGAATGTCTGCGACGGTTAATGTTGTGAACACTTTCAATGACAGAGACCACTGACCTGAATCCAGTCAGAAATCTTAAGATCCTTAAGGTCACATTAGTTTTTTTATTTTTTATTTTTAATAGGAACTAGGGATGTTCAAAATGTATATTGATTTGTACAGATGAATTCCATTAACAAAACAGTGCAGTCTATACTAATGCATAATTTTTACTTGTTTTTTTATGATGCAGCACAACTCAGAACAATCAGACAAGCTGATATTTATAGACAAACTATGGCACAGCACTTGATACAAATATTTTAATGTCACATCTAAAGCAGACATTTTATAAACCTGATGAAACAGTCACTAATTCATAAGTGATTTGCTAAGTAATTGTACCAACTCCACCTCAACCTGCTGACCCTAGCAATTCAAGCCTTGATGGTCTGATTGATTTTGAGTTTAGAGAGACACTTTTCTAAATTAACTGTCCGTTATGAGATGCTGCACAATATAAATGTAATATTCAATATGTCAACCTTGCCTTAATTTAAATCAACCTTCATCAATTTATCCAGTGCCATTGATAGTCTGTGTGCAGATGTCCCAGTTTCACTACCAGTTATGGTAGATAACTAATGAAAAAATAATCTTGTTGATTGTTTTTGTACTGTACAGTATTCACACAATAACGCACATAACTGCAGACAGACACAGCACAAAGCTTTCAACCAATTCTGCAGCTGTCCTCACAGCTTTTGTTTTTAACACAGCTCTGTTTCAGTCTGAGCAGTGTTTCCATCACCTTCTATCACGGCACCAAAGCTGCTTTTTATGTTGTAAAGACTCCACGGCTTGCACATCTCTCACAAGTAAATGCGCTTTGTGCTTTGATTGAAAATCATTTTATCCTTCCCACACGTTTAGATTTTTTCCTAACCTCTCCCTCCGCTTGAGTGTGTGGCACATGCAAGCTTTCCTTTGCCTCCTGTTGGCCTGCAGCAGATGTGACATCACTATAGCTCGACTACACTCTGCACCCCCTACATCCCTCTGTCTCTCCAGCATCTCTGTCTCCCACACATTCCTTCTTTCTCTCTGCCTCTGCACACACAGCCATTTTGATCTAGCAAACAAGATTTGAAAGATGAGTGAGGGTAGAAAGAGAGGAGGGAATAAGGGACTGAAGAGGAAAAGAAAAAGGCACATGGTTTTCAGTGCAGCGAGATAAAGCAGAGGCAGTGGTGTTCTTGTGTAACGCTAATCAAAAAAGCCCTAGCTGTAAGGCTGCCATATTGGCTCTGCTTTAAGTCACTTTTTTCCAGTCAAAAACCATGTGACTTTCTGCATGAGGTAAACACCACTGTTACTGCAAAAAGCAATGAGTGAAAGATGAGGGTGTGACAGAGAGGGAGAGAAGGAGGGAGAGAGAAAAGAGGGAGGAAAGCGAGATGAAAAAGGTAAAAATAGGAGGGAGGGGTTAGAATGAGTTGGGTGACAGACGGAGAGAGGGGTGAGCAGAGGGGAGAGCATGCTTGAGTGGGTGCATGTGAAAATGGAGGGAAGGAGGAGTGTCTTCAGCTCACAGGCAATCTATTTTTACCATTTAGTCTGAACAAAGGATGTGATTGGCTCCACTGTGTTAGGACGGATCTCCTTCATGCAAAGAACAAAGCCTTAAAAAGGCTGATTCACAGCAAAGTCACAACAACAGCATGATGTCACAGGGTTGTCAATGAAACAGACAGACGGAAGAAGTCTGTTCGTTATTATAGCTCACAATCTGCCACATGTATGCAGCCATACAAATTGGCTCAGTTCAGATACCTCCTCTTCTATAACATTCTCAATTGATGACAAAGATGACCAGGACCAGATAAAATGAGAAAGTTATGATCACAAAGGATATGTTTTCTTAAAACAGAAACAAAAAGGATGGGGAGGATCACCCCTCCACCATCATACAAGAATGTAAACAAACCAGCCTTCGAATATAATGATTTACAGTGCACGCACAGAGAGGGAGAGAGGAACGGCAAACCAGTGTTGATCAATGTTGCTCTGCAGTTATCTAATCGAGTAACTAGCCTAAACATGTCCTAGCAGGCTCCTCTTGAAGGCGCACATGTGTATGTGCACAGTGTACAATTGCACAAATGCCTGCAAGTGTAAACCTGTGTGTATCTTTGAAAGTTGGTGCACAACATGCAGATGTCTCTGAAGGACCTCTTGGTCCTTCAAAAACATGTGGATGCCATTAAAAGTTTCTGCTCCACAGTAAAGTCTGTCAACAGAGGGAGCGAAGGGGAAAAAAGATACTGGAAAACTACAGAAGCGAGAAAGTACAGAAGAGACGAGATCGGAGAAGAGAACATCAAGCAGAGGCCCCTAATATTATTCCATCTGATAGCTGACTGCCAATGAATCAGAGCAGCGCCATTAAAATGATACTGACACCCTAATTCAATCTGCCCTCTCTGAGATCCCCCGAAGCAGATGCTACGATTCAATTTCTATCTGTTACTCTCTCCCCTGTGCTGCACAGAGCCCGTCCCCTGGCACTGTCAGGCTTTTCACTGCGCACAAGGCAACTGTCTCTGTAGCCTGCCTGCACTCACTGGGGCACCATTAAAGAGAAATTGCTCCAAAGTGAAAAAGGATCAAAAACTCTTTGGGAGAGGAACGATTATAAGATCTACTTGATAAAAAACTGCCAAAACATTGTGCTTGCCAAAGACCAACAAGTGCAGACAGACTCACACAGTACGAGACTTCTCTCCTCTTGCTTTAATACAGTAGTACAAGAGCAGACTGTGGATATTAAATACCATTAAGACATCATAACAATGGTAGTAAACCAGACTTTATGTAACAATTATTTAAAGCTAAGCAGATGAATAATTTGGATTCCAGGAAAAAGGATGAGAGCTAAGTAAAAAACAAAACTATGCAGGAATGCAAAGTCACAGTGAAAAAGAGGTGTCAAAACTTTGTTAAATCTTCTTAAGTACCTCATTCATGAGTTACACTCATCAAGGGACCAGCTTATTCTATTCTGAAGTGAATACGTTAAAGAACTCTAGTCTTATTCAGTTTGGACCAAAGGGACAGATTAAAAACAATTCATGTGACAGTGGGACATGATTTCTATTAACTATTCTACACATATAAATGCACAAATAATCAAGAAGCAGACATTAAAGCCGCCAGATAAAGCAGAGAAAAGAGTGAAAAGAGTCAGCAAGTGAAGTACTTATTGATATCTCACTGTCTCTGTATGTGGCAAAAGAGCCATTGATCTGCTGCACAGCAAGCTAGCGTGACTGAGAGGGTCTGCTGAACAACTTAATCCTAAAGTGCAGTAGCCTCAGTGTATAACCTTGTTTTAGGACATTTGTTCAAAGTGTAACATGGCTTCACCATCACACACACATGCACAGACACACACAGACGCACGCACACACAGAGACACGAACACATGCACACACACACACACACATGCAAACACACAGCTTGGTGCTGGCCCCAGGCAGCTTTGCAGCACTTTTACATAAGTCATCTTTCTGACAGCACCACAGAGGAGAAAAGAGAGAGTGAGAAGGCACTCACCGGGACAAGCACAACCTCCAACAGACATCTTCTCACATGTTGGGCTCTGCTCTGAAGGAAATAGCTGCACTCGGTCCACACGCTGCTCGCATGGGCCAACTCTGAGGAAAACAACACAGACAGAGGGGCGGAGAGATAAGAGGAAGTGGTACAAAGCAGGGCATGTACACCACAACTACACTCCTCTCTCTGTCAGAAGCAGGAAGTTGGCAGTGTTGCTCTAGCTGCATCATTAATAGGCATATTGCAACACTGGTGGGAGGGAAAATGAGAGAGGAGTGAAATAGAAAGAAAGAGCCTTGACGGTATGTGAGATTAGAGTAAGTAATATGCAACAGAGAGAGGGAGCGTCTGTGTGCACATGTGTGTGAAAAGGAGATTGGAGGATGGAGGCAATTAGAGCAAAGTAGAGGAAAAGGAGAAAATGCTCAAGGTGTGTGTGAGGCAGTGATGCATCGTCTATTTTTGCCCAGTGCTGCTGTGGGAGATAAACATACTCAGTAGGTGCCCAGAGGCAGAGGGTCATTACTGGCAAACAAACACACATGCACACAAACACACTCAGTCACACACCCCTGCCTCGTGTATGACAGATTTCCATCTCTTTCTCTTTCCCTCTCCTGCTCCTTCCCTCTGTTTTTCTGCTGCAGAGAGAATACTGGTGTTAATCACTACAGACAGTATCGATTAAAAATGCAAAGCCCACCTGGAGTGCAGGGATGCTGGAGACCAATGGGAGGCAAGAAGAATGTGCATGTACAAATGTGCACACATTCCCAACCAACCGGAGCTGCATGTAAACAGTCGGACTCGACGTCAGACTGTTTGCCCAGCAGCCTCTGCTTCTTATCTCTCTATTCTACTCCATTCTTGCTTTTTAATCTTACTCCATTCTGTCAATTTAATCTGCTCACCCTGTTGATATTACCTTGACCTTTCTGCAGCTTGATGTGGCTTGATGTGATTTTGTTTCATTTCCTTTCTCCCCTTCCTCCTTTCTGGTTTCCCCTTTCATTCATCCCATAACTTCTCTTGGTTCAAGTGTGCCTGTTTTCCAAGCCAATAATCTCATAATGTCACAATTCACTACGTAAACACACCAGCATGGAAGTGACTCCCATAAGCAGCACGTCTTTGTTGTTCGTGTACCTGATCCTGTCTGATGGATAACAGAGGAATCGAATCACTGAGTTATTGTGGCTGAATACAAAAACATACATTTGGAGATTGTAAAGTTGCAAAACAAATGTAAGAATATTAAAATAAAAATTTCAAAATCAAAAATCCACATATTTAGCACTACATATAGAAATATAGCAAGAAAATGAGCTGGATGAATACTACCATAGTTTATTAAAACATAGTGGATAGTGGTAGTATTTGGAAGGGTAAGTTTTTGCAGACTCTAAGTCTAATGGTTAGCTAAAAAGTAATGACTTAATGATTAAAATAATAGCTAAAACTTAAATGTAATGATAAAATAGTTTTTACAAATAAGTTAATGAATACATATGAAACAGTTCATTTCGGCCTATTAGACAAACAGCTGAAATTATTATTGAAAGAAATAGAAAAGTATTTTAGGTAGCTGAAAAAAGCTAAAAGAAACTAAAAAAGCTAAAATTAAAAAATGATTTAATAGTTTGTATACAGCTAGAAGTATACAGCTAGAAGTTGTGGATAAATAGGTCCAATTTTATACAGCTGTCAAACTAAACAGTGGTTATGCAAATGCAACTTGAGAACTGTTGGATGTAAAATGTGAAACAATACCCACCTTCAACAGTATTAAATACCAAGTACTTAAAGATTCGTGCAAATGAAAACATTTGCAGCAGGTGTTTAAAATAGTGTATATGATGGATTATGTTAATAAATAAATCTAACAAAACGATGGGGGCCGACTTTCCAGGGTCGCCTAAGCGGATAATTTGTCCACATGTTGATTTGGCACAGTTTTTATGCCTGACGCAACCCTCCCCAATTTCTACCGGGCACCAGCACTGCTCGGCTGGGGATGGGGATGGGCTGTTGGGGGTTCAATGTCTTGCCCAGAGACACTTCAACTACTGGAACTACTGGACTAGTATTTCCATATGTCCCCTGCACCAGAGAACCCCCCCCACCACCACCAAGCAAGTTGAAGCTCAGTTTAACAAGCCTCAGATCTCTGTCGTCTGTCACTCACTACCAATATACTAACAAAGGAAAAACAGCTGTCTGCACTGAAACGAAAGCTGACAGGCAGATTCCCCACACACCAGCGCACAGGCAAAGGCATCACGGTTAAATGTCATACACAGTGTCAGACACTTTTCTCAGGACAGAGACACAATGAACAATCTCGTGGGCCTCGTTTTCTTCTCCCCTTTTTGTCCAGCTGTTTGCATTTCAACTTCACACACAAGCGCACTTCTTGTCTCTTTCGGATTCAACAACATCTTTATCCTTCAGAGTTTTCTTATCTTTCACTGATATTCTGTAAATGTTTGGACATTTGTGCAGATTGTAGGTTAGAACCTGCAGGCTTGACATTGTATAGATCCTGCTACTGTACATGTTTTCAACTTTCAACAAAAATTATCTAAAAATAAAGAGAGGCATTCACAAGTTTCACAAGTGCAAAAGAGAGAAAAAGAACAGGTAAGAGTGAGCGAGATGCAATAAAGAAGAAGGAAGGACATGTGGATGTTATTTGGGAAATAATTTCTGTTTCCATGAGTGATTAGGCTTTGAAGCTGTGCACTTCACCACTGACTGCACTGTGAGGTATGTTTTTCCCTCCTTGCTTCCTTTCCCTCCCCTACTCTTGCAGATACAGAAATTCCTGCTCTGTCAACACATCCACACATCCCTCAAAAGGCTCTCTAAGGATAATAAAGTTCCCCCTCCGTTCAGATAGTGTGGGAACGAACAGCAGCAGCAGTTCCACAGCACTATGTGACAGACAGCAAAGTGCCAGTACACAGACACACTGACTGACTGGCTTACTGAGGAACACATCTTCTCATGCACTGATACACTCTCAGTATGGCGCCCTCTGACAGCAGACAAACACTTGTATTCGAGCACTGACAACCTTCTTTCTTTCCAACAAAATGTTTTAAAGGGTTCTGATGACATACTTGTTATCTCAGGTGAGTTCATTCAACCAATGCTTACCTTACAGTCTTTTGTTTTGCAGCTGTTAAGCCCCCACTCCACCTCCCTTTTATTTTTCTTTTACACTCTCTCTCTCACAGACAAACACTCTTCAGCATCCTCTATGTCAGCTCTTACCTTTGTCTTCCTCTTTCTTCTGCGCCCACGCTCGCTCGAGAAAGTCTGCCTGGGTCAGCCACGCAGAGGAAACCAAGCTGGGCCAGCAGAGAGACCGAGACAGAGGGGGGGGGGGGGGGGGGTGAGACTGTGATGAGCAGATGCAGATAGGAGACACAAATGGAGTGGAGATCTAGCAGTGTGCAAATTGGATGTTCAGAAGGAAGGAGGGAAGGAAGGAAAGAGGAGGTGGAAGAGGACAAGGGGAAAAAAGGGTTGGGGGGGGCAGCTCTCAGCTGCACTGGTATGAATATGACGCAGAGGCAACAGCCAGAGCCACTTCTCCTCTCTTCTCTATCCTCCAGCCTCATCCCTCCATACCCACAGAGAGAGAGAGAGAGAGAGAGAGAGAGAGGGCACTGTATCCATGGCAACGGCAGAGCAGCGGTAGGTAGCAGTAGTTGAGGGAGTGTGTTGGGGCACAGTGGTGTTCGGCTCTTTCTCTTTCTCTCTCACACACAGACAAGCTCTTCAGGCTCCCACAGATGTACAGTACACAGCCTCTGATATACTGAAGGAAAATGCTGTAGAGAAAATATGAGCAGTACTGGATTCATTAGGACATGACAGGTTATTGGAAGCAGAGTGTTTGGGCCTGCTGTGTCTCAGACACGTGGTGAACAGGAAAGAAGGAGGCAAAAGTTGATTCTACTCGCAATGTAATGAACTGCTGTGAATAAGTTACTTTTCTGATTCAATTCAGGCAAAGATATATTTATGTGTAAAGTGTGTTTATGTCTAAAGTGAAAAAAGAAGATGTTTAAAAAAACCAAAATCATTGTCTAAAATGATATGTATGCATCAAAAGTGATCAGGATCAATTTAGGATTTAATGTTTTCCTTAAGATTACTTTGGATTAAACCACAATCCACTGAAATACTAACAAATAAGACAACAACAAATTTTTTTTACAAATGTTACATGTTGTGGCACATAAATAAAATGGCCTTGTTTTCATGGGAAACTCATGTTCTTCAAAAGGAGATGCAGCAAGGGACACTATAGATCAGTGAAATCATTAATTGCTGCCTGAGGGATGCCTGGATCAGTGCCAGAAAATACGCAGCACACACAAACAAATCTTCACTGCAGCAGGTCTGTTGTGTTACCTGGTGTGTCTGTTGTTTTGAGACAGCTTGGCAACAAGGATACTTTCTCAAATTCACCATAATATGCTTACTGAAGAGCCCTCTGCCACAGTGAAGAAGCTGTTGGAGAATGTTTACTTTACAAATGGCAGCAAGAGAACAGAGCAGTTGTATTCCCCATAAAGCAGAAACAAAATGACAAAATGCATAACAAAGAGCAAAGTGATAAACCACAATAGAAGACCACAGCGCATGTGTGTGGTACTAGATGCACTCACCTCTAATCTACTTCTACCTGAGGGACACAGGGAATTGCCTATGGGTTTTCTGTGCCATGCAGTACAACTCCTAATGAGCAGCACATCACCCCCACATTTGTATTTGGCCCAATTTAACCCCCACGTTTCTGTTAAACAGACTGCCTCCTTATAAACTTATTACATTTCCTTCATGTATTAAAAAAACATCAACCACTGTCCTTTATCTATGGTAATTCTACAGGACTAAGGTTAATGCATTTTTGAGACGGTTTTACAAGAACATGAACAGATTACGGTGTCTCTATTAGCCTCAGCAGTTTTCTGAGTTGCCATCTGTTAATCTATGATCAATGGATGTGGATGCAATACATCTGTTGGTCTTTGTCCAGTCCTTAAAGGACTACTCAAAAGGGTATTATCTTTCACAATAAAGGGGAATTACACAGGTAGAAAATTGAGGACACGCCACTATATATAACCTTTGCTGAACAGTGACCACTGGTGGTCATGTGCAAAACTTTGTACCCCATTATTTTTAAATGGCAAAAGAAGTAAAACATTTTTTGTGTGTGCAATTAGCTATTACAAATGTTTCCATCTCTGAATTAAAAGTTGTTGTTTTTTTACAAATTTATCAAGGGGATGCAACATTTTGAACTACTGTAATTTTCAATATTTCACTGTAACTTTTTTATACACACTCCTTGACCATTTTTATTACTTCTGATGATAAAAGAACATTTGTAACAGCTGAACGTTGTTAGGTTTATGGTTAATTTTGCATCCCCTTACATTGCATGTAGAAGAATGCATACTTAACTCTAAACTTAATGTACATTCAGCTAGTACAAACAAAATGGTCAAGGGGTGTATATAAAAAGAGTTCGAGTAAAATAATGAAAAATAAAAAAGTTGCATATGTTTGCATCCACTTGACAAATGAATTATAATTAAATTTCTAATGAAGAAAATTTTGTAATAGCTTGTCATTAAATATTATGTTGATACAAACTATTTGTGTTGATAAAATATATTTAAAATGTAAATTTAGCAAAGTAACTTAGTGTTTTCTCACCATCTCATTATTATTAAATATCTGTACCAAATATTTATTAGATACTAGTCATACCAGACCAAGTAAGGCTGTAGCATTAAAAGCCCTAATGTGCCACACACAGGGGGTTTTCGTTTCATTAAGTTGAAATTTGGTATTTTAAGTACACAGGAAAAGTACTTGATAATTAAATGTGTTCATTGTTATCGATATGATATAAAGACTGTGGCAACTAGTCTGAAACACAAATGTGCATGTTCAAAAGTCTATGATTGCCACTTTGCAACCTAACAGTATAAGAAAAGTGTTAAGTTGTTGCACAAAAATGTGTGCTTTAACTGTAGCACAAAACAAATCTTGGTCTAAGTGGGAAACCCTCTCCACACAAATAAAGTTTTTTTTTTCTCATCCAGAGAACAACATATAAGAGTCCTTCAATCCTGAAGGGCCCTCCTTACTTCCCTGCTTCCACAGTTGTTCGGAGACCAAGCAATTAGATAAGAACCTATGAAAGTACAAATGCAAGATAGATGAAAAAGTACTAAGGAAAAGACTAAACACTTCAGTTAACATGCTCTAAATTTGATAACTTTTTTGAGTTTTATTTTTTTAACTTAGACTTAAGAGCCTTTATGTTACAGTGGTAGTTGTAGGTTATTTTCTGAGCATACTTATTTTTTTATACATTAGTTGACATCTAAACTTGAATTAAATCCTAAAATATACTGTAAATTATATGAAGTTTGAATACCTTTGTTTGAATTACCTTTTTAAAAATGGTCCAAAGTATAAAACAAGGGAAAGTAGCTGGCCACCAAAAATGTTTGAATTATTTTTATTATTATTATTGTTATTAATGTTGTTGTTGTTGTTGTCTCCTAATATTTTGCCTGTCAATATTGATCTTCTGTCATTGTAGTAATTATTTCTGCTCTTATTCACAGGTATGGAAGAAAAATCATACACATTTATCCATTAATCTACTGCGACCACTCTGCATCACTGGAAAGTTTGTTGTTTCAGCCATTATTACCACTATATATAGTTACATATAAAAACTATGTGTCGCTTATTGTGCATAACGTCCAGTTGTAAAATCGTCTTGATTTAGCAGCACAGAGATATTAGCCAAAAACACAAGGCAATGGCTTCAATGAACTACAAAAAAAAAAAAAAAAACATACTCGTGCAACCCTCGACCGACGCCGTTGTTTTGCGTCATTTTGCCGGGAATGTGCGACCACGTGTTTCCTACCGGCGAGCTCGTTCCTCTGTAGCGCGATTCATTACTTTTCATTCCGAAACGAGTTGGGGTAGGGAGTACTTGCAAGATGGCGGCGCGGTGGGGAATAGGCGAGGAGGTTTTCACTACGTGCAATATGGACTTTTTCCCTATGGATACACTAGACGAGGTAAAGAAATGTTCTGTGAATCCTTACCTAGCATGTAGTTCAACTGTTAGTAGATAAGTGTGTGTTTTGTGAGCAGGACGGAGGGTGTTGTGTGTAGGAGCTGTAACACTGCGCATGGAAAAGTGACACGTGGATGCAACCGTAGCAATAGTAAAACTTAATTTAAAAAGTACTCTTTTCTTTGTCGTCATTACAGTTTGATAGCACGCGGATTGTATATTGATTAAACAATCCGCAGTTCTCCATTACAAAAGGGCTGTTAGCTTTATGTGTATGTCATGTTAATGTTAGCTAGTGAGTCAGTGCGAAGCTTGGCCGGCCGGCTAGTGCTCGGCCCCGGTTTACTCCCTAATAATTTAAACTGCGGTTTAAAGAAAGGAAGTGACAGTTGTGTAGTTTATTGTTAACTAGCATGGCATGTGCACCAGTTGTATAAACAACATTAGTATTCGGCATTAAAGCTCCATATCTGTTTCTGTGCGAAAAACCCTGTGTCCTGATCATCAGCAGCGTCCTACACACGTGGTAACAAACACTGCAAGATGCTGGGCAGCCACACTGCATCGTTATACTTCTTTCTTGTTTGACAGTGGTGAAGGTGCTGGACATCGGGTTTGCCGTGGTGTAGTTTTGTAGGCTTCGTGCCAGCACATTGCAGTGATGTCCCATCAGCTCAGTGACGACGCACACGATGATGAAGCTCTTTGCTGCTTAGACACTGATTGCAATCAATACAGTTACACACACCTGTGTGATTGTCTACTGTGACACTGCCATAGCATGTGAAATTATAGGTCAAAATCTCGTATGTGTATATGCACATGCGGTCCTGGTGGATCACATGTTGGGTTCCTTCACACATGCGCAGGAGACACTATTTAATCTTTGCTCCCATACACCCATTCATGCAATTTCTTGATGACTACCCGAACCACCCTTTATGTATATTATATTGTTTAAAATTGTGGTGTTGTTTTTTTTTACGACTGCATCATGCCATGAATTTAAATATCACTGAGGGAAAGAGATACGGGTCCTACTTGGGTTTGTTTTAATGCAACACGTGGGTAGCCTCCCTTTGGACGGTGTGAGGCGAGGATCAAACATGTCTGCGCACTGTGTGTCCATGTGTAGACCGAAACACGTGGGTCACTGTAAATAATGACTGCATAATGTTACCAGTTTTGTCTCTGCTGGACTTATTGTAGCTATCCATAGTAATTAAATCCAAAATTGTAAACTAGAATGCATATTTATTCCTTTTTTATTAACTGTCAGTATTTCAGAAAGGTCTATGTTTTTAATGGAACTTTTGCTTCTTTGCACAAAAAGACAATTCAGTTATGTTGAAGTTGTCCAGTAAAATATGCTTTTGCTCCACTTCTGTTGTATGCTTCAGATTACAAAAAAATACATAATTAATAAATTTTTTTTTCCCAAGCTGGAAATACAAAACTGACTCAAATTTTCACCAATGGCTGACTTCATCTTAAGCTTAGTTTTAAGTGCCAAATAACAAAGCTATGGTAACTTTGTAGCCATTACAAAAAGTAGACTTTGAATTTAATTCTCTTGTAGTTGATGAAATATTAAAACCACCAGTTGGGTTTAACGGTGTGACCAATTGGTTGAAGTCCCATCTAAGCGGTGGACAGTTTTCAGATTTGGTGCAGCTGTGTAAACCATCTGTTTCTACCTGCAAATACTGAGCCAATTACTCATTAGTAGCATCAATAGTGTTCTTATTCGAGGGAGTGCTTGCTGTTAGTTTGTACCTGTATCATGTTTTCAGTTTTTTGCATTGTGTTTTTGACAGACAAATCTAAAGTGTTCTTCCCTCTCCAGACTTCTGAAGAAACTCTGGAGGCTCTTCAAAGCTGCTTAGACTCCTCAATCATTTCTATCTTTGAGGACACACCAACAATAGATGTAAGACTCATTTCAAATAGTTGAGGATAAATGTTGAAATACTGTAAAGGATTCGTATTAACATTGTACATTTGTTTTACACCCTCATTGTGCATGCTTTGATCTTATTTTATTTGGTTTATTTAGACTAAAGGACTTGATGAAGAGAGTGAAGCCACGCTGCTAACTGCCCTGACGGAGATCCTTGACAACGTGGATGATGACAACCTGTCCCCGTTTGACACTCTGCCTGATTCAGACCTTCTTTCAAATCAGAAAGGGAGGGACCTCTCTCCGGTTAGTACCCAGCTGTCTCACAGATTTGTTTCCGGTACACCCTTCATCCAGATGTGACCTTTGGGCAGAAAGAATGGAAGGGATAGAAGGACTCCTTGCTGCCCGTTGTTTTTAGATGTTTCTAAAATTATTATATGTATATGTCTGTGTTTATCTCCTGTGTTTTTATTTTTCACTCCTCAGCTCAGGAGATTGCTGTGTCTGCCCTGTTCCCCATCAGAGAAAGACACACTATGTAGCACAAGAACCTTATCAACTGGAAAGGTAGCATTTCCTGCCCACAGTCAGTGTTTATATAAACTAGAACAGCAGACAGATTTCAGAATTTGTGAATGTGTTTTCTTGTCAACACACAGAGCCTCCCCAGAATACAGGCAGACTCTCTACAGAGAAGTGATGGGGAAGAAGAAGAAGACAGCTCCCTCAGTCTGAGCCCAGTGAGGCATGAATCATCTCCTGATGATGGCCTGTTAGACTGGGATGGTCTCACCCTCCCACTTCCTGTCAGCTTTGAGCAGGAGGGTGAAGATGGTCTTTCAGTTAGTCTGGGAGATTTGGTCAGGCACATGCACCCGTACTGTATGACAATTTGTGTAGAAAATGATGATGGGGAGCAGATGTTACCAGAAGGAGGCATCTTACTTGAGGTTGTTGACCAGGCAGAGACTGGTGAACCCATCCTGGCCATTCCCGACATGGGCCACTCAATGTGTCTGGCAGTGAAGGAGCAGACTACAGAAGATAAGAAAGTGTCAGGTGAAGCACAAGATGTGGCATCTGACAGTTCAGAGCATATAGTTGTTGATGATGAGGATTTAACAATCACAGAGGCTCCAGTGAAAGTTACAGCCCCTGCAACACCAGAACAGCATTTAAAGGTGAAAGATGAGATTATCCATAGGAGACAGAAGGAAGAGATTAAAGAAAAGAACCCATCCCGCAGAAAAAAGAAAAAGAAATCCATGGAACAATGCCAACCTGAACCAGAGGAAGGAAGGGTCCTTAGAAGCAGCACAGTAAGAAAGCAAGCAAAGGAAGCACCCACAAAATCTGAAAAAACGTGTGTCAAAGACGAGAAGAAACGCAAACTCCCAAAGGTTCCTCTTGCCTTAGCTCAGAATTCTTCTGTGAAACCTAACAAGAGAAACCCACGCCAAACTGAAATGAAAACAAAAATCACCACTACAACACTATTGCCTAAAGAGAACATGCAAACTGTCACATGCGTTCCACCCAGTCAGGACACAGTTTTGTTAAATGATAGCGCTGAGAAAAATCAATCTAGTCGCTCATCCAATGTAGTGATTCCCCAGCAGCCTGGTGAGGCAAAGGAACAGCTGGTCCCGGCCTTAGAGAAGCTGGGAGACTCATCCTCAGTTCCTTCTGCTGTCCTGCCCCCACTGTCCTTAGATATCCCTGCAGCTGTTTCTAGTCCTCCACCTGTTGGTCAGGCCCTCCCACCTGTGGCCCCTGTAGTCTCGGAGCCAAAGCCCAAATTGCTCAGTCTAGAAGAGTACCGGCGTCTCCGACAACAGAAAAAGCCCACTCCTGTGGAAAAACAAGACAACAGCAGCACCAAGTGGCCCAGTCTTCCAGAGCTTCCTAAAGAGCTTCCCCCTATTCCCTGCCTGCCTGACCCCAGCCCCAGTGATCGACGTCCCAACCCCAACACAGTAAAAAAGGAAGTGAAGGAGATAAGACCTTGGCAGCCAAGGGGACCTGCTGCACCTCCAACGCCAGAGGCACTGTTGGTGCCGCCAGCCTACATGATTGCCTCATCCAGCAAAGTCTCAGCTACTACGGTTTCAAAACCCGAGCAAATACCTGAACCTTCAAAACCTTCTTCACTCCAAAAGCCCTTAACTTCTGCCCCTGTTTCAGGGACGAGTTTACCCAGCCATCAACACACCACTGCTCAGCCATCAGAGTCTCCTGTGCCTCGGAGCTCTGGGTCTCCAGCACTTTTAAACCAAGTCAGTCAGGTCACGTCATCAGCAGATGAGATGTTTTCTCTTGCACCTTTAGGAGAAAAGAGTGAAGTGGATAAAAGGCCCACATCTCAGAATGCAGTTCCCAAGTCTACAGAGCTCATTACAACCACTACAGAAGTGATCAAACACACTGCTGCTACTGCATCTGTTAAGAGTGCCCCCCAGAAGACCACTGTTTTCCAGAAGGTGCCTGAGGTTGTTGCTGCTATTGCATTAAATAACCCCATCCCGTTTGATAGTAGGTCTTCTAAATCCACACTCAGCGTTTCCCAGCTCTCCTCTTCTCCGCTTGTTCTTACCTCGAAAACCCAGACACCAAAGGTAGAGCCTGTTGTACTCGAAACTAAAGAAAAACCCACTACAGCACTGAAGTCCCAAAAAACAAAGAACCCCACTCAGGAGCTGATTGAGGCCTTCACCAGTGAGATAGGTAAGATTAGAGTTAGTTGCTTACAGGCAATTAAACATCAAATATTTTTGTTAGAAACTCTTATTGACTTCCGAGTTTGCTGCTCTGTAGCTCCAGTCTATACTGATTGTCCTCGAGTGGCTAGTTGCCACACTGGTTAAGTTGTCTTCACAAAGTCTTCACAATTTTACATTGAAGTTGTCAAGTTAAACTTGACAATTAATTTTGGAAAGGCAGCAAAGCTGCATTAGCACTAGTGTAGTATAAAAACACACGTTACCCTGTGTAACTTCAAGAACAATAATCTTCCTATGTCTGTCCCCAACTGTTTTTCCTTTTCTGTTTGAGTGTAACTGATTATGTTTGCATAATTTGGTTGTGTTATGGTAAATACAGAATATTTTTGTCTGTGTGTAGGTATTGAAGCTGCTGATCTTACTAGCTTGCTGGAGCAGTTTGAGGAAACTCAAGGTAATTAAAAATGGCTGATTCATTTATTGTCTGAGAAAAGGTGCTGTGTATATTCAATCTTTGCCTGTGTTTCTCATTCCTGAGTACAACCCCAATTCCAAAAAAGTTGGGACGATGTGCAACATGAATAAAAATAGAATGCAATGATTGTGCAAATCTCATCAACCCATTATGTATTCCCAATAGAACATAAACAACTATATTAGATGTTGAAACTGAGACATTTTAACATTTCAAGGAAAATATTAGCTCATTATGAATTTGATAGCAGGAACACATCTCCAAAAAAATTGTGTAGCATCCCGTCTTCTTTTAACAACTATCTAAATGTCTGGGAAGTGAGGAGACCAGTTTCTGGAGTTGTAGTAGAGGACTATTCCCAGGTCCCATTCTTGTCTGATGCAGGATTCTAGCTGCTCAACGGTCCTGGGCCTGTGTTGCTGAAATTTTTTGTTTTATGATGTGTCAAAAGTTTTCTATTGGTGAAAGGTCTGGACTGCAGGTGGTATGTGGTTTAGCATTGTCTTGCTGAAACATGCAAGGCCTACTCTGAATGAGACATTGTCTGGATGAGAGCATATGTTGCTCTAAAACCTCTATGTACTTTTCAGCATTGATGGAGCCTTTCCAGATGTGTTAGCTGCCCACACCATAGGCACTGATGCAGCTGGATGGTTAATCTCTTTAGTCTGCAAGACATTGCATCCATGTTATTCAAAAAACATTTAAAATTTTGATTCATCTGACAACAAAACAGTTTTCCATTTTACCTCAAAACCATTTTTAATGAGCTTTGACCCAGAGAACATGGTGGTGTTTCTGGATTGTGTACACATGTGGCTTCTTCTTTGCATGATACAGCTTTAACTTACATTTGTGGATTGCACAGAAAAGTGTTCTTCAGCCCATGCAGTGAGGTCCAGTAGAGAATCCTGCCTGTTTTTAACGCAATGTCAACTTAGGACCCAAAGATCGTGCGCATCCAGTTTTGACCTTCGGCCTTGTCCCTCGCTCACAGAGATCCCTCCTCACTCTCTAAATTTTTTGATGATATTATTTACTGTAGTTGGTGGCATCCTTAATGTCTTCACAATTTTACATTGAAGATAATTTTTCTGAAATTGTTTCAGAAAGATACACTTTGTTGCAGATTGGCAAACCTCTGGCCATCTACATTGGAGAGGCCCTGCCTCTCTGAAATGCTCCATTTATACCCAGTCATGTTTACTGACCTTTTGCCAATTAACCTAATTAGTTGTCAATAATCCTCAATTTGTTTCTGATTTGCGGCAATTACTTTTCCAGTTTTTGTTGCCCCTTTTCCAACTTTTGAGATGTGTAGGTGCCATCAAATTCAAAACAAGCTTATATTTTCCATTAAAATGTCCCAGTTACAACATCTGATTAGTTGTTTCTATTGTGAATAAAATATGAGTTGATGAGATTTACAAATCATTGCATTGTTTTTCTTTGTTTTACAGATCTTTGGAATTGTGGTTGAATATTTTTGCCTACTTATGCCTTTGCTTTTAATTTTTATTTTTTTTTAGTTTCTGGCACAGAGGTGTTGTACTGGCTCCTAGCTTAATGGGTCACATAATTTAGCACCAAGGTAAATGTAGTCAGTGTATCAATTTTCCTGCTTGCGTAATGCCTGGAAGTGGCATACAACATTGTAGTACTATCTTTGGTTAGCAGTAGTCAGTGGACTTGGACTATAAGGCTTGTCATGGAATATGCGTATGAAATGAGCAAACGAGCTTCAGAGAGACACTGCTGTCGTATGTACCTCGGACACAGTCATCAGGAGGGGTGGATGACAATTTCCTCACGTATTTGAGATACAGAGCATAAAAGGCCACCTCAGAGCTCATAGTCCGACAAAATGACCTAAGGAACAACGATATTGTGATAATCACATGAACTTGGAGCTTATCAGTTCCTTACATGTGTTTGCTGTTCAAAAACTGTTAGATGATGACAGGATTTATGCTGTTGTACAACTGAGATCTTCCCCTTTAAGAGATTGGTGCTGCAGGGGGCTGAGAAGTTGCTTTGTGCTCTCATCTGCTGGAATTCTGCCCTGTCCGCAAATCCATTTAACTCTCACTCTGCTGTCTTTGTTTGTGTGGATTTACAATCTACACTTCTCTGCCTAAACCATTAAACATGTCTGTGGTTGTAGTAGTTAACCATCAAACTGTGGCTAATGTGGCTGCTGATAATTGGGTGAAATTTTTTATTGAAAATACCCAACATTTGTATTAAACATTATCTTTTGTCTTTTCTTTGATTCCCTGTGCTGACGCATTTTTTTCCCTTCTCCCTTCAGCTAAAGAGGAGCAATGTGTGCCGGAGGTCTCTGGTAGAGCAGCAGCTGTAGGAAACTCAAGGTGTGTTACCCTACAGCCCTCAAGCTGCTCTGTGTGTGGGAAATTATTTTGGGGGGGGCAGTTGACACACTTTAGCCTTTTGCCAAGACCTACCGCAAACCTTGCTGTTGTCTGACCAGAGTAATGGCCTTCTCAGTTCTGAATTTTCTATTCCTGGCTAATTCTTTTTTGTATCGATATGCCTGCAGTCTATTCCAAAGACAATCTTTGGTATGAATTATAATGTTCACCATTGTTATACTAACCCTTCTGTGCCTAATTTGCAGCTTTAATTTGGCTCCAGAGAAAATGGTGGTGGAGCGTGTGAGAGCTAATGACCTCTCAAGTACGGCAGGTAATTTAGTGTTTCTGTTACTTAAATGTTAGTCCTATAAGTTAAATATAAATTACTACAAGTGACAGTTTAAAATTATTTTTCAAAGGTCAAAGTGGTGTGTTTTGTTTGTTTTTGTTTGTTTGTATTTTCTTACTCTGACTTTGTATGAGAAGTCATTAGAAATGGCTACCAATAATAGCAAATGGTCATATCTTTGATCATTTGCACAATGTGCCAATGATGAAAATCTGACATTGAATGTTAAGTATATATTAAATGATGTTGTTATTCTCTGCTACAGCTCTGACTCCTCCAGCTACTCCTCCACACCAGATGTGGAGACCTCTGGCCCCTGTGGCCCTGCTGGGTAAAAGCAAAGCCATGGAGTCCTCAAAGTTGAGCCCCTCCAAGGTTACCAAGATAGAGGGTCAACTGCAGCACTCTGTCAGGTCATACAGCAAACCGTTGCCTGGCCTGGCTTGCATGGACCACGACTATTGTCTCCCCTACAAAGTCATTTTGACAGAAGAGTCAGGAAAGCACTGCAATGTCAAACCAAAATCTTTTATCACTATTAGACCCATCAAGCAACCCCTCGCAACTACTACACAAACACCCCCAGCTGCCTTGATGCCATCTGTCCAATTAAACCCTGTGGTTATAAGCAAAACACATGAGTTTCAACTATCAAAACTCAGAGAAAGGACTGAGGGGATGCAGAGAAACTCTGCGCTGGACACCCCTGATGCTTCTCCTACTAGACAGGAGACTAATTCTGCTGTGAATGGCAAAAGCCCCAGGAGAAGACCTTCTGGGAGGCCCTATCGTCGACATGCTGCTTCTCACACACCAAGCCCCAGATCTAGTCCCAAAGAGAGAACAGGAGGCAGGTCTAGAAAAAGATGCCATCGATCACCCAGCCCCATATCCAGCGGTTCAGAATCAGACTCCCATTCCTCTAGATCTCGGTCTAGATCATACTCTCCATCTAAGAAGAGGTTGGTGCCTGGCTGATGCAAACATCTTAATACATATTTCTGCAGGGTTTTTTTTTCCTTCTTACACCAGGCGTTCCTTCCTTTTCTTCTCTAGGTATCATTCCCGACTCTCAGAGAGCAGTTCCAGCTCCTCATCCCGTTCCTCCTCTCGGTCCTCTCCCTCAGTCTCCTGCTCCCCTCCCAGGAGAAGGAAATACTCCTATTCCTCCTCTCGTTCTGGCTCATGGAGTCGCTCCAGGTCACGGTCTCGATCCCCTCACAGGCGAGCACAGTGGAGTAGAAGCAGAAGATTTTACAGGTAGAGTATATACTCTATAATCTGGTTGATATTACATGGATTTTATGGCTGTTTCAATGTCTAAAGACTTCATCTTGTCTTCTTCAGTCCATCATATAATCTTGGCTATGGTCATAGTGCAAAGATAAATGTGGAAGAGGTGAAAAGACGTAAAGAGAGAGCCATTGTAAGTTCATAATTGAGTGTACAGGTCTTTAAGCAGTATACAAAATTGTTATACATTTTTTTTCTGATAATGTGAATACTTTGTATCCTCAGGAGGAGCGCCGTGTTGTTTATGTGGGTCGAATTCAGAGTACAATGACCCAAAAAGAACTTAAAGAGCGCTTCTCTTTATTTGGTGAAATTGAAGACTGTACCCTGCACTTTAGAGACTATGGGTGAGTAACGCAAAGAGCAGGAATTATACATGTAAACATTTGCTTCTGATAATATGTACTTTAATAATACTGAATTGCACTGTCTTTGAACCTTATTGGTCCTATCTGTGACCTTGTGGGCCAAGCTACAGTGCTAAAGCAAAATAGAACTTGTTCATAACTGGGGCCTCCTGGCAACTCTCCCAGGTTGCTCTTTTAAAAACAAGTCACAGCTCAGAACAGCAAATGTCTTTATTATCCTCATTTGACCTCTGGTAAACCTAATTAATGCCAGTGTTTTGGTTATCTGTCACAGGGACAACTATGGGTTTGTGACTTATTACAACACCAAGGATGCTTTCACAGCCATTGAAAATGGAAGCAAACTTCGCAATCCTGATGAGCTGCCATTTGATCTCTGTTTTGGTGGAAGGAGACAGTTCTGCCAGTCTGGCTATTCTGACTTGGGTAGGCATAGCTTTAAATTCCCGAAGCTGCAACTCAGAGTACTGATAAGCTGTTTGAATAGTATAAATGTGGTTTTCAGAAGACGGAAGACTCTGGTTACTGATTCAATGTGCTTTCAAGCTAAATGCAACTGAGACACATTGTTCTTTGAAGTTCAGCCAAAAACTCTGGTACTTGGCCAATCGCATAGCGACTGTTTGAAGGGATGATCGCACTGCAAGAAGGAAGCAGAGGGTTGTGTTGAAGCACAGCAGTTTTTAAAACAGAACCACTATTTTCCATCAAAGGGACACATTGAAATATAAAATGTGAAACACTTAACAATCCTTACACGGTTATCCCAAGTGTCTTTCATAGCTGAAAAAAAAGCTGTAGCTATCGCTAAGGAGTCCTGAGTTATGTCCTTTTTATCTATCTAAAGGTTTTAATCACATTTTGGCTTGCGTGTGATAAAGTGGCTCAGTTAGGAGAGCGGCCGCCTTCCGGCCACAGGGTCGGAGCTCCGCGCCCCACTTTTTCGGACCAAAGTGCTGGGCAAGACACTGGATCCCCCAATAGCCCATCCCCAAGCCTGGTTGAAATTAGTGAGGGTTGCATCAGGAAGGGCATCCGGCATTAAAAAGTGTGCCAAATCAACGTGTGGGAACTGTTGGCTTGTCTATTTTTTCTTTCCTTTTTTTAAATGAATGTTATACTGACATTGTCTGCCATTTTTCTCTCCAGATTCAAATAGAGAGTTTGAACCAGTGCCTGCCAAAAGCAATTATGGAGCACTAGACTTCGACACTTTACTGAAGCAGGCCCAGCAGAATCTGAAGAGGTAACAAGAGGCCTGCAGTAGGAAGCAGCTGACACTTACCTCAGAGCCGGCTGAACGGCTGACTCCTCACCTCCAACGCTGTCTTTACATTTAAGTTGTTGCATTCATTTTTGTTTATTTTGTTTCTGCAAGCTAACACCTTCTATTGAAGTGGAAATTTGTAATGAAAGTGGTAAAAGAAATTTAAAAAAAGTGAGGAAAAAGTGAGTTAAAAATTTTTAAAAGTTTATTTAAGTGTGAAATCAGATTTAAATTGTATGGAGTCATTTTTAAAAGGGGGAAATAGTTGAAATGGAACTCCCTAACTTTTGGGAGACGTGTAATACATTTGAATGTACTAGAGAAGTAAATAAAAAGTAAACTCAAAAGTGTTTTGTTTGTTTTTGGATCCTAATTACACACAACAAAAATTAAGTTTGTAGATACATGTTGCCACTGTATGTTGGTACAATTAAGTATAAAAAAAATCAAATCACAGGTTAAACACAACTATTCAACACAGAAGAATATGTGAAGCATAGTACCAGTTTAGTTTCAAGCTTTTGCCTCTTACAGTAATCGGGAGCAGGTAAAGATAGGAAAACTGCTAAATTATGCTAAGTGAGTTAGATGATTTCTCTTCAAGTAGACTGTCACAGCTCTCCATAGTATATGAGATTTAACTTCTTTTTTCCGTTATGCTTTAGTTTCCTTATCTGCCTGCGTAGCTTTGAAATAATAAATATGCAACGTTTGTGCCTCTCCTGTAACAAGTTAAAATGTGGGGGAAAGTCCACATAAAACTGAAGCATGCACCAGTTTTCCTAAAGTATATTGTGGTTCATTTCATGAGAAATTGCTGCATTAACAATTCTACGTAATTAGGCTAAGGAAAATTGGATATATCCTGGTGATTTAAAACAAAGGAGGTACGTTTTGCTGACATGGGCTCGGGTCACACCAGTTAAGCTGCACCTCCCCTCTGTATGAATGTGCGGTTGGAGCCCTTGGCCACATTCCTAATATGGAGCGGACTCTCAAGCTTTTAGAAAGCTGTCGAGATAGTCAACACCGTCACTGAGAAGAGCAAGTCAGCGAGTGTTTCCTGAATGAAATGTAGCTTTCTCAGGACGATTATTATCCCGGCGTCTTGATAACTCGGCGATATGTTTAACTACTCAATAACCAAAACTACATCGCCAAATACATATCCGTTATTGTTTTATGGCAATGAATTGCACATAGTTTATTACTCATGAATGGAAATGTCGTCAGTGGACTTGATCACCAAAAGCAGTAGTTATTGTTTTTAAAACCAATAGTTTCATGTTTTTATGTCCGCAACTGATTGCTATTTGTCGGTAAGGAGTTTGCATGTCATCTATCTTTTTGCCGGAGTGACATCTTTGTGGCGCTTTGTCACGCAGATCTGGTTCTGACTGGTTTAATCCAGTTCCGTGAGCATGCGCACTCGGTGTAAACAGGAAGAACGACTGAAAGCAGGACAAAACCACCGCAGGGACAAGAAAGGATCGGACAAAACGAACGAACGTCTTGTTTTTCTTCATATATTAATCGAAATAAATGCTATCCCATGCGATATGATAGCATTTTCAATTGCATCTTGTAGTAGCAGTGCGTAATTTGTTTGCATTTTTCGCTAATACCTTACCGTAAACGCTAGCAAGCGTCAAAAAGGCAGTGACGCGATTTGTTTCCTTCAGGTTTTGCTTGGAGAATTTGCGTGTTAAACTATATTTAAAGAATACCGGTGCTCTCTGTATTTTTCTGATTTTTGCGGCATCACACCGAGAGGAACCTCTAGCAATGGTCCAAAAAGACAAGACGTTAGAGACGCCTCAAGTGGACGGTGAGCCAAGCCCCAGCCCTGTCTCCGGAGAGGCTTGTGCAGAGGCCCCTGGCCCAGTGGAAGAGTCTGGCATTGGAGTGGAGTCGACGGGCCACAGAAAATTCATAAGTGGAGTCGTGGAAGGTATTATTGAATTTACAACTAATATGATAAAATGTTTGCTGTTGATCCAGTTCATATCTGGACACAGTCCCAAATAGGGCGTCAAAATTGTTTGGGGCGGGGATTATTATTATTATTGTAATTGCTATCCGTTAGAAGTGCGAGACATTAGTCTATTGGACAATTTGATTACGCTTGCAAACCGCATAGAAAACAATTGTTAAATTAATATTTATGCAGTTTATTAATTGCCCTCGTCATAGGTGGATAGTTAATTAACAGACGACAACCAGATAAACGATTATTGTTAATTGCTACTTGAAAAAATACCTAACAGTTGCAGGTTGGGAAAAAAATGGATTTGGTTTGCATCACTTTAACGTTATACACCGAACATTGTAAGAACAGGTGTTTCTAATGTGTTGGTCACCTCCTTCATTTTAAATAGGTTGGCCAACATATTAGAACCACCTCCTCTTACAGTGCTCTCCAGTGCGACTCCACTACCCACTTTGACCTCAATAATAAACCAATCAGTAGAGTTATCACCTTTCAGCATAAAAATTGAGAAATTATAACCTTGTAAAAGTAGAATAAAAAAAATGGTAGCACCACTGTGTTGGATTGCATTCAATTGTACAGGTGGTCATAATGTTATGCCCGATGGGTGTATATTAAATATTTATTAAAGTAAGATTTAATAACCACATTTTTGAAGGTAAAGTGGCCTATTTATATGCTTCTTGACAATAAAGGACAGAATTTTTAAAGACATAAAATACAAGTTAAAGTTTATGTTTGATGGCACTTCTAGCCCCTTTCCCAAGTGACAGCAAATTATTAGTGGTAGCAGGGAAACAGGAAATGTAATGAAAATCCTCATTTCAAATTGCATGGAAACTCAGCTTATTGTTTGTTTATCCAGGCTTTTATGGTCGACCATGGACAATGGAACAAAGGAAAGAGTTGTTCAGAAGGTATGACGAACTATTCGAATTATTTAGGCAAATATCTGAAATCATTAACATTTGAAGGTGTTAAACCAAGTTTGTTCAACATTACATATCACAGGCAGCAGAAATGGGGACTGAATACATACCTTTACGCACCAAAAGATGACTACAAACACAGAATGTTCTGGAGAGAGCTGTACTCTGTGGAAGAAGCAGGTGACTTTTCCAAACAGATTTGGGATTATTGTTCTTTGGGCAAGGAAAACCAATTATGTCTGGTTACCTAAGTTATTTGTTTAAAAAAAACTTTTAGGTTTGTTGATGTAAAAGTGCGATAATGCATTGAATATCTTCCCGCAACTATCTCGCAGAGCAACTCATGACTTTAATCAGTGCTGCTAAGGAACATGGGATAGAGTTCATCTATGCCATTTCTCCTGGATTGGACATCACCTTCTCCAATCAGAAAGAGATTTCTGCGCTCAAGAGAAAACTTGATCAGGTATTTCAAGATTTTAGTACACATCTTCAAGCTTTTCATGCAGCCAGCACATTTTGTCAATCTGTGACCATTTGATGTTGGATTAATTTCCCTTTGCCTTGTCCTCAGGTTACTCAATTTGGCTGCAAGTCATTTGCCTTACTTTTTGATGATATTGACCACAATATGTGCCCTGCTGACAAAGAGGTGTTCAGCTCCTTTGCACACGCTCAGGTTTCCATCACAAACGAAATCTACCAGTACCTGGGGGAGCCCGAAAACTTCCTCTTCTGTCCTACAGGTACCTCAGTTATATGTCTCAATCCCTTGTACATTTGACACAATTGTTTGGCCTACTTCCTTATTCATTGTTTGTTTTCTTGTCTCAATTATAGAATACTGCGGCACATTCTGCTACCCAAGTGTCTCGCAATCCCCATACCTTCACACAGTAGGAGAAAAGCTCCTGCCGGGCATAGAAGTGCTATGGACAGGTTAGACCAACACAGTTTTATGTCAGCTGACAGACATCATTGTGCCTGTTTAGCATAAATGTCAGAGCTGTAGATAAAAGCTTTAATTGCCACAATTGCTTTTCTCCAGGCCCTAAGGTGGTTTCCAAAGATATCACAGTGGAGTCTATTGAGGAGGTGTCAAAAATCCTAAAAAGGGCTCCTGTGATATGGGACAACATTCATGCCAATGATTATGACCAGAAGAGGCTTTTCTTAGGTCCATATAAGGGTCGCTCGACGGAGCTCATCCCCAGGCTGAAAGGGGTCCTCACTAACCCAAATTGCGAGTTTGAGTCAAACTTTGTAGCGATTCACACTCTGGCCACCTGGTACAAGTCTAATATGAATGGTGTACGTAAGGATGTGGTCATGAGTAAGTATGATTCAAATGTTTCCCACTTTGTAATGTTTTCATGGGGATACAGTTTGTTTTGTCATTAAGTACTGTAACCATTATTGGAGTAATTTTTTCTGTCTCTCATGTTTCTCCATCTTGCCTCTTACCAGCGGATGGTGAGGACAGCACAGTGTCCATCCAAATCAAGTTAGAGAACGAGGGCAGTGATGAAGAACTGGAGACAGACATGCTGTACAGTCCGCAGCTTGCTCTAAAACTGGCTCTCACTGAATGGCTTGGAGAATTTGTTGTCCCTCATCAATACAACAGTAAGAGCAGACCATTAATAAATTACATATTTCTGCTAATGGCATTTCTAACAGTACAACTCAGAAAACATTTAGAATACAGACAGCCTAAATTAAGAATGATCATGAAACACATGGAATGGGTTCCGTCTCTGTCTTTTAGGCCGACAGGTGCCTCAGAGTGGTGCCAAAAGCACAGCTATTGATGTGTCATCTATGGCTGCTCCCTTGCTCTGCTCCTCCACAACAGTCACAACTGTGTTCCAGCAGCCCATTATGTCTCCAGCCATGCCACCTCTTTGTATGGATCCACTCACACACCCCATGGCAAAAAGAGCTCAGGAGGTACAGGAGGTGAGGATTTTTTATTACAGCGAGGCAGAATTCCATCACTCGACTCGAACCGAATATGTTCATGTTTCTTCTTTGATTCAGGCTCACTACTAATGTTACTATATTGTCATTCTGTACATGGATTTATAAGTCTTTTGTTATCCACCTGTGCAGGTGGATGTGGAGAAGAAAGAGTCAGATGAGGAGCCAATGGAGATGGTGGTTGAGAAGCAAGATGAGCCAGAGCCAGAAGCAGAGCCTGACACTGAGGATAAACATGTTGGTCCTGTCTTAGCCGATAAAATGGCTGAGGACCTGAGGCCCATGGATACAGACAAGGAGAGTCTTGTGGAGTCTAAGTCCCCTGAAGAGTCTTTACAGGAGGACTCTGGAAGTGATTTTACCCCTATGCAGACAGATGATCAGCTTAAACAAGTGGTGCCAGCATTTGTAAGTTTCTTTTCTTTTTAGAATTAAAATAAAGAAAAACAAATCAATATTCCATGCTAAGTCACAATATGGCTGCTTTGTCTCCTCAGGATGTATTTGTTCCTCGGCCCAATGAGAAGCCCCTGTTTTCAGCAGAACCCCTCACACTTGAGGACCTGAGCTTGCTGGCAGAGCTCTTTTACCTGCCTTATGAACACGGGCCCAAGGCCATGCAAATGTTAAAGGAGTTCAACTGGCTACGAGCCAACAGCAGCGTTGTCAGTGTGAACTGCAAGAGAAAGGAAACTGAAAAGGTGGGTTAGGTCTGACGTGACAAGTGAACTGATATAGAGTTAAAAAATGTATCTGAAAGAAAACTGGTTAACAATAATTAAATTTACTTGTGATAGGGTAAATTGCTAAAAACAAAATGGTGGATGTGTATTACCCATAGTACCCATCAGGTGGTGTAGTTATTACAGGAGATGGAGCATTTTGTTTTGTGTTTCCCTTATTTAACCATCTTCCTTTTTCTCGGGGACAGAACTACTGTTATTGATATAAGAGACACTTCTGTTTCTCTCACAAAGTAATATCAAAATGTCTGCTTTACCAAAAGGTCAGCTAGAAATCAGGCTGGTTTAATGCTAATCGCTGTTTTGCCTGCAGGTAACGGAATGGAATTCAAGGGCAGAGAGGTTTGAGGAGATGTGCTGCTCAGTTATTCAGATGTTCACACGGTTGTCCAACTCCGCTAACCGCACCATTCTGTATGACCTCTACCCTTACATCTGGGACATCAAGAGCATCATTTCTATGGTCAAGTCTTTTGTCCAGTGGCTAGGTATGTATAAGGGGAACCATAAGGCACTTACTTTTGGAGACCACTAGCTTAGCAATAGTCTGATCTTTCTGGTGAATCTGACTTTTATTATTCATGGACACATACACCCAAATATTTCAAGTCACATTTTAAATTCAGCTATGTAAAGAAAATTCACTTTACTAAATGATTATTTAGCTGCATGGGCTATGCTATATTCCAGTGCTACATAATTTAATGAGGCAAATTAGTGTTACCTTACAGAACTTGCTCATTCTGTGTAAAAGATGGCAATTTTCTAATGTAAAAAAAGAATATGGCTCTTAAAGATCTGGGCCACATACAATCACAAGAAATAATGGCCCTGTTAGCAATGTCTGGGTTTTCTGCATTTTTTTAATCATGGATGGGGACCTGATCTTTACAAAAGTTGCATTATTCAGCAAACACTATTTCTAAGTATTTGCAAACTGAGAGTCTAGTCAATGAAGTGAGATTGGAATGTGGTTTAGAACTACCTTTACACTCCTTACTACCTTACTGTGTCACTGTGCTGGTTCAGCTGATCTGAGTATGGCTCACACAAAAAAAATAGATCTAAGATGTACAATCAAGTTGTTTATTTGTGTGTAGCTTGGAATGATTACAGAATGATTTAGATATTCATCAGTCCACAGTTAGACACATTGTCTATAAATGAAGATGATTTGGTATTGTGGCTACTCTTTAGAAGTGGGAACCCGGTCCCGCAGAATGCTCACTGAGGTAAATAAACTGAACCCAGCAGTAACAGCTAAAGACTTGATGAATTCATTGGATGTGGTTAACATCTTGGTTCATAACTAAACTATATGCCAAACATTGACCAAGCATAATGTCTATGGCAGGGCTCTAAAAAAGAAAGCCATTGCTCTCCAAAAACAACATTCAGAATGCCTGACATTTGTTAAAGACCACCTTGACACTCTACAACACTACTGAAAAAATGTGTTGTGCACAGTTGAAAAAATTGCAGATTTGTTTGTGAAGAACACAGCACTACATTGACTTAAATGAAAACCACATAGTAAGATTAAAAGATCATTCCAAAAACGATGTACAATGGAAGACGCATTGGGATTTGGTTTTGCTTTCCTGCCTGTGGAACTAAACATCTTGCCATTGTGGAGGGGGAAATTAAGTCCTACGTTTTTCGAGGTATCCTACAGTATAATATCAGGGTGGCCATCCACAAGCTGAACCTCAGAAGAAGCTGGGTGATTCAGCATTGTAGTGCATTGTAGTAAATGTATTTCAGAATAGCTTTGGAGAAAGTTAATCCACCTCTTGGAATGACCAGACCTCAAGCCCATAAAGGTGCTGTGGTATAACCTTGAGAAAGCTCTTCAAACTAGATATGGTCAAGCTGAAGCAGTTCTGTAAGGAAGAATGGTCAAACATTTCTCCCTAACATTGTGCGGGTTATTGAAACCAGGTATTAAAACACCATTACTTTTTCCACTATCATTTGAATGTGTTATGGGTGTGTTCCGTAAAGACATTAAGGATTTTGACCGTTTTTATCTTGCTTAGATATATTCTGTTTGTTGATATTTGAGACTTTAGTGAGTTTAGTGTAGTAGTCTGAAAATCAGATCACATTTCATGATCAATTTATTCAGAAAACCAGGACATTGCAAACTGTTACTGTGAGGATCTGAGTATTAGCAAACACCACAAAGTGTAAATGATGGCAGTTTATTATTAATCAGTTTAGTATACATGAAGTAAGATGCATCATCTTCAATAGTTCAGATTCTATGGATCTCTATTGTTTTTTGTTGACTTTTTTTAATTATTTTTTTATTTTTTATTTTTTTATTTTTATTTTTTCATCTGACTGAATGCCGCTTGCACTGCTAGCACGGTCCCAAATTATTCCATAAAATGCTGCTGTATCTTGATGGGTCTCTGTGGCTAACATCCCAGCAGGGTTACTGCTGCTTGCTGTGTATCCAGTAACATCACTGCTGCATTCCCACACAGACACACTTGCTTTCATATATCTGTCTGTTGGGATGGGCACCGGGGGAAGTCCCCATCCCCCCTCCATGCCCTAGCGCGCACGCGAGCTTGGAGAGCAAGTTGCCTGACTGACTGTGGAAGGCCATTCTTGTGCATAAACTGACTCAGAATTATATCATTTATTTTTCTGACTTTCAGTTGGTTTTACATAAACCATATGAAAAGATTATAAATCCTTTGCCTCACTGAGTAATCTCTAAATGAGGCTGTTGGTGGATTTTACGACTCTGAATATCCTGCTCAATCTGTATCATTTGCATCCATCACCTTTTCTATCAGATAATCATTCTCTCTTCAGTTGTCTCTTTCTTTTATTCTTACAGATGGTGCACTGTGCTGCAGTTTGAGTGATATTCAGCCTTAAGATAACATCTCCATTGTTTCTGGAGTGTTCCTTTGAATAGGGTGAAGCACCAGCATGGCCTGTAGGTTACTCCCTGTAACACAGTTTCATTCGCAGGTTTCTGGCCTGTCTGGCTGAATGATAAAGCTGAGGAGTCTAGTCCATTGTACACAGCAGGCAGCATACCCACACTGGCAATACCACATCTAACATGTACACCAATGGCTTTATCAGGAAATGTTTGTTGCCACTCTAGCAGCAAATATTAATTTTAGAGCATACATATCATGTATCTTGGCATGATTTCTTAATAAGTGCAGCGTCATTAGGTGTTGTTGCTATTGGCAGGTTTTTACATCAATCCTCATGATTTAACTCTTCAAAGAAGCTGTGCAGCTGGCACTTAGTCAAAACCTCCCTGGTTATTGTACTGAGAAAACTTACTAATAACTATTTTCTACTGTTTTCTCCCTTCACTATGTACAGATGGAAGAATCCACAGTACAAGTTTCTACTGCTGTTGGATCGACAGTGGCCGATGTATGCACAGTGCAGGCGTTGTCTCTTTCTTTTGCTCGTGTTTTAAAAGAGTTTTTTTTTTTTTTTGGTAATTTTGTAAATCCAACTAGAGTTATAACTTTACAAGATTGATTTGGAGGAAAGGCAGGAGCCCTTCTGATGAAGTCACATTTTGCGCAGCGATTTTAGCTTTTAAAAAGTGTTAACTTCAAAATTTTTCTCTTTGGCAGCTTCTCTCTAACTTGTTTTTTTGTTTCTATCAGTAGGCCTATAGAAATGGCTCAGACAAGCCTGATGCACCTACTCAAAGGAATTTATACTTGTTATTTAAATTATCATCATAATACACAATTTTCATCCTACTCAGGGGCTGACTGCAGTTTTAAGCAGTGTGCTCTCACACACACTTTGGTTGGGCCAAGCAAGAGTAGCATGTTTTCTGAAGAAATGTGATTGTCTTAAAATAGTGCATCCTGAATAGGTCATTCAGGTACACCACAAGTTTACCAAGTTAACCACAAAGAAAAAAAATCTGTTGTCCATTTGTGGTTTTTATTTTGGGTAAGAAAGTTCAGAGTTCCTTCCCGTGGGTGCATCTAAGTGCTATGGTGAGTCAGCTCGACAGAAGAATTGTTTTAGGCATCAGGGCGAGATACATATGTAAAGCAATGTTAGGTTTTCTGCCCGCGCGCTGCGTTTGTCTGGTCACATGACAGGGCTCCTCGTCAACCTTCATTGCAGGAAAACTACTGTATACAGCCACTAAGAGCCATGTATGCTTCTGATACACACCCCTAACAAAATGCTGTGTAATTAATCTTTGGACTGTCTGAAAGAGATTTTAATAGTAACCTGAGAGGCCCCTTACCACAGAAAACATTAAAGAAACTACCTCTTGTTAAGTCTTCCTGATTTGATGACTCGTGCTCTCCAGTCATGTGACGAGGCAGATAAGATGAGGATGTGACTTCACACGGGGTGCTAAGATCAGTGGGGTGACAGCAGCTGAAGCTTATTTTCCTTAGATAGTATGGGCTTTGATTCTGATGGCCAGTTTATTATTTATAAAGTCCGTCAGCTTTTCAAATTATTTCTGTCCTTACTGAAACACCAAGGGGGCTAACCTGCACATAATTCTGTTCTCTTTAGTTTTTAGAGAGCATTTGTTTCTCTGCATTAAATAAGTGATTTCTTAAGACCTGCGTATTTAAGATGCAGAGCTCATAAATGTAAATGTAAGCTTTAGTTGCTCAAGCCCCATTTTTATCATAAAATATTTCCTCTGACTATATATATTCCAAATTGATACTTTTTCATGTTTTATGATTAAGACAATAAATATATTTATATGAATTATGCTATTAGATACATATGCCCCCTTCCTCCCCATCTCCCCACTCCCTTCATCTGTGTCAGAGAGCCCCATCCTGTGGTAACAATGTCCGCTTGGCTCTGCTCCTAACAGGGTGTCGTAGTCAGTCCTCAGCACAATTCCTTAGAGGAGACCAAGAGCCCTGGGCCTTTAGGGGAGGTCTAGCAGGAGAGTTCCAGGTATCTAATGCACTGAATTTACAGCAATCAAATGGAAAAGAGTGTTGTGAGCAGAAAAGACGATGGTAATATGTGTGTAGGTATGAAGGCCTTTGGTCTGTCAAAGGTGAGCTGATTTTTTTAAATTGGTTGGGAGGCATACAATCTTGGTTCCATCCCCTTCACTTGCTCTTCCAAAAAAAAAATCTTGTCTTTGTGTTACTTTAGGATATTACCAGTCTCTGTGAGGGGAATGGGTGACCTAAAACCCATCCCGACAAAAGAAGTTAAAGCCAGTGTTTGGCATGCCACTTTCTGATAAATTAATTTCAGTTTCTTTCAGCAACTGTCCAAGGAGATGCTGCTTTTCCCTGGCGCATGCAGTGCAAGCGAGCATGGCTAGGTTTTATTTTCATGACATCTCATTTCTTTGCAGGAAAGCACAGCGCACAATTTACCAAACAAACCCCTTGCAAGGGCACACACAAGCATCGCAGCGCAAGCGAGTACGCAAGCATGTTTGCAATGGGAGAACTCCATGATTAAACACAACAGTCCAACCAAAAGTAGTATCTCCATCCTTGGAGAGCAGCATCTTATATGTAATTGAGAGACTCTGTTAGCTCACATTTATTTTGCCTCTTCAGTTTTTTCCTGGAGTTCTCTCTGCCTTTCTGCGCTAGCATCATTATTTTTTTTCAACAGGAGGGTCCTGCGCAGCGAAAAATTGCGATGCCTTACAAAAGGGAAAGGAGCATCTCCTTCAGCCAGTACAACCTTAGACAGACCAAAATACCACCCTTGTTTTATTATTGGAAAATCAAATATGTGCTTGTTGTGCTATGTTCCTTTAGCAAAAATAAGAAAGATGTGATGTTTGCTTTTCTTGGCCACTGTCAGATCAATCAGAACATTCATATTTTTAATTTTTTTAAATTTTAATAATAGTCATTCCAAAGCACTTTGCTCAGTTTCGTAGTTCCTATTGGTTTGATAGTGGCTCAACTGTAGCAAATACACAGGCAGTCACACCACGCCACCTGGTCTCAGTAAAACTGAACCTTTCTTTTGATACCCACAGAGATTGTTGCCAATAGATGGGGCAAACGATCTTTTCTACCAGCCTCCGCCTTCATTGCCAACCTCCAAAATCTATACCATAAGGCCGTACTTTCCCAAAGATGAAGTAAGACACTTTCATCTTTACTTTAATATGTGTTGAATTTAAAAGCAGCTCCAGATTGTATATTTCCAAAATGTCCTCATGGGCATTTAGTTTCTTTGAAATTTTTGGAGCTTAGTTTTGGCTTCTGTATCAATTTTTTTAAATGGTGTCTTGTTAAAGTACTGCAGTAACAGCTGTAACTGTCTTTACTTTTGCAGGCTGCTGTTTATAAAATCTGTAAAGAAATGTACTGTGAGGGAACGGAGGATATACCTTTCTCGGATGATGATCCTGACCTCATAGGAGACAGGTAAAATCTGATTTATTTTTTTATGTTTGTTTAAAATCCAGCCAGACGAAAACCAGGACTTAGGTTTTTACCTGCTCTACAAATTAAAAGGGTGAAAGAAACATCATTTTTCATTCACAGGTTAGTAGGAGGTCTCCTAACACTGAGTTCAGACTATGGATTTGTGCTAGAGGATGATGAAGGGATCTGCGGTTATGCTCTTGGCACTGTGGATGTCAAGCCCTTCATTAAGAAATGCAAATTGAGCTGGATTCCTTTCATGCAAGAGAAATACCACAAACCTGACTGCCAGAAGGACCTCACAGATGCAGAGGTAATATTGTTATCGCTTACTATGAGATGTGGCATATACTTGTGTTTCCAGTTGTTGAGTAATACTTTATCTTTTATTTGTCATTTTAGAAGATGATGCTGAGTTTCCATGAAGAGGAAGAGGGTCTTCCAGAATCTTTCCTCTCCAACTTTCCCTCTCTCATCAAGGTTGATATTCATGCCAAGGTCACTGACCCCAGTGTGGCCAAAAGCATGATGGGATGCCTTCTATCTTCTCTTAAGGCCAATGGTAGGTGGCAGCTGTCCTTAGTTAGGGCAGCAGTGTTGATTGATATTTGTTGTAGTCATATTAGAAAAAACATGTTGTATTAGTGTTATTAACCATGTTAGTAAGAGGGTGACTTCATTTTAGCAAATGATGACACACAGACGCAAACTTTTTTCATTGTGTATAGTTATTTATCTCTTATTTTCTCTCTTTTTTTTTTTTTTCTTTCACCTGCAGGGTCCCGTGGTGCATTCTGTAAGGTTCGTCAGACTGATAAGAGAATGATGGACTTTTATAGTAAGCTGGGATGCTTTGAAGTGGCCAAAATGGAGGGATTTCCCAAAGATGTCATCATTATGGGACGCAGTCTATGAAGAAATATTACGCTGCAATAAAAAATGGAGACCAGTCAACACAGTTAAAAAATGTTTGCTACCTTCATGAGAAAAATGTCCATGATGATTTTAAACTACACACCCATCTGGGCTAGCCCTGTTGAGACCTGTTTTTAGAATGTGTGTACGGAAGCACAGCAGTCATACACACAGATTCTTTGCGTTGCCCTTGGATGTTATGGCTCTTTTGGATTCAGCAGATCTGAAGCTAGAAGGCTGAGGAGTGGCACTCAAGCATTAACTTCTGGGTTCTCACTACCCTTATACCTCTAGGAGGCAGAAAGTGATTGTACCATAGGCCTTTTTCTGATTTAATTCAGTACATGTATGTTGCCCGCTTGCCCTACACAAAGTGTCTATTTAAAATGCAAGCAGACTTGTGAAATGAGGGTGGCCCCTATCTAAAGTAGTGTCTCACTACCCCCACATCCTGCTTTTCCAACATTGACATTGAGCAATAACACAGCTGTCGACATAATTAGGAAACCTTTATACAGGATGTGAAGTGCTGTATGAGTTTGCCTTTTATCACCACATCATGGTATTTCCACTTACTCCACAGAGTAAGACTTGGAGAAAGAGGCCTTTTAAGTGGGGCATTTTCCAACAGAAAACAACTTGAAATACTTATGCAAACGTGAAGAGTGGATATTTATGGCTTTTGGGTGTTAACAAAGTTCTTAAAGGATCATGACAGATGTTGAGACTGCTATATACTCAATCAGGACATCTTCTGAAATTCTGTTCAAATGCAAAATCTAACATGCTTACAAATTCTACTCTCGGGCAATGATTGTACTTTTTTTATATGTTTATTTTTTTGGGGGGGGGGGTGGGGCATTGGCTATGATCTTAGATGTTTTTTACACACCCCAATGTCTTCTGTGTAAAGGTTTCCTAACACATCAGTTAGAAAAAGCAGGTAAAGGAGGATTAAATAATTGGACCACGCTCAAATTTAAATTTCAAGTCAGTTCCCAAACCTGAGCACAGAAACCCTTCAAAAACCCTAAGCTGACTGACAAAAAATATCACTGTCGGAGAGAGCTCGGACTATCTAGGTAAGTTATATAAAATTATATATTTATCAGATATCAAAGAAACTTAATTTTTTCATAAGTTTGTAAGTTGTTAAAAGGTTGAGTTTACTGATATGTATAGCTTGTCTTAAAAAATAAAACCCATTTCCTAGTAGTAGTAGTCACTGACACCAAAATCCTGATACATGGATCTGCTATAGAAGAATTGAACAATGCTGTTTACTGTAGGTTTACACCAAATGCAGTACCCTCCCACTGTCGCATAGCTGCTCATTCTTCATAACCACTAAATTGAGGCTACATCAACAGGTAATCTGGGCTACAGTTTCAGATGTGCTGTTCTAAAAGGTCATTGGTAGTCATGAATAATTAATTTTCATCTCGCATCCCCACCTGCTTTGTTTCAACATTTCACACAATGAATGTTATCTCTGTTGAGCCTTGGCGAGTAGAAGAATAACCAAGGGTTGTTCAATTCTGTCACCAAAGTGGCACTATCTCCCACACTGTGGGAATCAGAAAATCCAAGGCCTTTTAGAATCTGTCCATTGAATGTTTTATATTCTAATGCATTTCATATTTCTTTTTGTAAATTTATATAGCTGATTAAAAAGCACTTTGACTATAGATAGGTGTGCTATGTTTGTTACATGAGGATCATCAGTTGCTTTTCAGTAGCTGCCTACCAATGTGATGTTTTGATACTGTGTACATTCATAATGTGCATGAGGTGTATTGGATTCGCTGTGGCAGTCTTTAGAATAACCTCATCTTATGCTGCATAGAGGCAGAAGCATGCCACTCACCTCTGTGAGCATAATACTGTAGTATGTTTATTTGTTAACACTTTATGATTGATAGTGTTCCTATTTTGTATATCTTAATTGAAACAGTTGCTAGCATTTGTTTTTTCTTTTGAGGGAAACAGTAAACTGCCCTCAGTACAATGCCTTGTCCTGTGCAGCCATTCTTGCCCGCTGTCTTTCAGCAAGGTGTGAAACTCACCAACAGACGTGCTGTGTGTCCTCTGCAGCACTGTCCTCTGTTTGATAAAATGGGCTGTGACTGATAGAAGGGGCATGTACAATTTGATTTGGGGTGGTGGGGGGGTGGGTCATTAAAGTGGCAGTTTCCAATGTAAAATTTGTATGTAAAATGCAGAAAATAAACAACTAATAAACCTTACTTGTTTTGTATCTTTTGTGTTGCACAGATTGTGCTTGACATTTTTGTTTTTTTAAGCTCTGTTTTCCCAAAATATATCTTGAAATCTTACAATATCTATACACATATTCACTAGATATGGCGCGCATTTATTTATTTATACATTCATAATTTTTTAAAACTGAAATTTGTAAATCTGTAAATTCACTATCATTGTTTGGGTAAATTTAATATAAATGTATTATTAGTTGTAATTATTTTATTACAGATGGGATTAATTAAAACATCCTATAATATGTAAATGTATTTTACGGAGCAAAAAGAAAAAAAACAAAGTAAATAAATACGAGCTACCGGCGCACAGTGATGACGTATCGGACAGGTCCGGTTCATCATATTTGCGACGCGCTTGTTAATTATTGGAGATATCATTTTGCTGCAAAGTGCTGAAAGCAAATCCAAAATTTAGCTTTCCGACATAATGGCTTTTCACGACGATGAACCTTCGGATCTCGGACTCGCTGGTCAATCAAAATTGGAGAGCTTTCTGTTCAGTAAGAACAATTTCTATACAGTTTATCAGTGCTGCTCTGTTAGCGCACACGTGGGTTTTCTTGATGTTCCGGCAGCGAAATATGCCTTGATTTTTTTTTTTTTTTGTTAAGTATCTATTTCGTATCAGTTAGCGAATACACTAACTAACGTAAAATAAAACATAGTTCGACAAATGTAATCTTGGTTTTTGTGTTTTCTCCAGGCTGCGAGTTATCCTCTAAAGTACCTTTCTACACTTTCCAAGGTGATGAAGAGGAAGACCTGGAGCACTTTCTAGAACTTAGAACTGTATGTAACGTAATAGCAGCAGTACATATATGCGCTCATCACTCTACAATGAATACAAAACTCAACTTATTCAATTGAGCTTTTTAACGTCTCATGTTAATTGGTCTTTCTTTGCACCCATGTCTCATATGTATGTTCTACCCACCAGTCAAATCATAACTCACTTTGTCTGGCTGCTAACAGTTTAAACAAATGTTATTCAAACTAATTTGTCATCCCTGCAGGTTTGTCTGGGTGATGGTGCCAAGGATGAGAGCAATGTGGTGGAGGTAACTGCCATGAACCACCAAGGAAAGACCATTTCAGTGCCCATTGCCAACCTTCACATCAGATGTCTACCCATGGTAATGTAGTGTTGAGCACACCACACACACAGTAATGTGCCACAAACTAAAAACTGAGGAGATTTAGCTTTGTTTTTTCTCTTCTCTCCTCAGGTAAGTCTGGGAGAGTTTGAGCTGAAAGCCCCAGTGACCATTCGGCTCAAGGCTGGAAGAGGACCAGTTACTGTCAGCGGCCTACACCTTATTGGTAATGCTTCACTTAACAAAACCCATTTTTACTCCCTTGTAATGTGTTACGATTACAGAAAATGAATGTGTAGTGTGTGTGTAGATAATATCAGACTATCTGGACTACATTGTGACAAAATTGGGATTATTTAGGGTAAATAAAACTTTGTTTTTTACTCAATTTCTCTTGAATTTGACCCAGTGACTTTCTTTACAAATTAAATCCCAGACCTTTCAGTATTTATTTACTTTTTAAAAGTAGCCTGACCTATTTAAAAGAAAAAGTTTAATATACAATAATTAATACGCTGGGAAATTTCATGGGGATTAGAATTCTTCTTTTGCTTTTACTGCTGGTTATAATGACTGTGCAGCTGCACATTACAAACTGTACATGAGGTCAGTTGTGAAGGCAGATAAAATGGCTTTTCTAATACCTGATGATCAAATACCAACATACAAAAGAGAAATACTGTCTGTTCTTGTGCAGCCTCACAGGTTGAAGACTCTGATCTGTCTGAGGAAGATGAAGATGATGATGTAGATGAGGAAGAGATCACCCCCATTAAGCCTGCAAAGAAGAAGAAAATGTAGGCAGAGAGGTCATTGATTATTATTACTATTTTTTTTAATTTATTTTGGGGGGAAAGGATTCACTTGTTTATTGATATGTTTTAAGAAATTCCTGATTTTTGTACCAGACAGACACATTTTACAGTTACTACTTCTTCTGCAGAACTGCAGGAATGAGCAGTGTGGTGGCAGCTAAACATGCTGTTGGAGGAAGGATTATCGTGAGTTCCTTGCCTCTTTACTGTCAGTTTCATACCGGAAGCTCTGTCTCAGCAATGTATATAACTGTACTTAAGTGTACTTCACTTATAGAAACAAACAGTTTTTGCTATAAAGTATTACCTTGGTCTTTTATGTTGAATGTAATACAGAGACCATAGGATTTATTACTCTAGTGGTGGAAAATGTTCGTTTTACCACCAGTGAATTCTGGTATTGGTTTGTATATTGCTCTTGTGCAAGTAAAAAAAAAAAAAAAAAAAGTGTGCGTAAGAAGAAAGAATGGTTTTTTTTTTTAGACTATTTCAACTGAATGAAGCATACAGATAATAACATATACACATGTAATATGTTTGACATGTGTCTCCATTTTCAGTTGTTTTTATATCCCTGGTACAGTTTTTATAAGATATAAATGTTAAGATTTTGTACTTATGAATGTGTCGGGAAAACATTGAATTCGTATAAATTGTAATTTTTTTTAACTTGTTAGATTGATATTTAAACCACCACAAATGTATCTTAAAATTCACTTAAGATTAGGGATTTCTTTTCAACATGCAAAGCAAAATATTTCACACACAAGATTTGTTGTTTCTGTGGTTGTAGTTTTATATACAATTTGATTGACAAGCAATAGAAAAACCATCGAAACCGTTGTTTCAGTAGCCAGCAATGGATAACTCATTTCAGATGGGGGAATGGAGTGATTCATTAAGGTCACGTGTGGTGCTATCAGTTTTCTTTATGTATCATTTGCATACACTTATACAATCACATCTGCATGTGTAAACATGATTTTTGCATAGCTTCTGAGAGCACTAAGTAGGGGGCCTGGTGGGTAAGCGGTAGCGCTTTGGCTTGAGATGTAGAAGGCTGTGGGTTCGCATCCCACCCCACCAGGAGTGGCCCCACCCGAGCCCAGATAAAATGGGAGGACTGCAAAGGGAAGGGCATGTGCCATTAAAAACTCATGCCAAATCAATGTGCGACCCCGTAGGGGCAAGCTGAAAGCCGTTGATCTTTTCTGAGAGCAACAGAAAGTACTTGGTTTCACTGCTTTCTCTGCACATTGTCAGAGCAATTCCTATCTGTCTCATTAGAGCCTCTTGTTATTGTAGACACTCTGCAATTGTATCATTATACTGTGATCCAATTGAGCTCCTAAACACCTATTCCAGTTTGCCACAGAGCTAGGACATTACAGAAGACAGATCTTTTTCGTCATATATGCTCTGTGTTTGAAAGTGTTTCTTGACTTTTATTATATAATAAAGGTGTTATCTGGAGTAGTGTCATGCAGATGGGCAATAAAGCACAGTCCAGTCATAAGTTTTTCCCATCTGTCAGCTGCCATTTTACAAATGATCAGCTACAACATTGCAACACCTGTTAGTTTTAATGGTGCGGTCGACCAGGCCAGAATTACAATTTCCAACACAAAGAATAGGACTGCACTTCTCTGCAATAACTTCTTATTTGTTTTGAAAAATGACAGTGACAATGGTGTCTGCATTCCAATGATATGTGATCTTCTGAAACAAAGTGTGTCGTGTGTTTATGAATGAAAAATAAATGAAATTCACTCCAAGTGTAATATCTCCCATCTCTGCAGAATGATGAGTAGGATGACAAATGGGCGAAAGAAGAAAAGTTTAAAAGAGAATTGTAAAAAATAACACTCCCAAGCACTGAAAAACCAGTAAGAGGGTAACATTACCACAATTTTTGTGCTAACAACCTAGTCATAGCAGGTGCTGCCATGGTAACAAGAAATATGACCACCTGTGTGATGTCCTTGACGGCAGCTTTCTGTTAACAAGGAGACAGGATTGAGGTGGAGGTACACAGGCAAAGGAGGGCAGGAATGTTTGAATGAGAGGAAGCTAGATGAATAATTATGTAGCGTTAGTGTGTTGTATTGAAACACTTGTGCTTGAGTGTCATAGCTGGTTACAATTATGACAGTGATGCCAGCAGGAGGGGTTGGAAGTTAGGAAACATCGCCAGTAACAACCTCATTTGACCAAACATTGCCTTCGCAAATCATGAGAGTATCTCAGTTCTACCGGAGTAACAGGAAGTAAAATCATTGAATTACATATCACCAGGGTGAGAAAAAGGCCATATGACAGATAGCAAATTTGTAAGTGAGTTTGAAACATCCTCCAACTAGATGTCACCTTGACTTGGAGCAGGTGCTGCTGCTTCTTATTTTCTGACTCATAAACCACATGTAACTGGTCTACAGTGAGTGGGAGTTTTGTGAACCTTTTCGCCAGTTTTATTGGCTGTAAGTGTTTTATGGTCCAGCATCTGTGTTGTATGTTAAGTCATCACCTTGTTGTAGAGGTCATACAGAGTTGTGTATAGCAGAGGCAAGAAAAATATGGCAGTTAACCCAGAAAAGAAATGTTACTGAAAATGAGGCTTTCCCATTGTGGAATAAAATGGTATTTTTTTCTCTTGCAGCGCCTTTGTTTCTATCAGTATGTCTTCATGGCAAACTCCAGTGACATAGGAAATAAATTTGTGTTAGCTTTCTTTTCACTTTGCACAACTTCACTTTGTCATGCTCTTCAATTAATTCAGTTCGGTTGTATTTATATAACACCACAGTAGAGTCATATCACTTTACAATGCAAGGTCAAGTGACCTTTGAGATCTGTAGAGAAACCCAAACCAACCCCCTATGAGCAGGCACTATGCAACAGTTGAAAGAAAAATCTCTCTTTTACGGGAAGAAACCTCTAACAGAACCAGGGAAGGGGTGGATGGCCATCTCCCTCAACAGTTTGGGTGAGTGGAGAGAGAAAAGTAAAAAAATGGAGTGAAAAGAAGTAACAAACAACATATAATCAGTTGGGTACCACCACCAGATATTGCCTGGAATGAACAAGCTCCTCTCCATCAGAGAGAGGAAAACAGCCTGGATGTTCATGTGCTTGAAGAAAACAGGTTGTCATGTACAGTAAAGCTTTCTTATCTGCAGAACTGCATGGACTTTACTGTACATGTTGGATTTATCATTTAATTAAATTCGACTGAAACCGGTGTAAATGGTCTGCACTTACATAGTGCTTTTCTACCTATTGGTACTTAAAGCACTTTACACTTCTTCTCATACACCGATTCACACACACTCACACACTGATCCCCACCGCTCACCGGGAGCAACTAAGTTGGGGTTCAGTGTCTTGCTCAAAGACACTTTGACATGTGACCGGAGGAGCCGGGGAACGAACCAGCAACTCGGAGATTGGTAGACGACCACACACTCGCCCTATATGAATGTACCAGTTAGGAAGAGGTACCAGGTGCTAGGGTTGTAAGTAATGCACCAATTGAAGGTTAGGACATATAAATGAGTTTTAACTTTTAAGAAAGGGCCAGCTGACTTCTTTTTAAATCTGGGGTCAGACAGGAGCCCTGCTCTCTGGGAGTGAAGACCATGAGAGGAAATATAACGTTTAAGGAGATCAGACAAGTGTGAAGGAACACTTTCCGTTTAGTATTTTACAGGTCATTAGAGGAACTTTAAAGTGTGATCTGACCTGGACAGGGAGCCAAAGGAGGGAAGATAAAATTGGTGTAATATGGTCAAATTGTCTTACCACAGCATTCAGGACCAAAATCAAAGTTTCGAAGGTGGTCTTGGTAGTATCGTTAATGTGGTGTTCAAAGGAGGGGGTACGGTCTAATGTAACCCCAAGATTGTTGACTTTCAAGCTCTGAGATCCTAATTCAAGACCCCTGACATGCACTTTAAATAGAAATCGACTTTTCATTGTGAGTGGGGCTTTAACGACTAATGATTGGACACCACAAAGAAGTGCTGTAAGAATAACCAAATAAAAAGAATCAAATTTCAGTGCTGCCAAAGTTTTGCTCATTAGAAAAGTAGCTAATGCTGAGTTACCTATTTTTGTTTTTTCACTAAATATGAGAAAAGCTCTTCACTGACATGGGTTACTATTACTATTACTATGGTAATTCATGATGTTGAAGACGTACTTCAGTTAGCTACTAACTGTTAGTACGGTAAACTAAATTATTGAAAAATATACTTTCCAGCATGTATCATTTTTATAATGAATAGGCTGTGTATTTACCCAGTTCCTTAACAAGTTTTGGAATCTCTTTAGTCATTGCAAGTGTTCCAGTAATGAAGTTTTGTTAAACAGAAAGAGAAACATGTTCCTATATTAAACCAAGAGAGGCAAAGTTGGGGGTTTTCTGGTGCCTGTGCACTGACTCTAAATAGACACAGTTGCCTGGAGATTTCAAACCCCCCCTTGGAGCACATTTAAACTTTCTGTTGAGTTTCTTTTAGTTTTACATGACCCAGCTAAAGATGGTTGCAGGCAACAGAAGCATCATGCAGACATAATTAGGCTTTAGAGAGAGGTAGTGGAGTAAAAAGTAAATTTTGTCCTCTGAACACTGAAATAAAAACATAAAGCCATTAAATTTAAAATAATAGCAACAAAATACAATTATACTTTATACTAAGTCAGTACTTGAGTAAAAATGCTTTCCACCTCTGACACTCGTAGTCCAAGGTTACTATGGCAACAGCTGAAGCACACCACTTTGTGGTCTCACTCAAAAACCGATAAAGCTGTTCTCCACAGAGAGACTGAAATGCCCATAAAATGTGATTTGAAATGGCTGCCATATGTTTCTATTGGTACAGCTCACCTGCACACACCCTTCCTGACTACACTTGTTGCACTTTTGTGTATTGTTTCAATGTCGTCCGTTTCCCCTCAGCAGAAACTCAACAGTGGACTGGTTTATGTTACATGATTTCTACGAACAAGCAAGACGTGGAGATCAATAAACATTGGCTGCATATTTTTGTCTTTGATGTTTGTGTACTCTGTGTGTGTGTGTGTGTACACACTGTTTTGCTGGATTACAGTTTTGGCTCCAATTTCAAAGTCCTTATCAAATGAAGGTTAGCATTTTGCATGTTTCATGAATAGCTGCTCTGGATGAATTAAGCTGTATGCATCTGTGTTCCTGTCAGTGTTACTGGATGTGTGTCCAGACTAATGGCACAAACAGTCTCTCATTTATCCCACATAGTGTAATATTCAATGCTGCCATGTCAGCCACCTCTCTTATCCACCCATCCTGAAATGATGGGACAGTTACACAAGCTGAAAGCTGTGTAAATGTACCAGGACTATGTCAATAATGCTCACCAAAAGCTTAAGCTAAAGAAGAAAACTCAAACACAGCTGCTGCATATCACCAGTCTGTGATGTTCACATTCCAGGTGTTATTCTGTGAGGAAGTCCTGTTATCCTTGTGAGAAGACTTTATCTATAATAAATATTTCCACTGCCTTCTTGGGGTCTGTTTGATTTGAAAATGGTGAATCTACAAATCCAGTGAGATTAAAATCTGAGGTGTTTCAATGAGGTTTTTCCTTTAAGACATAATAGCAGAACATCCTCTTTTGGCCTGAGCAGCAGTGAATCTGTGGCTGTGATGTAAATGTTACAGAGCTATTACTGACACCTCAGGGTGTCAACATCTGTTACAGTATCAACATTTCATAAAATGTAAATATACTGAGGAACACAATGATATAATAACTACAGGGTGAGAAATGTGTGTGTGTGTGTGTGAAGGAAACAGAAAAAGTGCCCACTACAACTCCAATAGCCACTGGTTAAAGCACACAAACAACAGCTGCACAACAGCTGACATATCTGCATGTATTGAACCCACACCCACACACACACACACTAGTGCTCTCGGCCTGCTGCGGGCAGGGGTGTATTGTACTTGTACACATACAGCTCCATCACACCTGCCACAACAGAGCACAGCTGTCAAGCACATCATTTTTTATATGTAACCTCACTGAGCACACACGCTGAGCTTACTTCTGCACATACATGAGGAAATGCACACTGGCTGAGTGTACATTGACACCTGATCACACATTCACTCACACAACAGGATTTGAGTCACCAAGTCTGCACATGAAGCAGTACAAACCACACATCCATTTGGTAAAAAAAAAAGAAGAAGCTGTAAATAAAGGCAATAGACTGTGTATAGGGGCAACAAAAATATAATTTTTTACAATAATTGAAACATTTTTACAAATTACATAGTCATTTATTCTACTTTAAGATTAAAATGTTTTCTTGAATGTTTTACCATTTAAATGTGCACAGTTGGTATCAATACACCGCTATAAATAAAATGACTTGATTTAAATAATGGTACGGCCTTTTTCAAAACACCTACTGTATGTTTTATTAATAATTCAAACTGAAGTTATGGTGCACAAGCAGAATGCTAATAGGCAAACACATGCACACACACACACACACACACACACAATAAATGTCAGATTGTCAGACACTGTAACTAAAGCTCTGCTCTCCTACTCCTCTGCCTTGTGTACTTGAAGCTAAAGGGGGCTGGGCTCTTCAGAAAGGATAGAAATTTTGGCATTCACATTGTCGAATTTAACTACAGATAAAAGAAACAGCAGACAGAACGAGAGAAGAGAACAGAAGAGGAGGGCAGAACATTTCACAACCTATAAATAAGTGATGTGCCTCTATTGCTCTGTAGTTCCCCACCTCTCTAACCATTCTTCCTCCCTTTCAGACCTCCACTCCACCCCTTTAGCTCGCTCCCTCTAGCTCACCGTCTGACTGTGGGGGAGGGGGAATGATGAAAGAAGTATGAGTGACAGATAAGTGGATAACTATACTGTCCCAGTTCTCATTAAAAAGCCGTGCTTATATCATCTGCTACTCTAACCCTCCTCCTCTGCTTAGAGCCCTATCAAATGGTACCCCAGGAGAGGCGAGAGGGGAGGGGCTGCTCATCAGTTATTCCTGTTCTCTGACCTAACTTGACAATCAGCTCCAATAATGAGACAATGACAGATGAGACAGAGCTTTTGCCAGAGACCAGGATGTTGACAAGGAAGTGAACTGTCCTAAATTAGCGGATAATGAGCTTGCTGTGGCCCAGTCTGCAACGTATCATTGACCAAACCTCCTCCACTGGGTTCTAAGATTCCTCTGAATACAGCAAGTCTCCAACATGTGGTCATCCAGTGTCTTTCTTTCCATCTGCAAGACTGAATAGATTGTGGGTGAGTGTGAGGGTGGCATGCACTGTATGAACTTTTCTTTTTTTACAGGAAGCGCTGACATTTCAGCTCTAACCCAGTGAGTCAAACTGTAAAACTGCTAAACCAAACAAATCAAACAATGTTTAAAATAACAAGTGTGCCATGTGGTTTAAAGCATGCGATTTAACCATGGTTAAAAAGAAGACATCTGTAAACCAATGCTCCAAATACAAGAAAGGGTCCTTTTATATGCTTTAGTTTATTCAGTATTTTACAATAATTTTGGTTTATTCATAATCTTGTATAAAAATTTATGAAAAACCTGACAAGCATTTGTCGTCCAGTGTGTTTTTAAAGCCACATGGACTTTGGAGTGCACGGAGAGGCTCCCTGCATGCTTTCTGCGTCAAACAGGAAATAATCAAGAGCCAGGAACTTGCAAGTACAATAAGAGCATGTTAACAGTCTTTTTAGGCACTGAAGTCTCTGGAGTCCCATATCAGGACTCATGTTGAAGGATATGTTGTTTCTTTAGTTGACTGCTTGAATGGATTTAAGACTACAAAAATCCCATTAGCACTTCCAGTCGAAGCAGAAAATTAATTAAAACACAAATGTGTGTCTTAAAATTACAGCATTAGTACCGTCACTCCAGAAGATAAAGAGGGCTACAGGGCATCTTTCCCAAAATAGGGTCAAGTAAATATCACTATCATGAAGGCTTGTTGGAGTCACAAATCTGACAACATACTGTATCTCTGAACCAAAACGGAAATAAACTTGGGAATACTAAACCAAATTGTGATTAAAAAACGATTCTGGTTTATTGCTTGGTCCCATAATGCTTGGATGAAGGCTGGCCGAACAGCGCGTAATAGTCATGGTGTCTGGCCGTCTGTGAGGCATCCATCAGTCCCCTTATGGGAAAATGATGCAGTGGCTGGCTTGCGGATAATGGGGCGTGTGGGGGAAACTCCTGAGAGGTTATGGAAGGGAAGGAGTCTGAGGCTGGGTAGGGAGGCCTGGCACGAGCAGGTGGGGGCCGAGAGCAGCAGCAGTTATTTAGAGTGCACATCAGTACTTTCCTCCCTTCGTACATGGCTTGTTGCGAGGCACCTCCCGTGGAGAAGTGCGAGGAGGGGAATATGTTCCCTGAGTGGTGGCTGGAGCTGGTTCCTAGATCCACCATATGGTGAGCTGTATTTTCAAGGAGCCCACTATGGCCAGAGCCAGCGTGTGGATTCTGGGGGAGGCCTTCAGACGAGTACATGGATGAAGAATGATGGCTCTGATCAGGCAGAAAGGGTTTTTTACTGCTATAGAGCAATGGTGGGGCATCCTGGGAGGTGGAGTTTTCTGTGTTACTGTCAAGGAAGGCCATGCCATATTTCCTCTTCTGTAGTCCTGAACTGGTCTCAGTATGAGACCTAGCAGAGCTGCTGTGAGATTGGACAATCTCAAGGATGGGCGCCTCGTTGAACGGTTCTGAATATGGAAAGTAGTGATGAGGCAGGAAAAAATAATAATAGTTAACCCTGACCACATATCCTAGAAACTGTGAAACTTATAATTTGAATTCTCTACATCTTAGTTACACATTTTCACTGCATTTTCTTTTTTACCTTCTACCATTTTCCGTAGGTTCTTCTCTCTTGTTGAGAGTTCAGATATCAAATGATGAGAGCTGAGTTTGCCCAATTTGAGTGGAGGGATGGCACTACTCAGGTATGAGTTTGACCTGAAAAAAAAAAAAATTAATACAAACATACAAATACAATTTGGAGGTGTGTATTTAATTCAATAACCCATTTGCACCTTAAGACTTGTTAATTATTTTAAAGGATGTTATGATGATGGACAAAAACTACAACTACCTTTCATCCAGCAGTTAAGTATTCATTACATGTCTCCTTGCGTATGCACTTTGAATAAACTTTTGCAAATATTATGAGAGATTTGTTTAGAAGCATATTCCATTAAAGTTACTAGGGTTTAATCTATGTGCAAAGGAAGAATAAAACCCTAGTATTATAAAATGTGAGAGTGAAAAATAAAGTGTGTTATTAATCAAAGTATTATTGGCTTAGCTCAAAAAAATAACAGCGTTTTAGAAAGAAAACAGTTCAGCAATATTAAAACGTTATCTAACTATTCAATTATTCCAAAGAACATAACACTAAATAACTTCTTGGCACATATGAGACTGAGTTGCAGGATGCATGTGCAAAGCAGTCTTGCTTATCTAGATAAGTGTTTTTTCCATACTGTAAACTGCATTAGAATTTAAATTGACAATGCTTACCTGTCTATTAGTAGCTGATACGGTTTTGTATTCTGAAAAAGACAATAAGACATGAAACCCATAAAAACCATCTGCTTTTTAACATCTCACAGTTGCAGTGAAGAGAACAGATGCATGGATACAGGGTGGGTCTGCTGTGGTCTTTCTGTGCAGACTATGCACTTGCATCAATGTTTATTGCATATGAGGTTTGTGTTAAACAAGACATGGATGCACATGGGAGAAATGGAAGAAAAAGTGCAGATTTTCTACCTTCATGAAGCTAATGCTGTCTGTTCTTTGGAAGAATGTTTGCATTGAGCTCAGGAGTTTTTCTGCTTCTTGACGTCTCTCATTCAGCTGCAGAACCTGCTTAGAGTTTTTCCTCGCGTACATGGTGTAGGTGCGCTCCAACACCTGCACGGTCTCAGCCTGGTTTGCTTCTAGAAGCGCATGCATCCTTTGATACTGGGCTTTCACATGCTCCTTTAGCTCAGAAACTGCATCCTGTGGATGGCGAAGAGGTTGGAATTGATGTGGTTGTAAAATTATAAATAGAAAATGCATTCAAAGAATTATTATTTAGGCACACTAGCTATTTTAATTGTCAAAATGACTTACAAGCAATGGAGAGCATTACACAGCCTAATGCAATTGTATTGTAATTGTATTATTTGCCCTAGAGGAAGGAAGTCTGACTCTGTCTCGCTAGTCTTCCAAAAATGTGATAATAAAGCAGTTTTGCTTTTACATAGCATAAGCATCAAAAGTACAGAAAAATGAACAAATTGTACACAAGTACATAAGTAAAGACCTAGCATACAAATTAATAAATGACGCTTAGATACACAGAAATAAACTCATGTTCAATTACTGTACATTTGTTCTTTCTTTACTTTGTTTATTCTCTGCTTCTCTTTTTCAACACTGAAGTAGGAGAGTCATTTTCCACTCTAATGCACTGGTAATTCAAAGCGCGAGATAAATGACATTTTTTTTTTCCAATAGTGGACAGAGGTACAGTCATTTCATTAAAGCACCGTGTGGAGACAATTATAACACAAATCACAAAAAACAAAATCAAATTAAATAATGGAGTTGCACAGATTTTTTTTTTACTATTCAGTCTCGGTATGTATAGGCAACGTGTATGTCGTACTGTACCTTCATCAGTGTGTTGTCTGACTCCAGCTTGCTAAGCTGCTCATCAACGTTCTGAACACGACCCTCTAGTCTGTCTTGCGTCCTCATTAGCATGCTCTGTGGTGAGATGACATACAAGGGATGGATTAGACAAGATACACTCAAAATAGAAAACTATATGTACACGCACACAAAGACAAACACACTGAAACTTTCTTAAAACTCAGGCCCTTGCCGTGACCTTAGCAAACCTGGCTGCTTTTCATGAGTCACTTAGACAACCTCGTCCATAATCCTGATTAAACAGAGGAAACAACAGCTGCCAGTGACGACCACATGCATTTATCTATTAGGAAAGCACCAGCAAAGGCAAACACGACTGCACAAATCCATGTATGATTGCTTCTAAGTTTATCAGGGACCTTGCTCCATCAATTGAGGCCTATTGTTGGGATCAGCCAATTTCCTCTGTGGGCTGAATCAGAGTGCAAAAAGAGCCAAAGGCCAGTAAACATAATCCTCCTACATTTGCTGCAGGAGATGGAAATCAATCTACAGCCACAGACTGACAGCTTACTAAAACCAAGGGAGGGCAGGTACACTTTTTAATGAACTGTTTCTGCATGGGAAAGCCACCATGCCCAAACAAGAGAAAGCCTGCTGTCATGGCAACAAAGCCTTGTATATGTATTTATATGTGAAAGCTAATGTGTATGGGAGGGAGCACAAGGGAGAAAAAACCAGGGGTGTCTCTCTGCTCTCTCATTTTGCCATATGCATTGCTCCCATTGTTTGCTCTGGCCTGTGTGTCAGTAACAGGTTGTCATGTCTGTGTGCACAACGCTGGGGTCTGCTCACTCCCTCCACATGAGTATGCATGGGGAAAAAAAGGAAAGGGAAGAAAGGCACAGCGCTGTGAGGCTCTGCTTGCACATGCCAAGAACAGACTGAAAGAAAGTGAGAAAGACATACAAAAAGAGCGTGAGACAAACCGAGAGAACGTTTGACGCACAGAAGAGAGATACGGAAAGTGAGGACATTCCTGTGGTCTTTAGTGAGCGGGTTTCAGAACAGATACAATATGGTATCACAGTTGCAGCCTTCTTCAGCTGTTTACAATGCTCGTGGAGTTTTATGTACAACAGCTGCCTGCTATGATGCTGTTCTACACTAAAGTCCATCTAATTTCTAAGACAAACACTGCGAAAAATATTTAATTACATAAAATGAAGCCAATACAATCCATAACAGCACATAATAAGCAAAAGTAGTATTTAAACAAATAAAGCAGCATGCATTGATTTTTTTGGGCAACATACACAACAGTAATGTATTATCATTGACAAAAGTCTAATATGTACTGAACAGGTCTGTTCCTCAACTAGTCAACAACTAGTTTGTCATTCTACCATTAAGTTGGAGGCAGATGGCGTTCAGTAGGTCTATCAAAGCTTTCTTTCTGACAGTAGTGATCGGCTCGACCTGGAAATGTCACTTATGACCGTGAAGCCTAAATCAATTAACTGCAAGATGCTGAAAAGCACTGTAGAAGTAAGGAGCTGGATGATGCTGCTCTCTGTGGGTTTGTGACCCCTCTCACATTACACATCATTTGATCCACTGTTAATATAAAAATATTGATCAGTGCAGCTACTGTGCTTGGGAAAAAAAGGAAAAAAAAACATTGTATTTCCAAAAATCTGATTATGCATTAATTGCTCTATCATTGTTGCAGTTTTACCTATCACAGAATCCAGCTAGATCAAAAGTGCATTTTACCATCTGGCTGTTGATAATGAAGCCTGTACAAGAGGGCACAAGAGAAGGAGTCTAACCTGAGCTTTTGAGGACAAAGATTATAAAAGAACAAATGGTACAGATGCAGGATCCTGCCTTTAATTAGCCCTAAAGTCACTGTAAGTTTTAATGTATGTACTGTCATTGATCAGCGGCACCTCATACCTTTAGCCCTATATTGCCAAAAACAGGAAAGAACACTTAGCATTGCTATTGTAAATGGTGTGTGAGCTGCTTGATATGAGTTGGCTTCGCATAATGGCAGCAGCTTTTCTGTGCCTGGATGCTTATGTTCAACAACTGTGTCTTCCTCATTTTGTCATGTTTCTTCCAATTCCCTTTTTGTCCCGTTGTGTGCTTGAAATAGCACAAAGGAGCAGGAGGGAAATGTCTGGTTGCAGATCTCTCCAAAGCAGCGTGAAAGCCTACCTTTATCAAGATTAAACCCACCAATGATCACTTTCCCCACTGTCCTATTTAGACATCCAGACACCCGTGCGTTGCCAGGAAGCTCATGTTTAAATGAGGAGCCTCAGGCTCAATGAACAGAGCCTCTTTCACAATCAACTGACAACTTTTCCCCACTTCTGATGTCAATGGACTACTCTCAGCATTCTGGAGAACTGACTCACTCAAGCCAAGATACAAGAAGCTGTAAATGGCAGAGCATCCATGACTGATGGTTTCCTGCTGAGGTGCTGAGAAAACCAAGGTGAGGTTGTGTGTGGGGGTAGGGGGGTGGGGGTGGGGGCTCCTTCTCTTCCTGTTCCAGGGACGACATTACTATTACATTACTTTTCCTTTATTGTGATGAAATGACCAGTAAGCTGGCAAAAGGTTACTGTAAATGTCTCCTTTCAGAGCCAAGGACAACAAAAGATATGAGCATAGCTACACTGGTTTTCACTCATTGTTTATCCCAAAAGCAACAAGAGTGCTGCCAGGGGAATTTAAAATCCCTTTTTACCAAAACAGACCACAGCTCTGACGAGGAGAACAAACTCTGAGTAAGTAACAATGAAAAGCCAACCGAGCCTCACATTCCTTTAACAAATGACCCAGCATCCGAGAACGAGCCCAACTTTTACACTATTACCACGTATCAATATTAAGAGTGCACTCTGCCTGAATCATGGACTGTGTTGTTTTGAAAGGACCCTGGGACTATGACTCTTGGATAACTGCATTTACCCAGCAAATACACAGTTGTAAAAGAACAGAAAGATGGGTGGGTGTGTGCACATTTTGTGTGTGTGTGTGTGTGTGTGTGTGTGTGTGTGTGTGTAGAGAGCAGCTGTGGAAAGGGCTGAACAGACATCTTTTGTCCCAATAATAGCCCTGAACCAGAGCAACAGTTTGCACCAAAGACGCATACCGATTTAGAACTTTGAGATCTACACACTGGAAAGAAAAGCATCTGTAGCTTTCACAACTAGGTTCTCACTCCTGACCCTTTACAGATAGAGAACAGGGAAGAAACATGTTTAAGGCAGTGTGGGTGGTTGTTCTTTACACCTTGCCACTTACATCAGACTTTTAAAAAGACAGTGAAGTGAAATAAAGTTTAGAACTGTGGAACATATTACACAGGGGCCTTATTGGAAATGCATTCCTCTGTGTGTCCTGAGGTCAACCCCACCAAGATAGATCATTAATCACTGGTTGTCAGTTAAGTCAACAAAATCTATGTTCCTCTTTGTCCCAGGAAATTTCCCTTGAATCAATTCTTGTGAATGCTTCAAATTAAAAGTTCTAAACATCCCAGCATTTTCACAGATCACTGTTTCTCAATTCATTCACAAGCCTCTAAAGCACAACGTGCAATGAACAAATGCTGGGAGTGATCAGAGCAGCTAGGATCGACTACTTGTGGCTCTGCCCACTGCACAGGGGTCATCATTTCTGGCAGATGCAGAATAGTATCTGAGCACTTACCTGAGGTCAAGGGGTGGCTAATGTGAAGGCGTGGTGCTGTGGAGTGGCTGGTAGGATCAAGGTTAAAAGCAGTGTGACATACGCCTGGGAGTGAGTGCGTTTGTGTGTGTGTGTGCGTGTGTGCATGCATGCATGCATGATATCATGCACCCCAAGGAGTTTCCTTCGCCTATCCGGTCCTTACACATCAGATAAGATTAAAGGCAGAGGTAAAACAGAAAGACATTATAGACTAGTGAACAGAAGAAAATGTTTGCTTTCATGACATTCTAAGAAAATTCCATTGAAGAACAGAATGTCACTTATTTTTTAGTGGATATTTTGAGTTAGTCTGATGATTAGGAGACTATGTGTGGATGTGATTTATCTACCTGCATTTGTATGCCTTGTGTATCCACGTCACGGACTGTGTGTCTTTGGCTAGCGCAGCGAGAGATGCAGCAGAATGGACACAGGGCCACTTGCTCCTCCTCGCAGTGGAACAGCCTGTACTCCTCATGACTGGGACAGGTCCAAGAGCTCAGCTCCTCAACATCAACTAACAGGTGGCCCGGGGCTGCACACGGCTGCTGTAGGTGCGTCTGGATATGCGTTTGGCAGCAGGGCTCCTTACAGCGCAGACAGACCTTCCGCACAGGTAGCGGGGGGCCCCGTCTGCAGAGGATACAGTGCAGCACGGCAGGGACTTTCTCAGTGTTCAACGCATTAAAGCGCTTCACTATATTAGCCAGCTTAAAGTTCTTCTCCAGTGTGGGTTTCTGGTCGTAGTCGTGGTTGCACTCAGGACAGCGGACCGCAGTGTTGTCTTTGGCCCAGGCTTCAGAGATGCAACCCTTGCAGAAGTTGTGCTTGCACGGCAGCTGGATGGGTTCATCAAAAACATTCAGGCAAATGGGACACAGAAGCTCCTCTTCGAAGCAGTTTTTCCAGCTTTCATCCATGACTTCAGCTGGATCCAAACCGGTGCTGTGATGAAAAGGAGTGAAACAGAGACGTGTTAACGCTTTATGGAGTGAGTTGCTAAAACACATGATAATTAAACAGGCCAAAGTCTTATTTCTGCTTATGGCACGGATGTGGGCCGACAAAACCCCGCAGGTGGAAATTCTGAGGTAAATGCGTATTAAGAGTGTATTACAAGAACACGATTGGGGAAAAGGCGCAGCAGGCGACGACGGGCAGCGACAGCCTTTAAGTGAAGCTTAACCACAATGAAACTTCGACAACACGTCTCGGACTCTTAGTTAAGCTACAATCCACAGTCCGCGCGGTGACAGGGTTTATGTTACTTCACTACAGGACGGTACAAGCTGCGGCGCCCGAAAGCGACAACTTGCTACAAAATAACACAGAAATCAGGAGTGTGTCTAAGAAAATGCCCCTGACACTTGATTTTCCATCGAAGACACTAAGGGCTCCAGCCATTAAAGCCTTGTGGCGCTCAGCTCAAACAACTTAGATGTTTTCATGTGGAACAAAAATCAACGTTACCAACTATTTCTTTTCCATGTCGTCGGCAGACTCCGGTGCACCTACAAGACCGAGGAGCTTCGCATCCAGCCCGCGATGAGCTCCGGCTCGTCTGGTTAGGTCACGTTACGTCGGACGGCTGCTGGGATTTTCTAAGATTCCCAGCTGTTATGAGCCTGGTTTCGCTTTCCCGTCAACTCTTTGACTAATACTCAATGGTAGCTTCAGTGAGCTTGTGACTCGTCGGAGGGAGTTCACACCGACTGCCCCCCCCATCCCCCCTCCCTCCAAGAACGTGACCCGTCACAGAGTTGGTACATAGGCGGGGAGGAGCCGACAGGAAAGAGGAGGCAAGGGAACAACTACAGCAAACTCTACCGGAGAGACGGGAAATGACCGGGAGACACGTGGGTGACCTGTCATCCTTAGCCCCGATGAGACCGAGCAGCCCTGGACGAACACAGTGACTGCATTTCTCTCTGCACACAGGAGTTGTAATTAATAAGCGATAACTAATTAATACTTAACTACATCACTGATTATTACGTTGTCAATGTTTAATTTAATAATGTACAAAGATGAGTTAAGAGCCATTAAAAAAAAATTAATTTGGCCTGTATAGCTTGTTAAGACGATGACAATTCCATAACCCCTGCTAACGACCAAATAGAACTGCAAACATGAATAAAAGTTATTAGATATTTTAACTGGTTTAATACAGAATCGGTCAACATTAACCAAAGGGATTTCTCGTAACTTGGCAATCAAAGCCTGTTCGAGTTGTTTTCAGAGCACTGATAAACCCAATATTTTAGAGAACATTCTCTGAATCAAATACCCTCACAGCATCAAAAAGCAAATACAAAATAACAGAATCAACATATGTATGTACACATAAAACCGTTCTGTAGCTCTGCATTAGTGTTCCAGCTTTATTTGTGTAAATACCTACACACTTTAATGCACTTGGGATTACAATCAGCCAGTTCAGTCAATAAGATGATTACAAAACATCGTAACAACGTCTAAAGTGTAGTAAAAGTAGTCTTCTTGTTTTGGTTTAAACACGGAATGCAATGACTGTATCAGAAAATTAAATGGAAAGCAGCAGCCTTGACTCAAAGGGGTGAACTTACACTCCGAGTCAACTATTGTGTTCAACTCAAGGCACTAGAGAACATTTTATTAACTAATATTTAAGCAGGTCCAACTGATAATTGTTTTGTTTTGTTTTTTTAAATATAAGTTGGGCCACTTGAGAGAATACTTTAAAAAAAAAAATACTGAACATGGTTTTCTAGTCATTGGACCTATGGCATTTCATAACTCTAAAACACACCGTCTGAAGTGTGAGAAAACTGAAAGGCAACAAAAAAAAAAATATTACTTCTTGGCACAGGGGAGAAGGTGGTTACACCTGCAGTATCGGCCAGATTCCTAGGAAAACAGTTGAGGTGCTTGTTTGTTTACCCCAGACAAACAGGCAGTTGATTGTAGTTAGTCATAGTTCAGGCAGTCATGTAATATTTACACATTTGAGACACAGACCGTAATTGCAGAAGACTGCCAACAGTTATAACTTTGGTATGACCACAAACACATAGGAAAAATGTCCAGCATTTGTAAATTTTTACACATTAATTCAGTTGACAACACTGATAAAATGATACAATGTGACTTTTATATACTTCAAGGTCCTGTTATAAATAGAACTGTAACCCAGTTATTGCTTGGGATATTATGCCTGGTGATTAAAGGATGTGTGCTCAACTGCGTTTGGGATGTATATGTTAATCTTGGCAGACTGTTTAATAAAGGAATGACAACTGTGTCACCTATAATGATTGTTGTAGCAGATAAACTACCTGGACAGGCTGGTTTGATGCTTTAAAAGCATTCAAGCCTCAGAAAACTGTTGGGAATAGTCTGAAAATGAAGTAACAGTCAATAGTCTTCAGATCATCCATCCACACATTTTCACGAATGAAACAGCCTGGCCACCCATTGCGGGAACACTATATTTGTGCCCTGACAGATCCGGGTCACTATATTCCTCCAGTTCATGATGGTCCATTTTAGGAGTGTCTCTGCAGGTGATGTTGTGAGTGTTTTCTAGTGATCAAGTCTCTGTCTCATTGGAGTGGATTATCAAACACACAGTCTGGTAGGACAGAGATTTTAAGCTTCTTTTCTGGCCAACTGTACTCTTTTGGTAGTTTTGTCTAAAAGAGAAAGAGAAAGCAAACCCAATGTTAAACAGGTAGGCAGTTAAACAAAATCAGCCTGAAAACAAAAGTAAACAAGTTAAAAAAAAAATAAAAATCACCTCCTCACGAGTGCTAAGTTCCTGTAAATCCCCAAGCATCTGTTCGACAAACTCTTCAGTCAACAGTATCTACACAGAGAGTAGAAAATGAAACTTGTTAAATATAAAAGCATCACATACTAACTGAGTCTGTGTTCAATTCTGGGTGTGTACCTGAAGCCATGGTCCATGAGCTGCATACGGATGCTCTTCTGTGGCAAAAGCTCCTTCAACTCCTGTAGACACAAATGTAATGGCTGTGTCTCCATTTATACTTTTGTAAGTAAAGTGTCTCCCATGAAGCAGCCGGCCTCTGTAAAAGATTAAATACTATATGACTTATAAAAAGGTGATAAAAAAAAGGTGCATAAAATGCTGTTCTAGTTATTATAGCCATAACCGCATTTCTTTGTACATGGGAAAATTACCAGGGTTTTTTTTTTTTCGAAAATGTTGCTTTCTCTGAGCATTCATTTTATTCAGATGTATAATCCCCTCAGTAATGGCAGACATGTGGAATCTATTTAATAAAAGATGTCAACCATATTTAAAATGCATGAGGTGTCCAAAACATTAGAACCACATCTTCTTATAATGCACTCCAGTACGTCTCAACTAACCACTAAAACCTGAATAACAACCAAAGTAGAATTATCACCTTTAAGAAAGAAAGAAAACTGAGAAATTATGAGATTGTAAAAGTAGAATTCATGGCAGAGCTGCAGTATTGGTTTGCATAAGACTGTACAGGTGTACCTAATAAAGTGGCCAGTGAGTGTATATACACACAACTTTAAACTACCAAGAAGGTTGGTCTATTGAAATTTTGACCACTAACCATCTTAAATATGACAGAGATTTTAACTCCATTTAATTGTGTGAAATCCTCACCCACTAAAATCAGAGTAGTCACATTCCTTTCCAATATCACATTATCAGACCCCTTACACCATGTTCTCACTCATACCTCAATGCACACCTCTCCCTCTCTTACGCAAATATCTCTGTTTAAAACTAACCCTGGCCTTGTTCTTTCCTCATATAGAGATTATGCAGGTTCATGCTCATCTATCCAGAGAAACATCACAAGACCTTTATAAAAGCATTCAGTTCCTAGTGGACAGTTATTATGTAAATAGATTGTGACAACACATTACAAAAAGTATAATTTGCTCCACATAAAGTTAAAAACTCAACCTATGGAAATTCTAGACAAAGATTATATCAGAGACAGCAAAATACAAATTTAAAGATTCAACAATATGCTTAGACTTGATTTGTTCTGTAACATTATCATGTCCCCCTTTAGGTTTGCGTGCATGTTTTTTGGTCTAAGATTTGTCCACAAAACGTACTTCTCAATGCTGAACTACAATGAACTTCAATTCAGTACGTCACACACTGTGTTGTCCTAAAGTTTCCTGTTGCTGTTTGACACACTGGTCATTGGGCAATGGGAGCCAGTCATTGTTCATGTTCTGTGTTGTCTTCAGTGTCAATATTCTTTAATAACCTTGTGTCTTCCCTTAGTCAAACACAGCATACCAGAAAAGTAAAGGGGATAAGAGTTCTAATAATTTTTGACCAACAAGAAATGGTTTAGCTATTGAACATCTGATTAACTGGTGTTTTATTATAGCATTCTGCCACAGCCATCCAACACAAATGCCTACTTTTTGTGTCTTATGAACACTCCAGAAGAGTAAATATCGGGTGGGTATAGAAAAATCACTGGGCAGTACCTCAGGCAGAGTGGCAGAAGCGTGCCCGACTCTTGGTTGAACTTCAGATGGACACTCTCTAACTGACGTGTTCGGACCAACTCATGTGGAACAATGGCCGCTGAACTCTCACTCTCCAAACTGTCCTTCCGACTACTGAAGAACAGACAAAAGAAAAGACAACATAAATGTAAGTGGGGAAGTGTGGAATGGTACAATTGGCAATGACAGGATGGATGAATGTAGCAGCTCCTTGTCCTGTTTCTTTAAACGGGAACGTAGAGACATGGATTTTACAGTATTTCATACTCCCACCAACTCTGCACTACAACTTCCAGAGAAAAACAGCAATGAAAGAGTGACAAACCAAGTTATGCTGGTAGTTAAGAAACAATAGTGATAACAGCTCAGAAGTCAGTTGTGCTGTGAGTCACGGTACATGGAGTTACACTCATGCAACCCTTTTGCCGAGCTGAACACATTTTTGTGTGTGCGCGTGGGAAAACTCACTGAGAGGTCTCGTGGCTCTGCTTCTGGCTGTTGATGGGTGGTAGTGCTGCTTTGCTGTTAAACTCCAGTCCTTTTCTCAGGGTCTCCCTGATCTGCTCAGTATCTGTCAAAAGAGCAGCATGGAATTATCGCATCATGCACTCCTCACAGCAAAAAAACAGAAATCCTGTGTAAAGGTTGACAGCGCAGATCCAAGAATGCTCAGTCTTAATTAGATCCAGTCTTTTCGCTCTTTTGGGACTTGACTCACCTTTGTCTGAGAGCCTGCGTGGTTGGGATCCAATGCAGATGGATCGGCTGTCCTCCTCATCCTCTGGTGGGTGACTCAGATCATCCCACACACACTTGGCACTGACCCCACTTAGGTTAGAGCCTTCCGTCTCTATACCCTGGTCAACTCTCTCCTGCTTAGATGAGCAAGAAATACATGCCGTCATTAACACTAGTTCTCATTAAACTCATAGAAGGTACAGTTTCCTGCAATGAGAAGATTCTGCATAAAGATGTGTTAACTATCAGGGCATACTACGTACTGTTAGAGAGCAGCTATAAATACTTAGTTGGCAGCTTATTCTGTGCACCTAGCTAAAACCGAATCATGCCATAAATCGTACCTTTGATAAGACTTTTTATTGAGAAAGATGTTGATTCAATTGTACACCCATTTTGTGGCTGTAGTTTTGTGTAGGGTACTGCATTGTAGTATTTCTATTGTCTGTTCCACCCTCTTTAAGCTGGATTCATGCTTAATGCAGCAGGCGTCACAAAGCCTGTCCTCCAAAATTACGTTATCTTAGCCTACAAAAGGACCCTGGGCTGGCCGGATGCACAATGTCTGACTGTACCAGTAGTGCAGAGGTTTTTCCAGAAGTTTTTATCAATCACATTTTCAGCAATTCCTCCTTTATTAATTTGTTTTGTAATTTGATGATTAATACCCAAAGGGCTTCACAGAGCATTGCCAGCAATATATGTGCAGAGCAGGGAGAGGGAGGGTGAATAAAGCCAACCTGTTGGATTACTAATTAATTTCAGTGGGAAATGAAAAGTCAGGTGTGTCAAACAGGTGGGAGTTTAGGTTGCTCAACTGAGTGTCTCAGACTTCCAAAGCCTGATCTTGACAAAACAGGTTTGTTGAAGTTTATCACGGCTTAAACAAAGGAGAATTCTAATAGCTTTAGAAGGGGATGTTCACCAGGTTGGCTAAAGACTATCAAGCACATCGTGAAATAACATTTAACACTTCTATCACCCTAGCCAGGAGTGGTTGACTCAAAGATAACACTGAGACCAAAGGGTGTAATGGTCTTATTTCACAAGGAACAACAGTATAACATCTAGAACACTAAAGATTTCTCTTGCAGTGGCTATTATCAGTGCTAATACTTTCAACATCAGAACACTAAACGAAAATGGTGTGTCTGACGGAGCCACAAAGAGGAAGCTACTTCTCTACAGAAAGAACATTACTGCTTATTTACAGTTTACAAAGTCATGTGGATGCTGAATGTAATGGGAACAATGTGAAAAGTATGCAACCAAAGCAGAACGTTTTGGTTTGAATGAGTAGCATATTTTCGTCACAACCAAACACGGCATTACAGGATGAGCACAGAAATGACTCTGTACAATGCAGTACTGTTGAACAGCAGCACAAACTTCAGCTTCCAAACTGATGAGAGCTGATCCAATAGGTCTCCAACAAAGTATCAACAAATAAATTGAACATAACCTTTAAGGCTCTATGGCATGAATGTTGCATTAGACAGCGTTAGCTTTAGCTAAGTTTACAAAATAAACTGCAAACTGGCAGTGTAATGCATCTAAAGCTGCATATAATGCTCCCACAATACAGAACGATTACTCTAAAAAGATATAATACACAAACAACTAGTAGCTGTGACACATGGCCTTTCATCTCATACTGTATACTGTGCTTAACTGAGTGTGCAGAATTTAAAAACAAGCCTTACTTGTAGGTGTGGGTCAATGTCAAAAATAGTCTCTCCTCTCCTCATGTCTGTGATTAGCCAAGGCCCACCAGCTCTGTACACAGGACAATCATCAACATTAAGCATTAACCATTTCAGCATTAACCCCAAGCTCAACACACAAAGTTAATAAATGAACAAGTAACTATGCTCTTCATTTGCTGCTCATAACATATTAGAAAGTTTAAGTCAATGACTGACCATTTGGAGCCGAATGCAACTACTGGTTACAATATATAATGAATGTCACCTATTTGGTGTGCCAAGATCATACAAATAAAACAGATCTGGTATGCATTACGTTAAATAAGGCTGCAGTGAAAATCTCCTCCAATTAGTGGTGTAAAGTAATGTTATGGCAAAGCAGTGTGGGTCAAGTAAAGTTACACTTTAAAAATCTGATTGTATTTCTCATCAAAATACTATAGCTAGGTTTATAAAATAATACATGCATCCTAGATCTTGAAACATGTCCTCATCTGTACTCACACTCTCACTCCACGCATCAGCTCCAAGATGCCTTGGCCATTCCACTGCTGGGCTGCTTGGAGCTCCTCTGTACAAACACCTACAATCTACAAGAGACAGTACAGAACATGACAAGATGTGGTTTACATTCCTGTTACTTTCTTTGTACAACTGTTGATGCCTTCATTTAATTATTTATAACAAGAATTAAACACTCAATTTTATTAACAAGCTAACAATTCTTTATTTCATTGTCTATTGCTCACACAAGCTGGTTTACTGTGGCTGTGTCAGGGTTTCAACTGTTTGTTACCATCACAAAAACAATAATTAAATGTCACAATGTCTTTGGTAATCTGTATATCATTGTATTCAGCTAATTCTAATGATGTGGTACAAAAGAGTACGTTTACACATTTTGAAGATGTTTGTTTCCTGCCTTAAGGAACATACAGGACACTGACTCTTATTAACTTTTAAAAACTTACTTAAAAGAGCAGATGGATGCATCTCTTTTACTGGACAATAAAACACTGTACTATTATAAGAAGCTTGTTTTCTCCATTTGTCATCTGTCAGCTTTAGTATGTAAAAAGGATCCCAGAAGTGCTTGATGTTATTTATACCATGAATATCTCTAATTTGAACTCACCTGGAGAAAGCTCACTGAACCAAAAGGTGTCTGAATTGGTTGCATCTGTGGGTCCTCTGTAAGCAACATATGCTGGATACGAGATTCACTATTGTCTAGTGGATTGTGCCATGATACATGGTCGCCACTACAAAATGTGTTTTCTGCAAAAAGGGAAAAAAAGCAGATGAGGTTTTTTTTTCATGACAAAATATTTAGTTTTAAGGTCCATAAAAGGGAGTGGGGAGGGAAAGAAAGAACAAGGAAAACTCTAAATAAGGCAAGAAAACAAGAAAAGAAAAAAGATACAAACTAAATTTCCATCTGGGAAATCTATCTGCCTGGGAGGTAACATACACACCCAGTCCAGATTTGCTGCAGAAGAAAAGCAAAGGGTAAGATGGCAAGGAACCAGCATTCATTTAACTCAGGGGCCTAGCCCACCCACACGCAAATTGACCCCAGCTGGAGAACAGAGGAGGACTGGATGATGAGGAGAGGGGAGCCTGAGGGTGCATGGTTTATAAATGCCCTACCCTTCTTATTATTCACTTCGCTGTTTAAATTATATACACAGCTGAAGGATTTAAAGGAAAAAAAAAAAAAAACTACTTACAAGCACCATTAGAAGTATTTTTTTTTTAGTATATGTTCACACGCAGTAACACTCAACAACAAAAGTCTTGTTTGCTTCCTGAAAATAATCTTATTTTGTCGAGGGACAGAAAGGGGATATTCAATGTCTTACCCAGAGCCCAAAACAAATGATATATACTAATGGTTAGATTGCTGCTCACAGTTGATTCCTTTATTTATGCAAGTTTACATGTATCAGTGGAACTACAAGCTACCTTTACGAAGAACTTATTCATCAAATTCACAAAGATGTAAAAAGGTGGCATGGCAATCACAGCTAAGAGTTGTTCTATCAATAACAGGGCAGATAAATCATTTACCAGTCAATTAACAAACTACAACTAAATGAAAAAACACTAATCATTACTCTTTGACAAGAAATTTCCAGGCCAGGGATGAGGAATGCAAGGCTGAACCAGCAATGTTTTTCATTCACTCTTAATTGGTTCATTTTTAAATGTCTGATACACAAATCTGTGGAGCAGAAATAAAATAAAAGTAAATAAAATTTGTATAGCACATTTCACAGAGAGGACCTCACAAAGTGCTTCACATAAAAATAAAAAAAAACATATGACATAAAATAAGAACAGACCACACATCAAATTTCACATCAGGAAAAGTAACAGATTATTTACAGTTCAGGCATTCCCATTCAATTTATGGTCAGAATTGGGAAAAGCCTGTCTATACAGGTATGTTTTGAGAAGTTTTTTAAAAATAGCCACTGAAGCAGCAGTCCTTAACTACTGTGGAAGAGCAATCTTGGTGCAACAGTAGCAAAGAGCCCGGCCACCCTTGGTTTTAAGTCTGGTGCGAAGCACAGCCAACAGATTCTGTTAGGCAGACCTGAGTTCTCTGCGAGGAGCATGGGCATGAAGCACGTCAGGTTGGTACTTAGGCACCTGACTGTGAAGGCGTCTATATGTAATAACAAGAACCTTAAAGTTAACTCTAAAACAAGGTGCCAATTTTAAGGAAGCTAATTTGGGGTGATGTGACGATGTTTGTATGATTCCGGCAGCAGCGTTCTGCACCACTTGGAGACACTCTATTGATGTTTTGCCGGGACAGTGTGTGACACTATAGACCTAGGTTTGGCAATGTTTCTTTTAGGTGAAAGAAATATATACGGGTCAAGGTATTGATGATTATCAAGATTCATATCCTGATCAAAAACATAATTTCTCAGGGAGGAACGCACATTTTAGCTAAGAGACCGAATACAGCAGGACACCTTAGAGACAGTGCTATTAGGGGCCACAACGAGAGCTTCAGTTTTAGCTGTATTTAACTGTAATATGTTGTTGGCCAACCAGGCTTTAATTGCTGACAGACAATTAAACAGCACAGTGAGATTGTCAGTTTTGTCAAGGTTGAAAGAATAGTATAGCTGGAGATCATCTGCATACATGTAATATGACACACTTTCAAACTTGCTGATGATGTCTCTCAGGGGCAGCATATAAAGTGCAAACAAAATAGGTCCTAAGACTGACCCCTGAGGCACGCCACAAGACAGGGGGGCAAACATTGACATGAAAGAACCTATAGCTACATAAAAGGATCTACCTGAGAGGTATGATGTGAACCAGTGTAGGGCACTACATGAGAGGCCTACATGGCTAATAAGCCTCTCTAATAAAGTGCTGAGGTCAATAGTGTCAGAGGCTGCGCTAAGATCAAGCAGGACCAGGATAGAGCATTTACCACTGTCAGAAGCCATCAGGATGTCTTTAGATAGAAGAGCAGTTTCAGTAGAGTGCCTCGGACGGTAACCAGATTTAAAATGATCCAAAATATTATTTTTAATGAAAGGAATTTCTTCCTTTTTTGAAATAGGTCTAAAATTGTTTGTAATAGAGGGGTCGAGATTGGGTTTTTTTTAAGGAGAGGCTGAACAACTGCTTTTTCAAAATCGTAGGGGAAACAGCCGGAGACCAACAAACGTGAAAATATAACACATTTACCAGCTGGACAGTCAGAGGTGAACGAAGAATACAACCATGATCAATCACAACCAACTCTTCAGAGCCAACACAGTCAATTTGGAGTCCAAAAGTGAAAACCAGGTCCAGGGTGTTACCCTTAATGTGTGTAGGGCAACGGACATGCTGAGAGAAGTTAAAGACTTCAGTAATGTTTAAAACTTTTACATCCTCAACTTTTACACCTCAACATACCACTGAGGCGCCGATTTCCAGCAACTTTAAACGATCACACACAATAACTATGCACTATAAACACCAAAAGACACAAACAAAAACAAATACAGAAACAGCATAAACGGCAAAGGTGGGTAATTAATGTATTAGAACCCCATCTTATACTGGAGAAGTGCTGTCGTTGCATCCAGCGAAGTCAGACTCGCAGAACAACGCTGTCTGCAATGCTGAAACAATACAGAAGCTCACCCTTGTAACCAGTGAATTTCAACAATTTCTGGAACATTCTTATTAATTGTGATTTCTTTACAGCAAGTATCTGAAAGGCTGTGCAGAGTGTAGTAAAGCAAAGCAGACTACAGGAGAGCAGGGAATGGAAAGATTGAGAAGAGCGATTTGATTTCGAGTATCAAGGTAGCGGTTAAATTAAATATAAAATGTAAAGGTTATATTTTATATTGTAGCTATAGATCTAAATAGTCACATATATAGATATTTACACTAACAATTAAAGTATTCACTTAATATTTACTGAAGCCAAATTAAATAACTTGTCTTTGTCATTGTCAGCTTTCCTCTGTTTCAATGTGACAAAGATGCAAAACCAAAATACTACTTTTTCCCACCCCTAAAACCATTGCGCTTACCTGACTGGAACACATAGCGAGCCAAGCCTTGCATGAGTTCAGCTGGCCAAGTTGGTGGTGCTGTCTCTCCCATCTCTCTTTTAAGTCTAAACGTGAGCTCAAAACCAAACCCACTGGGTCCATCAGGCCCTGTGAATCTGGTACACACAAATTAAATTATTGCTATTAAACATGCAAGTTGTTAAAATGCTGATGCTGTCTAGAGTAAAAACCTGTCTATGCATTGATACAGGCATACCTACAATGGTTTGTACAGATACGGTTTTAGATAGTGTTAAATTACTCAAACAAACAAAAAACTCAAGTACGCTCTTCATTTAGTCCATCAAAGATTTTGAAATCCCCCTAACTTCTGGACCACAGGAAGTCAAGTTAGTGTACTTACTCATGAACCCTGTTATCCCCATACAGGTCACTCAGCCCAAAGCTGACATAGTGCCAATGCTCCTGGATGTCCTGAGCTGGACAGCCCATATTCCTATACATACTAATGTAGTCTAATGGGTCGGGCCCCCCTAACCTGCGGGAAGCATTAAATAAAATCATCAGCCGTGTTTTTATTGTTATTCGACAGCAGTTACTCTTCAGAACAACTAAGTTAGGTGACGCTATAGATTGATGGCTTAACTTGGTGGCACAAACTCGTACAGAAACAATGATGTATATTTTGATTAAGCTGGTTTAGTTTGATACTGATTCATCTGACACCCCGAAATATAGTACCAATCACTTATACTGAGGCCCCTGGGTGTAAACCAGTAGGCTGCAACATTAGCTTGGCAGCTTAGCTAGCTACGTAGCTGTTTGCTAAACGACTAAGGCTAGTCATAACAACAGAAGGTTCTTGCACAATCTTAGTACCTAGACGTGTGTCAGAGCAGCAACAACAGAACAGACTACCTACCAATATTTAACAATGGCTGTAACTTGAAGCGGGTTAGCCTGCTCGGGATAAAGTCGCCGACATTCCCCGTAGATAGCCTGGAGTCCAGGAGGAAACAGCCCATGGGCTTGAGCACCACTGGTAGGCCGTACCTTATCCATGCCACAGCCTCGGACAAATCTTTTTAATCAGTAAGAATTTGAGAGAATGCAAGTATCACCTATGCACAGTTCAACAAACAGAAGCTAAATAAATCACAAGGGATTCACAATAGTAAAGTTATTTAACTCTAACAGATTTTACACTACTCGTTGTGCTAAACACAGCTGGAAACCAGCCTGTTGCTCATCCTCTTCAAACAAACTACATAACCATTTGGTGGCTGCAACTCCTGACGTCACTGGTGATGTTCACTAATAGCCAATTGGAAAGGAGATGTAAGTAGTGTGGATTTCTATAGCATTATGATTGGTTAACACACTGTCAATCACTAAATAGGAAGCTTTGATTGAAAGGCCGGGTCCTGAAAGTTTTTCAGGGGCCAAATGATGGATGGATGGGGCAAATGGGTCTAAAAGAAAACTGACGTAACAACTGGTAGAAAACGTATACGGCTACCAAAGTTGCAATGCTTTAATTCAGAAATACTCAACAGGATTCATTACACATTTACCTTACATACAATGTATACTATTATATCCCATTATAACAATGAGATTTAACTTGAAACACCTAAACACAGTAAACACTTCTTGAGTAAGAAGAAAACTAACTTTCCACCACTGTTACTCTTTTAATTGCATTGCATAACATTTTTGCTTTTCTGTCAACCAATGTAGTGTATTTAAGTGCAAGTAAGTTCATTAAAGAAAGTGTAATATGTAAGGGCCCCTTAAACCAGAAACCTACAGAGCCCCTGGCAATTAAGTTTTCAGAACACAATACATTTTCAGCCACCAGTTTATTGGTCGTTGTTTTAGTATACTCTATTGTAGGTTATATATCCATCGATTAACTGTCACCGCCTATCTTATTTGAGCCGTGGGGGGCTGGAGCCTATCCCAGCTATGGGGGCAGAGTTAACCACTTCACCACTGTGCTGCCCCTCTATTGTAGGTTGTGCTTTATGTAAAAATCCAACATGGCACTAATAAGTAGAACTAGGAACTAGAATATCAGGAATGTTGAAATAAAAATGCACATCAGAAGACACAATATATAAGATACATAAGATTTGATTTTATTACTTTTGCTTGGATATTTTTATCTTTGGGTCACAAATCAGAGATTTTACTGTATCCCAAAATTAAGGTATAGCCTAATGGTTTATTCAGTGAAAATGTTTTTTAAACACATATTAAATATGCTTTGCCACATGCTAATTGGGAAATACTAACATCATTAAGTGAGGAATATGGGTGCCTTTTTAACAGAAGTGTCCCAGAAAAAAGATACATAAGTGACTTCGATCACGTTCACACCACTAAATGCAAAAATAGAGGAATAATCTGAATATGTCTGTCAGGCAAGATGGTGTCAGGCATTTTTCACATATTATCTCTTCATGCCTTGATTTTTTTTATGCGTATAACCTTGTTTTATGCTACCGGGTAAGTTTCCATTTTACTTCACTCTATGACGCAATTGCAGCCACCTTCACATTGTAGTCATAGGTCTCAATATGGATGGTGCGGACTACAACTACTGCAAACCACTCCTGTGATATTGTTCCATCCACGTGGGAGATATGTATGAAAATTCAGCAATAAGTCCTTGTAGCTTTTTTCTTCTAACTGCAGTTTCAGAAGGGAATTTGGCCTGGGTTGTACATAGCCTAAAACATTTTAGTTCTGTCTAACATAGATTATCAGGAGGGTCTTTTGTATAATGCACAGCCCAGAAAACCTAGAATTACTTTGAGAAAAAAACATTACTTCAAAAGAACTGTGTTGAACCAGTGCTATGTACCAGTACCAGTACCTATGTACTACCAGTACTACTACTTAATCTATTGAAATTATTAACTCCTCTTATGAAACTTCTTATAATATTGTGTTTTATAATACAGTAGTGGCAACTTGAAATTCTGTTAGATTCAAATGATGTTGAAAAAAACGATGTTATAGATCAATTTATTAAACTGCAATCACCAGGGCACCCAAAACTATGTAGCATCGTAGCTCTTGTATTTCTAAAACTCTTTGCCATTTAATGCTCCCACTCTCCTTGTGAAGTTATACATGTTGCAAATGTTAAACAGTATTTGCAGTAGTTATATTTAATAAATTACATACGACAATAACTTACTTCAATTCACTTTATTGGCGATACATAATATACTTATAACCAACTTTAAAATAGTCAGAAACAGAAATGTCCTTGTTTTATTCACAAAAACATTGTAATATATTACACTCTTTCGAATTAACAAATTCTTGCCTGTTTGAATGTGTAGTAAACCTAAGACATGCTTTAATTAATTACCATCACAATGTATTAATGGTTTCTCATGGTGTTGTACACTGCAGCTGACAAACTAGTACCATGCCAAAAGAACTGAGCCCATAGATGACATCTGAAGACGCCACCATCTATGGAATTCAGTTCTCATAGTAGAGTACTTATAAAAATTTGGTTCGTAAGAGACTCTTGAGCCTTTGATGGCTTAATCATTTTACACAACTCAGCTTATTGCCTAAGTGTTAATGAAATAAAACCAAAATAACACAGTCTATACCCAACAAAGCATTGTAAAACTACTGAAATAAAAACAAATACAATATACAAGTTGTTATATATCGTATATAAAATACAGAGGAGTGTACTGACGTTAAGCCACACATGACAATTCTTAAGAAAAGTAGGGTGATGATGAGATAATAACATAAGCTCTACTTCTTTAATTGAAAGATTGAGCAACAGGGACTTAGAAGTGACTAAAGATGATTATGAAACAGTGATCACTAATAAGTGGCTTTTGTATTATTATGCAGTCAGTTTGATAACATTTTCATTAGCAAAGGCAAATTGGAAAAGTGAAATTAACCTAAAGCGGAAAACAAACCTTGAAAATGTAGCTATGATTAAATGGATCTGCATGGTTTAGACAAAGTCTATGGAGAGTTTCGACGTCATCTAAAGAATCCAATCATCTTCTAAACCTAAGTACTCCTGGAAATGTTTCACAACTACTAAAACAAAAGTTTGTCCACTGGGCTGATGGGCTGAATCAGATAGTGCTCTGGTCAAGACATGAAGTGAGTCATAAATTATAGCTGTACACTCCCAGGAAAAGAACTTTGGGACACTGTGATTACGGACATACAGTTCAATGTATCTTTGAACCCTCCAAAATAAGTTTAGTATTAACTAACCTCTGATGTACTACATGATCTCTTCATTCAACTAAAAAACACCTGACTCAAGGCCTGGAGTCAATATTGACAATGACAGTACAATGAGATAATTTCTCAATGTTATCTCAGTCACAGTGGTCTACTCACTATGAGTGAACATTCTTCTAGGATATGTGTAACGCAGTACATTGAACTTTCTGAGGAAGGCCACACCTGAACACGTTCAGGAAACTCCTATCTTTCCGGCAGTTGGACTGGGAAACAACCGGTTCTACTGCCTGTTACTAGATGAGCGATCCCCATTTGAGTATTAACCCAGTCTTAAATCCTGTACTTTTTTTTTTAACATGTCATATTCAAAGATCTTATTAATATAGTACAGCAGCATTAACATCATAAAGTGCTGGAGCTCAAAAAATGTGGAAGCTGCTATTTCTGAGAACTCTATTTTACCTATTTCAAAATCTAAATTCACAACTTTAAACTGATTTCTATAGGTATACAAAATCAAATGTGTCCCATTTAGTTTTTCAAACCAATCATCATTTGGCCTGTTTGAGATACATTTCTGACCATATACTTACCATGGTAATTGTTGAAGATTTTCTTTCACACTCGTGGATGAATCAGAAATGCATCTCCTTATAGAGGCCTTCCAGCTCTGTGCTCTTACAGAGTCAATCTCTCAGCAGTCCCATCTCAATTAAAAGATGTTTTAATGTTGAATCAGCAGCTAGCCTTTCCAAACTGAATGGGTACAGAGTAAGCCATCCCTCCCCCAGTCACGTCAACTTCTGCTCGCTCTCCCATGTCCTCCAAGTCCCAAGGAAGGATACAGCATACTGGCTGACATTCAGAGCAAAGAATCTTAAATACCACTACCTTTCACATAACACATCAGCCTCCCTCCCTCTTCTCTATCTGTTTTTCATACACTCCCTCTGTACGGTAAGCCTGACAGTCACTTCCCAGTAAGAAGGAAACAGTGGGAGTGAACAGCACGCCCCCTCACAGTGAATCAACACATAATAGTTTCTGAGGAAAACCATCTGACTAGCCCTGCCCCCTGTTCCCATAAAGTAAGCAGGGGAAAGGCTGTGTCTATTGAAGGAACCAGGAATTCCCCCACAAGCCATGAACAGCTGTCAAGATGAGAGATGATGACGAAGCGGACACACTGGAAGTTTGCCAGTTAGGCATATGCAAACAGAAATTGTCTGAGGTGTTGAGCGTGTGCGTAACTGTAAAATAACATTACAGTATATTGACATTATATGTAATTGGAAATTCTGTGCTCACAGTGTAGGTGTCAATGTGCACTGTCATGTTTGAGCTGGTGACACAGTTTTCTAGAGAACAGTTTTATCTTTTTCCAAGCATTATTTATCAGCAGGGTAGTGTGTACTACTTGCGTCACAAGCATGTTTAGGATGACACTCATTCATGGGAGTATGTGTGTACCTGGAGTAATTTATTCCTGGGAGGACTAATAGAGCTGCATTTGATAACAGACTTCCACAAATAACTTTTATTTGATCTCTGGTCGTAGTCAAATATTACAGTGATGAGGTCAGATGAACACTAGGTCAGCAGGGTAAAACCATAATTTTTTGATAAGGTAGCAGAACTCATTTTCAAACAGTTTCATTGTTTAATGACCATGTTGAAAACCCCGCATGTTCACTCATCCCCTTTATCTAATCATTCCAAATACCAGGCACTTGTCTGGACTTGGTGTATACTTCCTCAGAAAAAGCCCTGACAGATTTATTAAATGGATTTCCTTGGTCGGGACAAAAAGGGGATTCCAGGTTGGGTTGAAAGAATTAACAGAATAGCTTCCTTCATGTAGGGATGCATATCTGCACGTTTCCCAGCGTGTGCTCATATTGTGTCAGGACTCTTTTTTTGAAGATTCTGTGGTGAATTTCAGTGAATATAGAAATTGACAAACTTAACAAAAGCCATTACTAGAATGACAGGTACAGAGACCCCATACAAACCCATCATTGATGTGCAGTGACTGTAGAATCCACTTTCAAACTACATCCTTGGGCTGGTGGGATAAGTTGCAATTGACATTTTGCGCTGGACTTCAGAAACAAGCCTGGCTTTCATGCTGCTGTTTGAACACTGGGGAAAATCACTCGCATAGGTCACTGAGCCCATTTCCTTTTTTTCCTCCCCATGCATCCAAAGACCTGTAACAGCCCCTTTCAACTGCACTTGAGTTACTGGCAGACATATTCAAATTTCTATAGAGGAAGTAAAGGAAGCAAATGAGAGATGAAATGGCTTTTTTCCCCCCCTAATCACAACTTTTTTATTTACCACTGTTGCGCTTGTGTATTATATTTCATACAGATTTTTTTTTTTTTTTTTACCTTTTTTTAATTATTAAACGGATTCATTATCAGTTATCGGTGTCGGCATTCAGGAGCCCTTTGCTGTTTTAAAACGAAGGGCTACTATATGCCTCTGAAGTCCCTCTTCCCCATCCCACAGGTGATCCACAGAGAAAATACCCTTCTGCTCCACAAAATTCTTAAACAGGTGTAGTCCACCACCTACTCCAAAGTAATGGGATTTGGTGGCCAGGTAGACAAGTCCATCTGGTGCCAGCAGTTTGTGGAGGGTCTCATGTAGCACAGAGTAGTAAGCTGTGTTGTAGATGGTTTCTGAGGTAAATATAATATCATATTTTGGTGGTGGATCTGTCTGTAGAACCAAAGCAAGAAAAGTGCTCCAGTCACCTGAGAAAAAACAACACTTGGGTAGTAATGGGTGCTGGGATAGGTCTACGGCTCTTTTCTTGGGAGGTGGGCTGCAATCTGTTAACTCCTCTCTGTCTTTCGTCATTTCACAATCAGCTTCCTTCTCTGTTTTTCCCTTTCCCCTCCCTTCTTTGTCATTTTTACTGTCTGCTTCATCATCGGTTTGGCAGTTTAATATTACATTTGGCACTGTTAGCTGTTCAATAACAGTACTGTTATAATCTTGAAAGTGGACTTGCCTGGCTCGTCTCTTTAGGGCCAATATTCCCAACAACCCAGCACCACAGCCCAAATCTAAAACTGCCTTCCCCCCAAAGGTCGCTTCCTGTTTCTCAATCAGCTCCAGAAGGTCATAAGTGCACTCCCACACCTTCAGCCCTCCCTCATACACGCCAGAGATGAGATCAGACTTCTGCTCAGCAGAGAGGGAGAAAATTCTCTCCCAATCCTCCCTCTCAGAGGCTGTCTTCTCAAAAACGGTCTCATTGAGGAAGTGGAGAGGAGGAAGGGTTCCGATAGAAACTGTTTCAAAGACAGCATCCACTGGCAGGAACTGAAGGTCAGATGGTGGAAGGTGCTTTTTGGCCTCTTTTACTGGCTCTGCTGGTTTAGTAGTGTCATCTGTCTGAAAAATAAAAGCCAGTATGCATGGTTAGGGAACAGCAATACACAATATTACATGTAAACTTAAAATGATCATGGGACCTCTGGTTCTTCATAGGAATTAACAATGAAATGTGTATGTTCTAAATGTGCTGCATTAGAATCCCAGCCAGGTTAAGGCCGGTTTCCAGCCAGTTCTGAGTTTACACCATTGCCATGTTGCCTGACTGGGGGTGTCAAGTAGCACAAACGGGGATTTTCTTAGGGGCAGGGGCTGAAATTTCTATGAGTATAGAGCTGTTTTCCATTAATATAATATTCAAAATACATACACTGAAGTACAGTGAAAAAATGCAAAGCTAATATGGTTTCACAACATAAAATTTCACTTGGGTGACATGACATCTGCCGATGAAATTACAAGTTTTGATGTCAAATGAAGCAGATGCCGTGGGATCATTGTGGATGTTGAAATTGACAAATGAGAGCTAAGACAAGAGTTACAAATCAGCCATGTCATTAGCTGCAAACATTGTTGGCTGATTAGTCACACTCACCACAGTACAACAGACTATATAAAATGAGTGTGTTGAACGCCTTTTTGTCATGCTTTGAACAAAAGTCATAACAATAACAACTTAAAGTCTACTGTCAGTATGGCCTAATTTCTGCTATGACTCTTTATTGACATGTCTGTGTCTCTATGACGTCAAGGCTCATGGGCAAACAGGCCGTCAACCTACACTCTCTTGTAAATTGCACCTGAAAGAAATAGGAGTTTCATTGTTAACTGTGATGGAATGACTTACACAGGGGAAATTAGTCAATTCGATAATCTGCATATGAGTTAAGTGTGTGTGTGTGTGAAGGCGTGTGCCCCTCTGGTCAACTCTAAATGCTTAGACTTTGCAGGAAAAGAAGTCTTTATATTTTTATACAACAATATGATTCTATGATTTATTATAAAGTCCAGTCTATATGTATATAAAATCAAAATTTTGGAATTGTACAACTTTTATGAATTCATGCAAAGTAAATCAAAAATCCACATTTCCCTTATTTAATAAGCATAAGCATGTTTATTTGTTTGGCCAGCTTAGTTCCTATTTATTTATATATTTGTGTAATCTAGTGTATGGGTCAATAATGTGCTTTCATGTTCAGTTATTTATTTTTTCTGGTTTAAAACTGGCCAAACATTACCTGTCCTTGGACCATTTGTATTATAATAAAGATGAATAACATGGTGTTAGTCCTTTAAAAAATAAAACAGATTTTTAACAAAATAGCGTTAAATCAAAAAAGCAAATCCAACAAATCAGGTCAGAGAACACGAGTGCAACGTTACCTTTGTTTAATCTACCATAACATCGAATATAATATTAGTGAGTAAACGTCACTCACAGATTGAGCAGCACTGTCTTTCTCTCCACCTTGGGAATAATTTCCATCAATGTTGCCCGTGTGTGTAGTTTGTGCTGGAACATCAAAATTAAAACAAAATGACATGATGCTTGTCTACAACGCTTGTCACCACATGGCGAATCGACGTCTTTCTCTTCGTCGTGGTCTTCCTATTTTCTTCTTTGGGTTAAATGGCGTGTGGCAAACCAGTTTACAGGTGCATTACCGCCACCTACTGAAAGTAAGATGTACATCGCATAACATGTACATCACATACAGTAAATTAAAGACCATTAACCTTCAACGTTGCCTTCTTTCCCAGCACATTCCCCAGTGTAGTTTTCTTCTTCTTTTAAATTTAAATATTTTATTGACAATTTTCAAATTACATATATGCCATAACATAGACACATGTTTACAACAGTTATATAACAGTTGTTAAAACTTTTTTTAGCATTTATGTTTTCATACATAACGAAACGTGTGAATATATATTTATGAATATAAAAGTTACCGAACAAAATAGTACATTATCGACATATGAAAAACTGGCATCTAAGAGGCCAAACAGTACATTTTTTTACAAACTAACCAAACCTTTCTTTGAATCCACATCGTGATACTTCTTATTAATTAACTAAATATGTTTTTTAAAGATCTACAATACAATACATAAAAACACTCAAGTCAATGTATTAATTCCTGACTCGCAATACCATAATCCCTTCCGGTTTTTTAGAGCGCATGCGCACTACCTTAAATTGGGATTTAACTGTCAGTGATACCGATTCTGCTTTTCTTCCTTAACATGTGGCAATAATCCCGTTGTTCCTTTTGTTTGTGAATGTCGAAGAAAAGGGTGGTCTCAGCAATATTTTTTGCCCTAATAGATCAGTGAGTATTGCCTAAAATAAATCCAAAATGTTGGTAACTATCAGAGTATGAGCCGCAGCAGTTGGATAACTGAATAGGTGAACACTGTTTGGTACTCAAGCAAAAGGGATTTTGTAACAACATTCAGTGGTTCGTGAATAATGCGAATACTAACTGTTAAGGTTTCGTGAGGCAAGAACTGTAGCTAATTGTTTTACAGTGGTCGTTGATTGTTCGCGTCATTGCCTGATATTGTAGTTAAAGCTAAACGCTGCTGCTGTTGCTGTTGGTGCTGCTGCTGTTCGTGCTGCTGCAAACCAAAATCAACCCCACTCCCGATCACTGCCCCTATAGCATCAGGTAGCCGCTAAGTGTTCAATCCCCACCCTGTTTGGAATGCAGCAAAACAAGATTATGTCTTTTCAGGCTTTTAACATGTCGTACTCATGTGAGCCAGCCCATTTGAACATTGTAAACGTCTGGGAACACAGCTTTATCTGATGAAGTTTAAGAGTGAGTTTTCACAGGTTTATATGGCGAGGTGTTTAAACAACATAACTGCCAATAAAAACAAGTCGGCTGCATCTCAAATTCAGCACGTGGTAAGTTTGAAATAATTCACTAGATTAGAGCTGAAGGGTTGGTCTATCAACATGTACTTTCCAACTAAAATAGCAAAGATAGCAATGCTATAGCTTCTAATTTATATTTTAAAAAAAGTACAGCTTTTGTGTGTCTTTGTTGAATAACTTTGGGTCTGGGATTATTGTTTCTATAAAACAAGCGGGTTAGGTGAATTGAGGACATTGAAATGGACATTTCTTAAAACAAATTTAGCAAAAATATTAACCCAAAATCAGTGTATTATTAAGGGTATCGTATCATAACACACTGATAATAATAATCATAAGAAAGATAATTGTAGTTCTTGTAGTTGTAGTTGTTGATTTGTAGTCAAAATTATTCCTGCATTCTCTTATTTGTACAGTGATGTATTTAAGATGCAGTTAGTGTGACAACTGGACAAAATGGGAGACATGTTTTCAAGATTCATGTCTCTGTTAGCTATTTAGGGCGTGAAGGTAAATTCTTAATTTTTCTTGTAGGTTTGTGCATATCACAGATGCAGGATGCGGTGGTGTCCCACTTCTGTGCTCCACCTACTGCGCTCTTTGCGTTTACGGTCATGTACCAGGAGAGGAAGGAACAAACTGCCTCCATGGATTAAGGAAATGTGGTCTTACATGAAACTGCTTGTGCAGTCACTTTACTTTAATTCCCTCACCGACTCAGATGTGGTCTTTGACTCAATCTTTGAACCAGTGTTTTGGACAGTTGATTATGTGACCCGCTGGTTTGGCTTGGTGAGCGCATGTTTATCTGTGTGCTATTTTATTTTATTGCAGGAAGGTTATTAGTACTTGTCTTAAGAAAGCTCTTACTCTGTTTTTGTAAGGTTTTCGTTTGTCTTGTGGTGATACTGACCAGCTCCATCTTGGGGATAGCTTATCTGGTCTTATTGCCTCTGATCCTCAACACATACTCCCCTCCATGGATTGCTTGGCACATTTGTTATGGACATTGGAACCTCATCATGATTGTTTTTCATTACTACAAGGCAGCCAAGACCTCTCCTGGTTGGCCCCCAACAGTAAGATCTCATCTTTTACTTTAATGCAGAACCAAAGAGCTTTAATCGTCTTGTTTCATAACAGCTAATGCAGCAATGTTTTCTTACAGGAAAAAAATGAAACTCCATTTGTGTCAGTGTGCAAAAAATGCATCATAGCCAAACCAGCAAGAGCCCATCACTGTGGTATCTGTAACAGGTGAGTCAACATCATAATATTTTTACAGTGAATCATGGACTAACAGGGGAATTTCAAGTTATCAAGCCTTTGTTTAAGTTTGGAAAAACTTAACTTGATATCAAAATGAATCTTTTTCTTTTTCTTTTTCAGGTGCATTCTAAAAATGGATCACCATTGTCGTATCCTTATGCTAACATTATGTGCTAACATTATTTCAATTTTGTTTTTAATTTTGTTACAGAAATCTTATATTGCGACCACGAAGAGAGTGTTGTTTTCCTTAATGTCAGCATCTCAGCCTGGTTGAATAACTGTGTGGGTCATTTTAACCACCGTTACTTCTTTTCTTTCTGTCTCTTCATGACCTTGGGCTGTGTTTACTGTAGCATTAGTGGTAGAAACCTGTTCCTAGATGCATACAATGCTCTTGAGGTAAGATTCTCAGACTTGCATCAGACTGTAGGACTGCTTTTGCTAGAACGCCTGTCTGGCGTTTTGCTCTTGTATGAGTTGTTAGGTTTGGTTTATTATCTATTCTCCATGTCTGGTGTTTTTTCTCTGTGTCTTGTTGCAGTGTTTGTTACTGACACTGCCTTGTTTCTGTCTTTAACACTTGGGATTGTATATGTGGGCTGTTCCATTAGCGCTTTAAGCATTTGGATATGGAAAAGCCAGGGGTACAAGTAACAGGGATGGGACTTCTTATAGGCCTTCTCCCCCCTGGTCAGGTACAGTTTTAAAATGCACAACAACATGATTACATTTATCATTGTCTCTTATCCGTTCGTTTTGTAAATATGTGCCCTTCTTGTTTTATTTAAGACCACCTATCAGACCCCTGCACCATCATACACCTTTAAGGATAAGATGATTCATAAGAGCATCATCTACATGTGGGTGCTTACCAGGTAAAATATACATTTCATTTTATTTTTTTCCCACATAAGACCTTGACTAATGTTAGCCAAGTCTATGCTATGACATTTTGTGTATGTAGTGGGTTCAGACTGGAAAAGTGACATAATGAAGCACACTCGTAGATATCGGTATGCATAATAAATCTGCTTTAATATTTAAGTGCATTGTTGAAAATGCCTTTGTCCCACAATGTAATTCACAAAGAAAGTGGAAAAACCGTTACTGCAGCAAAACAAACAAATTTTATTTTTTTATTGCAGTTGGTAGGAAAGTGGGTCCAGGAAGACTTCAGAAATCAATTGTTTAAATATCAAATCGTTGAAAAGTAATTTGGTTCTAAAAATTTTTAAGCCCTTCAGATGATCACTTTTTTGCAAGCCCAAAACTCAATAGAGGGAACCCAAATAAACAAATGACAAAAAAAATTACACTTGTTCATTACTTTATTAGGGAACAGGGATCTTAAAAACACAGCTTTGTACTAGATGTGTTTCATGGCTCAAACAAAGGAGATCTCTGAAGGCTTTGGAAGAAGAGTTGTTTAACAGAATGGGAATGGTAACAAAAAAGTCTGCACTCAACTCAGTTGACTGTCAGGCAGTTTGTGAACAACTGGAGGACAATAAGTGCCGCTGTTACCCTCCCTAGGAGTGGTTGACCAACAAAGATCAACCTGAGAACAAGGTGTGTATTAGTTTGGGAGGAGATGAGGAAAACCTTTACAAAACCAAAGGCGTTTCTTTCAGTGACTAATTTTAAGGTTTGTGAGGTCATCGTTAAGAGATCATTATATAACGATGGTATGCTTTGCAGATTTCGAGGTGTGGAAGCCATTCTCCCAAACTAACATCGCTGCCTGCCTGCCTTTTGTTTATTTTTCTGCATGTAGACAAGCTGGGAGGCTGATTGAAAGCTTAGTGTGGACTAATGAGACCAATGTAAACATTTTTGCTAGAATGACAGTTGTTTATTTGGCAACAACTAAACACACCATCCCAGAATACAGAGGGACCCTTATCCCATTTGTTAAACATAGTGGTAACATTATAAAGATTTGGGCTATGCTGACCCTGTACCAGGATAGTTTGCTATCATTGATATAAATTCGGAGTCGTGCAAGCAAATTCTACAGGAAAATGTTGGATATCCACCTGTGAACTGAAGCTCAAGAGAAAGTAGATCATGCAGCAACCTGAAACATGCAAGTCATTCAAACAGAAAATGGTTCAAGCTGAAGAGATGTAATCTTTTGAGTTCTGACTGTTACTGTAGAACTCTATAGAGAGAACGGGCTAAAATCCTTCTAAGCTGATATGCAGGACTAATAAAAAGTTATGTAAAAGTAAAAATGTATAGTTATTGCTGCACTGTGATAATTTTGTATATAATTTTGTAATAAATACATTTTTTGTCTCACATATTTAATTGGGTTAATTTTATTTAGTTTTTTAAAACAGTCGAGTAGGCTCTTCTAATGTTATAAGAATAACATCCAACATGCTGCTATTATTTCCATACGGTTAACATCAGGATTTATAACGGTATTGGGACAATGTTGTCTTTTATAAAAATGTAATGTTTTTTTTTCTTCAGTACAGTGGGATTGGCCCTGGGAGCTTTGACTATTTGGCACGCAGTTCTTATATCTAGAGGAGAGACCAGCATAGAAAGACACATTAACAGCAAAGAAACAAAGCGAATGGCAAAATGGGGAAAGGTGAGCTTCTTAGACTTGCATTAAAATTGAAATAATTTAGGTTTTGATTTTTCAACTAAGAGAAACGTGGTCTTTTGGTGTGTATGGCAAGGATTTTTAAAAATGTAATAAAAAATTTATTTTTTAAATCTTTTTTGTCAGGTATACAGAAACCCTTTCAACTATGGCAAGATGAATAACTGGAAAATCTTCTTTGGTGTGGAGAAGAAAAGGTGTGTTTTACCTTTTGTAGACATTTCTGTTAAGGTACCCATCTATAAACTATCTGCCCTGTACTTATTGTCACCGCCTGTTTTGCTTAATCTTTTGTTCTTAGTCACTGGGTTACACGTGTTCTCCTCCCCTCTGGACACACCCCTCATGGTGATGGTTTGACATGGGACACATTCCCAGTCAAAAAGGACTTGATACCTGTATGACAGACTCCAGGCCTAGTTGCAGCCTACTTTCAGCAGTCTTTACTGTGTCCAAGCCATTCTTGTCCTTTGATTTGGTTGGGTGAAAGGATCCTTGCATGGTGGCTCCATACAACTGAAAATATGGGGTCATGTCAACCTCCAATACCTCAAATATTTGCTGTGGCATTTCTCATGTTTCAATGGTCTATATTTTTCAGGACTGAAAAGGCGACGATTAAAGAGTGGCTTGTTGCCCACTAGGTTTGACTTACAAACTGGTCTTACTTGATTCTAAGCATTCAGTTTACAATGGGTTATTGTTTATACGAGTCACATGCACCGACTGACATATCATTGGACTGAACAAAAATTATGATTTATTTTTGGAAAAAACATTTTCTTTCCTGCCCAAGGAAATTTTTATTTTAAAGAATATTTCACAGTCTAAAACAGTGTTGGGACACAATGTTTATGTCACCATCTCCACCTCTCTATCCCATTTGCACACTCTAATCCAATATTATTATCTGATTTGAATTGCAGTACCATGATAACATGCTATTTATCTGTATTTATTTTTTACCTGTTACATTAATAAATCTTTATATCTTGTTTAAATTGTTGTACACTTTCTTATGAGTTAGGAGGGATAATTGTTACACACACACATATACACATATCATTTTTCTTTAAAGTTAAGCTTAAATGATATATTTTGATTGTGGAATTTCTACATAGGCAAGGGAGCCTTCACAACCTATTGTATAACTTTTAATCATAATCACTATTATAAATAAATTGAGCAGACACACTGCAGCGTTAATTCATAGTGCTTATGCCAACAGCTCAGTGACATGCATAATTGTGGTGCATGCCAGATTTTTGTCTTTATTTTTTACAACTTGGAAAAAGGTTCACGGACATCCAGGAACGTTGTCATTATGCAAGGAGAAAGAAATTCTACTTGTGCCCCCAATGGTGCATTTGTTTTCAAGTTCTCGCACATTATTAAATTTGAGTGTAACATTAGATCAAATAAGATATGAAAATTCACCCTTGGTGTAGAACATCATATTAAGGAACAAGAGTAATATTCTCTCATTAACAACTTATATGTGCTAGTGTTGGCAGAAAAGGTGAAATATTAAAGAAACAGTTTGACTGAAAAAGAAGATTTAGGGATGATGAAAATCTGATTATTATGATGATTATAATCTGATTCTAACCCTCTTTCACCCTAACACTGCTGAAACATGTTACTGTTTTTGAGAAACCAAATATTTCTGTGGTTTAAAAAACATCAGTTAAATACAATTAGATGTAATTTTCATTTCACTAGTAATTCTGGAAGTGCAGCCATTTGCTTCTGTGTTGTGTTACACTGGAAGGTTGATTTTTACAAATGATAAAACTAATTGTTAACTCAGGTTGCACTTGCAGGGACTGAAAGTAACTACAGTGGCCTAAACTCTATATATAAAACACTGCTTTTTTATCAATGACCGGATCAAATGTAACACTTGGCTATGCTAACTCTTCATTTTTATTGAGGGTGCATTTCTCTTACAGCAGCCAAACAAACACTGACGGTTGGCTTTGTAAAAGATTAATCAAGTATTACACTATACCCTGAGCAACAAAATTAATGCCTGACTTTTACACATTAACGCACGACCAATCTGACACAGCCCCACAGCAAATGTGTTTCACTATGTGCAAAGGTGGTAGAAGTAAACTCAAAATTCAGGTAAAGGTACCAAGATTACTAGGTACCAATTTTACCTAAAGTACAAAAGTAAAAGTACTCTACTAAGATAACAACATATTTTTAACAATACTGATTATGGTTGTTAACAAAAAACATGAACAGTGATTAATAAAATGGAAAGGTGGAGCTGATTTTTTACCCTCAGGGATTGTTAATGTCATCAGTAATTATCACTTCATTAAATGTTATTATGTTATTAAATTTGTATTAAAAAATGTAACACATACATACATAATTACATACATTGTACATAATTATGTAATAATAATTATTAATTATTTAATTATGTATGGTACATATGTGCCAGGTATGTGGCAACTTTGTGGAAGTAGGCTCTTCTAAAAGTAAAGGGTAACCCTCCCCGGGCTTATTCATATATCTAAGTGTTTCCATTTTTACCCTTTCCTACACTATAAATATACTGTATCTATTGAAGGACAGGCTTTATAAAGTAAACAGAATGTTTGTGCCAAAATTGATTGTGTGGGATCAACTTGTTGCCAGATTAGGATCCAACATAATCGAAGTATAGAATTAAACTTGATAGTTAGAAATATGTTGGCAACAATGCATAACTAATAAAGTAAAAGCCTTAGATAGGTTATTCTCACCTTTTTTGTTTAAAATTTTAAATGTTAGAAAGAAATTTTTAAGATAGGCCTACATGAAAAATAACTAAAAGGTTGGTTTTGCTGGAGTGTATCACGGACATAGAGACATACACAGACACACAACCATTCAGACCTATGGGCAATTTAGAGTCGCCAATTAACCTAACATGCATGTCTTTGGACTGCTGGAGGAAACCGGAGTACCTGGAGGAAACTCACACAAACACGGGAGAACATGTAAACTCCACACAGAACCCCCACTTAACAATTGGAAACTTACATAACACATATTTTTGACACATTATCTCCCAATAACATTTAGAGTTTCATTTTTTTTATTGTTGTTTTTCACAAGCCTATGGGTAATTTACTATTATGAATTTGTACTTGTTTGCAACCTAAATTGTTAATTATTTCCAATGTGCAGTTTTATTCTGAAGGAGTCACGTGTCAGTCCATGCTCTTACTGTGGCTTATGACGCAGGGTAGAAAAATTGGTCTAAGCTGCGCATGCGTGCAGACTGAAGGATTTAATTACAGATCAGCACAAACGGATTGTGCGGTTGAGCCTCATTCAAAATGAAACGTAGGGAATACGGATGTTGATTGCATTTTTTTTTTTTTTTTTTTTGAGAATCTGTTGAGAAATTTTGGAGGCCAGACTGATTATTAGCCCGGAAGTCCAGTACAGACACAGTTTGTCAGTCAACCGGCTGATCATCGCATCAGGATCTAGTCATAACTTCACTTGGAAGCAAGTTCGGATGTGGCATGCAAATTGCAGACGAATGCATAATTTAGCAGACTGGATTTCCGGTAGGCAAAATGAATCAGTGCTATTGTTTTTGTAAATGCTGACAGGCTGTATCAAAAGGCCACGGAATGACAAAACTGCAAACTAATCACTATTTCAATGTCCCATCCCATCTGAAATATATATTTTAAATAAAAACATAGAGTATGCTGCATTTAAATGCTAAACATAAATTCTAGTACTGTAAAACGTTTTTTAACGTGTGAATTGATAATCACACTAAGGGTGGCATGAGGTATAGGCGCGTGTCACCGTCAGCTGGGAGTACACGTGACGTAAACATCGCGGCTTGTGTGACCTCACAGGAACAAGGAGTGCTGAGCTGTCATTATTCACTGTGGCTGCTGCCCATGTTAAGCACTTAATTTTACAAATATTCACTTTTTGTCATCATCAAATGTGCAATTTATAGCATTGGTAGTTCAATATAGGACAAAAATGATGATGAACCTATTGATAGACCAATGATTTCTGTTCTTGGTGTGGAATGTAGGGACAGTGATGGGAGGCTGTGTGGGGAGGAGTAGGACCGATGGACAAGGGAGTGCCCAAAGCTCGACAAGGAGCAAAAAATGTGGAGGTGAGAACCTTGAACACATTAGACTGCATCATGTCAGTTGTTAAATTATGCACATTCATTCACTCACACATTCAAGGCCAAGTAAATGCACAGAAGAACTGCTTTAGGCTGAAACACGATGTCCTTAAACCACCCACTGGGACTAAGCCAAACCTTGACGGGATATAACATGCAACCTAAAACAATGCTACATTTATGATCTCGTACAGTGATTTCTAGTCCCACCTCTGTTGTGTGGAAGTCTGAAAGCTTACTGCTGGTGAAGGTTTCAGGCATCATGGCTTAGTCGTGTGTCTAATCTGTGTTGAAGACCTGCCCTGATTAGAAAAGGACACAATGTTCAGTCCATTGCCTTTTAAAAAACTGCTCTGCACTGGACTGGATTGTTAATGCATTATGTATTGAGCTGCCGCAGCAGGGGCTCACCCTGAGAATTTGCATATCCAATTTTGACCTACTTGGTTACAATCATTCTTATTGACCTGCAGCAAAACATTGGAAGATGAAGAAAGAAAGACAGAAAGATAGAAAGACACCTGCAACAAAGACATGACCTCTAATATCATAGTCAAAGTCCAGCTATGTGGCTTTGTGAGATGCAGCATCTGAGGGTTAGATTTGCATTTATTAATAAGCAAAGCCCTCACGCAAAAGAATTATGTATTAGGCAGTTCACAGACAAACAGTAGCTTCTGCTTCAAACGCACTATAATAATCTGACAAGAGTTTATTGTCTGTTAATAGGTTTACCATGTCACCTTTGGGTATTTCTATCCTGTCTCTAAATAGAGATGATAGGATTACGTCTCCTGTGTACAGGCCCAACCTTCTGAATAGGGGACTCAACTTACTTGGCTCATATACAGAACCTCTTTCCATGAATTGATCTTATGGTATTGTGGGATTGTGGTGTTTGTTATTAGTAAGGATGCAATTGGAGGGAGTCTGGTCATTTGTAAGCTACTGGGTAAGGGTCACAATTGGTAACTGAGTTCTCAGTCTTAGACTGCACACCGTGGCAAACTGCACCAGGTGCTTGTCTCATCACGTTGTGTGGCATGTTGCAGAAAGCCGGTTGGACGCATCACAAGCTGACCTCTTCATCAGGGTTGTTCTCTGTAGCTCATTGTTTTGATGTACTTTTGATGTACAGTAGTTTGACTCACATCAAACATCAGAAACAGAAACTATGGGAGTACCTAACTCCAGGGAATACAATTACTATCATGCTCCAAATACACCCCTTAGGATCTTGCTGAAAAGTAAGTACAATCTATGTAGTGATTTTTTTTGTCTGGTGTGACAGAATGCTTTCATGTTTCAATGTTTCTGCTTTGTTGTGCCATAATTTACCTCAGAGGGTTTTTGTGTTGAGTGAAAGACTGTTGTGGCTGTGTTTGTTATTGTTTAATAGGTATTATTATGTATTTATGTGATTAGAGTCAAGCCCGTTCTTACAAAGCAGCACTTTGAAACAGTAATCCATGCCTTTGTTACCACCACATGGACTTTATCTTGGCGTAAGTCAGTCGTCAATCTCTCGTCTGCAGCTTGTCCAAAATGCTGCTGCACGTCTTTTAACCGGCACTCGAAAATATGATCATATTTCTCCCATTTTATCTTCATTTCACTGCCTGCCTGTGCAATTTAGGATCCATTTTAAATGTCTTTTTGTGCTTTTAAATGTTTAAATGGGGTTGCCCCGCTGTACCTCTCCGAGCTTCTGCACACGTTTCACAACGGAAGCTTAGATCAGCTAACCCGCTTCTTCTGAGTGTCCCAAAAATGAAACTTAAGCTCAGAGGAGACCGAGGTTTTTAGTAGCTGCTCCAAAACTGTGGAACGAGTTGCCCCTGCACATTAGACAGGCCTCATCTTTACCCGTTTTTAAATCCCTTCTTAAAAGCCACTTGTTTTCATCAGCCTTTTACACAGTTTGAGTTGTTGACATTATTTTATCTGTTTGTTGTATTATTCTGTCTGTTATTTATTGTTATCACATGTTTTATGCTATTGTATACTTCTTATTTATGGTCAACCTTAAGCGTTTAATAAATAAAGTTACAAGTTACAAGTATTTGCATCATTACCTTGTTTTAAACATTGTTGATATTATGGCCCTTTATTAAATTATGGACTCAATCATTAATCCAATAATGCTCTTTAGCGTTTTACATTTACGTCACAGGAATGTATTCAGTTCCTGCTTAGTTTTTTATATTTTTGGCATTGTCCTTGTCTTTTTTCACCTACCAAGAATGTTTAAGTTTAAAGAAAAAGGATCCATTGGCTTCATTTGAAATGGCTAAGCTTAGATTCTAGGTAGCTGGTCTTACAGCTGAGGACACATTGTCAGAGCTGATCTCTTTGTACACTGACACTCCACCAACAGCACGTTCATTGACTTACTCCAGCAATAAGATGGAAAAAAGCTTTTTTCATATGGTGCTGCTAATTACACCCACCTCACTCTATAGGCACCAAGTAACTACACCATAAAGATCTATACTGTGTAAACTGATCAAGTGTATTTTTTGGCTCATGGTTGTTCATTCAAACTTTAAAAATATCCCATGAGCCATCTGAAACAAAACCTTGGGCCTTGTCCTCATTGTTTTAAATTTTATTTCTATCTATATCTGTTGTGAGCACACATCTTGAATTAATTTGTTGTCACATCCCACTGGTGCTACAATTATTTCAGCGTACCTTCCTGAGATTGTAAAGCAGCTTGTTGAGTAAAAACTTTCAAACATGATATTTGCAATTGTTTGGCCGATATGCTAGCACACTTTGAACCTTTGCAGCTGCCTGTATATAACAAAAGATGTGAAGAGTATTTGTGCAGACACTATTTGTCACAGACACTTGATTAGAAGCAAATACACTACAATATAAAGTTTATTTATTATTTACAAAATGTGAAAAAGCTGAACTGATATGAACTTTGGCTTTTACTACTGATGCACAAATTATAGATGTGTGAACTATATACGAAAAATATACATCTGAATTACTCTCTGTTTTGTGCTGCAGATTAAATCATAAAAACCTGCTCCTGAGTGCTTGCCCACTGACAGCGAGTCATGTGTCATGTGTCAGCACCACAATGACCTGAAGCATTGACCTTAGACAACATTAAAATGGCTTCATTCTCTGACTTTACTTGAGTGTCCAAGCCAGAGCCAGTAGAACATTTCTAGATAGAAATAAAGATGGAACAGTTTTATACAGTTTTTGGTCATGATTTATAATACATTTGCAAAACTATATAAAAACATGTATGTTCTTTGTCATTTTGGATTTTTGAGTTTGGACTGCTGTGCTAAAATAGCTAATTTATTAAAATAAAATATACAATACTAAGTAAAGAATTTTGAATATTTCATGAAACCTTTATATATATGTATATAGTGGACAAGTTGAAAATGTGATAATGTAATGATTGATTTGTATTGTGCCTGCTGTATAATGTATTTGTGTAGAGAAACACAAGTTTCTATTTCTTTGCCTGCTGTGGTAGATTCACTCTACCACTGTCTGCTGAGGGAGATGTGTGTGTTTTGCTGCCTTTCATTGGCCGAAGAGTGCTCATCTGTCCAACCAATGCATTTTGGAATAGGGGAAGAGACTATAAATCCTGTTATGTGGAACCTGATTACTGCCTATAATCCTCTACTGCATACTTGTGTGTGTGAGTGTATGTTAGTGCACATGTATGTGTTGCCTGCCACTGCAGTAATCCACAACACTATAAATAATCGCTTTGATTTTCCTCTCTCTGGGAATCAAATTGACTTTTCTTGGTATACTGATATACTAGCTATACCTGAGCTAAAACACTGGCTGTAGGTGGATATAATTACTAGTTTCATGCGTTGTTTGGAGTTGAGCAGGTGCCTGAATTGTAAAACTTAAATTTATTCATTGAAGTGTTTTGTAAAACAGTGTTTTGTAATTTTATTTTGCTGCACTTGCCACCTGAGCAAACCTGGCAAAAATATGAAAGTTCACAGAGTAATACTATCATACACTTTTCCTGCCTTATAGTCCATTATTTATTAAACTGCATTATGTTTTACATGTTGATGTCTGTCTTTTTATCAAAATGAGCTCCACCGTCTTTTATTTATTTATTTATTTTTTAGGACGTAATGAACCCCTCAAGAAGGAGCGTCCAAAATGGAAGAGTGAGTACCCGATGACAGAGGGCCAGCTGAGGAGTAAAAGGGACGAGTTTTGGGATACAGCTCCAGCCTTTGATGGACGCAAAGAGATCTGGGATGCACTCCGAGCAGCAGCCTTAGCTGCAGAGTGCAATGACCTGGAGCTAGCACAGGCTATAGTGGATGGAGCCTGCATTACTCTGCCACACGGTATGAAGCCATTCGACATGCACGTGAACACACATATGCCTTCTCAGATATGAAAATGTGCAACTGTAAGCTGTACAAGTCCTGGAACCTCCAGCACAAATGTCAAAGGACAGAGTGCAGAATCCTATGCATCAGTTGTTCAGAGATTACAACTGTAACAGTTACATAATAGTTGCAGTGTAAATGTAAATGTTATGGCCTCATAATTTCCCTGGTTTTTTGACAAAGAAAGGATTTATGTATCAGGGCTAAAATCTGTTGCTGTTCCTGACTGGTTGTTTATGTAGGTCATTTCTGCCTCTCCAGGCTCACTCACCGAGAGTTATGACGAACTAGGAAACCGGTACCAGCTCCCAGCGTACACTTTGGCTCCACCTGTAAACCTCATCTCTGAAACATCCAGTGAGACCAGGGTTTCTGAATCCACACAAAAGGCTGCCCAGGCCCCTCCATGCAGACAGGAGTTCCAGCTGCGAGTGCGATTGTCAACGGGTAAAAACATCCAGCATGGATACAATATATAGTATACAATATGACATTTAAATCCAAAAACTTACAAATTCATGCACTTTCCCTTCTGGTTGTTTCTTTGTGGTTATATTAGGAAAGGATGTGCGTCTGACAGCCAGCATGGCAGACTCCATTGCTGAGTTGAAGAAACAACTGGAAGAACAGGAAGACATTGGTGTAGTTCGCCAGAGGTGGTTCTTTTCTGGGAAGCTCCTGACTGACAAAACTCGTCTGCAAGATACCAAGATCCAGAAGGACTTTGTTGTCCAAGTGATTGTCAATATAAACCCCACAGTCATAACTAACTGAGCAGTGAGCCAGAGGTGAGGGAAAAAGACAAAAGATGTGCCAGAGACAGGTACAGTAGTAGCAGAAAGGCATGAAAGCATTTTTGGTATTGCAGTGGAATTTTCTGTACATTTTATATACAAATTTATTGCTTTTATATGGCTCATTTTTGTATTTTTCCCTTTTTCCAAATGAAGTTAGAATCTTGAAAAGCACTGAAACACTTTAGATTAAAAACATTGTAGATTCCTAGGATTCACATCCCTGTTTCTGTTTTTCTGTCTGTTTGTGTGGGCATCAGCTCACACCTCTATTGTTTACATGGGTTCCCTTCCGTGTCATGTGTATTTATACTTTGGTTATTCATAAACTGTGGTTCACCTGGGGATCCAAACAAGGGGAGTGAATGTTTCTTTTTTAAGATTACTGTTATGCAATGTGAGAAGTAGCATAAAAATGTCAGAAAACAGGCGAGAAAGAAAAATGTAAATATCATATCAAATGTAAATAGTTTCCCTATATGTTGTTTGGTCATGTAACTGTGTACAAACTGCATTTTCAGTTTTTAACTGTATATTCATAATGAAGACACAGAATGTAATAGAGATAACAGATAATCACATGTGTTTTATTTCATTGCTCCAAACACAGTGGTGTAGTTTTATCTACAGTATGATGCTTACTGTTCTAAGGTAACCTATCAATAAATATTGTACAAGTCAACCTCTGCCATCATGATTGCTTAAAGGAATGTTCCAACACATAGTAAAGCAATGTTTTTTTTCTCAAGATGTAATATTTATTTGTGTTACACAAATTGGAAAAGTTTTCCAACTTAAGTTTAAGAAATTGACATGCAGAGCCAGTAGCTGTTATCATTTCATCCATATACATATATCTTTACAAGACAAAATCAACTCAAGGTCCCGAACTACATATCTTCCTGGGCTTTCAACAACTGGTTGTTGTTTAAAATTGTAATTCAGTTTCCACGTAGATGGATCCAACTTGACAACAGCCGTAATAGTGTGTCGTTTGATCCTGTTTTGTGCTGGACAGCGCTATCTACTGGAAAAACACGTGAGGACACATGTGACGTCATTTGCCAAGCGACAGCGTCATCTGGAGCAGCTCAGACAGTTGGGGTAACGTGATTATTTTCAGCCTCGATAATGGTGAAATCGGGGAAATTGCGGTCTGGGACAGGGTCTAAACTCAAACGATGGAAGAAAGGACACAGTAGCGACTCTAACCCGCAGACGAGTCGCTTTCGACAGGCTGCTAAAAGCCGATTCTTTAGCCGACCTACCGGTAAGCTGCCCTTAACACGTGGGTTTCTGGCTAGTGCTAATATTAGCCAGGGTTAGCCATTTAACTTTTAACAGAGCACGCAGATCTAACGGCTTGTCCATTAACGTCCTAAAAAATGTAACGCCCATTTTTCGGACTTTTCCCGGTGGTCAGCTGAAATAACATGTAGTCAGTTTAGTTTTCATGATTAAATAACTTGTTACTTGTCTGTGTTTTTGTGGCATTGTGAGGAGGGGAAACGTCTTGTTTTGGCTACATTACAGCTTATTTGGTCCACAGTTTGTAATCTAATGGAATATTTATGGCATCGCAGTTAATGATTACTGGAAGTAACTAAGATATAGTTGTCATCAGCCACTCTTAGCCTGTACCTGATTTCCAAACTTTGCTCTTATCTTTGTTTTGAGGGCCTCAGTTTGGATTCTCAGCAAATTAAAGGCACATAGATGGATCAATGTCACGTGAAGACCTAAAACGTCTTGTTTACATTAGGTGTATGTTTGTGATCATTGTTTATGATCGATCTGCGATCACCACATAGCTTTAGCTATTTCTGTTTTATTTTTCCAGTTCCTTATGTGCAAGCACTGCACATTCCCTGTCATATGCCTGTGTTTTATGTGTGTATTTAAGCTTGTGTTTCCAAAATTTATATTTCACCCAGGAGTAAATGTACTATGGTAAACTTCTTGAATTTCACTCCTGTTTGGAAATTAGCCTAACATACTGGCATGTCCCATTGTTTTTTTTTTTTTTTTCTCTCAAAGGAAAGAGTGATCTAACAGTTGATGCCCTTAAGCTACACAATGAATTGCAGGCAGGCCCACTGGAGCTTGGTGCAAGTGGGCATAAAGACAACTGCATGGAAGATGAGCCAGATGAAACCGTATCAGAAAGAACCTCAGGCACCTTCCTCAGTGGCCTGTCAGACTGCTCCAACTTAACCTTTAGAAAGGTGCAGCGATTCTGGGAGTCTAATTCTGCTGCTCACAAAGAGGTAGGCATTACACCGAGGGGTATTACTTTTGTTCACAGCACCCGATAATTAAATGGCTTTATACTGATAACTTCTGATTTTTGCAACTGTAATATTTTGATGTGTCCAAATGAACCTTTTACATTGAAAGGAAACTGTGTAGTTCATGGCAATTCCAAGAGTTGATGCAAGGGTACCAACACAAATAACTGCTAAAGAATTGCTAATCTAGTGAAGTTTTAACATTGTCATCTGATGTGCCTAACAGATCTGTGCAGTGTTGGCAGCTGTTACTGAGGTGATCCGTAGTCAAGGAGGGAAAGAGACTGAAACAGAGTACTTTGCTGCTTTGGTGAGTGCAGCCTTTTGTAATGTGTCCACTAAGTCTTTACCGAATAACTTGTGGTGAAGCTAGGTGTTGCATCTGAGGTTGAAGCATGCCTGTGATTTTTGTAGATGACCACCCTGGAGGTGGTGGATTCAGCAGAGTCTCAGGCTGCAGTGGCATATCTCCTCAACCTCGTCATGAAAAGGTAGTAATAATCACTTTTTTTCCCCTCCAACACTAAAACTATCGATAACGTTAAAGTTAATTAGATTTGACTTGAAATATTTGTTCTCTAGGGTTCCTGCTCCAGTGCTAGTGTCCAAGTTCTCAGACACCACCAAGGCTCTGATGGACGTTATGTCTAAGCAAGCCACATCTGAGACTGCTTCAGCTCTTAGATGGGTAAGTGGGTTTGTCTCTTTTTTTTCTGTCTTTTATTTGTTTAATAATTAAAACTACTTTCACAATTGATTGTGCTGTTTTCCACACATAGATCCTGTCATGCTTGGCTACTTTGTTGAGGAAGCAGGATGTATCTATCTGGAACTACCCCTCTACTCTTCAGGCTTACCATGGTCTGCTCAGTTTTACCGTGCACTGCAAGCCTAAGGTCACTCTCACCATCCTGCTAGTAGTAACTGTATTAGTTGTTAAGTTCAACGTGCTAAAATATAATGTTTTTACATTTTTTTTCTTTATCAGGTCCGTAAAGCAGCACAGCAAGGTGTTTGCTCCATTCTCAGAGGTAGTGACTTCCTGTTTACAGATAATGCTCCAAGCCATCACCCTGCTGCACTGACCACAGCCAAGTTCTGCATCAAAGAAATTGAACAGGCAGGAGGTAAAACAAATTTGCATACTTTATTAATTCATACACTTATATAGCTGATACTTACTGTCTGTAGTGGAACAAAAAGTGTTTTATTTTTACAGTATGGCTTTTTTCCCCTCAGGTAGCAAAGAGGACACCACCACACTTCATATCCTGGGCCTCCTAAAAGAATTGATGGGGACGTTTCCTCTGGGAGCTGTCAAGTCCTGTTGTGAGACTCTACTGCGAGTGATGACACTTAGCCATGTGGTGAGAAAACATAAGCATTCATGGGCCCTGCCAGATACCCTTTGTTTATCTTCAAGGGCACTTAAATCTAATCTTTAATTTGCTTGCTGTTTTTCTGGCTGTAGCTAGTTACAGCAAGTGCCATGCAGGCTTTCCATAGGCTTTTCAGCGGGAAAGCAAATACATCAACCCTCTCGCCAGAACTCAATGCACAGATCATCACGGTAAGAGGATACAAAAAAAGCTAACAATCCATAGCTTTAATGCAAAATGCAGTATAAAAACTCATTCTCATTTCTCACCCCAAGGCTCTGTATGACTACCTGCCCAGTGAGAATGACCTGCAGCCTATGCTGGCTTGGCTTGCTGTGATGGAGAAAGCACATGTTCATTTGGCAAGGTAATAATTTCTGTTTTGTCAGTACTGTGGAACATCAGGTTAGTCAGGAATTACTCAACACTCTGTATGTCTTTATACAGTTTGCAGAGTTCTTTGAGTTTGGGTCACCTCCCTCGTCTCTTCTCTGCTGCCATGTCCTGCCTGTTGTCACCTCATACACAGGTGGTTTCTGCAGCAACCAACACACTAAAGGTAAATAGGTTATCTTCAGATATGTTCACATTGATTAACATTGATCTCTTTAGGGCGTTCCAGAAGGAGAAATACAAAATTGGTAAATATTGTTAACTTATTCTTAGGATATTTTTACAAAAGAGTCATTTGGTGGTTTTGATTGTTTTCTATGCGAGATCCTAATTACATTTTTTAGTTTTATATTCTATTCTTTTTTGTTCTTACGGCTTATCCCGTGAGTTTAGGGTCGCCACAGCGGATCCATGTCAATATGTTGATTTGGCACAGTTTTTACGCCGGATGCCCTTCCTGACTCAACCCAATTTCTACCGGGCTTGGACCGGCACTGCACAGCTGGGGATGGGAATGGGCTGTTAGGGGTTCAGTGTTTTGCCCAGAGACACTTCAACATATAACCGGGACTGGGGATTGAACCACTGACCCTGTGGTACGTGTACAACTGCCTTACCAACTGTCCTACAGTGTTTTTTTTTCTTTTCAGACTTTGCTGACTGAATGTGTTGCCCCTCATATGGAGGAGATGGGTATGATTAGTGCCACAGCCTCTGCAGGAAATCCCTCTTACGTCTGCAAAATGTTTCGGTACGTTCTCAACAATGCCAAAGTCTCAATCCTGCCCTTTACGTTGTAGAGCCCAACAAGCAAACGCTCTACATAGTAAGTGTGCATGCTTGTGTTTCAGTATCGTAGAAGAAGGATTATCTTACCGCTTCCATACGTCCTGGCCATTTGTGCTGCAGATCTTGGGTTGTTTCTATCGAATTGCAGGGAAACAGGCTCACCCCATCATGACCAAGGTATAGTCACAAAACATTGTAGATCACTGTTTTAGTGATGAAATGAAGGCCTGAGTGTTGGTGTCGTGTGCTACACAGTCTCTGCAGTCCCTGGCAGACCTGCGCTCTACCCCTCAATTCCCCTTCAGTGGTGAGTTGGACCTGGCTGTAGGAGGAGCTGTAGAGAGTATGGGGCCTGAAGTTGTTGTAGGTGCTGTGTCACTCAACATCACTGGATATGAGTAAGTGCAAACATTCAGAGCCACGTGTGCTGCAGTCTTCTTGTCATTGTTGGATTTTAACTGACCCTGTTCTGTTTTTTTTTTTTTTTCCTTCCAACCAGTGATGACTTGGAGTTCCCGCGTAGCTGGCTGATTCCGGTCATAAGGGATCATGTGAAAAACACTCGCCTTGCTTTCTTTGCTTCTTATTTTCTCCCTCTGGCCTCTACACTAAGGCAAAGAGGTAATTTAGGGCCATCGTTGCTGCACTTTTGATGATAACTGAGATGGGGGATTTTGTTTTTTCTTATGATTCTGTTCTTGGTTGTAGCTGAAGAGTTGGAGCAAGCAGGACAGAAACTGGAGGCCAAAGTCTACCAGACTTTACAGCTTCAGGTAGAATAACAGATTTAACTTGTTTATCTACTTTGTACAGAGGTGCATCAAATAATTTAAGTTTACATATCTTTGATGTGCTTTTTACAGATTTGGACAATGTTCCCTGGCTTCTGTACTTGTCCTGTGGACCTATTGGCATCATTCAAAGGCATCGCCCGCACACTCGGTATGGCTATTAATGAACGGCCAGACCTGAGACTCATAGTGTGTCAGGCTCTACGCACGATCATCAACAAGAGCTGCTCCACAGGTAGGAGAACATGTTCAGTACAAACTACTGCAGATGCTTTCTATTGATGAAACCATTCACAATGTTCTTTTTTCTGCTTACACTTTTTGCAGAAGAAGAAAAGGCTGACATAGGCCGTTTTTCTAAGAACTTCTTGCCCATCCTTTTCAATGTGTACAGCCAGCAGCCAGCCGCTGGAGAATCCGGCACGTACAGAATGGCTGTACTAGACACCATCAAAGTCTACTTAACTGTCACTGAAAAACAGGTTAGTTGTATTTGAATGGATCAGTTTTGATGCTCTGTTCTAAGTTATGTTTGTAATGTGACCTATCCCTAATCAAAACAACGATCCTCAGATGATCTGCACTTTCCTGCAAAAAGCCACAGATAGATTGAACAGCACAGACACCACTGAGTTCACACGGTAGGAAATTAATATGTGTGCACTGCTTAAATCGTTTAGACTAAGGAGAATATCAATATACTTACTCCTCTCTTTGTTTTCGTTCTGTCTATTTGCCTCTCAGTCTAGCAATGATGGACCTTGTAGTTGCCATGGCTCCTTTTGTAGATGAAGTGACCATGACAGAAACCTTGCAGCTCATTAGGCCGTATTTGGAGGTAAGAATGCACTCTGCATGCTTAAGTGGAACCTTTTGAACTGAAGTACTGTACGTTTCTTCTGAACTCTGAGTTGATGCACCCACTTTCAGAACAACGAGCCAGGAATGCAGAAGAAGGCGTACCGTGTGCTGGAGGAGATGTGTGGTGGTGAGAGTGATGAGTGCAAAGCATTCGTTGTGGCCAATATAGAAACACTTAAAGCCGTACTGCTTGAGACGCTCAAAAACGCATCTTCACCAGCAAAGAGGGTGAGACTTGCTGTGTAGAGAGAAATAATTTAAACTATATTTTATATAATGATTTGTCTGTCTGATTTGTATCTTTGTGTTGCTTTTTCTCAGCCAAGACTGAAGTGTCTACACCACATTGTGAAAAGGCTCAATGAAGAACACAAAGACTTCATTATTGCACTGCTGCCAGAGGTAGACACACACACACACACACACACACACACACACACACACACACACACACACACACACAGTTACTGATACATATATTTTCATGAGGATGTTTTCTTTCAGGTGATTATATGCACAAAGGAGGTGTCTGTTGGAGCCCGTAAGAATGCCTACAATCTGCTGGTGGAAATTGGAAAAACTTTTGTCCACTTCTTTGGAAACACAAAAGGCAACAAATATCTTCCTTCTATTTAGTCTATTTGTGAATAAAAATGACCTGCAAACATTCAAAGTTCTAATTGGGTTATCTGTCTCCGTTATAGATGCCTTTGAGCATTATTTGATGTTGGTGTATACAGGACTCGCAGGCTCCGTCACCATGATCACCTGCACATTGTTGGCACTAACACGACTAGTGTTTGAGTATAAAGGCAAGTTTGCAGGCTTTTTTTACTGTTTCTGTTGCCTTTTGGAAACGTGTATATTTGAACTGGTTTGAGTCAGGTGACTTTTCTGTCCCAGACTCTATAGAGGTGACCACCATGGAGCAGCTGCTGCACAATGTTTGTCTGCTGCTTTCTTCTCGCACCAGAGAGATAGTGAAAGCCGCTTTAAGCTTTATCAAAGTCATCCTATTTGTCATGGAGCCCAAGGCGCTGGCCTCGCATGTCACGGTTATGGTATGCATTGTACATTACAGATTCTTGCAGTCCATATTAAAGAAATTGGTCCACATGCTCACTAACTAAGATTTCTTGGACAGATGGAAGGGATTGGGAACATCAAGGATGATGTGAGGAGGCATTTCAGAGCAAAACTGAAGAACATCTTCACTAAGTTTATCAGAAAGTTTGGGTAAGTACTGTAAGTGGCAGCCCTGTTTTGTTAAGGTAGATTGTGGCACTGTCCACTTAAACAAGTGTGTTTTCTTTAACACTTATCTAGGTGGTTTTTTTTTTCTTCTCAAAACGATGTTGTGTTTATTCTAAAGAATTAATTAAAGTGTGTATTTTTTTTTTTTTTTCTTACACTGCATCAGGAAATTACATTCTGTAGCACAGAATGAGCACAACTACTTAATGTGAAAGGATTAGAGATGTATAAAGAATTTGTACAAAAACCATGTTTATGATTTTGGTGTAGGATGTTCCTTTCACGTAATGCTTTGTTCTCTCAGAAGAACAGAGTTGATTAATTTCTTTGTTTGTGATTTAGAGCTAATATTTCATTAAAACAAATGCACCTGAGGATCTTTTTTTTGTTTGTTTGTTTTTTTTTACTTTCAATGCTTTTTTAAATTTTTGTTTCTTTTACCTTTTGTTAACACTTTACTTCTATGTGACTAGCTGGATGTGCCTCCTCTGGGATTTATACAACACTGTCAAACGGTGACATCCATTTTTTAATTGGTTGCTGCATCATTTGCTGTGTTGCCAGGTTTGAGCTAGTGAAGACCATGCTGCCTGCAGAACACCACAAGGTGCTTGTAAACATTCGCAAGGCTGAGGCTCGCACAAAAAGAAGGAAACAGGCTGCTGAGCAGCGGGATGACTCAGAGGGTGAAGAGGAGGTACCTAAAACAAAGAGCGAAAGGTAGGCAGTTGTGCCCAACAGAAAGTCCTGCCTTCCCTCATGGATTTATCATTTACTCCCTTGTCTTCTCCTTTCAAGTATTGAGGACATCCTTGCAGAATCAGACAGTGATTTGTCAGAAGATGAAGACAAGACTGCTAGTGCTCAAAGGAAGAGAGGCAAACAGCAGAAAGGACGGGCCTGGCTCAAAGAAGGAGGGGATGATGACCCACTCAACTTCCTGGATTCCAAGGTTTCCCAGAGAGTACTAGGTGACAGATCCTCCTAACTGTCCATTTGATAAATGCATATTTGCCAAGAGTAGGGCTCTGGAGTTAATGTTTTTTTTGTTGTTTCTCAGCCACCAACCCTGAGCAGAAAAAGAGCACCAAGGTTGAGCATGGCTTTAAAGTAACATCAGATGGACGGCTTATCATTAGAGAAGACGAAGAAGAGGAACGGAAAAACAAAGGTAAGAATCTTGTATTGTTCTGTGTCATGGTTTATAGTATGTGTGATCAAGCTACGACAAGCAGGTATTACTCCTCTTACAGATGAGGGAGAGATGAAAGATATTCTAGAAGAGGCTGGAGTCAAGAGTGTGAGTATTTATCACTTTCATTATTAATGTAGCTGTTGTTGCTGTTGTTTGAAACATTTTAAACTCTTTCATTACTTAACTTAATTTTTTTAAATCACCCCCAGAAAAAGTCAAACAAAAGAAAGTTCCAAGATGACAACTTTGATGAGGACATGGAAATTGAACCCCAGTTAAAATATAAAGGTATGATTAGATCCAAACATGCTGACGGCAAGGTGCGTGGTATACCCTTCACACCTTGGCATCTAACTCAGATCTACATGCAGATATACTATTTAATATGAACTGTCATGAATAATAGGTTTTCATAGTTCAATGATGTTGAAACTGAGAAACAAATTGTGCCACACTTTGTCCCCGCATTCAGCTGGAGGCTCAGGTATCCACAGACCTCTTGGAGGCAGCCGAGACACTGGTGTTGATTACAAGTCAAAGGTGAGTTCAGCAGCGTAGAGAAACACACTGTGGGAGTTGCAGCTTAGAAACTGTAGTTCTAAGTGTCTTTCATACTACATTTCCCAGAAAGGAAAAGGAGATGTGAAGAAAAAGGGGAAACTTGATCCTTACGCTTACATCCCTCTGAAGAAGGCCCAGCTCAATCGCAGGTAAAAGGAACCGTTCTCCTTTTAAAATTCTGTACATTTTTTTGAATTAATTGTTTTTTATAAGTCACATGCTAACCCGTTTTATTGTTTGTGGTCACAGGAAGCGTGCCAAACTGCAGGGCCAGTTCAAGGGTATGGTGAGAGGAGCCCAGAAGGGGGCGCTGTCTGGGAAGAAAATGCTAAAGAAAAAGAGGAAGGACTGAATGACTTACTGTTATTAAGTTGACTTCAAATGCATTGTGTGTGTGTAGGGGTGTGCAGGTGTGTTCATAAAAAACAAAATGTCTGTTTCTGACAGACTGTCATGGAAGGTGAAAACAGTTTGTTTTTAAACTGTGGCATGCAGCTTTCATTCAGTGTGTGACAACAAATGTTGACTCTCTGCCTTTAAAGGAATTAGAAAATAATTTGATTGTCAAATAAATCATCAAGATTATCAGATAAAACTCTTTTTTTGATCATTAAAACACTGACAGATGAAGTGAATAACATCTTGCTACAGTGGCCCCTGTCAAGGGGTGGGAACACATAAGCCAGCAAGGTAACAGTCAGATCTTGAAGTTGTTGTGTTGGAAGCAGGAAAATGGGCCCCAAGGCTCTGCAACTTTTACCGAGGGGAAATTGAGATGCAATCTCCAAATGATCAGGTCCTGTAGGGTGTACCCAGGTCCAATTCCACAAAGGAGCTGCTGGTGCACAAAACAAAAACTGCTTTACTTCACATACTGTGATCAAGGGTGTCGCAGCACACAGTGAATCATAACTTGCTGTGTATGAGGCTGAATAATAGCAGACTGGATAGAGTGGCTATGCTGACTTCTACAACTGGACCATTGGATGGCCAGGTGCATCGCGTACCTGGGAAAAAAATTGCACTGTGATGTGATCCCCTGGTTGATGCTTTCCTAGGTAAAACCTTAGGACCAGGAATACAGTACATCATTGCAGACAAAGTTCACCCCTTGGGAGCAGCAATATTCTCTGACTGTGGCTCTTTTTATCTGGATAATGTGCCCTGCCAAACTGTAAAATTGTTCAGTAATGGTTTTATAAACATGGCAGAATTTAAGTTGTTTCTTAGGCTTCCAATTTACCCAAATGACGCATCTGTTCTATGTGCTAGAAAAACAGCTCATATGCTGTTGATATTTTTAATACAGATACCAGAGGACACCTTCAGAAGTGTGGTCCACACATTGATGGCTCAGAGCTGGTCTGCTGGCATGAGAGGAACCTATACAGTGTTAGGCAGGTTTTTTCATGTTGTGGCTGATTGGTGTAAAACTAGACACAGTTTGGGAAGATGCTTACGTTACTGTGTTGTTGGTCTCTTGAGGGCGCTCTAGGCTTCTGAATTATTACCAGTAACCAAGAGCATCTACCAATGCTTTTAAGATGATTGAAATAGACTATTAAAACTGTCTTCTTACAATAAAAAATAAGCTTATTTTGCTGTTTTCAATGTGATCCACTGGATAATTTTTTTCAAACTGTAGTTTTTCTTTTTAACAGTGGGCCTTCAGTAGAGCTGTAGGTTGTGGTCCAGCATGATGACTTAACATCCCATTAGCCCCATGTGATTAATTTCCCCAAATTAAGCAAAATGAGTCCTGTAGTCACAGCTTGACCTAAAAGCATTTTCTTTTTTTTAATGTCAGAGCTTATTTCAGTCAGTTTTTCTAACGAGGTCTCATCTGTGGCTCATTCAGGATTTGGTTATTTAAAGTCAGTCTGCAAAGTGCTTACACTATTAATTGTTGCACACTTTTATAGAAAAAATAGTTGAGTTAAAATTTTCTTTTTACAGAAATCAAAGAGTAAATGAATGTGTTTTTAGAAAACGCCATTTTGGGTGGACTGGTGAAATTTAGTACTGCTTTTTAGTGGGAATGAAGATTTATATCTGAGCAGCAATGTGTTCCAGATGACAGATTACAAAGCTTTTTTAAAAACTCTAAATTTAGTATTAATTTTGCAGGCATCCAGTATAAATGTCACGGATAGATTATTCGTGTCCTGAAAACAGCAGAATTGTAATCAGTGTAAAAAATGTTGGTGAGAAAGGAAATTTTAAACTACCAAATATTGTATCTGTTGCAATAAATAATTAACAAATTATCAGGTCTGTATTGCTGTTATCCCAATGTGTTTGTTAGCCTCTTCATTTTTTTACTGCAAAAAAATCCTGTTGAAACAATAGAATAGCGTACTTTATAATACTTAAAAAAGAAATCACTGCACAACTGCATGTAAAAAACATCGTTTATTGGCACCGTCTGGAATCTTTAAACACAAAACATTGTTAATAAAGAAATAATGCAAGTGATTATTTCAGTCAGTAAATAAAAGTATACGGCAGAACCCTGACAAGACACATTTTCAACTGAATCCTTGCCTATTAATATGACCACAAATGCATCAGATGCCATGCTAGAAAGGTTCAATATGGCCACCTCCATATTCCCCCCCACAAACACACACCCAGAAATTGACCGGATACTGAATAGAAAATGGATGCAGACAGGGGCTGTATTAAAATAAATAAAATATAGAGAAACCGCCCTGCAGTTGCAAAAAGATCAGTGAAATTGTACATTAAATTTGAACCACAACGTAGAACAAATGTTTCTGGTTGAAAAGGAAGAAATTGTTTTTTTATGTAGCAACCTAAGAATTAAAAACCAAAAAAAACATGACCAACATTTCTATCACCTTTTACTACATGCTGCATTTTTCAACACATCCTTGCTCAACACAGTCCCAAAGTGAACAGGTGTATTTGCCATCACCATTTATACATAAAGAGCAACTGGCTAACTTTCAGCAACACTTAAATCCTTTTTTGAACTTACAGAAAGGATTGCACTTGCTCCTTGCTCAGTCAACATGACCTCTACTACTGTGCATACAGGCTTAATCAAGTAACTACATGCTTGTTTTACCTAGAATATTTATGTTTTTGTTACTAAAAGTGTTATTGTGATGAAACTCAGTAGCTAAATTTGATTTTTGATAAATATTTTATGCTGTCCAGCAACAAAGCACAGAGCTTGAATTAGTACTCCAGGCTTAGAAATCTTTTTTTCCTGTTTTTTTTATTCTTTTTTAAGTACATGAGTTGACATATCAGTGGTGTATTGGAGACCCAATTTTTGACATTAGAGCCTAGGTGGGGGTCGAGATGGTGGAGGCACCGAGGGAGCCCGAGTTGGAGGTGGACCCGGAGGGGGTTGAACCATGGAAGGGGGTGCACGGGAGGGTGGTGTGGTGCGGGGCCCTCTCGATGGAGGTTTTGTACGAGGGACAGAGTTTGAGACCAGAGGTTGCTGTTCGACAGGCGAAGGAGCAGAAGCAGGAGGTGAGGGAGAACTCACTGTGCGAGGAGCAGCCTGGTTGTTTGGGGTGGACTTGTCATCTGTGACCCGCTGGAAACGAATACAGCGACCCTGAAAGACACATACGGTTAAATGATGATTATCATTATTAAATCATCGATTTAATGGAGAATATAGATAAAATTTAAATGCATATGCAAAATCAATGAGCCTCTAAGATCCTCCAGCCAGAGTGGTTTGTGAGAGACTGTGCTGACAGAACTGTATTCTTGAGGCACTGAAGAGCACACAGAGCTGCGTCTGTCTTCTATCCACACCTGCACTACAATGCCCGTAATGCCAGAACCAAACACTTGCTTTTGCAGTCTGCAGCTTCCCTCCCCATCTCCCCTTCTGTTTTCTAGGAGCCTCTGCAGTGACTCGGCCTCTCATGGTGTAGAACAGAAAGTCTATGTCTCTAACTTGTTGAATGTAAAGGAGGGATTTCAAAATCCCCACAAAGGTTAACAGTGGCCCCTTAGTATTTAACATAATTTACAAGTCAGTAAGAATGGAACGCATCTCTTATTGTTCTCATTGATAGTTTTCCCCTCTTTGCTGCATAGCATCTTTCTGTAGGCAGACACACACACATACACACTCTTGTCTTGCTCAGTGAGTATGTGAAGGATGGAGAGTAGGTCTCTGTGTCACAGACCCTTGGTGGTCTGATTATAACACCTTATTAAACAGAGAGGCCCTAAAGTCACAGAGGGGCCATTAAGAGGACCCCAGCAGCAGTAGCTTTGTGACTGAAGGGGCCATTGTGTGTTTGTGTATGTGTGTATATGAGGTGTGTGTAATTGATTGGGGGCAGCTCAGTTGGGGGGGTGACTGCTTGGGTCTTGTTGCCCGGTCGCGGTGAAAAGGCCAGTTTGTCAGCAGCAGAGCAGCAGCACAACACCAGAGAGAGCATATGGACACAATGAGAACACAAGCTCATGAATATGTGTATGTGTGTGTGTGTGTGTGTGTGTGATTGAGTGAGAGAGAGAGAGACTGTAAGCATGCTTCCTCCAGAACATATGGCCTGAATGAAACCTCAACCTCATGAATAACACAAACAGAGAAAGGTTAAGGGGCTGGCTGCAAAAGAGCCGCAACAAACATAAGCCTGGTTTTAAAAAAGAGCAGCAGAAAAGTGGTAAAGAGAGATTTTTCCACTGTTGTATGTGCATATGTAAATACTGTAAATGAATTGATGTGAGAGGTCAGCCATATGTCACTTGTGATGACATACTGCTGTGCACCCCTTGTCTGCCACTGCTCTACTTCCCCTCTCGGTGATTGTTTGCTTCAAACTCTAACTCCTTTTTAGGAGAAAAACAGAAGCCCAAAATACCCCTAGCATCGCCGTGCACATCACTCCACTGTGTCTAGCATTTGTTTCTTTTCTTAGCCCCAAAACTTTGCCCTTACCTTACAAACTGATGCACGCACACATGTGACCAATATAGTTATGAAAATGGAAGGAAAATAAGAGGAGACATGGATCTGACCTGACAGCTCTTCCTGTCCCCTCCCATGCTATTGGAATAAGCTTCATGGGAGGTAAAAAACTTTACATATGATGCTCTGAAAGTATTAAAGCATCTATTTATTAAGGGTCTATTAGATGAATATAGATAGTTATGGTTTTGTACACCGCATTTGCTGAGATGATTAAAGTTTTTCACTTAAAAATGTTAATTCCCTGATAAAAAGAGCAAACTAGTATGTTACGGAGGACACTGTGATATTTCTGCTTTAAAAAAGAGTAATTGTTTGGTCAGCTAATTTGTTAGTGCTTCCAGACAGGTATTACGCATTCTTAATTAACTTACAACTGTACTAGCACGTCTAAAGGAACGTGAGAAAATTTTTTGTAATTTGGGCTAACTGATTCTTTAAGTATCTGATTAGTTGTGCTTATGATGATGAAAAAAACAGTGGTCGCCCTCTGGTCTGGTCTGTGCTGTTGACAGGCCATAGGTGCCATCAGCTCTGGGGACAAAAGAACGAAATATTTTCTGTCACAATATGGCTCGTGGCCTTTCAACTCCCCATCTGTTTCTGTGACGCTTACGCAGGAGGGCAGACACACATTTTTACAGTGATGTGCGCCTGCACGCACGCACACACCGCAGAGAGAGAAGAAATAAAGTGGGGAACGTGGCAGAAACTGGCAGGCCGCGGATGGCCGTTTGCAGAGGCAGTGAAGTAGGAGTAATGTGGAGAGAAAGCAAGACAAGCTCCTCCTGAGCTGCTAGTTAACAATCTGTATTGAGAAGCCTCATTCATGCTTGTTATTGCTGTCCTTTTTGCCCTCTTGTTACATTCTGTAATCCTGTTGGGCTGTTTGTCATCCAGCTGCACTATTTTGCTTTTGAGGATTTAAACATGTGCCTTTGTGCCATAGGTGAGAAATCATTGTTGTCTTTCATGTCTGATATGGGTATTAGCACAAATTCAATGCAACCATCTCCTTTGCAACAAACGTTAATTTTTCTGCCCCTCATTTATTTCCATTTGAGAAGCAGTGCTTTATTTTCCTCAGCTAATGGGGCATAAAGAGAGTTATGGGGGTCATTGTTGAGTGGCTCTGTGAACCACAGCCCCACTGAAAGTGTCTGACAAAAACTTATGTTCTCACAGAGATGAATCCTTTCACTTAGGAAAAAAAAGTCCCAGATGGAATAAAGGGATAAAGCCAGTGATGATGACCAGTTTTGTAGACTGCAGATACAGTAGACACACACACACTGTAACATATTATATCACAGTAAAGAAGAATCATGCCATTCATCGAACAAATCAATAAATTTTACATTGCTATGACCTCAGTTATGTGACACAACAATGAGCCCGTTTACAACAGAGCAGATGTTTCACCATGACAACCAGTGTAGTGATTAAACCATGTCTGCAAGGTTTTGGGATGCCACACAGGGTCAAGGTTAGATAATGGGCTGCTTTGCTCCCTCTTTTTCTGTGACACATACATTGAGGGAGCACAGTGATGTAATGATTTAGGATGTTTCTGAAGCAGCAGTAATGAACATTACAATCATTACAAAATAAAATTGCACAGCAAACCTACTGTAATATTTCTTTATACTTTAATTGTCACATCAGAGTGAAAAGTGTGTAAGATGCTATTTGGTAATTCCGTGGGAACCTAGATAATTTCTGGAAGTCACTGGGAATATCATAGAATACTACAGTGCTCCTTGTGTTTGAACAATGCCAGCTTTGATAAAGAGAGCTGTAGCAGTAGCTCATTGATTCACAGTGTGTGTGCAATATCAGTACTGAGCTGCTGTGTTATTAACTTTGACGAACAGAAAGAAAAGGAGCAAATGCTCAGAACAACAGAGACAGAAGACACTTTCCAAAAGCATTTGTATCATCCAACGGGCTTTCAAAACCTTTAAAAGTTGCTTGTTAAAGTACGAACAGAGCATTCCCTAAATTTACATGTGATTGACGATTTATACTGTTACAGTCTTTTTGTCTGTTGATGGTAAAAATGTGCTTGCAGTTGAGAGGCAGACTCACCTGGTCTCCAGGCTGTGGTCTCATCAGAGATACCTGGTCGTAACCCCTCCTGAACAGAGCCCACAGAGCATCTAGCTTCCCCTGGAAGACCCACAAACACATAATTAATGCAAATAAAATATATATTTAAAAAACACTACCAATAAGGCTTTAAATACTGTGTGCATTTAATCATTAAAGGCAAATACATTAAAGTCTAACCTGAATGGGTGTGTACCACCTCCTCTGCTGTGGGGGGCGTCGAGGTGGTTTTCGAGGCTTGGGCTCATAAGGTTCAAATTCTTGCTCTGGCATCTTTACAACTGCATTTTTAGGTTTGTCCAACTTAGCACCTTCCTCAGTGGAACCTTTCTCCCCCCATCTCACCTAGGAAAGTTAGAAAAATTAGGACTGAAGCATTGATTGTTTTAAGTGTTACAAGTGCTGAAAGCTGAGCGTTTGTGTGTACCTCCATTCGTTTGATGCCTCCCACTCCTCTTCCTCCATAGTAGGATGCATCTACGGTTGGCCACTTCTTCTTTGGCATCCCATCATCATCATCTGAGTCCTGTGAGTGAAACGTCCGTTATGACACATCTTGTATTCTCCCTAACATTCTGTTATTAGAAATAATATTCTTTAATTATTATTACTAAAACGCTGCTTTAATAACTGAATCCTTGTATTGACCTCCGAAAAGAGTCAATGGCAAAAAAGAAAAGTCTCAAGTCAGGCTGATGTCGCTGGTGACTTACTGGCTCTGGAGGTGGAGGTGGTGGTGGTTCTTTAATCACCTGAAGATAAAGAAAAAGAATAATCAATGTCAATGTCAAGAATGATTTGCAAATCTTCACAAGATTTTCTTTGCTTCAAGTAGAATCACGTAAAACAAAATGTCAATTTAGTCCGGTTGGACACAATAAAGTCTGAAGTGGAAACTTACCACAGTGCAGCAAAGAGGCCAGAACCACCACATCAGCAGCAGTGCCAACAACAGGAACACCACCAGCAATGAAATTAGCACAATGGTGCCATCAAACTACACACAACCACAGAATGATATTGGATTAAGTTTAAACTGAACACATCAGTCAGGAAAAAGGTGAAAATCAAAAGTAAAAGTACTCACAGCCTCCTCTGATGACAGATGCAACAGAGGAGACGTTAAAGAAGAAGGAGGGAAGAAGAAAACTAGAGAAGCATAAGAAAATTAAGTTAAAGAAGAGTTAATACAAATAAGGCAGTATTCCAGTGAGGAAATCACCATGCGTTGTTGTGTTGGTACAGGCTGTATTTACTGAAAGTGTACTCACACATTCTGTGGTAGTTATGTGAACAGAGCTGGTGATATAGGAGAGGCCCTCATTCATGCTCACTTGCAGGTAGATTACCCTGCAAAACACAAAGTCATGACTAATTTGATCGACTCAACACAGAAATGCGCTCATATCAATGCTTTATTGCAGCTATTGCACACACTTGCCTGAAGGGTCAGAAGCATTTTTACACGTACTCATTTCCTACTTGCTGCCTTACAAGCACACAAACATGCTGACATAGCCGAAAAAACTACAATTTTAAAGAGGTCAGGGAGTTCTCCACCCACAAAAAGAATCTCTTCTGCCTGGACCAGACCCAAACTTCTAATGTTGAAACCACAGACAGCTAAATGACTCCAGGATTCAGTGCTGATATCTGCAGAAAAGGCACAGACAAGCGATTGGGCAAAACTACATTTTTTTTTTGGACTATCAACAATAAACACTGAGCATGAGCTCAGATCAAAATGCAGCTTATCCCATGAGTTCAGGGTCGCCACAGCAGATCATTCTCCGCATGTTGATTTGGCACAGTTTTTGAACTGTGGAATATTTAGTTGACAGATTATTAAGGAAATCTGAATTGAAGAAGACATTAGCCTAATAGGTGGTCGAGGGTGGAAACGGCACACAGCCGGATTGTAGTTGTAGGTTTAGGAAAAGAACAGAGAAGGGCTTCTTGTGCTGTTCTTGTGGTTTAGGGGGACACAAACAAGGGGGCATTGAGCTTTTGGTTTAGATTTAAGGGGGGGGCAACAAGGGTGTGTGTGTGAGTAGGGACGTCACTTCAGGGTTTGTGTGTGGGGTTGTATAAGACAGAAAACAGATAGTGGGGGATGGTAGGAGGAAGGCCTTTCCTGTTCTACATCCTCTCACTACATTTCCAGACTTCTGAGACCAACTTCTCACCCCCTCCTGTATCTCGCAAAATCCCACTGTACTGTAGCTGGTCTCATACCTCATGCTGACCCTGACTTCAGAGAAGAAAACTGCCAGTTGAGGTGCCACACATGTTTTCTCTCTTTTCAGCCCCCCACTCCTTCTCCATCAGATGGTCAACCCTCCTTTGAGGCAGGCAGGGGAGATGATGCTATCAGCTCCTCTCTGACAGAGACATCAATCATTGATCTGTACACTATATATGTCTTTGCGCTTTGTGTGTGTGTCTATGTGTGTGTGGGCAGGAGGGGGAGCTGCCGCCGAAAGGTTCCCAGTCAGCATAGATTTGTGTGACGGCAGAGTCAATGACTTCATTAAAAGTGACAAGGCTTGGGTGGAACCAGAGGTGAGTGAGGGTCTTTGGGGTTTGGGTGAAGAGGTAATGCTGAGAGTCCTTAGGACCTCATCTATAGGCTTCCAACCCCCAGACAGGAGCAGTTCACCTATAATCTGACACATAATGGCAATAGTTAGCGGTGCTGCTAACGATTATTTTGATTATTAACTAGATTTTGTCAATAAAATGGTGGAAAATACAGTCTGGTTTGTGGGTGGGTTCAGATTGATACATTTATAAATTGTAAAAATGATGATGGTGACTGGGGTGTCACATATAAAATCTGAAAAATAGCACAGCAGTACACAAAGGGTAATTTTTACCTCAAACACCTGTCCAACCTGCAAAGCAGCACTCTTGCCTCACTACATATTTCCACATCTATTTGCATGTTTTTTGCTCAACAGCCCAGAACTCATCAGCCAGCTGTTGGCCTCCTTCTCTTGGCCCTTCAGCCATTCACAGCTGACTTCCTCTTCAGTCGGTTGTCAGGCAGTGCTGACTTTGCTCTAATGGGCTCCTGTTACATGGAAGGATGCCTCCTTCAGGCACCATTGCAGTGTGTAATGACGCTCCTTCATCTGCTCTGTTCTCAGGAGAAGCAGCCCATCCTGCCACAAAGCCATGCTGGCACCACTATCAACACGAGTCAAACAAAGAACCAGCTATATTGAATGAATGATGAATATATTGATTTGGCCTTAGTTACTTTTATGCACTGTAATTATGTTACCCAAAGCAGTCTTCTGTCAATTTTGTGTGACTTTTGTCATAAATTGTGAGTAAAGTATACAGTAAATTGACAGGCTTATAATTCAGTTTGTAGCCGCAGTGGAAAAGCAAATTTCCTTTTTCCCGTTCTCTGAGCCGTACCTCCCCATAAAAGCAGTACTTTTCACTGGCAGACAAGTCAGACTCAAATCACGTTAGAAATCTGAGTGACAGCAACAAGACAGATGATGACTCGGAGGTGTCTGAGGCCGCAGGCTGGAGTGTAAAATTATGCACAGGACTGCAAGCAGCAGAGACAAGAAGGCTGCTGGGCCTCAGCCTTCTCTGAGCGCAGCCCACAGCATCGCTCTGTTTGCCCCGCAAGGAACTCAAGCTATGAATCACCAGTAGCAAAGCTGGAAGCCCTCAGAGGAAAGTTTAAACTGCCTGGCCAACTCGAGTCACACTTTCTTTCTTTCAGTGTCAGTCACAGATTGGGACACATCCCAAACACACGGCAAATACACAAACACATACATTGTTGCGAAGGTCCTCTGCAACAGGCCCTCATTAAGTTGTGTTCCTGGGCTCTACTCCTGTTGTCCCCTTGTGATTGGTGTCTGGCTTCGTTAGCTGTGACAAACACTGATTGATCACAGACACTCAATGACTTTGGTTCTAATTTGTTCAAGGACAGGAGTCTTCTACATGCACTCCAAACTTGTATTGCAGCTGCAAATATCTGGGCTCAGAGTTTTACAGCTGTTCATGGAGAGTTTGGCAGCTGGTGAAATAACTAAGAAATGGTATGGGGGTGAAGAAGTGGTGAGAGCCAAAAGGGAGATGCAGCTTACCTCCCAACCTGCTCTACAACAGGAGCAGGGCAGAGTAGGAAATTATTCTCTACTTTAGCTGGGGTCTCATCTGCACAGGGAAAATCAAAATCACATTTTATGAAGTAGAAATTTAAACAGCTGCAGCCTAAACACAGTTCCCACATTCTTCTTGAATGAAGAAGCCAAACCAGAATCCCATGATGTATTACATTGTCTAAGTATTACTGTATTAGAGGGATCTGTTGTAACAAGAAGCATACAAAAGACATTAGCCCATCAGAATGGATATTTTTTTAAGTATCATGAGTTTTCCAGAACAATAGTCCCAAGAGACTAATTGCAAGCCAGATGTTTTATATAAAAGTTCCAAATTGATGGTCACAAGTGTTTACCTTGGTGAATTTACATTTACATAAATTATTTTACATAACTATTTTATCATGTCAGCCTGGGCAAAATGTGTCTGTATGGTCTCTGTACATTTGCAGAACTTACCCACAATGTGTGTCTCATTTAGTTTGAAGCTGCAGAGAACGTGGTCAATGTTTCTGGCATGAAGAAAACCATTGCCTCTCACCACCACCTGGAAACTCTCTGAGACAAAAACAGAACATATATAACAGTGGTATGACACAAGTTTCATGCTATGTTTGAGAGATGTAAATGTTTAAAATGGGACTTTGACATTTTGGTAGAAGACTATTTCTACCATCATTCTCCTTCTCTGATGAGCTCCACCTAAGCAGTATAATCTTGTGTTCATGCCTCATTGATGCTTGTTTATATCTGTGTGTTTGTGCATGTATGTGTGGAAAGGCCATAATATGCTCCAGTGGTGCTAATGCTAAGTGTTGCTCTTCACAAATATCTTAGACCGTGTTGTAGCCAGAAGCTTTGTGCATATGCCTCTATGTGTGTCTTTGACCTTTAGTTTCCCCAAGGCACAGTTAAAGCGCACTGACAGAAGGTTGCCAGCATATGCTGGAGTGTCTATGTGGCTGCTACCCAGCATATGTTAGAGAGCGGGAAAAAACACTTGCTTAAAAACATGGCTGCGGGGCTGACAACAGCACAGCGCTGTCAAAATAGGTCTGACCTTACCGTGTGTGTGTGTGTGTGTGTGTGTGTGTGTGTGTGTGTGTGTGTGTGTGTGTGTGTGTGTGTGTATATATATATATATATATATATATATATATATATATATATATATATATATATATATATATATATATATATATATATATATATATATATATATATATATATATATATATATATATATATATATATATATATATATATATGTATGAATGTATGAATGTATATATATATATATATATATATGTGTGTGTGTGTGTGTATATATATATATATATATATATATATATATACACACACACACACATCTAAAACCTAACAGTGCTATTTTTCTCATGAACATGTAATCTGAGTCTGCATGTCTTCAGCATGGTTAGGAATGTGTACTGCATGTGTTTAAACATGTGTGCATGTGTGTTTTATCTGGCTGTGCAATGAGGTTTCCTCTAGCACTGTCCTGGTTAAAACTAGTGCACATTTACAACACCTTTAACATTTGAAGCTCCAGCGTAAAGATCACTGGATAAGAACATCACAGGGTGTGGTTATTTTGGGACAGGGACAGTATTTTCTGGAAGGTTAGACAAGCTGCTGGGAAAAGCCATAAATACACAGGATACTCATACAGAAAGTGAAGCATGGCTTGGTGGAGAAAACCAAAACAATTAAACAGACATTTTCTCTACATATTTGCAGATGCTGCTAATGTGCTGAAGAATGCACATTTGCATTTGGGAGTTCCAAGACAAAAACTGCTGATGAATAACATAGACTTAAGTTGAATCCATGATTTGTTACAGATGTAGTTAGTTTGTATAAAAAGTGCACTTAATCAGCCTCAGCATGATATGATCTTAACTAACTCAAATTTCTAATATCCTGTGACATACAAAGAACATATAGCTCTGTGTCTGCATGTGCGAATGCTTATTTGAAGAGTTTAACTGACTCATTGTCATTTCAACAGATAGAATAAGATTCTACAGACACACATACTGTACATCACTAAATTAACCACACATCTGTTTACAGCCTAATCATTTATTGTTAAATACACCCGTCTTCTCCTTCCTCCTGCCCTGTTTCTGTAAGCCACAACCACAACAACAGGAGCACCAAATTATATAATATGAAATCAAACTTGACTTATATTGATTTTTACATAAACTGATGGTTTATGTGGTTTTCAGCCACAACAGCATGCAATGAGAGGACTCAATACTAATTATTACTAATGCTCAGTGCCAAGGCTACTTTAGCAGTCACCCCCCTTTTCACACAATGTAACCATGAAATAACATCTCTCTGTGCATTGTGACAGGGAACACACAAAACACACAACTTGGAGAGCAGAACACACAGCTGCGGTAATTATGAGAGCTGTCACTTTCCTACTCTAGTAAAAGTGAGGAATAAATAAAGAATGTTTTCTGAAAAGAAAATGATCAGATCTTGATCATATTCATTCAAAAGTGAATTATTCATCTATAATATTCCCAAACAGGAGAATTTATTTTTAAAAGGACAGCATTTTCAAATACTTTGTGACAGATTGGCAGATCTTTTTAATCTTTAATCTAAATCAGTGATGGCTTTTAGCTAAATGTCTCAATCTGAGTATCTCCTACACACACCCTAACACTCAGACACTTGGCCTGATGGGCTGAAAGGTCAGTGCTGTCAGACACATCGTTGGCAGGGACTGGTGCTGTATGGACATGTTCAACACATATGTTGCTGCCCTTTCATCTCTGCTCTCTGTCCCTGTCTCCATTGCCACATGTCAATTTACATCTATACTTGAATGTTTGACACAAATTTTTTTTTAAAATTGTGTCTGTGTGGGACTACACACGTGAATGCTTTACTTATGTGTGTGTGTGGAGAAAATGGGGTACAGCTTGTCTGAAAAGCAGCTCTTCAATCACATTAGTGCAACAGGACAGTGAAGGGCAGGGAGAAGCAAAAGAGGAAGGGACAATGGGGTGGAAAGGGTCAGACGTTAATGAAAGCAGCAATCTCGGCTGTCATGTTAGATCTAAAGGCCCAAGTCTCACTGCCCTCTCAGTGTCTGTGTGTGTGTGCGGGAGGGTTGGGGGTGGGGGCTGTCATGTCCGATACCGTGGCCCAACATTCACTGTCCAGTCTGATGGCCTGTTTGCAGGCAGCTCAGTCTGGTCACTTCACATCAATGTGAGAGACGTGTGTGTGATTGTGTGTGTGCGCGCGAGTGTGTGTGTGTTGACCAAAGAACATCTAAGCATGTGCATGTTGTTGGAAAGCCTGTTTGGTATGTGACTACATGCAGACAGAGAGATAGATGGAGAGAGAGACTGTCACAATACCTATTTATGCAATATGTCATCCTTCACATGGAAATATTTCAGGATAGATGGATGGTAACAATATATTCAAAAGACTAAGGAGACATTTCCACCATCTTGCAGTTCAGATTCAAAGCAAACTCTTGGTTATTGATAGCATGGACATGGTAATTCTATTGGTTCACATTACATTGCAAGAATAAGCTTTTTTTATTCAGTTATTTTTCAAGAATTCACAAGTATAAGCTCTAAGCACTGATTGTCTAAGGTAAGAGCCATGTAATATTCATATGTATCATGATACAACAAAGGAAAACACAGCACACAATAAACATTTTTTCACCATACTATAATCTTTTCCCTTTTTAATTAGACCAGAACCATGGTTGAAGTGCGTCCTTGGTTTCTTAGTTCACTGACCATTAAGCTGCTCATCAATCGAATAATAAATGATGCTGTTGAAGGATATTTGTCCACATGTCAAGTGATACACTGTGGCTCTGGCAACAGCCCAGAGATTTTAAGTATCATATAAGTACAGCTGATTTAATTACTTTTTCCTCCTTTTGCCTTTAAGGGTAAAATTGCTGCACTTCTCCTTCCTGTCCTTTTCTCATATCCTTTCCCATCCCCCATATCTCACAATGAATGTTAATCTACATTAGTTGTCCTGGTAGCACAGCTGCAAATGCACTCTCAAGTGAATTCTATTAGGGCCATGTCAAAGTTCATTCATCCTGCAATATATCCTGCTTCTTACTTACTTAAACTGCTGTCCAGAAACAGAAGAACTGGACATGGGGAGAGATGACAAGGAAGCAGAATGGGCTGAAAAGGGCTGAATGGCTATTTAACATATATGATGAGGCAAACTAGGCCAGAGGAGCAGCCATGCTTAAAGATTCATGGCCAATTCCTCTGACCAACACTCGTCCCCCCCCTCCTCTTTTTTGCACACATGCTGTGGTGAAGCAGCTATGCTAATTTCCCCTGGCCGTGAATCACAATACGCTCTCTGTCACTCAGCAGTCATAAGCGTCTGCGCAATTACTCAACGTCATGTTCCACTCCAGAAGCTTTAGATGGCTGTTATCTGACACAGTCACACACCATGATTGCCCAGCATCTTAACAAGAAAGGGAAACCCTTGCTCCTCACACCACTTACCTCCTGCACACACACTGGAAGGCTCTGCAGTTAGAATCTCAATACAGGACTTCTTGATGATCTGAGAGATCAGAAAGGATAAAAGAAACCCAGCCAGGACATTATTTAATAACACAATATGACTCTAAGTTACTATTTGTATGTCTATATCATACATCATACCGAGTCAATGATTCCCCTCAGAGCTTGAAAGCCTCCCCACACAGGAAACACATGTTCCACAGTGTCTGCAATAGTTGCAAGCTAGAAAAACGCAGAATTAAAAAACAGCACTTTGTGTCATCATTGTGTTCAAAATCTCTCTATAGATCCTACCTGTGTCTGGTTGAATTCTTTTACCCCTACACAGTAAACAATGGCTCCCATAGACCTAGCCCTCTCCGCCTGCAAAAAAAAAAAGAACAAATAAACCTAAATTAACCCAATAAAACAGATATAAAGGCATGAAGCATACAGTAACAAGACCCCAGCCCCGTGTCAGTGTTTTCACTCGCATAATTTTTTATCAAGTGTTCAAAGTATTTTGCATACCTCCCAATACAAACCCCACCATGTGACATATCTTACCTCTCGCTGAGCTGTATCAAACTGCCACTCATTCAGTTCTCCATCAGTAAGAGCAATGATAACACTGGCTGTTCCTGCAGGACACAGAACCTTAATGTTCTCTGAAACAATGTGCTAAGTGTAGGCTAATGTAACAATCATATTAGACAGAACTTACCATGCATCTCTTGATAAATCTGCTGATTAGCCTGCAATTGGAAAACAAGTAGTATTACAGACAGCATCAATCAAGCACTGGAAATCATACATGATATCGTTGCAAAGTCAGCCCATAAATCTCAGTGTGATTTGCTGGAAATATTAAAAATTTAACCACCAAAACATGCTTCTGAATGAATTAAAAATGTGAACCAGACCACGTGGAAATGTGGAATCATGCTAAGTATTTACAATGCCTTGCTTCCATAGTAGCTAAGAAAGCTCCGCAGTTACAAGAAGGAGAAATTAATTCACAAGCTGAACCACTCCCACTTATACCTATATAATTGGTGCTGGTTCCAGTTTCCAGTCTCCATTAATCTTCAGTGGATAATTTCCAGAAATAAATCTTTTACCAAAGACTAGGCTTGTGTTATTTAGGCTGGCTTTGACAACCTGTTGGGTCCTTAAACCTAGCCTTACCATCTCCAGGCCTAAGTTCATTAATGTGTCGCCTCCAGGGATGACCTGTTTCAGAGCCAGTAAGCCTCTGGTGATGGCCTCCCTGTAGGGTAAACAGACAGCCTGATAAAATACACTGGAAAAAAGAGGAAGGAAGGAGGACAAGAGATTGGGAAAATCCAAACTGGATCACACATAGATAATGATTTGAATCAGCAAGTAATTTCAAGTAGTCTCTACATGAGCCACAAAACGTAAAAAGAGTTAGTCCTCAGCCACTGCACTGCTTTAGAAGTGCTAAAAGCTGGATGACCTTTGCATTAGGTCAGAGTTTGAGTTACCATAAATCCTGGTTTTCAAAAGTTTTGAACACAGACAGAGATAAACACAAGAACAGACAACATTACTGCACATTCCAGGCACAGAGTGATTTAGACAGAAGATATAGTGACAGATCATGTGTGGCTTCTAACATTACCTGTTTTCAGTCAACTTCATGATGATAGTTCCTCGTGAGGAGAAGACTATGAAGGACATTCTCAGCATGGGGCTGCAAACACAGATGTTTTCAAATTTGGCAAAAGCAGAAAATAAAACATCCAAAAACACGAATGACTAATCCTGCTTGTACCTGATAAACTTCTCTGCCAGCTGCTTCACAAAGGAGTAAATCTCATTCCAGTGATTCTTCACACTTCCAGATCTGAAAAACAACAAAAACACAACCTTTTAAGGAAAAATGTGATGTTATCATGGATCACTAATTATAATCAGCCACAGCTAAAACAACTTTATTGGATTAAGTGCTGCATTAGTGGGAAACGTGGCCAGTTCTTGCTTGGAAATGCTTATCATGTTCACAAAATAAACATTTTTTGGTCATACTAAGACAGTATTAGGAGGCACGCCAACATAACAAATCATGCTAAACAGCTGCATTTTACCAATATTATGGTGTGTCTGTGTTTTAGCATTTAGCATAATCTAAAACTTTGCTGTATGTAAAAGACCTCAGATTGATTACAGGTGGGAGACATGCCTTGTTTCCATTAATTAAGCAAAACCACCATTTAAATTATCTATACTTAAATAGTATTTCTAACAATTTCACAAAGATAAAAAATACAAAACAAATTTAATGCAATGTGACACAAAGAAAACTATTTATCTCTGCCACTGAGGACACTCCTCTGGCAGCTCGGTAATTCCATTACTTTAGACTGGTTAGGCTGCAACGTGGTGCTGTGTACATGAGTCTCTCTAATGAAGCCCAGTCTCAGGGGGCTGCTAATGGGGGCTAATTTCCACTGGTCCAGAGGGCTGACGTTGGACAGGGACAGATGTAGCAGTCTGCCTCTAGCACGAACCATGTAGCAGGCAGCTGGTCTGTGTATCTGTGTGGATGCTTGTGTGCGCGTGTGTGTTTGTGTATGTGTGTGCTGGGGGGGGGGGTACAATCACACATAAACACTTAAACACTGCTGTTCAGATAAATCAAGCAATTTAGAGAGCTTATCTTGGGATTTTTGGCTATTTACAGTACAGTGTTTGCCCACAAAAATCTCACTGTCCAGAACCCAAACACAAACCCTTATTTTTCTATTTATGGGAAATGGGAGATCAGTTGTACAGTGTAGGAATGTGGGGAGCTGCAGGTAGTTTCATTTTTCTAATTTTGTGTTTATTGAGTCTACTGACATGCCTCCAGTGGCGTGCTCACACATATTCTCCAGTCAGCATGGATCATAACCTTATGGTTATGGCAAACATGTAGGTACTAAAGAGGTGAACACCAGTGCAGATGCTTAAAAATATGGCTAATACATGATTTTACTTTGTTCATAACTACATATCAGATTAGGTCAATGTGTGGTATTTAAGATCTGAAAAACAGACAAGTTGGTGCCATCTCAGGAGAAAGATCAGCAGCTTCCTGGAGGCCTGCTGAAGTATTCACGGCCACACAGTCTAACAAACAGATGCATCCCAGAGGCTTGTCCATGCATGACATGCCACGCTCCCCGGGCTGCTCCTAAACTTTTTCAAGCAAAGGGTAAAGACTAAAAGGCGGCTGACAGATGTTGCCATGGACATTTGAAAGATCACCAAATGCGTCAATACCAAAGTTAAATGTCATTCACTGTGTCCAAATCACAGCTTATAGATGAGCACTGGGCAAGATAGTACACAATTAGCTCACTTTGCTCCCAAATAATATTCCCAGATACCACCATGTATAAAACAGCTTCACAACAAAAGCACTTCACTCATGGTTTTAATGAATAATCTATCATTTAAAACAACCAAATGTTCTAAACACAAAAGTCTACAAATTTACCCATACCTTATTTTGGCATTGGTTTATCGCTTCCTTTTTTGCTCTGCTTAACATGTTAGAACATATCTGATTGTCATCTGTGCCCACATGCATAATCACACCTTGCAGCTCAAGCCAAAGTACAACAAAAATATCAATTATAATGTCAGAATAGCACAGTCTGAGAATTCAGAGAGAAAGAGACAGATGGACTGGTGCAGGCAGCTGGCAAAAACATCCTCCCTAACTATACAGGCTGGAAACACCTTGGAATATTATGAGATTAAATGAGTCAAGTTTGTTAGTGGTGCGTTCCATAATGTGTATTCTTCTGGGCACCTCTTATAGAATGTCTGGTGATGAATGTATTAAAAAATGGCATAAGGATCCTCAAAGAAAGATCTGTAGTTTGAGACTTAATACTGATGTTAGAAACAGGGTCTTGAGCATCATAATGGCCTAAGGGTCTATACCATTGCCATTTTTGCTCTCATGCCTCATTTCCTGTCGGCCCTCTACTGACTCCTATCAAAGACATGCCTGAGACATACTTGGAAGTACTTTTTAAGGCATTAGTCTACGATCAAGTTCATGGGTACATTTCTAAATATGGGGTAGTAGCAGCACATAGTGGACCTATGTATTGCAGGTTTTATCCTGCTGAATTAAAGAACTAAATAAAAAAGCAAAGCATGCTAAAACCATCTGGTGGTATTAAAGTGATATCGCTGCATATTTCAAATAACGTATTTCTGTCCAAAGCATTCTTAAAGAGCTTTCTTAACAAGTAAGAACACGCCTTATTGAAACATCCCCAAAAATTAAGAAAAAAAAAACAACGGACCCTGCTTCAAGCCACTCCCTGCCCGGGTCAGTATATCGGCTCACAATGAATGGAGAGAACAGTTTTAAGGATCACCATGCCACACAGCAGCGCCGTGGGGCCGCTGCAGCAGCTGTGTCCGCAGGCGTCATCAGCATGAAACTCTATCCATCCTGCTCGCCCTGCCCACATCCCGTAGGGAAAACTGTCTGTGTGCCCCAAAACTTTAAACGAACGAATAGTAAAGCAGCGTGTCAAAAATATTCTTCCCACTTCAAGTACAATACAGTATACATGTGCTTAGAGATAAACAATGAAGATTACAATGGTTTTGAACCTATGGCCTCTTCCCTGTGTAGTCATTCAACTAAACAAAGGCGTTACCTTCTTCAGGACCGACCTTTGATATAAAAATTATGATAAATGAAATAATGATTGAGCTTGCAACTTTAAAAGCTTTTAAAGGTGCTGTGGTAACTCCTGTCTATCCCGTTACAACTGAATCAGACACAGTCTCCGTTTGCAAACAACTGGTGGTTGCATGGCAATGCGCAGTGATGGGAAAGTAACAGAGCTATAAATAATATCGGACACTCACTTGTCGAGGACAAAATAGAGGTCGAATGCACCCTGACAGGACCTCTCCGCCTCCTCTTCCTCCTGTTGCTCCCCTTGCAGCCCTGCTTTCACCGAGACACCGACAAAGGAAATTCCCAGTAAAGCCAAGGCGAGGAACATGCGAGCCCTCGCCATCTTTCCCGGTTACTGTAGACTACTCCAACACTACGACAAATGTGTAGGTCTCTCTGGACATTTTCTTTCTCTATCGCCTATTTGTCAATCGATTATGTCTGTATATGTCGCTGTGTTTTGTCCTCTCGAGCTGAGTGCATTCAGCCCCAAACAGTCTTGTTCAGTTTAAGCCGGGCTCTCCAAGTCTTTCCCTTTCAGCTGAGGAAAAAACTGCACTGAAGCAGGACAGGATGGGGGAGAGGAGCGACACCCAAGGAGAGATATAAAACTCCACTTTTGCACAGAAAAATGTCCTGCCCCAAAATCATGAAACGTATTTCTGTTAGGGTGATTGGGTATTACCCAAAGTAACAAGATTAGCTGGGGTGAGTTGGGGTCTATTTTGATTTTTCAGACCCTATCAATGCAAATAAATAATTAAAATTAAGTTCGGCTTGTTTGATACGAAGTGTTTGCTATTTTTAATTATCACTTTCCTTCATAGTTAGTCAGGAAAGAGTAAAAAGTAAAAAGTTAAACAGTGTTTTTTTGAACAAATTCAGATTATTGTGCCTATTGGAATGAGTATTGCTGTGCGTTTATATGCCTCAGAGTTTGCATTTTCAAAGTGGCATATGCTCCTTGTCCACATGAACGGCAAATGTTATTTCTCCAGAGTAGGCCGAACTGGTTTGGGGGAGGGAAGTGTAAACACAAACAACAAATCCACTGAAAAACCGGGAAGCTGCAAAGACACGCGCAGTTCATTTACAGACCATTCGATCCATGAAAAGATGCTGAAAGACTCAACATGTTACTACTATTAATATCAAAATTCTATATTTTATTGTTCAGCCTAGTGTGGCTAATTATATTGCAACCAGACATTTAGAGTACCCAAATGAGTCCAACATAAAGCTTTTGTGTTCTCATTAGAGAACGTTGGCTCGATAACCACTAAGACATCTACCCAAACTAAAGCTTTGATGCATAATAATCCATTAAATGCTCATTAGAAAGAAACATTTAATCTATGAATAATGCATTTACCCGGTGGCAAACTCAGGCCACCCTGCATCATGTCATGTAACAGTGGCCAATTTCTTCAATTTCCTATTGCCCTCATTATTCAGGACAGTGCACAGCTCCTGCAGCTCGACTTGTCTCTAAAAACGTGCCCAAACTGTCGCTGAAACCCTCGCAGCCTGTACAGAATGGAGTGTAGCGCAGATATTTGTTGGACAAACTGCAATGAGTGAAATGACCTTTTTTTAAAATGTGAATAACTGCATGGTTGAACGCCCTTTTGCAGACTGTGTTCATCTGGGCTCATAGAAGATCAGCAGAGACTCAGCCCAGTATGTTTAAAACGCTTCACACAGCTTTTCATAAGTAATCACGCATTTATAATACATTTAATCAAACTATGCATTAGTGTATAAAAGATCACTGTGCTACCCATACTGTAAATCAGACATGGGTGAACTTGACAAAAAGACTACATTTAAAGCGCGAGTGCGCGCACGTGTGTATGCGACCGCGCACGTGTGCGCCGTGCTTCAGTGAGCTCTCTGAGCTAAGTGGGAGTGGGAGAGGAGATCGACGACAGTATTGAGGAGGCTTTAGTCGAATAAGTAACTCCTCACCACAAACGACAGGGCATCCTTACAGAGATCCGCTGCACCTGCTGCAACTTGCGCCGACGCGGCACAAAGATCCTCCTCCATGTCCGGCGGGTGAGTCCACATGGAACGCTATTAATACACTTCTGTTTACTTACAAGAATACAGTTTTTCTATCAGCTGTCCTTATTTTAATACGAAAACAGCTCATTCTGTTATGATGCTGCTGTCAACATTTTCAACACAAGTAAAGATCCGTTATAGGTTTGAATGTAGGCTACTGTATGTTTTTGACCGGAGGGGATCAATCAAGAGTCATGAAATCTTAATTATTTAATATTATTTACAAATTAGAAAAACAAACGCGTTGAACTTATCCTGCGTGCAGAGAAGGCAGTTGGGTGACCGTGGCAGATGGGAAGACAAAAGAAGAAACCGAGTGAAAAACCGAGACAAAGGACGTTAGAAATTATTTTGCCTCGACACTGGCTGCACCTGCTTCACAGCTGGGTCGGATCATTTTAACTGAAAAACTGAAATGCTGAATTTTACATGTAAAACAACAGCTGATGATGACTTTAGGACTGAATCCGAATCGGCTAACGGGATGTTTGTCATTTCAAATTTATTTCAGCTGTTTGCTTCATTTTCTGTTTCACCTAAACAAAACATTAAAACGTGTATCAATTAGTACAGTTCTGGTTCTGTTAAATCTCGTGGTTGTACCTTAACTTTTATTGTCCACTCGCATTTAAACACAGCTTTGATTTTTTTTTTTTATCTGTTCTTTAACTAACTCCCTTATTCTATTACAGTTTAACGATGGATCACACTTTTCTGCCTCGTTCCATCTGGACCGGAGACAGTAAATTCCTCCAGCATCCCGCCGATCTTTACTCCAGTGTGATAGTTACGCGCAGCATCCCTGCAGGCACGTGCTTTGGTCCCTGTGTGCTCCAAAATACTTTCTACGACACGATAGCCTTCATAGCGCAGAAATGCGGTGACAACAGAGCTAAATCCTATGTGTTCAGGGTAAGTTGTACAGCTTTGTAAAACATTTGAGCTTTACTGCTTTATAGATAGGTAGCTATTATATGTGATTTGGACCAGAATAATGATCATGCTTTCTATACTTTGACTTTTGATTTACCTTGTTTGATGTGGCTATATGTTATGCTGTTCACCTGGATTTCTGTGATCAAGCTGCAGTCATGAATTGCATCAAAGTGCTCTATACGTGGATTAAACAATTTAAACAAAGTGCCACTTGCTGCAAGATTAATTATCTGTTTATTACATTTAGAAACCATAAACATACAGGACAGATTAATATAAATAAATGTAATAACCCGTGAGCTCGTGTAAAACATCTTCCTGTTAACAGGTGGACCCTGAAGCCATGCGTAATTCTGAGCTAGTGTTTTCCTGGCTGCGGCTCGTGCAGGCTGCCCGGAATGGAGAGGAGCAGAACACAGAGGCCTTTCTAAAAGCAGGTCAGCTGTATGTGCGAACCACCCGAGTTATCCAGGAGGAGGAAGAGCTGCTGGTGTGGTACGACCAGGAGCTTTCTCACCTACTGGGCTTCACAGACATGACAAGAAGATCAAGAGAAGGTGAGGGGCAGCTCTTTAATGCGACTGCACGGTCAGGATACTGATAGGCCGACGGTGCCTTGTTAAAGGGCACAAAAGAGACGGTAGTACGCAATAGGTAGAAATACACAAAGTCAATACTTGAATAAAACAAACACCCTACTACAAGTAGAAGTATCAAGTTAAATTCTTTATTTAAGTAAACTACAAAAGTACAGTACATCCTAAAATTTAGTACATCACTAAGAAAACAGTATTATTTGATTATTTCGACAAGAAAAATACTGGTTTAAACTAGTTTGACAAACTTTCCAAGGGGGTAAAAATCTGGTCAAGAAAAATTCAACAAGAATCAGCTTGAAAAGCTTGAGCTGATTTTAAACAATTTAAGTAATGACAGTAGGTTAATCCATAATAATATAAAATCTATATTTATTACAAGTTTTATGAGTATACCTATTTAAAGAATAATTAGTAGCTAAAGCTGTAATTTAGATGTAATGAAGCAAAAGCAAAATATTTCCATCGAAATGACTGAATTGAATTGTAATGGCGTAAAACCTAATATTGAAATACTCCAGAAAAGTAGAAGTACCTCGCAATTGTGTTTAAAAACAGCAATTAGTTCATTTCTGTGTATTAATGAACTTGGTTACTTGCCACCTTAAGTCCCTCTACACCAAACGTCATTCTGAGTATTTATTTGCAGAATTTACTATTAGGTTTGGATTTCTGTAAAAATATATACATTTCAATTAAGTAGCACGTGTAATTCTTCTCTTGTAGAATTCAAATGTGGCCGATGTGACCAGGTCTTCAAGAATGAGTATCCTTACCTTGCCCACCACCGATTCCTGTGTACTCAAGTAAAGAATGACAACTGGAGCCGCGACATTTATAGACACAAGCATGTGGAAATTAAGAGGCAACACCGAGTGACAGATTTCCACAACATCGCCAGAGATTTGGAACACAAGAAATCTGGCAGCAACGAGGACGCAGAGGTTTCCCCCAAGAGAAGAAAATGTGAAGAAGCTCTTTATCCCAAATTGCGGAAAACTGTTTTATTAGAAAAAACAAATATTTCTAATGATGACAATATTACACAAGTGTCTAAAGGCTACGATCAGGCTGCAGGAGACTCCTCGTCATCGCTGGGCAAACTGAAAACTGATAAGATCAAATCAGATCATTTGGGATTTAAGAATAATGTTTTCTCTGAATTGGAAGAACCCAAACGGACTTTAACGCACAACAGAGAAATTGACGCACGACCAGAAACTGCAGAGAGCTCTGGCGTTCACACAAGCATCAGCAGCGCATTTTCTCTGGTCCTGTCCAACACTCATGGCGAGCAGAAGAGCGCTTTCTGTAAACCGAGCAAAATAACCTCTCCGGTTGACCCGCCGGCGCATCTCAGCAGCGCTACAACAGCCCCCTCTAGCCGCCCAGAGGAGATGACTGATGCTTTTACTTCCAGGACTGTTTTGAGATACAACAATCTGATGGCGTCCAACATCATAAGCGGAGACTTACAAACCGTACCTCCCCCCGTTGCATTACACACTGCTTTCCATTACGCACCAGAGCAGTGGTCCAGGAGCATTGGCGCTCAGTTGCAGACCACGACTTCTCTCACGGTCCTTCCGCCGACCTTCACCTCATTCGGCGTGTCAGTGCAGAACTGGTGCGCCAAATGTAACTTGTCCTTCCGCATGACCTCCGACCTCGTTTTCCACATGCGCTCTCATCACAAGAAGGAGTTTGCAGCGGAGTCCCAGGTGAGGAGGAGGAGGGAGGAGAAACTCACCTGCCCAATTTGCCACGAGTACTTCCGGGAGCGGCATCACCTGTCCAGACACATGACTTCTCATAATTGAGACGAGAATCTGCAACAAATTTATTTATCCTCTGTATCATTGTTGTATTTAAGATGCTTGTGGTCCAGATTCACGGCAAGGCTTTTTGTAACAGTGAATGTAGGTTAATGTAAAGGAATATAGCAAAACACACGCCATCATCTCTGCCTGTCCACTAGATGACGATAGAGGTACGTGTAAACTAGTCTCACTCCAGTTTGCTCTGTATGATCGGTTGATGACTGTTTGTGCCTTATGGAGCTCCGAAGAGAAGAAAGACAGAGACCTCGAGGACAGCTCATGATTGTGAATCATCTTATTTAACAGCTTTTCTTTGATCTGATTTGTATAAAAGATATGAACTAATCGTGTTTGCACATACATTTTTTAAATAGAAAATTATGGAAATCAAACAGATGCGTCTAGTATTCAAATCTCCTAGTTCAAAAAGGGTGCCAGCTTCAAGATAATATCTATTCTTTATTTGAAATATTAAATTCAACATTCGAGGCTAATTCGAGGCCAGACTGCCTCTCAAAAATGAAATCCAGCTCAAGTGTAAAAAAGTTTTATGGTTATCGTCCATCTCCAGACCTGGATTGAGTCCACACAAACCACAGCTTTGAACTTGTGATTTTATGTTTCTCTGCCGAATGTGAGCAGCAGATTCGGGTCAGTGTGTGGACAGATGGACATAAATAGCCATCTCTGTTGCAAGTAAATGAGGCGAGAAGAAGTTCATGGGAAAGTGAAGCCTTTGCTTAGTCTCTCTGTAACATAAGCAGGGATAGAAACCTACCCACACTGCTGTTATCTAGTTCATGTGAGTAAAGCAGTTTCTCCTCCCTGTTTCTTCACACCAAAAACTGATTGGACTATTCACATGTGGCTTTGGGCAGGTCATTAATACTTTTCTGGACACATTTCATAATTCTCAGAGATCATTACTCATTGTTTCATTACTCACTGACCCCTAACAAAACCTGGAATCTGTACACAAAATGTCCTTCAAATGTGGTCATTCAGCTGCAGCGTGTTTCTAATCTTTCATAGAGCGTTAAGACCTCATCTTTACCTGCAAAAATAATATTTGTGTCACTGGTAAAATGATAAAAGTAAATATCCTTTTCACTTTCTAAAGGATAAATATCGTTTTAAATGGGATATTCAGTGGCCCACATGATTAAATGGGTGATCAGGAGGCACAATGTCACTCTATTAAGGCTGTGTCCTAATGAACAGAGCTATTAGTTCTCTGAGCTCAGTAACCGTGTGAGGAAAGAGCCAATTCAGCCAGGACACAGAAAATCCTCTGTAGTCCAATAATGGCTGTATTGCTCTCCTTTAATTGAACGGTCATCATGTGGAAAAACAAATATTGTTCTTGGTTACCCGCTTGCCTCATTTCATTTTGGCTTTTAGGCATACTGGGTTCTGAACACGAGCCTAGACTACTGTGGTTTTCTCTGCACTAACTGACCATTGTAAGCACTCTCCTGTGACTGTGATTGCGGTTGACATGGCGTTCAATTTGTAACAGCAGACTGTGGGTCTGGATTAGAAAGGATCAGTCAGAAAATTAGTAAAAATTAAAAAAAAAACTAAATGTGATCCTTACAATTGGTCTAGCGTACTTTTAAGCTAAAACATCTATTAATGTAAACATAACATATAATAACCGTAATTATAGTAATTATAGTCTAATGCATAGGAGTTAGGGGTAAGGTTATACCCCATAAAGACTGCATTTGTAAAAAGGTTTGTAGTAGCTGAACATTTCCACTTGTTAAAAATGGAGAAAACTGAATCATGCATTTGGTATTTCAGACCTCCCTCTTTCCTCCATCTGTCTCTTTCCATCATTCTCAAATGCGGATCAGAGATCAGTCTGGGGCCATCATAATGCTTGTCTCCTCACCATCATATGTTACTGTAAAAACGAAGCACACTTTGCCAGTGAAAAGTCAGGTTTTATTTCAACATTTAATTCAACTCTTGCAAAAACAACCGGTACAATTAAGAATTCATTTTTAATTACATATATATATATATATATATATATATATATATATGATTTCTGCTCTTGACTCAAAAAGTATGAGAACTTTCATTGCAGTTGGGAAACTCTTATAGTCTGTGTATCTAATGAACAAAGCAATGCAGACAGGTGGGGTGGCTGATAACAGCTGACCAATGGTTCCTTTTTTAGATCTCTGTGCACATTTGCATTCACACCAGCCAAAAGACCTGTAGTATTATTTTCAACCACAATAAACAGTATACTAGCCTTTGATCACTTTCCCTTTTTTTAAGTGGTTACTCAAAGGCTATTGTCTTTGAGTCAAAATTATTGCCCAGCCATGGCAAACTTCAAAGCATTACAACTTTTTTAGGCTCAAAAGCAGAACTATAAAGTAATAGATTAATAATCAAAAGGTGCTTAGGCACCACAGGGATCACCTTCTTCCTGTCAATTAAAGCGATGAGCAGTGGAGCTAAAGTGTTCTAGGTCACATCTCTGTAGCCACCTGTTTGAAAAAAGTCTCAGGAGAGTCTTGGGGCGAACAACCTGCGTTTGGAAATGTCCCGTGTTTGAATAAATGTGGAGGGGAGGGGCAGATAGGCAAAAAAGAGGCAGTGCAGTTTGTGTTTTGAAGTTGAGGTGGCTGAAGTGGCGTCTGATTAGATGCACTGCTCATTCCTTGATCAACCTTTTATCCAAAGCAGCTGCATCAGTCACATTATTTGCCGGCCATCAGACTTCTGAGCCTTTGGTTGTGGGGTATTAACGGGTTCAAGGAGACTTGAGGAGAATGTTGGCTTTCTTTGAATGGAACCTTCCTGCTTTTGTACTAAGCTATTTGTGAACAGAGGTGCCCTTTTAGATTTCTTTTGACAAAAAAAAGGTCCCGTATCAATCAAACAGTAATGACTAACACCCTTGCGTGGAAAAGTGACATTCAGGCAAAAGCACTTGATTAAATTACATTTTTATTCTAACTTATAGAAAGCTACCTTTTCATAATTTAAATAATACACATGTACAAAAGACCATCTCATCTAAAATATAGTAGTACATAACCTTGTAACCATAACAACTAATTTTAACCAAATTTCACATTCGAAATAGAAAAATAACTCTGGTTTTAATATAACATTCTTGAAGTGATATGCGAGGTGGTGGGTGTAAATGATAACAGATGCTCTTTACAATTCACTTGATACTTCCATTCTAGGATATATAAAGAATGTACAATAACCTCATCTTGCAAACAAATTAACATTGCATATATGTACAAATTAGCATGTTATTAGCTTCAGAGTAAGGACACCAGTACAGCAAAAATACAAAAATTTAGAAATATGTATCATAATCTGTCATCACTATGTTGTATAAGCTGCGATGACACATCGATAGCCTTTTATTTAAGCCTTTGTGTCCAAACAAAACATGAACGCAAAATCACTGTGAGCTGTTTGAAAAACCAACACATTCTGAGATAAAAGGAAAACATCCCTCAAATGCTCCTGTCCAAGAAATCCTTAATGTCATTTCAACCACAGAATCAAAACAACTGGGCTTCTGAGACATGTGGAGCCCTGACTTTACATGTGTGACTCTGTTCCTCTTGCTGAGGCAGACGCCAGACAATGTGTCTCTTCAAGTCTGCTGCCGCAGGACAGAGGAGATGGAAGTGATTTCTCTACAGTCTATGTTCCCCGAGGGCCAAGTAACTTTGTTTTCAGTGTCAAGAAACCACTTAACAAACAGAGGTACAGTAGGGTTCTGTCTCCATTAGTCCTGTTTTCTGTTTCTCTCCACATCCACCCAATTTTGTACTCTACCTCCATTTTCCTACCCTTCCTATCTGCAGGAGCAAGACTGGACAGACATATTGGGGTAAACCTTGAGCACTGGGTTCCTGGATTCATCCTGGTACAGCACGGCAAGAGGGGTCATCTTTTCTGGGACACAACAGGGCTCAGGAACCCCTGAGATGATCCCAACAGCCCGGACAATGCTCTGGATGGTGGCGTGATTAGACGGCCTCACCACCTGGGAGAGTTAAATCATTAAAGGAGTGAGGATTAACTAGTTACTCTGCATAATTTGATAATGGAACCAAATGGGAGTGACTCTGAAGGTTGTGCACTTACCTTTGACATAGGAAATCCACATTTGCCAGCACAGTAGTAGGCATCAAAGGCCTTGGGTGCTATGACCCACTCACTCCAGCCTATGTCTGCAAAATCCACTCTGAGGTTCCTCCTTGAGCAGTCTCTATGTTGGGTGCTGCCCCACTGCCTCCTCCTGGCCTTGCGTATTGTTTGTTCATCAAAACTCAGGACAGGTGACTGAGTGTTAGCATTTCCCTTGTGCTTTTTTCTGTCCTTTTCCTCATTTCTGTGACCATGCTTTTGTCTGTCACTCATAGTGCGACTGCCTTTGATTTTTTTCACACTGGAATCATCAGGTTTGAGCCTCAGCGATGTTCTTTCTGCTTCTTTGTGAACTTGAGGTTCTTTACTTTCCTCCACTCCTTCTTCCTCCTGGATCTTTCTCTTCTTCTCCTTACTTTCTGATTTAGGCTTGGGTTTGAGTGCCAGGTACCAAGTTCTCTCCCAAAGGTCATCCTTCCTAAATACTTTAGGCCGGTACTTGACTTCAGGTAGCTCGTTGTTCTGAATAGGTTTAGAGAGCACAGTTGCTTCTCTTCTCTTGCGTCCTTTTGACTCTGATGGGAAGTTAGGTACGTACAGGTGCTGAGCAGGATGCAGGGCCTCTCCTCCCTCATTTAATGGGTCATATCTCTGGAGGCTTGCAGCCACACTGTTGGGCTCTTCCAAAGCTTGGTCATTGGCATACAATAACAGGTAGGGCATGTTGCCAGAAGACAGTTTCTCCTCTGGTTTCCTCTGGGACTTCTGCCTTATGTCCAGCTCCACTGATACCATGAGATGACCCTTTTTCCGTGCCTCTTTTATGACCTGCGTCACATCTCTCATTTGCCACACCCCTCTCCTGTTGGGATGAAAGGTCACATTGCCTAACAATGACCCCGTTGACCCAGATCTGACCTCTGAACCGGAGGAAACAGAGTGAAGGAGCAGGCTAATGGATGGAGAATGGTGGATGGCCAAGGAACCACAGGATAGACTCTTAAAGCGTTTACACAACCAGGGGTTTTGATGAGTGTGCAAATTGAGCTGAAAATGGAATGTGGCTGATAGGATGATCTCTGAGTCCTGGAGTGTTGTAAGGTTTAGTCGGTACACCATCTTGTGATCAAAAATATCTGCAAAGACATAAATGTGTCAGTCAGACAGGTAAACAATAATACAATAAAACCATAAACTGACCTTTTTAAAACCAAACTGTCCTCTGAGAGATTTGCTACGGCAAAAACAATTGCAATTCTTTTACCCAAATCATATTTTTTATATCGTATTACTCTTTGAGTTGTCTTGAAAAGGTAAATACACCGAGAGGCTATGCTGTGATTAAATGATGGGCACCATGTAGGCACCATGTAGGCACCATGAAAAAACAACTGAGTCTAGTTTAAATGTGCATCTTTGAGTGTTTCTATAGAATTTATCAGTGAAACAATAAACACTGTTTGAAAAAGTAAACAAGGTACCAAATGTATTCCTTTTCCTAACAATTAACTAACCTTGACTGATAAACACCTTTTCTTTGTCTGCATTATGTGATTGTGTGGCTGGTACAAGGCGCATGTCTTGGTAGGATTTCAGAAGGTGTCCTTAAGAGGAACCAGACCGTGGAGATCTGGCTGGCAGGGTTGCAGTGGGGTTAGCAGACAGCTCCATATTCATGATGAACATTAACTTCAACAGCAGAGTTATTGTTCATTGTGTAAAAGTTCAGCGGAAGTATGGACTGACTTAAGAGATATACATTACCTTGGATTGAGTCTGCATATGGAAATGCTTACCTCAGTTTCTTTTAAAGCTTCCCCTTAAGCCTAATACAGCCAGCACTGTCTGCCCAGACACCAAGACATGAGCAACTGTTTTAACAGATCGAACAATGTTGTGAAAACTCTCTTACATCTCTCCTTGGATTACACTCAGCCTTTACAGTAAAAATACACACGTGTTATGATATGCCATATGAGAGCTATGTGGGTTATGAATGCCCAGGAGCTGTGTTTATAGAAACAGCATCAGACGAAGAGGAACGACTGTGCTTTAAAGCCCCTTGACTCCGGGACGTGGAGCCACACGTCCTGAAGCCACAACACCAACGATACACGACAGTGACCCTTTGCAGCGCGTAACTGCCGCCGAGATTTTGCTGTACTGAAGCTGGACATTGCTTGCAGGGAATCGTGTGCATTCTTACGCATATTGCGTATGTCTGCGGTAATGGATGAGACTGTGCACAAGGGGCACAGCTGCTGCCACAAACAATGTGTGCCCACAGCGTCCCAAAATCATTTAAATGCATTCTCAGTTTGCCCCAACTTATTTAGAGCGTCTGGCCAAGTCTAGTCTCATTGTGCGATTGCACTTTTGATGACCATCTATGCAAATGATCAAAGGAGATTTCGTATTAATGGTGCATTAATGGACACTAAAATAGATGTGTTTTATTTTGTTTCCAAATTTAAATCTGCACGGATGTGGGCACTCGCTACAGTATGCAGGTTAAGCTGATTCACACACCTTGACTGGCTCTGAAACTCCTGATAGTGTTTCCCTCTCTGAGGCAGTTTTCCCTGTTGTATTTCTCGTACAGTTTGGACATGTGCTGGGAAACCATGTCCTGATCCAGGTCACCTAAAAACTTCTCCGAGGAGGACTGGACAAAGCTACTGTCCCGTGTGTCCAAAGAGCCCCCTGTATTGCTCCCCATTGATGCAGCACCCAGGAAACAATTTAACATCAACAAGAACTGGCGCGAGGAAATCATACTTAGAGCTGTCACTTAAGTGCTAAAATTAAAATAAAAAATTAAAATAAATAAAGTAAATCCGACAGGTAGACTGCAGAAATCGCAGTCCAAAGATATCCAATGTGGACTTTAAAGACGCGCCACAACAATCCAAACTAAATAGTCTGTGCGTAAATGTTCCACGTCTCGTCTCACATTCCGCTTCGGGCTCAGGTAGCCGTCCCACTCCTCTGTGTCAGACTGTTTGGGATGTGGATGCTCAGTCCGATCAACAGTTTCTGCTACTTTTGCACTTGTGTCTGTGTCACCGCCAGAGGCTTGAGGGTGTTATACTGGAGCGGTGAGACGTGGTGACGTATACTCCTGTCAGCCAACGAGGTCTCTGCAGAGCGCGCAGCTAAAACTGGAGGTCATGATGCTGACCCCCTCCCCGCCCCCCCTCCCACCACCGCAATGATGATATTGTTGATGATGTTTTCCGTATGTTGTTTTAAATTGACGGAGTAGTATCGTTCATCCAGTGGATTCGGAACAGTACTTCAGAACTTGTACTAATTTGTTTAGCACTAGTCTAACAAGGCCACTGTTGAAACTCAACAAAGTGTTTTTCTTTGCAGGGAAAGTAATTCCATCTCATCATTTCCAGCTCACCACATTATTTCCAGTAACTGCTTTTGACATGCTCTCAGTCACACATAATTAGCATAGAAACACCTACAATAATAGTCTGATCAACCACCCACGGACTGTTGTTACGAACAGTTGTCCACATTTTATTCAGGGTGTTGTGTGTGTGTGTGCGCGCGTTTTTTATGTGTGAATTTTGTAGTGAAAGGCTGTTCTGTAGCTGTTAGATGAGAATCTTTTGAGGCACTAACTGTGATTTTGTTCATGGCAAAGAGAACATGACCTCTGCTGGTATTGCTGGTTTCAAACTTGGCAAAGTTTTGTCTCTGGCGTGTATGTATTTTTGTATGCGTGTGTGCATACAAGTTGTATTCAGTGTGTGTCTCTGGTGTCTGGAGCTCTGTACCAACAATGCTTGTTTTGTAGAAGTGGTGGTCTCCAGCAGAGAGGCTGTAACTAGCTGGGCCTCTCGGGTCACTCTCTGCCACCACACGTACACACTCACATGCACGCACAAGCACACATACAGAGAGCTACTACATAGTACCTTTCTGGCCCCCAAGGGCCCCACAGGATACTCCTTTTCACTATGTTCCACACCAGCGACAGGTCTTAAATCTGGACTACTCTGGAGATGTGTTTGAAAGGGTGTGTGTATGTGTGTGTAATAGAGGAGGAGCATTAGGAAAGAACTGACTGAAGAGGCATGTCCTGTTGGTTTGTCATAGCACACAAACACGTAAATTCTTTAGCGTTTCCCATACCACATTGAGTTATACTCATATATGATTAATTGTTGTGGTTATTTATTTGAAAACATGCAATAATGTTTTCTGTTTGGCTGAGAATCATCTTTGAACAACAGTATGAATAACCCATGAAGAATTTACAGTGGCATTTGTGAGTGACCACTCTGTAAATCAAAATCACAACACAAACAGATATTGAAATTGTTTCTTTTAGAAGTATAATCATTAGGAAACCAAGCAATAACAGTGAGCTTCACTCTCTTATTAACACATAAATAAAAAACCCTCGTAATTATGACATCATGGGAGTATCGCATGGTCTCTGAAGTATTGTATCAAGTAAACAAGAAGACCTTCCATTTTACACAGGCTGAACAAAACAAAATGCAGGAGTTTGTATTAAAATACCCCCAAAATGTGTTAGCAGGGAAAGATGAAGGGAGAGGAAAATTGAATCCAGGACATATGGGTCATAATAAATAGCCCTGGGGAGGAGACAGCACAAAGCAACTTTAGGCATGAGGATGACAAAATGAAATGGCTTTTGACCTCTAACCCTGAATATATAGGGCAGTGTGAGATTACTGTTCAGCATTATCTACAGTAATACTCATCCCTCCATTATAAATCACAGCAGCTGCTAGATAAACGAGCAGGACAGAGAAACCAGAGGTGAATACTTTTTAACGGAACTCAAAAAGGAGCATAAAGCCATTGTAATTTGTTATAGCACAAATTTAATGTTTTTGAAACGGATTGAAAACGTGGATATAAAATGATTTGTCACTACATGGTTTGAATGACTGTTTTATAATTCAGGCCTTCTGATATGTGGTTTACAGTATACTGCCCACTGATCTCTGCAGCAGCCTAAAACTGTCAAACCTGTTTCATCTGACTACTTGAGCTGTGTAACAGGGCCACTGCATGTTATAGTTTGTTCAACATGGAGGTCCCTCGTAGGGCCGTCCAAACCAAACAGGAGTTGTTTTCTGCTCTCTGTAGGGGCATGGAGGAGTGTAAGGAATTAACATGCCTGTGTGTGTGTGTCTGTGTGTGGTGCATGGACTGATGGTTGGTTCTGGAAATGCTCCTAGTTTAACACCTTTGTGTGCTATTGGTAAGACTTTCTTATTCCAGAGCTCAGAGGTGGGGGCCTGATAGATGTTTGTGTGTGGGCACAAGAGATTTGGTATGGATTGACTATTGGCTAGTGCTTCTCTACGGATGTTGTCATGGTTTGTCCAAAAAGAACATTTCTATGTATGTATAAGTAAACTACTAACTGGCAATGTCTTACCCAGGAAAATAAGGAGGTAACAGTTTTAGCCGAATGTTTGCATGTTTTGTATCCCCGAGGATGTTTACAACTGCTATAACTAAATATTTTATGGGCAAAACAACAGGCCACATTCCAACATACAAGAGGTCACTCAGGATTGCAGGAGCTGCAGTGGAAAGTGCCAGTGTCCATTGATATGCTGTTTTAAGACTTTTAGGATTCTGTTACGCAGACACAGACATCCAGGGAAAAACTGCTACCATGTCTAAATCACTGCATCATTTTAGGAATTTTCTGTTGGGTTCTCTTTCTTGAGTAAGGTCACATAAATTATATTAAAAACATAGGAAATATTTGTTTTCTTTTTGGTGAGAGCTGTGAAAATAGACCAATCAGACATTATGACTGTCCAACTAATATAGAGTGGGTTTTCAGCCAAAACAGTCCTGACCCATCGAGGCATGGACTCCACTAGACCTCTGAAGGTATACTGTAGGATCTGGCACCAAGCCGTCAGTAGCAGGTCCTTGAAGTCCCATGAGTTGTGAGATGCTTGATTGGATTAAGATCTCCTGAATTTGGAAGGTTAGTCAGCACCTCAAACATAATGTTGTGTCCATTTTCTTGCTGAAAGAGACTAATGCCATCCCAAAATATTGTTTCCATGAAGGGGTGTATTTGAGCTACAGTAGCACTTCTACTGCATCGAACTAGACGAGCCAGCCTTCGCTCCCGATGTTCATCAATGAGCCTTTGCCATGACCCTGTTGCTGGTGCACCAGTTTCCTTTCCTTGGACTACTTTTGATAGGTCCTGACCACTGTGGACCAAGAAAATCCCAAAAGAGCTGCAGTTTTAGAGCTGCTCTAACCCAGTGTTCTAGCCATCACAAGATGGCCATTCTTAAAGCTGTTTAAATCCTTGCACTTGCCCACGTTTTCTGCTTCCATACTTTTTTTTCATCCACTTCTAGGTGCCATCAGGTTGAAAGTTAGTGTTAGTCACTTCACCTGTCAGTGGCGATAATATTAAATTGATGGCTGATTGATTTATACTTAAATATAAAGCTAAAGCCAATAAAGGAAAATCTGGAACAACTGGACTCCGGTGCTATGCAAAAAAAAAAGAAAAATCTCCCAGAATCCCTAATCTTTAATGCTTGATATCTTGTGCCTCATTTGTGTAATAAAAGTCAATGTGTACAAACAACAAGTTTAATAAAGCATTTGCATATTTTGCAAAATGACCAACAATTTCTTCAACATTTGTCATCTTTGCTATTCAAGTAATTTTTGTTTTGTTGGTCCAATTGTCCAACCTGGAAGTCTCAACACCTAAAGATTTCCGCTTCCAGCTCTAATGAAAACAATTTAAAGAAAAGTCTATATTGCCCTGAATGACCACAACATTGTTTATGGAAAAACCTTTTTTTTTCAAATGCAATATTTCAATGATCTAATCTCCACAAACAAAATTCCATTGTACAAGGGTGGAATCTGAAATCTCAGTGGCAGCAATAAAACCAAAACTATTTGCATGGCTGGATACCACTAGTTGTAAGTGAGAAAATATGTTTTTTTGTGGTTTGGGTGAACTAATCCTTTAATGCTTATTTGTGACAAAGAATGTCCTGTTTCAGCAGTAAGACTGATTGGACTGATACCAGGATATGGGATACAAGTATCATGGTTTCTAGCCAGATTCTGACAGTCTGACCTGAGAAGGAGACACAGCTTGGAAAGTAATGAAAGATCGGGGATCCCAGTATGTGAAAGTTTTCTACTTTGTCTGGTGGGTGTGTGTGAGGAGAAAGAGCGTGTGTGTGTGTGATTTTGGAGACTATAGTTATGCTAGGGGGTGTGACTCTGACCCATTCACATTGTTAATAAAACATTCACAGAGGCAGAGGAATGTTATGGTTTTTGTGCACGTGTGCATGCATGTACAGGCAGACATGTGTGTGTAAGAGAGGTAGGATGTGTGTCTCTGTCTTTGTGTCTGTGATGTTAGGCCTCCTGCAGTGACCCCACAGAGTGCACCATTCTGTCTGCAAACAAAGGGCCGGCTGTTCCCCCACTTCAACTGTGCACCGCTCCAACACCATTGACTTCTCACCACCCAGCAAACCAAATATTTCCCTTTCTGTCTTGAATTTGTATAAGAATGTTTTAAGGTTTTCTTATCTTCTGGCTCTTTGGTTTTGATTGAGGTTTACTGAAAATGCAGGTGTCCACATAATCTCAGATGGCAGAATATAACATCTTGTTTTACCAAAGGACCTGACTTCTGACAGTTTAATTTGAAATGACATCTTAATTTGTCTGGAACAACCATCTACTGTACATTGAGCCTCTGTGTGTTATTTGGTCTAATTACCATCTGAGTTATTCAGATTTGGTTCAGTTCACCTCTGTCTTCACATCACCAGGCAGGAGACATATTGTCACATATTGCCAAGTACCGTGTTTAAATTCTTGAAAACTAGTCTATATGATAATTCGGTCTCTAATAAATACAGAAATATGCCCCTAAATATGACAAAATTAAACTTTGAATGTGTGTGTATAAAGAAAATTATTTTAGACCTGTCTTGTAAACCTATTTTTATGTTTAAATGCTGAATGGTCAGGAGCATCAGGAAATGTGGCTGACAGGCAACTAATGTTGTCTATAAATCAATTTCTTATACATACACATCATACACGAACCTCTGAAGATCTACCAAAGTTACCACTGGGTTCTTGGTCAACTTCCTGAACAAGCCACTTTTTGTTTGGTTATTAAGGTTGGCTGGGTGGCCAACTCTAGATCCTGTGATCTGTGCCTCATCACAAAATGTTATTGTGGAGGTCTACAGAGAGTTCCAAGGATGCCATATCTTGCTTTGTATGCTGTTGTTGTTTTGTTTTGTTGCAGTCTGAATTGTGGGTTCTTATATACACAGGAGTCTCCTTTTGTAAACTATGTCCTATTAAATCAATTTCCCTCAGGTGGACTTCATCATGGACAATCATGGACAATTTACTAAAATGTGGGAAATGTGCAATATTCTACTGGTGAGGTCACTTTACAAGAGCAGATCACTTATTAATATGTCAGATCATGTTGGGCTGAAGTTTTCAGCTGCGAGGCAGGTTTGCAAGGCTAGAAATGTGCAGTAGTCAGTAAAGATGATAAAACGTTTTCCTATTTCATGTTTCTTATTTACTTGTGTTCGTAACACTTGTTGACAGAGCATTTTGTCGGAGGTCAGCTCAAACCACTTGACAAAAGAGGTGATCAGTGATTAAGGAAAATAAATGTTTCTGTGTCTGTCATGTCTATCCATCTGTGTTTCAGACACTTGCAGGATTGATGTCATTTCACATGTCTGACATGCAGCCTTTGTTCTGCATCTCTCCATCCCTCAAGGGCCACATAACAGAAATACCTGTAAAGATGTTACCATGTACCCCGACTTATCACTGAAAGCTTATTATTTTTGGTGCACATTCAGGTTGTTAGTGTGTGCTTGTGCGCAAACACCAAATGTCATGCCAACTATGACTGCCGTCATGAAAGCCTTTTTCTACATGTTGTTGGTTAGTTTCCCATTCAGTCTCCAAATAGACTGTGTTTTCAAACCTACTTTTGTTTAAATAATTTGAATGAAACTTTAGTTCACTTTCCCCCTTGATGTGGTTCATTTGTGCAGGTCTTAACACAGTAATTGCACCCAAGTGCTGACCAAAACAACCACACTGGGACCTTATACTCAATGTGGTCTCGACCTAGTCCCAAACGGACTGTGGAATGATTTGTTTGTGGTGAGACTGTGATCTGACCTTGATCTGGCCCCAAACAGCATGTTTGAGCTAAAGAGATAGTTAACAACTTGTTAACTATCTATTAATAAAGTGTTAGTCCGTGTTATATGTTTTTTTACATGTATTATGCATCTGCTGAAAGGTTTTGTTTGTTTTTTTGCCCAGATAACGACCAAGGTTATGAACAAATGTTAACTGTATAATTGTTCCACATTTTATAGCAAACTTTCACTGACTGGAATATTCACTGGTCCAAAACATGATCTACTTCCTGTGTTTAATTTTGTGTTCCCACCCCTAATTGATAAACCTATGAGCGGACAAAACAACTTGCAAGACAGATGTTGATGGTTTTCTTGGATTTTACTGTGTGTAAAAAGAAACCAAACCAATGGGAAACGGGACAAACTACTGGTTTAAAAATTTAATTAATTTACAGATGGTAGTGAAAGCAATTTGTACTTGGGCACTGATGTATCGAAGTGTGCAGTGTTAGCTGTGATTTGAACTGGGACTGGTGGTGTTGCATTTACTCGAATGCCCATGATATTCATTTCAGACTATGTCGTGTGTTGTTACTTCCTGAACACGTCCCATAGGCCAGTGACCTTGACCTCCACAGGCTGTCCTCACACCCAGTTGGGCTGGAGCCAGGACAGAGGAAATTGCACCAGACGATTGATTGACTAAATCCTTTAATTATTTGGATTTCACAAAGAGGCCTGAGTGACTTTGACTTTAGTATGTGACTGTGTCAAACAAGGATGGGAATATTTGGCCTTCTTGGCAGACCACAAAGTCTTTTCTTTATATTCTAAAAATCAAGTGAAATTTGAGGTTTTATTTGAGGTCTGAGAATTGCGGCAGGTTTCAAAATATTGACAGAAAACAGAACCAAATCACTTGGGAATGAACTTGAGTGTTTAACTGTAAAACAAATCAAAAGGCTCTGATTTGTCACTTCCTCCACACTCACATTTTTTGTGTTTTTTATCTTGAGTTCTGCCATGGAAAGAATGGACAGAGTGTATTTCTTCAGTGGGATGTGTTAATTTAGTGCGTGCATGCATGGATGTTTTAACAGAATGTGATATGCCCACACACATTTAGTACAATATCCCATAGAGATTTACATGGGGTTTGTTTCTGTTGGGTTGACTTTTACCCAATGGCCTCAAGGTTCCCTAAAAAAGCCTGTTATCCCAGAGCTCTGGCTTTGTAAAGAAAGCAGATATGTAATATGTGTCGGGAATATAATGGCAGGACTTTTTCATAGCTTGATGGATCTGTCAGATTGACCCTTGCTCTAATTTGCTTCTGTCGCCATCATTTAGCAGGGCAGTGTGTGATATTTCCCAATAAATGTACCCTTATAGCAGAGTAATAACTGCGATATCTATTTCCTGTTAGTGGGAGTTCAGGTCTCCTGTTGCTCTCCAGGCTCTAATTGAACGCGATCATTGTTTCAGTGATGTCATGTTAGCAGGTTTTAGGAAGTAAAAAGCCCAACAGTAGAAAGTGACTCATTACTGAAGGCCAGGAAAGTGGAGATAGAAAAGAAACATGTTATATTTCCAAGTCATGTTGAATCAATTTGATGTTTCATGATTATGGCAATCGTTGAAACAATAATAAACATTTCGTCCATTGGGGTCCATTGTCTCTGGTGGTGTTACAGGCAGCTTAGCCTGCAGAATCAACTTAGAGTATGAGAGAGTGGGAACCATGAACACTGTCAGTCCTAGAAAGCCCTCGGTGGGTCATGGACAGAGCAGCGGCAGCCAATTTCACAGGAACGCAGACTCAATAAATATCAGTGAAAGCTCTTTGTTAATAACTTCCTGCTTTGAAACAAAGTGAACCTTTAACTTTCTCTCTGTTATGGCTTTTATTTTAGTGTCAGACTGGAAGACAGTGGAAACATTGTTTAATTAACGCACAGAACCAGCTGCACTACTTGTTTTTAACATGCTGTTAAATATTATTTCATGAACGTCATGATTGTGGAAATCAGAAAGATGGGAATATGAGCCTACATATTTGTGAATTTTAATCCTGAAGTTAATCAAATCAAATGGTCAAACCAAGACACAAAACATCCACACTAGTTGGTGAGAAAAAAAAACTTAATAAATAAATTTATTAATAAAGTCATATAAAATCTTCTTTGTCATCTTTATTTTGCACAGTGCAGTGGGTGATATAAGGGTTATTATTCCCCCTTTATTTTTTAAGAACATAGGCATTGTAAAATACAACAAAAAAATCCTTTATAGTGTTATTTAAACAAAGTTGACTTAACCATGCAACATATTGACATATGCTATTTAAATAAAAGTTCAAAGGAACATGTCTTTAATCTGTTATTCTGCTACTAAAATTGTGATAAAATGATCCCACCTCCCTTTTTTCTTCTCTTCTTTCCTCACCACCTTGAATGTTTTAATCTTCTCTACTCCAATGGTTCAGTCTTGTTTGCTTTGTTTTTTGAAACTAATATCCAATTTTTTACCTTTATCTACAGCTGACTATGATTTTGACTTTGACTATGACTTGTGAAACTGTAATCCTGCCTCATTATTTCTATTATGACTTTTATCTGTGTGTTTGAGTGTGTGTGTGTGTGTGTGTGTGTGTCTATGCAAAAAAAACATAAATCTCATTTACAGAGTGGTTCTGGATGAAGCTCAAGTTTTGAAATGCTGAAGGGGTTATGATAACTGATAGTTGTGTGACTGCTACTGAATGATAGCGAAGCACACAGTGGAAAACAACAGACTGTGCAGAAAATTAAACTGGCTGCTAAAACTTCACAAGTGAATTGTTAAAAGGAACAATGTCAAATTTCCTGTTACCTTACTTTTATAGTGCAGCCTCCGTGACTTAAGGATTAATGATGCCAGTTCACCTTATCATAGCCTTTGCACGTAAAATATAAATATTATTTACTAATGGTTTCGGATGTGGAGGACACAAGCTGTTAACATTCACTTTCCATGTAACCTGAAACCTCAGTCCTGGTCCAGAATATTTCTGATTCACAAGGCATTTTTCTAAACGAATGAACTTCCCCTCCTGACATGGTGGGAGCAGCAGGGAAGCGGTGTCAGATGTTATGTGTCTATACTGAGAGTGTACATGCGTGTACATGTCTCTGTGTGCTTGTATTGCATTCATGACTACTTCCAAGGCCATGACCATGAACCACAAGGCCATCACATATAGTCCGTTGTTTAAACTCCACAGTCCTCTCATTTAGCTTAAAAGTCTCCAAGACATTGCAGACAATGAAAAAAAAGCCTCTATCAGTTGTAGTGGCTTTCAGGATCTCCTATGAAAATCTGTATGCCTAAATAACACTCACACACACTCCTGTACTTCTCCTGTACTCTCCTCTACCTCCTATACTCTGACATGAGGGAGAGACAGATGATAGATGTGAATAGAACATGTCTGATATTATACTTGGCAGCCAAATAAGCCTGGAGCAAAAACAATATTCTGCCCAACAAGTCATTAATACAGTGATGGCAATGGAATAGAAAATAAGCTAATTTTTAAAACACTTTAGATCTGTATGCTTTGCCATCTGGATGTAATGAGTATAACCCAATACATCACTTTTTTAGACCTGGAAAACTCATTAAATATCAATTAAATTGTAGGTAAATGTGCATGTGTAAGTGTCAGCTGCAGCTATGATCTCACCAACACATCCTTTTTAATAGAGCTGTGGGGCTAGAGATAAAGCTGTAAGGGGGGTGCCGACTGGGTCATGACAGTGTCAGGGGTGAGACATGTGGCACACACTAGAGTATGTCTGCTAACACCCTGATCTGCTTTGCCACACAGAGCTGTTGGCTCCACAGTTATGGGTTCCTTTGAGGATCCAGCCCTTGTCTGGTCCATCTCGGGCCCGGAGAGGACTCCCCTCTTTTGGGATGACTAATGCTGAATGACAGGCAGACACTGATCAAAGGTTCTCCTGGAAGCCCTCCTGTCACAGTTCAGAGGGGGCAGAAAAGAGGCGATAAGTGGAGAGACAGGAGCAGCATGCACGGTCTGGACCTGGGCCAAGGATCAAGGCTCAGACAGACAGCATTGCTGGACTTTATTAGCTTCATCACAGACAATACACGCTCCACAGTGGACCTCCACTATTGCCAGATTATCTCATCTCTCTTTATAGCCCAGTGGCCCAGAGCAAGGCCACACTGGAAGTCTGGAGCCATAAGGTGAAGACATGCCTGGTTAATAGATGCTGAGTCCATGCTTTATACTTTTGTCTGCTCTCACCTTCTTACATTTTATCATTATAGAAAGAATTACTTTTTGCCATAGTTGTCATGAAAAAAAACCCCATTGAATTCAATCAAGATTTCTGTTATGCTTTATAAATTATCCAGTGCATAAAAACACAAAAGCAGTGATTCAGGTTAAGGTTCTCTCATTCACATGGGGGTGGTTGTGGTAGTTTGGTCTACCTCGTAGGCAGCAGGTGAGAAAAGGTTTCACAAAACATGTAACATGATAGAGTGAACGTCTTAACCTCTATAGTACAGATGCAATCCCATATGTTTCTGCATTTCTGCCTGTGACTTTTAGTACACTTAATATAACCCTGCACGTCTCAAGTCAATGTTAACCTGAGCAACAAATGAAGTACATGAAGTCTGACTCCCATTTGATTTTGCCTTTAAAACCTGTTTATATTTGTAATAAAAAGTTAAACACAACGTGTCATGGTATATTCTGGGAGCATACTTTTCTCCCATGTTACCCATTCTGACAGGAGCCAACAAAAACACTTTACTTGGCCTGAACTGCTCCTCTGAGCTTCTCTCTTTTTCCCAATAAGTGCAGCCGGTCAAAGGTGGAACTTGACAGCAAGAAAAATGTATAAAGTGTCTTTTCCAGACACTAAAAGTAATGCTAGCATTTTATATATCTGCTAGGCAACTTGATTTTTTGAATACAGTTTCTAAAATTGTCTGTTAAAAAAATTAAGCCGGATTTGACATAAAATGCCAGGAAATCCTTGGCTGAACTATTTCTCACCTCTGTTCAACACAGTAGAAATATCTCAGTTGTATAAAGGAAATCAAGGCTCTTGTGCAGTCTTAGCTAAATGGGACGTGCTTCGAGAAGAAATTTGCTTCAGGGAGGTTATGAACTTAATAAGCTTTATCTTGCTTTAACATTGCTTCACTGCCTGTCTGTTGTTTCCACTTCAGAGTGAGGTTAAGGTATAGGAAGTGTTTGTAACCTCTGTGGTCTGTGCCTTGAGGCAACATTTACACTGAGCAGGGCCCGGCACTGTAGCTCAGTGGCATTGATGGCTTGTAGGAGCTCCGCATTCAGCTTCATGTGATGGATGAATGGAGGGCACAGAACGGCACTCTGGGGCGGATTGTGTTTCTCTTCAGTCACCACATTGCCAATACAAACCTGGACAGGCAAAGACAAATAGGAGAAAGGCCAATAAGTCACTCTCCTTCTTAAAAGAGCCGACTGACAGTCACAAACAGTTATATATGGCTTGTTAAACTGTGTAAGAAACTACGTATTCAACAAACTAATAACTATTTTTTCCTTATGGGGCAAACACATCAGTATTGTTCATGCGCCGCTCGGTGACAAACACCATTAGTAATTGTCAGTAGCACTCATAAATGTGGCCATTTAGCCTTTTCCCAAACAATCACTTGCAGCAGTTGGGGTCGTGGGCCAAAGTATATCCATTTAGTGTATAAACAGGAAATAAAACCATCCTTCATGTGTGTGGAGCCGTGGTTGAAAATGCCCTTGACCCTCAGCCCCTACTCTTCATTGGTTCAGGCACTATCGGTACAAACACTCTAGTATTCTGCTTTGCATCCCTCATCATATCTCAAAATATCATTAAAATTGTTTATGTATATGTGATTATTTCTTTTTGTTATGGAGCCAGAGGAACAGTTCAGTGTTCTAATATTGCATCTTCAAACATGTTCCCATAAATCCTGAAATGCAAATCATAGACCCGGAGGATTTCGGTGGTGCCTTAAGGTCTGAGTGCAGTTTTGATGGGGCGAAATTCAAAAGAATAATCATGGTTTTGGGGAATGAAAACTGAAACCGTAGCCAAGCAGGATCCTCTCTGAAGTGCTTCCGTATGCCTCCTGAGTCAAAAGGCCTATGATTTTATTGTTCAGCTGGTACAGTATGCGTTGCGAATTCATATCGTTCCTATTATTATCCACCCAAATCCATCTCATTATGTCAGCCTCTTCTTGTTCCACTGAAATTGTTTCAGTGAAGCTCAAAAGTGGCTCAAGCTCCATCCACAACAGTGAAAAACTGTTATTGTGGCCCCAAGGCCTACTCCTGAAATAGCACTCTAAGTGTCTGCTTTAATAGCAGAGATCAGTGTGAGCGTCTTTGAAAAGCGATCTGGTCTGTAGCTCTGCAGTTTGGCCAACCACAACAACCAGCTTGAACAGACTGTGGTGGATGAGCCATATGGAACTAAAATGTGCTCAGTTGGCCACTTGATTCCAAATGTCAGGTCACAATACAGTATATTTTAGCAAAGATTGCCTTCTCTTATGAGTGAACCTGGCAAAATGTGAAAAACGTTTCAAATGTTCTTGATAGAGAAAGGATAAGTTAATACATTTTAAAAATACTTTACTCCTTCAATTTCACTTTTATAGTAATGCAGATGTTTCGGTTTTATTTTTCCCAGGTTCTTATATGTCAGTCTAACAAACATTACATTAACCCATAAACTGTAATAACACTTGTGTTTGGTGGTATTGAAAGTTTTGGAAGTGATGACAGGTTATTTGCTACACAAGACATGTGGTTTTCTGTATTCAAAGTGATAGTAAAAGAGCTTAAAAAATGTATGGTATGATTGCAGTATCTTCAATCCTGGAAATCTTCTTAAAGTTCTGTTGGTGACAGCCAAGAAGGCAACAAAGAAATGGTCTAAGATGGACTTCCCTGGACATGTGCTCTACATGTGGACTATATCTCATATATCAGAAATTGAACAATTAGAATGTAAGGATACAAAAACATCAAAAAGAAAAAAGTGTAAAACAAATAAGATTCTTAAGACATATTGTTTGCCTACTTGCACAGCTACTTTTATTTCCCCTTTTGTAATGACAAAAAGCTATACAATTTTAATTAAAAACTGAAATTTTGAAGAGAAAATCAGCCTCAGTCTGAGCAAATAAAAAGAGTCACAGAAAACATACAGGGGAAAAACCAACAGAGGAGATTAGTACTGTGTCGTAGCACAGCTTGGCAAAGGGCCAGGGCACTGAGAGCAATGGGATCCACTCCCTCTTGTGTCTTTTTAAACCCACATGGCACATGAACAGCTGTTTTGACAGCCATGAAAGAAGTTGCTGGATTGGTTTTGGACACTGTAGCATCAGAAAATGTGTCTCTTGTTGTCAGTCTGGGCACAGCCACATCTCAAGCAGCTCTCTGTCTCTGCTGCATTCCAGTACTATTATGAATAATCATACGGGTGTGTGATGAGCACCAGAATGTCTTTCTTTGGAAACCTGGCTGTGGCACGATGCCTGGGAGGAAGGAAGTGGATTTTTTTTTTCTGAATGTGAGACTTTAAGGAAGATGACAGCTGACAGATGCCTCGCTCTTGGTGGCCACTGGTGCTGCTTGAGGACTTTGATTGGATCAGAGAGTGATGCTCATCAACCACTTGTCATCGTCTACTTCACAAAATACAGCTGAGCCAGGTCTGGAGGGTGTGCAGCATGTCATTTGGCCTCAAGAAAATGAGATACTATGCCCTTCATTTTCACACTACCCTGTCTTTATCTTATTTCTGCTTTTCTGCTTGAGAGCTTGTATCTTTCTGTAAGAGATTTCATGGTGGGCGGCTCAGTGGGACCATGTGAGTTCCCATGGGAATAGTTGATGAGCCCACATCTCCCAAAAAGTGATGAAGTTCAGCCGTTCCATTTTCTGGCTTTACCGCAGCAAGGCTCTCACATGACATGACCCACAGTTAATTTGGATTCCTGAAACCCCAAAGCCTGCACTTTATTCTTTCTTTGTGTTTTATGTTCTTTTTACTTGGGTGAAGCTGCTACTGAGTGGAGGAGCTTTATCGGCCTTGCTTGCCTGCTGGGGATCTAGAAGACCCGCAGTGCTGGGGCTAATGAGTCCAGCTTGTTGATTTATTCCACCTTGAGATCCAAATCCTGCATGTCCCACTTCAAGTCTCTTCCATTCATTTTCCTCTTCTCTTGTTAGGTCAGCAGCACAGGGAGAAGTAGATAAAGTAGTTATTATTATTTTTTAGCACAGACTGTTTCTCTCAAACACTAATACAAGGCTGCCACTCTCACCAGCTGGCAGCCTCGGACTGTGGAAGAAGAGGGCTTTGTGATTGAGAGATGCCTGCTGAGTATGGTCTAAACACACCCACAGTGCTTCAGGGGAGAGGAGCTGGGAAAGGAGAGGCCTGAGGGAACACAGAGGCCCCAGAACAGCAGCCAGTGACCCAGCCCGCTGCTTACACTTTACTTTATCTCCCCGACACCACAACAATACACAAGGGAGGGAAAGATTCCAGTCACTGGCTTGAACATTCATAAGTAGGACCTACTGTAAGAAATACAACATATAAATGCTAAAGGAGGGAGGTGACCTGGCCGATGAAGTTTGGGGCCTGCTGCACAAACTCAACCAAAGAAAGTTCTGTAAATTGTGTGTGTCATTAGTGAGCCGGGAAAGAGAAAAAGAAAGAGAGCCTGGGGTTTGAGGCTTGACAGACTTCTATAATGTGTGGGGAACCTCGACATCTAAAAGCAAAGCCAAATAAACTGAGTGTTGGTGCCAAATGTACAACTGGATTTCAAAAAGGCTTTATACATTATTCAAAGATAAAAGAATGCATAACATGTCAGAAGAGAAAGAATAATAAACTCCCTTCATGAGCAGCCCTGAGCGCAGCAGCGAAAACCCTGTCAGTTGCCTTGTGTCTATGTGCATGTTCAAAGATTGATGACGTTGTCGTCTTTGGTGGTATCATGGAAACGGTATAATTGTGTAATAGAGTGAAGATTTAAACTGGGCAGTAAATGGCTGTCAGATGTGGATGTGGCAACATCAACAGGTATATGTCTTTCCTATCACTTTATATGAACATATGCAAGTATGAAGTTGTTGAATGAATATTTAACACTCAATTATAATCATCATCTGACTGGCAATATAATGAAATTGTTAATTATAAGCAGTTCATGAAGAAATAAAAGCTTCTTCATATCACAAGAACACAACAACCTAAACCTGGCTCTTTGTTGATTACAAGTGGCATCAAATTCACACAGGTGCATGAATTTACTTACCTGGACATTCTGCTTCCCTGCGTGGACTTTTGACTTCCCTGATCTGCCTGATCCCTGATTTTGGACTCTTCTCTTTTTTGGTCTGACGTTTGGTTCTTTATTTATCCCTGTCTGTTGGTACTGTTCAGTATTGGTTATTCAGTGTTTGGTCATTAGTTTGTCCCTGCCTGCCAGCCTCTGTTAAGCATTCACTTTGGTTATGACTCTGTTTGCCACTGTTTTTGTACTGTCTGGTTTCGGTGGTTCCTGGCTAGTGGTTTCTGTTTTTCATCCCATTGAGTTATTTGTTCACCCTTGTTTTATCTGCACCTTTTCATTTATTGTTCATTCTGACCCTCGTTGTTTTGTATGAGCGCAGCCCTTTGGGTTAATTTTCACCACTTGTCCAGATCGTTTGTTTTGCACACCCCCTTTGGTTCAGTTTATATCTGCCCGGCAGTTCCCCATTTTTATTTTGGTTTTCCTGTTCTCCCTGGCACAGTGGTGATTGTTTCTCCTGCATTGGTTCACGTAGCCTCTTTAGTTTCTGCCTCATTTTCTGTTTCTCTAGTTCCCCTTATTCTCTAAGTTACTCAGCCCTGTAACATTTATTGGCTTTAGCTCAGGTTTTGGTACCTTTTGTCCAATTTTTGCTTTTTGTTTTGTTTAGTCGGTTGCCTCACTAGAAGTGTGTTCTGCCGTTCTCTTTACCACCTTACCTCCTCTCACCGTCTCCTAATTTGTGTCCTTAGACATAATCATTTGTGACAGTTTCCTGTTGTGGGTGTGGCTTCCACTACCTGAATATCCAAATCACAGGTGAGAAAAATATTGATTTTGTCCACTTACCCATGACATTAAGTCCATGATATTCAATGGACAGTTAATCAGCTTATGTATTTTCCGGATGTGAGACATTTTGGAAGGTATTAAGATGGATGCTGAACTTCAGCTGCAATGTATTTCAATTCAGCTGCTGTCAGCTATGAGCAGCTGCTGCCAGTTTTTCTGTTTGTTTAAACTCCTGCTGCACTTGCACGTTACAGCTGACATGAATATATATCAACTAAGCCATACTATATTACATACTACATATTGCCTTATTAAATCATGGCAAGGTATTAATGTACTAAATTGTATTCTTGGATCATGATTGAATACTGGTGTCCCAGAGTGTCTGGGAACCAGACTAAGTGGTGAGCTTTGGAAAACAGTGTGACAGGAGAATACTTTGAAACAAACAAACAAAAAGAATAAAAGCTTCTTTGTGGTTTACAACCGTCATTATAAGGCCAATGGCACAGTGGGCATGACTCAGTAATAGTTACATAGTTACGGCTGATTTTGGCAGTCTGATTGATGCTCTTTAATAATGATCTCCATGTCCTGAGGTTTACTAATTGTTAAATAGACTGAAGTATATATTGCTATCATGTCATCTAGAAAAGGCATGATAGGCTCTGGAGCCAGGACCATCAGTTAGTTCCAGCAGGCGTTCTTGAGATTACTGAGCTAAAAAAATTCCTTAAATTTGTATGCAAGCCTGATGCTAGCAAATATCACTGACGCGCCAGTACATGCAAAATATGTAAAAGTTGGATGTGTATGTTTCATAATGAAGGACATAGATTTCTTCTGAGGTTACTTTCTCCTTCTTTTGCTATATTTGGTTGATAATGGGTCCAGATAGAGAGAAAAAGAAGATTAATTTATCAAAGTGTTTTTGGCTGTCAGCTCACAGCTTCCTTGAAGTGTGTGGGAAAGTGTCAGGAAGTTAGGATAAGGTCACATGCATGCACCCTACTCACACACAGGCACACGCACGCGCGCACACACACACACGAACACACACACACACATACACACATGGCAAAAAGCAGCAAAGATACACACACTTTTGTACACAATGTACTCGCTATACAATGATTAATGGCTGTTCATACAGTCTTTATGTAACTGATAAATTATGCTTTAAAAAGGAATAAATGATCTTAGCCATTCTAGCAAACATCCACCTAAATCGCAATTTGCATCCTGCGTGCCTCATGTGAGGATGAAGATATTTAGCTGTCAACAAACCCCCGGGTATGGAAGAGGCTTTTGTCCTTCCCTGCTTGTGGTCTCGCTTTACAACACTGGAAATAAAAAGCAAAATTCCAAACTCCTGCTCAGATTAGCATGCCAACATAGGTAGGAAAAAACACGAATTCTCATTCTCTTGTGCAAAACCTAAAACGGTCAGGACTGCTCTTTCTGTGCTTGGATGCACATGCAGTCCTGATACAAACTCATGAAAAACACACATTACAATAGCAACCTGTGCTTCTAGATATACACATCTCTATCGTCACCAGTATGGTCCTGCTGCCCTCCCTTTGTGCACTGAACAACATCTTCCCATCCTGGAAGAATGCATATGATGGGCCTCTTTGACATGCATTGTTTTTGCAAGAAAATTTAGACCCTCTTCCCCTGGCCTTGGCCCTCATCTGCAACTAACCATAGGCAGGGTTGCAACTGTGACTAATGCCATATAAACCTGCCTCTGAGTGTGTGGATGAATGTTTGTGTGTGTGTGTGTGTGAGTGTGTGTTTGTGTGTGTGTTTGTGTGTATGTTAGAGAAAGAGAGGAAGTGTGACTAATGCCTACAGAATAGCATTTATACATTAGGGGGCCATTAGTAGTTTAGGCTCCTGTGTGGAACAGCGGGGAGGGAGACAGGCATTGTCGTGGCCCCCATCACCTTTATCACAGGCAGCTACCACTGTTTCTGCGGCACACACAGCCCTTTTTGGGATGTTAGAGAAACAAACAACAGCTGCCTTTGCACTGGAACATTTTAAATTAACATGTTTCTTAGAATGTGAATCAGGAGTTAGATGCCATGTGATGTCTGACTTTCGGTGGTTATTTAGGTGCACATGCTACCACCGGGATTACTGTGGCATATAAATAAAATTTTATTGCTATGGCTTTACTTTTAAACAGCAGCCTCCACAGACAGAGGTCTATGGTAAGTGGTAAATGGTCTGTTGCTCAACTTTGTGTAATAGATTTCGATTTTATCAGTTTTTTACAGAATTTAAAAAACACAGTTCTCCTGCCCTCTAAATGTTTTGAACATGTTTCACCGTGAGCTTTCTGGATTGACTATTGGCGTGGCCAAGAGGACAACACTGTCACATGTGCACTGAAGTGAAACACATCACGAGCTGGTGCGGCTGAGACAGAGGCAGAACAGAAACACAGACAGAGGACAGTTGATAGAAGGGATTTAGAAATCACCAATGCTCTATTTATTGTAAGCGTATGTCTTTTCTCAGATGATGAGATGCTCCTTAAGGGCTTTGGATGGAAACCTAATGGTAGGAGCAGGGCTTTGAACTCATCTGGCAGGTCTGGCCTCCTACTGATCTTGAGCCTTGTAGTGAACAGGTTAGGTTCCAGTGGCCTATGCATCTTACGGTTAGTAACACGAAATTGAAGTTGAAACTCCACTTTTATAAGGTACTTCTGATAACTCTAGATTAATTTAAAAGATTATAAGCACAGAGTCACTAATCCTGGCAGCACAGAAACTGGCTCCAGGTACAAGATCAGTAGAGGCCAGGGTCTACCATACCAGGCAGGAATTGTGGTGCAGGCTGTGTAAAGATGCCCCTGAGACAATCCAGCACATAACAGCGTTGTGCAAGATGCTAGAAGAACGGGCATACAAGGGAAGCCATGACCAAGCCATAGAGTACAGAAACATTTGTGCTATGTGACCTCACAGACTGACAAACTGGCAATGGCCCATCAGCCAAACATAGCACTGGTGGGCAAACAGAAGAACAGGGCTATCATAGTGATAGCAACATCAGGAAGAAAGAATATAAGAAGCTTGAAAAATACAAAAGGCTCAAAGAAGAGTTAGAAAAGATGTGGAAGATGAAGTAACAAGTTGTCCCTGTGGTAATCTTAACATTGGGGGCTGTGACCCCTAAACTGTTAGAGTGGTTCCAGCAGAGTCCAGAAGCAACATCTGAGATCTCTTTCCAGAAGAGTGCAAACCTAGGAACAGCTAAGATACTGCACAGGACCCTCAAGCTCCTCGTTCAATAATATTTACCATGTCTGTACTTGGCAAGCATAGAAAAGGCCATAGATTCAAAAACTATACACTCTCTATAGGAGCACATGCAGATAAGGTCTTTGTATTATTCAAGAAGTCACTTAGTGCTCAATGAAATGTGCTAATGGTGCAAGCAAATAAAATTGTATGTAGACACAGATAACAGATAGGAAAGACAAAAACATAGATCATGGTGCAAAAAAGGTATTAGAAAAAGGAACCACTTCCGATAGACCTTGGCTTTGATGTTTTCTTCTTGACTTAAAGTTTTGCTTGCCTTGTACCTGACTTACTAATTGTACATGTAACTCAAGTAAAGAGAATTGTGAGGCTCATCCTTGTTACATGAAACTCTTCTTAAAGAATTTCTATCACCTATAAGGTACACTGGCTTTTATATTTTATAATATTTTTAATATTATATTAAATTTGACTTGAAAGGATTTCTCAGAGCATAAATGTTCAAGTCTTTTGTTATTTATGTGTTATGCACTGTGAGGTGGTATACAAGGCCAATGTCTGTCCTTCATTGGGTGGCCAGTATTAGAAGTCCCTGTGTATGTGTGTGTGTGTGTCTGTGTGTGTGTGCGCGCGTGTGTGTGAGAGACCGAGAGAGGCATTAACCAAAGGTGTAAAAATAAAACACTGCTCCAAGATAAACCCTCTCTCCCACGGTCTGACATTTACAGATGCCTGGAGCGTGGGAGTAAGTGAGGGGGTTGCCCTACACCGTGCACGCAGTGTGTGTGTGTGAGGTTTCCCTCCACCTAAGAGAAAAGCTCCATTGATTTAAGCTGGTTCTCCTGTCCCTGTGTCAAGTGCGGATGAGGGTCAGGAGGAAACTCTGGGATTTTCCACAGGTATACAGTTGTATGTATGTATATGTGTGTGTATGTGTTTGCATGTTTCCAATGTTTACATTGAAAGGTATGACGTTTTTAAACTGTGTGATTCATGTGTAATTGAGAGGGGAAATCTGTTTTCGTGGCACAGCTTGAGGAAGGGGATGGGTGCCCTTCTTCAGGCCCAGGGTCTCAGAGTAACAATAGATCACAGTGAGTTGCATACATAGGCTGATCTGAGGCCCCTCAACACACAGCTTTTACTTCTCAAAAGTGTTTTGTTAAAATATCCACCAAACAAGTGGAAAAAACAATTGAATAATACCAATACCTTGTGACGTAGGATTTTTACTGCTAATAGAGCTCTCAGGGGAGTCAGAAAAGAGCCTTGTAATGGAATGACAGTAGGGCCTCCTAGCTCCATCTACTGGCATCCTCAGTGCATGAAAAATAATGGCTGTAATTCTGTGGGGCATGAAAAGTAGCATTGTTAGTGTCAAATATAAAACGTGGGCTTTATTTGAAATAAATCTCTCATTTAGTCATTAATCCCACTATAGTGAGAATTACATTAGGAAACCATCATCATTATTAGTTCCAGGGTCCACTGATATGTGATTTTCACATCAATAAAATGCAGTGTATTTTGGTATTGTTAGCAGGCATTACTCTACATGCAATGGGTGCTTTTTGTTTAAATGCTTCAATTTTCCAAGTGCATTCATTTTTCACTCAGAATCTTTATACTTAACACAACAGTGATCATTAAATATTAACATTATAACATTATATAGTAAATAGGGAGAGATGTGGGACAAAGGCATTTTTAGTTTTAATCCCTCATAGCCTCAACATGTCTGTTGCATGAGGATTAAATATTTACCAACATAGTGAGTTTAGCATGTTGCTTAAAAATATCTATTTAAAAAAAGCTTGTAAAAATAAAACCTCAGTAGTTTTTTTTTTCCAAACTGCTGTGTTTGACATTTTCATGTCCATCACAAATACCCTTTAACCATCAGCCTTTTCTTCAGCTTGTCACTCTTTCCAGCAGGCTCTTGCCACAGACCTGTCAGGTCAATAAAATATGACCTTTGGCAGTTAACATCTGATAAAGTTCCTCACTTTACATGTGACAGCCTGTATTGGAGTAATTTACTGAGCTTCAATAAAGGAGCACTCAGCTCCTTTGCCTCCTCTGGCTCAGTGGTTTGTGACAGGCAGGCAAGTGGAGGAGCGGCCCAGTCAGTGACCCGCCATGGTTGATGTTCATCACAATGACACTGACCTACTTAACTGCCATCTCCTCTTGGGTGTCAAAGAAATCACTGCTTGACATTTGGAGTAAAGCTTGGTCAACATTAGCCAGGCATGAGAAATAATAAGCTGAAAACCCCCTAATAACAGCAAATACTGGTTAAATAAATGAGAAAAAGAGATGGATGACTCTTGCTGCAGTGGGCTTGCTGCATCTTACTGCTGCTGTCTTTCTGAAGGTAGGTTAATTTGCTTAGTAGTGTGCTCAGAGCATACACACATGCATAAGTAGAGGCCATCAAAGCTAACGTCTCAACTTGAATCAGACACAGATTGATGGCGGTGAGGCAAAGAAGGCTTCTCCACCGCCCTCTTAGAACGAGGCGACTGTGAGAGGCAGTGACCCGGAGCAAAGGTCTCATCACTGCCTGTCCCTGTCAGAGGCCCCTCTGCCTGTCAAAGTCACATTGTAATCGCAAACATAATTTGAATTTACACTAATGAATACAAATGACTCCTAGGACTCCACAAGCTGAGAGTAATAATTTATTATCGCTTCTAACAATTGCAATTCTGAAGCCCTTTTTCAATTAGTCGCCCCTGCGGAGATGATCACGGAGCACCTGCTCAAATGAAGATAAACGACGGCCCTTGCAACGCTGTGCGTCTGCTCCTCTCATTTAATAGCTTTCTAATTTAGGAACATCTTCGACGTGACGAGGCGTGAGCCTTTTTTTATATCTCTAAGCAGAGCTTGATGAGAAAGCCACTTAATTGAAAGCAGGTGTTAATCAACCTTGCTCTTGTGTTGCATGTGATTTAGGAGAGAGTTGGACAAAGAGAAGATCGTCCTTGCCACTCAGTGACACAGACCATTCGGTTCACAAAAAGGGCTTTGTACTGCACCTAGCAAATGTTGTATCAGGCTAATGTCCATTTTTCATCATCTTATCCAATGTACGTAAGCATTCACTCAAATGAACCCAATCAGTTGCATAACCTTGAATTTCACAAATTGCACTAACAGGTACATTCATAATACTATTTCATGAGCACGTACAGTGCATATTTATGCCCTGCACTTGTGTTTAGCAGTTAACTTTTATTTTATATCATGTTATTTTTGTTACTAATGACAAACTGCACGTTGCAAAACTGTTAACTCAACTCTGTCTCTCTTTAATCATATCATGCAGGTTTTCTTGATATCCTTTCACACTCATGTACAATTTGAAGGATGTTTGTCCTGAAGGGTGTATCTAAATGTCTATAGAGATTCTCATTCATCCAGGTCAGAGCTATACAATGACGGAGAGAGAGCAATGGGAAAACTGGGACCTGGATAACTGAGAATTCCCACAGACTCCTATATCATGATACAGTATGTTCACAAAATATTGGGTAGTATTTTATGTTTTGTAGTTTTTGGATTCAACTAAATAAAATAGAACTGGCCTAGAAATGTTACAAATCCACTGGATAACTAACAGTGTCTAAAAATTAAGCAATTTTCAGGAAGTGCCACTGGATGTACATTCAAGACTGTGTTTGGAGCTCATCAACTAACCCTGTACATGCCCGACTTAAGATAATTACAAGTGAACATGCAAGGGGAGACCATAATCATATTCAGGTTCCTTTAAGAAGTCCGTGGTTTTTAAAAGGCTGGAAATCCACAAAAGTGACATTCTGTTCAGAATGTGGATGAATGGCTCTCTGTGTCTCTGTCAGTGGGCTGTCATCAGAAGGGTAGCCTATGGGGTCGACTTACAAAGGGCGTGTTCAACAACAACAACTCAAAAAAACTCTTTAATGCTCATGGAAACTTGATCAAATACCACATTTTGGAACACAGACACATTTTGGGTCAGTTTTCATTAAAACACAAGTGTCTGTAGTGTAATACAATTGGTATCTGTAGCATGGGGAAACTTTTAAGAGGTGTTTTAGGGTCTTACACTGCGTTCATGACAGCAAGGTATTTGCAGACCTCTGCTCAATGTAGCACACAGGTGGATCGACATCATTTTTTTTTTCATTTTTCCATCAACTGCATGATGATCAGCATGTTCTACTTTCACAGATACAATTCAAAAACAAGCATATTAGTATATTAAGATCCAAACATTTACAAACATTTAAAAAAGATTGAAGAAAAAAATGTAAACTAAAAATGGCAACAAAATTAGCGCTGCCATTGTTGGCTAATTCCCCTGGTAAAAGCACTATATTTGTAATCTTACTGCATTGCCCTATTTAGAACTGTACTGGTTGTACTGGTAACATGAGTACCCACTAAACATGTTAAAAGTTAACAGAAACAGTCTCCTTTCAAGACAGTTAAAGGTACTCAGTATCGGACTCCTAGAGGCTTCACAACTCACCACAACTTTAATTTGCCTAAAACTGAGTAAAAATTACATTTAAGACCTCTACCACTTCCATGCAATAGCATACCTACGACTCAATGCTAACATTACCTTATTATACAACTGAGACCACTGGTCAACTGCATGTGCCAGAACGTTGCATGAGAAATACCTCAGACCCATTGAAATCAAAGCCATTACATTAAAATATTAGATACAGTTAGCTTTTTAAAAACTTAATTGACCAAGATATAGTTTTATTTACAGAGCACTTTGCTCAATGGTCATACAGCATGTTTTTTCAATGCAACTCTCTGGTTTCTACGCATAAAACAGAAAGAAAGACCCAGTGCTCACTTATTCACCTGTTGACCAAAGTTAGTAATGGTTAGTTAGCTGGCATGGAAACCTTTGGCAGCGAACTTGTATTCCTTTTTATATAAAATACAAATAATAAAATGATTTTGCATTTATTCAGTTTTAAGAACTTTGAGAGATATTTTAAAGTGGGTTGAAAATCTGATTTCTTTAAACTTACCTCCCAGCTGCACATAAAATTCAAATTTTAATAAATTTCTCATATTTGGCTCAACCCCAATTCTGAATTCTGAATTTTTATGAAAAATTCAAAGGTTTTCTTAAGTGGGTTGATCTATTTGTAAGAATGTTTTCAACTGTAAGGCCTTTGCTGTGCCAACTTCTACTTTGGCCCACCTTATCTTTCAGCCTCTTTCCTTTTATCAGCCCAAGTTTAATCTTGCTGGTTGATCAGCAAACACGAGCTGGAAGAATTTATCTCGGTGTTTTTCATAGAATCCAAATGGTGTATGACGGGGGCCTATTTTGCAAGCATCCTGCAGGGTAATAATTCTCAGCCCTCTTGAGCACAACTGCAGTGAGAGAGATATACTTAACCTTAAAAGACCCTAAAAAGAGTGGATTAGTATGCATGATATGCAACATTTATGTTAAACTGTAGTCAAGATGGCAAAGTCTCTATAATGAAATACAGAAAATTGTGCTCTTAGTGATGCATGACTATTCAAAAATTTCAACTTGACCTTTCAGCCATAAAATGGTTAGATTATAAGATTAAATTCTGTGTAAGCAGGCCACTGCTTCAGTAAGGTATTAAAACAAGCTAATAACTAATATATGCATCAAAAGGGTCAAATATTTCATGCAATTTTAATGGCTGGGACTGACACTGTATTTGTATGTGTGTGTGTGGTGGGGAGGGGGGAGTTTGTGGTAAAACATAATTTGTGTGTTATTTTTAATTAGTACAACGAGAAAAGGAAAACAGCCCTGTGTCTGTTACCATCTGAGCCCAGAAAAGAGCAAGAGGATTTACTGAGAGCACATGAGCTCATTTCTACTTTTTCCCCAGGCCTTTAAATCACACTCTGACTCAATAGCCTTCTGTTAATGACTTTACCACCAACTTTGTTCCCAGTTCTACATCCTCCTGATTGCTACACTATAGTGTCGTAATTATGTGATGTATAGATGATTTCCTGCCCTGGTCCTCTAATGCAACTATTATCAAGTGACAATCCTATTACACTAGCTAATTCTTCCTTTCATCCTTCATAAATGGATGGAAACATAAATGGAATTGTTAATTGAAAGTAAAGTGAAGTAAATTTCTACTGCCATGATTTACAGCAATAACAAGGTCTGAGTTGGGGAGCAAGGAGAAACAGGAGGGAGGGTTTGTGCGTGAGTGGAGTGGCTGCAGAGATGGTGCTCAAGGCCAGTGCAACTAAACAGAGAGAAAGAGAGCAGAGACAAAGTGAGGGAGTAAATCTGGTCCCCAGCTTTTCCCCAGCATCAGGTTTATATGTGTGTGGAGTGTGCAGTGTTTCCAGGGGTTTCCATGCTGTCACAAAGGCTCCTGTGAGACCAGCTTATTTACCCCGCAGTAAAACCCGAGAGGGAGTATACCCAGCAGTAAAAGTAGAGAGGGGACTCAGTGGAATTAGATTTAGGGCTGCCTCTGGCTCTCTGTTCTGTGTGTGCTATCAGGGAAAACCCACTCTGCCAGACTTGTTGTGTTGTTTAAATTAAGTTGAGCTGTGTTCAGAGTTTAGGGGGAAAATGTGTTGAATAACAGACAAACAAAATTCAGAACAGTTTTTAATTACAGAAAGAGGTATTACATTGTTTTCAGGTACTGGTTACTGGTTACTGACAATATATTAATTTAGCACAAATGAGCAGTTGTGCAGTTAAGGGTTATTACATTTCACAATGCTATTGCATGAGCACTTGCCTGACTGTACAAGGTGCATTTTCACCGATGAATGCAAAGTGTGCTTTTGCTTGTTCTTTCAAGAGTAATAATTTTATCAAGATCTGAGCGGAAAAAAAAAGATAACACAGGGTTTGCCTGTAGCAGTGGAAAACCAACCAAGCAGAGTGAAAAGTTGTTGCATACACAGTACAGAGGCTGATGGCTCTGCACAGCCATCCACATGGCAAAGATACAGTACTGAAAATATCTTACCTACATGCTCCAAACAGTTATGAAGATGTCCTTGGGTAAGAGGTTGACATTCTGATCCCTCTCCTCATGGAGAGTATTGCTTTGTTACATTCCACATTCCACATCAAATCATCTTAATGTCATCCATTCAAATTTCGGTCTTAAACATTAGTACTTTAAGAGTCTGCATGCGGTACGAGAGCTGGTGTGTGTGATAGCAGCTAAATGAACAAGGCTTACAAGCTACATCCAAAGGTCGAGGTTCAAACAGCAGCTACAAATCATCTTTGATCTGTGACTTGAAGACTTGCTTTGTACATCTTATAACTCTTAAGTGGCAAAATGGAAGTTTGTAAACCTCATATTTTTTGCATTTTTGGCCAAGTTTGTATCAAAATAGCTATGGAATACAGATAAAGGATGTTGTCACATAACAAACCACATGTAAAAGTCAAGCAACTTATTGTTTATTTTATCCTGTATATGTCATTTAAATCAATTTTGTACATATTACAAAAAGCTGAACACTGAATTGTTTGTCTTGTTTAAATTTTAGTAAGAGTGAATTGAAAATGTATTCATTTATCATGCTGAATCATTCTTTATCTGCATTAGGATGTTCCACGTTGTGATTATGTGAAATAATTATCATCTTTTTTTGTATAAAATGGGCCCTTAAACAAATATACGATTGAAAGGTAAAGCACAAACTAACTAAATGTGAGATGTAATCCTTCCACAGTTTGGATCAACCAAACATCCACCTTAGACCGCAAACAGCCTGAAATCTGCACATTAAGTCTAACCACCGCTCGGTGCTCTCAGTTAGTTTCTAGCTCTCTGCTTCCAACCACTTGTGACAAGTGGCTTTGGGTCAATGTGATGCGGTGTGAGTCATTCCAAGGCACTTGATTCTTTTCATTCCCTTAGATGATGAACTGAAAAATCAATAGTGCTTTTTTACTAATGTACTTTTCTACAGGGTACAAATGCACTTAATGAAATCCTAACGCAATGTTTCATAAAATGCTACTTAGGGATTCAAACAAACACTAATGCATTATGCATTAGTGAAAATACTGAAAATACTGTCAGATAAAAGATGTGAATGTTACCAGACTTTTCGTTCCATGCAAAATGACAGTTTGCTAACTGCAAATTAAAAGATATGGAGAAGAACCAAGGAGATGCATTGACATAGTTACACAAAATTCAAAAAAGATGCTGGAGACAAAAGGCAAATGACTAAACCTGAAGGCAAAACAGCCTCAGTGATCTAAGTTAAAATTATGTAATCACAGCACCGAGACAGAAAATATTGTTCAACTAAACAACAGGCCTCAACACAAAAAGTATCAAAACAGAGAGAAAGTAAAAGTTATATATTATAACTAAACAAACAAATTATAGCCAAAAAATGGTATCACAAGTCTATGATGTGATTGACTGCACATGGTTTAACATATACAGTCTATGCTTCACAGGGAGGTAAAGTAGAGGTGCAACATTCAAACATTCAAACTACTTTGTGGTCCCGGGGACTTTCCGGTTGCCATTGGTTGCCATGAAGCTGTAAAATGCCCTGTAAAACTTCCAACCAGACTTTGTAGCAGAAGAGGTATTGTTCCTGAAATGGGAGAGACAAAGGGGATGTGTAGCTTGTGGGAAGTGTATGTTTTTGAAAGCTGGATCTTTCAACTTATCCCTTCTTTTGGTACTGACCTTGGTTTGAATCATCCCATGCCGCTGAAGCCTCATCTCTTTTACGATGTCGCTCACATTAATCTAAGACAGAGACAGAAGGTTTTAATGTGTAATTACAGTACACTACAACTCCGGTGAACTAGTCTTTGCCTAGTAGTGGTTGGTTATTATTGATACGGTTATAAGTAGTATTAAAAATAAATTGACAGAATTAGGAGACTCTACAGACAGTATAGTACTTCTGTGAAGCTGTATGTACAGTAGGCACAATAGTAATATCTGCAGGATGACAATGTATATGTGAAAAACTTTATCATTTAGATTGCAAGTAACACAGGGTCCATCGTCTATGTTTTAGTTTGGAGTAAATTTGATCAACCTTGCCATCTCTTAAGCTTCTGCTCTAGCATGGCTAAAAATACTGAAAAGGTATGATAAACAAATCAACAGACCAAGCAAACGGGCATTCACTCACAGGCAGATCCTTCTCAATGAGGCTGAGGATAATGTCAGTACAGATGAGAACTCCTGTGCGTCCGATTCCAGCGCTGCAGTGCACAGTGATTGGCCCCCTGTGGTGCACTGCCCTCAGGTAGCGAATGAAGTGAACCAGTTGCTCAGAGCATTGTGGGACGCCATGGTCAGGCCAGTGTGTGGACTTCAGGTGATGGAGAAAATGAGTTTCACCAGTCTGGAAAAAACAATGAGTTTAATATTTTTTTATTAACCTTAATATTTAAAATTCAGAGGAAGCTATCATGTTGCAGCACCATCGTTGCACATAAAGGTACTCCTCATTCTTCACTCACCTCTGTCTCCACCATCCGGATAACCTTGATATGGAAATACTCCAGATACTGTTGCTTTTCCAGGTAAATCTTGTACCTGCCCGTGTCCAGAGGAATGCCCAGCTTCTCTGGCCAGTATTTGTGACATTTGATCCTTCCACGTTCTACTTCCTGGGTCATCATGGCAATGATGTCAGATTTGTTTTCCCAAATCATCTGCCAGAAAGACGGCACGGTGGACGGCAGAGGGCCCTGGCAGGAGATGTAGAAGAACTCATCATCGCCAACTTGCATGCGAATGTAGCTGGCATTGATGTAGTCCTGGTTTTCTCCAATTGGAACACGTGTTTTATCATCTAAAGATAGATCATGTGGGGGAGACATAAAAAAACAACCAAATTAACCTCCAGCAACATTCTCCCAAACAGAATGACAGGTATGCCTTGGGTTTTACGATGCCTGATTAACAACAAACACTGTGATACCACATGCAGGTTTACCACAGATTATTTGTTGTTTTGCCAAAAGCAAACTATATATACATGTATAGCAAATAAAGCCAGGTAAACAGCCCCCAGGTCTGAAGCCTGGCTCAACAAACCAGCACTGTGAAGAAGTTTGGTGATGAGAGGGTTCATAGACCGAAGGCAGAAAGGAATGTTCTTTGGGTTAGCCCCCCACCGCCTGCTTGTGAGGTCAAAAAAGCTACAGATGAGAAATCAAGTTATCTAAATAAACTACTGCAAGCAGTGGATCAGATTGGTAAAGAACATGCCCCATTTTCTATACCAAACAGCAATTGTCACTGAAAACAGGAAGGAACCTGGGGGGGTCACTATCCTTTTCATCATGCTCATTCATCTCAATTCTGACCCTTTTCACCTCAACACACTCTGAGGGCTTGAGAGGTAAATTTGTGTGTGTGTGTGTGTGTGTGTGTGTGTGTGTGTGTGTGTGTGTGTGCATGTTCCTTTTTGATTTAGGACATCAGTAGTACTAAAGTACTAAAGCAAAGTTTGACAAAGTGATTTTTACAAATGTTTCACATTTTGCAATAATCAGTGTTTACCACAACTTAAGCCTTATACCCCAGGGCACATGCACAAAGGCACACATGATTTGTGGAGTTTTTATAATCACCCTGTCTCTCTGTATTTTTCCACTGAAATTAATAATTATTATACAGCTTGTAAAACTACTATTTGCGCCAACTTCCTTTATTAAAAACATAAATCCTGGATGATTACAAGGTTACGAACAAATGGCATCTTCTTCATCGCTGCATACTGATCCAAGAAAATTATAAAGTGAGGCACCAATGAATTATTGATGCTAAAGTGGGACATGATTTGCTGTGCACATATGACTCCAATGTTGTAAACAAATGTCTCCACTCCCTTTATTTAGGACCTTACAGTAATTCTAATGTCCAGCTATTACAAGCTTTTGCCCCCTAACAAAAAACTGCAATAAGGGAATAAAAAATTGAAGTGTAGGTTGGAAATATGGACAAAGAAAACTTTTAGATTCTCCTGGAAGAATGAAAAATTGAATGCAAAAGTTAAAACCCTCTTTCAGACTTACAGGGTAGGATGTCCCGGTAGCGGTTCTTATCTCTGTTCTCAGGAGCTTTTCCAACAACACAGTTGTCAGAGGGCTTCAAATGCTCCAATGCCTGAAATGAATAATATAAACAAGATAATGTGGAATAATAAAATAAAGTGGAATCACTTAAAACAGTTCAACTGGATAACAATATGTCTGTCCATAAGAAATTACATTAATTTTATAAAAACAGTGTGTTTGCATTTTTTGAAATTATAAAAACTTATTTTTTTATAATTCTTATGCAAGGATGAATTTGAAAGCCAGTTCAATGGCTCATTGCTTTATTAATATGTAAATTTAAATTTACCAGTTGTTAAGGAAATATTTAAAACTATGAATTCTGCATATTAGTTAAAATGTGCAATAACTATTTGTGATGCCCATATCACATACACACCATGAACTCTTTGACCAGTTCCTGTTGGTCCAGTTGATGCTGCAGAATCTGGATGAGAGCTTTGACTCTAGAACCTGAGTACTGGCTGGTCTTGGCGGGTCTTATGAGAGCTAAACTGGACAGTTCCTCCTCTGATATTATGGGTGGGCCTGAGGGAACAAAAGATGAAAAGAGGAGGAAATGGGCTCATATGATTCAGCATCATGTAAATTACCACTCTGATGCATGAGCAGAAGAGCACCTCACCTGTTTGAGGTGATGTCATTTCCTGATTGGTGGCATCAAATACGTCATCATCTTCTTCACTGCTCCAGCCATCTGACTGGGTTTTCCGGATGTCTTTGCAGCTCTGGTCCAAAAGATTGGTCACAATTTGTTTCCTGGGGGAGTCAGGGGGCAGGGGTGAGACCAGACCATTTTTACTCTTCTTTAGGAGGGGATGAAATCATGCAAGGCTGAGCTTCCTTTCCCTGCGACTTTTCCACCTAAAATACAGTATAGACAAGAAGCTAAAATATGTTTTTACCAGTTCTAAACTTCCTTTTTTTCTCACTAGGGTTCACAGCATTTACCCCAAGGCGGTGTCGTTTGTATTGCTCTCTGCTGTCTCCTTGTGGTCAAGAGTGGAACTCCAGCAGACCAAAACAAAATAAAAAGGAGGAGGAGGAGTAGCTGGAGAATGTGGAATTGGAGATAAAATAAGTAGATGAAGAAGATGAGAGTAGTTTGGAAAGTTACTACCTGTCAGAAGCTCCATGCAACATGTCAGCAACACTGAGGGATGGGCAGCAAGCTCGATGAGAAGGGGTGCTGTTACAGCTCTCCTGTTCCAGAGGCAAACAGCCGGAGGAGGCAACAAACCGGAAGAGCAAGATGTTAATAAAGTTAGCAAATGTTAGTAAAGATATAAGAAGGGGGTGATTTAAAATCATATTTACTACACTTGTTAGTCTCCACTTCACCTGTTTAAATGGATTCTCATCTGTTACAATGGTCAGTCGGTGAGGTGGAGGTGGTGGTGAAGTTAGGACAACATCTGTTTTATTAACCACAGTCGCCTCTGAAAGGAATAATATATGTTAATGCAAAAATTTGTCAAATTGGTCTGTGAATGCGGTCCATGAAGACAACAGGATATACGGCTATGCGGGGCATTCCTAGTGTTTTCTTATTTTTTATGTTGTTTTGAGATATTACCAGGTCAAATATTTTTTTGCTTTCAGTTCTAAAGTCAAGTCATGAAACACACTGGGCGACTGTGGCGCAGGAAGGTAGAGCGGTTATACACCAATCTTGGAGTTGTTGGTTCAGTCCCTTGCTCCTCTGGTCACAGGTCGAAGTGTCCTTGAGCAAGACACTGAACCCCAACTTAGTTGCTCACAATGAGCATTGGCCAGCTGCATCCCCATTAGTGTATGAGTGTGATTATAAGTGCGAATGGGTGAATAAGAAGCAGTGTAAAGCGCTTTGAGTGCCAATAGGTAGAAAAGCGCTATATAAGTGCAGACCATTTACCATTTACAAGTTAAAGTAAGGCAAATGTCCTAGCTGTCAAGCCAAACTTGACTGACTGAAGTCCAAGATCCATCACTACAGCTCTGTATTCAACATCCACCTTCTACAAATTCACAGTAATAAGAAAGACAGGTATCAGAAATCATACCAGGGGGACGCTCAACTGGCCTATTCAGCATGAGGTCAGGTGAGGAACAGGTATCAGGGATGGACACAGGAGCTGGCTGCTCGGCTAAAATAGCTTCTGTCTGAGCCGACATGTTTGGCGGTGTGGGTGATTCACAGTAGGTCAATGGCAGGATGTCTCTGCAGATGGTGAGTTGTACAGTGCCCTCAGCTTTACGCAGGATATCCACCACCTTGCTGTGACTCAGACCGGACACAATCACACCATTCACCTAGAATATACACAGTACCAATTCTGTAAGTATTCCCCACTACAGGTAAAAACTTTATGTTTGATAGGTTGTTACCTCTAATAAAATATCTCCCACTCTCAGCCGACCGTCCTGCTCAGCTACTCCACCAGAACAGATTTCCTTTATTCTGAGCATGCTGCCATTGGTCCCCCCAACCAAAGCAAAGCCAAGACCCCCCCCTTCTGGTTTTTTGAACTCCACTTGCATGATGCAGCTCTGTAGAGAAAAGAGGCACAGGAGAAGAGAATTAAGAAAAAAATGTTTGTTCTACTACATGTTTTTCAAAAAAAAGGCTATTATGCTGTCAAAACCCAAATCATGGACAGCATGGCAGACACACAACCATGCAGACAGTGACCCCCAGCAGAGAATGCATTTGCAGATTGACACACAGTAGACTCATGTTGCACTGTGCTTTTCAACAGACAATTTAAAAGATGTGCAGTCAAAAAAAAAAAGTACAGCTGAAAGGGTACATCGGAAAGTAGGAGCTTTTTAACCAAGATAAAGAAACTTACGTCCTGGTCTTGGGTGAGAGAGAGACACCTAAATTTAGCAGCAGTCCTATACAATGCTTCGACTGAAAAAGACAGGAGAGGTATCAGTTAATCAGCAGCCAGTGAACAAAAACATATCCAGTTATTAAATACAATGTGTTTTCCACAAACATTAAAGATTGAGAAAAAACATTGAAAAAAAACAAAACAACATACACCAACCTTTCACCTCTTCGGACATTTAGAAAGAGGAGTGTTGATGGGTGCCCCTCTTCTATGACAGGTGAACAAGGTTGGTCTTTCCAGGTAACCCTTACCACTGCATGGACTGTCACTAGGCAACTCTGCTACCTGCCCTGTAGACCACTGGCTCTATGGCACTGTGTGTGTGTGTGTGTGTGTGTGTGTGTGTGTGTGTGTATGTGAATGACGCCTTTGGTTTTGCAGTCCAATACACCAGTGGAGGGCTGGAGGCTTGCTAATTATTAATCCTGCTGTGGGAGCCCAGGATCTGTCTGTCAGCATTCAGCTCTCTCTCCCTCACACACACACACACACAGAGACAGCTGCAACAAGCACTACCTTTCAGCAGACAGATCCGGCTTCACACAGACAACAGAACAACAAGCTAAAGGTTGAAAGGGAACCAGTCATGGTGCTGACAAAACATGCTGACGGAGAGGTCGGACGAGATAGAAAAATGAATTAGGAAAATAACAAAGAAATTTACCATCTTCAGTAGGAGAATCTTTTTCTGGAGAGACAGGTTCTTCAAATCGAGCAAAGAACTTCCTGTCTTTCTTCCAGTCAAAGAGACCTACAAAAGAAAAATGTGTTTCGAGATGTACAAGTATAGATTGTACACAGAAGCAAATATTGCATGCACTTATTCAAATGTACAAACATGTAATATTTTCTGGTAATGATTGAGCTTCGGTTAAGAGAGTTAAATTAAGCATAAACATATCTGGTTTCTAGGGAATCCATCAGTGCATATAACCACCAAACAATCCTCTTTTATGTATCTTTGGGTTAACTTACGAAGCAGAAACCACACCAATAATCCTGTAGAAGCCCTTACCATTCCACTTAGCCTTAGGGGTCACCCGCTGGTCTTCTCTGTGGCAGACACAAACAGTGGAGTCATTCAAAGGCACAAAAACATAAAGACCAATTTCAGCTTCCATCTTAACTGATGGCACATACCGAATGATTTTAAGTTTAACTTTACGAGGGGCAATTTCACAGGCTTTGACTGCATCCTCCAGGGTCATACCCAGGGTGCACCTGCCACAGATGTACAGAATCTTGTCATTGGGTCGGACACTGCCCTCCTCACTGGCTGGGGAGCCTGGCACCACCTCCTGACAGTAGATCCCCTGCCATTTGCTGCCAATACCTCCTGTGAGCTTTATACCTGTAGAGAGCACATGTGTACAAACAATTCAATGCTAATGATTCAGAGAACAGCTGGATGTAATGTGAGAAAACATGTAGGATTTCGCACCAAGCTGTCCTGATGGTGTCTTGTACAGAACAACGTCAGGCAGGCTGTCGCAGGGGGGTGGGGCCACCAGGTTTGTAACTGCCCTCCCCAGGGTCATACTCAGTCTTCTTGGAGATGACCTGAGAATCGTCATAGCAGCATCATCTGCCACACTGGTAACATCATGACCATTTACCTGGAGACACATGACAGAGAATCAATTGATCACAGTAAACTGTACACATACATTATATGACTTATTGTAACACGATTTGTACAAATGTATATGCGCATGTATGTTTGATTTTACCGTGATGAGCCTGTCTCCTGCCCGTAGACGTCCGTCTGCCTTGGCTGGGTTGTCAAGTATTTCCTGTATATAGTAGCAATTGTCTAGCTTGCTTCGAGCTATGGTGAATCCAAAGCTTCCACTCCTGGACTTGGTCAGAAGTACTGTCAGCTCAAACTCTTTAACCAATCCCTGACAGGTAATAAACACTGGAATTACTGTTACATCACTTAACGTGATTACCTAATGTTTATATTTTTATTAAATTAATTGTGGTTTTACTTCTTTTAACTTTGGTGACTTTTGTGAGCAAAATGCAATGAGTAATTGTCTGTGACAAAACATCCATAACATCTGCTGCGAATTTGTGGAGAAAGGGAGATGGACAGTGGTGCGTAGCATAATATAATGTCTTCCATCATTGTGTCTGTAAATGTGTCTCTGTTAAATTATTAAAGGAAAGGGTAGTAAATGTAAATTAAATTAAATTAGATTCATTACTGTATGTCTTTCTGACTATTGAATCTATTATGATTCAGATGTCATTAAACATGTGCAAGGCACTGAAATGCATAAATGCATGCAATTAAACTTCCACCTGACTTCCCTCTATTAAAATATCTCTCTTGGTTTAAAAAACCCTCCAGATGACATCACTTGGAGGAACCTGCATTTGAGATTATTTTATCACGTTGCTCACATTATAGAGATTGTAATCGGTCAACCTGCCTTTCCAGAGCTCCTCCAGACCAGATAGCATCATCTGCTTTGAGTGATGTCATCTGCAGGAGTTTGTGTTAAAATTTTAACACAGGGATGTCAGTGGTAAGTTTAAAGTACTAATGTACATTAATGTACACAGCCCAAAAAAAACCATAGAAGGCAAGTTGAATATTGTTGAACTTGCCTTTTAATAGATAGGTATAGAAAAGTATAGAATGGTTAAGAATGAAGATCTTTTAAATCCAACCATCCATTCATTATTTTTAACTGCTTATCCTGCTCAGGGTCGTGGGGGGCTGGAGCTTATCCACTAACACTGGTCCAAATTCAAAGAGTGAGACAACAACAGGAAACATCACAAACTTGCCTTTCTTCGACTCTCTTCTTCCTCATCATCCTCCTCATCATCATCCTCCTCATTCCTGAATTCCCTTTCTTTGTTCTGTGGTTCTTCCCTCGGTTTGGTATGACTCTGGACAGGGGTGGGCAGCATGGTAGCTGGTAGCATCGGGCCAGGCGGACTGGTACAGGGAGGCACAGTAGAGATGATCTGGGCTGTAATAGGGGTAAGGGGTAAAGAAGGAGGCTGTGGTGGAGGCACAACAGGCCGGCTGGTCATGGCTTTGTAGTGACTGGGAAGAAGCCCCTGCTGAATTGGGTGATGCTTGGCTTTTGGAGGCTGTGTTGTGAGTGGTTGAGATGAGTGGGCCAGAGAACATGTGCTTGGGGTGTCAGATACAAGGCCAAGGGGAGAAATGTTGGTAGTGGGGATGTTAGGCCTGAGGTTTGGATTCTGTAAACTAAAACCACTAGAGCTATTGGGGATTTGAAACCCAGGGGCTGTGACAGTGCTTGTTGGGGTGTGAATCGCCAGACTGGAGGAAAGGCTGGGGGGAGGCTCCAGGGTGGAGCTGATGGTCAGGTACTCTTCATCTGCCATTATAGTCAATCCATTTCCCATGTAGCAGTAAGTCACACTTCCATCTGCCTCCTCTCTGACTCCACTGCAGATACACAAACATGTTTATTCCAAACAATATTTTAAAAGTTTTAAATTATGTCACAAGGAAACCGCAGCAGCATGAGCTGTGAGTGACCTGACAAATACCATGCGACATCATATAGCTGATGGATAATTAGAGCTCAGACTTTAAAAGTTTTCGGGGGAACAATGCTTTATTTAATATTGGATAAATAAAGTGTAAATATTAAACTAGGGGAGAGACTGTGACCTAGAATAGACAGATGCATACAGCAGGTAAATAAAATGAGTTAAGTTCTAATATAAATCAAAAAGCTCTCTACCCCATGAACCAAAAGTGCCCCAATTAGATGCATTTGATACCCAATTCAATTCTATATACTGTATATGCATTTTTAAATGTATGATTGGTTTAATTAAACACCCAAAATGTATAAAATTACTTTTATGGCACAACTCAAACTCACTCCACGGCTGACCTGGTAATGCTGACAGCCAGTGCAGGTGCTACTGAGCAGTTATCATAAACAATGAATAGGCAGGATGCTGCCAAAGCTTTGAGATATGCCAGTAACTAGCAAGAACTTCCATGATTGCTCTTGAATGAATGAATGAATGCAAAAATACATAATAGTTTTCAGGTTTATCTACATCTTATAGATTACCTTGCATATATGGAGTTTGTCTTAGGACAGATATCTGTAAGCATCACAGCAGAGTGAAATGCTGTTGCAGCCTCGTCTCCCCCATCTTTCTTCTTCTCCTCTGTTTCTACTTCCAGTTTATCGTCTAGTTTACTAGCAAGTGGTTGTGATGGAGCTGGTGGAGAACCAAATGTGGGTGAGGCGGGCGATGCCGGAGTGGCGGGTGACACTGGCGAGACTGGTGACGGAGGTGATGTAGGCGATGTGGGTGAGGGGGGTGAGCGAGGAGGCGATGGTGGAATCTGGGTAGTCTGTGCTTTGCTGTCTAGGCTCTCCTGCTTCTCGGGGACTGCTGGAGCTGCAGGAGGTTCTGCCTCCCTCTCTGGTGTGTCGCTGAGATCTTCTTCCTGTGTTGGGGCCTGTATCTGGCGGAGTTTGTTGACATCACATTGAATCTTAAGGAGCTGGCTGTAGTCTTCTCCAAGTCGGATGTCCAGAGACCGGGATCGAACCTCCCGGAAGGGTGCAGGGCTCTATATTGTCAAACAGGAGGTAAAACAACAAGGATGTTGTTGTATATACATACATAAAAAAGTTTGTATTTAATGGTTTCAATTACACATTTTGTTGACCTAAAGTTATTTAAAGTTTAAAGAAACAACTAAAACCCCTGCAGCAAGCACCTTTAAAAACATGTCCTTAATGCTGTTACTTTACTTTGTTTTACAAAGTGCAAAACTTTTTGCATCTTATACATTAAGAACCTCTTTAAGCTAATTGGCTTTATAAAACCCCATGTCTTGTGAGGCAGGTAAAGAATTGTGATTAGTGATTGTCAACTGATAATTCCAGAGCATTAGATTTTCTGACTCTTAACACCTTGTAAAACTTAAGGGCTGCTCAAAACAGGCTTGTAATATCTTCTTTTCACTTCGAATAAATGTAAAATAGCTAATTTCTAGAGGACAACTCAAACTTTACATACAACTGTATTTGTGGGTGCATTTGTTTTTGCGTGTGTGCTCACCAATGTGTTGTCATCTACATCACACAGTAATCCAGGACCTGGTCGGCATATCAGCAGATGAACTTCAGATGGAGCGCCACGTAGCAAAAACAAAACCCTCTAAAACATCAAAAAACAATGTGTGTGTTGGTGTGGTAAGGCTTGGGTACATTACGACTGGTAACAGACTAAAATTGTGCTCATCAACTTTGTTTAATGTTTAGATGTACTGGGCAGTACACAATCAAAGACTATGACACAACAAACTTGCTATTTTTGTCAGCATTAGATTAAAGGATTAGTGAACCAATGACGTTGCCAAGATCTTAGGAAAGACCACGGCTGCTAATGCTTTAAATACACTCACCAGCCCAGTCACAACTATCATCCACTGATGATGATGTTGAATTTTTTAGCTTTAATTAGCAACTTGTAAAATGTTTAGTTTAACATTTCTGACCACAATGTACAGTAACTGCTTATTAATGTTTATGTATATACATTTAGAAAGATTAATAATAATTGTAAACACTCCAACCCTCACCTGATAGGAGAGATTCTTTACAGGCTCTTTGTTGACAGACAGAATAACATCTCCCTCTCGCAACAAGCCACTTTCAAGCGCTGGCTGACCAGGAAACAGACGTTTGATACGGACCAAGCTGCCACGGTCTGGCCCTGACTGCAGCTGTGTGATGTAAAAGCTGAAGCCAAGGCCGGACAGACTCTTCTTTAGTACGACCTCATGTATATTTTCTAGGAAAAAGAGGAATTGAAAGGCAATTATTGGGCATTAATTAATATTGCCTGATTACTGAGCTGAGTGTTGAAGGGGATTTTGAGCATTGTGAAAAGAAAAATCTTTCCCCCAACACACAAACTTTCTTTTGAGAAATATTTATTTGAAGAAATATCTAAAGCATATAATCCTTCTTTTATTTCTTTTTAGCATTTCGCCAAAAAAAAGGAAGGCTTCAAATGAGAAACTGTCTCTTTATCTAAGCTCAGGCAGTGAACCAGCAAGGTTTCAGTGTGTGCAGTCTTAAGGGACTAAGGCAGCATCAACCCTGGATGACTCTGACAGCAACCACAATGTAGCTGTCAGATGACTCGCAGTCACCTCTGGGCTATGTGTGTGTGTGTGTGTGTATGCTTCTGACACTGTCTATCTTTTCTTTTCTTTTTTTTTTTTTAGCCTCTCCCCTCTCACCATCAGTCACAAAGCTGTAGTCCTTGGCTTGACCACTCAAGGTTGTTTCCATGGAGACCTCAGTCCTGGGGGGCTGTGTGTGTAATGGACTGTGGGCAAAGGGGGGGCAGGGTGAGTCAGGTCGTTGCTCCAGGATTACTGTGGGCTCCCTTTCCAGCAGCAGGTTCACCACCTATTGGAAGTAGATGCACACACTTACATTCACCTGTGTCACATATTTAGTAGTTTACACAACCAAATGTACCACTATAGTGGGTACAGAGAATAACTTACTGTATCACCACCTACAGTACGCATTGGTACAGTACAGTATGCATTTTAGTGCATACAGTATTTAACAGGGCTAACTGCAAAACCTTTTCTAGATTACAGTAGATAAGGATGAAGTGTCTTAGAAGCCTTTGCAAGTTCACAATAAAATTATTTACTTGTGTGATCTCACCCCTGTATTTCTCTTAAAATCTATAACACAGCTTTAGGTGACTTAAACCACTTCAGTGAGGTTAGGGAAAGATTTCTGTATCTAAAACCTTAGAGAAAATTTCACAATGCCTCCTGTTTTACTTCTGAACATACAGTAAGTTGAAAGCTGTTAAAACTGATTTTTTTGAGAAAGTACAGTCCTAATGTGTTCATATCAATCCAGTCAGCAAAGGATAAAGCCATTTGCTCATAGTTGATGTAGATGTGTTTGTTTGTATGTGTGCGTGTATACCTCGCCAGTTCTCTTCAGGCATTCGACAGCTTGTTGGTGAGTCACACCCCTCAGGTTGTACCCATCAACCTCAAGCAGTCTGTCACCTGTCATATGCACAAACACAAGTCTCATCATCATTAGCAACATCAATACATAAACGGATTAACAATTTGTGTACTTGTGTGTGCGGTGTGTGGTTGAGGGGCATGCCAACACCTCTACATCTCGTTCCTGCTTACTGAAGCACGAACCAAGCAGAGACAAACACCACAATGTTCTAGTGGCACACTCGTACAAATAACTGACAAAATATAAAAGGGGCCATTTCCCCCCCAAGTTGACCACATGGACAAGGCCTGTGACCACTGTGAAAAATATTTCACATTGTTTTCATCATATGCTTTGATGATCCTTTGATGAACAGAAAAAGAAAAACTTGCAGATAAATAATAAATTTTGCTGCTATTTGCCCCTACTTAATCAAAAGCTGAGTGAACATTCTGCATAATATCAAATATTTTCTTCATTGGCAGCCTCCTGACAACATATTCCCCAGCCCCCTTCGCCCCTAGAAGATTACCGATCTGAATGCGCCCGTCCTGCTCTGCTGCACCGCCGGGCACCATACTCTTGATGCAAATTCCTCCGTATCGTACATTTGTGTTCATTCCTCCCTTTTGGCAAGAAAGATTAATTAATTAGGAAAGGAGCAATTACCCAATGTCAGAGTACTCAAAAAATGTTAACAACTCACACTGACTCACAGTGTAAGGATACAAGCTGTTGTGTATTGCATCTTTTTACCTATTGGCCTTTCCTGCAAATTGCCTTGGCTGACCTGGTCTAACATAGACAGCAATGTAACAAAGTTCTTGACACAATTTATTTGTGATTTAATTTGGCACAAGACTTTCTATCGGGAGACAGTAGTACTGTAGTTTTTCAACTTCGGAGTTCCTACTGCTGTAATCATACTACAAAACTACATTTATCTCCTATAGAGAGGTATTGTTTGAAAATATAAATGCCATATAAAAAAAACAAAAAACAGTTCACTCACAGCAACACTGATGCCAAGACTGCCACTGCTTTTCCTGAGCTCCACTGTAAACCGCTCCACAGTTTTCAAACTTAAGATAGAAGGTGACCTAGAACATGCATCCTGACAACAAGGAAGCAAGAGATGGACACAAAATTTAGATTGAGAAAAAAAAAGCAACTCAAATTTTTTTTTTTAATTGGAGAGATTAAAGTTTGATGAACACTCAAACAGGTTTTTACAATTCCACTTAATACAGAGCTTGATATGATCCCTCCAAAAATCACTTCAGTCCCTTTGTAAAACAATGTGTTATACATTTAATTTTAAAACAATCAAGGGTTTCAATATTCCAAATCACATGTGACTATGACAAAGTTGCATATCGATTTTATCCAAAATTGTAGCATTATGGTAAAATTGCTTCTTTTTGTTACTTTTTTACCACTTCAATTTAATAAACACTGTTAAAGGAAACACAAGGAGGACATTTTGTAATAAATAGACTTTATTTTGGAAATTGTCCATTTGGTTTAATAGGCTCAGACTCTTCTTTAGTGCCACCTTTCCTTGAAAACCTTTCATTCTTGCTGATACTCTTTTCTCACACAACACTAACACTTTTATCCACTGGTTCCAACCTACTTGCATACAGACCTATACCAGCTCCCAGCTCTCACTACAAATCAAAATGTCATCTGAAAACATCATAGTCCATGGAGATTCCTGTCTAACATCATCTGTCAGCCTGTCCATCACCAGAGCAAACAAGAAGGGGCTCAGAGCTGATCCTTGATGCAGACCCACCTCCACCTTGAACTCCTCTGTCACACCTACAGCAAACCTCACCACGGTCTTACAGCTCTCATACATGTCCTGCACCACTCTAACATACTTCTCTGCCACCTCAGACTTCCTCATACAACACCACAGCTCCTCTATCTTTGTTTTGCCTTTGCCACCTCTACCTTCACCTTACGCTGCATCTCCCTGTGCTCCTGTCTACTCTCTTCAGTCCTCTCAGTGTCCCACTTCTTCTTAGTTAACCTCTTTCTCTGTATACACTCCTGAACTTCCTCGTTCCACCACCAAGTCCCCTTGTCCACTTTCCTCTTTCCCAATAACAAACCGAGTACCCTCCTACCTGTCTACCTGATAAAATTAGCTGTAATGGTCCAGTCATCTGCAAGGACCTCCTGACCACCCTGAGCCTGTCTCAGCTCCTCCCTGAAACTACACGACATTCTTCTTTTTCAACTTCCACCATTTTGTCCTCTGTTCTGCCTTTGTCCTCTTCATCTTCCTCACCACCAGAGTCATTTTACACACCATCATTCTATGTTGTCTGGCTACACTCTCCCCTACCAATACTTTGCAGTTACTGATCTCTTTCAAATTACAACGTCCACCTGAGTGCTTCTACCTCCGCTCTTATATGTCACCCTATGTTTCTGACTCTTCTGAAAGAAAGTGTACCGCCATTTCCATCCTCTTTGCAAAGTCTACCATCCTCTGTCCTTCTGTGTTCCTGTCCTGAAGACCAAACCAGCCCATCAAATTCTCATCAACTCTGTTCCCTTCACCAACATGTCCATTGAAATCTGCACCAATGACCACTCTCTCACCTCTGGGGATGCTCTGAATTACTTTATCTAACTCACACCAGAATTTATCCACTAACAGCATTGAACATCATGCCTTCAATCTCCAGCTTCAGACTCATTTGATAACATTCCTCCCAAACTCCTCTTTCAGGATAACTCCTACTCAATTTCTCTTCCTATCCAACCCATGGCTAAAATAGCTTGAACCCTGCTCCTCAGCTTCGAACCTTGCTAACTTTCCACCTGGTCTCCTGGACACAAAGTATATCCACCTTCCTTCTCTGCATCATGTCAACCAACCAAGACTTGGCTTGTGCCCCCTTGTGGTTGCATTGTGAATTTTAACCCCTATCACTTCCATTAAAAGGGTTTTAAGAAGATATATTTCTCGATGGCCTGTGTGAACAGGTGGAATGGTTTTAGTAAGAAAGCCCTCTTTTGAAATTGAAATAGTTTTTCAGACTCATTTTTAAAGTATGTACTTCTCCTTTAATGTCGTTAAATATTAGCATTGGTTGACTTTATGTTCATGGCTTTATTTTGATGGAAATGAAGCCAATTTTCTCAAACCATTGTTAGCTGACTGCTATTTCTAACCTGGGCATCTTGTATTCTCACGACAGGAATGTGAAGTCTCCTGCTCAGTTTAGGGGTTGCCATGTTGGACAGAGTGATGGCCTCCTCCAGTTCCTCCATAGCATGACGGTAATCTGTCCCACTCAGGGTGGTCTGTGAACCAAAGCTCCTCTCGAACGCCATACCCAGAGTACTTTGACTCAACGAACTTTTACTGTCTTTGAGAGATTCTGACAAGAAAAAAAAAAGGTGGTACAATAGAGGGCATCTCAGTATCAAGTACCACTACTAAACACAGTTGAATGAATGAATGTTGATGAAAATATAAATATTTTTAAAACTTAACTTCTTAGTGTGTACATGTACTGGGGAAAGCACTAAGCAGATCTTACGTTTAGGCTGGGACACAATGAGCTCCACCTCTTCAGGGCTGCTCTGTAAGATGGCAGCAGCATCACTGAATGTCACTCCTTCTAAACTAGTCTTGTTTAGGGAGATGAGGCGTCCACCTGGAAAAATCAACAAATAATCATGTTATAGTAAGCCGTGTGCAGTCACGGTTTTGGTTCTGTCTCTGGAAATTCTTGTTTGTCGGTGGTGGTTCATACCAGGTTTGATTTTCCCATCCTTGTCCGCAGGCCCATCAGGCACAATGGAAGCGATAAAAATTCCAAGGTCAAGTTTACCTGTATTGTCTTCTCCTACTATCACAAAGCCTGAAACAATCCCAGAGAGGAAGTGAAGACCACAAACATCTGGGACATAATCAGATATCTTCATTTATTCATTCATTGCCTTAGTAAACTCACCAAAGCCCAGTTTTGGATCTTTCCTCAAGGTCACACAGACAATCTCTCTCTCTGGTGGGGTTCTAGTGGGTGTATCAACTGAAAAGAATATTTTGTAGTTTGTACCAAGGCATCATATTCATAATAGTTAGTCAAAGGTCTAGGGTTAGCTCACATAGACATTTTATTAATACTTTCAAATTCAAATTCTGAATTACCTAATAAAACGATGTAAAAAATTGGTTTAAAAATCTGAACATCTTCTATGTTCAGGAGGGTCATGGTGACCCAGCACTGTACTTAGGCACTTAGTCTAATATTATTAATTCTAATATTATTTGTATTAATGGATATATATTAATAATGGAAAATAATAAGAATTTCCATTAAATTGTCACTGTATGTGTTGGAAAGAAGCAGTTGAGTTGACATATTCACCTCGGATGGAGGAAGAGGCGTCAGAGTCCTGCTTCTGTAGTGAAACACTGGACATCATTCTGGGAATTGTCTCTGGAGTGCTACAACACATGCACACAGTTGCATTTAGTTAAAATCCTACAGTTTTTCTGTGATAGGAGTCAAACCACTACCATTAGGGCTACCTCCTGTACTGTCGATCTTTCATGTCCCTGAGGTCTCCTGTTTCGGTAAGCTCCTTACTCAGCTCTCTGCTCATCTCCCTTCTCATCTCTCTCTGCTGGCGGAGTCGAGCCTCCAGTTTGGCGGTCAGGTCATCACAGGACTTAGACAGGGAGTCTGGTTGACCAGGTGTCACACCTACATGGTTCAACATGCCCTCTGAGCAAGACATTCGCTTCAGGTCTAAGTTACGTCTGTGGTAGACAGACATGTACTTATCCATGTTTTCGTCTAGAGAAACACAAGAGAAGCAGGTGTTATTATTCATGAAAACTTTGTGAGCTGCTTTCTTTTATTATGTATTGGTATTGTGAGCAGACACTAAAGTTTTCCCACCTGGCATGATGGCATGGTTAAGCTGTCGTGAAGTCATCTCGCTATGGAATTTGTGCTGTGCTGAGCAGAGGTTCAGGAGATACTGTGCTATTTTAGAACTTTCTGTTAAAAAGCTGTGCTTTTTCCCACTGGGCCCACCACACTCTATAATCAGTTTACGCCGCTGAAAGACAGATACATGTCATCAAACAATAACTAGAACCTTCATAACAAATTGAGCTGTATAATTTTGTGTGTAGTGCCACCTCATTTTACCCCTGTGGATATGGAGTCAGTTTCTCTCCAAAGGAAGCGTCTGGTGACAGTCCGAAGGTGATTTTTTGTCTCATACACGATGATTCCTTTGGCACAGACCCCTAAAACCAATTCTCCCACCACTGGCCTTTTCTCTCTTTCCACGCGGTGGAACATAACGCCATACTCCGGTAACTGCTGAGCAATCTGAGTGGTGCATATTTTACATAATTGTGTCACTCATTTAGATTTGTGCAACAATCAAAGTGCAAACAAATAACAAACAAAGAGCAGTAGCAGACAAGTTCACACAACTTTGGTAATTTACCAAGGTGAAATTGGCTACTGGATTTGTGTTGTTGTATATGTAATCTGGCTACCTTTAAATACTCTGTTTCTGCCTCTTCAGGCAGCATCTGGGCATGACTTGCATGTAATCTTGGCAATTCCTCCTTGACACTGGGCAGGGCCAGCTTCTCTAGCATCCTCTTGGACACATAATGTTCTGGCTGGTAATAATTCTTCCCATACAACTAAAAATACACAAAAGCAAACAAATTCACTGCTGTGACACACACTGAAAGCTAATGCTGGTAATTAAAGACACAAGAGGTTATGTCCTCTGTACCTCTGGCATGTAATCTCCAAACTCAGCCTGCAGAGCCAGAGCAGCCAGAAACAAGCCCGTCTCCTCATTACAGTAAAGCCTGTCCTCCAAAATATCCTTCCGCAGCTGTAAGTAGTACTGATGACGAGTCAGTCTGTGCCTATAGGAAACAGGAAGGGTTTTACTTATATATTTCTATAAACAAATTTCATGTCCACGATTAAAACATTAGTAGTGTACTTACAAAATGTAGGCTATATCATCAACAAAAAATTTGACTCGAAGAAACACTAAAAAGGAGGATATGTGCCCTTTTTTCCAACTGTCTGGTGCAACTTTGGAGATTTTTGTTTCATGGTCCAAAAAGAAGTATTCATCATCTGTAGAATGACATAGAAAAGCCTCTTCAACCTCAGACTTCTGAAGGAACTGAGTGACAACCCAGCATAAAGAAATAAATTTGTATTTCAAACCTTTTCTCTGATCAAAAAAATAATAATAATAAATTAATAGCTTAATCACAAATTCACCCATTATTACATTTGTAGTGGCACAATTAACATATTTTTAAATTAATTTCAATGTTTTTGATGTGCATTCAAGATAGGACAGGCCCTAATTATTATGTCGTCTTACCATCTAGAAAGGCAAGACCAAAGTAGAAATGCTCCACCAAATTTGCGTGAGCCACCACCATGTCAAACACATCTCTTGCTCTGGTCTTAATGTCACAGCGAACCATTACATACTGTCCATTAGCCAGGACGACAGTCACTTCTCTCTGAGAGGAACATGAACGGCCTTTTTTGGACTGTGGTGGTGACACACAAACACACAGATACACATGGACATAAAAAAAAGCCTACAGACACACTCACATACATATACATAAATATACAAATACTGTACATGTAATTAAGTAAACAGACACACAGTAGATCAGCATGCAAGAAAGGAATAAAAGTTAAAATAGTGTGAGAAAATTATGTGTGAAAGTAAATAAAAATGTATTAAACTACTCTGATTAAAGAATCAAAGGAGTTGAACAGAAATCATGAATTTACCACAATAGATCCTGGAAGCTCAAGAACAATTTGTTGTTCGTCCGGCATTCTGATGAACTCAGGACCCAAAGCCTGACAAAACAAACATTTATAATATACTGTAGATTCAAGCAGCAAGAAGTCAAACAGGCTCTTTTGCTCTGCTATTTACAACATTGTTCACTATCATGTTACTGTAATTCAGCTAAATCACACGTGTGTATCTCTATTGGTTTTAAGACTGACTGGAATACAGATCCAAAACATGTATTTTTATTTTGTTTGCATTTGTGATACTGAATAAACACTTAAAAACCTGATTTTACCTTTGCCTTTCTCTGACTTAGGCTGAGCGAAGACTCGCTGAAGGTGATAGAAGGACTATGAGATCTGCCTGATGTCTTGGGAGAGGTGTCATGGTGGGGGCTCCTACCAAGCCAACTGCAGTTGCTGTCCCTGTGACGAACCCCACGAGGGAATCTGAGCGGAGAAAGGGGGTGAGGAAGGCGAATTGTATAATAGTTGTACAGAGAAGTTGGAAAAGTCAAACTCTGAGACAACAATGTCACATCACCTTAAAGTAAGTACAGACAGTGGGAATTGTGACAAAACCACTGGTGATGGGATGTAAGTGTGTGCATATATTGTTCACCTGTCTAAAGAAGATTGGTACAGTGGTGTTGGAGAGCTCCTTGGCCTTTGTTTCCAAGATCTTTGAGGTAAACTCCCTAAAAAAACAAGACATAAAATGAGCACTCGCACTGTAAAAATAGGCTTTTTACTGTTGGAACACACATTATAGAAATATAATTCATGATAAACTTGCATTTACTGCAAGGATGTTGTTAAGTTGAATATTCCTTCTATTTACCATTGTGTCACTTACTTTCTGGTCTCCACCGTTTATCATACCTGATTTTGAGTCAGAGTCCGTTGAGTATCTTCTTCCTTCAGGACTCCCTTCACTCAAGTCTGAAAATGGCCCCCTCTTTCCTGTCAACCAGGTAAAAGTTGAAGGATGACAAGCAAAACTTGATTTATGTCTCTCTGCTCCCAAAAGACAATGAAATGTTTTGACAGAACTGAAGCTGGCAAAGGGTTTAGCCTTTAGCATCCACACTCACTATCTGCTTATTGGCTCTCGCAGAAGCCTAATCCTGGGCTTGCTTTAGGTTAAGATTTTAATCCTGTTGACCTGTATATTGACTAGAATCAAAAGAATATTGACTGCGCCTATTTTCTATAATTATGTAGATGACATTGTCTAAAGGGTCAAATTCATTCACATTCCTTGATTGATGCCAAAATAAATACAAGCAATAGAGGAATAGAATACATACGGTATGTTTAAAGTTTATTATTTAAATGTCATAAAGTTTTGTGATATGTATTTGTATCTTCTCTGAACACAGTCATTAACTTAGTTATCCACCAGTTTGCCAAAGTGTTTATTATTTCAGGGAGTCCTGGAGCAAGCATGGTATAAACTAGACCGTCCCCATAACCCTTGTTGCCAGGCAGGATGTGGATAAATGGACATCAGCTGCGTTATTTATTAACAAGTACAGATACCCAGTAAGTAAACAGAAACCTTTAAGGTAACGTAATCTTTCACTATGTTGAGTTGATGTTCAGCATATAGGATTTTCTGTTATGGTAAGTCTGTCTTTGTAGGTTATATACTTATATAAATATAAATAATTCAAAATGTATTAAATAAAACACTCTAACATGCACACTCACCATGAAGTCTCTCTCTGATCATCTGACTCCTGCCACTCAGTGGGACGTTAGTGTCTGGCAAAGAGCCGTGGTCCATCTGAAAGAAAAGAAACTGCTACTATTTGCAAAGAATAATAAATTATTTATAAATTGATTATTATGCAAGTCAAGCTTTAAGTATGATCACATACACAATGACGTGCAGAGAAGCTGAAATGCTTGCAGACAGGAACACACTGTAGGAAGATATCTAGACTCACTGATTCATGAAAAACCTCTTCCACCAGCTGTCTGATAACTTGAGCGGGTGGAGGCAGGGTGGAGGTTTTATGCTGAGATTCGCAGGCTTCCAGGATGTAGCTGAGATTCACTCTGCGGTGGATCAAGTCCTCACACATGCTGAGTAGGAGGCTGTTCAGATGGTCACTCAACTGGACCGGCTGATTGTCAAGAGTGGAAGACAGTTATAATAACTAGCGTGTGAATCTACTGACTTCAATATGAAGAGCTTTAGCTGTTTATCATGGGTTCCCACCTGATTTTGAGGTAGGTGAAAATCAACTGACCAGTAGAGAGTCATACCCAGTGAATACACCAGCATCTGTGAAACAAAGTGAACTGGTTGAGAACAAGACAGATTGGACATTTTACAGCAACAAGAGATTACAACAGATACAACAAGAGGCTTTTTCTTGGCCTGCCAAGGGTCTGATAATTTAAATTGGCCTTAATTTGCGTATTTACTTATATATGTTCATTAATATGCATTGTCCCTTTATAAATTAATGAAATTAACACCTCAAACTAAGTATAGTCTGACATACATGGATACAAGTATATGTCCTTAATTATGCACATACAATTAAATATATAAGTCTCCCTTTTTGTTTAATAGTTATAATTTGTATTCAACCCCTGCACCACTTAAACACTGTAATAATTTTAGATAAGGTGTATACTGTAATTTTGCATGAAATATTTGGAACTATACTGCCAAAAAACATATTGTGATCAATCACGGAAAATCATAAATAAAAAATCAAATAAAATATTAATAACAATTTAAAAAGTTGAAGATGAGTTGAGGATGCAGCTGATTTTGATGCATATTCTACATGTTGTGTTTAATGTAGCATTGTGTGCATTTCTTTAAAGTAAATGTTTATGGGTTAATTGAGCAAGAAACATTATTCTAACAAATATTAAGAATTTACCATAGGTGTATGTGAGGTAAATATATGTATTTTTTATATATATATATATATATATATATATATATATATATATATAATTTTTTTATTTTATGTTTTTTTCATGAGTCACCTTAGACTTAAATCTGTTGATAAATTAAGGGCCTGATGTAGTTTAAGGTGGAAATTCCTTTGCTTGGTCACTAGAGGGCGTCCAGTAGTCGTCTAACTTCTGGCATGTTGAGATTTTACACACCCAGTGAAAAATACCAGAATCAGAATCAAACAGCAGTGACTTGCAATCAGTTCAAGGAACTGCAGATATTGCTGTTACCATAAAAAGGCACACAATCGTTCAACTAATCTGCCATCAACTTTCAAGTGAGGTATTAAGACATTTGAGGATGTGTGAACTCACCCTCTCTATGGCAGGTTTGGTTGAGCTGGCACGGCCCTGCAGCATTTCTGGAGCAGTGAAGGTTGATACCTCATCTGATAGGCCACAGTTCTTAAAAGCTAAGGTACCACTGGCTGACAGCAGCAAGGAGGAGGGGCTTATGATGTTGTACATACTGTTGTGACCTAAAAAAAAAGGAAGAAGTCCAAAATATATTAATATATATAGTATGTGAAGCCAAAATACTGTAAGATATATGCAAATGTTTGTGTTACACCATAGTAACACAATACTCTAAGCATTCAGACATACTTTATGTGCAACTACAACGAGACTGTATCTAAATGCATTACCCTTATAATGTTCATCCACTAAAGATTCTGCAGAGCCAAGCAACAAGGACCACACCTCCTCCTCCAGCAGAGGTCCCCCTCGTGCCTCCAGTACTTCAGCTAATGTGACAAATGTGCTGCTCATCCTGCACACATTCCTGCATACATACAAAAAACATACATGGACAAACCACAATCATCACTTTTTAGAGTCTTTGCTTATCATGATGAACCGAGCAGAGGTTTATTTATTCTATCTTTGGCCGTGAGTACAATTCAAGGGTTTAATACATGTATGGTACTTCACCATTCATGAAAACAATGTGAACACTAAATTGAGCTGAGTGTCTCTTCTCTCAAGCAATTCACTACACATTTTTGTGTAGTGAATTATATCGCTCAGTGAGTATTACTGCTCTTATCACATCCTACCTACAATATTTTGTCTTGAGACACAGTTATGAGAGATAGTCCAGAGATCTTTGCATTGGACTCTGAATAGATTATCTTAGTCCATTAGTCTCACTGCCTCTCAATGTCCCTTCTCCTCCCATTTCGTAATAGGCTTTCTTCTGACCTGAGGTAGCTGTATTTCTGGCACCAAAGCAACTGTAGCATGTTCCCATGGTACTTTGTTTTCACCTAATGCTTAATACCACAACTGTATACATTTGCGAATGTGGAGGGAAAAAAATTAACTGACTTGCCATCTCAAAATTCCCATACATTTGGACAATTACTGTAAAATCTTCCTTTGACATGGCTACTAATGGAAGTTAAAAAGTAATATCATACTGCTTAAACAGTAAGATTTTGTAAGTGCAATTTTAAGAGAACTTACACATTTACCAAAAATTTCTCAAATCTGCTTCATTAATGGTGGTAAAGGTCATGAAAGGCAACTATCGGTTAAATTGTGACAGACTGTTTCTCTAAATGTTTCAGAACAGCCACAGAGTGAACTGGATGAAACAACGAGCTTTACCTGACACAAACCAAACAAGTTACTTTAGTTCTAATTAATGCCTTCACGTAGATTTAACTTATTTTTAACTTGTGACACCACAGTAAATACAAAGAAAAGGTTTACGACAATGAAGGCATGGCAAAAATGAATAGTAAGTTATATAAGACCTAGTTTGTTCCTGCACACTGGTTTGTTGTTATTATGTTGAAGACATTTAAGAAGAAAGTACAAACCCTGCCAGGTGGCCTCACTCATCCACTCTCGAGTAAATCTTGAGCTGTACTCAGTGTGGTGTCTGTCTACAGGTGTACAGCTATGGGGGTAATATTCTAAAGTGCAGCACAGCTACACAGAAACTTTGTAGCTTACTAGTTACATCGACATCAAATTGTCATGTGTTGCTTGATTTCTGGAAAAAACTTGTTGAGGAACTCTGCATTCAATGTACAACAAGGCATTTATCTGCTGTTTAAATGCATTGATTGGATAGACAAAGTCTGACCTTTCCTGCTTTCTCTCACCAGCATGAAATTTTCACTTTCTGTTAAAGCATCTGCATCCCCCAAATCACAGCTTTTCAAAACAATAAAGATGGATTTAAACGATGTAATTTTTCATGTAGCAGCAGGATGTCTTTGGTTTTCTAGAACAAACCACTCTCACCATCTACAAATCTGATGCTATGTTCATTTTACAGTTGCCACTGTATACACCTTTTTTTTTCTCTTCAGCTCAGTTTAAAAAAACAGCTTTTTCTATAATCTATTGTGCTGGAACTACACTGCATCATACAATGCAACATCTAGTCTTATTATCCTGTTAGAGACAGACCATGTAAAGAAGACAACCATGATGGAGACACGGGCAGAGAAGATGCACTGAATTTGTGGGAAACTGGGACAACCTTCTTCAAGATCTAGGTCTCCTTCTTTTACTCTACAAAATGACACAAAAGCCCCACGTTTATGAAAAACAAAATATGATAGTATGGAAGCAGAGTCCTGCTTATGTAAGCAGGCTGTAGCAATCAAAAAAATCACCAAGATGGTTTTTGTCCTCACAGGCCTGAATATAAAGACTACACCAGGCAGTTCATTACTCGTGCACGTAAAAAGTCGTTACAGTCCTTTGAATGTTCACCTGAGGTAACAACCTATTGTCAATTAGTTTTCATAACAAAACTAATTTATCTGAATATGATTACACCCACTTGAATCCACTAAAGTGACAAACAACAGTAGCTATAGGAGGAAGATTGTAAGGAATAGAAACATTACCCGGTAGCATATGTAACCTATGTCAGCGGTCTGATCCTTTGAATTCTCTTCAGCTCTTCCACTACCAAAATAATCCTTGTGATCATGGCATTGCTGTTTTGACGTCCTCTCAGTAAAGGCTGCTACGCTCTGGCAGGTAACCGATCAATGACATTAACTGTACATGGCTCATTCATTCATTTGCTCCATCAGCACCAGCAGCACGCGGAAGATCTGAAAGTTTTGACTGTAATTGGCGCTATTCTTAGGTTCTCGCCTTTAAACCTTAATTGGATTACCCTTGCGTTTTGACAGCGACAGGTCAGAGTCACCAACAACGGGTGGCGTGAGATCAGCTCCACCGATTTAACTAATCCGTCTGACGCCCAAAGGTGCGGTGGCTTCCCGGTGGTAGGTGCGCTACGGAGAAGCCTGGGAAGGACGAACGACATTGGACTATAGCCTGCTGCTGTAGGGCTGCTCCCCCACAATGATCATAACACTGCGGGCTCTCTTCGAACAAGGGGTAAGAAATCGTAGTATCCTTGTCTTCCTGCGGGAGTCGGTGCAGGAACGTTTATCCATGCCGCCTCCCAGGTCTGTCGCGCGCTTTTCGCTGCAGGCCCCGGGGTGTCTGCGGAGGGACAAGGATAAATGACAACCATCCAGGGCTGTGAGGTGGGTGCAGGGAGAATTGAAACCACTCAGCGCTAAGCTAACGCATTTTTACCTAATGTCCTTACTCAGTCACATGCCTTTGCAGAGCATGGCTCCGTGGATACCTTCGCTGTTGTAGCGCATAGGAACTGATGGATGAACTCTGGATGGTACCCTGACTACTATGCTATGGGCTTCCGCAGAGCCTATGCATGTCACAGTCCACAAATTATCCCCGTTTATTACGGGCTGTAGATCTATAGGGGACTGAAAAATGTCCGATATTGCCTTGCTTGTTCTGCAAATAAAGTTTATTTTTAGAGAATTTCTGATCATTGCAATATTACTGTTTACCTTAGAAAAAAGACACATAATCCAGTAATTGTATTTACTGGATCTAAAAAGCCAACCAATTAACATAGAGTGATAATAATTTTGTCAACTTTTTTTTTTGACAAAACACTCAAGAGTTAAGTGAAATTTCATTTTTTTAATGAATTTCTCTCCTCTCTCCCCGTGTTCACCAGGATTATTATGTTGTATGAAAACAACAATATTCTTTTCCTTGTACATGTACATATTAACCTGTCAGTCAAGGAAAAAAACAGGGCTCCAAGTTTAAGAATGTTTTGGTTTCATAAGAAAAAGCAGAAAGGCATTTATTGAATTTAAACGGATCTAATTAACTAGCTTAGGAAGAAGGAAGGAAGAAAGAGACAAGACACACACACACAGAGAGAGAGAGAGAGAGAGAGAGAGAGAGAGAGAATACAGGACAAATCATAATCTTTTTAGAAATTTTAAATCTCGTTTGAAGCTCTGCTTTATTTCATTGTGTACCTTTTGTACCTTTTATGCAGTATCATCTTGCAAATCATCAGCAAACCACACACAACATGTGTAATGAGCTGCTGGATGGATACACGGCCTATATCTGCGCTTTGACTGATCATTATGCAGCACTGGGTCTATGATTTCCTTGACTCCAGCGTCAATTATCCACAGTAAATTTACTGCAGACATTACGATCATAAATAACATCTCATTCATCACATCCTTAACCTTTTTAGCTAGACAGAGAGAGAGAGAGAGAGAGAGAGAGAGAGAGAGAGAGAGAGAGAGAGAGAGAGAGAAAATCAGGCAGGCGGAAGGAAGGAGGAGGAGGACGAGGTAGGTGTGTCTCTGGATGAGTGACGCATGCCCCGTGCGCACTGCGCGTCCTGGCCTGTCAGTATCAACCAGATGGAAACGTAGGCAAGTGAATTTGGTGAGGTCATGTATTTTTAAGCCACACAACGGAATAAATCACTCATCACCGGCGGCATTAAACAAATAGTCCGCTGCTCGGCACATTTTATCGCTGATCGGAACGCGGCGATCGATACTTTGATTTGAATGACAGAGGTAAGATGAGGATTCGCACCTCTCCTCCTCGGAGGTTCTTATTGTTTGGCCGTGGGGGAGGGTCGTATGTCGTTATGTGCATGCTGCTTTACCACTCCTGTGATTTTTAAGGGTGTTACATTATAGCTTTGCTCGATATTTGTTCTAAATACTCCCCTTTAAGGTTCTCCAATGTTACATGTTTGTGGCGTTCGCAGGAGGCAGCGGCTTGTTTCACTCCCGAGTGCGCGCTGTATTTTACAAACAGGCCCTATCAAATCACGATATGCCTGTTATCATTGCAACGTGCTCTTATACTGAGTTCGGCGTGTCCAGGTGTTAGCATATGTGCATTGCCCTTTTTCTGATGCAGTAATCTAAACATTTGCAGAAGGCAAAACGAAAGGTCGTGTGACCAAGGTTAACACACCGTCATTGGATAGAAATAAATAATGGGTCAGTAGCGGTCTTTCTTCGTCTCTGCTGTTTATCTGTGGCTGGGAGATGTAGGCAACTTGATTTTCTCCCGGGAGTTTGCATACGTGCGTGAACTGACAGTTTCAGCATTGGAATGGGTGCTTCTGTATATATGATGATAATTTGAGATAGAATTATCTACGAGTTGCGAATATGGGTTTGCCTTTTTTTTTTTTTTTTTTCTAATCTGCTGATGTGCATTGAGAGACCATAAAGCTGTATTCTAACCATGGAAACAGTATTCTAGAGTAGCAGCCCTCGTGCACAGCAGCTAACTGTGGGAGGCGGCGAGTCTAAGGCTAAACTACTGTAACTAAGGTAGGCTAAGCGGTTAGCTTAGGGACTAGCAGGCTACGACGGGAGCGAACTTTCCAAAATGGCAGGCGGAAGAGAGAACACTTGTTTCCCATACACCGCACGACCCCGAGTGTCTCGAGCTGGTTAGCATGAGTCAGAAACACAGACAGTGTTTGCCTTTTCACAGCTACCCCTGTGACCAGCGATAGCGGAGTTTATTTTGGGAACCACCAAAGAGGAGCCTTTCCCCCTTATGGTCCCGGCCAACACATACACCACGTATGACATAACTAAAACAACCAACAGAACCAGAAGATTTAAACACACCTAGAATCGTCAACTTAACGCAAATTACACACATCCAACATATAGAGCTATTTACACGTCTCTACCCATAGTGCCCCGGGGCCCACTATGCCAGTCCTCTAGCTGGTTAGGTAGAAGGCCCACTACACCACTCCCCCCCTAAGAGGTTTCAGTGGCATGGACATTGCATAGCCATTACCTTGAAATGCCAAAGTGCTTGCCATATGGTAAAGGCAATCTTTGGCCGGGCTTCATATTGGCCATTAGGCCAGCTCCATTTGCCAGTACCCATTGTGTAAGTCCAAGGAGCTGAACCAGCAGGACCCGCAAAACATCGTTAATGGGGGGGCAGTGAGAAGGAGTCTTTGCTGGTTACTGTGTTAAAGTGCCTATAATCAACACAGGGGTGCCATTCCCTGCTTTTCTTCTGCACCATGACCATCAGTGCAGCCCAGGGGCTGTCCGAGGACTCGAGGATGCCGTTAGCCAGAGAGGGGGCTGTTGACTCAACCTGGGGAGTAGTGGTCTCAGTGGGGCTGTTGGGGTGCACCTGGTCCTGGCTGAGGGCTCCCACAGTGTCTCGTGGGACCCTCCAGCGGCACTCGGGCCTGACCAGAGTGGTACAGTCTCTGGACCAAGACAGATGATGGACCCTGGTATGACACTTGCCCCCCAGTGGGCCAGCAGGCTTTGGCTTTGGGCTGGCAGGCCCTGGCAATATGCCCCGGTTCCCCACAGCGGTTGCCCCTTGGTCATCGTCGGGTGACCACGGCTGGCTGGGCCCGGCTAGCCCTCTCTCTCTCCCCAGGTATTCTCTGGTTCAGTGTGGTGGGGATGGCTCAGAGCTCTCGACGATCGACTGGGAACAGGTGGACACTTGTAAGGCAGGGCCCTCCAGGGCTAGGGCCAGATGAATTGCCATCTCTTCGCCACTCCATCCACGGTGGAGTGTTGGCCGGCATGGAGGGCAGCGGGCAGAGCACACTGGTGCCGTCAGGTCAGCCTCCCTCTTGAAGCGCTCCAGCAGCACGCTGCTCTCTAGGACTGAACGTTCTAATTTGTCTATGCTACGCTCCATCACGGTGTCTACCAGATGGTCGATCCCACTTCTGACACCAATGTAGCAGCCATCATGCAGAGCAGCTAACTGTGTGAGGTGGCGAAGCTAAGCTAGTTTAAATAAGCTAGGCTTAGCGGCTAGAGGAGCCTTTCCCCCTTATGGTCCATGGACGTTTGTTGTCCTTTCGATTATCTGCATGCTGATTTGGCACAGTTTTTACGTTGGATGTCCTTCCTGCTGCAACCCTCTCCAATTGTTCCGGGCTTGGGACCGGAACTGCACGGCTGAGGATGGGCTGGGCTGTGGGGGGGGGTTGTGTCTTGCCCAGAAACACTTCAACATGTGGTCGGGAAGAGCAGGGCGTTAACCTCCGACCCTATGGTTGGTAGGCGGCCGCTCTACCAACTGAGCCGCAGTCCAAAGCCGGGCTGTTAGAATATATTAATCTAAATTTTGTGCTGTTTAGCCATGTTTGTATTAGTATTATACACTGTTGTAAAACAGTGGCAAGGTTGTGTGTTTTTGTTTTTTATATTTTATATATATTTTCTGCAAATTAGCTACCTGAGCCTAAAGGTGGCTTCCACATAACTCAATCAATCAATTAAAAAAAAAAAAACATAGCCAGGACTGGAATTGTCCTTGGTTTGTGGAAGCCATTCATTAAACCTTTAGGCTCAGGTAGCTAATTTGCAGAAAACAAAGTAATTATATGACAGTTCTTTTTAGAAATCACCCTGCTGTATTTTAGCTTTGCAGGGTACACAAGTAGATATAGCTTCCTGGCTTCAAATTTCAGAACATCCAGTTGTCCTATGTGCTGCATACTGTAGCTGCAGCTGATATCTGGGTAAAAAAACAGCATCTGAGACATAACTGCATCTATTGGGGGGTAATTGATTCAGAGGAATTTGTTGATGCAGCAGGGAGCTGTAAGCATCAATACAAGTTATTTCACAACAGGGACATTAAAATGAACCGTGTGTGTTACCAAATAGCAATTTAGGAAAGCAGAAAAGATTAAACAAGTAAAACTGTCAACTTATGAGTACCCTCCTGTACTGACCTGACCTTAATTTTATTCATTATTAGAAAACAGATTGTATGTACAGAACTGTCAATACCACCAACAGTACAGCACTCTGACAGCAATGATAATGGAGCCATCATAGCTCAGACAAGATTGTCTTCCCATCTGAAAAAAGCGAAATGTCTATTTTCATGTTGTGAGGGAGCCGGATGTTATGTACGTCGTTGTGACGGTGGAGGAACAGAAGGCGAGGTGACGCATTTTATTCTGGCAATTATAGCCCTCATATGGACGTTGTGTTGGGTGAGTGGGAGAATGGGGAGGCTGAATGTGTTGCTTATGTAAGAACGGAATTAAAGGAAAGGAAGCTGATATTAGATTCTAGTCCTTTTTATTTAGATTTTAGCTTTAATGCAGAATGAGTCTTGTTTGGGAACCTCATGCACACAACTGGGCATCTCTGTGTTGGCATCTTCCGGCTCACAGCATGGTGCAACTTGACCCAGTAAGCATGTGCCTGTGGAAGACCTGCCTGTAGAACTGGGCTGGAGTCCAAAATCATAGGAATTATCACTGAGCTTGGATTTCCAGTGTGACAGAGTCACTGTGAGAGTTATGTTTCATATGATGGAGTAGACCTCCCAGTGGCCTGCTGTTCTGCCACCACTGCTGATGATATCAAATCGTCTATCCTGGCGTGTTTGCAGAGTTGGTGAGATAAGGAACTGCAGTGCTTGCTCAAGTGTGAAATTTGACTGTCTTTTCTGCTGCTAATCTGCTGCTTTGGGAACAGGGATTTTCATTTGACTTTCTAATTTTCGCCTGGTTTGCTCAGCAGCTAATGTGGGATCTGTACTGTTGTCCTGGCAGTGCAAAATATTGTTTGTAATGTTTGTCTGTCTTTGTGTACACAGAGGACATTTTTTGATGCAAAGAAAGCCGTAATTGAAGACTTTGCCATGAACAAAAACAAGAGAGAGAGAGAGTTCTACAGCCTGGATGTTGGAGATTCAACGTTCACTGTACTCAAGCGATACCAGAATCTGAGACCCATTGGCTCAGGAGCACAGGGAATCGTCTGGTAAGTGCTCCAACCTCAAGTTTATTCTTTATTGCTTAGAGGAATATGAGACACTTTCCATTATGCCACCAGCGTATTGATGAGAACCAAAGAATATACGACAACCCCAAGTCATAAAATGTTGGGATGATGTGTATAATGTAAATAAAAACAGAATGCAATAATGTGCAAATCTCATCAATCCATATTTTATTCACAATGGAACATGAAGGACATATCAGATGTTTAAACAGATATTTTTTATATTGGCACACTTTGAATTTGATGTCAGCAACACATCTCAAAAAAGTTGGAACAGGGCAATGTTTACCTACTATAATTAAATTCGTATATGCTGTAAATTGTGGTTCTTGTTTTACTTTATTTATATGGTATTGCATCTATTGTCTAGAATGTTGATCATGTTTTGCAATTAATTACTTAATAATTACAAAACTTTGTTCTTCAGCTCCGCTTATGACCAAATCCTTGAACGAAATGTTGCCATCAAGAAGCTGAGTCGGCCGTTTCAAAATCAAACCCATGCCAAAAGGGCATACAGAGAGCTAGTCCTAATGAAATATGTCAATCACAAAAATGTAAGTATGCAAATATTACATTAGACAATTATTATTTTTCATCAGTGGACGAGATGACGTTTATGAATTGCAGAATTTCAACATGTTATTTGTCTGCTTAAGTTTTTACTGTTTAACTCAGCTTAAGTGTTGCCAAACGTATTATTATTATTATTGTACTTGTCTAATGATAGACTTTTGTAAGTAATTCTAAAAAAACTCCAAATGTAAGCTAATATTAACTTGTCAGTATTTCATACTCTGTATAATCATAGTGAAAAATTGTAGAACTGATTTGAATCCAGCCTGATCAGTTACTGTAAGCTTACAGTGTCAGTAGTGTGTTGTAGAAAACTGCCCTAGGATCTGCCATTGATTATACAACCAAATGTCTGCTGATATCACGTGAGGCAGCCACTGTTGCCCTTACAGTATCTTAAAAACTTCCTCTTACCAGTTATTTGCAGTCAGGTTTGGCTCATGATACTAGAAATACTGATCTACATCCATTATTTTTACTTAGATGGTTTGTGTCCTGTAGCTTGAGTAATAGGTGCAGATTGTTACTGCAGAATGTTAATGTTGTGGTCTGGTGTTTGAATGTACACTTCAAGCAACACTGCTCAGCTTGTGCTATGATGGGGCATTTAAATGTCATAAAAACATTATTCTTATTTGCGTACATTTATGCCCACAGATTATTGGCCTATTAAATGTATTTACACCACAAAAATCATTCGAAGAGTTCCAAGATGTGTAAGTAACTGTTTTTGACCATACACTATTTATCATTCACAAAATATGTTTACTCTATCTTGTGAGTTTATTTAATGCTTCTCAACCACTTGTGTATTTGTTTCTGCTTTGTCAGATACTTGGTGATGGAGCTAATGGATGCCAACCTGTGTCAGGTCATTCAGATGGAGCTGGACCATGAGAGACTGTCCTATCTACTCTATCAGATGTTGTGTGGTATCAAACACCTCCATGCTGCCGGCATCATTCACAGGGTAAGGGTATCAGCTGGCTGAGATTACACAGATGAATGCCAGGCCAGTTTGCTCGAGGGGGGGAACTGTTAAGCCTGCTGTGACACTTGACACTCAGTGTTAAGGCAAATAGTCAACTGGAATACTGTTAGATGACGATTAAAGGCATTTATTTAAAAACAAAACCGTTACTAATTTATTAGGCTAAGGGACTTCTTCAACAAAACGTTATTCTCAGAATGAATGATAAAGCAACCGGAAAAAAACTAAATCAATACCGTGAAATGCTACTACTCCATTTATTTGGAAAATGTAAACTTGAAATGCATTTGCTGCTGGCAAGTACCTTTTAATAAGGTGTTTGCACTGCAGACAAACAAAGAAAAAGTAACCTTAAGAAAGCTGCAGCAGGAGCTGAACTTACAGGCTACTAACTAGATTGTAGTCATGATGGATATGTCATGCATGTTTGAGCATACAGCTTTGCTAAAAACGATATGTTTTGATGTCATTGAATATAAAAATGAGAAAAGGAACATCTAAAAACTAAATTTTGGTCTGTGTTTTGATGTAGGACCTCAAGCCCAGTAACATAGTTGTCAAGTCAGACTGTACGCTGAAGATTTTGGACTTCGGCTTGGCTCGGACGGCCGCCACTGGCCTCCTGATGACACCTTATGTGGTTACACGTTACTACAGAGCACCTGAGGTTATCCTGGGCATGGGCTACCAAGCAAATGGTTGGTGATCATCTATTTGCTGCGTGTCTCAGTCTGTCAGTCTACACTGACGTGTATACAGTATATAAAATGTATTTTGAGTGAGATATAACAACCCATATACAGGGATGTGAGGAAAAGTCCTGCTGTTAACACTGTGTGAACTGCATGCTGTATGTAATAGGATATTGTTTCATGAAATCACTCCCTAACTGGCCTTCTACATGTAACTAACCTGTGATTGTTCATTCCTCTTTCTTCTTATTGGCTTTTTTTGCTACTTTTTCCACTTCACTAGTGGACATTTGGTCTGTGGGCTGCATACTGGCAGAAATGGTTCGCCATAAAATCCTCTTCCCAGGAAGGGACTGTATCCTTGGGTCTTTTAAATACTTCTTCACACTGTTAATCTTTACACTATTTTAACATTTTAAAAAGTGTGTTTTCCACAGGGCTGTTCATTTTCCGCTTAAAATGCAATAATTCATGCCAGGCTGTGGGGAATTGTAAATGTAGCCAAATGTAATATTTTAAGCTTTCTATGAGTCATGGGCTGTAAAGTTCAACACTGCTTTGCTCTTTCTCATATATCTGGCTGATGCTGCATGGTCTCCATTTTCTTTTCCTCACATCATCACTTCACTGCAATTCTGTTTGAATTCCTCTCACGTGTTTACTGTTTGGTGTGCTTTTTATTTTTCCAACATTTTGTTTGCATGCCCACCCCCCTGTCATCTAAACATCCACACCCAGTGGATGTATGGTCAGTGGGCTGCATAGTGGCCGAGATGATCCGGGGAAGTGTGTTGTTCCCCGGCACTGATCGTATCCTTCCCCTTCATTGACTGATCACTGTGTCATCACATCATTTTGTGTGAAGAGATTCAGCGCCACGCCGAGAGCTTCTCCCTGTCACCTTGCTATCCATTATGCAGTTTTCCACCTGCCGAACATGACCTCATCATTGCTCTGCTGCTCCCACACATGTGTGAATTTCAAGAAGAATCAGGAAATAAAGGCCAGTAGCTGCTGAGAGAGTGTGTACAAGGGGTTATGCATTAGCTGTGCAGGAAAGCAATGAGTGGCTGCATCATCACAGATCAGGTCATTTGTCTCTCTGTCTCTCTGTGTGTCTCTCTCTGTGTAAACTACACAAGTAGTTTGTGCCGGTGTGTGCAGCTCAAAGAAAGGTAAATGCCGTGCCGCCCTAATGGTGTGTTACAGTGCGTGTTTGCCTTGTTTCCTTAACATTTATACTTCAGACATTGACCAGTGGAACAAGGTAATTGAGCAGCTAGGCACTCCATCTCAAGATTTCTTAATGAAGCTGAACCAGTCAGTGAGAACGTATGTCGAAAACAGGCCACGCTATGCTGGATACAGCTTTGAAAAACTCTTCCCAGATGTCCTCTTCCCTGCAGACTCTGATCACAACAAACTCAAAGGTATTTTTTGTGTGTATATCATATCATGACATGTACTATAAACAACCCATTCATAAAATGAGTGATGAAACACAGAATCTTATCTATTTGCTGTTTTCCTTCAGCAAGCCAAGCTAGAGATCTCCTATCTAAGATGTTAGTGATCGATGCCTCCAAGCGCATCTCTGTAGATGAGGCCCTGCAGCACCCCTACATTAATGTGTGGTATGACCCAGCCGAAGTGGAAGCGGTATGTGGACACTGCATGACTCTTAAATGGGTCACTTGAGATTTTAATTACATGACTTAAAGCGGAAAGTTGACATTGCCATTCAAACCTTTTTCTCTTTCTCAGCCCCCTCCGAAGATCCCAGACAAACAGCTTGATGAGAGGGAGCATACTGTAGAAGAGTGGAAAGGTTGGTGTTCTCTGTGTTTTATTTACCCTCTGGCTCCTTAGGCAGCCCAGGATTTAACAGTGTTTGGGTACATTGCCCTATAGGTTTCATTTAGTAATGTTAAAGGTGAACAGTCTGATGAAATGCATTTATTAAAATATCTAGTTGTTTAAAATTGTTGAATTTTGGTTTAAAGCGAACTACCAAATGAACTGGATAAAGTAACAAAACACCTACAATTTAAATTTGTAACTGTGCTAGTTCTGCCATAGTTCGGATGTTCAGTTTTGTCCAAACTGATGTTTTTAGACGTAAAAGAAATGATCAGCTGGTTATATTTTTGCAGCTTATCATTGGTCACATGTTCTATTCATGGACAATATAAAAATAAACCAGTGTAAAGAAATTAACTGGAGTATCCAGTGAGTGTGTAGAAAACTGTTTACAGACATTGTTGCCCAAGGAGCTCCGTGTTTTCGCTGTGGTTGCCAGAGGCTACATTTCGTGACTTGAAATCCCCTTTTAAAGACCCTCAGTGTTTTCCACTGTGGGGAACCTGATTCTGTGGAGCATGAGAGATTGTGAGTAAATATCACTTTCAGTTGTTCAGCACGATGAGCTCATCCTAACCCATCTCAGGTGATAATGACCCCTCGCTCATTTTTAGAAGGCTCATTCCAGCACAGCTTGCCCGCATTAGAAACACGATGCTGTTTGGACTGCAAGTATTCAATGCTCTCTGACTTTACAGGAAAAAAAGGTTATCACGTACTGTGATACATTCACCAGTAATTTCTATCTGCCCTTTTTACTTTCCCTAACATTTTCTGTTTTTTCATTTGTAGAGCTTATTTATAAGGAAGTAACTGAATGGGAAGAGTGGATGAAAAATGGAGTAATACGAGGCCAGCCAGCTCCTTTAGGTGAGTAATCATTAGAACTTTTGGGATAAATCAAGGCAGAAAAGACGAATTACAGTGAATCCATTTTTTTTGTTGGTTGTCAGATTCCAATGATGGGCATTTATCCTTAGCTTGACGTAAGCCTGAAAGTGGTTATTTTTTTCAGCTTTATCGCATTTTGTTTCACAAGATTCTGTACAGAACATGGTCGGAATTAACGTGTACATGGTGATTTTTTTTTTTTTTTTTTTGATTTTTTTTATTTTGCATCTAAGGTTTGGATGGGACAACACATAAAATTTCAGCCCAACTCTGTTTTAGGGCCATAATAAAAATTCTGATTATAAGTGGCACATATTTCAAGATTGTCACAAAGTATAAAGTAATTAGTGACAGTAAATAACCAGCAGCACTGTACTGCTAATAGGACAGTAACAATAGAAAACCCACATAAACAAGGGTTTTGCAAAACAAAAGTGCAATTTGGACCTTTTTCTTGCTATAGTCAGTATTCACATGACTTTTGAGACTTTTAATATCCAATTCTTATTATATTGAGTTTTCTTAATTCATTGTACCTTTACTCTCAGATCTTCTTTATTCTCCTAACGACACATAAAATATAATTGTATTAAGCAAACAACTTTAATCTTTAATCTTTAAACAAGCTTTAGACCAGTTTTAACATAAATTTCTTTTGACTTGCCAATTACCAAATTTAGCTTTCTGGGAATTTTACAGCTCTGTGTACATATTGTCACTCAATATAATACAAACATTGGCAGAATCCTGTGTATTTCAATGAAACCTATGCGTTGATATTTATTTTTTCGCAGCACAGGTGCAGCAGTGATCGAAAGCCCCCCTCAGCCCACCTCATCCTCTTCCTCTTCCTCAGCCAATGATGTCTCGTCAATGTCCACAGAGCCCACTGACAGCAGTGACCCCACCATGACCTCTGAAACTGACAGCAGCCTGGACAGCCATACCTCTCTAAGCGCTCTGGCCTGCTGCAGATAACACACAAGTGCACACAAACACAAACCTTCCTCATCACTGTGTGTGATGGTAGATGATTTAGGCCAACAGAACTTCTCACATTAGTTTGTAGAACTGCGCAATTAAGGTACAGTTTGTTTTTATTTCTTCTCCCCTGTACTGGTGTAAATGACTGTGGTTTGAAATTGTATGATTACTACTGTATTTTTGCTGCAAAGAAACCGATTATGTTTTGATGTGAATCTATGATGTATATTATGAAAGAGAGGGGAGTACTTTACACATTGCTTTTTTTTTTTTTAGCTACAGCTATACAGTTGAATACTATACTGTAAGCACTGCAATATAGGTTGACTGTATTTCTTAAGTTTTCATTTGGAATTTTGTATTTTAATTTAATTAAATCTAAACAAACTCTGTTTAAAACTAGAATATAGGAAATCTTGGATCCTAATGCAAATGGCCAATTTTATTTTGACATTGGTCCTCATCTTTCTTGTAGAAAGTGTTAGTGTATCCAGGTTTTTTGATTGTGAGGATCCTGACAAGAAGTCAGATGGTTTATTGCCATGAAACTGAATAGTTTTTTACTATAGCATACTAAAACTAATTGTATTTTAACTTATTTACTTAGATGTAATTTGTAGGTGATGGTATGTTGGATAAGAAAGAACAGAGTGAATGTAAATAAATAGTAATGTGACATAGTAAGGAGCCAACGATCATAGGTAGCTGTAGTGGTTAGAATGAGTGCTGTATTTGGGGACTGTCACCTGAGACTAAATTGGTCACTTTACCCTTCTGGCAGGTTTTTTCAGAAATTATCCACAGCTGTCTGCTTGTTTAGATCTTTAATTTAAGTGCCCTTACTCATTTCAGTGATTTATTAATTTTTTAGTTGTCTCTGTGGCAGAGGCTCCTCTCTTCTGTGGTGCGTCTTTCTGAGTTCTACCTCACATTTTGCTCACACACGTTTTTGAAGATACAGTATGTATATCATGACAAAACAATTCAAAAGAAATGCAAAAAGACTTTTTCTGTATTTGTGTTATTTATTTATTTATGTCAAGCTAGGAGGCATCTATTGTATGTAATGTATATTTCACTCAGAAGTACTATGTATATGCATTTGTTTCATTTTGTTTTATGTGCAATATAATTTCTAGATTAGTATATTTAGTGAATGACCTGTACATTTTACTGAAAATGTATGTTTTCTGAAAGTCTGGAAATGGGAATTTGCTACCTGCCATGGTAACCTTTGGATGTACAGTATGTGATGGCTCAAATACTCCAACCTATCCCTTTGCCCTTTTCATAGTCGGATGCTCCAGGCAGTAATCCTTAGCATCCGTGCCCAGAATTCCCTTTAGGACAGGAACACATGGCCCTTATGGCCCACACCTTTTCTAATTGTTGTGGCTTCCTCCTTTGCTGTTTTCCTCTCCTTCATCTCCTCAAAATTAGAAAAAGTAGAATAGATGACGCATGACTTTTCTCTGAGCAAATCTCGTTTTAGTACAGGTACATTTAGAGGAAAGAATAGCAAGCCATTTAGTACTACTGGGATGATGCTGCACTCTTCTGATGGTTGACAGAAAAAAGTTAAAAATGCAGTGCGTTTTTATAAGGCTAGATATCTGAATTTTAGCCTTTGGATCTGGAATTGTGTCATTAACAGACCTATTGTATACACTCGAAATGAAAATTGTCTTCAATCTTCAACTCCATTAAATAAAAAGAGTTGAATTTTATTTTTTGTCTTGTATTGTCTTTTTTTTTTCCCCAATCAAGTCAATTTTTCCTGCAAGTCAATGAGATATGTATATGTATGGGAAGTGAAAAGGATGTGTAAAGAAAGACTAACATCATCAATAAGGCCTTTCCTGGTTTCTTACAGATAAATTTAGTCAGTAATAAGCTACATGACCTATTGAGTATAATAGTAAGGAATCTTGTGGAATGATAGAATGAGAGGTGCTTTGTCCAGAGGAGTTTGCATTTGGCACCGGCACTGGTTAGTGTAGGCACAAGACGGCCGTACTAAAAAGGACAAGGTGGCAAGTAGCACTACACGAGAGGTATTGGGTCTTTAAAGCTTTGGGGCTGGCTGGTCATCCCAGTAATCAAGCTCCTGAAGGCAGGTTGGTCGTGTTTAGTTGGTCCGTGTAGCTCCTGTGGTCAGATCTCCTAGGGTTTTGAAGAACTCCTCCATCTCTTTCTGGAGCAGAATATTTCGATTCTCTGCGTCTTGATGTGCCCGCTCCGAGTTCCTGAGTCGGATCCCCAGCATTTGAAACTTTTTCTTCTCCTGGTCCAGCTCCTCCTCAAGGCATTTTACCTGGGACTGGTACTTGGCACATGACTCCTCCAACCTCAAAGAAGAAGAGGAGTTTATTAATAAGGCATCAGGCTGATTTTAACTGGCTGTTCGAATTGAAATGACAAGTGACTCAAACTTACTTGTTAATGCAGGCTTCATAGCTCGTCCTCTGTTTCTTCAGCTCCTGCTTGAGCTGGGTCAGCATGATAGTGAGAGTTTCATCTGTTTCAGCAGGATCATCCTCAGTAGCACCTGCACTGTGATCCTGAGTATTGTTAATATCTCTCATTTCTGTAGGTATTTCCTGACCCTGTACTCTTTTTACTGCCTTATCATTTCCTTCTGGCTCAGCCAACGAGATCTCAAAGGAAGTCCAGATGGAGGTTTCAGCAGGCAAGCTTAAACTGGAGGGGGCAACATTGTCATAGGCAGACATGCGGTGGATTGGAAGAAGGGCTCTGTGAGACAGGGATATTCGAGAGGAGTCTTCATCAGACTCATCTCTCTGCGAGTCCTTAAGTGAAAGAGTGGTCTCTTTAAGGGAGAGAGTTGAATCCTTCAGTGACAGGCTAGAGTCTTTCAGTCTTTCACCAGAGGAGGTGGTGCGCCTGTGAGCTCGGAGGGACGACAGGCCATTCATCAGCCAGTTGCTCCCACCAGCTGCTGACACGTCCCCTGCTGATCCCCCTAATTTCCCTCTCGTTCCCCCAGATGCTGTGTTGCCCTTGAAGGAGCACCTCCAGGAGGGCAGGGCTTTGGACTGTTTACTGGGACTACCAGCTACATCAGCTCCACTTTTCTCTTCAGTTTTGCTATCTATTTTTTTGTCCAATTTCTCCTCTGTCTTACTTTTGCCCTTCTCCTCTATTTGACCATCTTCAACCTTCTCAGATGTTGTATTGGGGATTGGTGCAGTTGGCTTACTGTCCGTAGAAGGGGTGGAGAATTGGGGTTTCTCTTTAGGGATCTTGAAGGACAGTGTGGGATCAGTGCCTTCTTGTGACATCCATTCCACTTTACCCCGTATAATTGGACTCTGCTGTTGATGTGGGGAATTCGTCTCAGTTTCTGCTTCGTCACATTGGTAAAGCAGAGAGTGTTCGCTGATCAGCACAGTCATGAGGTGCTGCACCTGTGAACTTCCTGTTTATGATGACAAATGCACATATATACAAGTACACAGCTTTTTGAAATACTTCATGGCATTGTGCACGATTGTTTTTGTCACAAATGTTTCTGCAGATAATTTTGACATTATCACTAACCCTCCATCATGGTAACTGGATCCTCCACTCTGGGCCGAAGGATATTGGGTCCAAACACAGTGGCCAGATTCTGAACACTCATCTTATTCTCACTGGAGTGAGACTGAACCTCATCTAGAAACCTGAGCAGACAGGAACCAGTGTGTGAGCATCACATACTGTATTTCCACAAAAAATCTTTAGCAATCGACTGCACTGCTATTAAAAACCCCATGTGTGTTTCTATTCAGTAAATTTCAAACTCGAGAGAAACTGCAGAGAAGGAACTGAGTCATGATTCTGGCTGGTGTGTGGGCTCAGAACATGGTGTTTTTTTAGGTGCAGAAGGCAGGGAAGACATGCAGTTATACACACTGAGAGCCATTGAACGTGATGTCACATCATGGGATGACGAGGATGTGGGTGTAATGAATGGCATTTCTCTTGTATAAGAAGCGGACAGGGCCTTAGTCAGTGGATGACGAAACATCTGCAACAATAAATTTGGCTAAAGTAAAATCAGTGAGTTAAAAAACAAGACAGTGTTTACTTACTTGCAGATATATTTAAGGAGGTTGTAGTTGACCTGAGGAAGGGATTTCACCTGTTTGCTTAGCTCTGTAACACCCTTAAACAAGAAAAAAAAGGTGTTAAATCCCAAGTCAATAGTCTGAAAATATATCACCAAAGAGATAATTTAATTACCATTTCTTTATCCTTAGTAAGTAGCTGAGCACAAGATAGGAACTGTGTGTATTTGGAGAAAGGGATTATAGGCTCTGGAAGCTCCCGTATGTACAGCTTTAGCAGTGATGCCACTGTGTGGACATCTGTAGTACTGTAAGACACAAAGAACACTGTCCAGCACTGATCACAGCTTGGAATAGCTAAAATCCCCTGTCCCAACAACTCACCTGTCAAACACTGGCTTCTCGCCACGATCAAAAGCACTCTGCAGCTCTCGAACGTGATTGGTCTGTCCTGGGGCTCTGAACAGGCCTTCCTCCTTTAGTCCATGTTCACGTATGAAACACACACACTGTTCGACCAGCACAGGGACCGTAAGCTGAGGGCCACACTGAGCCTCGTACAACATTGTCTCCTCTAGATGCTGTCCAAAGACACCTGCAGAGCAAAGCATACAAAATAAATACCAATTCACCACCTTTCAACCTCCTTATGTGTAACAAAATATATTTACTTATACAATAATGACTGCTGTATGTAGACATATGTGTATGTAGGACAATGTGTATGTTTGTAAATCCTACAGTACCTCCTCCAAGGGGAGCCCATATAACTCTTTGTATGGCTCTGACCCATTCTTCCATGTCACTTTGAGAGTTTGCCATCAGCAGGTATGATTCATGGCTTATACCTGTTCGGTCCTTTTCTCCACCACCTCCTAAAACAACAACCATATTTGATGTCTCTCTTAATGAAAGGAACAAAAATTACTAGCAGGTCTCAGAACTGTACAATAAACCAAACAGAAACCACTTCTGGAGTTTGCTTTGTTGCTCACATAAAGTGTATCATCTGTAAACAAGTCAGTTCAACCAGATACTGTATAAATATCAACAATATCAACAACCTTATTAGCTTGAGCCCCCCCTGTAATGTACAAAGACTCCGTCATGCAGCTCTGTCTCTTCTTCCTCTAGGTGAACACAGCTGGATACCACCCGCTTTGACATTTGAATTTGACATTTGGGTTTATTTTAGCTTAGCTTTGATTGCACTGTGTGAATCCCACTCCTTTTATGCAACTTTATAATCACTTGCTTTTGGAGAGGAGCAAACATTAATTTCAATTTCTAAAAGCAACAAAGCTCCTTTTAGCATATCACAGGTGCACCACCTCTTACATTTGTCTTGCTGGAAACCCTTCAAAGCAATCGAAAAGATGGGTGGATTTGATTCTAGGCTTTGTATCACTACCTGCATCCATTACTAAGTCCTGCAATGTGGTGCATAGTGTGTTGTGTGTGTTAGAAACGACCCAGAGAAAGCGTTGTTCCCAGTGGACACCAGCAACTGCACCAGGCCCCTCACTCTGTTTCTTCTCTCTCTGTCCAGCACAATTCTTCCACGTCTCTCATTCTGTCATTTGACTAACAAAGTTTCTCTACAAAGTGACACTAGACACCACTTTACATGTTAAAAGACCATGCTAGTGTATTTGCATGTTTTACCCTATTTAATACAAATTTAATATAATTTGCATGCTTGCCAACCATTTTCTTTTCCAAAGCACACTACAGTGTTTTAGATTTTAAAACGACATTTTATCAACTTATGGCATGGAAACCAATGGTATCCATTTGGTGGTTTGCAGAAAATTAAAAATGAAGGTAATTTATCAGAACAAGCATAGTGTTTAATGTCAATTAACTTCAAAGCTGCTGTGAAATGACCTAACACCTTTCTGGCTGCCTGTGAATTGAGAAACAAACAAATAGATAGGAATGCGAAATAATTTATAGTATCCTACATTTCTAGTGTAGTATTTAAAAAATAGCCATTTATCAATATCAAATTGATGGACTGCAGCATTACAATACATTTAAAATTGCTACATGAGTAATGAGTACAATATTATCTCTGGTAGCATTCTGCTGGTGCTCTTCCAGAGTAATAAAAGTAAAACCCTCTAAAATACACCTGTTAGGTCCAATCACTGGAGAATCAGTATCCTGGCCAGAGCTACAGCATGAAGATAAATAAATAAATCCGTAAATAAAAACAGGCAGAGTAACTTCAAGCGAAAGTTCAATTAAAAAATCAGTGAGAGACAACAAGAGTGAGTGAATACAAGTCAGTGAATATCCTGTGAAGTACAGCTATATCCTTCATTAAGGAATGGAAGAGATACAGTATGGCACACCTGTAAATCTACCTAGAGCAGGCTATCCTCAAAAACTGAGTGGCATCTCAGGTAGGAGACTAGTGAGGATAATCACTGTGACACCTATGATTCCTCTGAAGGAGTTAGAAGCTTCTATGATTGAGATGAGAGATATTGTACATACTGAACATGCATGCAACTATTTCATGGATTCTTCATCAGTCAGAGTTTTATGGGAGTCAAAAAGAGAAGTCCACTGTTAAAAGAAAGGTCATATTAAGTCTCAGCCAGAGAGTGCCAGAACATGCGGGAGACTCGGAAGTCAGAAGCTAGAAGAAGGTTTTTGGTCTAATGAGAACAAAATGGAGCTGTTTAATCATCATACACTTGGTGAAAACCAAACACCGCACATCAGCTAAAACACACCATCCTCATGGTCAAGCATGGTGGTGGCAGCATCGTGTTGTGGGAATGACTCTCTGTAGCAGACCCTGGTGACTTGTAAAGCTGAAGGTAAAATATATGCAGCATATTATAGAGATCTTGGAGAAAAACATGATACAGTAAGCAAGAGAATTACATTTTGGGAGATTAGTATTCCAGCAAGACAATGATCCCCAAGCACACTGCTATAGCTACATAGAAATGGTTTAAAGACAAAAAGGTTAATGTTTTGGAGTCAGAGCCCTGATCTAAATCTAAGTGAGGATTTGTGGCCCTTGACTCACAATCTTTGTGCAACCCGATAGAACCTGCGCAGTTCTGAGAAGAGGAATGAGGGATAAAATGCAGTGTTCAGATGTTAAAGCTATTTTAGACATATCTACACATGCTCAATGCTATAATTGTGACCAAAGGAGCATCTAAATAATGATTTAAAGGCGGTGAAGACTTACACAATCAGTTAATTGAATTTTATATTTTTTATTAACTTACATTACTTTTTGAAAATCTTTTGGCAATGAAAGAAACTTTTTTTAATTTCTTGTCAGAAAAATAAATTAATTAAATTGTTTATGATTTTTGGTTGAAAAGAAAAGGTAAATACTTCTCAAGGGGTGAACACTGTAAGGCACTGTACAACCAGCAAATAAAAGCACTGGCAACAACAGTGTATTAATGTACACCCACTGTGTACATTATGCAATAGATTTGACCACATCTGAAAATCTGAATAAGGTCAAAATTCCAGCACTTGCAGTATAAAGAACAACTTTTTTGCCAGACCAATGTGTTTTATATTGTGGCCTTTATCAGGGTCAGTCATCTGCAAATAATACAGTGTGCACCTTTTACCACTATGCAGCACTGCAGTAGCAATAAAATCTGCTGACAGATAGCAGATACAGCAAATGTGTGAATAGGTATGAGAATAAATGTACGGCATATGTACTGTATACAGTATACTATGTCATTCATTGGAGGAGAGTACGTCACTTTTTATATCAAGAGGTCACCAAGTACCTGCCCCCCACAAAAGTGAAATTATAATTATACAGAAAGGCAGAGAATAAAGTGTTTATAAACTAAAACCCCAATTCAAATAAAGTTGGGACAGTGTGTAAGTAGAGACTCATGTCTGTTTTTAATGCAGTGGCACTTGAGGGCATAAAGATCACCCACATCAAATTTTGACCTTTGGCCTTGTCCCTTGTGTACAGAGATTATTCCTCACTCTCTGAGTCTTTTGATTATATTATATACTGATCTTCAAAGTCTTTATGTTGAGGAACATTGTTCCTGTTTTACAGTTTTTAGATACAGTTAGTTGAAGATTGGTGAACCTCTGCCAAGCTTTACAGCTAAAATCCTGCATCAGACAGGAATGGGATATCATTCCTCTCCTAAAACTCCAGCAACTGGTCTCCTCACTTCCCAGATGTTTACAGACAGTTGTTAAAAGAACAGGGGATGATACACAATGGTAAACATCACCCTGTTTAGACTTTTTTGACATGTGTTGCAGCCATCAGATTCAAAATTAGCTAATATTTTCCATGAAATCGTAAAATGCCTCAGTTTCAACAAATGATTTGTTGTTTATGTTCTATTGTGAATAAAATATGGGTTGATGCATTCTGTTTTTATTTATGTTATACACATCGTTACAAGTTTTTTTGAACTTGGATCGTATATATACAATAGATTTAAACTGTTTAAACTACTTTCCAATGTAACCCAGTCAAGGATCATTAGTGTATTTCTGCAAGGCATCCTCTTCTCTGACTTTTAAAGATGAGAAAACTTATTACAATTATTAATGGAAACCTCATCTTCAGGATAAACTCTCAGGGTGCAGTAAAAGCCCATGCTGAACATCTACTGCTAGTATAAAAGAGCGGCTATAGCTTCTTTCTTCCTTCTTCATTTAACCCAAGCAAACACTATGATCTATGGGACATACTGTCCACTGTTCTAACTGTAATCATGCCACCCCACACCGTTAATTAATTAAATCATGGTTAATATCCAAGACACATAACCATGGCAATTATATCCTTTCTGCTGTTCTGCATCTGTCATACAACTATTAGGACCTGTTTTAGTAGCTTTTAATGAATTTTGGGTCATGTACATTATAATCAGAATTTCTACAATTGCATAAAAAATATATATCTTAGGATTTTATCCAAAATGTTAATCAAAGTATATAGTGAGCCCTGGGGGGTTTTCATGTTGGCACTATACTAAATAGATGTTTCAGCATCTCTTCAGCAAGATGTACATACTAAGTACTTTGGTTACACAGCAGAGTTGTCACTATGCCAACTCACCTGGAATGACTTCAAAAAGGTGGCGTCCAGGCTCGTCCTGATTGGCAGGAAGCTCATTAATTTGACTGCCCTGAAGAGGTATACAACCCTGTAAGAGAAAAGCGAATAAGGCATGAGAGAGAGACAGAGAGAGAGAATGAGAGAGAGAGAGAGCGAGAGAGAGAGAGAGAGAGACAGAGACAGAGAGAGAGAGAGAGAGAGAGAGAGAGAGAGAGAGACAGAGAGAGAGAGAGAGAGAGACAGAGAGAGAGAGAGAGAGAGACGGAGGGAAAACCCAAATCAGTATTTAAGGTCCAAACAATCATACAATTAGTGTTTCTTGACTTGGATGTGTAGTACATGTTATACTGTATACATAATATACTGTAGAGTAGCACACTGGCCTCTAAGCGTCTGCCCAACAGAGGGTGATAATGATAATGGAGGGAGCAATGACTCAGGGAAACATCACTTCATTTATTCATCCCACTGGTGCTACTTGATGTAGGATACTTGCTTTTTTGATCCCTCCAACACAGAGAAGTTCAACGTCCTTCCAGCAGAACCAAAGGCAGCTATATACTACAATGTTAGTGTGTGTGGCAGGACAATAACAACACACAATATCTTTAATGGAGAGTGTGGGGGAGGGTTGACTGGATATCTATCACAAAAAGTTACACTTACACATGAACTAGCTTAAAAATCCTGCTAACAAAATGCAAAAAAATCCCCCACTTTACCTGAGGAATTAAAATGTTTATTTATCACCTGCTTCAAATTAATCAATAAGCTATTTTCAGAGGTGGAGAAACCATTGTGGCCCAGAGGAGAAATACTAATGAGTTACATTCATGAATGTTAAATATGTATCAGCCCTCAAATTAATCCAAAGATACAGCACAGCTGCCTCCTGGGGCAACAGGGGAGATTTTGTGAGCATGACCTGTGCCTTGGTTTCATCCTGGTCCTTATAGAAATAAAGAGCTTCGGTCCTTAGGACAAACCAACGCAGCTGCCAGTTTTTCATGATACTGCGTTGCCTCTTCAGCCAGCCTGCCTTCAGTGCTTTCTCCAGATCCAGAGGAGAGCATGGCCTGGGAACCCGAGACAACTCTCCAAGCACCATGCTCTTGGACCGTGCTGCATGGACAAATATACAGAGGGAAAGTGAGGCAAGGGGAGTTTTTAGGAGTTACAAAGGATACCAGTTACTTTGCAATATTATTGTTTTGCTGTTTCACTGATTCCAGGAAAAAAAAAACATCCATCTACAATTATTATTCATAGAAGTCTCTCTTGGATACAGCCCACGGGCTTGACCATGCATCCAGATTTCCTTTTAAATCTATCCAGTCCTGGCCTCCATTTTGTTGCAAAGATCCCTTTACTTAAGAATTGAATCCATCTATCTATACTAGTACATTTCATAATTTACTCAATTTCAAAGCTGTAAAGAGAGGATTTCTTCTTTGGGTCAGGTTGCTTTTTAACTGCTACAGACTGATTCCATGCCTTGGCATCTGTATGCCAAACATATAGAGCAAAAACAGGCGAAAGGAGCAACAAGAAAGAGGGAGAGAGATAAACAGAAGGCAGAGGGAGAGAAGAGATAAATCAATTGCATATTTTTTTTCCTGTTAATTGCATCTCGCTTTCTGCTGAGGACAGCAGGGAAGGTATCTGTAAGGGCTTCCACTGAAATCTCTCTTTCTGTTGCTCTCTACTGTTTCCTTTGGCTCTTGCTAATCAGTTCTCTGTCTGGACTGCTCATTTTAATACACCCCCCCCCCCCCCCCCCTCCCCCCCCTCCTGGATGTCCTTCATTTCACAGTCATGATTGCTTGGAAGGGAGAGAACCAGAGATCACGTGAAGCATTTATGAACAAAAACTGTGTCCTTACAGCAGAAACAGGCAGTGCATGCATCTATAAAAACAACAGGCCTTGCCACATTTGCTTAAAGAGTCAGGAAGTCTCAGAGAGGAACTCATTTTTAATCCATCCATCAAAGTTAGTTTTACAGTTTATTGTAGTTAGATGAACATAACATTTTGATGTTATGTTCAGTCACAATTAAGCAAATTAAAACTTCTTTTTTTAACTGGTGGATACTTTAATCTGTCAGAATGCATCACATTGTAAGCTGGTAACTTAAATATCTCCACTACTAGGGATATAAGTTAGGAAAGTTATGGAAAATGTGAACAGCATCATTAAGAGGAGTGTTTAAATAAAAATTGTCATTGAACAAGAACATTTAGTGGTCGATTCATGAATCAGACACTTGTGATTTTTGCGGTTAATCACCTTGTTAGAGAATGTCAAATTAAGTTCACCTGTAAAGGTTATCATTTTAGGTGCATTCTGAAATTTCACCTCAAAGTCGAATATCGTCAAGTAGCATATATATATATATATATATATATATATATATATGTGTGTGTGTGTGTGTGTGTGTGTGTGTGTGTGTGTGTTTGTGTGTGTGTGTATATATATATATATATATATACATATATACACACACACACACACACACATATATATATATATATATACATATATACATATATACATATATATATATATATATATATATATATATATATATATATATATATATATATATATATATATATATATATATATACATATACATATATATATATACATATATATATATACACACCCACAGAGAGAGAGAGAGAGAGAGAGGCTTCAACACCATTTCATTATCCAGTTTGAATATTCCGTTTTACCAATAATGTTTTCCTCTAAGGCTCCACATACTGTTTGGAATTCTGGTTTGATATCTTAGTTTCTAAGTTCCCCAGTGGAGGTCCAGCTCTGTGATGCTATATTTGCCCAGAATGATGCTGCATAAAAGGCTCGGAGAACAGCAGAGTTGGAAATCTAATCAAAGATTCCATTACAGCAAATGAGAGATGGCAAGAGTGCGAAACGTGCCAAGCAAACTGAAGTGGCTACTGTACTTTCCCATTTTTTTTTCATGAAGGAGAAAGAGGAGGCACTTCCCCTTCCCATCATCTTTTATGGTCTAATTTTTATGGTCTGGTTTGGAACAAGACATAGAAATGAATCAACATGTCAGTCTACACACACACACACACACACACACACACACACATTGCGGTTTTGATGCTTCTTTTTACAAGTACTTCATTTTGTCATAGCTATTTAGTGCTATTGTCATATGTAACATTCTGGTCTATTTCCTTCAGATAATTTGGAACTGTCACACTGCCCCAAGCCACCTGAAATAGAGTGTTGTTGGCTAGGGCAACCCCCTGCTATGAAGAGCACTAGTATTTTTACTCTTCATCAGGGGTAACCTCAGTGTCAGCCGCTGTTGTTGTAATTTATAGCTTCCATATTTATCTTCGCACATTCATGTGAGAGGCATGCATATGTGTTGCCCTGACTTCAGTGTTCACAGGTGGATTTTACCCTGGGTCAGAAAAACTATGTTTGACAGACAACTGTTGTGATTTACAGTGCATCCAGAAAGAATTCACAGCGCTTAACCTTTTCCACATTTTGTTATGTTACAGCCTTATTCCAAAATGAACTAAATTCATTATTTTCCTTAAAAAATTTACACACAATAACCCATAAGGACAACATGAAAGAAGTTTGTTTGAAATCTTTGCAAAAACAAACAAACAAAAATCACATGTACATAAGTATTCATGGCCTTTGCCATGCCACTCAAAATTGAGCCTGGGTGGATATTTTTTCCACTGATCATCCTTGAGATGTTTCTACAACTTGATTGGAGTCCACCTGATGAAAATTCTGTTGATTGGACATGATTCAGAAAAGCATACAACTGTCTATATAAGGTCCCACAGTTAAGACTGTGTGTCAGAACACAATACAAGCCATGAAGTCCAAGGAATTGTCTGTAGACTTCGAGAAACAATTGTATTGAGGCACAGATCTGGGGAAGGGTACAGAACAATTTCTTTAGTACTGAAGGTCCCAATGAGAACAGTGGCCTCCATCGTCTGTAAATGGAAGAAGTTTGGAACCACCAGGTCTCTTCCTTGAGTGACAAACTGAGCAATGGAGAGAGAAGGGCCTTATTCAGGGAGGTGACCAAGGACTCGATGGTCACCCTGAAAGAGCTCCAGTGCTTCTCTGTGGAGAGAGGAGGACCTTCCAAAAGAACAACCATCTCTGCAACACTCAGTCCATAAGAAACAAAATTGTCTGATCTGATGAAACAAAGATTTAATTTTTTGGCCCGAATGCCAAGTGTCATGTCTGGAGGAAACCAGGCACCGCTCACCGCCTGGCCTACATCATCCCTACAGTAAAGCATGGTGGTGGCAGCACCGTGCTGTGGGGATGGTTTTTCAGAGGCAGGAGCCGGGAGACTAGTCAGGATCAAGGGAAAGATGAATGTAGCAATGTACAGAGACCTCCTTGATGAAAACCTGTTCCAGAGAGCTATGGACCTCAGACTGGGGCGTCGGTTCATCTTTCAACAGGACAACAATCCTAAGCACACAGCCAAGATAACAACGGAGTGGGTACAGGACAACTCTGTGAATGTCCTTGAGTGGCCCAGCCAGAGCCCAGACTTGAACCTGACTGATCATCTCTGGAGAGATCTGAAAATGGCTACGCGCCATCCAACTTGATGAAGCTTAAGAGAAGAATGGGAAAAACTCCCCAAAAATAGGTGTGCCAAGCAAAGGTGCTTGATCAAAGTATTAAGCAAAGGCAGTGAATACTAATGTACATGGGACTTTTTTTGCTTCTTATTTTTAATAAATTTGTGGAGTATTGTTTGCAGAATTTTTAGGAAAATAATGAATTTAATTCATTTTGGAATAAGGCTGTAACATAACAAAATGTGGAAAAAGTTAAGCACTGTGAATTCTTTCTTCTCCACTGTACAGAGTAGAGAGTGTTGCATTCTCACCACCTCTCATCTAGTCTAGTGCAACCTGCTGAATCCACAGCCAAATAGCTGGGATAAACAATGAGCAAACAAAGATGTCATCTGTGTTCCAGTGTGAACATGTCAGGATACAGTTCACTCTTATATGGAGAATTATCCTTTACGAAGCCATGTCTACAATGACCCAGGATGAAATATTCTGGAACTGGGGACAGTGTAATCAAGAGACATGAGGCATTGCATCATCCTGATGTAGTGCCTGTTAATTTTCACAGCAGATAAAGCCTTAACACCACAGAAAATACAGGTGATTACAATGGTCACTTTAATGCTGAATGACACCACTGTGCAGATTTAGCTCAAGTATGGTGCTGCTACACCTTTATGATGTCATTATCAATGGACTCGCTGACAATAATATTTTTGTTTCGTTTTTACAAAGGACAGGTGAAGCTCTGCAGAGAGAGGGAAAGAAAGAAAGAGATAGAAAGCAGAGAAGACACTAAAAAAGAGATCATGGCATGGAAAGGCAGAGAAGACAATGAGCATAGAGGAGGGATGGAGAACGACAAGGAGGGACTGTGCTTACCCCGGCGTGCCTGTTTTATCTTGGGGCTCAGCATGGTAACCGTTGCTGTGCTGCTCCCTCTCACAGAGACATGACTGCATCCCTCAATTCACATAGTATTCCTCAACCACACACACTCAGTGTCTCTTGCTGCTGCCTCGCCCTGTTACTCCTCATCCTATTCAACCTCTCATCTCTCGACTCACTGTCCTGCACTTGGATGCTGTCTCAGTCTAATTTGACATACACACACATACACACGCGTGCACACACACACACACACACACAAACACACACACTTACAAGCACTTAACCACACACCCTCCTGTTCCTCCCCTCCTTCCTTTCATCTCATTCCCTCTCTCTGTCCCACTGGCCCAGCGTGTGGTTGCTCTCACATGTCTAGAGCCCTGCCCACTCTCTCTCTTGACTCTGATAACTGTCTCTCTTCCTTCTGCTGCAGACTTTCAGTATCAATTTCTCACCATCTATAAATATAACTGGCCACATGTCTTTTGTCATCTCACCCATTTCCTTACATTAGCCTCCCCATTGCTCCATAGTCATCAAAATCCCTCCACTGTTTTTTTACAGACATTTGATCAATGTCTCATCTGTACCTTTAGTATAACCTCACATCAATATATTTGATTAAACTAACATTATTCTCACCACTAAATGTCTGAAGCAGAGCAAGTGGCAATGTCAATATATCGTCTGGACCTATAAACCACAGCAGATGTAACGCAGGACTATTAAATAAGAGTGGACATGTATTTAAAACTGACTAAACTTGTCTTGATCCTGACACATTCATGCTGGGATTTATAGACTGAAAGGAAATGTCACAATACTTATTCGCCTAGTAATCTGTATGGTGAAAAGCACAGTACTCAAGGGTGTGATGTTCTTGTTCCTATTCTATCTGATAGGGTTGTAGTGGAAGTGATAAAGGAGATACAGAGGCTGGATGAGACTCAAATGCAGTACAGAGTCACTGCTAGAAGGGCTGGCTAACTGAGCTTTTTAGATATAAAAAATAACATTCAACTCAAACATATCTTCAAATTAATGAACTATACATGTCATTTCTAAAGTCTTTATAAAGGAATATCTGTATATAATAGTAGTAGTAAAATAATTTTGATAAACATTAACCCTTTACACTCTAAAATATAACTTGGTTCAACTTAAAGCTGTCTTATAATCCTATGTCAAGTCAAAACAGATGTTTAATTTTTGTTTGTTATATCATAAACACAAGATAAATATTTAGCTTATTGTTATATTAGAGTTGCTCCACCTTAAAAATTAGCAGCAAAGCAAATCAAGAACATACAATAATCAAATATCAAAGCCAACTAAATGTAAAGCTTTACCTGCAAAAGCCTTTAGTTTATCACTGCTCACAGGCATCCTGGATAATGTCATGGAAGTAAACCCATCTGCACTGTCTATCCTTCGCCACTGGAGCCATTTCTAGAGCCACAGTGCAAGCACACACAGACTCAGGTTTTGAACAATAGCAATACTGAAATCTCAGTCCTCTATTTAATTGATAATCCGTAAAAATAAAGTCCAAGGAGATTTACATACCTGGGGAGAAAGGGCTACTATAGTTGCAATTATGAAAATACCAGGGATGTGTGCCTGAGGAATGTGGACGCAAACAGACTCTGATACAAGGAAGTAAATTAAGACAGTCATGTAAGCATTACTTGCTATGACATCTCGGATGGGCAGACCAGACGACTTCTACTAAGAAACCAGGTTCTCAGTGTTGCGCAATAAGGCATCATATTGTCCCATTCAGCTGCTGTGATAGATACTGTCATACAGATAAATATAAAACAACTGTCCTTGTTTGGTGAATTTTCAGTTCTCTTACTCAGGAAGTGAGCTGCCTTGATGGAGAAGTGAAAACGGCTGACTTCTGGTTAAAAAAAAAACACTGTACATGTTGCTGTACAGACAAATTTCAATGCTCTGACTATATTTCAGTGACTTGCCTTTGTAAATAATTGGGGATTTTTGAATCTAAATAGTTCTTTTTTCAGCTACACAGTGAGATAAAAAGCAGCAATGTTTTTATTAAACACATTGTTTTCCTATAGCATTAAAAAACAGTATGGCACGAATAAGGTATCATTTTGGGAACCGAAAGACACAGTTTCACCAGTGGTAAAAAATAAATCTGAAATATACTTGGATATGAACAAGTTAAATAAATAAACAAGGTAAATACAATAATACTGACATGGGAACAGAGAAGTGAAAGCACTCGGTTTCCCAGGCTTACATGCACTCACCTTAATCTCTCCATATGCATCACAGACAGTATAGTAGCCTCTAAATTATGTCACACGACATAGCCACTCACATAGTCCAGACACACCAGCCTCTGAGGAGTGTGGAGAACATCATCTATAATCGAGAAATGTGCTCCCAAGGGACACATAGGAAATGAGTGTATCTAATTGAAGGCATGAAGAGAGCATGTCCCATTAGTGAGAGCAGAGGAAGTGTCATGGCACAAATTACTAGGAGCAGGATGGAAAGGTAATAACATTATGCTAAGAACAAAGTGACCCTGCTCTTAACTATTACCACTAGCTAATGACCTGCTGATGTTATCAATACACAAATGTTCACAACTCCCAATTGTATGTCTAACACACTCTTACAATAGTCTTAAAAAAAGTCTGCTGAGGTTCAACACAAAACAGTTATCAGAGGGGTTTAGTTTCTTAAACATCCAGTACATTACACAGAACAATGTAAACTGGCAAATGAGGTATAACACTGTTAGCTTAAAAGTCTTCAGTGAGGTCTCTAAAAACTAGGTGAATGAGTAAACTCTAAGTGGACAAATCTGTTGATCAATCTATTCTAAAACCTCCGGTATATTAAAATAGAACATTTAGATATACTGTAAGCAAGTTTTACATTCAAGTACAGCTTGTTATATGGCACTAGAGAGATACTAAATCTAAAGAGGACATAAGCACAAAGTTGAAAGACTTTGTAAACCGAGAATGTACATAGTGCGTTATGATGAAACAGGTGCATACAAGACAAACCAACAGTTTTAGATGTCAATGGCAGTTTTGTCCACTCTTGTTTGTCCACTGCCCAACCATCTTCGACCCTCTAGCAGAAACGACAGCACTTTAACCAGGCACTGTCCTAGTGACTTCGGTTGTGCTGACCTTTCACACTGTCTGAAGTAGGTGGTCGTTCCCTTGGCGATGGCATCAAACTGCTCAGCCAGTAGCCACACCTCCCACATGAGCGTCAGTGCATTCATAATTATCATGGCTGTAACCCAGAACTCTTTCCCTAACAGTGTGAGCCACGATGACAAACTGTGACTGCCAGCTGACATCCTGTCACACAGGTAACTTGTTGCTGTGGCAACAAAAAGAAGGTGGGCCATCAACATGGAGAGTATGAAGAAGAGGAAGAGGCGGTGGTTTCCCCGGCCGACACACCGATTGAGGAAAAGGCAGTGATGGTCATATTCTTTAATGCACACATCACACAGCTTGCAGTGTTTAGTGTAATCGGGCTGAAACAACTATGAGGTAAGCAGAGACAGGGTGGGAAAGGGAGAAACATAGTTGTGAGAACTAATTCAACGTTTTGAATAATGTAGCCCATAAAAATAAACGTGTGTTTCTTTACCTTTATAATTTTACCAAGGTTTTGTGTTGTGGACAGCTAGATTACACCCTTGAAATTTCACAGTTGGAATTAATTACAATACAGTACTTTATATAGACTTCATGGCTGTTTTAGAATAGGAGAGTTCAGGGTGCACACAATAAGAGGGGAAAGGTTGTGTGCACATTTCTAGAAGCAGACCACAATGACATCTGTGTTCTCTGAAACATGACCAGTGTGAATGTCTTACCTCACAGTATGGACAGAATCTGTGATGGCTCTCGTTGTTCTCCACCAAGTCAGCAATACAGGTGAACCGAGGATCTGCATCTGCTCTGTCCAGTGTCCCAGGGTCCTGAGTCAAAACCTTACACAACAGGCCAAGGACTAGGGAGAAGTGCACCATTGAAACCTGGACCAGAGCAGTGGTTGGCCACACACATTGAAAAAGTTAAGGATGAACCAATGTCATTTTATTAAACAATATAGAAGATTACATTTACCTTAAGATAGGCAATAGATAATTGATAATTTGAACAATTGTAACAAAAGCTTGTGATGCTTCCAAGTTGTCAAGAATTTAGGGAATAAAACGTACCCAACATTTTGCATTATGCCAGCTAAGTTTTGATTTTCTTCAGTACATGCAGAACTTGTGGCTTAATGTTGGCATTGTGACAAATTTCATGTGTGTAATAAAAAAACTGCAATTCATTCTCTTTGGACTATGACTGTTCACAGGTAAATTCATGAAAATACAACCCTCACATTTTGGATACCGTGAACCAAAGACTTTGACAAAGTTCTGGTTGACCTACAATAAGGGGGGTCCCTTAATCATCAGAAATCATCACGCAAGGAACCATGATTCTCAGCGCTGAATACTTTTTAAATATGCAATTTTTGTTAAGGATAATAGGCATTATTTTTCCATAGAAGCACAGCAGGGAATGGAACAAGCCAGCTATTAGGGTTCCCAAGTAGACCGGGTTGGGTAGTCTGGAACAAAGACAGATGCTGTCTGAACAAAGAGTCTTCACAAACAGTTAAATTCATTGGGTTACCGATAAACATTTCACATGCTCCGCATTTTTGTCAAACCTTTGGTATGTGGTCATGCGGTGGTATTGTGTGAAGATGCTTCTGGCCAGCCAGGGAAAGAGAAAGCTGCAGATTAGCCCACCATAGCTTCCCAACATGGCTGCTATCAGGAGAATGGCAGCTCCACTCAAAGTTGGAAAAAACAGTGTCCAGTAGAATAAAACTGTTAAGAAAAGACAAAGGAAGTAGCATGTGCATGCTCAATATAAAAAACACTTCAAAGCTGCAGTGCTTTTTCCACCATTATCATTATCATAATCATCTTCCTTGTATCTAATTTCAAAAATAATGGAAATAAATGATGGATACTACTAAATATTTTTTACCATGAGACTCTCTGGGCATGTGGTGTATTGGCTCATTAATGTACCGACTCAGTAGTTTGGTGAGTTGCTGATGTCTAGAGAAAAGCACACAGAATAGCAATGTTTTAATCAGCATCAGGATCCCAAGGGAAAAGGTTAACCTAGAAATGCAAACATACTGGATATTTTAAAGGTACTGAAGACTGTTTCTATCCCGTCCTGAGGCCTGCTTGTCAGTGTTTTTTTAGATATTCCTGAAGACAGCAGATTCACCTAAATGTTTTTCCCTGTTTGCTGAGATCCAGTGGCGTGAGGCCGCTGTGGTTCTTTTGATGAAGCATTCCACATCCTGCTTTCTGCAGCAGTGTCCAGCACACCTCTACTCCACCCCTCTCTGCTGCAACGTGAAGCGGTGTCGCCCCCTGCTGGTCAACTGCATTTACAGAACATCTCTGAAACACAGAGACAGAGTCGATCATCACAGTCGCTCAAAGTCAGTCACATCTGCACTAGGCCCTTTTTCACAAAACCCTCTTAAGGTTTAACTGATTTTTGTCCATTTTACAAATATATGGATGAATATAATCTTTGTTATAAGAGGCTTTGTTACATTTATAGGGGTAGGGTTAATACCCCATTGCTCATAAAGTTGGAATAATTTTGTTTCAGGTGTTGACTAAGCTACTAGTCCTTTTGAATTAGGGGGTATGTCACTAGGTAACCACAGGCCCTGCCGCCTCAAAGCTAGAAGGTTGCAGGTCCACAATTGACCAAGGTCTTTCTGTGTGTTGCCTGTAGCACGAATGTAAGTATAAATGGTTGTCTCTTTGTGTTGGCCCTGAAATAAACTGGCGACTTGTTCAGTCTGTACCGCGCCTCTTTCCCGATGATAGCCCTATGACAGCTGGAATAGACTCTAGCCCCTCCGCGACCCTACACAGGATAAGCTGTTACAGATAATGGATGAATGGACATTTAAAACTGTCCATTTAAAGATGTTAACTGCATTGAGTGGGTAAGAGGGTGAATCCCACCTGGTCTCTGAGCAAATATCGGACCACCTCTGTGTTGCCTGTGGATGCAGCCAAGTGAAGTGGTGTCACCTGGTACATGGCTGTGTCGGAGAACCGGAACATCCCTGTCTCCCACAAATACTGCACTGCAACACTGGGAAAAACAGTTAGTGTATCTACCAGTTCATGTGTAGAATATATTTGGGTGACAAAATGCAAAAACAATTAAGTAATGCACTGTTTATTCCACTCACATGTTGCCACCACTGACTGCATGATGCAGGGAGGTTTTTTTCTGCCGGTCTATGAGGCGCAAATCAGCCCCGTACTGCATCATTTGCTGTATGATGTAGATGTTCCCTTGTCTAACAGAAGTCAAAAGTACAAATTGGCATAAAAAGTATATTGCTCACATTGTGAAATTCTTGCGTCAAAACATGTGTTTTCGTAAATATGCAATTACTACTCACCTGCAGGCAAAATGAAAAGCTGTCTGTCCTGCATCACAGGTCACGTTAGGGTCAGCACCATTACTAAGAAAAAAGTCAACCAGGGCGCGATTACCATGGAGGGCAGCGTAATGGAGTGGGGTAAAACCACCCCAGCCTGGATAAAAACAAACACATGCTCATCACAACTGGGTTTAATATTGCTGCCCTTCAAAGTGATGTCCATTCGCTGTGACTGACAATATACAGTGAGACTGACACAAAATATACTATAAGTCAATCTGCTGATTGCAAGAAACACTCTTGAGTTAGGTTAGGGTCCCCTTTGGCATATTGTAACTCTGTGCTGTAGTATTGATGGATCTGTCCATCTATATCTGTGCCAGACCATCTTACAGAGGAGCTGTAGCAGAGTTAGATTTCCCCTTGGCACTGTGATAAATCACATCAGATGACACTGAAGCATGACGTGTTTAAAGTCCTCTACTGAATGTAACCTACTAACTTAATTAACTACTCTACCTTTACTTGTCCCTTGCTGTTATAAGTACACACTATAACTTCGCTTAGTTAAGCTACGTGATTTAGATTTCAAAAGGTAAAATGTGTACTATGACATATATGTTATAATGCACAGGTTAGTCAACTAACAGGTTATTTCTCCTGGTAAACGGTGTTCATTTGGACTATAAAGACCTTTTTCTGGCTTGAAGGTAAGGTCAAACTTAAAGGTAATGTAGACTATATCCTGGCAGGAACATAATAGGAAGTGGTACTGTTTCATAAATATGCTGTAAATGATCAGACCAACACGGAGCAACTCAAATTGCAATTTGAATTTTTAAATATCTTGTAATCTCTTACCTTTTTGCTTGAGGACTGAGCGATCATTTTGAATGAATTGTATACACTGTTCAATATTTCCTCTCTGTATACAGTCAAATATGTCTCCATAGCTAACGGAACACACAGGCATCGGATACATTAGGATGGTTTGCACAGGGCCGACCTGCAATTATATCAGCACACAACAGAAACTCCAGGAACTGCGACGGAATTAAAATCAGCTCCTCACCGAAGCGCTACAACACCGTTATGTTATTAAAATAATTTGAGAAATCATCTTTCGCAGCAATGTAACTGGGACCTTTCATTGTGCAAAGCTGCTTGAGGCAGACCACGCCCTGGACATCTCATTGGCTACAATTGGTCGCGTGGCTAGTTACAATCATTAGCGTCAACAAAACACGTGGTTCCTATAAATACAACACCTCAACCATTCAATTATTGCTTTTACTCATGATTAATAAGTATTTTAATCCCAGGTATCTTTAATACATATTTATAATGAGAACCAAAAAAAAAGGAAAATTATTTATTATTTAATTATACATTATAATTAATTATTATTTTATTTGAAACAAAAAGGCCATAAGTTTATATGGCGTCTGCAGACCACTTTCATTGTATATACCCTGACGTTTTATGTTAAGTGACGGTGTTATTGCGTATAATACGGCTTCAGTCAAATCCAGAGCCCATTTATAGCCAGCTAAAACAACAAACGTCTTGACTCCATCACCACCCATGCTATGTCTTCGTAAATAAAAAATCTATGCTATGAGACTGTCTACTTATTAAGTTACTGGGTAAAAACACTGAGCATAGCAGTGAGTATATTTATTCTTAATTACCACAAGATGGCGCAGTTTAGCTGCTTTTCTGTCACAACCATACAAGTTATAATCTAAATTGGTGCAACTACAATAGGATATTATGTTGAAATACGTGAAATAAATGAAAAAGACGAACACATTATAAAAATAAACATATCATTTACTACAAAACTGATATTGTAATACAGAGTCTAACACTAAATCTGTTTTTTTTTCTTCTGGTGCTGTGATTGTTTTTTTAAGTTACCGAAGCGTTTAAACCGGTAGTTTAGCAATATAAAACTGTTCCAACTCCAGTTCCTCATCAGAAGAAAATCCCTTAAATTGTATTGGTTTCGCTTTAAATCCTACATGAACCTGCAAATATGACTTCTGGCTTCTTTTGGCGAATCATGAGATCATGTCTTTGTGATCTATGTCAGGCCTTACATGACAAGTTTAAAAAGACAGTTGTGGGAGGGCCCCATCCAGCTAAACAACAGGTTTCACTTCTGCTTCTCTAAGGAAGTAAGAAAGCACATGATCTGTACCAGCTGATGTGAGTTGCTTTGCTTGTTCAAAGTTCATTCTGCTGGAGATTAGTATGGTAGTGGGTGGTTTTACAAAAGGTTCTGCACAGTAGCCGCTAGTCATGTTTTAGCAGGTATGTGCTTGTCTTATCTTTCTGACATGGAAACAGAGACAAACCACTTACTCAGCTTAAGTACTGCAAGACAAATGACAGCGTCCTCATAGAACCAATCCAGATGGCTCTCATGCAAGTACAGGTAAGATTATGAGGACTTAACTATGTGATGCATTAATAATTTTATGTTTGAAAGCTGTGTTGTAGGCTGGCGCAATGTTACTATAGACATGATCATGTATCCATTTTTTTTACAGTGATGTAACAGTGGCTGTATGCCAGTTGATCCATGCATGCTTTTTTATTTAATGAGAAAATAGTCACTGACATGGTTTTGTGCTGTCTTGCTATTGGTCTCTTTCGCACATTGGACTACAACAGTTTCACATAAAGAAACATCAAAGTAATAATACATTTCTAAAAAATTACCTTTTACTTGCTGTACTACTGTACAGTAGCTACATATACTGATTCTAAATGTATCAGTCTAACAGTTTCTTTTTTAAAAAAAAAAAAACCCTAACTGATCATCATGTGGGGGCATCTAAAAACAGAAACTGTCCAAAAAAATGTCTGTAATGAGGAAACAATACTGTGGCAAGCTCTCATTCAACCTCTCTGTTTGGAAGCAAGTTGACTCTGGTGTGACAGTGTAACATCACACGTACATCAGAAGCCTTATGAGTCAAAGACTTCAAACTATGGAGGAAATATTTAACAGTATGCAAAGGGTTGATGACATGAAGGGCAGTCTAAACATCTGGTAGTTTTATCTGTGTTATATCAATAAGAACAAAATAGTCATTGTTTGAATAAGTACACTTCAAATGATCATATTTGTTTTACTTGTAAGTGGCTGAACTGTTGAACAGTTACTGCTGACTAAATACTGCAATGGAAAAAGGGGAAAGAATTGTCTAAAAATAAATTGTAAATTTAGTCAATGCAGTGGTGGATTAGAAGCTTGAAAGGCTTTCGACTTGGGTTTAAACATTCAAAAGGTAGTGTTCATCTGTATAATACTCTGTGTTTCCATTTACTAAGAATTAAGCAGCAATTAGACCATGCTGATATCTTGAAGAGCTTGCTAACCACTTATTGAGGACACATGACTGCCATGTCTTCTGTCTGGTGATTTTTCAATACAGACTGTGTCCTCAGGGGTTAGGAGGAACAGGACTGAGGTTTTGGCTTAAGACGAAAATATCTAAGGAAGTGAGACAGACCAAGGAAAGATCTTTTGGATACTAAACAAGCAAGCAATGATGCATTTTTCACTTTTGACTCTTTTTTCCCCTCCAGGACCAGAGTGCTAAAGGACAGAGGATCAATAAGGAAACTGGAGAACTGAGTGCTTCAGGGGAATTATCAGTCTCTGTGGATTTAAAGGCAGACAATGTGCAGAGCTCTTGTAGGAACCATCCGCCAACACAAGTGCTCAGAGAAAAACTACAGGAACTAGGATTTCACACATGCTCAAACTCTGACCGCAGAAATGACCATGCTTCTTCAGAGCAGAGCGAGCACCATCTAATCAAAATCCTGCCTCTCTACGTACAGGTACTGTATTTACCACTGAGACAGAAATTTGAGCTCATTGTTTATCTATTCATCATTTTTATCTATTCATCATTTTCAATTTTTTAAAATTATAAAACTCCTTTAACAAAGAGACTACCAACATTAGTCGTGACAAGCATGACAAGAAAACGTAAAAAAATGTTGAGCCACAGTTTGAATGGATGATGGATGCCACAGGATAGTATTGTTTCTAAAACCACCTAGGAAACAACATGAGTTACAGTCAGATGTTTGGCCCTAATATTATCCCCTCATGCCTTGAATGAAGGTTTAAGTGGTCTGTTAGTGAATCCATACAGGTAATTATGCAGAAGCACCTTTGATACATAGTCTGACTCTAAGGTCTCACTTTTATTCATTGGATAAAATAAATTTCTTATTCTCTGTGTCTATATGTCACAAAAGTAAACAGGTCCATGACTGATCTGTGTGTGTGTGTGTGTGTGTGTGTGTGTGTGTGTGTGTGTGTATCTGAGTGTGTGTGTGTTTTTGTGTATAAGCTTGTAGTACAATTGGTCGGGCTTACAGCTGCAGATCCAATCGCTCTTTGGATTGTGTGTTGTGGTGTGCGTGGTTGTATGTATGAGACTCATGACCAAAGATTTGACCAGAATGTGGGGGCCTTACTTAAGAACAGCAAAGTCAGTGAAACACGATATCCTCTTACGGAACTGAAAAGAGCATATAGGGGTAAGCCACTGGCTTCAATTATTTATAGTGTAGTGCATTAGCAAAAGCACTTCAAGATCCAGGTGTAATATGATTACATTTGTTCACTGGATATACTGTAATAACAAAAAGACAGTGGCCGATATGAATGTTGCAGACAAATGAACAAAACAGTTCAACACGTTATGAACAGAACAGTTCATAACGTATTTTATAGAAGAAGAAAAAGAGTACGTGGTGAACCAAAAAAGGCTCTTTATGCAATTTTATGCAATTGTGTGTTACTTTTTTTGCCAATTTTTTATGAATTATTATTATTATTATTATTATTATTATTATTATTATTATTATTATTATTATTATTATTATTATTATTATTATTATTATTATTATTGCAGTTAAATAAAACAGACCTGCAATAATCCCCTTACTCTTACAGAAAATATTTGAATATAATTCATTGCTAATTTAATTTAATTTTATCATGTTCTGATCATGGATATTATAACAATTATATACAGATTGGCGTGGACAGAACATTAGAAACACTTCTCATTACCGTTTAAAGTTTCAGTACATGTTCAGATTTTCATTTATTGGTATCAAAATATGAATCATTAAAATTCTTTCTACAACATCTGTTGTTTTAGTCCCCAGTATCTTTGTATCTTTGATGGACACACTCCCTTCTGATCCTAGGCCTGCGAAGATGGTGGCAGACTGGATGGTTTGGACCTAAAGGTGCTTGCAGCTCTAACTGCTGACGCTGTCATCCATAACATCCACCAAAGACTGGCAGAAAGGCCTGCAGGTAGTAATAACCTCTTATTTCAGTACACACAGCGCAGATGTCACCAGGTAGAGGGACTTTCTTACTTCTGTGCCCACTTCTGTTTTTTCAGGGTGCTTTGTATTTTTTTTTATCAACAGCAATCTAGAAGGGCCATTTGTACTGTGACATAGAAATGGAAAGGCTGAGCACATGTAATTGTTTACAAGAATTTGGAAATAACTGATACATTTATTGATGCTTTCCTTCCTCAACAGTGATTTGTTTATGGTCTGTCTCTCTTATCTTACTCTTCCTGTTGCTCATTATTTATGTGCAATTTTGTATTTCTGGAGATTGCAAAGAGAAAGCAATTTCTATTTAGGGAAGATAATACTTCTGCTTTAGATGAACCTCTGGAATAGGTTTAAGTTTGTGTCAAGTTTAGGGTCAGTGGTTTGACTTCTTCTTCCCCCTGATTTTTATGTTGAATTGTCTGAACCCCAAGTTGCTCCTGTCAAGGGAGCACTTTGCTTGTTAGCCGCCATCATCAGTGGATGTGTAAATAGGCATTGAAGCAGCATTGAAAAATGCTTTGAAGGAAAGTGATCATTTACCAAATCCTTCCATAAAAAAGTCCCATAAAAATATATATTGTGGAACTGTTCAGTTCACTGCCTGACTACCTGAAGCGTAAACCGAAATATAAACCTAATTGCAAAGAGAAGTGAAACAGTTTTTTGGACATTAGCATAGATGGAAATATGGTTTTGACTTGAACAATTTCTGTATCGATGAACAGGGATGATGAAATTCAGTAGTATGTTGCATCTTGCTGTCTTGTTGCCCTTGACTTTGACTGTTCATGACATTTATTCTTGTAGGGCCATTGTTCAGCACATTTCAGAACGTTTCTGTTTTCAGAAGGAGCTTGTGAAGAAGTGGTGCGGTTCTTTCAGAGACCAGAGGGCAGCACAAACAATGCAGTATCAGAAAGTCCAGGATGGCTACTGTTAAAGTCGCTTTTGTTGCTTACAGCTGATAGCACAGTAAGTGATATTAACATTTAAAATGAAGTGGATTTTTTATGTTAGGGTGCTAAAGTTGATTAATGTTGTCACTTTTGTCAAATTAAACTTTTTACATTTAATGGGAGCGACTCATTTACTCATTTGAGGGAATATAATATTTCTTTTATCAATTCATATTGATCAATACCACATATCTTCACAATGGACCTTTTGATGATACTACAAACCTGTAGGACCCAACAGCCACAGCTACAACACAATGCAAACTGCTTATTGTCAGTTCTCAAACCATTGTTAGATGTATGGTTATAGCTGCTGATAGCAAGAGCTATTAAGCAGCATTATACTGTATTATACACTTTTTCTCTTTTTGCTTTAGGATATATTGTCCTGCATAAACCCTGGGCTTCCTGCTGCTTTGATGAAATGTCTCTACCTGCTAGTGTGCCTTCCAGCTAAAAAGGAGAACAAGGCCATAGAAGAGACCTTTCAGGAGCCACTAACACAGGTCAATTTATGCTATAGCTTAATTTTACATTTTGTTTGCTCCACAATGTATTTCAGCAAGCTTGCATGTTCTCCCTGTGCTTGCATTGGGTATCTCTGGGTACTCCAGTTTCCTCCCACATCCATAGATATGCACATCAGTCTAATAGGCGACTTTAAATTGCCCATAGGTGTCAATGGGGCTGTGAATGTGTTTGTGTTTCTTTGTGTTGGCTTTGAGATAGATTGGCAACCTATCAGGTTGCCAAACCAGGGTGTACCCTGCCTCTCGCCCTATACAGCTGGGATAAGTGGTTACAGATAATGGATGGGTGTATTTCCACAATATGCAGTCTCTGTAATCTGTAATCTATCCTCTGTGCTGTTCATTCATTTGGTCTTCACCCTGCTCTTTTCCAGGTCCTCCTCCAGCTCTGTAGGCAGCCCGTCATTGTGGAGAGGCTGGTGGAGACTCAGGAACTGCAGTGTCTTATCATTGGGCTCACCACACTATGGGATCAGACAAGTGCCACCTGGAGGCATCAGGCCTCCCGCGTTCTAAAGGCAGTCTCTGCTGTAGCAACAAGCAACACTGTCCAAAGCTTGCTTGGTGAGCTAGCTGAAAATTCTGTTAAACTTTATGGTCCTTTAATGTTGTTTTTATCTATTTAAAGTCGACTCAAAGCCAACAGTGAGACTGAATAAACATGCGAAAGTATTGAAAACATCAGAAAACAGACTGCACTATAAGTGAATAATTAGATATTAATAGAGAAAGGTGTTTGTGCAGAGATATATTTTTAATTCAAATAGGTTGATGGAGAAACACATGGCAACACATTCCAGCATGACGTCTCATAGTACAGATAAAGTAATCGAGGGTTCTGACATACAGGTTTATTTCTGCTTAATTTGCAGAAGCTTTAAGCAATAACTAACGTGATATTTTGACATACGGCTCTGCTATGTAATCATCATTTTATAGCAGTTCAGTAAACATGGGTGAATACAGAGAATTAACGTTTTTATTCAACCACTTGCCATATCTTGGAAAAACAACAGATGTGTGTTTGAAGAAAACATTTTAGTGCCAATATATTCCTTACAATGGAAATTTTGAATGTGTTGAGCAATTACTATGTCACTCACCAAAAACAACAACTCTTTCTTATCAGGTAAAAACTGTGTTCGTTTCTGCATCCAGAACCTGATGAATGTCAGTGCTGATGTCTCAGGACCACTGCTAGCTGAGGTGGCAGTGGCAGTGTTTAGCTTTATTAGAGACACCTATCACATCAATCCAGCCCTCTTCATTGAGTTTGACACCAACAATGGCTATCAGGCCCTTGAGAACATCCTGAAACGGTGAGAAGAAAGGACACAAACTGGAAAAACAAAACAAACAGAATCCACTGTGAGCTTTTTGATTTAGTAATTAATGAGACTTAAAAGGTAGAGTCGGAGAAGCATACAGTACTTGCTTAAAGGTATGAAAAGGAAACAAATTAGATTTTTCCTCTTTGGTTTTTAAGTAAGAGTAAATATGTATTGTTACAAATTAGGTTAATACGTGCATTTAAAGGTTGCAATCATTCATATGAAATTTAATTGTATGCAAATAGTTAATATGTACATTGGCCTACTGTAGACAAATCTTTATTTGTCTTTGCCCATAATTTTACTTTATATTTTTGTCTCTGATGGCACCTTCATAAGCTGTGAAGGTGTGCCTGTGGAACAGTTTCAGCCAGTGGAGGAGTTTCTCACTCTCATTGCTTCGTTTACCCTTCTTGGAAAAACTGAGCTGAAAGTAGTTCTTTGTGTCACCGACCCTCAGCCTCCAGGCTTTAAGTTTGATCCACCACTCACCAAAGGTAGGTCAAGTGTTATTCTCTGGCCACCTTCCCTAATTACGCTTCATTGTACCTTGAGGATAATCCCTGAAACATCCCTTCCAAATGCACGAACTATCTAATTATTATCACCTGCATGGCTCAGCAAAGATGGAGTTGAGGAAGGGAATGGATCCCCCCAGGAGACCACACAGTTCATCTCTCCTTTGCACTTTTGCCCTCACATAACCCTACACGAAAAGCACCACTCCCTTTTCCTGATTTCCCACACACCCTGACTCCCCACACCCCCACTGCTAGCTTGCTGCAGTGCACATCACCCCTTAGGTTAACAGGAAGCTGAGGTGATTATGTCTGGGATGATAAAGTGGAGGCTTACCATCTAACTCTGTTAAGATGCCCCACATCCATTCAGCACTGGCCGACAGCAACCAGCCATCTATCATAGATGCACACACTACTCTATCCAACATTCATAAATAGAGCGTCCATAATAGACACCCATCCAACACACACGCACACACACACACACACACACACAGCATCCATCTATCATGTTGAGGAGTAGATTTCCTTCCAGCAGAGGGACCATGGTCTGCTTTGTGTTCATCTTATTTTGTTGTAATGCAATTTTGATTAAGTGTGAAAATGAATCCTATTACCAATCAGTTACATATTTATTCACAACAAACACAAGTGTGTTTTTGCCCCAAAATGCAAGAATAAATATTTTAAATAAATATTTTTTTAAATATTTTGACAAGGTAGTAAACAAACTCTATCAAGGCAGATCATGCTACTTTTATTTTTCCTTCATGTACATAGTGTTGTTTGTTTTCAATCCATCTATGTATCTATAACTCAATTTGCTTATGCGATTCTATGTGCAATCTGTGTTAAAGTTTTAGAATTTATTGGTTGTCCTTTTTCAATTAAATTAAGTTTGTGACCTTGCTAGAACTATTTTGGATTAACCAAACTCAAAATTGACCTCTTATATAGCTAGGAGACTGAATATAGTTCTGCAGTTCTGTATTACTGCCATAGAGTGGACAAGTTAAGGCAAACAATATGCAGTCTGTATCCTATGCATGTTTGACAAGGCTAAAACCCAAAACCTAACACCTTCCGCTATGGTTTTTCGACTAATATACTACCTGTCTCCAGGTTTTGCAGTAAAAAACCTACAGGCCTTCCACTTGCTGCAGGCTTCCTTCCTGCGTTCCCAGGACTCTATGCTATGTTGCCAGCTTCTTCGAACTCTGCAGACAATATGGGAGAGAGACCCGGCTAATTTCTTCCTCTTGGAGTGGACCGTCCAGTCAATGACCCAGCTGGCTGCCTGCGTGTGGAGTAAACCACTACCTGTCCAAAAAGTTTTCTTTTCACTGGTGGAGATGGTATGACTTCCAGTGGTGACAGCAAAGTCCCTGTGCTGTTTTTTTCTTTGACACATCATGGATAGGTCTGATAAAATCCTGGGTTTCCTACAGGTAGTGATTAAGATGAATTACATCCCTCATGAGACCTTGTGTGCACTGCTGAGTGTGCTGAAGCAGATCTGGGCTGGGACACTGGCTGGAGGGAATACAGGGACGGAGTTTGGAGTGGTGGCTCTAAAGTGTTTTTACAGGTGAGCATTAAGTTATTAATTGGAACTGTTTATGATATTTGTGCTTTTCCCTAAATATACAGTGTAACAGTGTAAATATGATCTTTCTTCTCTGCTTTTTAGGATGACATTGCAAAGTACTATGCTAGCTGAGGTGCTGAGTGATTGGGGTCTGCTGGAGTTACTGCTTGGGGAACTTCGTCGAAGAGCTAAAATTCTCAGGAAGGCTGGGGTTGTCTCTTCTACTCAAATAAGTATGAAGCAGAATATTTATTTTCTCAACATCTGATGTAATATGACTTGTTAGGCCACTAAGGAAAAACAGAGAGTGATTACCTGCAAAACAATGTATCACAACAGTGAACATGGTTGAGCAAAACATCCAGTCACAATTCAGTGCTTTTTTTGTGAGTCGTTAGAAAATAAGATATATGTAGACCTCTGTCCTTGTATTGACCACATGACTAATCTGACAAATTTCACATGTGATTCTTCTCATCTATGTTTCCTCTGTAATTTGGATCTGATGTTCCTGTGCTCTTTAGATCCCCAGCAGCTGCCAAGTGTGGAAAACCATGAGCGATGGCTCACTACTTGTATGCTTCAAGTTGTGTCCGCTCTAACTTTGTGTTCCATCAAAAACACAGGTATACATATTCAGTTATATTTTAATCCATTTTTTTAATTAGAACTCCTTACTCTGTCACCATATGCAATCAGTTTGAGCAGCCTTTGCTGATGTTCACTCAATTTTTGCATTTGTATTCCATATTGTATTCCAGTTTCAGTGCGAGATCTTGGTATGGTCCCTTACATAAAGATCTTCTTGGATGACAGTCAGTATCGAGGCCCGACTCTGAGCATTTTGGAGCAGCTAGCTGAGATTAACCCTGATGAGTTCATGAGTACAACAATTGGAGCCCTTTGCTCCTCTACACAGCAGGAACTTGGGTTGAAGTGGGACCTTTTGCAGGTACCTACATTTTACATGCACTCACAGGCAGCAGGACATATGTCCAGAGACACTCGAACAACAACAGATATGCAGCGATCTCTTCTGAACTGTAAATGTAGTTACTGCTCTACATCAAATCATAACAAATTGTAATGCACTTAAACCATAATAAGCTAGTGAATTTATTTTCTTAGCATGTGGGACCCTGATTAGATTATAGACAAATGCAGATTGATTTGCTAAAACAGGGTTAGCTGTTAACTCTGGACCGATTCGATTAGACGAGCAGCCTTGTGCTGCGGCACTTTGAAGATTACCACCTCTATCAGATCAGTGAATGGGACAGAGATCTAATTAAGCCTAACTAAGTTACACGCCTATTGTATGTGTCCGTTTTTATAGATGGCAGCAAGAAGAGCACTTACTTGCAGTGTGTATTCAACGTGTGTGATTGTGTACATTTAGGCTTGTCTGTGCATGCACGCAGGTGCTTGTGTGTGTTTGTGTGTGTGCGCGCATGTGTTCTTTGTGCTAACATGGTTAAAGTAGGTGGCAATCAGATTGAGTACGACCTGGGTTGGCAAGTGCTGAGAGCTATTGTGATTACTCCAGTTTCAGTTAATCATATTTCTCTCTGCGTTCTGACTCACACATTACCTACCTGATGGATTAGCTCTCTAAATCAAATAAGGCTAATGTTATTTTGTTCTTCTGCAAAAACTAGTTACCAGAAATGATTAATGACGTACCTTATAAGTTTCATCTATTTTTCATGACAATGTTTTAATTAACTAGGAAGATGGTTTTGAAAAGCTGAGGCTTTGAGCAAATTTTTTTATCTATCACAGTACATTCTCTTAGTAAAGTAAAAAGACCCTGCATTGTTGCATACACAATTGGATTCAAGTGTGATTGGTTAATAACAGATGCTCACTGTGCAAAAGGTCATTTTGATTCCTATGTTTTGTATTTCAGTCTGTGCTGAAAGTTCTGGAGAGGCCCAGCAGCTGGGATGCCTTCAGGAAAGCCGGAGGATTTACTGGAATGCTGTCTTTGGTGATCGATTTGGAAGGAGCTCTGTCTGACCCTCCCCAGGCAGAAGTGTGGCGATCCTTGGGGCATCAACCACTGCTGGACCTCATTCTCCTCACTCTCCACATCCTGGCCTTGCCTGTGCATCTTCACACTGTAAATGCTCACCACTTTGAGACTGCGGGCTTTTACGAAAGGCTGGCTGAGGCTCTACTTAATCTGGGCTGCTTTCACACTGAGGGCTATGATGACAAGAAGTGGCATGTAGAACAGAATTCCTGTCCCGAGACTGCAGAGGACAACCAGTCTCCTGTAAATAGCTTCCACCAGTTTGTTGAGTTATCAGAAGCAGTCAAAGCCCCCTGCTTTCCCTCCACCACACCACTGCCAAATCTGCCTATCACCCTTCGGACATGCATAAGGTTTCTGTCTTTTCTTGATCAGTTTGCCACAGGGACATACTCTCCTCAGGTATTAAGTTTGGGACTAGAACCTGTGGATACATGTGAGGAACATAAAGAGAAACTGCATGGACCAACAGGGCCGTCCAGAAGTAAAGCACCCAGTATTTCCACAGTTTGCACAGAGTCTCAGGACGGGTGAATATTTCTAGCCATTTATAAAATGGCAGGATTCCTATAAGATGAATTTTCTCTGCATTAAAATCTAAACTGTGGTGATGACTGTGTATGTGATCTTTAATATAACGACACATTATTTTCTTTGTGTCTTTTGTTGCTTGAATTACAGGTTCACCTGCAATCATGTTATTCTTCATCCAGGAGCAATTCGAGTTTTGATTACTCTCCTTCCAACTGTGTTTACACCCAGAGACCCACAGGTACAGTACCTTCCTACACTGAAAATGTTACATTTCCTAGGTCTGTATAATAAATGAAAGGGCCCTAATATGATAAATATTTCTTTCCTAGCTCTCTATGGAGGTCCAGTTATCCCTGGTGCACCATATCCTGGCCATCATCAAAACTGAGCAAAACCGCCAGGTATTGTGTGAGGGTGGGGTGGTCTCCACAATCTTGACCTGCTGTAAGAGTATGCTGCTGGCACCAAACCACCCTTTACATTTACCTGTTACACGTATCTTGGAGAAGCTCACCTCCCAGGCCATCACACATTCAGACTTCAGGTCAGACAGTTGGACTCTGAGGTCCAAAAGAGTACATTTTACTGTTTCAGTGTAGAAGAAGAAACTTTATCTGTTTTAATGGAAAGAAGTTACTGTAACTGACGTGCATTCCCTTTTCCTTCTCAGAAAGTTCCTGTGTTTAGGAGATCCTCTTATGTGTTTGGCTGACAGAATGGCAATGCAGTCACAAATAGAAACTCCTGTAGCAAATGGTACATATTTATTTTGTGACAAAGACTATCTTAATGATGTTTCCTATATTCAAAACAAAAACAGAAAACAGGTCACACATTGGATTTTGCATGTGTTGTTACAGGTCACAGTACAGAGGCAGAGGCTTCACTGGGATCATCTGTAAAGACGCTAAAGCGCCAATTCAGCTTGTTAAAGTCTACAGCTTGCAGTGAATCATCTGTTGGTTCTGCCATCCCTGTTCATCAGATCATCAGTCTGGTTTCCATGACGTCACCACGCACCTTCAGACCACACAGAGTCGCCTCCTCACCTGCTTTTGTAGAGTTTGACATGAGTGAGAGTGGATATGGGTAAGTCCCTCTTTTTCTGTGTTTCTACGTAGTCCTGTCATTCGAACTAGAGTAGACTAGATAAAAGTTATTGCTAATAAAAATATTAAGGAAATGTAAAGGCATTATTCATTTGCTAATTCCACTGCATTTGACTACGCTTTACAGCTGCCTTTTCCTACCTACGCTGGCTACAGTAAGAGGTGTGACTGCTGATACAATCTCAACGGGTGGAATCGGAGGAGGTAATTGATAAATGTAAACATTTAATACTCATATATATACGAACAAATATAAATACAGTGTCTGATCATCTCTTTCTCTCTGTGTTTTAGAGTGCCGGGGTTTTCCCCCTACAGCAGGTCTGTCATTTTCCTGCTGGTTCCAGATCAACAGGTTCAGTTCAGCCTGTGACTCCCACCCAATTCGTCTACTATCAGTGGTTCGCCACATGTCACGCACTGAACAACAGTACATCTGTCTGTCAATTTCTTTCTCAGCCTACGATGGCTGTCTTGTCATTTCCACAGAGGAGGAAGCATTTACATACCTAGGTAAGAGCAAGTCTGGCCAATACTTGAACTTTTGATACTGAAGAAATTAGAACCATTTGTTTAGCTTTCTAGCTTTCCTTTTCAGCTGTGAATAATGTGTGAATAGGTAGGCAATAGGCATATCATTAGTTTATGCAGAGATTGACTGAATGTCTTTCTCCATGTTCTTACAGATATGTTGGAGCCAGAAGTTTCTACTCCTACATCTTTGTCTACATCACTGAGGTTCCGCTGCTCCACCATGCTGGTTCCAGGTCAGTGGCATCATCTAGTCGTGGTCATGGCCAAAGATGTGAAGAAGAGCTGCATGACCTCAGCATACATAAATGGCAAGGCAGTGGGGACAGGAAAGGTATGCCAAGAGGAAATAAACTAAGAAATTGTAATAGGAACCAATTCTAAGTCTAATGTGGCATTTATGTATTCATGTAGATGAGATATATTCAACCCTTTCCTGGTCACTATGTTGCCATGGACCCAACATCTGTGATTGATGTATATGGACTGATAGGAACACCACCTCTCTGGAAGGAGCATGCTGCTCTAGTGTGGCGAGTAGGTCCTTCTTACCTTTTCGAAGAGGCTTTAAGTCCTGATGCTGTGGATTTACTTTACAAACAAGGCACTGGCTACCTGGGCAACTTCCTGGCTCTGCGCAATATAGGTGAGTCACAAGCTCTTAAGCAAGAATTTCTCAAGATTTTGTTTAGCTTCAGCAAATCATCTTGAATAGGAGCTTTTGATGCTTGCTTTATTTTGTGGTGTATTTGGAGTAACATGTTTTTCTTTAAATTCGTTAGTGTATATTATAGTTCATTGATTGAGCAGTACTTTTTTTAAATGTGTATGTGTCTTTCCCCCTTGTAATGGCATGCAGGAAGTTATGTATTCACTTGCACTGTGTGGATTGTGTGCATGTACCCCACCCCTTGACACCTAGTAAAGGCTCTAGCCCCCCACAACCCTGAACAAGATAAGCAGCTACAGATAACGGATGGATGGATGATTAACCCCATGATTGTGATGACATTTCTACTAATGACCTGTGTTGTCTCATCTCTGTTTGCCCAGGTCATAATCAACATCCTGAGTACTTCCCTCACAGGTTGGTTCCTGAAGAGAGAATCTCATTTGGCATCAACCCAGCAATTTCTACAGTAACAACTGTTGTGCAGATCAGGGAGGATTATAGTGAGGTGGACTGCAGACTGATTGCTAAAGAGGTAAGGTGAGTTTATGGTGAACTTATCTGTTTGTTGTTTTTGTAGCAGTAATTGTGTCTAATTACAGATGGGGATAACATCTCGAGATCACTCCACCCCTGTTTTCCTTGCTCGAAATATTAGCCAGCACCTGAATGGTACAGCTCGTACCATAGGTGCAGCCCTGATTGGACATTTTGGTAAATAATAAAAATAAGTTGAAATGGTTAATTGTGCTTTAGTTGATTCTTGCAGGCACTGGTAAGCTAATGGCTTATTCTTTATAGGTGTGCGTACGTTCACACCAAGCAGTGCATCCAATGGTTTCCTGTATGTTGGTGGGCCTGCAGTTGTTCTCAGTCTAATTGCGATGGCACCAGATGACAGCTCTCTGTATGCAGCAGTTAAAGTTCTTCTTTCTGTGCTGGAGACCAATTCTGCCATGCAGCAGGAAATGAACCGCATCAATGGATATAAGGTCTGCTGGATCATGGTTCAAATAATTATAGTAACTACAAATGATATATTATCAGATATAATTACATGAAATACTTCCTGTTCCTAATGTTTTTACATTTAATTTGTGTACTTGTAGCTCCTAGCTTTCCTGCTGAAGATGAAGAACAGTTTGATGAGCCACAGAACCTTTCAGTTGGTTCTGAATCTTTCAAGTTCAGTGGAGCTGAGCTCTGGGCCTAGTTTCCTACAGAACATACCGGCATTCCAGGCCCTTCTTTGTGACCTGGAGGCAAGCATCCAAATTTGCGCTTAAGCGCTTAGGGATTGTCGTGAAATGTTTATGTCCCAGCATTTATTTGCAGTTTTTTATTTTTATTTTATCTGAAAATGTCATTATACCATGTTTTCAGGTATGGCAGAACACCTCAGATAATCTTGACCTTTCAGTTCTGAACCACTTTGCTGAAATCCTGAAATCCTCAAGGTAAATTCCCTTTATTAGCGTGTGACCAGACCGAACCAAATATGTCAAGGCTGCAGTCGAATGTGTTATTAGCTCACATGCCAGGTTACAGAACACAATGAGGCTCTTGTTCAGGATTAGCAGCAGACTTTATTGGCTGCTCTGTCAACATCTACTCTACAGCAGCTTCTCGTCAATATATTAGAAATAGTTGAGAGAATGTTCCTAGGAATCAGTCACAGTAGCCAAAGAGAAGGGCATGACTGAACATGTGTATGGATTGCTGAACTAGATTTTCTCTCTAGGGGAACATATTGTAGTTGATCCCATTACTCTGTGTTTCCCTCTGTATCTTCAATAGTGACAGCATGAGTGCAACAGTCATGCACACTATGGGCCTGCTACCAAAACTGCTGTTTGAGCTTTCTGATCCTGCTGTGAATATTCATAAGGTTAAGATCATTTCTTGTGTCATCACATCCCTCCTAAAAGCTCATTTCACCCCTCTGGACATGAACAGGTACTTTTTTGGGAATACTTCAGCAACAGTTAAAGTGTTCCTGTCATACACTTTCAAGATACTGGATTGATTAGGGTTTTAAGAAATAGGTCTATTTTAAAATGTGTTGTTTTGTTTGGTCAGACTTGGACTCTTCCTGATCTACACACTTCCTCCTCTTAGTAACATGACTGAAGGGAAAGAGATATCTGACCCTGATCTTTTACAGGACACGCCAGGTACACCATGTAATATGCAACCACACATTCTGCAGTGCATTACATGTCCCACTGATGATGCAAACTGTTACACATACTGACCTACACTTGTCCTCTTTGTGCTATAGTTCAGAGTTCTGATCCAGCCAACCTCATCTGGATTCGCAACCAGCTGTTACTAGCCCTTTGCGAAATCCTCGCAAGCTCAGACAGCCTTATAATCAAAAAGTGAGTAGCATCTGTTACAGTTTTGCTAAAAACAAACTTGAACAAAAACACATTCTCTCAGTATTTGATGTGCCATGATGTTGTGGCAGAAACTTTAACTAAATCTCTGTTGTGTTCTTAACCCACTAGTCAACAGAAGGCCTTATTTGATTCCCTGGGCAATGATTGGTTCCTGCTCTTCCTTCAGCCCCACCTTCACCATTCCACTTTGAAGCTGGGTCTGGTCCTGCTTACACACTTTTTGTCAAGTCCCTGCCAGCAGAGCCAATTCAGAGAGGGGGTGCTTCCAGGAACACTGATACTGGGCATGGAGGACCCTTTTTCTGTCATAGGTACATGAAGTTATAACATTTACACATGAAGTTTCAAAATAATTCAATTATGTTATTTCGCCTCTTTTGGTAAAATAATGTTAAGATGATACAAAGTTATTTTAATATTTTTACACAACATTACAATTCTAAAAGCCTCAACGTGACTTGACATTATATGGATATTATTTCTTTATTTTAATTATGTGATAGATATTGTTTTTAGACATGTCTGTTAGAATATTTTAAATGCCTTACTTTGTTTCAATTAGCTTCCATTATTTATTTCCTGCCTTGTCCCCAGACAACCTTCAAGCCCATTCTTGGTCTTATGAGTGCCCTACCACCACATGTCCAGGGTTTGATGTTCTGCAGGGGCTGCTGGCCAGACACTCTCACCTACCTCAGGTCTATGAAGCCATGGCTGCTGTGCTAGTGGGAATGAAGGCCAGCCACACTGCAGGTGGAAAGGTGCGTAAATTGTCACTGTAAAAATCATCTTTTCATAATGCATAATATCATAATGCTGTCAATATGTACCCACAGGTGCATTTGGATGATGTCCTGCAGTCACTGATTGACAGTCAATTGGAAACTCCTGCTCAGCAGCTCTGTACTGAAGCCGCTACAATACAACTGGAGTTAGTCAAAGTCATCATCACCCAGGTAAGAATGTACCAACCTTACGTCTTCTCAGAATTTGTAATCACAAATTAATAACGTGTACTTTTTTCTTTTGTTTTAACAGCCTGTTCTACCAACAAATGACATGTCAGGCACTGATGCATCATGGGAGGTGCAGATCACAGCAAGTGTGATGCAGTTCTTTTGTCTTCTCCATAGCCTTCGGCCAAGAGACCCACTATGGGCATCTCCAGAGTTCCTCCATGCACTTGCCGGAGTTGTGTATCCAGTTTGTTCAGAGGTTTGTAGGTTTGTGTGTTTCACTGGATTTATCAAACTACACAGAGCAGCTCTCATCTCTTTGGTCTTATTCACTGGTCTCATCACTGCTTTCAGGGTGTCAGTGAGTTGTGTCTAATGAGTGACAGTGAGGACACATTTAGGAGTCATCAAGCAAGAAAGCCAGTGTGTGACTTTATCCGAATACTGCTAATGGACAGTCTTCTTAATGTTTCTGCCAACACCAGCATGCCTCCATTTGTTCTGCTGCTAGAGGTGAGTCTGGGCACAGACACATTAATAAAACAAAGCTATAAATGTTGCAAAGCTCTCATTTCGCCAGAAGGTGACACTCTTTGCTCAGTTACTGAAGAGGGCAAAGCAAAGGTAATGTAGATAAATCATTCAACACTATTACAGAGAGAACACCAGTACACAAGACATACAGATTTATGAATACCGTAAATCCCTGTTAGGTGTTCCCCCCTCTGTCAGACATAACACAACAACATTTACTTGAATTGGTTCTTTGTTTGTTAAAAACAGTGATGCTTTATGCTTGCTAACTAATACATTATATATATATATACTACAGTTCTCTCCTGATGGTGCATCACTTGAACAGAGACAGAGTTTCCAGACTGAGCTGCTGGAGTTGATCATGGACATCATCCACATTTTGAGCCATGAGGGAGAAAACAGCACTCATTTCAACTCATCAGGTAGATATACAATGCATGGTTTTCCTATAGCTTAAACTGGCTTAATAATGTCAGAAAATGATTTTATCTCTTATAAGCGTGTGTTTATTGTGTTTCTAAGACTCACAAAATCAGAGCCCAGAGGGACAGGTTGGTACATTGATGGAGAACGTGATCCTCTTCAGTAAGACTCTGCTGCAGAAACTTTACAGTGGAACATTCTTGGGAGACTCAGAGGGTTTGCTCAACTTCTTTGCAGATCAGATTGGCGTGGTGAGATGGGAACACAAACACTTACATGAAGTCTTGGACATAAACCTCATCTAACTTTTTATTCCTTAACTCTGCAAATTTTTTATTGTGTAAATTGAAAGATAATGTAACCCATGCCATGTAAACTGTTAGTTTAAACCAATGCAAGTTCTGTATTCTGAAAATGTCAAATCTGTATTCTCAGAATAAAATAGTTGTGTATTTTAGTTTTATGCCAACTGATAACTAATGCATCCTAATACCTATAGGCTCTGGAGAAAGGCCAAACACAGAAAGAGAAGATAGTGTCAGCCCTCTACTCATGCACCAATAAAGTTCTTCTATACTACTTGTCTCAACCGCGAAATTCCCAAGAAGAAAAGGAAGGGATCATCAGGGTGTTACACACCTTCATGGAATACTGGGATGTGTTCATGGCAACCTACAATGCAAATGTGAACTTTATTATGTGCCTACTGCATTGTCTATTGCTGATACGATCTGGCAGGTAAGGATAAATCTAAAACTCTAAATGCACACCAAAACATGTTGTTGAAAGCTGGGTTTTAATGGTAATTCAACCATTGACACTGTTTTGTAGCTTCCCCGAAGGTTTTGGATGTGGGACCCAAAAAGCTCACAAGAGGAAAGCTTTTTCGCATTGGTTTGCTTACAAAACAAGACAATCCACTGGCTTCAGTAACAGAGCAGACATTACGACAGGTATGAGGACCATCATATATGATGGTTAGACATTTTTTTGGATGTTACATATTCTAAAGGTTTGCTGGGTCATAATTTTGAATATGTGTGTATGTATGTGTGTATGCGTTTGTGTGTTATTAGATGACACAGAACTAGTGTCGTTAGTGGAGGCCTGCTGGTCAAAGGTCATGATGGAGAGGCAACACACGCTTGAGGAAACCTACAAAATAGAGATCTCAGCAAGCCATACAGCAGAGACAGGGCCTGTCAGCATGAGTGACATCAGCCCTCTGTGGGAGGAGACGGCACACAAATCCTGGCTCTTACACATAGGTTAGCTCTGACCATATTAATAGCTGCAGGAGAAGATGCCTGATTGTTCTTAAATTTTAAACTTGCTTTGTCTTTAAAATATCTTCTTAGAGTCTCAGAAGAAAAAGATGGCCAGTAGTTCTCAGAAGAAGTTTGATATGATCAGCAGTGCTGTTCGTTCAGCTTTGGGCATCTTAGGAAAAGAGTCAGTAACAGTAGAGGTAAACACACTACAATACTCATGTGTTCTCTTTTTCTCACAGGACATGTCAGAGAGATGTGTGTACTTGTTGCTGTCATCCCCTTTGAGCAGTGTGAGGTCATTACCTTTGCACAGGTGCCCCTGCATCCCAGAACACTGTGACCAAACCCATCCCAAAGTCTCCGCTGTTCTTGTGCTGTGGGCTGTCCAACCCTGTGGGGGTGTTTGATTATTTCTTTAAATGGATTTGGATTATCACAGCTGATTGCCCCTGAGTGGGCATAGTAATTGATATCTGTTAGGCCTATCCATGGGAACACTCAGTACAAAACACTGTTTGCTGCTGAAGGTTAAAGACGCATTTATTGTTGTTTTTCCCCCGAAACACGTGGCCCACATCATTAGTTCCCCCACAACGCTTAAGACATCGAGCCATCTGGAGCAGGGAGCGGGGACATATTACTCAGGCACACAGGCATGAAATTACCGCGTCTGTGTGTCTGTCTCAACCCCACAAAGTCTGTGTGTTCTTGTTTGTGCACATCTCTTGCCCACAGAAATCGGGTTGGCAATTATAGTGGTACCAATCTGATGAAAACATTATTCATTTGATGTTATTCTTTATCATATCAGTCTTTGACAGGCTATCAGAGAGGGTGATGAATTGTTTTTCCATCTGAGAAACAGGGAAGAAGAGGGAGGGACATTGGCCTTCTACCTCTCTGCAGTGTTGCACCACCTCCCTCTGACTATGTTGCAGCATGCAGCAAGTGTTTTTAAAAAATAACAATCATATAATCAGTAATGGTCAGCAAGTGTGCTCATTTTTCCCTTCATCCTCATGAAGAAACAAGTGAGTCATTCATAATTTCTAGATCATCAACTTATGACCTTTATTTGGCAAATTGTGAGCTTATAGGAAGTCTCTTTTCAGTCACTGGATCCATTAAAATGCATTTCTACAGAGTAATGAGCATAGTTTCTGTGTCTCAGATATCTACTTTTATTGAACCAAAAAATGGGGTTTTAAAGCCTACTGTAGGTAATGAATTAGAATATAGAGCCTGATAGGCAGACTGTGTCCTCAGTCAAGCATCAGTGCAATCCTTCTAGAGATTTATTTCATCAGCGAATGCAGTTTCCATAATCATATCTGTGTCCTCATATTAGAAAGATAATTAACAGCACTAATGATCACGTTAAGTTCATTACACATTCACTGCCGGCCCAGAATGAAGTTGACATTATGTTGCCTTATCATCAAAGGTGGCGTATTGTTGGGAAGTCATTAAAATGGAAATGAGTGTGATGTTCAGATGTTAATTGCAGAGGGAAGAGATGAGTTATGTATTTAATGCAGCATTTAAAAAGCCGATGAGGTTCCTATCCGCTAAATAGGGTAATTAATGCTATATATTACTTATGTTTGTCCAAATGAAGGAATGAAATTAGGAGATGATGATGCTGGGTTGCTGTTTATCTGTCACAACATGGCTCTAGTTTGCAAACTTCATTATTAGTCTCTTTTCTGTCTGTAATATTTCTATAATCTCCCCTCAAATTACTCGTTTATTTCTTTATTTATGTGCACAACTTCTCATTTGGATAGGCAGTCAGTCATTTAGAGAAACTGTTTTCATTTTCTAGAGGGCTTGTCAAAGTTTTTTTTGACACGCAAACTTCTATTCTGATTTTACGTTTTGCATCTGTTGTATTACAGAAGTACATGTTTTTTTAATTGTGTTTGAAATCAATTAATGCCTTTCATGGGGTTATACTGCAAAACACAGAATTAGCATCTGTAAATAAAACTCGATATAAAGAGTTACTGCATGTTCATTCAGTCAATTAAATGGCTTTCCTGGGTCAGCTGTGAGGATGGACGCATGTTGTTTCACTAGTCTCTCAGCGAACACTGCTGTGATGATGGACTTAATGAAGCAGTTAACAGTCAGAATATGATCCCAGTGTGTCTGCTGAACATGAGCATCCTGCAGTGTATACAGGGCTCTCTTTTGGGTTTTTTCAACATTTTTTTTCTTTTTCATTTCTCTTAATCGACGGATACACACTCGCTTACCCACAGCAAAGGCGCATACACACTTTCCTTGCCCTTGACCGTGGCATGGCTCAGTGATATTAATGTTTATGTTAATTAGATCACACCAGGAAATGATTACATTTCCAGACAGGGTTATTGTAAGACTGTAGCCACTAGCTTATTTTGCCCAGTGAATGCAATTTAGAACAGATGTAATTGTATGAATGCATTGTAATTGCATGAGGAAACAACAATACCATTATGAATATACAATCTTTCTGAACATTTGATGTGTGTTTTGTGTATACAATATGAGGTAGAGCAAGAGCGATCGTGCCGACTGCTCTTTTCATTTGCACCCATCCGCTTTCTCTGGTCTTCTTGTAGGAGTTTCTGACGTACATAGAGTCACATCGACAAAGAGGCCACAGCATGTTTGAGAATATGAGGACGAACCACTTACAGGTGTGACAGAAAGGTTACCATAAGTGTACTCAAATAAATATTAAAAAGCAAATCTGTTAGATCCGTAATAATGTTATCTCCATCTCATTCATTTCCTCCAATCTGGGCCTGTTTCTGCCCCCCAGTTACGAGCCAGCGAATGGGACAGAGTGACATCACAGTGGCTGCACGTGGAGTCCGAGCTGCTGAGGGAGAGAGGTGTCTTTGGCCCTGGACCAGGGGTGCTGCTGAGACAAGACTGGGTGCAAGACGCAGCTGAAGGGCGCAACCGGACCAGATCACGCATTCGCAGAAAAGCTCTGAGACTGTCTAAATGGGTATAGTTTTTTAGTTTAAAAACAGAATAGGTGTAGCATGGTCCTATTCACTGTTGAAGCTGTATGCATGCTATCCTCTAATAGTACCATTTGTTCTTACAGAAGGTGCTGGGATCGCTGTGTTTGGGTTTAAGGACTGACATGTCAGAAGAGAACAGAAGTAGAACGGAAAGTGACATAGGTATAGAAAAGAGCCCTGTTGAGTTTAACCAGACTGTTTGTTGAATGTTTGGTCAGTGGGAAAATGTTTTTTCTTTTGTAACAGAGCCCAAAATTCTGTGTGATGTTGCAACAGAGTGTAAAGAGGATGAAGTAGGACAGGTTTGTGACCAACTGACCTTCTTCCCTGTTCTGAATGAAACGCCTGCTGTCACCGAGGACCCCTCAACCCCTGAACCCTGCTCCCATACAAAAGACTGCCCTGACATGCGTGTCATCCTGCAGGAGCTGCACCCTGGAGAGGAGGTACTGTAGCACAGGAGGCAGCAAGTTGTTATGCTGGGCTAAAAACGAGATGCTTAAACACAAGCACAACTCCTTCCCACTAATATTCACAATCCTAATTATCTGATGTAGACTAAGGGATTCCAATAGCCCAGTGCTGCTATCAGAATTTCATCTTTCCTCATTAGTGTAATGTTTTAATGTTGAGGCCCAGCTCAGCTCTTCTCATTCTTCCAGTGAGTTAAAAACCAAAGCACATGTTGACAGGGACTTTCATTGCTCCGGCAACCAGCCGCGGCTTTTAATGTTTCTGACAGAAGTATTAATAAAAACAGTAGGAGGTGATGCAAGCTGTCTTACATCTGCTTAGTAAGTGTGTGAAGTGTGCAAGTGTGTCCTGTTGTCTTGCAGTGGTTCAGCACATGAGTCCTGCTGAGCTTCCTGTCAAATGAACACAGTCATTAGCTCTGAAAAATGCACACACACAACCGGACTAACACACACACACACAAAGTAACACACAAAGGGAGACCCACTCATAATTAGCTTGCCAGCGCCAATAGTGTGATTATGACAGTAATGTGTGTGGGGAGAAATCAATGGTCTGACATTAGGCTCTCAGTCAATAAAAGTCCTCCTTTTCTCTTCTTCTTCCCATCATCAGCTAAATCACTCTCCCAACTGATAACGCATATCTGTCCAGAGCACAGTAAGGAGATAAGGAAACAAGTTTATTGTTATGTATTTAATCTTTGATAACAATAAATTTAACTAGTTTTTTTTTTCTGAAATCTAGTCATTGTTAGTGACAGTAGGCCTGATGCCAGTTTGTGTTCAGTGATGGAAACATAAAATCTGACCATGATACTGTATAGTTCATTGTACGATTTCTTTGCCATATAGCTGAGGCTCACTCACGTTGATTTTTCATAAATGCTTCTTCATGACAAGTGATGCTACCAATCAAAACATGTCTCTAAACATTCACAGAAAAGGCTCTGATCACTTAGCACGTTTCTTATTGTGTGTGTGGCAGTGATTAATTCTCTTAATAATGGCCAGGCATGGCTTCCTCCTCCACCAACTGTGAGACTCCCTGTCTGGAGGTAGGTGTGATTTGATTAGTATAAATTGTGAGGAGCCTGCGGGTATGTTGGGGCCCCATATGGTTTTTGGACGCTGTGTCCCAGAGGGCTGCAGAGGGGCCAACAGAGGGAGACAGCCAGGTGTACACACTCACTGTGAAATGAGGGGAGACAATAGAATTAGCCACACATTATCACAACGCAGTTAGCATTAGCTACAACCAGTGCTGAAAGCAGCATGTGGGTCCACTTTGGCTCTAGATGAAAAACACAGTCCCACCGATGAAAAAGGAGCCCGGCCTTCTTCTCCCCATCAATCAGCTCTCGTAATGAAGTGTTCAACTGTGTCTTTTTAATAATGATTAGAATATGTGATTAAAATGATCAATCAAGTAAAGCCTGAAGTGCCTACGTAGCTGCCATGTCATGTCCCAGGAGAGAAATGTGCTAATGTAAATTGTGTCTTTCACACGGGACTTAATGTATTTGTTCTTTCTCTCTCTTTTCCTGTAGGTAAAGGCTAAGATGTGTGTAGTGATGGTGAGTGGCCTCAGAATGACAGAGGGGGTGCTGTTGTTTGGGAAAGACAGCCTGTTCTTGTGTGAGGGATTCACTCTCAGTCCTCCAGGAGATGTTTGTTGCAGAACACACTACCCTAGCAGGTACACCTGCCTATGCTGACAAGTTGTGTGCAGTGACAGAAAAATAAATAACAAGCAAAACTGCTAGGTTGGATCGATTTGTCATTAGAATCTTCATCCTTTGCTTTTTCTGACAGTGTAAAGGATTCATTCATTTCCTCCATGCTGACTAAAGATCTGCCATCAACTAGCTGCAGACGCTGGCTGTATGAGGACATCAAGGAGGCCCGCTTCATGCGTTTCCTTTTAGAGGTTAGAAATTGAAATACCCCCATGGATGCCTTGAATTTACGTGCCTATTGTGTTGAGATGTTTTTTTCTCTGAATTCACACAGACACTCGATTTGTTGTACCTGTATTTGGTCCTGCAGTTGTTTTCCATTAGAGGTTTATGCATGTCTAGATTTAAATGTAATTTTAAATGGAATATAGACACTTTCTGCCTTTCTGTACAATCAGGACAATGCTATTGAGATCTTTATGAAAAGTGGACATTCAGCCTTTTTGGTCTTCCTGCATAAAGATCATGTCTCTGCATACAAAAGGTATGCAATTTATACAGAATGGTCATTTAAATAAATTCTGCATTTCTAGCATTCTCTAGTCTTATCCTCATTTTCTCCTCTCTCCTTCTCTCTTAAGTTTATGCACAGTAGTGTCATCATTAAAAGGCAGAGGGGTTGCTGAGGTCATTGCTAATGCCAGGTACGTGTCATAAGTTAATTGCATCCAACAGCAGTATTTCATTTAATAACTTGTTTTATTTCAGCTGAAAACGGAAAATACAGCACAAATATAATGTATTATGCACATACAATACACATTTTTGTGGCTGTGTAAAATGAAGTAGGGTTCATTTGTACTGGAGTTTAAGATTGTTTTAGCATCTCTTTGGTCATTTGATTGGCTCATGTTCCAGGTTTCTTATTCTCCACATATTCTGATTGACTCTAGCCACTGAGTTTGGCACAATCAGTCCTGTATAAGTTCTTATTCTTTTCTTTTCAATCATGTCACCACCACCACCACTTTTTGTTCCCTCTCGTCCCCCGGCTCTCGGAAGCCTTTCCCTTTCTGCTATACATTTCTTAAGACACGTTCGACAAAGGCTGCTCTCATGGACCAAGTACATTGCTTGCTGTGGTTCGGATCTTTCCTTTACTATCCCCTCACCATCCCCCGGGCCATTTGAGACAGGGTTTCGTTTCGTGTTCACCTTAGTGCGGTTACATAAGACTTTCAGAAATTCTGGTAGCTTAATGAAGAGGTTATCAAACAGACCTAACTCTTGAAGACTGTCTAGAGCCACCATGGTGGGAGGCAGGGTGTCCAGGTGGTTCATCCCCAAATTGAGACTCTTTAGACTGGTGAGGAGTCCTATTGTCGAGGGTAAACCAGCAGAGGTTAAGTGGTTATTAGAGAGGTTGAGGTGGGTCAGTCCCACCAGGTTGCCAATTGAATCAGGCACAGACTCCAGCTTGTTGCTATGTAGATCCAACCATTTGAGTGACAAGAAGTTCCCAATGTGATCAGGGAGTTTCTGTATTTTGTTGCGGCTAAGGTCCAACTCATCTACACTGGTCAATTTGAGGATACACTTTGGGAAGATCACTATACCCATGTTGCTAAGGGTGAGTCTTTGTCGTCCCTCTGGGGTCATCGTTATTGCCTTTTTGGCAGTCTTGAGGGTCACCTTTGTCCCCTTGGCTGCTTTCCTTTTGGGCATAGTACTGCAACACACAGAAAATGATCGGAAAAGTACAGTTTAAATAGGTATCTCAGCCTCACTTTTTGTGATAGCTGCTCCCAAGAGGCTGGTTTACAATAATTTATCTAATCTACACCACCAAGCAGTACCACAGCAAATAAATGTGTTGTGGGGGTTCTGGCTTTGTGTGTGTGTGTGTGTGTTTGTGACTTTGTAAGCTGATGTGATTTATTCAGATACAAGGGCTTATGTATGGCCTGGGGGAGTAGGGGAAGCATGCTCTCTGAGGAATGAGAGCTGGAGCGCTGTGTGTGTGTGTGTGTGTGTGTGTGTGTGTGTGTGTGAGTGTGTGTGTGTCACAGTGTTATGTCTGCACTAGTGCATGCTCACCAAGTGTTGCCCATGGGGGTATTTAAGAGCACGACTCTCTAATTAAGGCTAATGCTGGGGAACAATAGGAGAGAGGCGACACAGGGTAATACAGCAAAAACAAATGAGGGCTGATGCTCCCTCACCATTCAACTGATTGAGCTGTTTGGCTCTTTTCAGGCAAGCAAGGTGTGTGTGTTTACATTTCTATATTTGTGTGGACTAATTTTAGTTTAAAACAAGCTTTTTTGGGATATTTTGCCCAGTCCTCACAACCTGCTTGGGGATTAAAGACTTGCTTTAGAGTTAAGAATGAGATTTACTTTAAGGCAAGAGTGAGGGTTAGCACTGGGCAGTTATTAGTGATGGTTGAATTTACGATAAGAAACTAGGGATTTTATCATCTCAGTAAGTGTACTGACAACTATAGAAAGACCAATGTGTGTATGTGTGTTTCTGAGTGTTGGCCATCTACACGCATGTGTTTTGACATTGACATTGACTACAATTCACCTGCATGTGCGCAAAGACTCAAATCAGGACTTTGATAAATGATAGTTAGGGAGAGTTGGGAGCATGATGAAGGCTTCGCTCTTCTCCCCTCCCTGTCTAAAAGAGCAAGGTGTGTGTCTGTTTGTGTCTGTGTTACACCCCAAGGCCCTCTCTCGCCTCATTTATCATCCTCAGGATGAGAGAGGTTATCCACTGGTGCTTGTTCCCATTATAACCTCCTATAGAAAACTATTGCATGAAATTATTGCCTGCAATTAGATAACACACACTGGGCCAAATACAATGATTGATTTAGTGTAGTTTTACAAAATAATTTGGTCAGGTTTGTTACTGGACTACGTCAAGTATCCCCCAGCTCTGTAAACCCATTTACCATTTTACATTTTATGCATTTTATCTTTCAGTTACTATCCTACTGAATTCTTGTCTAAAATTGTAATTACATTTTTGACATAAACGAAGACATGTACTCACCATATTTTATCTTCTTTTTTTCTGAGTTGATGTTGATGATGAAGTGATAAGATTGTCTTCAGTTTTAGAAACATACCAGCTTTAGCTTTAGCTCCTGTGTACCTGCCATTCAGCTTAAAGCCTCTAAGCCCTGTAGAAAAGACACCATTACTGTAGTCATAATGTTACAGCAACAACAACAAAAAAACACCTTTAAACTACATAAAATTTGATCAGCATGCAGAAGTCTTACTTCTATTACCTGGTAATCATTTCTCATAAAAATGTGGCTGCGCAGTTGAGAAAAGATCCGGAATGCAATGTTTGCATATATTAGTGTTTCCATAGCCTCCCTACGCCAAACAGGGAAAGTCAAGGTTCCTCTTGTTTAATAGTGTTACTTAGCAACTGGAGTGCTTGGCGCCAGGACTTTATTGCCATGTTACTGGCCCACTGAGGGAAAAGAGATTTCAGGAGAAGTTGAACGCTTTCCTAATTTAGATTAATCCTGTTTAAATAGTAAAATACAAAATGAAATGCTCAAGAACACTGTCATTTAGTGCAAATGTTTTGTTACCTGTTGATTAACTAACAACAAGATTATTTTGAAGGACTTATTTTTGTACTCAGCAGAGCAACTTTTAAGTGTGTGCTTCTGTTTGAGTAGGTGCCTCTTAAAATATCTCTTAAACTAAAACATTCCAGAACTAAGAAGATTTCTCAGAAATGAGGAACAGAAAAAATACAGCTGCAGAAATATTGTTTGTCTTAGCTAGAAAACAGGAAATACTTTTCATGGAAATCAACGAACTGTTTAAGTTATTTTGACTGTTATTATGACTAGTAATCATTAACTTCTACATTTTAAAGCAACCCATTTTTAAAATTATTGTACAAGACAAATATGACTTCTTCAGTTAAATAGCTCACTTTTCTAATAGTGTTTGAATTACACTGTATGTCCTCACAGCCTACTTACAGCCTACCTATCTTTCACCTTTTTACTCACTTATTATGCTTTATACTGTTGCTCACCTGCTCCCATACCACTTTCTGTTTTCTGAATCACTCACCTCCACTCTGCACCTTCAGAATGCTGCTGTGTTACATTACAACACTAGTTGCCAGGCAACAGAGCATGCAAAAAAACTTTAGTGTTGGTAGGCACTGGTCAGTGATCAGCTTCTGATGCTAATATTTGTTTTTATTGGGCTTTAGGAAGACTCCTGTGGTTGAAAAGACGACCCTTGTTAAATGGCAGGTAATGTAGTAAGCACAGCGCTTCATGCATTTGGTTTTGTCAGGGTTTTTTAGTGCTTGTTAGTTCTTCTTTGGCATCAGTAGCTAATAAATGTCATGAAGTGTAATGCAGTTTAGTTTTGTTTCAAATGTTTAGTCCTATGTTTGGAGAGGTGCTTATCTGCTTAATATTATTTCTGTCTGTCCCTCAGAAAGGGGAGATAAGTAACTTTGAATACTTGATGCATCTGAACACCATGGCTGGGAGAACATACAATGATCTGATGCAGTATCCAGTGTTCCCATGGGTCCTAGCTGACTATGAGTCAGAGGTAAAATCTCAACATCTGCCACAACATCTTGAACAAAAGAGAGATACTTTACATCATGATAATAAATGCTTTAGCTATTTTATTTACACCAAGACATCTATACATGCTCGTACATAATGAGCCACAATATTTAGATACACCTGTACAGTCAAATGCAAACCAATGCAACAGGTCTACAATAAATTCTACTTTTACAAGGTTCTAAGTTCTCAGTTTTTAGGTTGAAATAGTCAGAAAGGCGATAAATCTAAAAATCTATTATTTACTACATGTAATACTATTGAGGTCATAGTGGAGGGGGGAGTTGTACTCAAGTGCATTATAGTAAAGGGTAGTTAACCCTCCCCCCAATCAATTTTAAATAGGATCAGAAATTCTTACCTTGTAGCAGTATAATTCATGGCAGAACTGCTGTGTTGGATGTGCTAGATTGCAACCTAATGTTGTGACTGCTCCTCTTAGTTCTATTTTTACACTTATCCCATCCCAATTTATCTCTGTACCCAATAGACCATTGACTTGACAAATCCTGCAACTTTCCGTGATCTGTCCAAGCCAATGGGAGCTCAGTCAGAAAAAAGGAAACAGATGTTCATCCAAAGATATGAAGAAGTGGAGAAAAGTGACGGTATCGCCTTTTGTTCTTTTTAAGTTTTGCTGTGCACTATTCTTTTATTGGAACTCACTTTGTCGTCTTTAAATTATTGACTTTTTAGGAGATTTATCTGCACAATGCCACTACTGTACCCACTACTCCTCAGCCATCATTGTGGCGTCCTTTCTTGTGAGGATGGAGCCATTTTCACACACTTTCCAAGCACTGCAGGTGAGGCTATGACTAAGCATTTCCCAAAGAAATGTTTTTTGTTTTCAGTAGCATTCATTAATGTTGAAAACACAATAATCGTGCTTCATGTGTATCCACTTTGGTTTGGTGCCCTAACATTATCTATTTCCTGTCTATTAGACTACATTAATTCACATTCTAATGTGACTGTATTACAATCCAGTTTCCAAAAAAGTTGTGACATTGTGTAGAAATGTAAATAAAACAGAATTCAGTGATCATTTGAGAATTAATTTGATTGAAACGTTAATTGATAATTTTGAATTGGATACCATCAACAAATGAGAAAAAAACCCGGGACAGAGGCTACACCTCTTTTTTAAACATCACCGTGTAAATGCTTGGGAACTATGAAGATCAGTTTCTATTAACAAGCTACACAATCCCTTGCCGCTTTAGCTTGGAAGACCTGTCAAATTTCTTACAGCTACAGCTCAACATGTTTGATGCCGTTACGTGTTTCATTTTGCTGTGAATTCAACACTTATTAATTGGCTTATTGATTGAAGATCAAGGTTTTGTCTTTGTCTTGACTCTCAGACACATGAATGCATATAAATCCATCCATCCAAAAATATTTAAGGTACTGCATAAAGATGCAACGTAGATTAAATTCTGAATTTTCTCATCATTGTAAGTTATGTCATTTATTGCATGCTCTGTGTCATTTTTCAATAACTCATTGGTCCTTCTGTAAACCCAGTATTCCAGATGGTCATAGATATTCATCGCTTTTTTTTTTTCCTTTATTTTCAAACATAATCATGCTAATAATATGACTTTGTATAAGCTTTTTTCGGCACTTCAGTCACTAATTCAATGCTGTTTTTTGTATAAAAACAGATTATAGGAAGATTTCAATATATATGCAAATAATTACAGAACGAATCGAAAAGAATCTAATGCAAATAGCCACAGATGTTACCAATTTACAATACAGCATCCAATTGATTATAATGAAAATGCATGCATATTTGATAGTCAAATAAAGCAATAAAGATGTTAGTCTGGTGAATTACAGTGCCTTTTTGTCTTCTGAAGCGCATAATGGTTGTGTCGTAATATCCATAACTGGGTTTACATCTCTAACTGAGTTTACCAGTGTATATATGCTATTTTCATTCATTGAGGTAATTGTTTTACTCTAAATTACATTCTCTCTCATGAGATTTCCATCACAGATTATGGAATTTTACAGAAAGATGAAAAGCTTCCTTCAAATAGCAGCAAATATTTCTTGCTTACATAATATAATGGAGAATATAAAATATAGTTCACTACACTGACTTGGGCAGACTACTTTATTAGTATGCCTGTTGCAAAGTTTGGTTCAGTGTGCTGAAGGTCTGACAGTGTTGTGCCTTGTGTCCCCACAGGGAGGGTTTGATATTGCAGAGCGAATGTTTTACAGTGTAAAGAAGGAGTGGGAGTCGGCCTCCAGAGACAACATGGGGGATGTCAGAGAGCTGATCCCAGAGTTCTTCTACCTATCTGACTTCTTGCTCAACTCCAACAACATTCAGCTCGGTCAGGCTCAAAAAACATTTTCTGTGTTGATCAGCCCCAAACTGAAACTGCACTGGTCTCTGCCAGTACTTATTGATACAATTCTTTTTTTGGGTTTGGTCTCTCCATGGAATTTTATGGCAAATATTGCAAATGTACACTGTGTGTGTGGGTGTGTATGTGTATGTGTGTGTGCGTGCGTGTCAGTAGTTGTACACACAAACAAAAGAACAGGGAACCTCTCATAACACTGGCTAAAATCTTTAAGTTCCTGATGACACACAGTGATGGGACATGACAAAGCATTATGTATGTAACGCATATCTATAAATACACAGGCTGTATGGAGGATGGTACCCCTCTGGGAGATGTGGAGCTGCCTCCTTGGGCTAAAGATGACCCCCAGGAGTTCATTAGAATCCAGCGAGAGGTCAGTGTCTCCCGACCTCACCAGCCCTGTCTGTTACAATTGGCCAGTCTGGTCTATTACACACAATTTTTCCCATAAGACCTAATAATGTTTTTCAGTACTAGCTGATATGCTAGCTGATGTGCTACAAAAGATCTCTTTTGCTATCTAAACAAGCACCCAGTGTAACAGTAGGATTGTAAGAGTTTTGGATACAGTTCTGTGTATCTTCATTCTTCCTATTTATAAGAGACAAATCTTAATCACGCTAGCCACTGACTTATTCTTATATTCTAAAGTCCATCTTATCTCACTGACTTTGTGTCAGCTAAATTAATGGACAACAGGTCTATTTAACACTATTCAGAGCAGGCACAAGACCTTCTTATGTATAATTCCAATATTCCTGCCAGCTTTGCTTTTACTGAATGTTCCCTCTCTTTTCTCAGAGGCAGAAAAGAGATTGTTCCTTCTTTTTTCTCTGTGTGTAGTTATTGTATGTATATCTCTGTTCTTTTCCCGTTCTGTTGGATGAATGTTTTACACAGTGTGACCCTTCCTTCTTTTTCCATTCCTGGGGCATCTATGTTGGTTATCACTCTGTAATCTACTGAACAACTCATATTGCCTACCATTCTTATAAAATTAGGGACTTTAGAAGATTGTTTTTTTCTTCCATAGACAAATTAACTCAGGACAATATATCCTTGTTATGATTTTTTTTTGTTGTTGTTCCCGGATAGGTTTATTACAATAGGGTGCAAGGATACGGCTGGCCATAATGGTCATAATGCCCACTTTTCCTTATTAACTCTTCAAAACCAATCTCTGGCTAATTCAGCCCAAATCATTCTTTAATTCTAACATGAAGATATGTTCATAACACAGCTGCGCAGCTTCCTGCTGTTCTCAACTTCTAAATTGACTTTTGGAAGAAATCATACAGTACCTGAATAATTTGATTGGTTGTGTATCCTCATACAAGTTTCTTGTGTTTTCTCACTCTCATATTAAAAGTTTTATGTATTTTGTCTCACTGCACACTGCTGTATTGTAAGACTGCACTATATACTGTATGTATAGTGGTTTGTAATAATATTTCAATAGGTGATCTTACTGTAGTTTATGCAACACTTTTCTGCTCTGTTCAGGCCTTGGAAAGTGATTATGTTAGTTCGCACCTTCACCTGTGGATCGACCTCATTTTCGGATACCGGCAACAAGGTCCAGCTGCTGTAGAGAGTGTCAACACATTCCATCCTTACTTCTATGCTCAAAGAGGCCGACAGGATGCTAAAGACCCCCTCATAAGGAGCACAATTTTGGGATATGTCAGTAACTTTGGCCAGGTTCCCAAACAGGTAAAAAGAATAGGCCAAGTGAGATAAGCAAAAAAAGTAAAGTACATTAGTTAAAAAAACTTGTTTGTGAATATCTTCTCTCTTTCCCAAAGCTTTTCACTAAACCACATCCACCTCGTAGCGGTGCAAAGAAAGAAGGATCATCACCCCCTCATCCAACTCCTTTTTTCTACACACTGAATAAACTGAAGTCCTCCACACAGTCATTTAGAGGTATGTCATAGTCATCTGCATCTGTGTTTCTCCTCTGTTATATTTCACACTGTCAGTGATCATATACAGTACATGATTTGCCCAGGGCTCAAGGGAATCATTGAAACTGAGCATGAAAGTCCATAGATTAATTTACACTATGGAACAGAAAAAGGAGCTATCTGTTAGAGCTACAATATGGAGATGACTCGTCCACTGAGCCCCACTTAATAATCTGAATATCACTATAGCACCACAGAGGGAGAGGAGATGAATCTGCGAATGCTCAGGGAGAGATTCCTGCATATTACATTTCATATTAAATCTTAGAGTGTCTGATCTGATCAATAAGCAGATAGAGATGAATAGGAGAAGGAACGCTAAGACTATGCCAGCTTCCTTCTGGGGATTTCAGAAGCAGAACTGGCGATAGGATATAACGATTTCTGCCTGTTTCCTGCATGAAAAGGTCAGTTACAGGCACAATTACAGCCTCTGTCTGTGCTTCATTCCCAAACACTTGCACATACAACTAATGTTGTACTGGATGCAGGTGTCCCTCTAGGACAGAACATCAGCTTGTTGTGACCAGGAATTAGCTGTTTTAATGTCTCGCTAGTTTTCTGTGGTAATCAAAGTCTTTACATGTTTACTGAGCCACCAAACTCTTTAATGTGACGTTTTTTAAGAGCTATTACTATTATTTGGTCAGGATATTTTATTCAGGTACACAAAAGGCAGAATCAGGTCACTTTCTATTATTTGCAAAATATATCTTTCTATTGGTGCATATGGTTTACCTTACTCTTTTGTTTTCATAAAACTTTTTCAAAACACTCTGAATCCCTCTGCAGAGCTTCCAAGAGGTGTGGTAGGTCAGATAGTATGTCTGGAGAAAGAGGTCATTGTCCTGGAAAGAAACCGGCTCCTCTTGTCACCTCTGTTTAATTGCTACTTCACCTGGGGCTTCCCTGACAACAGCTGCGCTTTTGGGAACTATGCCACAGAGAAGGTTTGTATGCACATACAGTAGATACGTTATATTAATTGTATGCAATTGTACCCAATCTTGCAACTTGCTGCCTTGTACCTCACTTGTAAGTCGCTTTGAATAAAAGCATCTACTAAATGACTAAATGTAAATGTAAATGTAACTCCAAAATTTCATTAATTTAATTTAAATAAAAGAGCTGGAAGAACACAATGTATGGCAATAAGAAGATAATATTTGTTACATGGGGGAACTGGATTGATTAGTACATGTCTTACACACACTTACTGTATAGAAACAGAATTTTCCCAGTTTAATTGCTTACATTTGAAGCATTGCACTGGGATCTGGGTCAAGCCACGTACACATGAGCTAATCAGTATCAGCTGGCTCCTACAGTCACTAGTCACGCTCAGTCAAAACACTGAGTGAAGTCTTTATGATTTGTCAAGCTTTCCTTCATATAGCTGCACTTCTTATTGAATGTACCTTGCAATGTCATCTCTTGCCTTATCTATCTTATATACTGTATGTTAGATTCTGTTTTATACAGCCTTTGAGGTGTTAACTTAACTACAACTATAAATACTGTATGTATCACGTGATCATATGACAGTATTTAACATGCTAAACTGCTAAAACATATTGATAAACTGAATCAGTCAAATGTACTTTGTAATACGTGATGTATGTTTTCTCATCTATAGACTTTTGCTGTATGTGAGAGTTTGTGTGACTGGGGCGAAACGTTGTGTGCAGCCTGTCCCAACCCAGTGACCATCATCACTGCAGGAACCAGCACGGTTGTGTGTGTGTGGGATGTATCAGTCAACAAGGACAAACTCACTCACATGAGACTCAGACAGGTTAGTTTATCTGCATGTCTGCAACACAGATGTTTCAACAACAGCTGTAATGTGTTGGCACATAAAAATACACACTCACAGTAACACTGACTTGGTTTTTCTTCATAGCCGTTATACGGTCACACAGATTCAGTGACTTGCCTGGCTGTGTCTGAGGTTCACAGTTTGATAGTCAGTGGCTCCTGTGACCTCACTTGTATCCTGTGGGATATGGAAGAGCTGAGCTATATCACCCAGTTAGCAGGACACACAACCAGCATCTCTTCCCTGGCTATCAATGAACTCACAGTAAGTTTAATCATTCTCAGTCTACCCCTTTCTCAAAATCTCTTTTTTTTGTTTCTAAGGTTGTGACTTGCTGTTATATTCTACCTCTTCATGGTCCACAGCATGAGAAAGGGAGGATTGTCATTGCTGACAGCATACATATCCGCTTTGTGTGTGTTTTATGTGCATCTCTATGTTTTTCCGTGAACTTGTGGGCGTCAACATCATATTACTCTGTTCAAGGGTGAGATTGCGTCATGCGCAGGGCCTCAAATTTACCTGTGGAACATGAAGGGTCAGCTGTTGACCTGCACGGACATTTCCTGTGGGCCTCAGGCAGACATCCTGTGTGTAATCTTTACACAGCGACATGAGTGGGACCCCAGGAATGTAATCGTCACTGGCTGTGCAGATGGTCTCATACGGGTGGGTTATTTTGTGGTTGTAATGAGTGATAGATGCTGAGTGAGTGAGATAGAATGTATGTTTTATAGTCACTATCTCGCAGCTCATTGTAAGACTAATAGATCAGGAAGGAAGGTTACTTTGTGTTTATACACTATACTGTGCAGTATTCAGGTTTGGCAGTCATTACTTTGGTATTAGCCTCGCACGGAGCAGCTTCGTTGTCCATCAAGGCATTAATAACAGTATATAGGCTCTGTTTTTGCTTAGGATTAATATAAGCATATGCTGCCTCTCTGCAATCAAAGCTGCAAACTCTAAATTAGGCTTCACTGCAGAGCAGGTGTCCATGTCACGTGCACACACACACACACACAAAAATGGTATTATTACTTTATTATTATCTTGAGTTATGGGGTGTGTATGCGTGCTGGTGTGTATGTGACTGTGTTTTGTTATTATGTTGAATTATGTCTGATTTTGCCACTCGTTATGTGTCTCTCACATAGATATGGAAGACAGAGTACACCAGAACACAATTACCTGGCCCTCCAGAAGAGCTTGTGTCCCCAGGGCAAGACCGAACAGAGAGAGACGGTAATGTTACTGGCAGTAGGATAGGATATGCATGTAGGTATTGTATTTATAATAACACAGATGATGGGAATGGCTGACAGTAGCACAACTGTGAAACAGACTAAGATGCAGCTGCACAAAGAGTTTGTGTTTTAAAAAGACACTCAGTGCTATCTAATTAGATAAATCCTTAAGTGTGAGATGATTATTTTTAACTGCTCATCTCAGAGCTAGACAGCATGGTTTCCAGATGAGAGCTTGTAATGCTTACCCCATCCCTCACTAGCATTAGGGCTAGCAGGAATTATGTTGTTATAAAGTTATTAAACATAGAGGCAGTAAACACTGATGAGTAATTCTGCTGACGTGTGTGTGCGTGTATAATTTAGAAAGCAATAATACCCAGATCCAATTTGGCATACGTTGGTTACAGCCTCACGTCACCTCATAGGAGTATTATGCTTGGCAAATTACATTGAGACAAGACTTTACGTAACACTACAGCATTTATATTCAAGGGATTTTTCTCCCTTTAACAACCTGCTGACCACAGATAAATACTGTGTTAATGCACATTTAAATTTTTGTGGGGACCGGGTCAGGGTTACAGACGGGGTGGACACCTGTTCTGTGATTCAGTAATAAATGGAGGCTGATGTATCTACAGTGAGAAGCTTGTGCCAGGTTAAAGGCTGGGAAAGACATCTGGTGTTATGTCGAGAGCTGAACAGAAGTCAGGCTGTGTCTCAACGCCGCAACAACAATAATCCAGCTATCACAGCTCTGGCCTTGTCCAGGTACAGTATATATCATGCACCTACTCGCTGCAAAGACAGGTGGGATTTAGTGTCTGGGTAATTCTCTAAAAAAGTATTCCAATAATTATCAATGCACTTCAGGAGCGTATTGTTTTTTACAGAATTCTCACCAACTTTACTTCATTACTACAGTTTGTGTGTGTTTGTGTGCATGTTTGCGTACATGTGTGTGTATGTTATAGCATGCATTTTAATAGAATATGTTATATGTTACACTCTCTTGTGTAGGAGCCATGCTACCCTGTTGGCAGGTGATGCCTGGGGGAGAGTTTTCAACTGGACCAGTGAGTGAGAGGGGCCAGTGTTTTAACACAGTCGTGCCTAAAGCCAATTTTTCTAGACAACCTTTAGACAACCAGAGCCAATCTGACACAGAAAATCTATCAATGTCTCAGGTCTTATACCCACGAGTGTCAAGAGCTGTTGTAGTTCAGCCCAAGTGTGCATTCAGTGAGAAAAATGTTACTTGTAATGTTATTTGTGTACATTCAAATCTCAGACACCTTCTATATAAATATTTAATTAAGTATTTGTGTAAATACAGCATTTTGACATATTTGAATAAAACTGTTCAAAACAATTTGCCTAAGTCTTCCCTGGAGAGTCAATGTGATTTTGATTTTGATCGTTATTGAAGTCAGGATTTTATTTCATTTAGTTTGTTTCATCATGAGTTCATAAAGGTGAGACTAGAAAGACACTAGCTAAAATTCTCCAGAAGTGCTTGTTAAATGAGGGAAACAATGGAAAATGTGCTACAATTCCTTAAAAAAAAATCATTTAAATAACCCTTGTTGCTGAAGCTGAGCTAACAAATGTAGAAGCCACAGCAGATTGTACAGGGAAGTGTCAAGCCAAATGCAAAAGTAACAGTCAATGAGAAATGCACCATTTTATGGGTATTAAAAAGCTGGAGCAGTTTTCACAAACTGTGGATCAGGCATACAATATTATGCACTCATTTTAGCATTTGTGCTACAAGGATTGTAGTGTTTTGCTTTCGTAAATGTTTGTGGTATGAACAATTCAGGATGTTTAGTTAGTTGTGCAGAGGTTACTGTACTGCTTTTGTTGTTTTGCACATGTTTTCAATTTGCTTTGTAATGTGGCATTTATGAATATTTGAATGATTCATCATTTTCTCATACATTATCCTTCAGAAGTTTATTGTCATGTCAAGTGTGTGTTGTGCATGATGTGAAATGTGTTTGGGTCTTTCTGAGGCATCCTTTCTGCTGGTCACAGCTTTTTGTGTGTGTGTTTATGGTTAACCAAGGACAGATACGCCTGTACAGCCACATTAGACTGTTCAAGCTCTGTAATCACTGTAGGGCCTTTACAACACACTCCAGGGGAAATCTGACCCTTCTGAAGAGAGACAGTATGAAATTTAACCCTTTCTAAGCATTGATCTTCAAGAGAGTGTAAAAGTACAACACTGACACTCTTTAATCAATGCACTGATGTTCCGATAAGTAATTTCAAATACTGTTAGACTGTCAAGACTGTGGAGGCTTGTTCTCTTTGTCTCTCTTTCATTTGTGTCTCTCATGCACATACTCCACTGTTCTCTATCATAAAGGAAGAGGTCTCTCTCTTTAACCTTTGTGTGTGTGGCTAATTGTGCTAAGTGGAGTGGTTTAATAGAGTGGAAAATAGTCCTCATAATTTTCCCAGAGAGCGAGCAATGACCTTCTCTAAAGACAACAGCCATCTCCATTCTCTCTACACCACTGGTTTTATGTTATGAAATGTCAAACCACTGGGTTCCTCCAAATAATTAAATCAAATAAATTATTGCACCTAGGCAGAACCATCTTGTAGCCTAACCCAATTATAATGCACTGTAAAGCTAATTATTAACCATGATTACAATTAGTCTAATTTGAATAAATGTAGTCATTAGCGGGTTCATCCTAGTCAGTGAGACTGAACTGTGGGGGATGATGGTCTCTTTTGATCTCTCCCACTCATAGAGAGAGTGCTCTGGATATGCATCATTCTCTTTCCTCCAAGCACTTTATCTCATTTTCCACACACTGACCTTCACAAAGTGGCCTACACACTTCACCTTTCTTGGATACTTGAACGTAATGCCCGCTGCCAGGTTTCATATATGCAGTTTATGTCCGTGCCTTCCTGTGCTGCTTATGTGTTTATTGCTGTTTATTTTAAAATAAAAATCAGTATATTTAACCAACATGCATGTTTTTTATTTTATGAGAAGAATGATCTGCCTGGCACCTGTAAATAAGCAACTATATTAACAAATATATATATATATATATTAAACAATATTTTTACACCCTTATTTTATTTCGTACAGGTAAAAATAGATGTTATTGTTTGATGGATTTCAATGGCTGTATCCTATATATATGTGAAAGTATGAATATCCAACATGTTAGACTATGCCCTTAATTCAGTAGATTACAGGACTTGTTCTTTTCCAATTTCTCAGTCTTTGCTTCTGTCTTTATCAGACATTAAATGCACTGCAGTTTGTAATGTGTTGTATGTGTATTTTTCATTTGCTTGATCCTTGTAAAATTATCCAATCCCCTGTAAAGAGACATTTTACACCAGCATTTGTATGAATCAAAGACTGGCCTCTTTGAATGTTAGACCAAGGGATTTATTTATTAATTTGAAGTATTAGTAATTTAATTATAAATGCATTGAAAAAGCTGTGCTACAGTGGCTTCTGACACTGCAGCAATAAGGCACAGATAACAGTATCTTTCCACACAGTCTCCTGAGTTTATACAGAGCAGTTAACAGAGCATTCCTATACACATCTGGCTCACAGGCCAGTGATGCCAACAAACAAAACAATAGAATTATAGGACCCGAAAACTGCTGTGTTGGAATGGGACCGGGCTGAGGAAACACAAAACCCTCATTTATTAACAGCTGTCGTGTACTTACAGCCAAAAATAAAAATAAAAAACACAAACGCTAAATGCCATAATATAATATTTTGTTGCTACTCAGATTGGTTTGGAGAGCTGATTCTCTGCCCTCACCAGGCTGCTGTGTTTATAGCTGTTTCTCTTGGAAGAGGATCTGAGCGTACACAGTGTCTGGGCTAGAGGGTGTGGGGTCAGGGCTGGAGGTGGCCGGAGGCTCTGGCCTTGGTCTGACCAGCTCCAGTTCTGCATATGTCAGGCTATCCTCCTGTGATACTGGAGGCTGAAGAAGGGATGGAAAGGGTAAGAATATATATGGCATATACTGTACATTGCATTTGCAAGATATAAATAGTGAAAGGAAGTGTATCCATACTATGTAAGTATTGTTTTCCCTGACAAACATCTCTCAGTGCTTCTCATTTGCAGAAGGTATTTGTTTACAGGGCTTGCATGACCTCTCGGAACATTCAGTTTAGTTGAAAAACATTTGGTACAATAGGAGTCCTGTCTAAAATCCTCAGATCCTCCAAATTGCAGTAATCCCATGGGTATGTTCGTGCAAACAAAATGCTTACTTCTTTAGAGTTTAATTTCACTACAAAATCACAGGCAAAAAGAGCATTTGTAGAAATACTGACAATACTCAGTGTGAGGCATTTTCCTCTATATATACTTGTTTGACACTTTTATTGTAGATATAAAACCAATGAAGCACTCTAAATAAATAATTGTGTTTGAGAAGCAATAAAGCCAAATAGGATTATCAAGCTCATAACTGAATGAAGAGACAGCAATAAACTTCTGTAGAAAATCATGTAGTCATGAGACAAATTCCCTCATGCATGTATCTTAATAACAACTCTTCATGAAAGTGTCAGTAAATACTATATAGTATTGAAAGCTGCTTCATAGATGGTGTCATGGAAGTAGTGGACATAGTGGTAATAATAGCTGACTGTTTTGTCATGTGAGAAGAAGCAGACTTACAGCTGCAGATCTCCTTTGCTGAGCCTTTAACCTTCTGGGCTTCTGAGGTCTCTTTGCAGCGACGGGCACTGAAAAATAGAGACAACCTTTAGACTCAAAATCATCACCTTTGGACTCAAAATCATCCTTCACAAACACTAAACATTATAATACCAGGCAAGGTGTCACCTATAAGTCAAATATAAGATCTTCGACCATTTTCAGTCATAGTGTTGATTTTACTTCATACAATAACACTCTGTGGGATCTAAATACAGTATAAAGTTTCGTTCTCCGACTGTTGCAGTCTGCTCCCCCAGTCAATCTACTGTTTTTGGTCACTGGAAATTGAATTAGAGCTACTTTCTGTTTTTATACTTGTTGGACACATTCCTTACACACTAATTCCTTTTGGTGGCATCACAGGGGGCTGGAGCCTCTCTCAGTCCCGGGTGACCGGTAATGGTTTCAGTGTTTGGACATTGGGAAGAAGGTTTAACGTCACACAGAGTAAAACTGACTGGGAATTTAACCAGTCTCCATCATGCTGGGATGTGACACTGCGACAGAATCTAACCTTGATTTTTAAACTAAAATTTAGTCCATTGTAGTTTACTGCTCAAGACATATTTACACACCAATGTGATGTTTTCCAAGCTGGGTTACAGATTTTCGTTGGACGCTTTTTCCACCCCATTCCTTTAATATCACATTATGTTACATTGAAAAATGTGGAAAACAAAATAGCCTTGCCGCTCCTAACTCTTTTCCACATTGAGATTTTAACCTTTGAGGAAGGTCTATGGCTAAAAATGTTGGCCTTTTAACATGGTCACATCTGACTGTCAGAAAGTCACTTTACCTTTGGCTTGTATGTGTGGTGGTGGCTCTTCTGGTAATTTAGGTGGTGTTACTGTTACTCTTATAGTTTTCTGTCCTATCTCTTTCCTTTGTGCTCTTGGAGGAGAGCTGGATGAACTGCTGGAGCTGGTTACAGTTTCTCCTGAGCTGTATGGAGAAGAGATTTAGTTTTATGCTGAAGCAAAAATATATGCAGAAGCCTGTGGAAATAATGCAATCTAAACAATCAAATATTTGTTTCTTGTTCATTATTTGTCACCTGCCAATTGTTTTAGGACCGATCAGTTAATTGTATCCATTAAAATGCTACATTGTGCCCATCAGACATTTTTGAAATCTTACTGTTTTTTTTCTGACCACCAATCAAAAATGAAAGCTATTAAACTGACTTTAACAGAAAACAGAAAAAAGTCTAAAATTCTCACATTTGAGTAGCTAAAACTAACATACCTTATGTATTCTGACTGTAATCCATAAAATTGCTGAATAGTTAATCATTGTTAGTTACAATATTTACAATTATAACATGCAACATGGTTTACCTGCTTTCTGGACACTTGACCAAAAGATAGCTGGCTGTGGATAAAGCACCAAAAAAATTATATGTTGAGTAGATATCTGAGTCATCATGACTTTGGAGGCATAAATGTGAAGGTGCGAATGTTTTACCTTTTAGTTTGTGTCTTCGGTGAAAATACTTGCAAGTGAGAACCAGAGTGAACAGGAAGATGGACAGCAGGCCCAATGAGCAGATCAGTACAGCACACAGATGCACATCTATGAAACAGAACATAGTCTTAAAAACAGAGCATCGGAACAGTGGCATTATCAAACTTATGTAATTGCAGTAAAACAGAAAGATGGGGCCAGAGATTAAACAATACCTGCAAATAATCGCCACAGTCCTTTGCTGCTAGCATTCTCAAGAGTAAAGTGCACTGGAAAAAACAATTGTTTAAAAAAGTCAGCTAAAAGAACAAGTTGAGGTTAAAAACAGACTTTTTTTTTTTTTGTAAATTGCCGTCGTCTGAGGGCACAGTCCCACTACAGCAGACAGCTTCATGGTTTCCTGAAATATCGAAACCACTGTCATGAAGGAAGAGTCTGGTCCTGCATGAGCCAAACCCACACACGCACACAAACACATGCACACTAACACACACACAGGGCTGGCAGCAGAGCGGTTCTTGGACAGTGTTGGGGGCTTCCCTGTTGCTCTGCAGTTCTGCTTCCTTTTTTTGATCTTTTCACAGTTGGTTAATGTTGCAGTTTATTTGTACAGTGCATGTTAAGGGCATTTACATAGAGACTGAACAAAGACTACTGTGTCTACTGCACATAAATTATTATCTAGATGCTCCCATGATTTTAGGGAGGGTTTACAACAATGCTATATTATGCATGCTATTTTTTTAAACTGAAAATATTTGTAGATAATGTTTAAAGGTATTTAGATCAGAACTATGGTAATCTAAGGTCAGCCCATGAAATATCTGACTGTAAATTGTACTTAAAGGAAATGAAAATTAATGACAGACTAAAAAAAAAATAGCAAAGTAGACTAATTGTAGCAGAGTGTTACTCATCTGAAGAGCTGACGAGCTACATGTAAAGTAAAAAGCATCTTATGAGAGTGTTAATGCAGTTAAAAAAAAAATCTCTGACCTTCCCACTGTGGTTAACCACTGTGCCAATATACAGCAGTGCAGATGTGTCCACAGACGCAGTTGCATGTACCAAACAAAGTCAAGTTTATGCCACAAAAATAATATTTAAATACTGCACAGGTTTTATGAATAGCCAAAAACCACCAAATACAGATTTAGGCTCATCTGCTCTCCCTCTGTCCAGCTGTGAAGACAGAATGAAGAGAAACATGGTGAGGTTAGAAAGCCGAAGCCAGAGAGCAGTCTAGTAATTTTTAATGTATCAGTGGAGATTGACTGTTCATTTTATCGGTTTAGAAAAACATTCGGAAAGTTAAGAGAAATATAGGACAAAGCAACTTCTATCATTTAAATCAGTCCAGTGATCAGTGCAGGGTGTAGCCTCTGCTCTGAGAGTTGCCGGCTAAATTCTGCAGACTGAGGGTTTCCCTGGATTATAGTAGCTACAGTACAAATTAGTTTTCTTTTTGTTTATCTTTATAATGTCAGTTCTTGTGTTTCTGGTTCTATGGTCAACGCATGTCAGAGATGCTTGAGGTTGTGTGGGTTCCTTAGTGGTTCATTTCCCTGAATATAGGACAGGGCGATGTCAGACGGCTCTTCCTGAATCTAAATTCTCTTTCACCATACAATTATAGTGAAATATAAACTGTGTAACTGTGTCAGGTGTAGCCACAATAATGCTTGATAATTTGTTCAGATTTTAAAATTTTTACGGTTTCTGCATAAAAATTATGCAAAACATAATCAGATTTTCTTGCAAGATCTAATAGAACCCAATTAAACAAACAGGACAAGAAAATCATATTTATCAATTTATTCATTGTGGAAAGTCCAACATTTAAATATATGTGGCTCAAATGTGTGGACATGTAGAATGAATTGAAAGGGGGAATTAGAGTCATGTCAATCAAACCAAAGTACTGCAAACCAAAGTAGAATCTTTTGGCTTTAATGAAAAACACTGTGTTTGAGAACAACACTGCTTTCCACATGTGGCAATATCATCATTTGGTTTGCTGTGCTGCATGACCAGAAATGTAATGTTTAGGAGAATCAAAGTCCTGGCCTGAATCATGTGAAAGGACCTGAAGGACCTGCATCGTGAAAGGAAGCCAATCAACATCCCTTAGTTAAAGCTGCTACCATATAAAAAAACATAAATACCTACAAGGCAGGGAGCAGGGATGAAAAACAGTTACCAGAAACATTTCTTCTTTTTTTTTTTTACATTCAATAAAAAAAAAAAAATGAAATGTCTGTTTTGTTTAATTGAGTTTTCTCTATCTAGTTTTAGGAAAAATACATAAAATTCTAAAGGGTCATAGATTTTAAGACCTACTGTGCAGCATAACCTTAAATCTCCACTGAAACTCCTTGACTTAAAGTTTTTATTGAGCCTCCTTATCCAGAGAATCCCACAGTGACAGGCTTCTCTGCAATCAATCCAGTTAAACTGCGTTGTACTGTATAAAGAAAATTGAAATTACCTCTTAACCATATTTGCTCGTGTTGTTTATTGTTGATTTCTACAGGAACCTTGGCACAGACTAAATAAGTTCCACTGCAACTGAATTTTCTTGTAAATTTTCTCCCTAGGCTTGCATAAAAGTAAACCCAGAATGCAGACGTCATGTTTTTTCAGAGTTTTTGAACATAGCCAGCTCAGCAACACTTTTTACTCCTTACACTCATACACACAGAGATATATTGTTGAGTGTGGTTCGGCTGTGTGAGCTCATTGTTTTGAGATGGAAATGCCAGAGGATTGGGGTCACACTAAAACACACATAGGCACTACTTACAGCAAATAGCAAAGCTACGGTGAGAGAACACATGCTACACATTTCTGTTGGCCCTTTAATAACAGTCTCTCTTTATTTATGTGGTTATTTCCATTGTCAGATAACATGTAGTGCCTCACCTCAGCTGAATTTTTGCATCTGCAAAGAAATTACTTACAGGGGTAGGAGGATTCCATGGAAACCATTTTTCAGAGCAATAGCACCAGAAATTCCCTCTGTGTTTGATCCTCACTTTGTCAGTGACAAGGGTTGCGCAAAAGTACATGTTAGTACATATTAATTTTTCTTTAAGAGCCAAGTGAAGCAATTTATTTTTGCATGCATTTGGCTGTGTTTGATCTAAAAAAATTTTCATCATCTAATTGACTTTTGGCTGGACGTTTACCACAGAACATGCACCGCTGTAGAGCTTTAACATCTTGCATGGAGACGGGAATGGTGCGATGCTTAAATTAAAACAAGGTATACTGAAACTCACTGGCCTAAAAAGGAAATATCTGAATGCCTCCATCTTTCAACTTTGAGGCCATAAGTCTTACAGCAGCAGGTAGGATGAAGAATTGTCTCTGTTAAAATGCACCTTCAGTTACCTGTCAGCTGTGTGGTGCTGGTGCCATTGGACGATGCTTTCCATGTGTTTCTGTGTTTGCGGATCTCCTGAACTCTACAGGTGTAGAAACCCTGGTCCATCCCTGTCACATTGACAATCCGTAACCGGTACACCTCTCCCTCCATTTCCTCATACAGACGAAACTTTGGCTGGGGGAAAAGACGGGTGTAGTTCCCATACAGCTTCATTTTCTTTATACCTATCTTCACAATCAGGAACTGAGTGGGCTCGTGGGCTGGGGGAGGGGTGGTTGGAGAAGAGGCAGGAGGCATGAGACTGGGAGCAAGAAAAAGAGGGGAGAAGATCCAGCGAAGAATGAGGATACTGCTGCTCCTCTTTCTCTGAGATATCAGGCAGGACAGTGTCAAGTTGTCTTTCTCTGTTACCATGACAACTGGCCCAGGGGTAACCGTCACATTTAGGGCATGACATACCTCTGTTGAAAAAAAAACAAACAGTACATATGTGATTTAAAAATTATATTTTTGGTTTCTGCAAACACACATCCCACACATATACATGCTTGTCCCTTTTTGTAGTTTTTTTTATGTATTTATATTTATTTCAGCACTTTATCTACGTACAGTTTTATGACAGAATAAAATCCAACCAAACTAGGAAATACTGGCAAAGTGGTATGATCCTGTAACTTCTGTGAATCATCCCACTTTTTAAGTGGTAGTGTGCCCCACATGGAAAAAGTCTGCCTGAGTTCATTTTTATAATGTTTGATTTCCTGCCAATTAAACATAATTGTAGCATTTAGACAAAGTAAATTTATATCCACACCCGCAGTGGCTGCTTGGATTTATGGTGTAGTTTATTTATGGTGTTATCACTGGTTCTACTTATATTTGATGTTTCATCACAAGATGGGAATTCAGTCTGTAATAGCTCAAAAGCATAAGAGCACTTTAGGAATAAGTTACAACGCTCTCCCTGTGCCATTATTTACTTTCTTACTTGTGGTACTTATGTTTTAGTCTTCAGCCATCTGGATCTGGTCTATCTAGAAGAGACATGAGGTCTGGGGACAAGATGTGTGATGATACAGGCAAAGAAAATCTACAGGTGGGAAACATTCATCTTCAGTATGGTACACCCCAAAACAGACAGAAAGTAAAACAACAAGATAACAGGGACCATCTGGGTCGCTGTTTTTGTGTTGCTGTGTCAGCTGGAGGATCTCCCTCGGGGTTTGTCCTACACTATTAAATGGGACAACTAAAGCAGGGACTCAAACCAACATAACACAAAACTGAACATAACCAACAGATTACAGGGCGGGAAAAAAGGGATCTAAGTCCACTTTATGGGAATTTATAGAATGCAAATTACGGAGGTTTTCGCTGATCACTGAGCAGCTAGTAGCTTATTTCCACTGCTGGTTTGATTTTACACAAAATCATATATTCCAATTTGGGAAAGACCTTTTGCTATGTGCTGTCACCACTAACGTCATCATCTTTCATACAAGTGACATGTTTTGTTGTTACAGAGATTAGGAAGTGTTTCTTTTATGTCTGACATGCCAAAGTTCCAAAGCAAATTAATGAGCATGGTTTCACCATGTTTTACATTAGACCGTACATCAAGTTAGTTCACACCTTCTTTCTTTTTTGCTTCTTTGCTTGCAATCTTACTGGTTTACTGTATATTGTTGTAAACAAGGTGAACTTACCTGTGACCAGAGTGTTAGTCAGGACAAGGACCACTACAGAGAAGTACATTTTCCACAGTCCGTGAATCCATAAACCCAGACTGCTGCACAGCACTTACACAAGCAGCTACATACAAAACAGAACCTGATTGCACGACCCACCAGAGCCCTTGCCCACCATTAACTCTTCTCCCCTTTCTCCTCTTTTCTGTGTAATATGAAACAGTAAATGCTCTGTTTCCACTTAGGAACTCCCACTCACTCTCCCAGTACTCTCTCTCACTCTGTCTCTCTACCCCTGTTTCTCTCTCTCTAGCTCTGTGTGTCCTGCAAAATGTGGGAAATGTCATTTCCTGTGTTCTTGTGGGGAGCCTTGGACCGTGGCCCAAAAGTCCAGAACTTTAAAGAAATGGTCAAGTCTTGTGGTTTGAGTATGTGTTCATACGGCTCTGTATTATTTTGAGAAGCATATACAAGAAAATGCATTTCCATCCCAAGCTACTTTTAAAATCAAGCGGTAACACTCATCTTGCATCTCCCAGTAATGTTTACGAGGAAGAAATTTTGATGTCCATCTGTGCTCTCTGTGTCTGCATGCATGCATATGTCATGCAATAATGGGACTGTGTGTGTGTTTTTTCCGGGACCTTTCCGTGTCTGGTTGCTGGACAGAGTGGCATGGGCTTGTCTCTGGTTGTGGTTGTCAGACTGTCCCAGTGGTATGAAGCCTGCTGCTTTATTGGGCAGGCTAAACTGCTGAGGCAGGGTTTCTACTGGCGCTTTGAGCTCTGCCAAAGCCAAATGGAATTACACAACAGATTTTAACCCTTCAGGTCAGATGTAGGATTCTCTTGAAAAGAATGGATTCAGTGGAAAAAATGAATGGCTGAGTTGATAAGGTGGTTTTAAGTTTCTAAACCTGACAACATACTTTGCTTTGAAAAGATTTAAAAATGACCAACATATGTTTAAAGCTTATGTTTATGGTATAGTATATGTTTTGTCAGTTTTGGATTTGTCAGCTGTTCATAATATAAGAAGAAGGACAATTATTATGTTTTCTTAAAAGCATCTTTTAGTCAGGCTTTTCCTTTGTATGAGTCTTAAATTAAAGTCTTTACTTCAGTGGAGGAATCGCTCGTTCCTGCCCTGCTGTGGTCAAACCAGGTTACTGCTTTTCAGGGAGAACAACAAATCTTCTGATTACTAAAAAACTGTGGAGTACTGTATAGCACGTGCAGGTTATGCACAAAGTGTTTTATTCTCTTTCTCTTTTTGCATTTATGAGCTCCCTCGGGACATCTTATCGTGCTTTCTCAGTAAGACTTTGTAATTTTGCTATGCACTTAGTAAAAGTCTCTTTCTTTTGAATGATATCACTGACAGACATTGACCATATACAATTGTATATAAGTACTACAGTCTTTTGTAAAGTAAAATTAAAATCAACCAGTAGCAACAATCTTTTATATGTCCTTGTCTTTTATTTATAACTTTCACAAGGTGACTTAAAACACATTGTGTTTTTATTGTGGTGATTAATTATATTGTTGAATGAAGTATGCTTCCATTGCTTCCAAGTCCATGTCACACTAGTCTGTTTTCACAGCAACACAGAAACATTCTCACAAACCTAAAAACTGACTACTGCATGAACTTAAACCTTACGAACAGCGATAATCACGTCACTATATTTTTACTTTGACACAGTGGTTGAATACACAAATTATGCTTTACACCATCGGCAAATCTTTGATTGATTCTGTGGGTTAAACAGTATTTCATGCATTACAAAATGACAAAACTAGGAAGAAGGAGAAAATAGTTCACAGCAGAGAGCAAATGTTCTAAGCCACTAAGCACTATTGGCATATTGTTGCTGTTTAGTGTACTATAACATACTTCTAAGTTTAGGAGGCGACAGGATACTGATCATACTGTATACAGAAAAAACATATCATAGCTTCTCACATTCAAAAATCAAATGGAATGGTGAACTGTAACACAATAAAAAGCTCAACAGTGAAAAACAACTGCAGCACTTTAACTGCATGTAACAGGGACTAGAAACTATAAACATTCTGAGACTGTTTTTACTTGAAAAATCATTTACAAACATTTAAAATACTGCAGATAAACAGCTGCGCTTTTGGGTAACTTTATTTCATCCAATAACTCCTCTAGCTACTTCTCTGCTTTACAATGGTTCAACAATATTGCTGTGTTTGAGTCACTGCTAGCAGTCATTGTTCTCACCAGTCAGACACCTCCATAAAGTCCTCCAGTTCACTCATAGTTATTATATCACGGGGCCGGTATCGTGAGTGGGCTGAGCTATCATTTTCACACACTGAGCTTCTTGCAAGCTGGCTGTTTGTGTCACACTCTGGAAATGACTCATGTGAGCCAAGTGTATTGTAAACTCTGTTGCATTTTTTCTCTTTATCATTTACAGTGTCCATGTAGGGCGTCTTCTCTGAGCTATAGTAATGCCCTTCAGAGGTTTGCCCAACTTCATGGCTGTGGGTCTCCCTCACAGGCTGTTGGTCCTGATGGACAGTCACGGTGGCTGTGGATGACCTGTGGGGGGTCACAGAGTTGATAGGTTGGTAACCTTTAGGATAACCATGATAGCCTTGATAGAGCACCAAAGGCTTGCCAGCTGTAGAGGCCTGGGAGAGGGGCTGTTGTTGCACCTTGACCTGCATTTGGGGCTGGAGATGTGGCTGTGTATATGTTTGTTGAGGTTGGGATTGTGACGTGCTCTGGCCAGACTCACGCACATTTAGCTGAACATATTTTCCTGTCTCTGGGTCAAAGAAAGTCTTTGTTTTCACCTGAACAGGCACATCCACTACGTAATACTGACCAGAGCCAAGGTCTTGCAGCACTTTACGCTGGGTCAGTGGGTAGGACTTGGGATAGCTGGACTCTACATGATACTGTGTCACTGGAGCTGGGTGGTTGCAGTGATGGAGAGTGGGAGAAGAGGGAACATGAGCAACTGTTTTAGGAACTGCAGAGTGGGAAGTTGTGCCAGTAGCATGAGATGGGGCAACAGGAAGAGAAACAGGGGGAGTAGCATGAGGCAAGACAAATGGTAGGGTGATAGGACCAGTGGCATGGGGGGAAGCATGCACAGAATGGCGGGAGGATTGGTGCTCTTTGTGGGAGGAAGGCAAGCTAGACACCATTGTTGGAGCATGAGCAATGGAGACAGGTGAGGTAAAATGAGGGGTAGCCATCGCGGGGTGGTTTGAAGAGTGAACCTCAGTGGAGGAAGACGAAGGAATTGTTGAGACTTGAGGAGGCTTTTTAACTATACCAGGGTGTTCTGCTGAAGCTTTGGACAATTCCTTCTTTATCCTATGTGAAGTCAATCTTTTGGCCCTCTGCAAGGCTTTCTCACTCTTTGGTGGAACAGCTGGTGGCTTGCCCAAAGACCGGGACGCATCGCTGCTAAAGCTACAGGCTGATTCTGGCCTCTCGTAGTCATACAGGCCTCGTACATCTGCCAGGTCTGTTGCACCCGTGGCAAAACTCTCCACATCCTCTGACATATTGCTGATGACAGAACGGGAGTCATCTTCTACGTCCAGAGCAGTGCTCCTCCTGGAGTAAGGCCTGTGTTGTGTGAGAGGGGCCGAGAAATCCTGGGACGAAGATACTGACTGAAAAGCTGATGATTCTTTGATTGTAGCAAGTCTGTTTGAGCCTGTGTCCGAGTGAACAGAAGTTACAGCATTGCGTCTTGTCATCTCCTGCTCCTCCTCTCTTCTCTCTGACCCTCTCTCTATTGGTGAACCCATGCGGAGATCTACTCCAAAGTTCTTATGGAAACGTGGTTTAACTGACTTGAAAGAGGAACCTCTGATGGTGTTATCCTTCACCCTGAACATTGAAGGCTTAGCTCCTACTGCAGGAGACGATGTGTTGGAGCGGGGTAGAGATGAAGCTGGAGATACAGGGGCATGCGGCCTATATGCCGTGGTCTGGGATCCTGAGTCCTCAGTCCACTCGAGTCCTGAGAGACTGCTTCTTTGTTGCGGAGGTAAAGGGGAGCCAAGTTGTCTTTCCTTGGGCTTCTGCTCTGATTCAGTTGAGGTAATGGCATAATACTGAATAGCATCTATCTGTGCTGTTCTTTTTTCTTCTGCTATCTCAATTTCTCTGTGAGTAGCTAACTTTTTCTCTTCTCCTCTGTTTTTAGCAATGATCCCATCCTCTCTTTGAGCCAGCACTCGTTCTCGGGCTGCTGTCTTCTCCTGTACCAATGCTGGGTGTCTGGTTCTCTCCCCTTTGGCTTCAGTTTCTCCTCTCCTCTTTTCTCCCGTTAATGTTATCTCTTTTTTGGTTTTTGTCTCCTCTGCCTCTGTCTGGGTTCTTAACCATTGTCTTTCTCTCCTCAGTGCTTCACTGTGCTGCTTTCTGCTCTTACGCTCCTGGATAAGTTTGATGTTTTCCTCTTCTGACATTTGTGCAGCACCGGACTCTGTGTTGTGTTGTCTTTTCTTTTCCTGCTCAAAATCAGCAAGTATTTTCTCCTCAGTCTGTTTAACTTGTCTTTCCTCCTCAATAGTAGCAGCTCTCTTTTGCTCTTCCACTACTGTAGCTCTCCTTTTCTGCTCTTTCTCTGCAGCTCTCTTCTGTTGCTCCTCTATAGCTTCTCTCCTCTGCTGCTCCTGTATAGCTTCTCTCCTCTGCTGCTCTATAGCTTCTCTCCTCTGCTGCTCCTCTATAGCTGCTCTCCTCTGCTGCTCCTCTATAGCTGCTCTCCTCTGCTGCTCCTCTATAGCTGCTCTCCTCTGCTGCTCCTCTATAGCTTCTCTCCTCAGCTGCTCCTCCCGTGCAGCTTTCTCTACCTCTTGCCGTTTCAAACTCCTCCCTTCATTCTCTTTTACCTGCTCCTTCTCCCCTCTCACCTTTGCTTTTCTTTCTTCCTCAGTGTTTACTCTCCTTTTCTCTTCAGTTTTTGTAATTCTCCTACCTTCTTCTCTTTGCCTTTCTTTCAGCTCCTCTTCTTTTTGAGGAGATCTGTCTTCCTCCATTTGTTTTGCTTTTCTTTCCTCCTGAGCTCTTCTCTCTGCTTCTTTTAATTTTTCCCGCCGCTCCTTGATCTGAATAGCTATGGCCTCCCTTTCTCTTGCTCTCCTCTCTTCTTCTCTCTGAGCAGATTTCCTTTCTTCTTCAGCCAGGGAGGCTCTGCTTTTCTCTATCATGTGTTTTATTTTTATGTTTCCTGCTCTTTTTTGCTCCTCTATCCTAGAATCTAGTTCTTCTTCCAGCTGTTTTGCCTTACTTTGCTGATTATTCTTGGCTTCTTCTTCCCAACTTGCAAACCTTTCTTGTTTCAGTTTATCTGTCCTCCCATCCTCAGTTTCAGCTTCTATGGTTTTATCTTTTTGTTTTTCAATCTTCTCATCTTTTGTGAGAGTCGCCATGTTAGGATTTTCCCCTAAATGTGGCTGTGGATGAGAAGTGGTCGATCCTTTTGGTCTGTTGATGGCAGGAGCTGTTTGTGAGAGCTGATCGTTTGACCGATAAATACTTTGATCTACTTGACTTACTCTTTGAGTGCGAGCTGCAGCCACTTGTTCTGTCTGAGAAGTTGGTGACTTGTTTCTTTGTTGTTGTGTGCATTCTTCATTGGATTTGGCATTTAAAAGTTTTTCTTTGTCTCCCAGTTTGAACATCCCTGTCCTTTGGTGTTCTTTGTCTGTTATAGGAAACACTAATGTTTTGGGTTCTTTGTGCACTTTAGCGCTCACTTCTGTCTTATTTGGCATTTTGTCTTTTACTGAGAGATCTTTTGGGTCAACAGTGTACTCTGGACGCCTGCTATGGCGAGTCTGGATAAGGGGGAAAAATCCTTCCTTTTTGTTGGGTGCAAAATCTTGTATTGTGTTTGCCCGGTCTTCTGAAACAATTACTTTTAATCTGGCATAGTCTGCAATTGCTGAGATCTCAGGTATTGTAGATACCCTTTCCTTTGGTTTAACATCAGGTTCCTCCATTTCCATACTTTCTCTTGTTGAATGTGAATTCCTTGATCTTGATCTTTCTCTTGTTGCTGAACTCGTTTGGCTGTCTGTGTGATGTTTTCTGGTATAATTAGTTAGAGCAGCCAACTTTGCATTATTACTCTGTTTTGAAGCCCACTTATCTTCTGTTTCTGAGTTTTTACTTTTTGGGTTTTCATTTTTATCTGTTTTGATTGATTCCACTGTTTTCCTTTTACTTTGATCCATCACTTCATGTTTTTCTTCCTTATAAGATTCATTGCTGATAGCTGCCTTGTTTGGTAGTAACCCAGAAACTTCCTCTGCCTTTAAAATACCATCAGACATATCTTCAATATTTACACTATTATATACTTCATTATTTGTTTCTTTTAGCCCTTGAACTTGAAAGTAGTCTTGCTCCATTGTTTCTATCCTTGATTCAACAACAGGTGTTCCACTTTTCTTTACTTTTTCCAACTTTTTATCTTCAGCTTGAGTATTGGTTGCATTTATGCCATTTTGTTGATTGCTGATTTTCAATAAGTCCGTCAGTTTTCTGACACTGGACAACACATGCTGTACAACTAATTTGTCTTCTGAACTCTGTGAAATGTGCTTTTCAGTGCAAGCTGCGGTGACGTCTTTGGTTTGGACTTGACTGTTTGAAGTGTTCGCTTTTTCATCACTAGTTGTAGCAACTTGTTTATGCTGATCAGCTGCAAATGCATCAGAAGTGACGGGTGTGATCAAATGTTTTCCTGCAATTTTCAGGTTTTCATCCCCAGTTACTGCTGGAACAACTCTGATGGCGATGCTGTCTATATGCACATCGTCCACTTGATTATTTTCTCTAATATTTGTCTCTTTATCTGGAGACACGTGTATGTTTTCCTTGTCAGTCAATTGGTTTGATGGGCTTATTTTGTTAAATAGTTTTGCTGGTGGTGAATCATGCCTCTTTTCCTCCAGTAGGGGAGCACTCTTGCCATCTAATTTCCTGCTTTTGGGTGGCTCTTTTACACTTCTGATATCTTCTTTCACCGGTAGCTGGGTATCTTGTTTTGTTAGAGATTCAGCATCAACTCTGTTAGTCTCATTCATGCCACTGATTGTTGGGTTCACCACTTTGGGCATTGAGTTCTCATTTTTATCTGGGGATTTTCTTTTGTTTGAATTTTCCTCCCCAGTATTGCTCTCTAATTTATCTTTCCTTGTGCTTGTTGCTGAGTTGTCTTTTGGCATTTTATTTGTATAGTCCACATTTTCTCTTGCTATTAAGGCTTGTTTGTAGACAGTGGGTTGAGTTTCAGCCAGCCCTTTATTTTTAGCAGGAACAGTGACTATAGGGGGAATACCTTTTTCTGTCAGTGGTTGGAGTTGGATATCCCTTTGAGGTCCTGCATTTATAGAAAAACTCTCTAGCTGGGTATTAGCTTTTTTCTCAGTGTAATTCTCAGACACATTATTTTTTCTTGTCTCAAGAGTTGATGTTTCACCCGCCTTTTCAGGATGATTACTCTTACAAATGTTAGTCTGATCTTTGTCCAGTGTTGCCTGGGTTTCCTGTACTGCATCTTTTATCTTTGCTATGCAAGATTTCATTGAAGATGTATTTGCATTAGATGCTTCAAAACCAGAACTTAGATGGCTTTTGTCTGAATTATTGCACTCTTCCTCTTTTGCATTCATTTCTTTTTGAGTGCTGTCATCCTCCACACCACTGTTCAGAGAAGTCTTTCTTTCTCGTACAATTACCATTATTCCTGTGATCTGCAAGCTATCCTCTGCCACAGAGCTTTCATTCTGAGGACAGATGAGATTTAATGAAGGTGCTGAGTCCTCAAGAACTGCTTCATGTTTACTCTCTGCCTTCTCTGTTGAAGGGCTGGAGTTTTCATCTTCTACCAGAGCTATAGCTTGAACTGGATCGTCTTTCTTGCTGTTGAGGTGGTCAGTGTTTACAACTGGATTGTCTTTAAAACCCTCTTCCTTTCCATAGTTTTCATATTTTCCTTCGATTTCCACCAAGACCTCATCTGTGCGCATCGTACAAATTCCCATCTTTTTTGCTTCTGTGCTGGGTTCTAGCACATTGTCATTGCTCTTTCCTGGTTCTTTGGGAGCTTGTTTCTGTGGCTGGTCTAATAACCGACTGTTGGCTGTAGCTGATTTCACTGGTATTACAGCAGAGCTGAGAGGTGAAACAGACTTGAGTGGTGCCATCTGTATTCCTGAAGGCTCCATCTGGTGTGTTGGTGTACTATTACTGGACACTGTGCTTCCCTGCTTTTTAGATGTTTCCTGTGATGCAGGCCTTGAACGGATGCTCTGAATACCAGCTAATTGCTTGGTAGAATTTTTGGAAATAAACCCATCTCGTATAGCAAAACCCTTTTCTTTAATTGCTGAAATTTCTTTTTCAGCGTGGGCTTTTATCTTGGAGGTTAGAATCTCCTGCTTGGTTTGTGCTCTCTCGTTATGTGGCAATGATCTCAGGGGGGTAAAATGTGAATCTTTAGCTGAACCTGCACTGTGCTCTGTTGACTTAACTTTTCTTTCAAGGGATGGTGGTTTAGGCAAATCAGAGTCTCTTTGCTTTGGAAAATTTGTTTGTTGCAACTTTTCAAAACTGTCATCTTTCACTTTGTCATTAACAGTTTCTATAACCGTAGGTAAATAGTTAGCAGTGGTTAATGTAAATTCTTTGGATGACTCACTGTAAACATATTGGCTTTCTGTCATCTCCTTATTTTCTAAGTTTGCCATTGTAAATCCTCTTATAGGACTATGTTTGTCTTTGGATTTTTCATTATTCATTGTCTCAACTTTGTCAAAAGATAAAGCTGATGTGTCTTTAGAATTAGGTGAAGAACGGTTTTCTGCAGCTGAGACTTTGTTTTTGTTTGTTGAAATTGCATTAGTGAAAACGTATTTCTCTCTCAGATGGTCATAATCATCTGCCCCTCTATCAGCTTGATCTCTACTATTTCTGGAGACAACTGATTCTTCCCTCTGTTGACACACTTGTATTGTCTGATTCTTCTTGTTGTAATCTTCCTTTTTATTATTTCCTCCTGGAGGAACATCTGTGTTTGTAATGTGTGTAACATTTCTGGCTTTCTCCTTTTGCTCTCCTTTCATTTTGTCCTTTATTTTGGCCAATTCTGCTTTAGTCTTAGCTAACTCTGTCTTAACTTGCTCAACTTTATCTGGTTCACTTTTAACATATTGCGTCATTGTTAGTTTTGCTGCAAGTTTAGCAGATTTTTCCTGCATGTACTTTGTTTTTGTTAGTTCTGAATTAACCAGCTCCACTCTGGGTGGTTCGTACTTTGACTGCTCTTCTTTTCTCTCTTCAGCTTTTGCCTCTTTGATTTTATTTGTCTGTGTTGTAAACTGCTCTGCATTTACTTGACCTGCCTCCACAGAATTTCTCAGTTTCTCCTCAGTTTTCCCTTTTCTAACATACTCAACTTTGAGCTTTCCTACTTCAGCTACATTTGTTCTGTCTTGTTCTGCTTTAGTTTGATGCTCATTTATCTGCTCTTCTCTAAATTGTTCTTTTCTAAACTCTGCAGCTGCTTGTTCTACTTTGTTTCCACTTGCTTTGATTTGTCCTGTCTCTCTCCAATCACTTTCATCTTGTTCTCCTCTTACCTGCTTGTCCTCAGCTTGCTTTGCTTTGATACTTTCCTTTATTGTCTTTTCAGCTTGCTGTGTCCTTACCTGCCCTGGCTGCTCTTTGTCAGTTTTCACATGTTCTCTCTCTGCTTTAGCTTGTTCTGCTTCCGCCTGCTCACCCTCTTCCTTGTCCATGTGCACAGCTCCAGCTTCCTCTGTAATGAATCTTGGCTCCTCTGTTACCTTTTTTATTGTGGCTTGCTCTGCTTGTTTTTCTCTGAGTTGTTCTGTCTGTTTCCCTGTTCGCTGCTCTTCTTTCATATTTTCCGCCTGTTTTACTTGCTTATACTCTGTTTGTTCTGCTTTGGTCTGTTCTGCATTGCCTTTCTCTGAACCAGTCTGACCTGCTAAAATTAACCTAGTGGAATCCACTTTGGGCTGCTCCACTTGAGCCCAGCGCTGAGCTTTTGCCAGTTCTGCATGGGCATTGGTATGATCTGCTCTGGCTTGTTCACCCTTGACCTCAGCATAGTTTCTATTCAATACCTGTTTTGCCATTGTGGACGTAGATGAATGTGTTTGCATATTATGTTGAAACTGTGGTTTTGGTTCTATTGATTGGATACTTTCCATTTCATGTTCCTTCTGAATGGGTGTGTACTGTTTCCTCTGACCTGTTTCTTGTGTGAGCATACTTTTGTCTTTATTAGAATAAAGATTCTGTTGGTTTCTATATTGATCAGTGTATCTGTTGTAATTCTGTGTTAAGTAATTTTCTTTTGTTTCATTTTCCTCACTGTGTCTATAATATTTTTGATGTTGATATTTGTCCCTATATGCTCCAGATTTCTCTTGTTCATATTTTGCTTGATTTTCCACTGTGTCATTACCAAATGCAGCATTTTTTGGCAGTTTGTTAAAAATATTAGCGTTGACCAATCCAGTGTTTTTATGAGAAAGTGTTTCGACATCAAAACTCTCTCTTAATTCTGTTTTCTCAGGTTCTCTGTCTATACTTTGCTTATTTTCTCCTCTGTATTTGTCTCTTGATAAATTTACTTCCTCCTTTAATACAGCTGCTCCTGGGTAAACCTGTGTATATTGGTCTTTTTCTATTAAAGCAGTTATCTCTTGTTTCCAAGGAGAGATAGCTGCTTTGAGACTGAGTTTTTCTGTGTCTTGAATGTTTGTCTGTCTCCACCTATCCTGTGAGGACACACTATTGTAATCATGTTTATTGTCTTTAAGCTGCTGATATGTATCCACTTTTGTGAATTCCCTTCCCACTGTTTCATTAAAATTCTGCTCAATATTCGGCTCACGTATTAAATATTCTCTGGTTTGATTGTTTTCAGTATTTAGCCTTTGCCTGTCTGTAGGTAAGTAAGAGGATTTAGGACTGTGTACATTCTCTCTAAGAGAGTTTACATCATCTATCAGGCTTTGCTTATAGGGAGTAAATGATGAGAAATCTTCATGGAGATTCTGTCCATTAGCCTGTTGATGGCTAGTGTAATTTTCAGGTTTCAAGTCAGTGAACCCATAGTGATGAGCCATCTCTCCTTGCATCTGAGCTGTGTATTCTGAATTCTGGCCTGTATGTGCTGCAGGCTGATAATTTAGTGTTGTAAGTGAGGATCCAGTGGCATGATAACGGTCGATGTACTGATGTGACATGTTTATCCCACTGGATTCCTCTATCTGAGGAAACTGAATGTTTGAATCTGGAAAATCAGGGATGTCAATCACAGTGTCTCCAGGCTCCTGGATAGAGGGCTGTTTGTTCTCCATAGTGTCTAAACCTTTAAACTTTGTAGGACTGTAGGTGCTCTTTACTCTTTTTCTGTTGTCTTTGAGGTTGAAGAGTAGACTTGTGGCTCTGGACTTGTAGCTGGACATCCTAACATCATGCAGGGCTCCCCTGCTTTCAGCTCGCACTGGAGGGTGTTCCACAGGTTGTGGGGAACCTCCATACTGTGGGACCTCAGATATCTCTGCTTCCTGATGTGCATGGACTACTGGGGTGAGCAGTTGGCTGATGTTGAATGGAGTTGTGCTTGATTTACTAGTGACAACATCTTGTGCCAGTGCTGCTACTGCAGTGCTGCCAAAGGGAATTACAGTATCATTGCTACAAATCACTCCTTGATGATTTGCTGTCATCCCTGTTGTCATATTTTGCTCTGTCAACATTTTAATTTTTTGTCTGAGGGCTTCGACAGAGCTGATGGTTTCTTGAACATGCTGAGACATCTCGGTTCTAGGTGATGCAGTTGATGGGCATTGGGATGACAGCCTGTTAGTTCCCAGGCTCTGTGTCCGCTTCCTATGTGGGTAATAACTTGCCAACTCTGACTCACAGCGTTTCTCCACAGCGGAAGTTTTCTGCAGCATTGTGGATGTTGATGTGGAGCGTGGAAGAGTGGGATGAAGTACGGACATCAAATTATTCCTCGGATTTCTAAAAGTTCTCTCGTCAAAACTATAAGGACCCTGTGGTTGGGTCTCAAGTGAAAGCTCCTTGTACATTGGTGTCTCATACCATTTGGGGAATTCTGAACAGTGCATAAGCCCGGAGACTTCTCCTTGCTCAAAGGGAAACCTGTTAGGGTCCCTCCAAGCTTTGAATGGACTAAACTCACTGTGAATAAAGAAGTTTGAGTGGCAGTTGACCTGCGCAGACAAGCTGTGTTTACTGTCGAAAGATCTCATAAAAGAGGAAGACGAATTCATGTGAGTGACTGCTGCTACTTCAGAGGAGTAGAAGCTGGTGTCTTGGGCAGAGAATGGCCCAGCTGAAGGGAAATGACCGTTGTTAAAACTTTCCTTGTATGAGAATTCTGAAAGTTCCCTTTGGATACTCATCAAAGCTGATTTGTCCCAGCTTGTCTCGTCATTCCACTCTCTGGGTTTACTATCCATTCCTGTGCTATCCCTGTGTCCCTCAGAGTTAAACGCTCTGATCAGGGAGGAAACTCTGGAGCGACTTCTGCGTTGCTGCAGACTCAAGTCTGTGGCTCCATTGCTGAGGAAGGACAGGTGTTCTGCCCTCAGAGATTTCTCTTGTTGAGAGGTTTCCACAAACGCATGCTGGAATTTGGCAGAAACTCTCCCCTGAGTCTTTTGCCCATAAACCTCCCACTGAGGGTCTCTGTGGATCTCAGTTCCATACATTCCTCCAGGGTTCCAGTCCTGTCCATACTGCTGCATCCTCAGGCTGAAGCTCTCATGTGCAGCTCTTTTAAGTTCCTCTCCATCTCTGCCCAGGCTGCTCTGAGTGAAGGCCAACTGTCTGTCTCTCTGTGTGCAGGGTGATGAACACAGGTCTGAATCATTATAAACAGCCTCATCTCCAATGCAGAGACTTCTGAATGCTCGATCTGTCAGATTGCTGACTTCCCGGTCAGTCTCATCTAAAAAGGACCCGCCACTTGAGGTGTCACTGTAACCTCCGTCGCTGGGCTTCTGATGCATGCCACTCTTTCGGCCTGAGCGGCGCTTCTCAACTGAGGTCATGATGTGGGTTTGCTAAGAAATAGCTCTGTCCTCAGTTGTTCACTCATTCATGCATACAAGGACCTCAAAATTCTACACGCCAACTGCTGCTGGAGCTGCAAGAGCCCCCAGTCCTGATTTTGTAAAGCCAGTAGCTCCTAAGGCATTGTGCCTTTCCATTGGCCCTTTGTCCAAAATGCCCTGGAGCTTGCTGTTCTCCTACAAGAGAAAATAAAGGAATAAGCCAGGACCTGTCCCCAGAGTCACATAACCATTTACTTTAAAAGAAGTAATTTTATAATAGTAATTTTGAATGATGCCTGAGCCTTATATCATATCTTCTTTTGAATCTAAAATGTATTTTCTGATGCGACACACTGTGCTGATACACACTGCCTTGGATAAAAAGCTTTTTATGCTTCCCAATACGCAGCGATGTACTGTATGTGCTTCTGAAAACAGCCTTGTAAATCCTTCCATTCAATCACAATGACCTTCACAGAGATGTTGTGAATAAAACTATACTGTTGCTAGGCACAGTAAAGACAGCCTCACGTGAGCTATTTTGGGTAATTGGAGCTCATCTGTAAACTAGATGACTAGTGTTGTGCACACACACACACATTTCTTGTCTGTCTTGTCTCTGGATTAAGATATATATTGTATAATGTCCTGTTATTAATTATTCATGTTAATAAAAGGTTTAATAAGTAAGCAGCTTAGATTCCCATCAAACTATTTTGGATTTACTGAAAGAGTCTTTAGGGTCATGGCACACTGCAAACTAATCTTGTAGTACAACCAAAAAAAGTTTACTACAGTACAGAGAAAAGAGGTGGAAAGCCATTTATATATCTTCACATAGAAGTGCTATAAAAGAAGATTTCAGAGGTAAAATTAGAAAGGTGACTGCTAGTTTAAGTATAAGTCGGCTTGTTATTGTGGTGCTTTTTGTGCAAATCTTTTTTCACGAATAAAATCAGAATTTTCTGATCTTTAAATCTGAAACAACCTAACCTATGGGTGAGTGCTGGGACATATTTGTGTGCATTGACATCAGCAGTAAGCCACCTGTTAGGCAAGCGACCTCCAAAACTTTTAAAATGCAAAAATCATATACGCCAAAACATATTTCAAATTAAGTTTAATGGTTATAAATACAGCTCAGCAACTAGGTTAAAAGACATATTTTTTTTCAACCTGGAAGAAAAAGGTCTTTTTTACAGACATCTTTTGTTATACTGTGCTTTTGAAATAAAAATGTTTGCACATTTAAGTCATGAGTATGTTCTGGTTAAATTTACTGCAGCTGGCAGGCAGCCGCCAGCTTGCCCAGAATACTCAGATGTTCATTAATATCTTCTGAGCTGGAGTCCATCCACGTCATACGCATCTAAGGAAAAGTTACACACCACAGTGCTGTACTGCCTGGCTTAGTCAGTATTAAATGAGCTGGTGCAGAAATGAAAGGAAGTTTGTTATGCAAAACTTTTCTTTTGGGAACAGCAGAAATCTATAGGCCTTTAGGCAACAGTACATCATTATTGTAACAATTACTTCAAGCATCACTTTTTCAGTCCGTGGTAAGCATTCAAGGCTCATAAAACCCTCACTTTTAATTTACATGTCACTTTATCACAAAACAACACATTCTGTTCAGTGGAGAAATAAGAATCGACACAAAAGTGAAGAAACTATTGAACACTATGCACAGCGGTTACTGTCCTGTCAGACTGCCAGAGTGATTTCTATTCATTATTGCATATGACAGGTTTATTTTTGTCCAGTGATGGGCCTCCAACTTTAAAACCCGACACCAAAGAGGCCTTGTTTTTAGAGGGACTCTGATCTAAGTGAAGACTGGACAGCAGCAAATCTGTCACTTCTGAGAGTAGAACTGAAGATGACTAAATGTTTATAAATATTAGCATCTGTCAGTAAAATAAAATAGAAGATTTATTTTCTTATTAACTAAACCAGGGAATTATGTCTTATCTTTTTTGTCTTGTTTATTTATATGCATGAAATACCCAATCTTAAAATTAGATCTATTTGAAAATGCATGCATATTTAAAAGGCGAAGTACCCACATGTTCCTCTATCAACACAAACAAGAAAGTAGAGTGAGATCATCTCTTACCTTTCAGCTTTATATTTCATAGTTTGGGCCTCACTGTAAACTCTTCAATTAGCTCTGCCTCAGCAAAAAGGGCCTTGCTGATTTAATTCTACAAGACCCTTTCTATTGCCTCTGGCTCTTTGTATTTACAACAATCCAAATGAAAAAAAAAAAAGTCTGTATAGTCCACAGTCATGTCTTTAAGCATCTGACCTAAGGCAGGCAGCAGGACTTGGGGCTGTAGACCAGAAAAAATTTGAGGAACCGGTCCAGAGAGACAGACCACCAGGGGGGACAGAATGAGCACTTCAGCTACCATGCGGCTCTGTGAGATCCTTTGGTGTCGAGTGTCAAATGGATGAAACAAACAGCCTCTCAACTATTTATAAATCTGGACAGCTAACTGCTGGCAAATCGTAGCTAGAGCTAAGTCTTAGCAAACTACGAAAATGTTAAAAATTGATGAGGAGGTTGTGAGACTAAACCTGGACAAAATGTTTAATATTGAGGGTGTTGAATATGTGTGTTGTTGGGGGTGTAGGGGGCACTGCTGTATCTGTGCCACTCTCTGAGACACAAATAACTCTATTGCCTCACAGTGGAGTGTCACCCTCTTTGTTGAACAAAACTGCTAAGCACCATACAAAAAAAAACAAAAAACAGGTTACTCTTGATCAATAAACCTCCTGCTATCTTCACCATAAGAAGCTAATAACTATAAGATGACAAATATTTTAGCCGATATTTTACATTTTATAATTAGTTAGTAATTAGTCTTCTTAAAGAAACTTTTGATTGATCTGTCAGGTTAATTTGAACATGAATTTTACACTCACTTATTACAGAACTTTAACTATGACAGTCTAATCTCCCTGACTACAGCCTCACTTACCCCCAGCAGAAAAGGTCATAAGGCACAGGAAGGGGAGGACTTTCATATTCACCCCTCTCCTTCCCACTCCCACACCGGCCCTTCCACACAGCCCACCGCTATAATAGGACATTGCTGTAGCAGATAGTTTCCTGCAATTCTTGGCGGGTGCGGGGCCAGTCTGGCAGAATGATGGACACACACACATGGGCCTTAATGGAGACACACTCCTCCACATATGCCTACACCACCGCACACATACAGCTCACTAAACTCCACAAAGGGCTGAGGTAATCCCTTTTTTACTAATCTCTTTTCTCCCTTCTAGGCAACCGCCTCCTCCACCACATGCCCTTCTTATGCTCCATTTTTCTCTCTATACATAGCTGTTACTGAGTGACATCAGCTTCACAGATCTCCACTTTCTTTTGTTACTTTTGGGCCCTCAATGCTCAGCACTTGTTAAAAATGGTTTTGATTAATAAAATTTAATTTGCAAAAACTTCCCTCAGCAAAAATTACTCAGTGTGTGTTTATCCACGGTGCTTAATTTTCCCACCGAGGTTTGAAATGAAGCTTGCTTTGTGGAGTCGGTACATGTTTCCTGCTCACTTACTCCCTCTAGTGGACAAACCTAGAATGCGTGTCTCAATTGGTCTGTACTGAGACGTTTTGACTTATTTGATGCATGTCTCTTAAGTATTGGCACAGTGCAAGCCTCTCTTGCGGGCTAGTCGTTTATTTATTTATTTTTTCAACTACAGAGGACTGTAAGCACCGACCACAAGCACTGAGGATGTTCTCCCCTTTGCTGAGTAAGGAGGAGCAGCGCTGTGGTTATGTGGGAGTCAGGAGACAAGCACATTACTCGCTGCATTAAGATATGCTTTGTTTGTATTATCTCCATTCAGAGATGAGACTAATTGATTATAATTGATTGGGTTATTGATGAGCTGTGTTGCAGGAATTAAAAGCAGAGATGATGCTGTAATGGGGTATTTTGGTCGTTGGGTGTACTGGGCCAAAATGCACTTTGGAAGCTGGGTCCTCGATTAGTAACATTTAGGTGTTGCACCAAATGTCAAGCAGAAGAATTATGTGTGTGTGCCAGTCTTTCTTGAGCAAACTCTCTTTCTGTGTGCCTTATATTGTCTGTCTGTGGATGTGTGCATGTGCACAGCATCTCCCTGTTTCAGGACATATTTCCCCACATGCCTACAAAATATTTCATTATTGCAACAAAAGAAGTCCATTAACTGCAATGTAAGAACAGAGTTCAACTGCTGTCCCCCGTATTCACCATGTTTGTCTGCTTTTCTGGCTGCTCTCCAGCTAATTTGATATAACAATGCTCCACAAAACCGCCTCAGGACTTTTTTTAGGTGACAGAAAATTATCAATGATGCCACATGCACAGCTGAATGTCAACACCAACTTGACTTGTTTATGAAATATTAAAGCAGTGAATTATGGGCACCATGCAGAACTTAATGATGATCGTAGTCATTATAACTTCAGCATTCTTTGTTTTGGCTAATGATTAAATTCTACAACTACTGTATTCAATTTTGAAAAGATTTATTGTGTTTTTCTCGTCTTTTGTATCAGTTGGCTGGATTCTGTTGTCCACATTGGTACATTTTTGGAAAAGGAGCTGATTTGTATGAGGATATTGTGTTATCATTAGCTGCCATGTCACAAGGCTTACCAGCTTTGCTCTGGAGCTCTCTCATGCACTTAAACTAAAAATCATTATATTAGGACATGATGTTTTCCCTAATATTATTTGGGGCATGAATTAACATAGCAGTACACCTGCTATATAACAGGCCATCAATATAAAAATAAAATGGCCCGTGATCATTTTTAAAAGTTTGTTTTTGACCATATTTTGACATTTCTGGTTAAAAAACACCAGTTTCTTTGAATTGATTGTGTTAGTGTGTTTTGTGGGGAAATTGACTGTACCAATAAAATAGAAATCTTGTATTAACATCACAAGAGGGTGACTCTCAGTCTGTGAAAAGTGTCACTTTATTGGAATATTTGTACAGCATGCACACATAAGGGTGTGAAAAAGAGAATGTGAGAGCTCAGTACTCACAACCTGGCGCGACATCTGACATTATCTCCTGCTTTTATGTCACCAGGGTGTCGCCTCATCAATTATTGAACCAGTACTTCATGGTAATACATAATTTCCCATCAATTATTCATGATAATGTGTGTGCAGTTTACTTAATTGTGTTATTGACTATCAAAAGTAATTTCCTGAAAATCCTCAAGGACGCAAATTGAATCAGCCCAACTACTGGTTGTGTTTGTGCGGTTAAGTATTCTCAGTCTGATCAGCTGATCCTTTATTCGAGTGCCACTGCAGTGAAGAGAGATATTTAGCAATAATGAATCAACAAATGTACAAATGCCTGTGATGAACTACTGTCTCAAAAGCTGGGAGGTGAAATTTAAAAAACTTAAATTCAACGGTAATAAATAGCATATATCATGTTTAATGGGGTTTATTAAAAATGCTCAGAGAGGGAGAGAGAGGCCAAGTGTTCCTAAAAGTAAATAAATAATATGCTCTCATCTCCCAGCTTTAAGGGAAGCTGATAAATAATGTATCAGAACAGATGGCTGGAGCGAGAGGCAACAGGAGAGGAACATGAGCGACTACATCTTTAATTGTTTTAAAGAACATGTCACAACAGGACTGGTGTGTTCCCTGTCTGCTGGAGCTACAGATGTGCTAACAGAGTGGAAAGGACAACTGCCGCTCTGTCACTGAGTCTGCATCAGCCCGCCTGGGGTTCACACACGAACATATTGTATTCTGGCACATATACACATTTACACTGAAAATGGCTGATTAATATTAAAGTGCACTTTCACTTTAAAATCAAATTGTTTCAGCTCATTGCTGACCTGATGGCATAAACATTATATTGCCAAAATCCAAAATCCTCACAGTCCTGTCATCAGTTTCACATTTACACTTTACATGCATTAACATTCAAGATTTATGCATCTGTCCTTTTTATGAAAATGAGAGGAGTTGAATCAGGATTAGTTAAATTCACATTATTAAATATGTCTTTGATGCACACATGTTGTGTCTATCTTAGTCCATCAAATAGAGTCCAAGAGTGCACGAAGACAGATATTGACGCAAAACCATATTGTGCTTTCATGGGGATGAGAAGGCCCCAAATATTCAGCATTGCTCACAAACGATAATAATTAATTGGCAAATAAATATTTTAATGTTTGCATCCACACACTGTGAGATATGATATCTTTCCCAGGCTGTTTCTGGAGTCAGTCACTTGTGCTTAGTTGCTCATAGGGCCACAGTAGAGTAGTTATAACAGGCACGATCACACAGATTTAGAGTATCAGTACATCCACGTTTACGTCCAGCGCCTCACTTTTTCTCAAGTGCTTCCTTGGAGCAGTGAGGGTGTTTGTCAGGACTACTGCCCAGGACTGAGACCTTGGTGACCGGGCTGGGACTGGAGCTCTCTCCCCCTCTTCCCACAGTGCCGGGCACCTCGACGGCAGGGCCCACTGCGGGTCTTGCGACCCCGGCTGTGCTCACACCCACTCCAGACAGGACTCCCACGCCAGCACCGGGCCCAGTCGTTGCACTGAGCAGGTTGGCAGACTGCAGCACAGCCTCCGAGTGCTCGCGGGCCTTCATGCGCAGGGCAGCCACACTGGCTGTGCGGTTGCCCTGACAACCATAGGACGGCAGGAAGGACAGACCCATGGGGTCAGAAACACAGCAGGAGCAAAGACCATTACCTGAAAAATAAAAAGGTGTGACTCGTGGTGAGACTACTAAAAAACCTGAATTCACCATCTCATCACCACCAGCATTCGCAAGACAATGAAAATTATCTTTACCTTTCAGCGTGGCGACCTGTGAGAGGGCCTGGGCGTAGGTGGCAGAGTTGAGGAGTGTGCCTGGTATACAAGATGGGAAGAATGGACCACCAGGACCCACTGTCCGGTTGATACTGGATAGAACAGATATAATTTATCTAGTTATGTAGTAATAACAAATTATTATATTATTACATTGATATTTCTAAAAATACCCATAACTATTTTCTAACTTTTTATCACCAGCAAATTATTTTTATTCCTCCTTAGCTTTTTTATTTTGAGGGTTTTGAATGTTCCACCAGATCCACCAGTCCGTAAAACTGGACCATCAGCCTTTCTGTCACAGATTTCTCCTACTAACAGGATAGTGTTTAACAACAGCAACAGCTGCAACAATCATCTGTCGGCCTTCTCTCACCTCTGCTGCATCTCTAGCGGTTCTTTCTGTTTTCTGCTCTGGTCCACTGGTGATTGAGAGTTGATGCTGCGAGATGGAGGAGTGCCCTCACTCATCTGCTCTTTCCCCCCTTCAGTGTCTGTGCTCCCTCGCTCCGTCTTCCTCCACTTTGCCCTCCGATTCTGGAACCAAACCTGCATTTTAAAAAAGGAAGGCAAGACAAAAACAAAACAATTAGATAAAATGACTAATTAAAACTGGAACATGGCTGCATTTTACGACACATTCTTAATTTGGGAACTGAACACAACATTATATCCATGCCAACATTTTTCTTTTTTCTTTTGCTTTTAAAAAATAAGACAAAAACAAATGCAAGCTCAAAACACCTATTTACTTTCTGCGCTTTTGTCCGTCATAACCAGCTTAGCAAAGTTCAAACAAACAGTCAGGACTTGTCTTGTACATCAGGAGGCATTTGAGGTGACACACCAAAGCTCTAATTTCCCAGATACCCCGACTTATCCCCAAAACTTCACAACCCTCACAGCTGAGAACATTTAGCCAAGTTGTGGTATCTTAATCGAATGAAGGTCACTGCCTATAACAACATTTAATTGAGCAATTTTTCATTATCATATTTTAATGACTTCCCACTGACAGTTGTGCTGCCCGAGAGAGAGGCAGCTATGATGAAGTCGTTTATTTCCCTATTTAGTGATTGTTTGACAACATCAGATTCGATTAGGACTTGGTTCTAGCAGGCATTAATCATGATGTGTGAATGGAGGTTAGAGTCTGTGTGCATGTGCTCTGCATCCTTACTATTGTATGGGAGGTATAAATGATGTCACCAGCCAAACTAAACACATCATCCATTCGGCATAAAGAAAAGACAACATTTTGGTGGCAGGACAACAATACAACCAATAGACTTATCTCACCCCTGCACCTTCCAGCTAGAAGTCGCGCCCCCCCACACACACCCGTCTCTGAATGGGCTATAATTGCTCCATTAATCTCAATTTGCTGCGTGCTCTTAATGCGGGGGAGGCCCATTGACACTTTACAAAAAGGGGGGCAACAACACTACAACAGAAAGGAAATTTATTTTCTAATAATAATGTAAGTTTAATATCCCTGCATACTGCGGTGGATTCATGTTCAGATTTAATAATAGGAATGTGGTAATCGGATTAGGAGGGGAATAATTTGTTTACAATCCCTAATTTACAGCGCTGGATTCCATTATCAACCACGCCATTGGGTTTAAGCGATAGTAAGATGACCCTGGGGAACAAAAGGCAAACTATTATATTTCCCACAATTAGATCTGCGCACACAACAAAACCCAAAAGCAAATCTGGAATGCAGGAAATTACATACAGGACACATAACTTAATTACATCTGGCCAAGTTTATAACCGCGCATATGTGCAGGGCAAGAGCAGAATATAAATTGCTAAATTTAAGGTGCGTGTGTGTCTTTTTCTGTGTGCGTGTGTGTTTTGAGAGTGTGTGTGTCCCAGAATAAGGGAGAGAGAGAGGGTTTCTGTGTGTGTGTGTGTGTGTGTGTTAGAGGTTGCTGGCTTTGCCCTCTTTTAAGGCACATATCGTTTTCTGTTTGCGCTACGGGAATGGGGTCTGAATGAATGATGTATTCCTACCTTTGAGACGCGGACAAATTAGTGAGGAACATTATCGCTGGTTAATTATGAATGACCGATTAATCAAGCTAATCTAATATTCACCATTATGTTGATGTTATTAAAGCACATCGCAGGAATGACGGAGTGCCTTAATTTACCCTTTCTCGCATGGTCAAACGCGCCCAGGACGCACTGCGTTGCTGCAGCCTACCTGCACCCTGGCCTCGGTCAGGTTGATCTTCATGGCCAGCTCCTCTCGGGTGAACACGTCCGGGTAGTGAGTCTGGGCAAAGACAGCCTCCAAAGCCTCCAGCTGCATGGACACAAAGCAACAATTATACTTTAGAAACGTTTAGTTTGTACTCATCAGTTTAGTTTAACCTTTCTTTTCTTTCCTTTTCTTTCCTTTTCTTTCCTTTTCTTTCATTTTCTTTTCTTTTCTTTTCTTTTCTTTTCTTTTCTTTTCTTCCTCAATATCATCCTCATCGATACATACTGTTTAAGATTAGAAAAAAGGGCTTAGGGATAAGATACAGAAAAAGAGGAGAAATCTAAAAAGGGCTTCAAAATTGGCCTAACGTCAAATTGGCTCCTTGCAGACAGTGGAGAATTTACAGCTGTATTCACGCCAAATCTATTCGAAAGGTCAAATAGCTGATGATTTGTAAAGGTTTTCTAATCTTGCATTTTTATTTTCAATTATCTGAATGTTTTCATCGCATCAAACCTTCCAGGCCTTCATTTTTGGTTATGATATCTGGAAAGCAAAGCACTGTTCAAGTCCATGAAAAAACTTTGCAAAGTTCTTTTCCTGCATTTAATACAGTCACACATGTTTGTTGCACCTAAGTAAAGTTTTAGGTATTTCTCATTCTCCATATTTTAATTACCTGTTGCAGTGTAAATGTTGTTCTGTTCCTCCGCTGTTTTCTGCGTAGAAATCCATCATCAAAATCAGCCGGGGCGTGGTTGCCAAAACCGCTGGAATTCACTAAGATAAAAGTTTAATAAAGAAAATATAGTCACCTAATGTTATAATAAAAAGAGGTTTTCAATTTGATAATAGTGTGCAAAATTAATTCTGTAAACTTGAAATTCATCTCTAAGAAATAAAAGAATATAAAAAATGTTACCAAAGTAGATTAGGGAATTTATTCTCTGGCACATTTTGTATTTCCATTAGCTGCATGAAACATTGATCTTCAAACATTGAGAGGAACCATGACGGACTAAGAGCCATGACACCCAACATCTGTGCCCGGGACAAAACGCCCCCTCTGCCCCGGGGCCAAACCACCAGGCGCTTTTCACCGACAACAGCCAGCAGATTGAGAAAGCCAAGAGAAAATCATACTTAACCCTTTGTGTCCACATTTTGAATTTGTAGGAAATAAAAGATTATATAACTAATTACGGCACTGCGCTAAGCATTCTCATCTAAGTTTATATTTTTGGAAAATACAAGATTCCACAGTGTTAATTTAACTGCAGATTAAAATACAGTGTGTAAAGCTTTTAATTAATCACTGTATAAAAACAAGGTTGCCTTTACTGGGTCGTGTCATTTCAAATACAAATTAAACGTATGAATTAAAATAGAAATAAGAAAACATCTGCTTAGGCCTTTTGTCGGTGCCCCAGCAACACACACACACGGCTTGCGCGCAAGTACGCAGCCTAAATATCACAAAACTTTACAGACTGCGGCTGTAAGAGGGACATTAGAAATAAGTCGCTTCTATGTGAAATCAACTAAATAAGAGGCTGTAAAAATGCTGGAAAAAAACAACTCACATGTGTTGGAGCGGCAACACTCTCCGTCCAACTGAGGCGGACAGTGAAAGTAGAACATCCTGGCGCGTTTGTAAGCTGCAAAACCGAACCTGGAACAGAGACAAAAAGTTTCAGCGCAGATCTTAAGACCGGCTACACTGCGATGCAAACGAATGGTGGAAAACTCTATACATGAAATCGTCCGAAGAAGAGGAGACGCCGAATGGAACTTAGGAGGTTTAAAAGCTGATGTGAGACATCATCCTACCTGCAGTGAGGATGCTGATGTGAGTGAGTTTCCGCTCTGGAGAGAAGTGGCTGCTGCACTTCCACTGACTCTCTGACTCTGTCTGGGAGTGTCCAGATCTCCCTCTCTCTCTCTCTTTCTATCTCCTTCTCTCCCTCTCGCTCTCTCGCACACACACACACACACACACACACACGCGAACACACACATCTCTGTCTCTCTGTCTGTCTTTCTCTGGGAGTGTCCAGATGTCTCCATAACTGTATAACTGTCTACAGAGTGTTAAGGCTTTCAGCAAGTGTCGCAGAATCTCACGCCTAATTGGTCCTAATCGGATTATCATGGCTTTGTCTGTTTCACCCCCAACCTCTGGTATGCGTGTGTGTTTGTGTGTGTGTGTCAGAAAGATAGAAGGAGAGTGGGGGTGAGAGGCGATGTACCCAGGGTAGCAAACGGCAGCTCTGCTCTTGTGCCAAAAAATTCATCACAAGTGATTGTTATTCTAGAGTCAAGCATATTCCCTAACCACAAACATGCACACATACCCGCTGCACTTTTTATTTGGTTCTTTCATATATTAAAAAAAGGAGGATGACTGCTTTTGGGTTTTAGATTGACTGTCGGGTGGGTTAATTGCTCGTCAGGGTGTGTTAAGGGGTCCACTTTACAAGGGGTTGCGCATGTAGAACACTCACAAGGCCAAATTTTTGATTTTGTTCACAGCAAGGGGTCCTGCGATTTATTTCGCTTCCTCGGATAAATGATCTGCTGCGGGACCCTTTCAATTAGTTTTAAAGCGCATCTGGGACGGCAGAGCGCAGACGCCATGCGTCTCTGAGGTGGAGGCAAAATGAGGCTGCGAGAAGCAGCTGAAATTTAGAAGAGGAGTGCGGGATTGGACTAAACCACATAAAGTGCAGAAAATCCCTTCTAATGGCGCGTAATTGGTTCTGTAATATCATTACAGGCGGATAATGGCCAGTTACAGGGCCCCGCGCTATTAAGGGTTTCCCTGGCGTGCAGCGTTTATGTTATTAAAGGGGGAATATAATGATATTTTAGTTATTAAATGCGCGTAATTAATTTATGCACCACTGAAAATAAAGTTGTTATTATGACCTCGGTGAGGTGCGTGGAGAAAATTGAAATCAAATAACGTCTGATAACTTTATCCCAATATTTGGTCTAGACAACTCTGACAAGAGTGCAGGCCTGAGGTGTGTGTGTGTGTGTGTGTGTGTGTGTGTGTGTGTGTGTGTGTGTGTGTGTGTGTGTGTGTGTGTGTGTGTGTGTGTGTGTGTGTATCTGCTTCCTGTCAGCGCCTTTCTCCCCATCCTCTGATGATTGCCTAAATATGACTAAGGTCTAATAAAAACATTATAGAATATTCCTGCTATCGATTATGTAGAGGGCCTAACCTTTTTAAGTTGAATGCTGCAGGTCTTTTATAAACATATATTCTAAATAAGTAAAACGAAGAGAGCTGCAAAGCTGTATTTTGTCTTAGATTTCGTTGATTTCTGGAATTCCCTGGGGTCTTGTTACATACCTGGATATTTCTGACAGGATAAGTATACTGTAATATGACAGGGCTGTGCTGTCCTCAGAATATGATTTTCTCTACTTATATATCAATCCCAACTCTATAGTTTTATTCTTTTTTCTCCTCCTATTTTTCCTACCATTGTGACATGTAATGCTTACAATGATTTGAATTAAAGAAGTAAAGGAAACTGTTAACACAAATCTGTCAACTGACATTTTCACAATTTTACTTATCACCTCTACTTTGGTAAATATTAAAATGTAGTACAAAGTCTTTCCAAAACTGAACTTAAATTTAGGAAGTGCTTATCATTTACTACAAAGTACAATTATCGTTTTTATATTGCAACACTGAAGTTTAATGCATACAATTTATGCAAAACATTCCAGGTTTTTTGTTTTTAGAAAACAAGGCAACAACTCTGCTTTCTGACAATTTTCACAAATAATTGGAGGTAGATCATTTTAATATTCCTTTAAAAATGCCCTATGCCACCATACATCCCACCCACATTACATTATTTAATAACCAGCCCCAATGGGTGACAGGTCATATTTACACAACACCCTACTCCTCACTAATAGCAAAACCAAGGTATTTGAGGTACAAATATTTAAAGTGAACAATATGTAACTGAGAAAGTCATTATTCAAGGTATTACAGTTTCAACTTTGAGGCAGAAACAAAACAAGTGAATTCAAGTTTGCCCAGGTAGGAACAATGACAAACAGAAACAAAAGAAATTGCAATATTTCCATGAATAAAAGCACAAAACCAACCTGATTTTGCATATGAAATAAATATGGCTCTGCCACAGATACTCACATTAGTTTATCCATAAACGGAACAATTAGTTGTGGTGAACAAATACTTATATGCAAATTGTCCTTCACAGAATTGCGAAAACATCAGCATGAATCAAGTGATATCAATGTATTTTTGTGACACATCCGAATTTGACACCTTGACATAAAAGTCTTTTAGGCTTTAACTCACGGGCTGATATTTGACAAATACTCAAATATGCATCCCACTTCAGTTTTTCCACTTTTATGTATGTTTTACTTAACGGAACTGCTCCTTTAGTCTCCAGATCCCCTCCTGACCAGATGTCCTATGAAAGTCACAGATGCTCCTGAGTAACTCTCTGAATACAGGAGCCTGTTCCTGGGTCAGTCTTGGTTTGAAGTACTCCAGCACTTCCTGGGTGGTGGCCTGTCCATCCACATTTGCCTGGAAGGCAACAAAGTTGCGCAAATCCACTAAAAGCTCATCGTGATCAGTGGGTGGTGCTCGGCTAGAGCTTGTTCCTGCAGCTCCAAAGCTATCCTCCTCTTCCTCAGCTTCTTCTCTTTGGCTCGAGGGCAGACTGAGGTGATTACGGGCTTTCATCTTGGCTAGCAGGGAGGACGAGGAGAGTGGGGTGGAGTTCAAGTCACTTTCTGCTCCCTCCCCACTGAAATGAGCTTCTGCGCCAGGCTTCTTTGATACAGATTTCTTTACTACAGCAGCATCCTAAAGAGATGATAATTTACAGAATATGGGATCAAAAATGCAAAAAATCTTCTATTAACTTAGCATAAGTTTTCCCCCTAATCACACTACTTTTACCTTGCATTTGCTTGGAGTAGAGATGGACTGAACAGGAGGGGAAACCAAGAGTGAATTCTTCTTTTGTCCAAACCGTTTCCTTAGATAGCAAACAAGGGAAACAGATGTTTTAATTAACATTACCGAAGCTGTAATCAATCCCAGTTTGTCAGAGTGAGACTACGTACCTTGCAGGAGGAGGAGGGGGTGTATTGAAGGGTAGCCTGCACTGCTGGCGAGAAACCTTAAGGGCTTTAAGAGCATCTTTGGCCACTCGGTTGGCTTCTGCCTCCACAAGAACATAGTCAGGATTGGAGGACTCCATAATAGTGTCATGCTGCATAACACTGTGGATACCTGAATAAAACCACAGACGATGGGTAACAAGAAAACAAAACAATAAAAAATTAATCAAAGAAGTTTGTTTTGCAAGACTAAAAAAACAATGTCTGTTTTGTCAGATGGCGAGTGCACAAAAAGCGTACCCGATTTCTTGAACAGCTTTGCCAAGACATAATCGTCTGATTTCTTCTGGTCGTGTGTTTCGCTGTCTTCACTGTCTTTCTTGTAGGTCTTTTTCTTCACCAAGTGAGAGATGCGGTGGCCTTCAAACCGAGCATCTTGGGAGTGTTTGCGTTTCTTGTGTTTGCGTTTATCTGAGTCACAGTGCTTTCTCTTTTCTCTGTGTTTCTGTTGGCTGGTAAGGACAGAGTCTTTGTCTTCACGTGAACTGGGTGAGTCAGAGTTTTTCACCGCTGGCTTGGCTGCGTTGCAATCTTGCTTTTCTCGTCCTGCATGGTGTGTATTTGCTGAAATATTTGGCTCAACATCCACTCCATTTTGGTTGGTGTGTTTACTACACATGGGGACGTTTGGATTACCATGAAAGTTTTTACTCCACAGCGAGGTAATGCCATCTCTAAGTGCAGGAGCATTTGTGGAAGAGTGTCTGCTGTGTGCACCAGATTCATTCTGGTTTTCTAAGGAGTGTGTAAGTGCATGGCTGCCATGGTTTACTGTGTGTGATGGCCTTGGCCTCTCTGGTTTCTTGGGTGCCTTAACATCAGAACCTGTACCTATATGCGGATCAAAAACAAAAATTGCTAAATTCTTCGAAATCAAATCTATCAAATATCAAATCTAACAAACTATTGACCAACCAGACAATCCACGTTTCTATAGTAGTAATAAAATGGACAAACAGAAAAAAGTGCATACCTGCAAATATAGCGCTGGTCTCTGTTCCCTGAGATCCATCAGGGTCAGACAGTGTAAAGAGTTCATAAATGTCATTTGACTTGAAGAACCGTCTTTGTTTAGGATCCTTAAGTACACGGTTGGTGAGAAACTGTTTGAAGATTTGCCTGAATTACAACAAATAAAATATAGAATTAGATTCCTGTGTGTAATTTGCTACTTTGTCTCAGCAGGCAACTGTGATCCTCTGTCATCACAGAGTAGTTTGGCTGATAGATGATAAAATTAGTTAAGCACACAACTGGAGGTATCAAAATAGAATCTCTGCTTCCAACTTGCCTTTTCAAAGCACTTTACAGACACAAGTGAAACAGAGCAATGGTTTAGAAGTCCTAGATTGGCCATTTAATAATGCAGGAAAGCGTTTCAATTACTGAGAACGGGGAGAGTGCAAGTAGTAATACAGCAGTGATGTGAGCAATTAGTCATGTCATTGCCAATATTCATGAATGTGTGAAGTCAATGGAAAGACAACAAAATGGAAGATGGGCTGAGAGAATGCACAAAAGCCACAACAGTAATCTTGTTTTTTTAAAGTTTGTGATTAAATTTCATATCCAAAAGTGTTTACATGTTAACATGTAAGCAAATGCTGCTGTCTGACCTGTGATAGATTTTTTCCTCAATGGTCCCTGCAGTCAGTAGTCTGTAGATCGTTACTTGCTGCTTCTGCCCAATCCTCCATGCTCGTTCCCGTGCCTATGAACATAATAGCTTGCAATAAATGTTTAGGTAAATTCACTGTATAAAAGAAAAAAAAAAAAAAAAAGGAATTAAACCAATTCTGTTCAGGTTTTTCAAATCTCAACCTCAAAAAGCAGCAAGTAACAAAGAGAAATTGGTTATGAAAGTCAAGAAAAGAAAAAAAAATATGACAAATTTATCTTAGAAATAACGCTCTTCTTCCTTTCAAGGCATTACAAACTAAAATAATAATAAAGCACTAAATGTTTTACTTGAATCTTTGTATTTATCTAACCTGTGTGTCAGTACTGGGGTTCCAGTCTGGGTCATAGATGATGACTCTGTTGGCTCCAGTCAGATTGACTCCCAGACCTCCAACTTTAGTTGTCAACAAGAAGATGAAAATGGAATTATCCTGTAAAATAGAAAGAGGATGGAAAAACTGTCAATGATTAATGAACATAACACAGTTTCATACTCCTTATGATAATCACTTGGCAGTGTAATCATATAAATACATTTATTTAGTAAATTGTTAACCTAAATTGTATTGTTAAACCAAAAATATGATAATATGCTGTCATCTCCAATTAATCTCTATTTGAGAGAATCAAATAACCTAATGTAAACTTGTCTTTTCGTTGGAAAGTATTTTGTTTTTTCAAATAGATCACTATTATAATTTTAAGACAAGAATGTATTCTTCTAATGCGGTGTGTGTGTGTGTGTATGTATATTTACTTATTTATTTTAAATACAATGGTGTATATTCAAAGAACAAATTTTTAGCAATTAGTGTTTCTGTGTGTGTTTTGTCTCAGTATGAGCAGTGTTTCAATGAAGCATTTCACCCCCCTGGACAGGATTTTCACGAGAAATACTCAGAGTCATAAGGGATGGTTAATTCTTACCTCATTGTAGTGAGCGATGAGTGGCTGTCGGGAAGCTATTGTGGTAGTGCCATCCATTTTCAAATAGGAATAGTTATTCTGCCTCACAAACACCTCAAAGATATCCAACATCTGGAAGGGAGGAAGATGATAAAGACAGGCGAAGGAAGGTGGTGAGAGGGAGAGAAGAAAAGAGGAGACCAAGGGTTGGATTATCTCTAAAAGGATTAGAGCAGATTAATATTACATGGACAGAGATACCGACAGGGAGGGTTTCAGGTTCCCTCTGAGGTATAATCTTATTGGTATTGACTGCAACAGCTGGGGCCTCTCTTTCTCACACATGCACGCAATTTACGTGGGTTGTAGGCAGCCAGCAGCAATTAAATACATTTACAAGTTCAGTACAAATTTAACATATAAACCTAAAGCAGGAAAGAAATCTGATTTATTGTCTATGCAAAAATCCATTGCCTGTATATTAACAAAAATTATTCTAAAATGTATTGAATACATACAACTGCTTAATAAAAGTGATTATTAGAGTGAATCCACCAGTGTGTTCCTAACCTGTCTAGACTGAGTGAAGAGTAGGACTCTGTGTCCTTGTTTAAACCAGAGACGCAGCAGTGACTCCACCACTATTAGCTTGCCTGAACGTTTCCAAAAGCCAAAGTGTTCCTCCTCATTTAGCTGGTCCTCTGGGATTCCCTTTAGCATCCGGGGGCCACCGGAGAAAAGGTCCGGGTGGTTACATATCTTACGTAGCGCTATCAAACCTGAGAATACCTAAACAGCATCAACAAAGAAAAGGTACAAAGGCTTCTTAAATTCTTCTGAACACGTGACAGGTGAGAAAAGTGATATAGAGTTTGGTATTGGGTATTGGCATTTCACTGCATTTTACTACACTGTGCTTTTAAACAAATAAACACATTTTCTTCAGTCTACAGGAATGAATTACATAATTTATTTACGGACAATAAAGGCCTTGTTTCTCAATGAAGCCCCAATAGTCACTGCATTAGTAATGGTGGTTAATGGACTGAGAGTGACCACTGAATGTGTCTATAGAAGCGTGTGTGTGTATGCGTACACACTATGTTGCTGTCACCCCTGACTCTCCAAACCAAGTCCATTTGGTCAGTGGTGATAAATGGTTGGGTCTCTCTCTCAAGGGTATGGCTAATGTGAAAATACCAAATGAACAAGCTTCTTAAAGAGGGAATCTTAAAACATTCTATAGTCAAGCTATTTGGGGTTTAACAAAATTTACATGGTAGGAAGAAATGTATTACACTAATGCCATTTCAAGATGTTGATCTTGAAGGGCACAAAAATGTGTTAAAATACATAAAAATTCTTATGAACAAAACAAACGAACTGAAATGTATGGGTTAGTGAGTTAAATAATAAATAAGGCAAGGAAAGTTTTACCCTCCATGTTCTTACAGTGCAGCATGGTTCTGCGCAAAGAGCCCAAATGGAAGAAGCATAAAAACAATTACAGGGTAACCACCTTTACTATGAAATATAAACAAATACCTGCATGTCCCCATTTAGTATCTGGTAGACCTCTTTGGAATCCAAGAAGCCCTGATACACCTGCCGCTGTTCCTCTGTTAGTCTGCAAAACAGAACCTGCACACACACAGTAGTGCAATAGTGGGTATTGAACAGTGAACATCCATTTTAAAACCCTTTGATAAAGTGCAATGTTTGAGAAGAAGAGAAATTAGGGGAGAGCAACGTATTTTTGGAGCCACTGTTATCCCGAGGGAATGACTTAATGAGCTGAAGTGAACTGAGGAGTCAACCAGTGTCAGCTGCAAGGACAGACCAGAGACCAGCCACCTTAATGAATACCTGCACCTTTTACTTTACTAGGACTTTATTAGCTGCCTTCACCTGACTAGGGCCATGTACATTCATCAAATACTCCTTAGACATGGCACATACAGTCACATCCAATCAGACAAACACCTCCCTAGTTAAGAGATCCAGGCGTGCAAACCTGATCAATACTTAGACAGAAGAGGGTCAATGTATGTATTTATGTATCTATCCATCTATGTCTGAGTATGAGACATACCTGTTCATTTTTATCAGGTAAGGAGAGGTTGGCCTTGACATCTGCCTTCATCCTCCTCAGCAGGTAAGGATTTATGGTGTCCCTTAGCACGCATGCACACTTAAACGCTGTCTGGACCTGGAAATCAACAATAGTTGAACCTTTTAGCACACACACACACACAAAAACTGCTTTCAGACAAAAGCATTATTCAGTTCTGTCAGACAATCACACCAACACTCACACTTGTCAGTGTGCGTGTTCCCTGAGAGATGATTGTCATTTAGCCCCTCTTCCCACTGCTCTCATCACCTCACTCATGTTGATGACCCTCTCAGCATCACAAGCAGTTAAACATTGATCAGAGTGCTGTTGAATCTCAGGGGACAGAGCCCTCTTCTTTCATCAGTAGTACAGACCAGCCCCATTTCAAACAGAGGTGAAGCTTTAAAAACACCAGGTCCCACTCCACACGAGGAGCCATACTGCAAATAGCCTGGTACACCTTACCCACAATCAGCACTGAAGGGCAGTTAGCCTTTTAAACATTAACTCACTGGAGATCCAGGGAGGGATCAAAGACACCCTTAGCAAAGCAGGGGGGGGGACAACAGCACGGTGGGATTTAGGGCTCAATGGAGCATTAAGAGTAAAAGAAGAAGAGGGAGGAAGCAGATGATCCACTGATCTCTACACAAGCTGGTGAGTGGATTCACATGGGGGTGCAAATGCATGCTTCAGTAATGGATGCCGCATCCATGTGCTCATCCAGCCCCACCCCACCCACACACACATTTTTACAGTGTAGTTGTACACACAAGAACACCAGCCATCCAAGAGCCAGCTTGCTGCTGTGAACATTTTGAGAAGAGGATAAGGCAGCAGAACTTAGCCCTCTCTGACCATTTAATAACATTAATAATTAGTAAGGGTTTTTATTATCGACAGCGGAAGAAGCATCAATAGCCGGCTTAAATAATTTAATCCATACAGTCAGTGGGTTATTAACGATTGGACACTAATGACAACGGGCTACAACTTAGCTCACTGGCTCTCCATGTTAGCCTCTCCCTTTTTTCTCTGACACACAAGGGATGCACTGAAGTTCCTTTGCATAGACCTACATTATCCTGCACTGCACTTAAGAGATCTGATGTTTCTCTACCTCTCTTTCCGACCTGCTTCCATCTAGCACTCCAAAATTAGAAGACTAGCCTTTATGGTCAGTCTTTACATGTTTTCTGCTTTTCTTCTGTTGTATAGGTCTCAAATGTGGTCATATTTCATACTGAACCCCTACTCTCTGTACTTTAAGAATGTGGAGAAGGATTGAGGATTCAAAATAACTCCAATTGTTCATCTATGACAGCCTGGTGGCTTAATAGGTAGGACAGCCCATGCAACAGGTGTGTGCTTGAGAGAGACACTCAACACCATCTCTCTCGACACTGCGTGTGGCTGTGCACTACTCCCCACAAGGATGGGTTAAATGCAGAACACAAATTTCATTGTAACATGTATGTGTACTCAATGAGGACAGTAAGGCTTTTATTGTATATCTATGTGTGTATTTCAGTACCTGTACAGGTGAAGCATTGCTGTATCCCCCCATGGTGATCGGCACAGAAAACTGTTCCATGAAGACAGGCAATGTCCCCAGTTTGCCAGGGAAAACAAAGTCAAACAGAGACCACAGCTCCTTCAAATTGTTCTGCATAGGAGAGCCTGATAGAATGAATCTGTGGGGAGTACGAAACTAGAGGGAGGAAAGAGACAATGTACTTACATATTGTAGAAGAAACTCCGAAATTATGTGGTGTTCTAGCTACCCTATTTTATGCTAGTGTGCACTAGTGTGACTGATGTATGATGACTATGCAGAACTGTGAAAATGGAAAAGCTAGATTATTACTACACTTTTAAAGGAAATATATTACTTTTTAAATGCTAGTAGTTTACATTCATTCCTAAGCAAAAGTCAATACTAGATACTTCACTCTTCAAGTGCTGTTATTAAAATGTGTATGTTCTTGAAAGTTGTGAACAATACCTGTTTGCAGGCAATGGTAACTCTAGCGTTTGGATTCCTGATCTTATGGCCCTCATCCAGTATAATGTAGTGCCAGTCATAGCGCTGCAAGGTGTCTTGCATATTTCTCACAGCTGAATATGAGGTTATCAGAATACCATGACATGATGCTATCTCTGGAATGAGCTTCTCCTGCAACAGAAAAAAACAGAGACAAACAATAAAGGCTTTCATCAGTGCAAGTGCTTACTATCTATGGTATCCTGTGCTTAGTGTAAAGTACGGCATTTTTTACAAAGGGGAGAAGGTTAGGAAGTAACACTACATAAACAGATCTCTAGTGCCCCCCAGAGGAAAACAGATCCTTTAGAAAGCCTTATGGCTAAATTATGACACACACTTGCACACACCAACCTTGTTGCTGGTGAAAGAGCCAGTTTCGTGTAGAACAGCCACTCTGAAAAGAGGCCACCAGGTGTGAAACTCCTTCACCCACTGGTGCATAACTGTAGCTGGGCACACAATGACTGTAGGCCCCAGGCCAACATACCTACAAAATATATAAATAAATCATTGTATAAAAGATGTTGAATATGAATCCTGCATTTAACAAAGGAACAATGGTTTCACTAGACTTTGATAACCCTCAGCAAACTTCAGTTACTTCAATACGTTTTTTATTTGTTTATGTATGAAATGCTAGACTTGTATGTACAATTCGTGATGCATTCAGACATATTGGGAACTGCAGTTTCAGAATAAACAAAATGAGGCAAAACGATTCAACAAAATTGTCTAATTCTGCTGCTTCCATCATTCAATGCGCAAATAATTAAAAAAAAAAAAAAAAAAAAAAAAAACGGTACATGACCATTTGCTTAGCTTCACTTTGAAAGATATACAAGAGTCTTGTCAAACATAAACATATACAAAGAGACACTAATGGGTTGTCTGAATGTCTGACCGGTGGAAGCTATTGATACTGGGCCATAATTGAGTTTGCAAGCAATCAATTTGTGGGCTTCTATAGTAGACAGAGTATTGACCATCAGGGATGCTCCACCTCCTAAATGCACAAGTGTTGTTTGTGCAGTAAAGTCAGATTATGACCACCACTGGGTCATGTTTTCAATAGTTGATTTGTTGTCCCATGCCTGCTCCACCCCCTCATGATGAGTCCAAAATGCAAGTGTTGTGGACACACCTTACCCTAACACGCACTCTCTCAAATGCACACACAGAGTGTCAACATTTTCTTTCATGCCTGCAGTAAGAAAGTGAGGAGTCTGATAATTGAAACATGTTTAATAATTCAGATAAACACTCTCAAGCAGAAATCCCCCTAATCAAATATTCATACCATACAGACACACAGTCTCTGGCCACAGTTTGATATTTGTGTGTGTGTGTGTGTGTGTGTGTGTGTGTGTGTGTGTGTGTGTGTGTGTACCTGTAGTTGGATCCTCTGGTCCTTAGTTTGCTGTAGCTCAGTCCAGCCAGAAAGCTGATGACCTGGATGGTTTTACCCAAACCCATCTCATCACCCAGGATGCCACCTGCTTGCTGACAGTGAAGTTCCCACATCCACCGCACACCTGTCTGCTGGTACCTGATAATGTGATATGCAAAACCTTAAACACCCCTGCAGCAATTATATCCTTCAAAATATACATATATGGTGGCTCATAATCACAGGATATTTCACCTGAAATCAGGTGCAAGTATCCTCACCAGTATGCATCAAGTAAAAGAGTGAACCACATAATCCCTAACAAATGTAACAATTGTTTATTGGTGATCCTTGCAAAGCACCATATATTGTAATACAGGGATTAATACTCTATTAGAATATTTATATATAAACTCTACACGAAATAAACACCCAAGATGGTCTTGTCACAGTTGTTTAAAAAAGACAAAGTATGGCTTGTAGTAGTATCCACACAAGCCATAAGAAACTGCAATTGGAAGTTGGGATGTACTAACCTGTTTAAAATAAAAATAGGTTAAACAAAATGTGAGGCCACAGTAACTGTTTTCAAACAACAGATAGGTAAATTTATTTCTACCAATGAATATTATTGACCTATAGTAGCATCAAAAAAATACAGTTTACAATGTGTTGAATAAATCTATAACAATAATCTTTAATCAGTCAGTGTGGTATAAAGGTTTGTAAGAGCAAAGGCTGTGATATACAGCAATATATCACTAAGTACACAAGGGCACAGATAAAAAATGTTTCATGTTGACATTGGTAAGAAGCTCTTCAGTTGACAACAATAAATCCAATTCAAAATCAATTTTAGCTAGGGATGTCCCGATACAGTTTTCTGGCCCTGACAAATCACAACCCTTTAAGACTAGGTATGGGCGGATACTGTTTTAAAACTGTGCCAAATCAACATGCGGATAATGATCCGCTGTGGTGACCCTGAACTTAAATATGTATATGACATATTAAAATGTTTTAAAAACACTAAATTTTTTAGGAGCTACTTGTTCCAAATAGGCTCAAAAATATGTTTATCTTTGTAAATTATTGTTATGAATGAAAGAATAGAATTGAAATTCTGTGAGTGACATAACGGGATCTTCTAAAGTAATAATGTATGACTGTTTTTTTGGAGCTACAGAAACAAATTTCACCTGGGTCATAGAGAATTGTTATAGACTAGATCACCTTTCCTCACAAAGAGTATTTGAGTACAGACTGGCTATAAATAGTTACACAATTTATTTTTATTAGTGACAGACCGAGTTAGTAATTTTAACCAGTAAATGAAGCACCAGCATTCGCTGATTTACACACTGACCTTTAATTAAACAGATCACAACCATTAACAAGTAAAACAAAATACGGAACCAATACATAGTATCTATACGAATACGAAATATTCATATTGATAATAAGATACAACTATATAGATAATTAAGGTAACTCTCATCAAACTTACTTGTAAAGTTTTTTCCAGAGGAAACCAGGCACTTTGAAGCCTTCATCAAACTCTGCATCACTGTCATCTGTAAACTCCTCACCTCTTTCCCTCTTCTCTTCCCTTTCTTGAAGTCGCTGTCGCTTCCATCTCCTAGTAAGACAAAAATTATATGTTGAGAGAATATATAGCACAGGAGAGGCTAAAATGTCTATGTTATTAAAAAGATCTAGGAGATTTAATCAATAATAGGAAACACAGGTAACTTGTTGAGTTAAAAAGCAACAAAGATCCTCTATATCAATAAACAGGGGTTTCAAAACTCTAATAGTCTGAAGCAGAAGAAAATGACCGAGCCATCAACACTGTGTTGTACATCCAATATGTAAGTAATACAGTAATTAAAGTTTTAAAAACGCGAGACATATTCAAGTAAATATCACAATTTGCATAGGGGGATTGATCTATTTCCATACAACCCTGAACAGGATGCAGTAGGTAGGTAGACAATGGAGAATGTGCTATTTGCATCTATTGCACACTGATTTATGTCAAGAGTTGCTTACACAGGTGTATGGATAGCAAATGTTTCGAGTCATGGGAATTTCCTTTCAGCAGTAGAACGTGTACAGCAAAAAGGGAAATGTAAAGGAGAACAGTTTTAATAGTGCTAGAGAGAGGGCAGTTAGAGGCACAGTCGTCGCGCAGCAAATGAAGATTGATACAGACAATTAGTAGTGCAAGTTCCCCAGAAAGGTGTGAGGTGCAGTGGATAAGAATCCATCTTCATTTGGGCCTGGTCCTGTCACCCTGCCACAAAACTGGTCCTTTAGCTGGGCCTGGGAGACCACACTCTCTAATTAAGTCAAGACTAAGCATTGGTTCAGTTAATTACACTTTTCTGCCCCCACTCCACCCCCCACCCAACTACAAATACCACCCACTCCAGTAATATCATTCTTCATATAAGCTAGCCTCACCATCCATGCTGCGTCTATGCTGTTGAATTGACATTCAATCAGTGCAGTGTGGAAAAAGGACACATGCCAACACAATTTATTTGGCAGCTATAAATATAAAATCTCGTTAGGGTTGCTCTTCCATTAATTTGAGCATTAGAGTGAGTGAGTGTATAAAACCATGTGCAGGAGGATAATTAGGCCACTGTGAGAGCAGAGAGAGAAGAAGAGCAGGGAGTGAATTTGCTTAGTCAAGAAACAGCTGCCAATCTCATCTGGGATTAACTCTCCTTCTGCACTATGGAGCCAGCAGAAAACAAGTGATTTTCTCCTTAACTAAAAGCAATAACAATAGCACATTTGCACCACTGGCATTACAAATGTGACACAAAGTCTCAATCTTTTGTTTGTCATTTACAGGCTGGGATGTGTGCCTTCTCTTTAGAGGATGACTTGCTGATAAAAACTTTTAGCACCCTCACATTCAACCACAAGACCAAGTTCAAATGTACTCTTTATAAACTAAATAAAATATAAAACATGTGAAGTTTTTTTTTTTATTGAAGTGGCCTCTACTCTTTAAAGGAGGACACATACCTTATTCGCTGTCTGTAGTATTCCACATCTCCATCATCTTTGAATTTATTCGCTTTACCCTTCCCATCCTCCTCTTCATCTGAATTCTCAGGGCAGTACTCGTCCTCACTTTCTTCCTTTTTGGTCGTTTTCTTTCGCCCCTTCCTTTCAGTTTTTCTCTTGTATGGTTTTAGCTCATACTCTTCATCATCATCCTCCCCAAAGCCCTCCTCCATAGCCTCTCTTTCCTCTTGGTCAGGGTCTATGCCTTCATCACTGGGCAGGTACTCAGACCCCTCACTATCTGTCTCATCTCCTTTAGTGTGATGCCTCTTCTTTGGTTTAGGAGGCTTTGATTCAGTTTTAGGTCGAGCCTTAGGATGGGCCTTCAGAGCAGTTATCTGGAGCTTTCGCATGCGCTTACTTAGTTTTTTATCCTTAGAAAAGGAAACAGTCCTGTTGATTTTTCCTCTAGCGTCCTTTTCAGGGCTGGGTCCTGAGCTTCTTTTCTTCTTTAGAAGAGGAACTCGCTTCCTCTCGGTGGCCAACTTGGCCTGATCAGTCAAGTACTGGTCAAAAGCCGAGTTCTCAGCAAGCATAACTTTTCGAGGCTCCTTCTTTACATCTTTTTGTGGGATACTGGTTCCAAAAGGAGTCATGTGACCTTTTCGAATAAGTTCCTCCCATTCGGTCTCCTGAGCTGGCATGAGCATGCTGCCCAGAGTTGATGGCCCAGCTTCTGCTACAACACACATTAGTGCATAGTTAGACACATAACTGTATCACGTTAAAAGGTAACCTGTAGAGTTTTTTTAACCACTAACAAGTTTTGGTTACCAAAGTCCATAAAAGCACTTTAAGCGAGCAGCTACATTCAAAATAGTTTATTTAAGGAGAAGTAACCCTCAGCAATTTCAACACGGGTTACATTTAGTTTAATTTCAGCTCCTCAATAACAAAGCATTATATAATGTGAAAAATCACTGCACTGTTTCTTTTTCCACTTTGTGTTGCTACATTTTAGGCAGTGCTAAACATGCCCCTGGTTTGCAGAAAAAGCAAGTCACCAGCATGTTATGGCTAATGCGACTTTGTAGGATAAATCACATGTCAAAAACACTTCACCTTCCTCTTCAACATCATCTTCCAAAAGTTCAGCTTCCAACCACTGGGTGGCCTCTCCCCCTAGAATGGCCTGAAGTCGCTTCTGTTTGGCTTTGAGCTTCTTCAGCTGTTTCTCCTGTATTAAAATGTGTTTTTATAACCATCAGTACACAAGCACAGTCCCAATCAATATCATATGTAATGTAAACAATTTGTCATGCATACAGTTTCTCCAGAAAGAATTCAGACGCCTTTACTTTTTGTACATTTTAAAAAAAGGCACACCAATTAAAAGCTTATAAAAAATTGTTAAAGTGAATGTTTTTTATTATTATTATTTATTATATTTAAATCAATAAATGAAATTATTTTTATTCAATTCTTCCTGGGTGCCATTTAAAGGTCTCTCCACAGATGTTTACATTTAGCTTAAGCTGGATCAAGAATAGTCTGAGAATTCTCCTGGAACCATTCCAGTGCTGTTTTTTTGTATACTTCAGGTCATTGTTGTGCTAAAAGAAAAACTGTCACCCCAGCCTCAGGTTGTGCACACTGGAGCAGGTATACTGAAAAGAACCTCTCTGTATTTGGCTTCAAGGTTTTCCCCTTTTTTTCTTTTCTATGGTTCAATGCATTTTACAGTTTACAGGTACTTTGCATGAAAACTTAAAAAAAACAACAAAGGGTGAACCTGACCACAATTTAGAGTGCCACAGCAAAGCGTCTAAATTACTTGGTATGTGAGATGTGAAAATTCTATCAAATGAAGTGTGCAAAAAAACAAACTTTGTGACTCAATGTAATTTTCTTACCTTGTTTTCTTTCTGTCGTTTGACAGATTCAATCTTCCTACTTATATCTTTGCTAGATGTAGCATAGGGAGACAGCTGCTCGATAATCTTGTTGATATGTTTTAAAGATGCTGCAACAGACCTGAAACACCGGCCAATAAAAACAAAATGAGATTTATGTCCTTTAAATGATTGACGTTATTTAAAAAACTAACTTCTTTGGGGAAACTGAAGAAAGCTACTGCCTATACCAATGTTACGGAAACATTTTCAGGCACATGGTAAGAGGATGTTAGAGGTTTTCCAAGCACACACAATTTTATTTATCATGAATTTATTTATCATGCAGCATGGTTGGTTGGTAAATTCCATGTTCCAGGGTCAAGTACAAAATAGTGAATATTAATAAGATTATTGCGCGCAAATAATTCCTCCTGTGTCTCACTGGGGGCCTCAATTAAAGCCCTTTGGGATGTTCCTCTTCTAACAGACTGTTTATGCTGATGGCATATACAATTTATTAAAGAAAACGTTTAACTTGTCTTCTTGCTTTCATATAAATGAATTCTAATAATTAAACAAATAATTAAATAACAGTTATCTATTTCAAACTTCATTTTAAAGTTATGAGGCCAAAAAACCTGGAACTTACGATGGGTTTTCTTATTAGATTTAAATATCCCATCAATGTAATCCAATTTACTTATGTGTGTACTTTAGCAGCACATTTTCTTTACATTAACTTACTTTTTACTAACTTTAGTGTCATTAAAACTGCTTTAAAATGCTCTTTTGATACCATTACTCTTACTGTGGATTATCTTTTACCTGAGATCATCAAAAACGCAGTTGTACTCCTTCTCAGCCTCAGCTTTAGCAGCAGCCTGATTGACTTCCTGGATTGCCTCATCGACTTGCCGGAGGACACCTTGTTCAAGCACATCATGGTCATAGACAGCCACACCAAGTCCCTGAAGCTCAGCAGCTCCAGAACTGGCCGATGCTGCTTGGATACGCTGTCGGTCAATCTGCAGCAGGGCTCCACACCTTTTGCCAGCTGAAAGCATCACAGACAATGGCACATTGGATGACTTTGTATTCATCATGATAAATTCTCTGAAAAGTCAGTTTTCCATCATTATTCCTTCTATTATCTGCCCAAAGGTAGCTCACCGCTGTGGCCCTCGCCTGGTCCAGTGTTGACAGCATAAGATGCCTCGTAGCCCTTATGCTTTGCAGAGAAAGAAAAGACAGCAGAACCCCCTGTAGCACCATCCTCCTCCGTCCCCCCGGGGGTGAGGGCAGCACTAACTGGGCTGGACAGAGAGGAGGGTACCTGGTCCTCTGAACCGTCTACAGGCATGGTGATGTGTCTGCAATCAGTCAGTCAATGGGTCATTCACAAGGCAAACGGACCAGTCATGTCTCTGCCAGGTCTTGGCCTTATTAAAAACTACAACATTAAGTGAATATAGTCACTGTGGGCGACCTTCATGTTCTAACCAAATGTGGGCATAACTGACGAATGTTAGCTACATAAATAATACGTGTATGTGAGCTTGTAGGGTTAGCTAATTTAAACAGTAACGTTAACTCATTTTAAGACAATTATTCTGCGGGCGAGTAAAACCTGTTCTCACCAAACAGTGACCTTCAAAAGGCGTTTACATCAGACAAATAGTTATAACCGTCACCCAAAATTCAGACAAAATTTAACTATAACAGTAGTCTATTGTTGACGTGGCTAGGCTACGCTGCTATGCTAAAGGCAAAGCGAACAGCATCAGCTGTTTGGCGACCACCGGTTTCAATTCAACCTCACCAACACATTCAGGCGCTGACTGGAAAATATTGGGTACATTAAACGACGTGTCAAAACAGCTGTAATATAAAGCAGTTACTTACAAAACGTACAGTTACACAACATCACCCGCTCGGTTAATGTCATATTGTTAGTCGTACTGGTTTCCGGTGCGCTCTGTTCAGTGAGTCACTTGTGCGACAGCGTCCTCTGCTGGTTCACAGCTGCAAGAGTCTTTGTCCTCTAGATGGCGGCACAAAACCGCGTATTTTATCGGGGGTTTAAGACGACCCGATTAAACTAACCACGGTCCAAAGATTCTTGACCACATTTTGACATGTAACCAATTGTAATTGTGTTTTTCATAATAAGCTTGGGAACCAGTTAGATGGCATATTTTGTGTTGCAATCACGGTGCAGTCTGGCCAGAGACTGCACAGTGACACAGTCCAGCAAGCAAATCTCTGAACTTATACAATATACCCGTCTGCAAAGCATCAATGCCTTTTTATGTATTTATTTTAGAAAAGTTTAGAAAGCCTGTACTTCCTGGATGTCACAAGCCTGAGCCCTGCCAAGGTTTTGCATCTCAGAGGAAGTTTGTTTCCAGTGTCTTACAACAATAAATGTAGGCCTTAATTAAATATCCTCTCTGCCTTGTGCTGCAGTGCCTGAGCAAAGGCCAACAATCTTTCAAAACAGTATTATTTGAATAAACAGACATATCTATATAGGGGTGCATATTGTTGTCACCTTTGGTTTAGAAAGTGTAGGAAGATAGAGACACTGTTCTTATTTGCTTAAATATGAGTCACATTCAGTGCAGAAGCACTGTTCAATAATTACATTTAAAAATAGGTAAACCAAATGGAAAGTGTGTCACAGTTAGAACTTTACAGTCACACCATTGTGTGTTTAGTCAGTGGTTTATTTTGTGCATTTATTTATTGTAGTTTATTTAGTGGAAGATCTGCAATGTGCAGAGGTGCGATCAGGTAGACAGCACATACAATGTTTTCTTTGTTGGTTTTGCTCTTGGCCTTAATATAAAGTCCAACAGATAGAATTCAGAATAAGTCAAATAAACTTTCAGGCTGCTGAATGATCACCTATGGTGGGAAATTAACTGATATATTCACACAATGTTGTGACTGTAAGGTTGAGCTGCAGAGAGGAATGTAAACCTCTCGGCTGTCTTTGCCCTCTATCCTTTGTGTATTTAAGCAGTATTTTAGACATTTTATAACATGAAGGGGGAGATAATATTTATATGTATGGGTGTGTTTTCTGTAAATCACAAGTCAGGGATAATTTGTTGATGGACCACACTAAACTCACAAGATTTGGTGGGTGGCAAAGTTGTCTGTCTCAACCTTATGAGTACAAGCATTCATGTATTAGCAGGAGCATATGATAAAGCAGGTTTTTAGATTTATAGAGTATGTGGAGTATGTGAGGGCAGTGTGCAATCAACAGAGGATATGATGGTGTGATGTTAACACTGCTGGTCTGTGTTATTTTGCATCCTGGCAGTAGAATAACAAGCTGAGCAACAATTCTTTTCAGATGGTTATTCTGTAGATTTATGGTCCCAAAACATGCTCAGTGATGATGTGCATGAAGGGGTAAGTGAGGTAACACAGGTGATACATGCTACAGTATATATTCTATAATTTCTGTGCTGAGCAAGTTGTGTTTCATTTCCAGCACACTGTCCTGCAAAGTCTCCATAACCTTCACCAGCTCCCTAGAACTTATCAAAGTCTTAAGGATGAAATCATCTTCAAAGAATTTTGTTAGTGAGGAGGTTTTTCCTCCTAGGGATATGTTTTGCCGTAAATGAACCAGTTACTCATCAAATCCGGGGACTTACTGAAAACCTAACTGGCCTTGTTTGTTATTTTCAATAATTTTGAGGGGGTCTTATCTGACTGTGACCGGAATCTCTCTGCTTATATTCATTTGTACATTTTTCCTTTGATTTTGTATTATTAAAGCGCTTTGAGTGCCAATAGGTAGAAAAGCACTATATAAGTGAAGACCATTTACCATTTACCATTTAACACCCCAATGAAGCCTTTTTAAAGTGAAAAGCTCTTGTGTGTGTTTTGTAGAAAATGTGTGAAAGATGAAAATTGTATGTGGCCATTTAATGTTCCAAATTGAGTTGAATTATCTGATGTTCTTAAAACTCAAAAATTGCATTTCTAAAGTGCATTCATTTCCATCACATTTTCTTTCTTAAGTGAATTTAAAGGTAAGTGAAGTTGTTGCTGATCCTTGGTGATTGCTGAGTTATGAGCTTGTGACAGAGGCAGAGAAGAGGGAGGCAGTGCTAGTGTCTCCCATGTGTTTCCCTGTCCCAGTTAGCACACGTCTTTGTGCGTGAGTTTGTCTGATATTAATTATAGGGGTGGGCTGGGTTCTCATCCGGGTGCATCAGACCACTGCCATGTTATAGTAGATGCTTGATGCATCTGCTTGTGATTTCACTCACCAGCAGGTGTGTGTTTATGTACATCTGTGTGCACATAACCACACACTAACTGTGTGCTACTGTGTTCTTATGAGACTCCTGTATAAAATTATTTGCGGAGGTGATTTTCCAAAGTGCTGAGCTTAAAGAATCTTTATCTCCCTATAAAATGTTTTAAAAGTAATTCCTAGAGCACACAGAAAAACACCTGCAAGCAAACCATTTTGACCAGAAGTGAACACATTTTCATGTATTTCTACCTCTTCCAGGTCAAGCTGTGCTGACACATTACTGGGGGTTCACACAGAACTGTGTATTTAGCAGACCTCAAACGCAGCTTGAACAAAACCACACCAAAAAGAATCAGGACATGGCTTGTGAGGTACAGTGACACATCACATAAAACCACCAAACCACAATGTGCGCTCAGTTTACTGTATGTATACATATATGTTTACATATATATGTGCACATGTGTGTGTGTTTGTGTGTGTGTTTGTGTTTCAAAGTGTGAGAGCTAGCTGGTTATGCATTGCTCACCAGTGATAAATATAGTCTTTTCTTAGTTGTGGGTTGGAGAACTCCAACCAGCGCTAGCTGTGGACCACAGCAAAAGGATCTGTGCCGTTTTCATGATCTACAGTGGCAGTAGTGCCCTGACACAGAGCAGGACCTGAAATACAAGCTGACACAAGCAGAAAGAATGCAGTGCAACCCATGTAGAACTGACTGAATTGGTGACTTTAATTAGCCGAAACATGCAAATCCAGTTGCCAAGCTGCAGATTTAAAAAGGTGCACCATGTAAAAACCCCAGTTCCTCTCTAAAGTGTTGAAGGTAGGGAACAGAGAAGATACATGGACTTTCAGTTAAATGCAAACATCCTACAACCGGAAAACATATCTTTTTCCTAGTTTTTTGTGTCGTGTTTCAAAAGTTAAAGCTTGCTAACAGGCAAGAGAGCAATTAGCTTTTGACAAATTTGTGTTAATCAGTTATACTCTTCTAGAAGATGTGTTTATATACAGAATATATATATAGGTTTATATACAGAAAATTAAAAATTTTATTATCATATTTTATTAGTTTAGGTATTGTGATGTATTTATCTATATAGATTAACATTCACAGACAACATGTTTAATGAACCATATCCACTTGTAGTTATTAACGATACTTTGGTGACATAACACAAGTTTGGTTAAGGTCAGGGAACGATTGTGGTTTTGGTTAAATAGAAATAAACATGTGGTGTCTTAAGTCATTGTTAACTTTTTCTGCATTAAACCAGACGATGATCAAAGTATTTTTGTTTCCTAAACCTAACCACAACTAGGAATGTCAATGCAAACCTCTGTCCCTAATGTGACAGTTTGTGTTTTGTGCAGCCAACATCCATCCAAACCACCTCATTGGGAAACGACTGCCATTAATAATTGTGCAGCTTCACTTGTTCAGAAGAAACTTGGTCTCTGAACATCATCCAGCCAACAAAAACATACAAAATATATTTGATGTTGCAGTCTATTTGTATCTAAACATAATTTTAGATGACTAGATTGCACATACAAAAGTTAAATTCTGGCTGTTTCTCTTCACACTGTCAGTCAGCTCCGTAATCATCCTCACCTCACCAACTCTTTCCAACATTATACTGTCTGAGCTCTAATATTTATACCATAAATTATGGGTAATTTTTAAAGAACATGTATTATTGCTCAAGCTAAATTAATACAAACAAATTATATCAACTAGTATAGACCTAAACATATAGTATTGACTTATTCATCACTAGAGCTAAAATGTTTCTAAATGTCAAATCTTATACTGCGTGAATTTCTGACTTGTTTGGCTGTGAGCTGTGATTTTCCACGGCTTTCAACGCTAGCAGTTTGAGTCGAATTCTTCAAATTTTTCCGTGCCCTTACCCTGTGGTGCTAGAGAGGTTCAATGCTATTTTGCCCACATGGGATACATCTATAGTGAGCATTTGAACAGCTCTATTGTTTGTTTTGTGTTTGTTCTCTTCGTCTAATCAGAAACATGTGTACCATTATCGGAAATGTGTGCTAAACACACAGAACTTTAACTGGGGACCACTGCACACCAGGAACTTAGCCCAGTGGGCAATTAGTTTCATGGATTTAGTAACAGATTTGCAGTAAAGTCAAGTGATAGAGCACCACAACAGGAGTCTGTGGTGTTGATGTGCTGAATGAAGAAGTGCATAGCTGAAGTAATCATATTTAAGTTCATAAGGCGACAATTTGTTTTCTAAAATTTGGCGTGTCTGGGCTTACTTCAGGGAAAAGACTGAAAAGATAATTTATTATTATGAAGATTTATTTTTTACTAGCACTGCATCACAGTCGGGACAAAAAGGTCAAGAGGATCAGTGAATGGGACAAGCTGGATGACAAAGGTTAGGTCAATCTCAAAGTTCAAATCTCTCCCTTCCTGTCAGCATATTGAGGCACATTTCTCGATGTTCTGGGAAAATGAAGCAATCCAACACTTCTTGCAAACTGTGCTCCCACATTAAATATAGTACATTAAATCACTATAGCATTTAATGGCTGTGCAAAGCACAGCTGGTTAAAATACGTTTCTTTATAAAATAAATTAAAAAATACAAAAACAACTGTAATTATTAGTTTTTGACAAGTTGCAAATATATTTTTAGGGCCCCATTGCAAAATAATCTTAATACAGTGGTTAGGGAAAGTTTATGCAGTGTATGTGTTTATTATTGATATTAAGTGAAAAACCAAAGCATTCACTTTTAAAACCTATAAAACATGACATGGCCTTGTTTTTATTGTTGTACTCACTGAAGATCATTTATGTTATTTATTATGTTCAAAGTGTTTCCTATACTCAAAGGTCATCAAAAGTTCTCACCCTGAAGATAAAAATCGAATAATTTAACAGGATAAGCTACATAATCCTATTACTTGCCAGACAAAGTTTGAAATTCCTTGCTTAGAGTTCCTACTTACTCAGTAAGCGCTGGAGAATAAACTATCAACCCTTTGATCAGTTTTTAGGCCATTACTCTCTTCTTTTGCATTTTTCAGTCTGATACGACTTAGCATTCAAATTATAGCACCATGTTCAGTTGTAAGATTATCTGTTCGCGTGTTTCTGTATCTGCCTACTACTAAAACCATGATGAGAGACAGAGAGCACAGTGTCTCTTAGGACCTTGGCCTCACGGGAGCCCTTTGCCCATCACTTTCTCTGTGTGCCTCTAACTCTCCCTGACACCCAGCTGATTTATACCAGGCCTATGGTGTCTGCATGGGGAAGATAGGCTGCTCGGTTCTCAGTTCTCAGTCTGTCACACTTTTCAGTGGTTGATTTACTCCAGGGTAGGATCACAGGGTGTTGAACCCAAGTAGGGCTTCCCCTCGTGACCAAGGAACTGGGGACCAGAGTCATAAATCAACCAAAAGCTTTTTAAGCCACTCAGTCATCTACCCCTGCCCGTCTGCCACGCTTACCCTTTATCTTCACCAACTTGGCCTCTGTCCTCACTTACTATGATTACAAGTACACCCCATGCAGCCGGGAGCAAACACAGCCTCTGGGTTTCTAGCAGTAGCTGGAGTAATAACGATAGCAGGAAAAGGCCAATCTGATGGCCCACAGTCAAATTACTTTCACAACATGCTGCCAATTGTTTTGGTGTGCTGCAGGTGTTGATATATAGAGACTTAATCACAGTTTAGACAAATTTCAGACATGTCTACTCTTAATTAAATCTCTAACATGTGTAATTATTTCTACATAAACCTCCTTTTTAATCTGCTGTTGATGATGAAGTGATGAAAAAAAAACTGCAGGGAAACAAGATTATCTGAACCCTCCACTGGACCAAATCAAACATGATGACGCATTCTGAGACACCAGATGATTTCCAGACGCACAATAATTTCATGTGTGTGGGAATGACCAATCTTGAAACAACTTAGTGCATTAGATAAATATATATAGTGCTACACCAAATCCTTTTTACAGCTCATCAATTCCAGTTCAGTGGTGTCTTGCTTAGATTGATAATGAGTATTGTCTGTCGCTTTCTTACTTTCTCTGCCAGTATGTTCAGCTTTCTAGACTTTCAATCGACTTGGCGAATCCACTGCACATCAGGCTCTCATTACAAATGTTTAAGTCTTACACCAGTAGATAAAAAAAGTACCTTAAATCCGATGGGTAAGTACAAAGTCGTCTGTGTCAAGATTGAGCGAAACTGATGCTGTGACCATTATTTGACCCTTTATTGTGCAGTCTGAGGCAACTGCACAACTCTTTCAAGGAGTGCAGATTTATATATATACTGTACTCAAAAGACACATCTGGATAAATGAGGATTATTGCTGGGAAAGTGTAAGGCTGATTCTGGAAGAGACAAAGTGCCATACCGGGGAGCCAAGAGTCTGTTAGCCGCTGTGCAACACAATCTGATCTAAGCTCTGCCTGGAGAATCAGCAGAGGAGTTATGTCAGTGAGTAAATAAATGGTTGCTGTGTGTTACAGGTCATCAGGGAGCATTCAGACCAAGAAGAGAGAAAGCAATGAGCAAAATATAGAAACTTGAAAATGCCTGCTTTACTGCTCCATAACATTGTGTCTTTGTATGTCCTCTTTCCTCCACCACATCCTCTGTACATCCAGTTCACACTTTAATACAAACAAGGGATCCAACCATGGAAAATAAAGTTTTCTGCTGCTGCTGCCAACTATGTCCCCTTCCTCTCCTTACCCACAACTGCCCTTCCTTCCTCACAGTCCTCACTCAGCTCTGTTAGTTTCCTTTTTCAGGGATCATTGTCTTGCAGCACACCAACATGGAATGAATGAGCATTGGGTTAAACAATTATAATTCACTTGGCTGATTTCAGTTGCATCAATGAGTCCAATTGAGCTGCTGTTCAAAAGTCCTGCATCTACATCAGTAACTTAACATACAATCTATTGCCAAAAGTATTCGCTCACCTGCCTTTAGACCCATATGAACTTGACATCCCATTCTTAATCCATAGGGTTTAATATGATGTCGGCCCACCCTTTGCAGTGATGACAGCTTCAACTCTTCTGGGAAGGCTTTCCACGAGGTTTAGGAGTGTGTTTATGAAATACATAATACACAGTGCTCGCAGTCTTCGCTCTAATTCATCCCAAAGGTGTTGTCGGTTGAGGTCAGGACTCTGTGCAGGCCAGTCAAGTTCTTCCACACCAAACTCACTCATCCATGTCTTTATGGACTTTGCTTTGTGCACCTGAATTTATTTATTTGGATGGATGAGCGAATACTTTTGGCAATATAGTGTATCTCAATTTATCCCACTGCAATATTTATCCCTGATCATGGCTGCCTTAAGTTCAGTAACAGGATTAGGTTGTTGCTTGTTAAAAGCACAAATGGCTTGTGAACACACTGTTTACAAGGGTAACAGCCAACAATTAGTATGCACTGTCCATTACAGCTGGTGAAGATTTGTTTATGTGTTCCCAGTACATCTACTGGACACCTCTAGAAAGTCACATTTTAGGACTGACAAAAAGGCAACTTGTCATCAAATGCAAATTCAATCTTAACAGTTTTTTGTTGTGCAAAGAATCAATGGCACAAGTTGCAATTTCTTTGTTTTTTACATAAACTGTTCATAAAATCTGATCTCCACCAGTCATAAATATGAACAAACACAATTCTTATTATCTGATAAAACACAAGCAGTCATGATCATTATGCCTTTATTGAACACACCTCTTAAACATACAAAGTGATGATAACACAAGTCTTCTGATGTCAGTAAGTGTCAGCTGGTGTTAGGTGTTAGCAAACCTGGAGTCCAAGCAATGAAACAAGAATGGAGGTTTGGTTGTCAGTTGTCAATGGTGTCAGTGTGGTATTCACAATTAGTATCAGCTGATTTGAGCCATTCCTTGTAAAAAAGAAAGCTCAGATCTACAACAAAGAGTTGCTGATTTGCATGTACCCAGAAAGGGTTAAAGAGTGGTCTCAAAGACTTTAGATAATCATTAAAACACTGTAGACAATTAAACACTGTAAATAAATAGGGACAATTTGGTACTATGGATAGTCTCTATAGAAGCAGGCACTCAGCCAAGATCAATCCAAAAGCAAAATGCAAGAGGTTCAGCGAGGTAAATATGAAACCAGGAGTAATCAAAAAACTTGAAGGATTGATTAGAGTTGGTATACAGCTTTGTTCATGAGTCAACCATATGCCACACATTGAAAAAGCATGGAATCTATGGCAGGACTCCAAAGAGGAAGCCATTGCTCTCCAAAAACAACATTTGAGCACGCCTGACATTTGCCAAAGACCACCTTGACATTCTAAAACCCTTCGGAAAAAATGTGTTGTGCACAGATGAAACAAAGGTAGATTTGCTTGTGAGGAACACAGAGGTACACATGGCATAAAATTAGTACAACGTAGCAGCATTAAAACATCATTCCAAAAGTAAAGTACACTGGAGGAAGCATCGTGATTTGGTACTGCCTTGCTGCCTCCGGTGCCTAGACCATTTGCCAATGTGGAGGGGAAACCAAGTTCCTAATTTTATTAAGGTTTCCTACAGGATAATGTCAGGGTGGCTGTCCACAAGCTGGACCTTAGGCCTTAAGTTGGGTGATGCAGCAGGACAATGAGCCTAATCATTGTAGTAAATATACTTCATAGTAGCATCAAAGAACTAAAATCTGCCTTTGGATTGGCACAGTCAGAGTCCAGATGTCAGCCCAGGTGCTGTGGAATAACCTTGAGAGAGCTGTTCACATCAAATGTCCTAAGAATATGGTTTAGCTGAAGCAGTTTTATAGGAAAGGATTGTCCAATATTCTTTCTGAATGTCGTACAGGTCTATGCCACAGGTAAATGTTCACTAAATACACAGATCATGAATGAATTGTGTTTTCTTAGCTTAGAAATATTGTGTTTGTTAGAATTTGTAACTTTAGTGATGATCAGATCACACATAAGGAACAATTTATGCAGAAAACCAAAAAAATTCCAAACAGTACTATTACTTTTTCTTGCGACTGTATGTTGTGAAATCTTTACTTCAACATTTTTGGAAATACACATTCTTGCCAGTGGTTAAACCGATTCGTTTTTCCCATTTTTCACACATGAGCAGACAATCACTTTTGCTTAGCATAAAAAATGGAAGCAGAGGGAAACCCTTCAATTAAGTACTTATTACAGTAATATATGAAATCTTGGGCACCTCAAAAACCTCCGAGCTCCCGTTACATGCCCTTAAATACAGACACAAGAGTCATATTAATGTGCTCACTGAAAGAGTGCAAATAAACATTGCCAAAATATCAAACTATTAGTTTAATTGATTACACTGCACTGTGCACTTGAGTCCTGCTGTAACATTAAAGCTGATTCATCACTAAATATAAGAATCACAGGCCCACATTTTTAACGTTGTGCAGGATTTGTTATTGTTTGTCCTCTGTTGCGATGGGTTGTTTGTTGTTATTTGTCTCATCTTGGTTATCTTAAAACTTGGTTTTGCGAGCACTGAACTTTCTTGTGTCAGACCTCGCGACTCCAGTTCTCATCTACTGTTTGCCTGGTGTCCAAGTTTAGCAGTGAGGGCTTAAGGTCATGCCATTTTTATTGTTCCTTTTCAGCAAAGGCTACAGTGTTTCCTGTGTCAGTGTATTTTTTATTGTCCAGAATGAGTTGTGCCTAGCTCTATAATATCCTGAGGGGAGCTATGATCCTGGTTAATGGGGGTTTTGTTATCTTGCCACATGTTTGTGATGACCTGGAGTCTGTTCGGAGTGGACATGTGGGGAACCTCCTAGCTGAGAACAGCAATATGTGGTGTAAAGGAAAAACAGAAAAATTGGGACAGACACCAAGATGCAACACATCGTTGTGTAAACAAAGTGATTGTCAGAAGAAGATGGCCACATCTCTGCTGCTCGTATTGGCTAACCACTTTTACACACATCTCCATTATAAATTCTCTTTTATGATATATAGTGAACTAATGACTAAACGTTTCTTTTGGCTCTTGGCATTTTATGCAATGATGATTTGGCTCAATGTTTGTCAAAACTATATGGTGATTGTGAATTTAAAAAGGCCCCCAAATGTTGGGGTGACATTTAGAAGAGGAAATGTTCTGGGCATTTTCACAAGGCAAGGTCAGCATATTTCATTACAAATAAATGGTCTAACATCATCCGTCATCCAATGCTTTCCTCAGCTTTGTGGCACAATCAGGTTGAAAATGTCAGTGCAGAGACTTCTACAGAAGAAAACATAAAGTGAGAGCCAAGAATTTACAACTTTTTTTAAGGGTCAGCATAAATGAAATGTAAGACTTTTGGCCAGCAGCAACCAGTCCTAAAAAGCTGGGATTTTCCCAGAAAAGGTTTTGGATATTTGCACAGCAATTATAAGGTGTTGTTGAGGAGACATACCGTGTAACCGGAGAAAGCCACCAGAAATAAATTAAATTATATTTTCCAATTAACAAAGTACACTACCTATTTAACAAGATAATTATGGGTATTCATATAAATTGTTTCATAATAATTGTTTTATTATAATGAGCCTAGACCCTGAAATCACTGATAATTCCTAAATGTTATCACCATATGCTGCTTTTAAAAGAAGTCTGTGCTCAGACAGTAAAAGTCAGAGGTGTAGAATAATATAGCCCTATTTATTTTTCTTTATCTTTTGTTGATATGCAACGAGAGAATCTTTATCTTTCAGAAATATTTGTAAATGATAACATAGTGTATGCTCTTACTGTCTGAATGAGAAATCCTTCAGTACATGCTGTGATAATAATGGTCATGCTGTGAGCAACCATTTATAAAAAAAGGCTTTAAAATGTCTATTACAGAAGTTCTGTGCTCAAATAGCCCACTATCACTTGAAGTTACTCTCTTACTTACACATACAGTAACAGTGAGAGGTCTCACCTGCTCATCAGCTGCAACGCTTTGCTTCCCGGAAATGTGTTTGACTGACATTGACCTGAAAAACAGCTGATATAACACTAATAGCATCTGTTGTTTGGATGCAAAATATTTTTTGTTAAACTGACAACTTATTGGCTCCCTGAGTAATGAAACCCAGATGTTTCTTTATTGTGTGCTTGTTATGTGTGATTTAATAAATTTTTTTCATTCCGTGCTTCAGGTAGTTTTGAATGTTGGTGCAGTTGTCATTGCTTCAGAAAGCTGGTGCACAGCCAGCAATATTTTCTATTAAAAATAAGCATTGATGCTGATTAAAAAATAAAATAAAAATGCAGAGACAGCAGGATTTTAGCTTAGCTTAGCATAAAGACATAAAAGAAATAGGGGGACACAGTAAGCATGGTCAGGTTTGGTGATTACGAAACCTACCTGCCAGCATTTCTAAGGCTCCAAACTCAAAATGCTACATGTTAGATTGTTTAATCCATCCAAAAACTGAAGTGACTATATCAATCCATCCATCCATCCATTCATGGTCGTGGTGGCTGGAGCCTATTCCAGCTGTCACTGGGCAAAAGGCGGAGGACAGGCAGGGTTGGGTTGAAGTGACTATAACTTTAAACAGATAACTGTTAATTTTTCCCTTTGGTTTCTGTACTGACTGAACAAACAAGATCAAGTGTAACGTGTTAATTAGTGAGCTTAATTAGTGAGCTTAATTAATGAGAGGTAGGGCAGTGCTAATCCCTTAAGTGACTTACAAACAGATAATACAAATCAATCCTATAGCAAATAATATGGAGGAGCTGTGGCCATGTTTATCAGCTCATGTCAAGAGTCTAGCTGCAGCTTTTTGGACCAGCTACAGAAAAAGCGAGGGAGGACTGGCTGATAGAGCACATTACAGAACTCAAACTCTAATAAAATAAAGGCATGAAGTAGATAAAAAAGAGAAAAGAACAAACTTAACTAAAACTCCCAGAAAAATCTGTTTTGACAACTGAGATAATTTTATTAGAAACCCCCTACATACTGTATCCCTTAAATGCAATAAGTTATTTGTAATAGACCAAAAACAAGCACTGTTATCTATACTTAGAAGGAATTTCCACACTTGTGGAGAGGACCAATGTCCTCTGTCCTCTAGATTTCCCGTGGTCACATTGTTGACTCAGCTGCGGTCAGTCAAGTGCTGCTGTTAGAAAGGACCTCTCATTTGTCCTGCTGTTATCCACTAACAGCTCCTAAACCCTCTTAAGCTCTTCTTTATTATCCTTAGCACTTATCGAAGACCACACTATGCCTTCCTGTCATACTCTCCCTGCCCCTCCACTGCCCTGTCCCTTGGGCTCCTGCTGCGTCTCCTTTACAACTTCCCTTCATCTCTCACTTCTTCTCTCTTTAAATTTATACTTCTGTCTTTCTGTTCAAATGCAAGAGTGTCTATGTTTTCAGGACCCCTCTGAGAGGTTAGAGGTCAGTTGGGTTTTGGGGTCCTACATTGCCATGTCTCCCTGAAGGGTTTGAGGTTCCTGAGACTAAACATCTAAACATCCTCTTTAATGCAAAGCAGTTTGTGTTAGGCCTCAAGGTTTGAGTGGTGTGTTTGTTTGCATTTTTAACAAGCCTGCTCAGACATAATTCTGTTAAGGTTGCAATGTATTGCATCACTGTTCTTAACATATTCTTTTTGTATTGTTTTTTTTAACATTAAGTATTCAATAATATATGTTGAATTTATTAAGCTAAAATAATAAAACCAGATGTCATAATAATCTGCCCATAGGACCTCCCAGACTTCCATACCAATGAGATGAAATGTATAATCTGTCAGTTTCTGTATTGATGCAGTGTCACTTCCTGTGTGAACTTGTCATATTTAATAATTTAATTTAAATTAAGTTTTTTGTTTGTTTTTTGTGAAGTGATGTACATTTTTTAAGATTTTTTTTAGGGGGAGGAGGATGTTACAAATGATAATTAATATGCAAAGTTAAGAAAGTGGCCTTCAGAAGTCAAACTGGTTAGATCCTACTCCCCTCGTTGTGCCCAGTGTGGCACACAGTGGCAGCTAGTTATCACTTCGCACAGATGTCTCTGTCGATGTCTTAATGTGATCACAGTTCATATTTACTGGCATCAGCCAGTGACATTAACCACCATCTGCAAGTCATGTTTTATTGGATTATGATCAGGAAGGCTATAGTGACTGGTAACAGCCTCTGTCACCAAGAAAGACAAATAAACATCCCCACCAGCACCCCTGTGGTTACATCTGAAAACAGATCCTCTCTCCCTCCTGGAGCTAAAATAACAAACTTAATATGTGTTTTAACAGATACTATGCTTCCCCACAGAGCTCATCCTTCTGCAGTCCTGTTCCTGTGCTCCTCTCATCCTGACTGCCAATATCATAGGCTGCATGAGGAGTTAGACCAATGCAACACACATGGCGTGTGGCTTTGTAATGTTGCTGTAATAGGTGACAGCATGCCACACCATTACTTCACTAATTTGTAAGTAGGGGCGGCTGTAGCTCAGTTGGCAAGACAGTTGTCCACGGACCACAGGTTCAGTGGTTTGATTCCTGGTCCTGGCTATATGTCAAAGCATTTCTGGGCAAGACACTGAACCCCTAATAGCCCATTCCCATCCCCAGCTGTGCAGTGCCGGTCCAAGCCTGGTAGAAGTTAGGGAGGGTTGCCAGGAAGGGCAAAAACTGTGCTAAATCAACATGTGGACAATGATCTGTGGTGGTAACCCTGAACTCACAGGATAAGCTGAAGGGACAATAAATAAATAAATAACTTCACTAATTTGTAAGTGTTCATTTTTCACACCTCATTTGGATTCAGTTTGACCCTAATTAGTAAGACGAGCAGGTAAATCACGACAATAATGCAGTGCTATTTCTTTAGTAAACATCCGTGAACATTTTGATGGTTGACAACATAAGGTGACAGTAATCCTATTCACACTGATAACCTATAAGCATGAAAGACATGCCAACTGAAAGCAACATCCACATGTCATCCACTGCATTTAGTTTTGCGTTAACTTTAGCCCATGATTTTACAGATGGCAGTGTGTCAGCCTTCCTGAGATGCTTTTTCGGGTACAGTTGTGGTTTTTCCTAATAAATCTGTTTACTTTAATCAAATTTATTCATTGTATTTATTTTTTATTGCGCAATATGTAACTGAAATTCCTCATCTTTTTCACTGTATCAAAATTATCAAAAATGATCAACTAAATGATCAACCATCAACTAAAAACCTGTTCCTTGAATATACAGTTCTATTGAACAGAAATCATGTTTGGTCAACAGAGCAAAACTATGCACTTGTGAAGACATAATGTTCTGTTTGTGGGTTTATGAGATATGGTGCTAATCTAACCTGACACAAAAACACAACTTTTTTGCTGGAGGTAAAAAAAACCTTTTCCCAAAACATGAGAAACCTAAATCAGTTCCAGTCTTTTGGAAGTCAGGTTCTGCAGTGCAGTTAACTCTTCCTTCCAAGTAAGAGCTCTAAGTTCTTTTAATGTTGACTATGAGTTACTTCTTTTCATGAAAATCAAATGCTTTCCTTTTCTCCATTGCTGCTTAATCCTCACTGCATGTGGTGGCAGGTTTGTATAGTGGCTGGTACTGCAAGACCAAACAGTGAAATGTTTCCAGATCTTAGGGTCTGTGGTTGTCTGTAACCAGAGAAGCTACTGGCCAAATACTCTGTGTGTGGCTGGATGCGTGCTGGGTATTTCCATCACAAATGAAAGGACAAGTGAAGTGAAAAGTCTGCCAATTCATGCCGAAACTCAGTGCTCTGTTTCTGAAAAACAGTTTTATATTTGTATTCACAACTTTCATTTTCTTTCTTTTTTTTACAAGATACACTTTATTTTCTCATTCAGGAAATACTTTTTTTATTGTTGAAGAAAAAGGTTAGACTAAAGATGTTTTGCAATCAAATCATCAGGAGCAGAAGACCAAACAGAGAACAGAGTTTGAAAAGCACTGATAAAGAGCCAATTAAGCCATTTGTATTTCTATAAATATTTACTCTGACCATACAAGATTTTTACATTCCTCCTTTTCTTTGCATATGCATACATACTCACTTCGTTTTGTAGAATCATAACATTTACACTAGAAAATAGATGAGAGGGATGAGTCAACCTTTTCAATAACTATTGGAGAGACTTAGGTTATGAGCAAAACTAATGACATTCTCATAAGCCTCAGCTGTATGCTATGATTAATTCAAATCAGGTCATAAGCAACACTAAAATAATCTAAACTAAGATGGTGAAGATTGTAAGCAGGCATGTTACTATTTCAGCAACAGACATGTAATACATTTTTCAAAGAGGCAGGAGCACCTTGATTTGATAGTTAACACTGTTGCCCAAATGTCATCTGGACTAAAGTTTGACCTGCACAACTGTCAGTGGGCCTCCAATTCTTTGCAGGTATCTTTCCTGCCTGCTATACAAGATTTCACCGAACGTCTTGTGCAGGTGAGCACACTTTCCTGCAGTTTGAGCGAATTAGTTAGAACCTAAAATGGCTTGTGCATATTCCTGTTTTTGATCTGTGTATGTTAGAATGCTGGCGTTAGTGTGTATGTTTAAACACTGCTGTGCCTGCACTCTCTCAGACTATGTCACCATATTAATCATTATTTTGTATTTTTTACCACTGGATCAGTAACAGTTGCTTTTAAAATGCACCCTGAGAACTCTGATAACTTTCTCTAAACTATGTGGGAAATGTCATGTCTTACTAGACACAACGTGCTGAGGGAAAACCACAACAGTCTTAGTTGGACTAAAAATTGAATTGGCTTCCACATTAGTGTATTGAAGTACATTTTTTTAGAACAAAAATGATTTACGAGCAAGAAAGATCCAGAGCAAGTCCATCTTAGGGAGGAAACAGGCATAGCATGTCCCTCATGAAATAGAACTAAATTTAAGTAAACTGTTTTAGATTTGTTAGTTTCTTCTGTTTGCGCAACACCATTTGGATTCAGTTTCTCATTCATAAGCACTACGATATATACACCGAGAGCCTGAAAGTAATGAGTTTGCAAAGAACAGCACTGAAAGCAATTTTCTTGTCCATCCCAGGGGCTGGGCAGGCTGGATAACATGGATGTAACCTTAAGCATTTTCTGGACTGCAGTGTAATTACTGAACAGTACTGCAATAACTGCTCCAGTCTCTGGAGTGAAATTAACAAGGCTAAGAAGGTGTGAGATGTTCTTTCATCCCAGAGAAAATTATACACAATACAGCCACTCATCACACTCTCACACATCAAATATAAAAAGACACACAAACACACAGGCACACACATATACACGCACATACACACACACACGCACACACACACACATACACAAACAGACACACATACACACACACACATACACAATTACTTACATAGTAATTCTGCGGAAAAAAGGCTCTCCTCTGTTAATCTTTTTGATACCTGTATCTCCAAACATCTTCTTTGCATAGGTTTATTTTAATTCGTTCAAGTCTTCTTTGACTTAGACACATAAAACAGTTGACAGCAAAAACATGCAATGCTATCTGTCAGTCAGTTTTTTTAAACACATAAAAGCCTTTTGTGACAGTTGTGTTTCTTTTGTTTAAGAATTTGTTTTGACAAATATTAACCACGGTTTTCACTCATGCATCAGTGTTATTGTGTTTGAATTTTCATTTATGACATGTTGACAAAAATCATTCTTATTATTGCTTTATGGTTAGATGCAAGTAATAAAAACCCTGCAGGGGGTCAGTGACTGAAGTGAGCAATTGTTGTACCGCACATGCAGAAATGAATGTCACAGCAATGCATTTCACAAGGCCTAGTGAAACTTCTAATAGCCAAGAAAGAACAGAGACATTTGTCCACAACTGTGAAAATTACAGACCTTCTTGGTGGGAGGGGTCCTGTTCTGTGCGTCTGTCAGGAAAAGAGGTTGTCAATGTTGACTTGATGGTTTATGTAAGTGGCCTTGGAAGGCCGGCAGTGAGTTTGTGAAAGACGGATATATCTGGTTGCTCTAGTGCAAACAATTCTGTGACAAGCTTTCCTATTATTTGGACAGATAAAAGGCAGATAAAAGCTGCAGATTGGCTCAGCTAAAAATTATATTTGACAGTTTCTGTACAGATTAACAAATGGTAAAAGTTTTAGGTGGTGGTAGCTTTTGATATCTTGGGATAAAGTCGAACAGGCTGTTCGCCCCTGTTACCAGCTTTTATGCTAAGCTGAAACAACCAGAAATTGACTCCAGCTATATATTTACTGCAGGGCAGGGGTGTCAATTTTCTCATGCAGTAAATGCTTAGCAATAAATCTAATCAGCATTTCTGCCAATAAGTTGAACTGTTCTTTAAATGACAGTCACAAACAACAGCCAAGTTTTCTGCAAGTTGTCACTGGATTTGCATGATTAGACGATAGCTTTGTCAATCTCAGCACTCTGCTTATACTTCACCACCAGCTTTTGCTACCAAGTCTTCAAATGAGGTCAGCACTGCAGGCTCTCATCACTTGAAAAAGTACACTCAACACTCTGGTTTCTTCAGCTGTGATTTGTAAGAAAAAATACACAAGAGAGGAGATAGTGCTGCTCATTTTAGATGCATGTGGCAGTTTGATTTCAAGAAGAAACATTATCTCAGTTACACCTCTTGATGCAGGTTGAGAAACATCCTCAGTTACATTCAGAGAGGCAGGATTTAATGCGCTGACTCTTCTGTTGGCTTTGTTCCGATTTCCAGCTCGGGAAGCGAGGGATTTATTTATGGTGTGTGTGTGTGTGTGTGTGTGTGCACGCGCCTGTGTGTGTGTGTGTGTGTATGTGTGCATGCTTGTTTTACTCATGCTGTACAGACATAAATCTGTAAACGCAGTCTCATTGCAGGGACCTCTCTTCCTCTGGAGGACAAAGCCCCAATAAGATGAATCATAAAGGTTTAGGCAGAAGACTCAGTTTGAGGTGAAAGGTTAGGCTTAAGGAAGCACTGACATTGGTTAGGGTAAGGGCAGTGTAAGTGAATCCAAAGTCATGGAAAGATTCATGTATCACAGGGGGAATACCAAAAGCTTATTCGATGCAAGCATCAAAATCCTGACCTCTGTTACATATGTACCTCTTTCCATGCCCTCTTCAGATGCCTTTGAGTCTAAAGTCATTTATGCTTAATTCAAGATTTGGGTGCAATGACCATTTGGGCATGAGACATGTTTATTGATGTAATGTTTTTGTTGAGGAGTCAAAGGGTGCTTTTTTGTTGTTTCCAGTGTCAACCAAAACTTCTATAACGGTTTTATCTGTGTTCAAAGTCACAGCTATCCTACGGGCTAAAGTCTGATTTGTGGTTTTTATTTTTAGTACAACTGAAGCTTGATGAAACTCGTTGTTTGGAGTACAGACAATAATTCAAACCATGTGTGAGCGATATAAACACACAAACCAGGAGCAACCTCCGAGCAAATAGCCATTGCTCTTGCAAATGTAAAGATGCATTGCTGATTATGTAAGTATAATTAGTCTCTCAACTGACTATTAATCATCCATAGCAAAGGTTGCACCTCTAATTTGTCATCTTCTTAAATATATTGCAGCTAATGTCCCCTACTCAAAAGAATCGCAATATTTATAGTTTTGTTTTGTCTTTGTGACAATGTACACAGATTTTATACATTGAAACTTTAAAGAGAAATATTTATATTCAGGGGGCAATGTTACCCTGTACATTTCAGATCATCCTCACAAAAAAATGCAATCTGATTTGTGAGCTTCCATGAAGAGGCCAGACAAAGAAAAACACCCCTATGCAGCGTCTTTAAGACAAGAGCTCTGCCAGATCTGCTATTGTCCTGTCCAACTTTTTTTAAATGGTCTGCATAGCGGTGTTGTAATAATTAAGTTCACCACTCGTACTCTTAACTCAACTTGGACAAAGCTTTTATTAGCTGTACAATATGCACTTGTTAGAAAAAAATCCACTGGGAGACACATGCTGGAATTATGTAATTGTTTTTGTCACTGGACTAAAATAAATTAGTGCTATACAGTTTTTAATAAACATATTTTATATCTTTAAATAATTCCTATAGGCAAATACTCTCTGTGCTGAGGCCTACAGCCAACCTACAAGATTTCCTTTATGTATCATACAATTGACACCAGACTGATAGAATTCCTTTCAGTCTGGGTATTAGAAAGCTTTTGTTCTTTTTTGTTCTTTCATGTGTTTTATGTAAACTGCAGCAGACAAATGGTTTGTCTGCGAGGTTGTGTTCTCCTATAACAATAGACACGATTCCAGGAAGGCTTCATTAAGTCAGTCAGATAGATGGAAACAAATGCACCGGGCAAGGTGGAAATGTTCTCATGGCTTCAGCTTCACAACTTAACTTCACTTCCTTGATGTGATTAGGTTTCAAATTGAGTGTAAGACACACACTGGCTGGTTTTAAACTCTAGAGGGGAGCTGGAGCTGGAGCTGGAGCTGTGATGTGAGATCATGTTTAGTTTGGATGTTGTGCTTCATTCAGTCACAGTGTGTGAAGTTCTTGTGCTGGCTCAGCTTTGGAAAAAGTACTGACAAAGCCCTAGATATGAATGAGAATTGAAATTTATTTGTTTTCTTCTTTTTCAAAACACATGATTATGATCTTGCTTTTGTCCTATTGCACTGCAGACTGAGCAGCTGTTCTTTTCTCTTCTCTGATACAGGGTAAAAGTTGTACAGGGGCGTTACAATGAATCATCATCAAATATTGCCTTTCTTACACTAATGAAAGACAAAAATCAGTACTGGTTTTGATCGAAACAATTAATAAGCTTTAGTTCAGCAAAGTGGTGCTTAGAGCTAAATGCTAAAAATATCATACAAGTATGATCACATATAGAGTGTTTACAAAATGTTGCATCCGCTTATTTTGAAAGAGCAAAAAGAGTAAAACAAAATTTTTTGATCATTAAATTTAACATAAAGTCATACAACAGTCTCTTCTTCAGACGGCACAATTACAATTAATCATTTAGCAGACGCTTTTATCCAAAGCGACTTACAAGTAGTTGACACTGGGGACGACTTGGGGGATCAGTTTCTTGCACAGGGATATTTCAACTTGGAGCCAGAAGAACCAGCAGCTAAGCCACTGACCCTGAAGGTTGTGGATGACTCCCCTACCAACTGAGCTACAACCAAAGTAAATTTTTCCACTGATGTATTTTTCATTATTTTACTTTGCAATTGGGTTTCTCTGAAGAATGGTCACCTTGGTGCCGGTCCCGAGCCCAGACAAAACGGGAGGGTTGTGGCAGAAAGGGCATCCAGCGTAAAAACTCATTCCAAATTAATGTGTAGAACACGTTCTGCTTTAGCGACCCCTGAAGGGACAAGCTAAAAGTCACTGATCTTTTTTTTTTTCTTTTATACACTCACCATTGTTGTTACTACTGAGGATGAAATAATATTTGTGGTGCATTTTTATTGCATAAGGTTCAGAGTCAAACCAGGGTATTAGACAAATTAAAAATCTGACATGATTCTGATGCTCTTGCTGAAAAAACTTTTATAAAAGACAATACTTATTTATATTTATTATATTTATTTATGAAAAGGACTAAAACCAAATCATTTTATGATAGAAATGACAAATCACAAAAAACAAAACTTTAGTCAAATAATCTTTGTAAAATTTTTAATCAAAACTAAACAACACAGCTACCAACCTTATGAAATAAAGACAATTGCAAATATTTGTGGCATAGTGGTTACATCTAAACGGTCTTCAGATGTATTGTGGGTGAAATGACCATTTCTTTGCTTTGTTTCATGAAAATTTAATTGCGTGAAGATGAACAATGTTGGTGGCTGGTATTAGCCATCGGGACCTCCCTGTCTGTCACATCTGGACAGCGTGCTCAGGCATTGAGTCACGCTATAGCCCAACAGAAGGGTCTCTATAATCAACAATCTCATGGTTAAAAAAAAAAAAAACTGTGGTGCTGAAGATGAAGTTCATTATATCAGTTTCATATTGAGATAATAGCCTAATTGTTTCATTTTTCATATTGTTGGTCACATCCATTATGGTCCTCTTTTTTTTTTTTCCCTTCTCTTTGGGTGTCACATGGCACTCAGGGCTACATATGGGAAGACAATAAACACACCATTCACTGAGGCACCTAGTAAAGATGTGGGTGATAATCCTGAAAAAATTGAGCTGAGGGAATTCAAAGTGTGTGATATGTGGGGGTTTAAAGATGGTGGTGTTTCAGCTTCTCTGGGCCCCTAGACCTCCTACTGTCCTCTAATGTGTGACTCTTATGTGTCCCACCTAACATACAGAGTTCACTGTGTTTCTTCTGGGCTTAAAAACTGAATCACACTGAAGGAATTTGATCCATAGTTGGTGTTTTTTGTGAAGGCCAGGCCCCATGTCCACATTGCTTCTGTATGTGTGTGTTGAACTCATTCAAACATCTGTGTGTAGATGGATGGTGTGGGGACTCATAACCTTGGAAATATTAGCACATGAAAGGTAGCAAGACTGCAGGAGGGCTATTTTAACGTCTCATAGGGGCCCATCTATTAGCTTCCTTTTCATTCTCAAACAGACACACACATGCCAGTTATTACACACTGCATGTTGGTTGCTTTCAACCTCCGTTGCAGTGACTAACTGTTCTGAAAGTTTCTGCTGAATAATTTTGTCATAATTGTGATTAATGCTCTGGTGGGTCACTGGCAGTGTTAAGGCAATTAACAACATTCAGTGCCCCCCTTAGCACAATCAACAAGTCATTTATAAATCATTACTTGGGATATATAAGAGTAAGAGTGTGCGCTCGTGGAAATGTGCTACGGGTCATCTGATTTTGGAACAGCTATGACTCTACTAATGTTTCCCTTGGTGAGCGTGATTGTGGTGCACCCGCTGCCTGAGGGTGGTGGCCTGTTCCGGGACAGGGGGGTAAATAACAACAGAAGGGACAAGAGCTCTGTTTGAGATAGAGCAGGAGCTGTGAATAAACACTTCCCAGACACACGCTTCAACCTGACAGAAAATAAACGTATTGTTGAAGAAACTTTCTGATTTACTCTCTGTGTACAAGGGTCTGTATGTCTACTTTAGTGAGAAATAAGGAAATGATCCACTTATTTGCATCCTATCTGAGAAAAGAGAAATGCAAAGGGAATGCTCTGAGAAATGTATGCTCTAAGATACAGTCGTGCAAAAGTTAGTACCCCCTCTTTTAATTCCATGTTACATGTTCCATGTACAAAAATCATCCGATCATACCGGGTCTTAGTATAGGCAAACACAACCTCAGACAAATGATAAACGTTTTTACTCTGCCAGTATTTATTTCACAAAAATGAAGCAAAAGAGCAAAAGAAAGAATTAACAAAACCATGTGGGCAATGCTCAGAGCTAGAAGTCCACAGCCTTTCTTTGTGGACTTTGCATTTTCTCCTTGTGCTTGTGTGGGTTTCCTCCAGGTACTCCAGTTTCCTCCCATAGTCCAAAGACATGTATGTTAGGTTAACTGGTGAATCCAAATTGCTGTCAGCAGGTCTCTCTGTGTTGATGTGAGATGCACAAGTGACCTGTCCAGGATGTACCCTGCCTCTCGCTCATCAGCACATGTGCAGACATCTGTAAAAGCAGACGTTTTGGCAGTTTGCTGGTTTGGAGCATTGCGGTGTGTTTTAACCAAGCAATTGTTGCTGCACATCAATCTGGAAAGGGTTATAAAACTATTTACAAACAATTTAGAGTTTGACGTTATAGATTGAGAAAGATTATTCACAACAGGAAAGCATTCAAGACAGTTGCCAATCTTCTCAGGAGTGGTGACCCAGTACATTGACTCCAAGGACAGATCATGCAGTGCTCGGAGAAATACACAAAAAAAACATCTCAGACCCTAAAGGCCTCACTAATCATGTTAAAAATTAAATTCTATGACAGCACAATTAAAAGAAGACTGAACAAGTACAGTTTGTTTGAAAGGACTGCCGGGAGAAAGCTTCTTCTGTTCACACAACTGAGGTTCGGAAAACTGTATCTGACCAAACAACAACTTCTGGAACAATGTCCTATGGACAGATAAGGCCAGGTGAGTGCATTTCTTCGGCCTTGATGCTCCGCACCAATGTTTAGAGAAAACCAAAGGCAGCATTTCCGTAAAAACATCTCATACTTTCTGTCAATCACAGCAGTGTAATGGTGATGATTTGGGCTTATTTTGCAGCCGGAGGAGCAAGGAACCTTGGAGTCCATGGTTTGATCATGAACTCCTCTCTATACCTGAGTATTACACCAGCAAAAGCTTATTTGAAATTGAATCATTCAAAATGAAAATAGTCCTGAACACAACAGTAAATCTATATCAGAATCGCTGAAAAACAAAAGACTCAAGGTTTTGGAAGGCGTAGTCAAGGTCTAGACCTCAACCCATTTGAAACCTTAAGGGAGCTGTGCATAAGCAAATGTTCGAAAACCTCAACAGCCTGAAGCCATGTTGTAAAGAAAAATGGGCCAAGAATTCCTCTACAGCGATGTGAAGAACTGATAAGTCATACAGGAAATTATTATTTCATGTTATTGCTGCTAAAGGTGAATCTACAAGCTATTGAATCATGGGGGGTACTTAGTATTGTGAACTTTTAGTGTTTTTTAAATAAATAATTGCAGAGTCAAAACATGTTGTTGTTCATCAGAGGTTCTATTTTACTAATACTACGACCAGTAGGATCACAAAATGTTTTTACCCAGAAAACTGTTGCACATGTCTTTAAGTAAGTAAATACATAATGCATAATACAATATTGGCTTACAGCTTACAATAATTTGGCATCCTTTTGTGTCACAGAATTATAGAGTTTAAATATTAAACTGTTCCAAGTCTTTATTTGTCTTTGTATTGTATTGTAAGGCTTTAAAGCTTCTCATGTAAAAAACTATGATAACTCGGGGTTGGGTTAGGGTTAACCAGAAAAAACAAGTGAGTATTTTTGCAGAGCACAAAGAAATAAAATCAGTTGTTCACAAAGTCCTGAAGAACATGAAATCTGTTTGCATTCCCGTTCTCATCCTGCCAGTTCAAACAATTCACAAATTTAAGATCACATCTGCTAACAGGGCTGTTAGTTTTCTTTTCTCTCCAGGAGATTGTTTTGGGTTGAGGCACTTTACTCTTCCATGGTCAAACCTCAGTAACGAGGAAGTGCCTGGTTTTCGACCACCTAATTTGCTTTGCAGGACCATTTTCATGATCCCTTGACATTTTGGGTGGTGACAAACTAACAGCCCCTAAATTGCTGTGTTCAGCTGCCAGCATGTCTGGAGGTACAGTACAAAGCTAAAGCACAGTTAATAGTCTTGGAATAGAGTTAGGAAGTGACATCACATATGCAAACATATACATACTCACTCATACTTACAAACATTAAAACCAACCCTAATTTAACTTTCCTACATTGTAGTTTTTACTAAAAACTGATCCTACTGGGGAGCGCAATGTTCACTGGGACCTTCTTGAAGTGGGTTTCAGTGACCCCTGTTACCCTCTCTCACGCACATGTGCACACACATACACAAAAAATTTTACATTTTCATGCTCAGCCCTTCACAATGGATAACCACTAAGTGGAGTTTCATTGGCTGCACATCTGGGAGCCCTTACAGCTGTAAAGATAGAGGAAACCTCTACAGTACGTTAAATGAGCACATACACTACAGTTCTCCATCACTTCGATTTCACTAATTTCATTTCGCATTACAAATCTTCATTTATTTTTCAAGGTGTCAGATTTTCATCTGATTCTCTGGCTAGACTCTAAAGCCAACAGAATTTTAAGCTCAGAGATGAACAGGAATTTCTCATTCTGTCTTGTTCATTCCTTAGTCTTTGAGCAAACCAGTACAGCTCATTGTACAGCTCATACCGAGGAACTGAGTAGTCTTCGGTTGTCTTTTGTCCAAAGATTTCACAATATTATAAACTCCAGCCTTGCAACACACACTTTCATTTACTCTTAAAGTTTGAAAAGCAGCTCATTCAGCAATTTTTGTTATCTCCAGTTGATGGGGATTAGATCTTTGTGGTTGTTCCTGAGGTTTGCTGATAAATTAAAGAAACATGTTTGGATGAGCAGCTCTACTGTTAGTGCTTATTTAGGCTTAGTGTCCAGCTATCCTCAAGTACCAACAAGATATGAGAAAGATCCTTAATGTTAATCTGCCAATAATCCATTTTATCATGTCCTTTACGAGCAATTTGTGCAGTTTTATTTTATCATTCCTTATCATTTTCCAGTTACGGGTAAATATTTCTATAATATGGACATAAATAATATTTCCCTTTTTCCAAGACCTCACTCTTTATGGCACTTGCATAGATTAAGTGGTGTAATTTGGTAAGATAAAAAATAATGTGAGGAGGATAATGAGTTAGGATCTATTAAAAGACACCGCTTTTCATTAGAGAAGATAATATTTATGTACAACCAACACAGATGATAGTGTAGCCATGGACGATAACACAGTCACAACATATAAAAAAAGCTATTTGTCTAATGACTTTTATTGAAATATTCTCAGTGAATAAAGGTTTTACTAATGGTTTACGGTAAGTTTAAACACTTAACACTGAACATGATTATGATCGGTCCTCTTTGTAACAGAAATCACACAAGACAAGTTGCCTAATCTTCACATTACTGGGAGAAAATTACTTGTTGCTACCTGCAGATTGATGCAGCAATATGATCACAGCTAAACACAATCAAAATTAAATGCCCTAGCTAAATAAATAGCTAAATCTCCCACAAGAACTGTTGACTCTGCTTTTATCATGCCGAGATGTCAATGCTAATTCAAAGGCTTAGCAAAATGGGCTGTGACTGCCACTGGCAGGCTTTTCTCTCTCCGCCTGATGTTTCAATCAGTGGACCATTCTCATCACATATACTACCGTCCTCTGCCTCAGGAAATACCCTTAGTGGGAAGTTAAAAGTTCATCCTTTTAAGCTCTAATGTTTTCCTAATGGTCGCTTGTTGAGTTAATAGTTAAACAAGAGGCAGGATTATTGTCATTTGCCCATGTCAGTAAAGCTAAACACATGTTCTCTCATCAAAGCCCCACATTTACCATCTGACCCACTGGTACAGTAAGATTACACCAGCTGTGTGTTGACCAAAGAAACACTTCCTTTACACTGAGCACAAAAAGTGACCCAACTGAACTGTGTCTATTAATGGGCAGAAAGCATACATTGTAATAGTGACCTTCATTTCTTTTTTTTTTTAATTTCCATTTTTACTGACTCACTTGCAAAGTTATACAATGTTGGCTGGATGGCTCAAATGTGAGAATAAATTTCCTTCTTTTAAATGTTCGGATTTAATGTATAAATGCATAAAAGAGTACAAAAATAAAACATTTGCATATTATTAATTTTACATATTACAGGGTGGCTTAATTGAATAGGTGAAGAAGTTTTAACAGTTATGTGCAGCTACACATTCATTGATCATAAAGAACAGAGTGGAAGAAACACAGTGATAAACAAAAAGGCAAAAACAAGAACTTGATCAGACATTGTGAGTAATAGCACATTGTGTTGTTAAAACATGAATATGGATATAAAGTGCATTGCTATCTGCATGTTGAAGGTAGTCATCTATGAACTACTTCCTCTAAAAAACATAATGTTTTAACTACTGATGTGGTAACTGTAATTTATGTACATCCTTCTCTGAAATGAACTTTTATACCAAGAGGGCATTTCAGTCACAATACACTGGTAAGTGTCCCCATTTGTTCTTATCATCATCTGTTCACTGACACAACTTTATGATTTCCAGTAAATTTTAACTTATTTATTGCTTAAAACTGTTGGGGATCCAGATGTTCAGTATGAAAAATGCAGACATGTTGAGTAACAGCAGATCGAGTAATCACTGCCTCAGAATGGCTCAGGAAATGCTCGAGCTCTTGGTATTGTAATAGCCATATTTACTAGAATCTTGTATACATCTTATATTCGGTCTGGGGTAGCTGGCACACACTGACATTCCATGGTGCCAATTAACTTGAAACATGAAATACAACTTAGCAGGTTTTTCAACACGAAACTTCACATCATTTTGTACATTTGGAAATCAAAGGAATTAAGCATAACTAGATCTTATGTTTATGATTAGTCATAATAAATCCATTTTCTTTTGACTCGGCAAAGCACAGGACTCTGCTACCCGCAGGTGGGATTTTGGCTCATGTTTGTTGTGGAGAAACTCCTATTGTTGACCTACATTTCTCCCCTTTTTTACACTTGGACCACAAGATTGATAATTTTTTTTCCCTAAATGACAGAGAGGCCAGGGGGACAAGAAAATATGCAAAAATAGCTCTTTACTCTTGAAGTCCATTAACATAAAAGTATATACAATATATTCAGAAAACATGAACAGACAGATGTAATTGCACTAATGACATCTATGAACTATAAATGGTAAGAGTGGTGATGAGGACGGCGGCGGCGGTGGGGCTGGTGGAATCTTCACAGTGAAGAGTTGTGGGTTGATTCCATGCAAAAGGCTGCAGCGTGGCAGCCACGATAAGTGCTGTACATACCAGATGGTCTCCTATCACATGTTACATATATGTGACAATAATGGCCCAAATCCTCAGCGAAAGCTGTGCTGGTATCTTAGTTGCCCTGTTTCAAATTCTTCATCCTGAAGTGAAAATGCTAACATTAGTTTTATAAGAACAACGTGGTGTAGATGTGAATATGTCAAAATCATACAACAATGTTTAGTTCCAGTCTGTCAACTTTGGCATGATTTGTATCATGCCCATTTGGACAAATACTGGGCTGCTAACGGGTATGTTCTAAACACCACATTGAAAATTAATGAGATTTTGTTCAACTCTGACAGGATGCCAGAGATTTGTCAAAATCCTGAGTATATTCGGTTTCAAATTTGTCAAATAAAATCACAGATTTATGTTTATGGAACCAAAATATTTTTTGACCTGTAATTGCAAACTAAACATTTTGGATTAATAAAGTTTATTTTATTTTGCATGCACTTTTAGTCGGGTAATCGGTCCCCATACAGCCACTTGGTCTTTTCTAAGTCCAAAGTTCTTAGTAATCTTGTTTTTGTCAGTTTACGTTGTATTTTCAACTTTCAAAGAGTTTTCGGAAACATTTGAGTTCATCGTTGGTAAATAAAGGAGAAAATGGTTTTGATAAACAATGGATGTAAACACTTATTTGCAGCAGTTCCAGAGTGATGTACACACACTACTGCTCAAACAGTGTAAACATTTGAACATGGGTGGGCAATTTAATCATTGGTTTTGGATTGTAAATTTTATAGAATACAAAGGAGCAATCATACTTTTGTTTACCAGACTAAAGAGCAGCGTAATGCATGAGTAACAACCAACCATTTCTACACTTTCTTAATAGCTTTGTCCCACTTGACACCCCTTTGACTGGATGTGTAATAGGAAACACATTAGATCTGATCCCCTGTGAATGGCCACCATCTACTCAACATGGGCTGTTTTGTTATGCAGAGGCCTCTTCACGCCTCAGCAATCATTCTTGACACAGACTGTCTGACTTTGGGACGTTGGCCGGATCAGCCACTGGATGTTGTCAGAAGCTGTAGCAGATATTATGCAGAGATTCTGCATTTGTTTATTGTTTCCCTTCATAGCTGGTGACATGTTGCTCAGTCTTTATATACAGCAACATTTACACACATTTTCAAATGGCAAAACAACGCCTTCTAAAAACCTGATATACCTAAACTCAAAAACTTCAGGTTTGGTATGTGTGCAAATTTTGTTTATACCTGCATTTGCAGAACACAATCTTGAATGAACATTGCTGATGAAGGATGAATGCGTAAGATAAATAATCTGCTCAGAGAAATAATGTTTTTTTGTATCCTCCCACAATAAACCCCTGGTTAGTGGGAGAAAGTGGAAATTGTCTCTCCTCCACTTGCTCATGTACCAGCATGCCTTAGGTTTAGACAAAATAAATTGGGCAATTACAAACTGTTACTCTCACAATGGATTACTGAGGGATGCACATTTGCAATTTACATTGATCACTTTAAATGTCTATAGAGTGGAAGTGATTTTACGATGACTTCTCTGATAAAGGCTAAACACTCAGACAAAAGAACAGAATCAGTCTAGACATACTTGTTGATAGCGTTCTTCAGGTACTGCTGCAGCCAACGGATGTCTGGGTTCAAACACACTTCCTTGTTTGACTTCAGCTTTGCACTGATGAAAAAAAAGGTAAAGATTTTAGTAAATACAAAGCATACCTCAGATGAAGATAAAAGTGTGAATTATGGAAAAGAAGTGGGATCAAGTATTTTAACACATTGTTATCAAACAAACTGTATTAACACTGTCTTGTGACTTTGACACATGTGGAGAGCTTTTTAACAGGAGTGTAAAAGTTTGATAATGATCTATATCTTACTGACCCTGTTTGTGATGCTGCCACAGATAAAGAATTTGTTCATTCAGGCGGTTCTCATAATTCATCCCTTTAAGTTAAATTTTAAACCCTTGATTGAAAAACCGAAATTATATCCAGTAAAAATGAGTATATGATATGAATATGTGGTGGATGAGGAGTTAAAACTCAACATGGTGCTACAGAGTACTTTCTAAATCCAGACTACGTCCATGGTTATTTACAGAATGGATCAATTCTGTATCATATGTGCTTAATTATATTCTGTGTTGGAGACGAAGCATCCTTTGGTTCTTGTGTTTTGGTTTTTTGATTAACAGGTGTTTTTCCCTGTCAATTCTTTTTCCCTTTCTTAACATTAAACAGTTGCTAAGGGTTTCTTCTCTGCCGTAACCCACTGTACTGTGCCTGCTCTGCTGCACACTTTCATCTGCAAATTCGCCCCTCATGAACCGTAACGCTGAATGAAATTGAACCTAAAGGCTGTGAGCGCTGCATAAGAAGGAAATGCTGTGTGACGAGAAAATGAGACGAAAGGCCATTTACAAAACCCACGCTTATTGCTTTCCTATCGAAAACAAAACTGCATCCAATTTTCAGCTCCTTTTCATGTCCTATACCCAAGAAGAGCACTTCCTGTGGATATGTTAGTAAGCCTGTGGTAACAATGTCCTGCTTAATCTGAATGTGTATGAGAGCGAATGACACAGGGATGTGTGTCTACACATCCATGCACAACTCTTTTCTCTGGCCTGTCACCTCTTGGAGATTGATGGTGAGAAAGGAGGAAACCTGTCTGACATTTTTTGGGGCAGGGTGGAAAATGTCTATGTGTTTGACTGGGTGCCAGCTATTAAAATCAGCATTGAATCAACACTTACATCACTTGGAATTGGCAGTTAGGTGTGTGGAGGAACCTGAGCTCTTTGATGTAGGCCTTTGGGAGGGTGTTGATTGTTGAGCGGCAGTAGCATCTCTCGATCAGACTGAGGGGCTTCGCTGAGAAAAAGAAGGACACATAAATATTAGTTACACATTTACAGCAATGCATGCTTGAACGAGAGCCTTAAAGCAGAGAGCAGATGAAGGTAATGGTCTATGGAAACTGGGAAATCGATAGATTTTGTTACAGTTGGAAAGATTATAATTTTACACAACTCAAATGAGTTATAGCAAACAAATTATATACATCAGAAATGAAACAAGTTGAAGGATGCATAGAGTGTCTTTACACGTCTAGTCACATTTAAAGGTTATCCAAAGACTACACCCATGTATGTTTTAAATGAAGAGGAATCACTAAAAGAAATGTTCATATCTAAGCTTTAGAGACATACTCTTTTCTTTCTATACTTTCCCCACTGAACACATGGCAGTTAATCAATGTATATCATAGCATCTGTAGATGCTATGATATACATTGGCACAAACTCTAAGCTCTTTCAGTCATTCACAACAGTGTACTGTGTGGTCCATACTGTTCATTAAGGAGGAGAACATTTTTCATTGCAACCTCAGCATTCAGGTTTTAGCGCAGAGATTTGCATCGTTGATTAATGTGGAAAAATAAATAGAGCTTTGTTTTCTTTTTGAGGAACCTACACGGCAAAGGTTTAAATCAAGCCTGGAAGAATGGAAAACGTGTGAAAATGTTTAATGTTAGTTGGATGCAAGTGATTTTAGAGTAATTGTGACATTGTAAAACCCTTGACAGAACATGATCATTTTTTTCCACGGACAATAAATAATGGGGAGAAACTGTAGGGCACACAAACAGATGGCAGAAGCAGGGCTATAGATTAAACTCTATCTTAATTATTTTTACACCTGATCTCAGTGTATTACCATGACAAAAGACGCAACACCTTCAGATTGGATGACTGATGTCGCCACAACTGGCTGTGTGCATTTCCTCATAAGTGTCCCATTGGCGCGTAATTAAACGAAAACAAAGAGGAGAACAAATACACACGTTGATCACGAGACGACAGGAAATTTCTTACGGCGAGAACCACATGTTCAGCCTGTTGGCGCTTACAAGCACGTCACATTTCTTGTTATGAACAATATTATTTTCAACACTCCAGATCGTCAAGACACTGCAGTTTGTTAAATTAAATACACTTTACTCAAAGTGAAAAGGTATGTCGTTTAATTTACATTAATTTGGGTAACGTTTGTGTTTTAATTGCATTTGGCATGATGATTAAATTAAAGGGATTAAAGGAGGATTAAATAGTTTGCATAGATTTGTCACTACAATTGGGACTAAATCACGTCATTTCAGGACAATTAAAATTCAATACAAATAAATAAATCAGGGTTAACACCTTAATCTGTAAGACGATAAATTTCCCATTCGGCTAATTTGAAAGTTTTCCATTTTTTAAAATCCTCCTTCAGGCAAAGAAAAAATATTTCCTGTCAAATAATGGTGACACACTTAATGATTTGAAACAGTTCTGATAAGTTGTGAAAACCATCGCCTTTTTTACAACGACTGCCGCTGGTGCTGCTGCAAAAAAAACAGAGCAAAATTATTTTCATACCTTGTGATGGAGGCGCATAGGTCAACACCATGAGTGCAGTCACGACTGCAAGCAGCTTTACATCCATTCTGCTTTAATGCCACTGAGATTTGATCCTACTCGGAGTAAAGTCCTGATGAGTTGTGACTGACGGGACCGTGTTGGGCTCTTAAATTACGCATCAGTGTCAAGCAGCCAAAACAAAACGCAAACTACTTCCGGTATATTTTGCAAAATAAAGCACACTACGTTCGCGTTATTTGTTTTTATAAAGATTAATCAAGTAAAATATTGTATGAGACTCTAACTAAACAAAAGTTTAAGTTTTAGTTAAATTCAAAAGGTGTTACAACCTTTTTTGCTATTGATTACTTTGTTCTCATGATGTTTGATTTATATGCTTTTATTTTTGTAAGACAAGGCTTTAATTTAAGTTATCCCTGGTGAACGCACATCACTTAGTAGAGATGCAGCTAATCACTAACCACACACACACACACACACACACACACACACACACACTCCTCTTTTATCATGGGTGTGAAACATAACACTTCTAAAGTCATGTACTGTGGTGGGATCTAGCAGTTTGACCTAATGAATTGTTTTTGCCACAGCAATTCCTTGAAAAAAAAATCCAAATTTGCCCACCAGGCAAAAGCTAGACATTTCCTGTGCTCAACACACTTCTTAAAGCTGTTGTTGATGATATAAACAGAAGACATTTCTGTGCATGTGTTTGTTTTTAGTCATGGTTTGTCTTCTTCGGGGAATTGGCCCAAATTAATTAAAAGCAAAACGTGTAACTGGAGGTGATTCACATGGGCATAAAGTGTTCTGTTACACTGACGGTTCCAATAAATTGGAAGAGGGGTGTAGAAATAACACACGTGCCACAACAAACACACCTCATACACTGTGTTTGGAAAGGAGCAAAACTCTTTTCAGTTAAAGTGAATCCTTAAACAACTGTAGAGCTTGCCGAAAATTCCCAAGTTGTGTGTGTGCACGTGTGTGTGTGTGTGTGTGTGTGTGTGTGTTGCGATCGGAGGTATTACTGGAGCATTTAACGGGATGCAGATGTGAAGTCAGTTTCCAGACATTTGGCTTTCATCTTCCACAGCAAAAACCAGTGCACACATGTGTATGTGTGAGTATTGTAAGTGTAAATGTGGAATATGCATATCAGAACTTTAATACCACACACTTGTTGACTCTAATGCTTTAATACCTGAAATAGTTGTTTAAGCCAAATACACATCCCAACTAAATGTAGTTACACAATATAAACATATTCTGAAATCCCACTATGCAGGTGACAAAAGCTTATATTTAGAGAAACTCAGAATGTGTTTTGCTACAGTCAAAGGGTAACATGAACAGTGTCCATGTGGTTGGTCTTGTATTTTCTATTCAATATTTTTCCAGTTATTGGAGAAATAGCCTCTCATCACACAGCTGTGGGGAAGCAAATTACCTGCTGACAGGACCACTTTATCTAAAAAATGAGTGACAGTAAAGAAGGATATAGTTCAATAGAATAACAGTGTTGCTTGGGGTTTACTGTGTCTAGCCAGCATCATGAGATTAGTACAAATCATTCTTGGTTATATTGGTGATATCTGTCATTTCAATTAAGTATTATTTTAAGTATGAACGATTTACATTTAGTCATTTTCATTTACAGCAAGATGCTGGTTGTGATGTATTTTCAAAAATCAGTGCATGTATAGCTTTTAGAGTCTGTCTTTGTATTTTGTCATCTGTATTGTGCAAATTGTCTTTGTTTTGGATCTTAAACAGTCATCAGTAATACCATAGAGACCAGACAGACAGCAGGTCATGGTCAGACGACAGAATTAACTGCAGCTGAATGGACACATATTGACTTCTCTCACAAGCCACAAAAGCTAACTTTAAGTGTGTGTGTCGGTGTGAGTGTGTGTGTGTTTGTGTGTGTGAGAAAGAGAGAGAAAATGAGAGAGAGAGAGGAAGAGTCAGCAAAAGCAAAGAGTGCAGTATGACAGCTGAAGTATTTGAGTAAGGTTCTCTCAGCTTGCAGTGAAAGGTGACTTCAGAGGATTTCAGATCAAAGTGCATTGATCACAACAGCTTATCACCATGCTCGCTCTCACACAGGATGCCCAACATGTTATTGCAATACACACCTGACATTCAGCTCTCTATTCTGTCCCAAACCTGTGTGAGCCTGCACAAGCAACAAACGTAATGAAGTTTGTGCACAGCTAGTACAAATAAAAGTCTTTTGTCTTCAAAACACACACACACACGCACAAACACACAGACATAAAATGAGGGCCATGTCATGGGAGAACACATCCAAGTATTTCGAAATATCTGCAATAATCAGTGAGATTTACTTTCTTTTACTGAGGTGAATGGACTGCAGTAGTGTCGTTACATAAGCAGATTTGGCAGTACATCATCTTGCCAATTGTTTCATTCTTCCTCAAATTAACAAGTTTGCACAGTGCATTTTCCCACAATAAAACAAACCAGGGACTTGTTTATGACTAATATAACTAATATTACCAAGAATATTTTCTTTAAAACTGAAAGTGAAAGAAAGACCAATAGGCATTTTGGGGTCAGAACAGTCTTTAATGAATATGTGTGTTTGCGAAATGTCTTTCAATTAAAGCGGAGGAGGTATTTGGGGCACACATTGCACAACAAACTGAAGACACAGAATAAGCTGTTTCTGCATTTTACTCACACCTGTCCCATGTTGAGTATATTTAAGTTGTGATGCAGTGCTCTGTAGCCCATCTGTCTGTTTTGGGAGGTCTCACTGCAGGGGTCCATCTCCTGCCCTACAATGCATGAGTCATTTTTCACTGTATTTCCATAGAACACAGCAAATACTTTTCTGACTGCAAATCTAAATCATGTTAGGTATTTCTCTGTAGGTGCAAAAACATAGCAGGTGGACTGATGATATAATTTTTTTGGAAATCGTATATAATGTTATGACTGCCAGCATTAATCAGCTCTCGTTCTATTTCTCAGTTTCTGTCTCTGTCAACTGTTTTTTCAATTTACTTCTGTGCTAATGCATTTAAAATACGTTGCTGAAGGTTGAAGAGAAAGAAAACAGTTGATGAAAGAAGCAGAGACAAAAAACAAGCAGGGGAGTAACACAAACCTAACTAAGAAATGGTTCTGTTACAACATAAGATTTAGATTGTTATGTTTTTTTTCTATTGTTTTGAGTCTAAACCCTGATGTTCTATACATTTATAAAGACTATTTCCATTTAGGGCAGAAAAAGTAAATGTTATATTTTAAGACAGACTAATCTACAAATGTAAAATATTCACGCTGCGTCATGCTGTTCAATAACATTAAGGCCCTGTACCAAATTAAGCGGAAAACTGATGAGTAAAAAACAAAACAAAACATGAATCTGTCACATGCCTATAGATTGTCAAACTTTCCTTAACTGCTATTCACCTTTAAAGAGAGACCACATGACCCAGGGGGTAGGAGTACGGCTGGCTGAACATATTATGGTGGACTGGCCAGTTTCCATAGATCAGACTTTGGTTTGAGAACATACAGGCAACTGGCCCCGGTGGGGGATCTGCCACTGCTCCATTGAGGCACTGTGGGGCTGAGGGCCTGCCGGCTGAGCCTTTGTCTGGCTTCCTCCACATCCTCCAGAGAGTCACGAGCTCTGCGCCTTCACAGCACCATATGGACCACCTCAATGGCCTGTCAACAAAGTCTTTAGCCATAGATGTTAAATCAAAGGAGAGAAAATGCAATGGACAATAGCTTTATAATAGATTGAAGGTTTCAAGATCTTCCAAATAGAGCAGCTTGAAGGAAATTCCTGTCCTTATTATTACTCAACTAATGAAACTTCCAGGTCAATAATATGGCACAATTTCCCAATAGTTCCAGTTTTTGTAGCTTTTTTATGAGCTGTCACAGCCTCCGCATTACCATTTCTTCCTTTGTTAATTTGTGCTCCCTTGGTCCTCTTTTAAAAATGAGATATAACCAATTGGTGGACCACATAAAATTTTTCTTGAGTGACAATGCTGTCATTACATACTTTAATGAACATTTTAACTTTTACATTTTTGAAAGAAAGGACACAACTCAAGATCCTGTTTCTGCTTGCTGCACACAACATTATATTGTTATTGCAGGCAAGAGCTGAATGTCAAATTAATAACAAACAGCAAAGTAGCAAAGTGCATTTTTCTATTCTGATAATCCTTTAGCTATGATGAATTAAGAATGTTTTTTTTTAAAGATTCATGCAAAGAAAATCTGTTCACTATACACCGAAGCAAAATGTTAGATTCTAATATAATATCAGTTGTGTTAGTTTTTTTATGGTTTCAGCTGTGAGATTATGCCAGAATGTCCCAGATGAACCACAGCTTATGTCACTGGCTAAACTTGGTGGAGGATCTTGGAGTTTGACACCTGGTGCACACCAGCCATGGGAAGAAAAACCCCTCAGCTGCCTTAGCGATGTGAACAGCCCAGAGACCCCATGGTTCATGATAACACTGCTGAATCGGCTTGTTGAAGTCAAGCCAGGTAATATACTGTCATGTGGTACATCCTATCAATTACATCCCGAAATGCTCCACAAGTAGGTTTGTCAATAGGTCTCTGAGGTCTGTTTAGGAAAGATAAATACTTACAATCAAGACTGGAGTACATATTTGCAGAAAATGTCCTGTAGATAGGTTTGGTTCTGTTCCTTTATTATAGTTTCTCAATTCTGTATAAGCAGGAAGCAGTGAACCATGGTCGTGTATATATAGACACGTTTGTCCACGTAGATTTTACTGTTTTGCAACTGTACATAAACACACATATAAATATAAGGACAGATACACATATGCAAACACACTTTTTCTCACAAGCAAAAAATTCTGCAGTTTATATTGTCACTGAAACTGAAAACCACAATGCAAACAATATGCCTCATGCTTTAGTCCCAACCGCATGTTTAATCGGTGACAAAGGCATTGACACACAATCCCTGTGTCCATTTATCCACCTTTTCTTTTTTTCTTTTTCTTTTAGCCTCTTTGGGTCTTACATTAGTCAAACCATCCTCACACAGTTGATGTTTTTGGCAACTCCTTAAACCGGATTCATTTGTGGGATAAAGGTTCCTGGCTTCATATTAACAAGCACATGGAGGCTATTAATATTTCATTATTTATTTACTGATGTGTGTCAAACACAAGTCCTTGCCTCTACACTGATTCTCTCTGTCATAAGGCTGGTATGTGACACTTTTATGCTTCTGAGTGCTCTGAAAGATGATGAGGAAGGCAACAAAAATGCCCAAAACAGCTGAGAAAACCGTTAGTCATAAACCAGTCATAATATAAAAAATATATATAGTTTTAATATAAATAGTCCCACTCTTTAAAATTAAGCCATAAGCAATCACTGTTTTAAGTGACCTCCTCCAAAAATGTCTTATTTCTGTCAGGCTTCTAAATAATCCTAGAATACAATATTTAGTCGCATTTTCATTCCAGAGTGATAACATATGTTTTTCTATGGCGATCTTTATTCCCAGCATCCTAGAAACATGTTTTTACATTTTGGAATTTATTTCAGGAGTTGCATCAAAGATGAATGACAAAGCAGTGAAAAATGATTTTGTCTGAAAAAAGAAAACCCTTCTTATGTGAGCTCAAAATGCAGCCAAACCTCCAGATCCAATGCAGCAACAAAAAAAGTTTAACATGGAGCAATCACCATCCAGATGAATTTGCTAAGTGCACTGGACATATAATGTTTCTGAGGCTGATCAATTATTGTAGAATCATGGCGTCATTGTGAAGAAAGCACTTTCTCTCAGTTTAGCCACATCTTTCCCCTTCCCACCCACTTAAAGGACAACCCCCCAGGTTTTTCTATTCTCAGTCCTCCGCTGAGCTGTAACCCCACAGCTGCTGTCTCTTAACTGCTTTTCCATGCCCGGGTCACTGCATACAACACTTAAAGAGCATTTAAATAGAAAGTCAAAGCTACAGCTGTCAATCAGAATTATAGAGTGGCCCTAACATTATTGTCATATATGCCCTTTTTAAATTGGACATAACAGTAGTAGGCAGCCGTACAGCTCTGTGTGGTTGAGCAACAGGTTTGCAATCAAATTCCTATTAATCAGAACAGGAAACAGCACCTATAGAGAAGGGAAGACGGAGTATCTTGTCCTCTTTCACATGGATAAATACGAGATATTGTTACATGCCTATTCATCTTGCATGACGCCTTTGAAGTAATTCCCCAGCTGGGAAACGGAGAGTAATTTTTCATGAAGGCATAAATGAACTTGAACGGGGATTATGTGTACAGATGTGCCAGGATACACAATCACATGCAATCACATCATTTTTAAAATGGATTTAATAGGTAAAGTATTGTATTTGTGGCACATAGAGTTGTACAGTTTTAAATGTTCTCAGTGTGGGTTTGCTACTTGTACTGACAAGGTGGTTGGATTGCCTGAGGTTATTTGCCTCTGTTCATCAGCTATTCTTAATGGACCATGTGATCATCGAGCCTCCTGTGGGCTTGCCAACGGCAACATGTGTACGTCATAAATGTTCTCTGAGCAAAGACGACAACTAACAAATGTGGGCAAAAAAAAGAAAAAATTGAAAAGACTGGCAGCAAAGGGAGAGAACTAGATGTTGATTCAAAAGCAGCTAAGGAGAGAACCGAGTTTGAGAGATGACAACATAACAAGAGGTGAAGCAGAGGAATGAGTGACCAGCTAAAGGTCTGCTTGCAGCTGGCTTTGATTAGGGGCTGTAACAAGGCTCTGTTCCTCATTAACTCACCACAGCGTGGAGGTGTAGCAGAGGGAGAACGGACTCTTTCTGACAATGGAGAGAGAGTCAGAGATCCTGTCCCACTCTTCGAGCTAAAATTACCATAATTCCGCAGCAGCTTCTGATCTTTTTGGTGTTTCCACTGTGGGATTCATGCTCTTTACTGGTGTGAAATACATAGTAAAAGAAAATGATTTTGACTTGGAGGTGAAAGGCCTCACCTGTTCAAAAATGTGCTAGTGATTTCATCAATAAGTCAAAGCTGTAAAGTGGAGAAATCTTTATTTTCTCTGCTCAGTGCTGAGTTGCCAGTTAGATTACATTCTGCCATAGTAACATATCTCTATCAGTGTTAATGTGTTGGTCACCACTTACGCCTAGACAGAAATATTTCAGTATTAATTACCAGAGAGTATTGCACAGTCATTAGCTCCTTGATTACAATTTGTTAATGTTGACTGGTTCCTTTAATTTATTATTAAATCCCTGCAAAACTAACAACAAATGTATTTATTTGAACATATTACACCTTTAGACAAGAAATTGATAATTGCTGTTTTGTTTGTTACAGTTACAAAGATAGTCAAGCAAAATGTTTAGACAACATTCCTTATGAACACTGTTAGGAGCAGACAGTAAATGTGCATGGGACAAATAGTTACAGGACATGAGTAGAAGTTATATCATCAGTACAACAACAGACAGTTGCATACAATATTTTGGCATTATAGATACAATGTAATACATTTGTAATGAGCCAAAAAAGGAGTGTTCATTTATTTTCCAGAAATTGGAAACATGATGAGAAGAGAAAATGTGAGTCATTATGGACAAGCTACAAATGTGTGCTTTATGTTGTGCTTTGACGGAAGCTCTTCATGTTTTTACATTTATGAGATAAAGCATTTCAGAGATCGGCGAAGTCTCCTCCTTCTGCTTAATCTGAATGTGTTCAGGATCACTTTAAAATCAGTTTGTCTTGTGTTCAGTCAAAAATGGTACGCACGCTTATTTCAGTTATGGGTGGTCTTTGAAGTAGTCATCGGCCATTACAAGGGCTCTTTTTTTCTCTACATGTGGTCTGACCACTTGAGCAAGCCTGATCACCTTTTTATGTTTTAAAGGTCACAGACCACTAACCTACACACACACACACACACACACACACACACACACACACACACACACACACACACACACACACACACACACACAGATAATCCTAACGCACCTGCCCAATTGGAAACACACCAATAATTTAGAGTTCTGCAGATGTTGCTAAACACTGTGATAAAGTGCTGCTGAAACCATTACACTCTCATTGGGGGTTAATTTGTTTCTGTCAAAGCAGGACGAACAACAAATTTAAGTCTACCTTAAGGCCCCACTCTTGAAAGAAAACAGAAATAAGTGACTCTGAGATGCTGTAGAAATAAGACCTGGTCATCTTGCATATCAGAGGACAATGTGAAATATCGTCAAATTTCTGCATGTGACTCTCCAAAACCACAGTGACTTTGGTGTCTTTGGTGCTCTGCTCTCTATTTGCCAAACTGCAGTAATAGGCTATTTTTCACAACGGGGAGAATCAAGACCACAATAGTGAACTATACAGGCTTTAGTGGCCCTTTCACAAGTTCCTCTCTTCTCCTTTCCTCATCCATCTTCTCTACACTGTTTTCCAGTGACAATGACTTCACGCTCCTGTCATGTTCTTTTGACCTCACAGAATGCTGGATGGTTGTGTTCAAGTTCCCATATGTACATGCACTTTGAGTGTGCTCGGGTCTGTGTTGGTGTTTTTTTTTGGTCTTAATAATGAGAGCGAGAAGTAGTATGAGAATGAAACGAAGAAATCCTTTTTTATTCTAATCTAATTCAAATTATTTGATTTGATTTCAGGGTAACTTCAAAAGTGCAGCTGCATATACATATTTGGCCTCTTATCTGGAAGACAAGCCAATGTTCTATCAGCTTCAGGGTCTCTATGTGAAGAGTTATTTATATTAACATATATTTCTGCTTCTGTCATACGAATACTATGTAAACATAACATGATTTAGTCAAAACTCTTGAGTCTTGTAGCAAAATTATTATCAGCCTTGAGTTGCAGCTTCTATTTAACCAAGAAGTATTTTATATTTGTGCAAACACCAAGACAGAGAACAGAGCTTACACTTAACAGAGCGTAATATATGTTAATGTTTCTCACAGTGTCTGATCTGTTTAACTGTGATCTGTAGTAGTTGTCAGTGATAATTGTGGCCTTTTCTAACTGCAAATAAACTAAAAGCAATTGAAAAAGAAAATTCTTCATATGCATAGGGTAAAAGTAGCAAAGGCTAATGTGGACAAAAACATTTAATATATTAAAACAAATTTAAACACTGATTGTACAGTACACAATACATATTTAATATATGCATTTGTATTATTTTGTTGTAGAAAACATGGAGGTTTCCAATAACCTTGCTTCTCGACCCAAACAAAATTCTGTTAACCTCAGATTTCCCAGACAAAAGCTGCTTTGTTTCTGATAGCTGTGTGTAGCGTGAAAAGGTTTTGGGAGGTGAATGTGAAATCAGGCTCTTGCTTTTCTTCTTTGGCCATTCAAGACCATTCAAGAGGTGTATAATGGTCAAGAATCTGCGATAGTCTGCTGTTCAGATGCTGGCTGGCCGTTGAAATCTGAGCTGGCTTTGACTGGAACTGTATGTCTGTGGCTCTGTGTGGCAGCTATTCAGCCATTGTGGCTTTCACTTGAATCCCATTAAAGAGGAAAGGGAGAATATATACAGACCAATCAGTGTAGCAAACCACTGCTTTCCCTCCACCTCTCCCTTCTCAGTCTCTTTGTTTTTGGTCACAACACTCAATAATAGTTAAACAAGCAGTTTCTACATTTATTATGTGACAGTGGCAGAGGGGTGGAGAACAGCATATTTTTGGAATTTACAGCTGCAAAATATGAGGCGTGGACTACATGGACCATACTCTAATGCGGTATTTCGTGTAAATCTTAATTGGGCTGTAATAGTATGAGCCAGTGATTCTGGCGAGGATATACTACAAGAAGCCCTGCAGTGAACATGAACACTTTAAAACAGTTTACCTTCCAGACCTTCCTAACAATCACAGCACGCCCCCGTGCTTCATATTTTACTGGGCTGAAATTTAAGAGCAGGATTTGGTTAGTTTCAGGACAAGTTGCACTGACACAGGATTTATTCTGAAGCATTGTTAGCACGAAAATTATGACTTACAATTAAGTACCTAGATAAAACCCTCTGTGTTAATCTCCCTCTTTGATGCAGGTCTTTCCTTCCATATTTTACTGTTCTTTTCAAGTCCTCTGTAGCCCCATCTCTTCCTCTGCTTGTTCTCAATCATTCTTATCAGGTGAGATTGATTAGCAGGTCTGTGTTGCGCTGTGATTTTGATAAGAGATGGCTTGTTCCCGAGCCTGTTTAGGGCAGCGCCAGGTGACCTTGTGTTGGCTGTCTGCTGTCCATCTGACTGAAGAGACCTGAAGGCCAACAGGGGGCTTCTGGGAAGCGTCTGAGCTTTAAGGCACTATCCTGAGCTTTATGAAGACTGATAAAGTGAGGGAAAATGCAGAGGAAGAGGAGGCAGGAATAGCTTTCATTCTGTCACACGTGTAGCAGCTATAAAGTGGTTAAAAGGAGATAAAAGGAATGGATTTTGCATTGTTGAGCAGGGCTGGCTCTGCGACCTTCTGTGTGACTTGTATTGAAGGGATACAGAAGAACCATGGCTGCATGGATGAATGCTTTGTTGGTTATACTGTGTCTGCTGTGGGTTTCTAAGCCACGGCAACAGACAGGACAATAAACGGATCTCTGCTGTTTTCTGTCTGTAATGTTTATGCATCTTAATCCGATTTGAATTCTAAAAAAGTTAAAAGGGTTAAAGTTGAAAAATGTACTTATTTTCACTGTTACAAAAAGTGAGATGAAAATATTTATATAACTGTATGAAAAGGCAACAAAATCCAGCTTCCAGCACCACTGTACCATTTACCATGTTATATTTTATTTGTTTAACCTATAAAAACATCAACTGCTGGCTGTCGTGGTATCAACCTTGTCATATAACACTGAAAACACATGCAAAACTCATAGTTACGCCTTAATGGGTTTTCAACGAAGTTTTAAAAAGAGTGGTTGTCATTTTTACGATCGAAAATCTTTAACATAAAATAATCTTAATTACCATATCTACATCTCTCTCATCTCTATCCAAAATAAGCCCAAAACCTTTATTTTGATTAGAAGTGAAGGCAACACAGCTTCTTCTGGAAGAGATTAGAAAGTTTCCTTTAAGTAGTTGAGGATCTACTTTGCGATTTCTATCACCTTATTAGAAATTGTGTTCTCTCTGTGTATTTTATTTCTAAGGTTTGAACTCTGTATTGGCTTGTCTGTCGTTGTCTTCCACAGGGCCCTTGTATGAAATGAAAATTATACTCCCTGTGGGTAAATTGTACATATTTGCACAGCTGGTCAGGTTTGTATGGAAGGACTTAGAAGTATTTGGACAACTACAACAATGTTAATTTAAAACCTATTAACATTCTACTTTGGTTCAGGTTGAGGAAGAGTAGGAGGACGTGTAATAAGCATGGAGAGCAGATGCTTTCTGTTCAGGAGTCTTAATACATATTTTCATGCATGAAACCGTGAATACCATGCAGGTTTTACTACACAGTTTTTAAGAAATTGTGGAATGAAAACCTTCAGTTTGCTCTGTTTTGTAGTTGTCTGAGAGAAGTTTGTTTTTTTTAATCTTTTTTTTTTGCTGTGTTATGTTATTGTGGCAGACATAATTATTTTCACCTTTAATTGATTCTGTCTGGGGCTTAATGGAATGATCCTGATGGATTAAGCAAGTTTCCTGCCACTCAGCATCCTCAAACACACACACACCACACACACACATGCACACACACCACACACACATATACGCACACACACACGCACACACACATGCACGCATACAAAGCACTCCACTACAGCAGTAAGCCCAAGGACATTTTATCCCACTAAAATCCAACATGTCACTTTGGACAAACACTATCAAATGCGACTTGGATCACACTCCAGTCTCACAACCACAGATGAAAGCTGGCTAGTGGTTGAATTGGTTTTCCTGCAGGGTCAAAGCTCAGTCACCTGATGTCTGATTTATGATGAGTTTCCTGAAAGATACATAGGGGTCCCCACATGTAACTATGTACTGACAGTGTTAGTTTACACCAAACCCTTGTGTCACCTCAATCCGTGGCATGTAGCATTTCTCGAAACGAATCAAGGGAATGTGGTACTAGTTTTATTATCTATGCAGTATGAAAATTCCGATAAACAATTATACGTTGTTTATATAAAGAAAATCTCAGAGTTTAATTTTCATTGTTTTGCAATGATTTATTTATTCATCATTGAATGTATTATTCATTTGCACAGACACATTGTGAAATAAAATATCTACTGAGATTACCGGAATTTAAAACGAAAGCAAAATTGTGAATACAAATGTAATGAGTGTTTGATTCAATTTATTTCATGTGTGCCTGTATAAGTCATGATTCATCTATTATAACATGTTTGGCCTGCTTTAGTTAATTCTATGTTCAATTAGACACCTAAGAAATGATTAGTAATGTTTAATTTTATTTGCCTGCATTATTATTATCTCTCTCTGTTGATATAATGTGTATATGTACAGTTTGTCTGTATTTGAGTGTGTTTCTGTGTGAGTAAGTGATGTTCACTGTGGCTTTATCTGTCTGGCATTTGTTTAGGCTGTGGTCAGACTTGTTTCATGAAGTCCTCAGGGAAACATTTCAAACACAGACTCAATTTGTAAAGCAAAACTGCACTTTTTTACCTAAAAGAGAACTGTTTGCCTCTTTGTGATTTTGTTAAGCATGAGTAATGGTCTACATCAGGCGTGCTGACTTGTAACGAAAATGTGGGTGCCAACTGTTGCTAAGCATGTGAAAAAACCGGGACCAGATCTGAAATGAAATAGGCGTTTTAATAGGTACTCATGTAGTTCACTGATGACTTTCCTAATGACCAGTTATCCTCATGCCAGCTGCATATTATATGAAGTATGAATTGTGTTCAAAAGAAAATCTACTTTGAAAAACATTGCAACTATTATAAAAATTGCTCAGCAGAAAATGTAAACACTTATACAATACCATTAACAAAGCCAACCACTTTTTATGATGGTGACGTACACAGCAAGATTGTTCATGTTATTCTATCAAGCTTGCATCTGTTTGTGTTACGATGCAGATAACCCAACGGATTTTATTTTTCTAAGTAGAAAGAATTCTTTTTAATCATTTATGTTTTTTTTTTCTTCTTGTGTGACAAATGGTATGATGCATGTGGCAATTAGCATGTGTGTTTTTACAGGAGAAATCATGACCTCTGCACCAGTTAACACAGGTCTGGCACATGTTGCTGTTTGCATGAGTGTGTCTATAATTGTTTATGGGTCTTAAAAGTTTAATTTGTCACAACAGAATGAGTCTTGCTTTTTCACTACAGGTGTATAATAATAATAATAATAATAAAATTGATCATAATAATAGGCATAATAATAATAATAATAATAATAATAATAATAATAATAATAATAATAATAATAATAATAATAATAATAATAATAATAATAATAATAATAATAATAATACATGTCTGTATTATTTTGTTAATTTCCTATTAACATTCAAATTGTACTTGTATCAGGTATGACATACAATGTATTACACCAAGCTAAAGCCTGTCAAACCTGCTGCAGTAATACCACATCATGTTTCAGTCACCAGAGGGCACAGTGGTAAAGGTCATGACTATAAGGATATTTAATGTGCAATCTCCATAAAAGAAAGTTACCGTGAAATTTGGACATGCTGCAGTGTCAGGCATTGCTGACTAGCTACATTCTTCCCAGGGTTTGGTATGTGCAGATTGGGTGAAGCATGCTGCGATTCCCTGAGGTCCTGGGACATACTGTATTACGTGAGTATGGGATTAAAGTCATTGGTGCTTGAAACTTTAAATTACATTTATGCTACAAAAAATTAGGTCTAGGTGGATGTAGCTCATTTGGTAAGGCATTCATCCACATATAAGGGTCAGTAGAGCGACTCATGGTGCCTTCTGGCCACGTGTGGAGGCGTTTTGGAGCAAGTCACTGAACCCCAAGTTGCTCCCGGTGGGTCGGGTGACCACCTTGTATGGCAGCCACCACCACTGGTGTGTGAAACAACTGAAACATGGACTGCAAGTAGAACTTCAGGCCTTAAGTCATGTTTATTGCTTTTGGTGATGCGTCCTGGAGCAGATGCAGGGGTCAGCAGGTCTGTGAAAACTCCCCACCACCATCTGACCCTAATCTAGGAAGAGGACAAATAATAAAGTCATCAGTTGTTCACGTCACTTAAAAAAGCTGCCTTTGGATTTCTGGGAATCATTTATTTCCAGCACAGGTGGATCCCAGAAATTATTAAATTTGCAATTACAGAAATGTTTTACAGGGCAAATCAGAACTTTTCTGTTGGGATGAAAACCAGATCTGCTCTAATCAGAAACTGACATCTGGGCGCAAAGATATGGGGTACTGGAGGTATGCCACAGGTTTATATTGAAGCAGAACAAATAATTATAGCTTTATTTTTCTTTCCAAGTAAAACTAGTTTTGCTTTCAGATAATGTCAGCCCCCCCCGAGTGAATAAAGCCTACCAAGTTTCAGTTCCTAGGGACAACCTGAAACAATTAAGTTGTTACTACTGATGTTTATACTGTAACAGAATCCTGTTCCTTCAGATTTATGTAGCTGGTTGCACAGAGGATATGTGGAACTATTGTGTTTTGTTAAGGATAAGCATACATTTCACGTATGACTTATTACTGTGCTGATTTTCTCCATTTTGACAAATGACCCTGGATGAAGAGAGACTCTGTGGATCTCACGCCTCATAGTCACAACTTGAGTTTTGCCTTTTCGTAAATTGCAAACGCTCAGCTTTATGAAAGCCCATTGACCTCAGTGCTAACCTTCCACCAATCACTGAAATTGATTCTTTCCTCTTGCACTTTATTGCCTTCAATTTTCCCCTTCACTTGCAGCAACACTTCTGCACTTGTACATTCAAGTGTCCAATAATCAAGCCATTTGAGCATTTAAATCATTAACCCATTCCATGAACTGGCCCAAGCGAGGATGACCCATGATGTCAGGGTCACATAGAGACTGTTGAGTGTTGAGGACGTTGTTGCATTTTCACACATCTTACAACACCACAGCTGCAAAGAAGGTTAAAGTGTGGTCATGTCCCTGCAGATAGAGCATTTCTGTGCGGTCAAACGGGGTCAAAGAGGAGCAGCGAAAGGTTAAGGAGAAGTGGTAGGAGACCAGCATACAAGCAACACATCCATATCCAACACCAGAGTAGAACACATCACTCAGTGCTTGCCATCTTATCCATTTCATCTCAAAGGCCTACTTAACCCTGCTGTTCCTTTGCTGCTTCCTTTAACTCTAAATTAGATTTTGTTTTAGGTTGATTGATGAATCAACACACGTGACACATCTAGCACACGTCTGCCTTTGTTTTTGATCCTGTTGAATTTGTTCTTTGAAAGTTGAAAAAAAAAACAGTCTGGGTTGGACATGTTACATTATACCTACCTCTTTTCCTTTTATATCATCAAGTTTAAAGATTTTTTTACACTTTTAAATCTTATCTGTTGTCACTTATAGCTTGTTAGATCAGCCAGTTATGGAACTGGAGAAACAGAAGAGGACACACAGGAAGGATCCTTGGTGTCATCTCATGAGTGTGTTGTGATTTATATATGTGACAGGTGTTCACACAGATATACACACAATCATATTCCTACTGAAGAAAACCATTGTTTGTACCATGCTAAGCCAACACATTTGTGGATAGTAGCAAAAACTATCATTGTCTTTCTATAATCAAATCTGCCTTTTCGCATAACACTGCAGAGAACAACTTGTCTTTCAAAGTCATTTAAATTGATGTTGGGAAATTAAAATACTGACCAACATTGAGAGCACCCTGAGATGATTTAGCTGAACTACAACCACATGATGTTTAGTGAAGTTAACAAATCTGTCTTTCTATGATGGTTGACTCCTCTCTTGCTCTTCACAAAGCAAAAAACATTAATTTGGCTCCCTTGACGTTAATTACTTTCTTCAAAACTTCTTTCAGTGAATGGACAAATGCATCCGTGTGCTCGCACACATAAAGCATGTGCATGCAAACGTGCATCCTTTCCTGGCTGACTGTCCTTGATTAAGGCCTTGTCTCTTTGGTACAACTGGGCAACCAGATGCGGTTAGCAAAACTCGACTGCATGGAAACATTTAACCAGGCTGAAGGACAGCCCTCACCCTGACCACTGAACACACTCATAAAACACAGCCATATGTAAAGGATTGGGAGGATGATGATGATGAGTTCTCTGTTGATATTCACTCCTCTTTTACAGGCAGTAGGCATGACTAATGACATGGTGTTTATAATGTGGCATGTAATAAGACATAATTCAACTGTCTCAACCTCGATCTGGAACTTGCTCATTTGATTTATTAGTTGTCTTTACATGGTGCTGACAGTTGTTGAAGTCAGCCACATAATTAGGGACTGTGTTTTTGAACCGCGTGTGTTTACTGTTGAAGGACGACTAACCCACATAGGCACAGCCCAATTTCTTCCAATCAAAGTTTTTTTTTATCATCTGGGATCCTAAACTTTTCACTACATGCATCCATCCAAATCTAAAATTTCCAGTCAAACAGGAGCTCCCCTTTCTCTGGTTAGGTCTCCAATGGCTCAGAAATATTAAATAACAAAACTGATCACAGTCTGTCTGAGCCTTTGTGCCTGTTACATTTACTGCTGGTTTGTGGCCTTCTCACACACACACACACACACACACACACACACACACACACACACACACACACACACACACACACACACACACACACACACACACACACACACACACTGACACACACACACACACACACACACAGAGGATAAACTAACTTACATGAATATTGTATTAAAATGGACAAAAATAACAGTCTGTGGGTTGTGAGCCAGTTGGCCTTATTTGTGCTTTACAGTATGTGTTTATTGTATCCCTGTTGGTTAGAGTGAAGTTTTGATTGTTTTTTCTGTTTGCAGCTTGTCTGTGTTTTGCGTTTTGTTGTCAAGATTTTAGAAACATACTCATCATGTCAAATACCTTCTTTGTTTGCTTGCTTTTTTAACTTGGTTTTTCACTTGGACATGCGGTTGTGTCCTTACGTTGCACTCAAAAGATGTTGTATCTGAAAAAATACTGTTTATTGCAACAAAATGAGTCCCAAATGTAGTGTGTTGTAAAATTTGTAGCATTGATGCTGCTGTTTCTGTGTGGAAGGAATGAGTAACAATGTTCACTGCTTAATCTCCCAAATAACTTTTTATGGCTGACCTTAAACCAAGGCTGAACACAAAAGAGATCCTTAAAGAAGAAAACAGAAAAAAGTTCAAGGTGAGGTCCTCAATTTTGGTGATGTTCCTTATTTTTGTATCTTACACACCAGAGCACACAGATGCACACAGACAAAAAAAGTGTGACCATAGGCAATTGTGTCATGTGAAATTAAAAAATTAAATTTACCAATATGGGGAATACTTTCAAGACATTTTAGTGTCCATTCAATTTTTTATTTTAATTAAAATTAAATTTATCCTATTTAAATGTGGTATGTGTGAAACATAGCAGTAATTACTGCTCCCAAATGGACAATAGAGTGACACCCCCTCAGTGTTTTCTGTGATGGACAGTCACTCAAAACATTCATATTAGCTGTTACCATAACCACACACACACACACAATTTTCTCATATCCTCAGTTGTGCTCATATAGTCTTTTGCACTATATGAAGGGAAGAAGATGAAGTCAATAGGCCTGACTATACCATTCAGGCCTGTTGACTTCATCTTCTTCCCTTGTTTCTTTTGTGAAGCCCCTTCATACTTTAAAATAGAGCTTTTGTCTCTGTGGACCCTGTTCAGAAGATCTTTATGGCCAGGCCAGATTACCATGAAAGCTTTTTTGCTACTCCTGAGTTGGAACAAGAAAGAAATGAAGAGCAGATTCATGTGACTAATGTTTGGGTTTTATTGAAAAAACACTAAAATATTTTTATGAAACAGTTTTTCAGCTTACAGTGAAATAAATTCACCATCTCAGATATTATCAAGGGGGAGATGATGCTACACATACTATACTGTGGCTTTTGTTAAATCTTTTATTCATATTTTAAATCATTTTAGATTCACTTCCTTCAGTAAGATTTAAATCGCTGTAGAAGGCATGTGTAGCAAAGCCAACATGGGCCAACCAGGCTACATTGAAGTCTGTCTTGAGTCCAGAGGGAACAGTGGGGCCTGGGTTTGTGCTTCAACCTCCAACAGTTACAGGGCAAATAGTCCATCTTTAAAGACTTTGTACTCTGACCGCAGAATAACTACTCATGGGACAGAAATGTTGTTTTGTGCAAAAAGAAAAAATAAAGAAAAAAACATCTTAACTTCTCAGTGCCAAGGCCAAATGCTGATTGCTTACAGTTCTCCTCTCTGTTCAAATTAAGTGTGTGAATGTAATTGTGTGTGTGCATGTCTGTGTGTGTGTGTGTGTGTGTGTGTGTGTGTGTGTGTGTGTGTGTGTGTGTGTAATCTCACTTCATGGGCTACTGCATACCTTTACTTACTGTAGTTTCTGCTGGATAATGTGTGAGGACAATTTGGTCCTGTAACTACTCAAGATAATATCAGAGAATAAAAGCATCAGACTCCTCTTACAGGACTCCTTTTGCCATTGTCTGAAAAGCGATTCTTCTCTCATCCGTGAAGCTCATCGCATGACATTTGTCAGGAAGAAAAAAGTTACGTTTTTCTTTTTTTGTTGTTGTTGATTAGGCCTTTGTGTGAGACCAGGAGGACAGATGAAAAGCAGCAGACTTGAAAGGTTTACATTAGGGAAAAGACGGTCTGTGCTGCAGAATAATGGGAAAATGAGGAAACGCTGTTTTGGCTCATCATAACATGCTGCCATTTACAATAAAATGAACAAGACTAATCCTCCAACACAATCACCACAAAAACAGTCAATGACCTCAGTGGTATGTGCTGATTATGCAGTGCAGATCAAAATCATATTAGCTTATTATACAGAATGTAAATTTGACTGACTCGGCTCAAATCAAACAAGCTAATAAAATGACAAGACATGACATTTTATTAGCTTTGGAAGAGAAACTAGGGATAACTATTTATTTGACCATGCATTAGTGAAGCTGACTTAAATTCACAATTGACAAGCCAGAGATTAAGACTCACAGTAGTAAACTCATAGTGGCATGTGTGAATTTGATGCATGGACACAGGACATTTTCACACTGTCTTCAGCCAGGTGCATCCAGTGTGAAGAGAAATCCAAAGTCTTTCAGCCAAGTCTACCTCTGCCATATGAGTCTGGGGAACATCCAAGAGGAGGAGCATTCGTTACAGCTGCTATATGGGACATGGAGCACATTGTTTTAGTTTTTGGACCCATAACTTAACAGCTGCATTGTTTTACAGCTGTCTTTAATGGAGACCAAAACAGAGCTAAAACAGGTGTACACAAAGTCGACTCCATATAAATGCAGAGAATTTCAGAAAGTTACAGAAATGGTTCCCCATTGGACCATCTAACAAGTTGCTCTGATGACATAATCTGGCCCCATCAGTGCTGGTTAATTTGTAAAGATTCCCCTTTGAACAAAAGAGGTTGTTGCTATGGAGAATCAAAGCATAGCAAAAAGGTGATCTGACCTCATAAACTTGATTTGATTTATACAGTGCCCGACAAACACTATACTTCCCTCAATCTATTGGCGCTCTGAACACTGTAAAATGCATATCACCACCAGTGATGTATAAAATCTGTGCTCATTATCAGACACTAAACAGGCAGACATAACATGTCTACTTTGACTTTCCCCTAGTTGTCTTCATGTTTCACAACCACATATTTTTCCTGCTCCTTCTCATGTCTGTGCTTCATCTCTCTAGGGGATGCTGTTCAACTTTTAATATTGTTAAAATGGCATGAGAGGATATAAAAAAAGCTTAGAAACAAGATATTTGGTCACTGGTCAATGTCAGCATGCACATATTTTATTCCGTTTGTATATGACTGGATCATGAAGCATTTTAAGGCTGCACCAACATTTCTCAACCACTAGGCGGCTCCCTTCTAATGGAAATGTACAGTATTAACTAAGCTCCATCATGGCAGGTTACTTGAATGCACGTGATGTGTAGGCATCTGGGCATCTTTCACAAGCCTCCTTTGACCTCCAGATGAAAAAGCCTGCAGGAGGTGATTATGGATTATCAGAGCAAAGCGATGGAGGTAATAAAGCTGCTGTTGTAATTAAGATAGCAGCTGCTTTCAGTGGATGTGACAGGCACCAGACACACATGCAGAACTGAGAGAGATAGAGGAACAGAGCGAAAAAATAGGAAAAAGAAAGACGCATGGGTAATCTCTCGTCCCATGCCCATGGGCACAGAGGAGTGAAAACAGTGGTGACAGAATTTTTGGAACGAGGGAGAGAGGTCAGGTAGTCAGGCTGCGTGAAGCTGAGTGACGAGAGGAGATGTGGACGTGTCTGTATGTAGCGGAACAGACTAAATGAAAACATGAGACTGTTTTTATACTATAACATTAGATTTACAGTCGCACTAGATTGCAATCAGTCACAATTAATTTCACTCTCTACCCTCTGGCATTATCCTGACAATTGCCATAAAGCTTACAATGTGCAGTACGGTTAATGTCAGCATTGACCCTTTTACAATACACAGTGACTTATAACCACAAATTGTGTTTTTAATAGGCTGTTTTTCATGTCATCAAAAGGGGCCAAGCAAGTCAAATAAACACAAACACAGAGTCGACTGTGGCTATGGTATTAAGGCTCAGATAACATGTACAATACACATTCCTAGCTCATCTGGTTCATGTACAGTAATATACTGCAGTGAAACCATGTGTGTGTGATTTAATGAAGAGCACTTCAGACATCTTTCAATGTAATCACATAAAGTGGGTGGTCAAACTGTTGTTTTTGCTCCTTGCATTTTTACAGTCTGTTACAGTGAATGCATGTGTACATAAACTGTGGCTCAGGAGGAGGAGAAGGCTGTCCATTAAATGCATGGTTTAGTGGTTCAGTTGCCGCCTCCTCCTGACCACACGTCAGCATCATTGTCATTGTGCAAGACACTGAACTCCAATTGCTCCTGGTAATTAAAACAGTGCCCTCTATGACACCTCTGCTCACATCGGTGTATGAGTGTGCATGGAACAGAATAACATAAGGCTCAATGTAAAATCAGTTAAGGAAAAATAATTATATAAATGCACTCTATTTACAAAAATAGTCCCATCAAATTGCTAATAAAACATTATTAATAAAAGGGTTAGATACAACACAAAACATGCCAGAGGAAGATGTACACCAACCGAAGGGATTCTTTCCTAGGCTATTAAGCAATAGTAACGTGTTAACAAGTTAAGCCAATTCTTCCAACAACGCTTCATAAAGAAAATCTAACACGCCAATAAGTGTGCAACTGTGTAGCTCTGCACAATACCCAGAAAAAGGATACTAATTATGGCATCATTTTTTATCATGCATGTTCACTTACAGTAAACTCGATGCCAAAGTGCCACAAATAACCTGGATGCTAAGAAACCAGTACAATCCAGTACAAAAACACAAAGATGTCTTTGTTAGAGAATTAGGGAGATTTATGTAGCTTATTTTTTCCTTGGTGCCTGTGTGCGTGGATGTGTGTGCGCGTGCACATGGTTGAGACTCTACATTCTCACACCAGTGTTTTTTTGTTTTTTTTTCGCTGGGCCCGAACATGCTTACAGCTCGATCAAACCTGCATCAGTTATTATCCGGGTTTACATTTACGCATCTGTTATCTAAAGATCTGTTGAATTTGTTGCCACTGTATCCCAGGTTTATTGTATGTCCAGACTATTCACAATGTGTAGAGAGTCAGTATTACATTAAAGTAAACTCAGAGGAACTTACCTAGTATTTTTTCTAAGTTTTATAATGTTGCTTTTTTTACTGACGTAAGCTGCCTATTACATCAACACCCATTAATGCTGAAACAGTGTTTCAAGGAGTGGATGCCAAACTAGAAGCTGCTACAAAAAACTGTCGAAAAAATGAAAAAGTGGTTCTCATGGTTTAATTACACTGAATAACTGAAATCAAGTCAAGGTGAAAAACAAGAGCACGAAGTGTGGGCACAAAAAAACCCTGTGGTTGTCACGTAATCTTCAGTTCAAGGTTGCATACAAATTAGTGCTAATTCTGAATATGTGTGCATATACAAGTGTGTATCTGTGTGTGTGTTGTAACTAGGTTTGATATTAATACTTCAAAGATAATTTTTAACTGTGTGTACTGTGTGTAATTTCACTTTGACATACATATGGTATTTTATTATTGTGTGTGTGTGTGTGTGTGTGTGTGCATGTGTGTGTGTGTGTGTGTGTGTGTGTGTGTGTGTGTGTGTGTGTGTGTGTGTGTGTGTGTGTGTCAGGCTGATTAGCAGTTATAGCAACGAAGCATTGACTCACAAACCTTTCTGAGGTAAACTTGTCCACATCATGCCACTCATGGATAACCGTACTGCTTTTTAACCAGCAACCATCCATTTGACTCCTAATCAACCATGTGTCTGGGGTGCTCCTTTAGTAACTATTAGCTTACACACTATTTCAAAAAGTTGTGGGGAAAGCTGAAGGTTAAATTTTTTAACTATTAAAAACAAAGAAAAAGACTTTGACGTCATGGGGAACTTTGAGAACGTTTGGTGGATTGTGGTAGAGTGTGCCTGCAGGATCCTTGGTGTTTCTACAGCAACAGGTAAGATACAAATATCGAAACAAACTAAATATGTGCAAGATTGATTTAAGAGTCATGTGTATTTGTTATTGTTTCAGTGTGGGTGTAATTTGGCCCATTGGATACACTACCAGACACAAAACAGATGGTAGTTCATCTCTGTCATAGACTGGACAGTCGAAGCTTACAAACGCTTGAAAAATTATTAAAATGGACTTGGAATTCAGCATAAAAATGTTATTGGTAGTAGCAGTAGGAGTAGTTTTACAGTTTTTGTTACAACATTTTGTTTATAGTTCATATATGCCTATACTGAAATAACTTATGTCCTTTGCTGCAACATCTAAAATGTCAAGTATTATAAGCCCTCTTGCAGGAGAGGGTCATCCAGCTGTGCTTTATAAGGAGTTCGTAAACCAATAGTAAAAAGGTCAGATGGTGATGTTGGCGAACTGCATACAGTACATGACCTCCAAGAACACCAAACCCTCTTGTAATTTGTGGAGCACATAAAAACTCATCTGATCATACATAATCTTGCTATTATTGTCCCTCATCCTCTGTTTCCCTCAGGCACACTGGGACAGATTGCACGCAGCTTTCTTGACCACATTAAATCATCACAGAGAAAACGGCTCTCTAGTTGCTGCCTCGTTCAAAAAATATATCCCCACCGCCACTTAAATTTAAACAGATGCAGACACTGAACATTTAAGTAGAAACGTGTACCTCACACTGCACATTGCCAGGTTGGTTATTGGACTTAAGTGATCGCGAGCTGTTGCACATTCACACCTTTGTGTGTATGTAAGATGATATGCATGTCTGTGTTTTCTATTGACAAACATACATGCAGGGAGCATATGTAAATATCCAGGTGGTCTATTTAAAATTGATTCTTCTCACACTTCATAAACTACTAAATCCTTTCCTTGATTTCCCTCTAGTGCTGAATTTATCTCTGAATTTCTGGTAAATAAGCAGGAAAAATTGCTTCCATATGTTTAGAGACAATCATTTAACCATGCTTACTTCATTTATAGGCTGCCTCCCAGAGAAAAGATTGGTTAATACCACAAGGTTTTCTTTAATTTTTAAAGATTTGTGAATCTTCACACTAAAATAATAGTTTGACACTGTGGGTTTTTGGTGAGAGTTAGATGAAAAGATTGATATCACTCTTATCCCGTCTGTGAAAACTAGTCAGAAACCTTTCAGCTTAGCTTAACAAAGCTTAGACTTTAGCCAAAGGTGATACCAGTGCAGCTAGGAAATTACTCTGACGGCAAAAATAGTCGCACACACGATACCCATGAAATCACATTATGTCATCGGCACTATGACAAGATACAAGTGGTAACTACAACTGGTAAGTGTATTCTATAACATCTGGAGTGAACAGAGGGAGCCATTTCACCTTTACGGTCTTTATACTAAGCTAATCTACTGTGCCTAGCTGCCTCACTTTTTATATTTACCCCAGTTGTGAAAGTGGTATCAATCTCCTCATTGAGCACTTGGAAAAAAAAAAATTATAATATCATATCGGACACAATTGTAGCAAGCAAGGTTGTGGAATGGTTTGCACCTTACAGCTTAAAGGCCCATAGTTTCAATCCAGTGGAGTTTGCATGTTCAATCAATGTTTCTGTGGTTAATGGGTGACTGCTAAATTGCCCATAGTTGGAATAATGTGTGGAGCTGCGATAGAATGGTGGCCTGTAGTTGTGGCCAATGACAGCTGGATACAACTACGACCCTTAACAGAAAAATATACATAAACATACACAAAACATAATTGATGAAGGATTATTATACAAAAATGATGAAAAATTTCAACCCTATATAACGTATTTATTGTTCATACATAGAAGTGGTCACATATTAGCAAGAGTTATAGAAATATTAGAAATCAACTGAACCACTTCACAAATATATGATGAGACTTTTGCATGTTGTGACTGTGATTGCTGGAAAAAGAAAAACCTGTCATCTGTTATGCATCCTCTGAAATGTAGTTACCTAGCATGCTGGCAGGGACAAAAATGCAGAGGCTGTGATAAAAAAATTTTCTGATGATGACTGTAACATTCACAACTTGCTTTAAGTGTTCTTTATATGATGCATATGATTAGTTTGATACAATCGTCTGAAAAATGACTCCAGTGTGGGTGACATTTGGTCAGCTAAACTCAGTGTTTACTACTCAGTGATATGAGATTTTAGCCAGGACTGGTAAATTAATCACTTACCACTGCCTCAACATAGCTACAAGGCACCAAGAAAACAGTAATGAAAGCAATATGACAGAAAAACAGCATCACAGTGGGAAATTTACAGTATTTATCCAAGTTTGTGACCAGTCTGCCTGCAATAACACAACAAATTCATGAACTAAGTCTGACATCTAGTGGACAAAATCTGCTCTTCAGTAAATTCAGTTTTAAAAATAAAGGAAAATTATCTTATTTCTCTTTGTCAGTATTATGTGCTGTAGGAGTGGAGACTCTACAACATGGAGAATTCAACAGCCTTGCAGTCTACTTACTGTAAGTATTACAATTTTGTACTTAAACCTACCGTGCCACACTCCTCACTCTGGCTGCCTTGACACTAAGCTGGTGGCATTCCAGAGCCAAGATTGTAATATGGTAAAGAATCTGTGCCCCAAGGGCTTTTAGAAAAACAATTAAAGTACTGTACTAACCTACCTTCATATTTATTCATACAGAATTAACACACACTTGTAAGGAGATGTTAGAAGGGGGACGGAGGCAGTTGCAGAGGGGACAAAAGGAGACCAGCCTTCCTCTGCTTATTATCTTTGTGGCTCACAGCCAAACTCCCACAGAGCCACAGGAAAACATCTCCCAGAGCAGATCAGAAATACATGACTGTTTATTCTGTCAGCACACATAAACACAGATGAATGCTGCACACACACAAACAGAAACACACAACTCAACAACACAGTATCTGATTAGAGAGTGAGAACAGGGTATGATAATGGTTAGTCTGGGGACATTTATTTGGTCCACTGAATAAGATATTTATTATTTATTTACTATTTAAAGACATTATAGATAATGTGGTATATATATTTTTTATATTTCTATGATTTGACTTCTTTTTATGGTGCTTGGCATAAGCATATGTTACCCACATGCAATGATTTTATCAGAGACTACAGCAATTTAATCAGACAATAAACTTAGTTCTCCTCCCAGAGTGTCATCTGTTGCTATCATGATGTTTGAACTGGCCTATTTCCTGGATGCTGTCCTGATTATGTATCTTCCGTGAGTATATAACACTTGTCTGCGACATCTATGTTTCGCTTAGAGATTGTGGTATAATATAGACGTATAAAATATCTTAGGTTAGTTTAACCAGTTGTAAAGTTTTTTCATTGCAAACCAGGTCCAAAAATCTAAATTTAAACTTGGCTGTTTTGATGTCTGTTATATCAACATTTCTGCTTTTGGCTGGTTTACTTTTAAGAAAAACACTAAAAACCATAATTGGAAGTAAATGGAATCTGCCTGGCTGTATTCATGAGAGAAAGATGTTTCAGTCCTGTTTTCCCCCCCTTTTATCTCTGTAGCTGTCCTACAGACTGGCAGCTCTTTCTACTGTGGAGAAAGATGGCTAGCATTGGAGGCTTCCATAAGTTTCTCTATTACTCAATTATGTCTGTGGTCTGCTTCTTGCACCCTGTGTTGGTGTGGCATGCAATTATACCAGGTACAATGGCACAATACTTCCACTAATAATTACATTACTTTTTACTCTACAGTACTGCCCTATCAATAGCAGGCAGTCAACAACTGGAAAACACCTTTGTTGTTATTATGCACTATTGTTATTATTATGCATTATGCTTAAATGGAAGCCATTATGACAGTGTGACAGTGAGCCATGGTGCACAATAGCAGGACCGTAAAACTTAAGCAGCGAAATGGAATTCCCTCATCATCAATATTATGTACAGGTGTGCAGTCTTCTGTAACAAAATGTAACATGTCAAAATTTATTTTCTGATTGCAGGCACAATGCTTCTGGTAACAGCCATTTTCAATTTCATACTAAGCAAGAAAACTAAAACCAAGTCTCCCACAAGGCCACAGGAGAGCCACAGTGACCAAAGCCTGACCACCATCTGTGTGACAGAGAGAGCAGGCTCACAAAACACTTTTCCATTCTTGCACATGATAGTAGGCAGGAGAGGAGGAGTGCTGGGCTTCACAAACGAGAGAGGTGAGATCGTCCGGGCCATGCTGAACAGGGAGCAGACAGCAGCACCTAAAAACACAGGCAGGGAGAGGAGAAGCTGGAAAGAAAGAAGACTGATGTGCTTCAGAGGTAAGGAGGAGCCTGTGGAGAGAGAGATGGAGGAGATAGACGGCTGCTGTGAGCCAGAACCAGACACCACTTCAGACACTGCACCTATGATAACTGACTGAACATCCCTCAAACTGAGCTCCTTACTGTTGTCACAAAATAAGAACATGTGTAATGTATTCATACAAGTGGGTTTATAGCTGAAAATATACCACTATAAAATCAGACTGTTCAGTTATGATACTCTATGTTTTTTTATGTAATTGCACATCTAAAATATGAAGATTAAGAGATTTTTTTAAATATATTGATTTTTAGCATCAAAAAGAGATTGATTTATAGTAGAACATTTGAATTTCCTCATCAGCCTCAAATGTATAAATTCATTCAAAAATCAAACTCTTTATCCTACATGTGATCGAGGGAGGCTTTTAGCCTGATTGCCTGCTTTTGCAAAGCCAACTCTGATTGAAGGGCAGACATTAATGCAGATCCAATCCAGTTACTACAGCATACATTATTCATAGGGCAATAAATTAGATCAACTGTTTCATTCAGTCAGCTTCAGACAAAATATGTGTGAATGTGACTGGGAGTAATAGGCATTAGTGGCTTGTGCAGGTGCATGTGTGAGTCACATTCAAGTCTCCTCATTGTGTGTTTGTCGTGTGTGTTAGCGGTGACCATGGAGACGGCGCTATGGGAGGAGTGCTTGTGTTATTATGCCAATGAGAGAAGCATCAGATCAACCACCAGAGCACCACCACAGGCCTGTCTTTTACCAAAGCTTACCTAATATACCAAAAATAGTCACAAGTATCATTCATGCATTAATAACATGCCATTTGTTGTGCATTGAAAAAACGAATGGGGTTCATGAATTATACCCAAGCTCTATAAATCACCCTGAAATTAGAACATGTGTAATACAAAAGCAAGCTTAAAAACCTTGCATTAGCATTTCATTTTCTGTCATGTAACAAATCACACCGTCCAACATACAAGCATACAATCTTTTGTTCAGGTCATCAATCAATACTGTTTTGTTCTTTAAAAACACACATACACAAGCGCACACACACTGGATTCCACAGTCCTTTGTTCACTGAACTGTAGGTGTGAAACTATATGTAGCCTTAAGAGCCAATCTCTCTCTAGCATCAAAACTAAAGAGTGGATCAATAAAAGCAGAGCCTCATTTATCATTATAAAGCCCCTCGGTGAGAACTGGGGCCAGACAGCAGACTTGAAAAACACTTATGCACAGAAACAGCTTTAGCTTAAACATTGGTTATTTTTGAAGAAATTAGATTTCCAGTAGCTACATTACAACAAGAATAGCTTTAACAATATATTAAAGCGACAAAAATGTGAATCCTGTTAGAAGATATTCCATTTTGTTGAGTTTTTACGGAGAGAACAGGGAGTCTTTGTCCAAAGTCCACTGAGACTGCTCATAATCAGGCCTGCATTGTCCTCATCAGGCAGGTCTCTGGTCAATTAGCAGCTGAGTGACCCAATAAGACAAAGAAGAGAGGAAGAGGAGGTCTGTATTTACAGTCCACTTCCTTAAAGTTCCACTAACATTGTCATACTCATATCCTTTAGTATCATCTGTTCTCTGAGAGGGAAGTCATTCAGCTGCTGGAACAACTTATTTCCTCTGTGCATGTTAAATCATAAATCCAACTCAGACAAAGAGAGACACTTCCTACAGTTTAAATTTCCACCATATGACCGTTTCCTAGATTGCAAATCCAGGTTCAAAAACAGGATGGCTGAAATAAATCTTAACATGTCATAGGCACTTTTCTGCTGGAAACAAAAACAAGTTTAGTGGAGGCTGTGATAATCAGTTTTCTTATCTCAAAAATAAGGCTGGCAAAAATGCACACAGTCACATTTGTCCCACACTTCAATGTGTATATTCAAAAGGCAAAAATATAGAATGATATACAAACTATTAAAAATTCAGCATTATACTAAATAACCACACACAAATATAGTAGAACAGTCAGATAAATACACCACGTACTGGTCCATGTGTTTTTTTTACCCAAAATACTCAAATGAACACCTTTCAATGTACCCTCAGAATCAAAATCACAGTTTAAAGATTACATTTAGTAATGTGAGCAGAATATTCCTGTTATTTGGGCGAGGAGGACTAGAAATGAGACACTGATCGAATTAGAGATGAGGCCCAGCGCTCAAAGGTACCTTAGTCAAGAAGATACCTTAGTGCAGGCTCCAAGCTGCTCGCCCCGCCTACGCTCCACGGTGATTGGCTGAAAGCCTGTCAGCGTTTGCCTTCCATTGGCCTATCGTGGTATCAGTTTTATCCGGCTCTGAATACCGCACGCCAAGGCAGCCAGGAAGCCCGATAACGCACCGTGGACGGGATACATCGCTGGCGGATACAAGAAAGAAGACGGGGGACAAGGTGTGCTATGGTAAGATCCCCACTGAATAAATATATTTTCGTAAGAAAATGTCAGAAAGGAGGGAGCTCTACAAATGCAGTCATGCTGAGAAACCTTGAAAACAACGAAAGGCTCTGATGACAGGGTCTGAAGTTGGATGCGGGATAGTAGCGGTGTAAATGTAGAGGTTGCTGTATTTAAGAATCCTAATGTGAGAAACTTGTCTCTAAAACAGCATGCTTGTCGTATTAATAACTGCCAAAAGATCTCTGATGTTTGTACAGTAAGCGAGTTGCTGATAAACGGCTCAATCCAGTCAGTATCTAAATTTAGACTTTTGTTGGCAACGTTTTGCCAAAATTGGCAACATGTGCGTTATTTTGAGCTCCTGCGATTATATTTTATGGACAAGAATGGACTGCCTCCGGGCGCAGATGCCAGTGTGGGTGTGATAATTGGATCCGAATCTCGCGATGTTCAAACCAATTAGTAAAGCAGCAATGAACGTTCTTTGTCCACCGAGGAAGCTACGTAGAGGCAAATTATGTAAATTCCCCGTTCAGCTAAAATCTGTGCATCACCTGGTAGACTGACTCTTATTCCATCAGCTTTAAGCCTTTGGTCCATCTCCTTTGCAGTGCAGTGGATATATAATTTATCATATTGGTGACAGACTGGAATCTTTTAAGTAGTGGAATATTTATGCACCCATTATTGTTTATAAATATGTATGAGAGACAGACTGGTCATCCCATTATGCACCTACCTTGTCAGCACTCCTTGGATGAGAGAGGGAGGTGAGCAGAGAGATTTGTAGGGAGGAGGGCTGGCTGCTGCTGCCTTACTAATTAATAAACAAACAATTTAGGATTTGAATGAAAGTGATGAACAGATCTATTAGAGGAATTAATTTAATCCTCAGCTGTAATAACTGCAGCACCATTGTGACTGAAATTAAAACAAAGACTCTCCAGCTTTTGTTCTGTGTGTTGAGTGTTTGGCTAAACTTAGTACCTCACTTCCCAGAGATCACTTCCCAGTCACACAGTAGTGTGGCCAGTACGTGGAAGTCTGTTTCCTAATTTTGGTGGTCACTATAAATGCTCATGCAAGCATTTTTCCTCCTCCTTCTTCTTCTTTTTTCCTAACAAACGTCTATTTCAGCTACAAGAACTGCAGTAGTAGCACTTGCTTAATCATATGACCCAATAATGCACTAAACAGATCACCCTACTGAAAGTCTCAATGAAATTAGTCAAGCTTATTAACACTGTTTAGGATCCTTTGGGCTGTGTCCTTGCAGGTCTTGTTAGGGTGAAGAAAGACAACTGTCAATGTAAATCGACAACCATCCCACATTTTCTGTTTGAGTTGCTCAGTGGCCCCTCACTGAAAAAAGGGGGCATGCTACTGCAGTTACTTGTGCCACGCTTTAGACCCTAGGTGGCGCCATTGTAGCATTAGCCTCATGATCATCCAGGAAAAATATTTCCAATATCTTCTATATATAGCAAGTATTTAATTATATACTCCCATTGTTATTACACAGTATACAGTGTGTAGTTAAAACATGTCAAATACACTTATGTATTTAATAATTTCTTTGATATTGCTTTTAACAAAGTTCATTCAATACAAGTACCTTTAAATACAGTGCTGTTACATTGTGAAAGAATTAAAAAATTACAAAACTAAAAGTTGTAGATTAATTAGTAGAGCTGTGTATGCTGAAGTATGTTGTTATACACAGGTAGATGTGCAGTATTTGGAAGTAATATTAACGGGATTTGTTTTGAACATAAAGGCAACAGTATTACATTCATGTAATCTGTCTTTTACTTAAATCAAAGTAGCACTATTACAGTGTAAAAATACACAACACCATATCATTAATTAAGATGTATCATTAATAAATCAAAAGTAAAAATATTGATTATGGTAGAAAAATAGTGCCTCCCAATGTTTAGTTTAGTTTATTACAGTTTCTTTCTTTTTTCTTTTTAATTGCAAACAATACTTAAGCCAAAACCTAAAACCCTTCATATAGTCTGCATTACCAACATGCACCTTGGTCAGTTAATCTCACCTTCAAAACTCACGCAAGCCAATGAAGAGTCTCACTCAGATAAAGTACATTGTCATTCATAACACACTGAAAACACAGACAACATGGATCATTACATAAGTAAGTATATGTTTATCTTTATAAGTTTGGATTTTAACACCAATCAGTATTTCACTATAGAATAACACATTTTCACTTTATTGACTGTACTCAAGTATATGTAACAAGCATGAATCAGAAGTGCCCCATTGTTGTTTTATTATATCATTGTATATAGTAATTTAGGTGTAAAAAAGTTAAAACAAAAATGTAATTCATGAAATTCCAGAGCTGCAATAATAATTTCCCCTAAATGCATGTATAGTTTACTGTACAGCATGTTCAGTAAGAGTTCCTCCTTCTCCCCAACAGTATAACCCATATTGTCCCCTCCTTTTTCCTCCAAACAATTAATTTCTCCCTGTCACTTCTCTTTCCTGTTTTTCTTGATCCATGTTTCCAAGAAACAACTGTCCATAGGTATCCCTTTTCATTAAATATGAAACTAAACATAGGACATCAGGGTAGGCTTTCACCTGAAATCACAGATTGTTTAGTTTGGTTACTGTAGATATGAAAAAGATTTTGTTGTTTTAAATCGGATTTCATTTCAATTTTGACTACAGTGTGTCTGTATTTGAATATCCAGCAAATAAATCCTGTTTCATAGACGGTGAGGAATGAAGAAGAAAAGAGTCAGTAAAAGATGTGGTCATTGCATGAAGTTTGTGCAAAAGCAAAGAAAAATTATTTTGTTTTTTCTACAGACTGTTTTGCTAATTGTATGAGGAGTTTTGGCAACGAGTCTTCAGATTTGACCAAATCATGTCAGCAAAAAAATAGTATTTCCATTATAGTGCTATTGTATTACATTATGCTGTCTTTATTGTTGTATTTGGTTGAGATTAAGCTAATCTTTATTTACTGATAAAGTAGTTTATAGCAAATGACTAAACCCTTTAGAGAAATGTAGTGTATAAGATACTTGTGTAAAAGTAGAATCATATAGTTATTAAGGGTCATCTTCACAGCCTTTGACAGATCCTGTCACATCTATCACAGCCCATTATTGATAAATATGACCTGACCGCAGAGGAATCCAGCTGCTTTCATCATACTCATTATTAAAACAGTAATGAAAAGTCCCTTAAACCACCTGACCTGTAACAATGGCGATCTTGTTGAACAGTTTACTTTCACTTTTCTTTTTTCTTGGATCATGGGATCAAAATGCAGTTTTGCAACAGCCCATATCAATACCAGTAGGTGGAAAAGATATCAGGTTAGCACATGCCTTGGTGTTTCATTTGGCATTAACCAGATTGATGTGGGTGCAGGGCAAAAACACCCAAACGTCTTGCGTTTATAATAACTGTGTATTCTATCTTTTCGCTCCACTAGGATTTATGCTGTCACATGTTTTACAAGAAATCCCAGAACTGCTGTAAAGCTGGTGTCCACGCCCTGATCACCTGGATGACATAGTGTGTTGTGCAATCCAAGACAATAGCCTATAAAAAATAAAATATTACAACCTGTGATATGCACCTTTGTATTGTCACATTATATGACAGGACACAGTTTATATGCAGCCTTGAGATATTTGTGCACATGTTTTGTGTGAGTTTCTTTACTTTGTTCTTACTGATGACTCACATCCTGCACTTTATTAACAAACTTACTGACTGTGGGTTAGATGACCTCTCATATCCTGCTGAGGAAATAATTGTCCTTTCCATCCTCTACTGTAAAAATGAGAGGATTCAACCATAAATAACTCACAGCCACAGTTTAGATGTGATATATTTATTTATAAAAACAATGTGTAAAAAATGCCCATATAAAAATAAATAAGTAAGAAGTGTTATCTTTTCCAGCTGTACACACAGAACTACACATGAAAACAGATGCACTGACCATGTTATATTGTTTTAAGGCTAAAAATATCAACATTTGAAAAAAGCCACCAGGGCTTTTTAGCAATACAACAGTTACTTGCATAAAACTCCTAAGTGCTGGACTAGTAAGAGAGTTTAATTTACAGTGCAGAAAGTGGTCTGGAGTTAGGGGTCCACAGGGTGGCAAAATACATATACAGGATATCTCCATGCAGTAGCTTAGTTTCATTTGGCTGGTTAACTATAAGGGGTTTTAAGATGAGGCTTTGCTGTTTTGGCCCCTGGGCTTCCATTGAGGCCTCTGACCTCGGCCAACTCTCCGTCTTCTCTTCAGGCAAACCTTTGTATTCCGACCCATTTTATTAGCTCTGGAAAACATAGCAGAGCAGAGCAGAACATTCAGTGTAGGTGAAAAGATGAGATTACATACTCAGATATCAGTATCAGACATTATGTATGTAGACACACTTAAAACGTGAGCTTGATTTTTTTTCTATTTTTAATAAATGTAATAAAATAGACAGGAAAAAACGGCAGGTATGTGCCTTATTACAAGAACTGGCTCAGCAACAAATAAGATACTGTTGACTGATTTATGGGAAATATGGGTGGAACCCCCCCTTAAGGTGTTTGCAGAGATTTTAATGTTTTGTCAAAGCTTGCTTCCCCTTAGGTTTGTGAAAGCTCAATAGAGGATAATGCTACTCTGGGTGCCCTTAATGTGTGAATCTTGTAGCTTACTAATAACTTTTAGCAATTAAGGCTCTCACCTGTTCCAGCAACGAATCAGTTGTTTGCCCATTGCTGCCTCCGGATCCAAACACACTCTCATATTTTTTTGCAATGTCACTCTGTAAACCACATATAAATGCAAACATTTAGTCACATTTATTCAGATGCACCTATGCAGTGCGAGAAACGTTTAACAAAATAGGGAATGCCCACATACAAAATAAAAATTGAATTTATTTTACTTTAGCATAAATAACATAAGGTATGAATGAGTGTCTCCAGGGTCTCGTACTCACATAACTGTGATGATGTTACAGCTTGGGCTTTTGGGGAGGATTTCAAGCTCTTTCAGTTGCCCTCTGACTGCTGGTTGTGTTACTGGACACAAACATCTTCCTGGGACAAATGCGCTGTCTGATTCTCTCACTGTGCAGACACAGTTATAGGAATATAGGTTAAAGTCCATTATTAACAGAGATAAAGCTACTGCAAGTTCATATGGTTAGACCATTTAGCTCAGATAAAACTTCCCAAACCACATGCAGATGTTATTAGAGAAACAAATGCAGATATACAGTATTCTTACCTGTGAGCAACACACAGCAGAAGCTTAGGAAAGCGATCTGAAACACTGAATGCGAATAAAGCTCCATGCTGGAAAAGGCTGCGCTTGAATACTGAGCCCATGAGGCACATGTTGCTGTTTTATAGCTCACGCCCACCCACACTGTAACAAAAATCAGTTGTTTTTAATGCTGTGGTTTTTCATTATAAGCAACTTAACAGAACAACCTGTAAATTTTATCATTTCAAACTGTTACAATTACACTGTAAACCTTTTTTTACTATCAAAGAAACAATTACTGTAATTTAATTTTCTGTAAAAGTAATAATTACAGACCAAACAATCAACAATAATGCTGACACAGTAAATGTTTTGTCAGAAATGTAACCCACTGTACACAGAAATTTAAAGCAAAGCTAGATTAACCTTGAATTACTGTAGACTTACTGAAAGCTTTCCAAGAATTTAACCTCGATTCTGCAAACAAAAATTTCATTTCTCAACATAGTTATTTGTAATATATACTTTAAAAATATTAGCATGTGTCAACTTACTGATTAGTGAAAAATAGTGTTGTTGCCACTAAAATAGAAAAGATGGAGGGAAAAGAGAGGAAAAACCTTCCTCCTTGCCTTAAGGACAGTAAAAGCTTTTTAAATAATTAATTTAAACACCCTTTTCAATTTATTTCATCACCATTCAGTCACTAGAGTCTGAAATGGCTCATTTGTCTGTGCTGTAGAGCTCAGTTATTGTCCAAATTCAATTAAACACATCAGCCAGACACACCACTCCACTGACTTTACTGAGTTTAGTCCATATTCAGACATCATGGTTGCATGGGTAATAGATGTTGAAGCAATTGTATCTCCCAAATATCATCCTGAGAGCAGAAATTAAGGAGGGCATATTGTCATACACAGTGTTTTCATCCACACTCAGCATGAATACATGTAGGTCTTAAAAATAGTAGTATCATCCTGAAAAAAAAAAACTAAATTAAAACTTATGTTCATGAAACAATTCACACAACAATTTGGATATATGTGTTTAAATGTCCAGACAGTTACCACCCCTTTTTTATGATGTACCTTTGTAACTGTTACTGTATTTGTTTTCTGAACAGCCAAACTTGATTTGCAATAGCTGACTAGTAGTAGCAGTTGTAAATTATGATTTTAGTGTATTTTTACAACCCGTTTTTACACCCTTCAAAATTAGATTATTGTTTCACTCTGTGAAATTGGCACACATGGCCCAAACATCTATAATAGCTCTTGCATAAGATGCAGGCACAATGTAAACTTGATATAAATTTGCTTTAAAATAAGCTTTAATGCCAAATGTCCATTCTGATGACTTCTACAAGGCAGCACCTAAACTCTTTATTTATTTGCTGCAAAAACAACAGGTAATACTTTTTATCTAGGTAACCACCTGTGTTTTAAGTTAAGGATAATGCTGCCCAAACCACCTTTTGACTATATCATGAAAAACATAAACCAACTGAAAGCTTAGCTATATCCATGAACACATTATTTTCATGTCATTATTTTTGGGATTTTTGTGCCACATTTTTTACAGTGGGAGCTGGGAGCTGGGAGCTGGGCTTTCCAAACCCGGAAATTCCCAGTGGCTCTTTCCACTTTCTCCACTGATGAATATGTTTCCCCTGCTATTACTGTGTACGCTGACTCTATTACAAAAAAAGACTGGTGTTGAAGAGAGGGAGTTTTAGAAACTGTACCTATTCCGTATAATTAGTAAAGTGTCTGCTAATTGTTGTAGCAGGAGTTTTCTTGGAACAGAAGCACAATATGCAGGCTTGTTAAGCCTTGCTACCACATGTTGCTTTGATCAGGCGGTGGATCTGTGTCAACATCATGTGATTACTTTGAAGTTCTAAAGTTGTTCAACGCCATCAGCTTGTCCCTTTAGGCTCACAATGATTTGGCATGAGTTTTTTTAAGCCGGATTCGGTTCCTGCCTCATCCCTTCCATTTTATCTGGTCTGAGGACCAGCAGCAAGATGGCCCTTGGTGGCTGGGCAGGGCCACACCTGGTTGGGTGGGATTCGATCCTGCGGAGTTCTGCATCCCAACCCATCCCTGGATCCCTTTACATTTCTAATTTTATTCCTAATTCTAAATTACCTTTTATCTTATACATTAGCTGTCTAGTGTATTTTAGAAGTACATAATTTTTTATCTGGAAATGATGGATGTTTTTACATTATTATTTATGTAAACTTATTAGTTTATGTGTTAAAGATAATACAGTCTTAGCTATATTAAATGTTTGTATGTATGATTTTCTGCCACAGCTGGGCTCTAATCAGAATGGATGAGCATCAGACGCACGTGAAGCTTAGTGAAGAAAAAATTATACCAAAGTAAGTCCTGATAATACCCTCGCTGCCCAGTATAGTAATCACAAATGTAATTACAGATATAAAATTTACTATTAATAGCATTGTGTGGGAACTGTGTGCTGATCTTTCTTTTTTCAAATTCAGGTCTGATATCTTGTCTCTGCTGAAGACCTACAACTGCTACCACGTAGGGAAAAACTTCCAGCTGAGGACTCGTGAGGTAAGAATAACTGCAGACCAATCATATCATGGAAAATTGTGCCGGTGCTAAGGAAGCATGAGTGAAGGTTTATCTGCAGTATGTGTCACACTCATACCAAAACTAAAACCAGCTTGATTATTAGGCAGTTGATTAAACAATTATAAAAAGGTCTTCCAAACTTGCTGCAGACCTGTGAATTCCTTGGTACTTTTCCAACATACCAAGTTGCTGGCAAACCACAAAAAGTCCAGTTTTCCCACAAAATGAAAATGGAAAGAGGAAAGGAATCTCAGATATACACTAACTGCTTAACAAAGCACTTCCATCGTAAACGATTTGCTGTCATGGTCTGTCTGAAAAGCTGTTTGCAAGAGTTTGGTTATTTGTTTGATAGGTATGTTATGGTCGGGAGTTTCCCAGGGTTCACTAGCAGCTTTAAGAGTGTGTGTGTATGTGTGTCTACGGTCAGGGCAGGGTGGTCATGATCTATCCGGTGTTGTTGTCCCCCCAGCCAGACTCCCTACATTGTCTCATTCTGGGAAAACCCCCACAGTCAGTCCTAATGTAGATTCATACAACATACACATGTAGTATAGAAGCTGCATGGACTTGACATTAGCCAGATAAACGGATACAATATAACTAGAATGACTTTACACACTGCATAACACACATTTTATTAGGTGACCTGAACCTTTATTTGTTCAGAGCATTTCAATTTTAACTGAGTTGTTAATGCAAGTCACTGCATAATTCAACCAAAACATGTTAGTTTAGTAATAACCAAATACATTAGATTAAGACCAGACTCTTACAGCAACCAAAATATGCATTTCTCATGTGTGATAAGTTGTAGCAAGCAGTTTCTTACTGTGTTACTAACTAGGCTGTTCAAGTTCCAGTTTGGTAAGAAATGTGGAAGACAGATGGAAAAAAGGGGCAATCTTGAGAAAACAGTCTTGAGTAAACAGCTTTGTCTAGCTGTGACCTATACCTCCTTTACTCCTAAAAACCTTATACCTATAAATCATATTGTGCCAAATGTGATATTTGATAAAGAATCTTTGCATTGTAAAAACAGCAATACTCAGTAATCACTACTCAGCCTACTGTGACTAATTTGCTGGGAGAAATCCACTTTTACTTTAGGTGCAATTCAATTTACTCTTAACATGTGAGTGATACATTTAGAATTTGTTCTTGCACTTGGGTTGTTTCCTTTCACATCACCTTTGATTTGGTAGCGGAAGTTCTCAAATTGTCTTATTTGAATGGGTCTGCATAGTCATGATTAAAAGATAAGCCTGCAGCTAAATGCAGAGGGGAGGCATAAAAGTTTGACAATGTTTAACAAAATATTGCTAACAAAAGAAACACTACTTCCTCTAAGGCAACAGGTAACAAGTAGCTACACTCTTCAAGGCAACAGCTAAAAGAACTGCACTGTTCTTCAAAAGGTTAATGTGGAATACGGTATTGAATCAAGTTGCATCACACTCTTTATTTCAAGTAAGTAACCTACAAAATGGATTGGGTACGATAGAAATGTAACAAATGAGATGATAAACATGATCGGGTAGCTAGATCCCTAATTATTAGAAGCCTGGAGAAGGTATGAATGAAAAACGTTAGTGTAGATACAAGAACAAGCCTACGGGATAACTGAGATCCATTATGTGAAAATAGGCAAGATACAGGAAAATAATGGGAGAAAGAAAGAGGTAAGTGTATTACCAGTCTTTTCTACCAGGGCAGGAAAGTTTGAACAATAGAGAGCTGTCTCAGCCAATTCACTCAAATATACAAGGGAAACATCCTCAGCCTTGGAAGATAGAATGTAAAACTCAGGTAAGCACTATTTAAGTCTTTGTGCTCAGTAACAGGGTAAATAAAGGCAGATTGTACCAAACTGAAGTGTACTCTGGCAACACATAAGAGTTTCCGAGATTTGGTCTGGTTAAGGCACCCGACCACACAGCATGGAGTGAATGGTGAGAGCAGCTTAAATAGTGCAGGGACTAATTGAACAGAATGTGCTCCAGGTGAGAGTAGGCAGGCAAAGGAGCCACAGACATGGAGGAGGAGAGAGCATCTGAGTTTGTATTTAAGACATTTTATAGAATGGCTTGCATTGGAGTCAAAACTGATGCACAGCAGTGCTACCAGAGCCTTCATGATGCTCCTGGCCAGATGAAGCCGTGCTGAATATCTCCTGTCCTGGCAGTTCTCTCTGCATGATTCTTCAGTGTCATATTAGTCCTCCAGTCAGAGACAATTAAGTTACCATGCTCTGTCCACAAGAAAGATCCTTCTAACACACATTCAGAGCTTGTCCACTTTTCTTGTTTGCCAACACTCAGAAGAGCTGTATAATTTTAAAATGGTCAATAACATAAATTTAGTATTCTTACTAAAGTATTCTTTTTAAATTATTGGTCAATAAAAATATTAATGTGGCCATAGAATTAAAGTAAGCAAGAAACAAAAATGAAACAGACTGACAGGACAGCCATAATTAATAATCAAGGTTGGGAAGCCACTAAGGTCATTCAAACAATGGAGTGTTGGACAGGGCAGCTTCCACCTTAATCTAAGTCAACATTAAAGCTAAATAAAGAAATAAAACCTTGACAACAAGTCACACATCTTCAAGAGGAAATAAAAAACACAGTGAGCTAATGGTCCACATCCTCTACATAATTTTACCCCAGTCAGCCTGAAAGATAAACCGCAGAAAAGACTGTAGCCTGTGACCAGTCCACTGACATACGTGATTTGAAGCTTTCGAAATGTTTGAGAAAGTTCACCCTTGAGTGTGGTACCAGCAGCTAACAAAATTATTTTACCACAAGGCCCATGTAATGTAATGTAACGCTCCAGAAAAGCAGCTAAATCGATCCAAATCGAACAGTCATATGTCAGACCATACAGCATCCCAGGCACAACGGTTCTCACACATTATCGGCCAACACACATTAGCTGCAGCTAGGAAGACCATGGTTATGAGTATAATAAGCTTCTTCTGACATACCAGTGACCTTTTCCTGTGACCTGTTTCCACCACAACTACTGAAAAATACTTGATTATTTTGCGCAGTAATTTCTGCATAAATTTTTACATAGTTGGAGCCACATAAACAACAGGGAGTGAAGCCAAACATTAGTCAGGACTGAATCATTAAATATTTTGTGGATATGAGGACAAAGCATGACTCAGCAGTGACATTCTTGTTTTGGAAGCTGGCCCAAGACTAAGACTTGGAACGTCCTAATGTGACTTTGTGAAAAATACAGTGACAAGTGTTTCATTGTGATTGGTTTCAGTTGAAAACAAGTGGTCCTAGACTTCCAGGTTAAATCCTAAATAATTTTGTTTTTTGGTAAGTGTTTACATGTAAATCTACATCAACGCTAAAGGGATCATTATTCCCACATCCCGCAGTTTTCAAATTTTATATATATGCTACATGTCTAAGTCTTTCATTTGTTTTGTCGTGGTCAGGCCAAGAAGGTGTAGTCAGGTGAGTGTGTAGGTAAGGTGAGGTATAGTTGTGGGAGAACATGTCAGGTGGTTCGAATTAAAATTCAGTGCTTTTCAGAGTAAACAAGCATTAACACGTACACCTACTAACAGTACAAATTTTTCTCCTTTAACTGCTCAGGTTGTTGAGCAACAGACCTAGTGAAGGTGGTACTGTCCATTAATCAAAGGCACTTCAACGTGGTGGATTCAGTATGTTCGAAAATGGCTGTAGGTTTTAAATTACCTTGTTATTAAACTGTGTTCAGCTTATGATGTGTTATGGTCAAAGATTTCAGTCTGATCTGAGTCATCACTGAGCAAACACAGTAGTGTTCTTTGTCTGTGCTTGTCTGACCTACATAATAAAATACGAATCAGTGTTCATGCAGCCCACTCTAGTGGCTGTGACTTGTATTTTTTTTGTTTTAAAGGCCACCATTGTACCACCTCTAAATACCACTAGATGACTGTGGTGTGGTGTATTTAGTCTGTAGAAGTAGTGGAAGATATCTTAAGTATTTTATATAACTTGAAGTAGAAGCAAAACCGCACTAAATGCTAGAAGCCCCACATTTATATTGTTAGTAAAAGTAATAAAGTATGAAAGTACTATCAGCTACATATAAAAAAATATACTTGTCTGTAAAACTAATGCTGTAGCAGGACAAAGAAAGTAATCTCAGTTACTTCATCTATTGTAGGGAGCCATGATCTTAATGCTAAATGTTGAGGCTGGTGAAGAGGCTTTTATTTATTTAAAATGTTGCAATATCATAATGTAGAAATAGATTGCAAGTGAAACGCCTGCATTTAAATAAAACTTTGCTCACTTACTTTACTCACTTTAAGCAAATGTTCAAATGAACTGTAATCCAAATAAAGTATCCTATATGCAGAATAGATAATTTGTTGTATTAATTGTAACTGATTAATTGTAACTAATGATTTGTCGTTACATTTTGCTGATGTTGCAGCAGCTACATTATTTGTATGTATGTATGTAAAGTATACAGCTGGGTAGTTTGCAGAAGTCTTTGTTGTTCTTTTTTGATAAATATATCTCACAGTGTTCATTTTCCAAATGTCATAAAATAAAAAAAGCAATATCAAAAGTAGTAGAATAAAATAAACTGAAGTGCATAAATAAAATATACTCAAGTAAAGTAGAGGAACTTCAAACTGTAACTGAAAAGGTGTGTTTTTAATATTTTCCACCACTTGCTAATTATGTGGCCAGTATATAAAATATAGTCTGAAGATTAATTAGTGATTTAAACAGACAATGTAATTTCTTTCCTGACATAAGTAGCATGGATTGGCAATACTGTTTTTGTGTTCATAGTATTGTCCTGTCATCTCGTCAGTCTTTTTACATTTTATATTATAAATGAATTATTTAGTCTCTAAAATGCCAGAAAGTGAAAAACAATCTGTTTCACATAGCCCACAGTATGCCTTCAAAGGCTTAGTTTAGTTCGACCAAAAAATCTGTAAGTTGTGTTCACAATGGAAACATTGCGTTTATTATATGTGTTGACCTTCAGCTGGTTTGTAGAGTAACTTTAGAATCAACAAAAAATATATTTTTTTGTATTTTATTAGAAACAGCATAATTTTCATTTTTACACATCGTGACAAAATGTAAACATGCAGACGTAAGTCATCAGTGCACAGAAATAAATAGTTCTTCACTCTTCTCTGTTTTGATCCTCTTAAACAGAGCCGGGTGTTCCATCCTTTACTGATTATGAGATAGTCCATCAAAGTGCCCACAGTGCTTCCCACAACAAAAACATCTCTCTTCAAGTCCGTATCTGTCCAAACAGCCAGTCTACGGGGTCTTTACCCCTGCAGTCTAGTTCTCTGCTGTTGTTGAGAGATAAATCCTCTGTGCTGTTTAGACCTAGACTGGAAGGTCTGGAAGTCCTTAGTGTACGGGTAGACCCACGAGGGAGTGAGGTTGAGACGGAGAGCTTCATCTGAGCCTTTGAGAGCTGCCTCAGCCTAGGGGCCCTCTGGAGTCTGACAGGGCCACAGCTTGGGGCCTCAACGGGGCGAGCGAGGGCCTGGATACTGCTCATGTAGTCCTCTAGAGACTGGGTGCTCTGGGTAGACTGGGAGCATGAAGGATGGACAGGCAAGTCCTCAAGCGTTTCACTGATAGTGGGCAGCAGAGGCAGGGGAAGCAACAGCTGCCTGCGTTTCATGCTGCAGTGGAGGAGAGAAAATAAAATAGTTAGACTGTGAATCTTTCTCTGAGGACTTTATTAACACAACATAATCCAGCTATTTATTAAAAACACATCTGGATGTGTTTTTTTATTTTATTTAGGATGCTGAACACTGTCACTATATATGCCTCTGCCAACAAACAAATAAAAATGTTCATTACAATTACAGTGTTAAATGATATTAAACAATGCTAAAAGTTTCAACAAGTAAAATGTGTTACATTTCTACAGTTCCTTTGAAATTAGTATGTAGATATACTAAATTATGATGATGATGACGAAGATAATAAAGCTAGAGAACGATTCTCACCTTTGATTGTTTCAGATGCAGGTCTGACACAAAAAGTGAAGCAAAGTGTTGTCCGCTCAGCTGGGTATGAGGGGACTGAAGCCTGCATCCAGGTTTTATAGAGGCACACAGCTGCGTGATTAACTGCTACTTCCAAAAATAGCTCTGCTGACCTTACTCACATCTGTGTCAACTTTTGTGTCCGTGTTTGTGTGTGGGTAAGAGGGTGTGTTCTTGCCTGTCCAGGAAACTCAGGAGTGGTAGGTTAGTGAGGTTCAGTGGTGCAGCTGCTGTGAATGTTTATATTCCAGAAACAATGAAGCCTTAGGAAAAATCTGACACCCTTCCAAAATACCACTTTCTGCCTTTTCTTTTCTTTGCCTGTCAATTCAGTATTAGATCATTATCCTCTTAAATTCACTTTAAAAAGCTTTATTTGCCACAACTACAACATCAAAAAAATTTAGTTATGAATAAAAATAAAACTATGAAGTCTATTCACATGAAAGGCACAAGCTATTTGTCACCAACACATTATGTGGCCCTTTAAAATCCATATGCATACTTAATAGCATTTTAATTTTAATATCGACATGTAGTTTTTCCTACAGCTGTACATTTTCTATTAGTTCTCCACAGAATGTATATCAATATAATTTAATTGGACGTTATGTCACACAATGGTTTAAAAAAAAGTTGCAGGGTTACCACAAACATTCTGCAGCGTATCAGCTGTTCAGATGGACTTCTCAGAATTTCATTAACTACTGTTTTCTGGGTCTTATCTGTTTCACTTTGGTGTTAAAATCTCTGTAACAAATTGATTCACAGACCTTTCCTCCAGTGGTATCTGGATTATGTGGTATCAAAGTGGTGATATAACAAGTTATTTTAGACACAGAAAGCAAGATTGTTGTTCATTTCACATTTAAAACTGGAAATTTGTAAACACTTGTAAACACTCATGTTTTTTTCTCTGTTATCAGAACATATAGCATTAAGACAGTTTTCTTCTAAATTTGGTTTCACATTATGAAATTGCCTTCCTCCACGTGTACGTGACCCAAAGCAGCTGTGGCTCTGTTCTCATTATTGCTGCCTTCTCAAATATGACGTCCCCATTGTGCTGTATTAAACAGGGTGGGTCAAACCTCACAGTTTCTACAAGATGAGATGCTTCACAATTTAGCTGTGAGCGACTGTTCCTGCACGTACACCTGATATTGAGCTGCTGTGGCGAGCGGCCAGCAGGATATCCCCTCAGAGCACGACTGCTTATTGTTATATCTGTCTGCGTGTGTTTGTGTGTGTAGGAGGATGGAGAGCTCATCCTCGAGGGCCTGCTGAACATCTACTGGGGCCTACGCCGACCAATCAGACTTCAGATGCACGATGACAATGAAAGATTCCATCTCAACCGGTATCGGCCTGATTCAGCCTGACATAGATGTGCTGATGTTGGCATTGTAACTACAACATTGTCTACAGTGATGTCTTAAATAGTATCTGAGAAAGTCAAAGTAAAACTCTAACTCCAACTTTTATTATTTAGCTGAAACATTGCTGTAATAAAGATTTGGTCAGTTTTTGCTTTTTGGCAATACTACTAAAAAACTTGGTAAAATAAGTGAAAACTTTATCAATCACCAGATGGAAAATGTACAGTGAACAAAAAAAAAAAGAAAAGGCAAGACATAAGTCAAAATTATTCAGTATTTTATGTTCGTAAAGACTGGTTCTGAACTATTGCTCAGTGACATTCTCAAAATGGTTATTTTCACAAACAAAAAAGTCCTAGATGTAATGTAGGAATATTGTACAACGGATGTCAACATACAGTTGATAATCAAGATTTTTCTTGTGTTTTTCTACAGAAACGATAGATCTACTTTGGCAAAGCAGTTTTCAGCAGAATCCAACAATAATACCCAGGGCAGAGAAACTGGACCAGCTAGTGAGTAGCATACATGTGCAGCCTGTTCACACACCTGCTGAATTAATGAATTACACACACACAATGAAACAGATTATAGCTCCACAAGTGCCTCATTCAGTGTTTCCAGCAGAAAAGTTGGTTCACATGTTGAGCACAGATTATCATGAGATGCCAACCAGTTCAAGTCACCAACACTATAAATAATCAGTCATGGCCCTGAGCTGTCTGATAGAGTCCTACAAGTTCACTGATGAACAACTGAGAAAATTTGTATTTTCTTTTTGCAGAATTTAGTCACTGTCCTACTAAATCAAATCACTGGTATAGTTTTACTATAGATGATCTTGCTGTAACAGAAAATTCAAATGTAAACAATGAACTCTTTAGTTTAATAAAGGTTTTTGTTATGCCTATATAAACAAAACCCTGATAATGGCCTGGGGCTCAGGTATTAAAACAGTACTCTACTAATTACAGTGTCTTTATGTCAACACCTGTTTTCTTCATGTCAGGGAAAATTTCAAGTGTGATCTAGAAATCATGGCTGTGACTGAAATCAGCCCCTACACACTATATAGTGTGTTTATCATTATTTAAAATTACATGTAAGGTTTTAAAATTTTTATTAGAGATATGCTCCATAACTTGTGGAGAGAGGCTGTCAACGCGTCTCATGACACAGACTTATAAAACAACATGGGAGCCGTACGAAGATGTTCCCTTATAATGGTGAACATAAGCGATGCTTCTGCTGATTCTGATGTTGACAAAAACAGACACAAAGTGATGTATGTGTTTTTGTTTATACCCCTGAGGTGGTGATATGCGTGGTCAGGAGGAAGAGGATTCTCCTCAGCTTCTGAGGACCAGGAGTGATGCCTCTTTTATGCGAGTTCAGAGAAGGTCAAAAACGCACACTGCCAGAGACCTGCAGCGGCTGCGCACACACAGGTTCTCAATCAACGGACACTTCTACAACCACACGGTACAACAAACAGAACACACATACTAGCACACTTTAATGTATCCCGTTGCTGACACATCTCCAGGTGCAGAGGGGCAGTGGCTTCCTGTGCGGGTGTGCCTGAACTTCTGATGAGTTTCAGAACAACAGCCTGCCGCTGATTTCAGTAATGTTCCACAGAATACAAGATTCCACTGAGCGCCTTCATCAGCTGGTCCTGAATATACGATATGTTTGTTGTTATTGAACACGTTCCAGCTACAGACTGAGGGATTTCCTCTCTTCTGGAAATTTCCTGCACAAAATGTCCAGGGTGTTCAAATCCAGGAATTGCTGCTCAAATTAATGGGTCTTTAGAAGTTGTTGCTACTTTGTGTTCTCTCAGTACTGCATGTTTGTTTCTTTCCCTTTAGACATCTGTATTTACTCCAGCCTACGGTTCGGTCACTAATGTACGAGTAAATAGCTCCATGACGACAGGGCAGGTCCTCAACCTACTGCTACACAAGTTTAGGGTAAGCAGTACAGCACCTAAAGTAGCAATTCAGTAAAACCCGAAACAGGAAATAATCAGTTTTTGTGTTTTTCAAGGTGGAGAATAAATGTGAAGAGTTTGCCCTTTACATGGTGCACGAGTCCGGTGGTAGGTGCTGTAGTTTATTATGTTTTGTCACTACAATGTCTCTTTGTTGTGTAAGCTATTAGTGAGTTTTTCCCCTGTGACCTTGTAGAGAGGGCTCATTTGAGAGATGGCGAATACCCACTCGTGGCTCGTGTGCTTTATGGCCCTTGTGAAAAAATCTCAAAGATCTTCATCATGGAGGCCGACCTCGGTGAGGAAGTCACGTATGATGTGAGTCTGGGCCTTGTGCCACTACTCTCTCTGTTTACACCTAGTAAACCGTTTTTGTTTTGTTTTTTGCGTAGTCCTCAATATAGACACATAACACACAATGAACCATTGATAGACAACTGGGTTAAATTTAGAAAGCTGAGAAAAGATATCCTGTTGTGGCTCTGATACAACAATAGGCTAAGATACCAAACTCTAGGTTCCGCACTGAGGAATATAAATATAACCTGACTGTTTATGGAGATGATGAAGATGATGATCTGGAATGATTCTTATAGATCAACTCAGTAGCAAATGTTACAGGGTCATACAGTAGTTTTCATTGTATTTGTCTTTTTGAAATTTTCACCTATCATTTCTACTTCTACCATGTGTTCTGGTTGTGTTGCCCAGAGCATTACAAAATTGAAAATATTTAACAGCACTGTTTATTACCAGAAATAACCCTGTGGTGGAAAGGACTGTGTTGTATTGGAGGCTGTCAATAAATAAATAAATAAATTATACACACACACACACACACACACACACACACACACACACACATATATATATATATATATATATATATATATATATATATATATATATATATATATATATATATATATATATATATATATATATATATAAAATTATTATTTTTTATTATTATTGGATATACAGATATACAGTAAAAGTTAACTGTACAAACTATTTGAGTGCCTGCGTATCTATAGTATGGGTACTATTTCTCATGCAGATTTCTTTTCTACCCAGGTTGCCCAGTACATAAAGTTTGAGATCCCTGTTTTAGACAGCTTTGTGGAAAAACTTAAAGAGGAAGAGGAACGAGAGATAAACAAACTGGCCAAAAAGTAAGTATGTGTGTAAGGTGTGTGTTTGTGTGTGTTTATATGTGTATCGATCTTTAAGCATGTGTTTTCTTGCCTCTGCAGGTACAGTGCTCTGAGGTCTATGATCCTAGATCAGCTCAAAGACAGAGGTCACACCAGTGACGGAGTATAGAGTGTGTGTGCATGTTTGGGGTTGGGGGGGAGACAACACTAATGATCATTCATTTACTATGGTAATATGGATAGATATTTTCGGGAATGTAAAGGTAAAGGGGTAAAAGTAAAAGCTGCAATAGAACCATATCAGACACCAATGTGCTTCTACTTTTAGAATTATCTTAGCAATTTGTATGATCTGATTGTTAGTGTATGACTGTTTTGTATTTTTGTATTTTGTATGAAAATTCTTATTGCAAATATGAATATTTATACAAACTGTTTTTTTTAGTAATGTTTCCTCTGACTTGGACATTTTATGTAATAAATCAGTTTTAGTTTGGTCTTTATAAATGCTGTTGGATATTTGCTGACACCAAACAAAATAACCAGCTCAGGATTCCCACAAAGAAAAACCATTTTTATTATTTCCTGGACTTCCACAGCAACTGTAACACAGATTAGCATTGTTCTTCTGAGTGACCCTTTGCCAGCCAGTTCCCACGAGCTGTGTGTGAGTGTGTGAGAACATATCAGCATTACACAATAGGGGTATCCTGAGAAAAGAAGGCTGATCCTTTTTCCCACAGTCTTACAGTGTTAATGTTTGTGGACCAGCCTCAAGCTACACTCCGTTGACCTTTATTATTTAATGAATCTGATTTTTTTTCTATTATTAATATATAAACCCCACACATTCATACACATGCACCTATTGCCCTCAAGCAACACAAAGTAAAAGGCAAATCGCTTAAATGTTTTTTTTTTTGAGTGTATGTCACAAAGGTGATATGCATATTTACAATATTTGATTATATGAGTACACCAGAAATTCCAGCTGCAGATAAAGTGAAAACATCCAAGAAGGCCAGTTGTTTGAGTTTTTAAATGTCAGAGTCGCTAAAGTAAGCCAAGCCCAAAAAAGCAGAACACACACAATGCAGTCCGCAGCAAGGTTAATGTATACAAATCACTGTAGTCCATAAATTCAAGTAGGAGTGTAACACATACTTTACCAGTGATATCAATTTGTTTGCCTAGTTGAACATGAATACTTACTCAAAGACATTCTGATGAGCTAACTTATACTCAGCCTGTGTTGATTTTCCAGAACCCTAAATGAATTAAGCTGTAAACACCAATTCTTGGGGCTTTATTTTCTTAAAAAGGTATGTTGTACAATTGTTCTGCTTTAAATAAAAATTAAACAAAAAAAATTCAAAGGCAACCTCTGGGCAATATAGATGTTATTCAACCACCTAACCAGATCTAGATCCATAGGACAAGCAGATGCAATCTAAGGTGCCAAATAAAATAAATTGCCCTCCAGATTGCCCACATGCATTTTGGCAACATCTGGGTCACATCCAAATTTTGTCACTTTTGTCAGTCCAGATCTAGACCACTTATGGTAATTCAAATGTGGACTATTGTACACACATTCTGACTACATCTGGGCCACATATGCAGTATGGAACATACACAGACCCAGTTAAGCAGGTCTGACAACCAAGATGTGTAAACTAATTTAGGCATCCTGCACAAACATATTTGGTTTTCATCACTTTTGCTCTTCTAAACATTATAAATACAGACATTGTTAAAATAGGAAAAAAAGCTAATTCTGTGCCCGATAGAAGACGGTACTTTAAATCCTTTTGTCCCTCAGCCTGATGCTTTTCTTGACTTGTCACCTTTCAATAGCTGCTTACAGATATTTTATCGACAGTCTCGTGGGGAAATTACATTTTTGTTCCAAAACCATGTAGCCTGAAAGAATATCACAGAAGTGGACCTCTTTAATTTAAACATGTCAAATGCTATGATTAAAGACACCACAAAAAAGATGTTTGTTTTTTTTCAAACAAGCTGGATTTAATCACGTGCAAATACTTGAAGCAGAAACGGAGGAAGAGCAAAAACAGAAAGACTGGGTGAGCTACATTATCTGCAATATAATGTAACATTTCTCTTTAAATCTTCTTATCTCACAAAAATGATCATCCTTTTTGATTAGAAATATGAACATCAGCTTAAGCTTATGTCTTTCTCCAGTAGCTTACAGTGAAGCTCCCAACTCCACTAAACGCATACAGTAATATTTTCCATAAAACAGGTGACAATATATAATTATTTTTTGTCAACTGTCAAAGTCTTTCACTGCCAGAAAAATCTAATGAAAATAATGTAACCTTTCAACGTTACAACAAATCTGCTAATTTTAGAAGAAATAAAGGCATAGGTAGGTTAGATGAACTTAAACAGTAGGCCTATACTTTATTTGTATATTGCAAAGCAAAAACTACATAATGTTACCAATCTAGCTTTTTTATACTCCAAAGAGCTTTTCAACTTCTATCTTGCCATCAGTGAGAGACTGTTAGCTTTAACAGAACCAGATGCTCTCCATATCAAGAAACATACCATAAAAATGATGAACGTGCACGTATGACAACATGCAATAAATATTTTGACTGTTACTGGTAAAAAACTAAAACAGAGATGTTGCTCTCATATAGGCAGGGAACTTGACTAAAGGAACAAAATGTATCACACATTTAATGATTTTGTAGTCCCTTTTAAACTGAAACTTGTGATTAAAGCAGTACAATTACACAGCAACCTTCTCTATAGGTAATAGCATTGTGGAGATAGGTGCATGTTATATCCACTGCCCATTGGAGGAGAACCCTGTGTTCTGTCTGGCTTGTGACTATAGGCTTCTAGATCAAGAAGCCCTAACCTCAGAGAACCAGGCCATGGATGTTGATGAACGTCCTCCCTTGGTTCACAACTGGTTCAGCAGTTCAGGTCAAAGGAAACATGTTTTAACAAGCATAAAGTGTCCACATAATGTTTCTGTCAATATATTGTACAAGTTCAAAAAGCTAATTGTTAATTTTTCATATTATCTGAGGGGTGTGCAGGTCAAAGTGCTGAGCAGTTGAATCCTGCTTTGGAGATGTTTGATCAACAAACCCATCAATGAACTGGCAGAAAATAATCTGTCCCTCCAAAATAAGTTGGATATTTCAGTCATTTTTTTAAGAACATGCTATAAATTTTACATAGTAAATGGCACTTATTTTAGACATAGACCCCATTCCAAGGGGATCAAATGTTTGACTTATGTTTTGATATCTCAAATATCTTTACCTGAGAAACAAACCCCTACATGAAGTGATACTCCTCAGAATGAGGACGCACACTAACATCTACGCCATGTGCATCACGTAACTTTTATCTTTTTCTTTCAGTGGCTTTGAGGGCCTGATCAAGAAGCTGATGTCAGAGCTCCCCTCTAACTTAGTGACCTACAACTGGCCTGTGAACTGTGTCCATTGGAACAATTCAGAGAGTGGAGTAACACTGTGATGGTTGAGTGTGATGATAGAGAGAGGATTCTTGCTGATCATGTTATAGTCACAGTACCTCTAGGTAGACTTCTGTACACATACTGTACTTTTTTCAATTCAGTGTGTAAAATAACCTCCAGCAAAGATGAGGACTTAGGCTATACATTAAGTATGGTCAGTTTGGATACATTATATTATCTTTTTTTAAAAACATTTCTCCTTTTTGTGGTCATGATACCTCAAGAAGGACTACTCCACCCTAGTCCCCCAGCACACAAGCTCAACTCAATCCAAAACTAGGATTTGGGACACAAAATTTATGTCGAGTTTGACTCACCATGGTGGGATGCAGAATTGTCTACCTAGTGTAGAAAGATGAGGTCTTTGGTGTAGCTAAGAACTACATTATAGAGTCACAAGCGTGTACAGAAACAATGCCTCAATGTAGTTTGACTGAAATTTACTTATTGTTCTATCATGGTTTGCAACTTTTCATCTTTACCTGCCTGGTTGTCAGATTTAATGGCTTCTTCAACAACTCAATAAGATATTTAACTCAAAAGTTACCTACCTTTACGACCCTATAAATATACCTACAAACTGACCTATTTACCTGCAGGGAAAACTCTTATTATACATTAACCATTTATATATTTGGCATATAAAGTACATGCATCTGAGATACTTTTTCTTTTGATGTCTAGATGGTATGAAAATACTATCTCGGAAAAGCTAATAATTTGGGACAATTAGTGTATAATTGAAAAGAAAAAAACTATAAATACAGACCCTCTGACATTTTTATATACACTTTCTTTTTTTTAGGAGGACTTTTCAGACCAGGTATCAGATATAAGCAAATAGTGGATAAGAAAGTTGGCAGCATTCACTATGCTTAAACCCTCTGAAAGGTCAGCAACATATCAGTGTTCCCTCTATAGTGCTTCTACAGACATTCAAATGTTCTGCAGACACATGTCTCCCTTTGCTAATTTAATTTTTAGGAATAGCTATGTTCTCTGTGGCTGGATTTCTGGGCATGAGTCAGAGTACATGGAGACACTTTCTGAACAAGAGGTCAGACAGTCCATCACAGAGCTTGTCCGTACATTCACAGGTGAGTTGCAACTATTAATACTATCAATACTAATTATGTTTGTTGAATTGTAATAACAAGCTGCTATACAGAGAGGAGGTCAGCAAAAAAATGACTGGAAATTCAACACAGAGTTCAGCTTGGAAAGCTGTTTGTGAAAATATCCTAAACGGATCACTTTGTAATAATAACTTGATTTAAACAGCATGGCCTTAGCTGTGGTGCCACCTTGTGGCCAAACTAGACTTGGTCGTAAGAACACCAGACTTTCTATTATTATCTACTTATCTATTATTTTACTATTGCATAATGTGCTGTGAGTATTAATCATTACATCTTTGCATCCTACAGGTATGAATTCAGTTTTTTTGTGTTTGTTTTTTATGTTTTTTGAAAGTTTAGTGTTGTGGGTTAACAAGCTGTCAGTTTCTGCTTAAATCCTGATGTGTCAGAGGATCTGAAGATGTAAATAAGATAAAAAGTCTAATGTAATTAAAGTAATATGTTATTAATTTACTGACAATAGAGTCATAACATTGATTTGATTTGATTTGGCACGTGATGTACTACATTCAAGATTCAAAGGTTTATTATCATGCATAGCTTAGTGCCATGTGATATTTGAATAAATCAGCTGCGTTTTCAGTGTGAACACTTTCAAAAATTTCCAAAAATATTTATGAACCTTGCTTCTATGAGGATCATCACTGCATTTAGGAAACCCTACCATCACACCGAAGAGAATCTCGTGCTCCCAGTGGTTTTATGAGCCCTGGCTCCTACAGTCACCGTGCAATAGGATGTTCAGCACAGAACCTGGAGAACATGATGGAACCCCTGCCTATAAAGGGATCAAAGGTGCAGAGATGAGCATGTTTCACTCACACACAAATGCACGTGTGCATGCAGGGACTATTCAGAAAATACCTTGATCAAATTTTCTCTCCGTTCTAACAGTTTAGTTCTGCCCCTGCAAGTATTGTTTGCTGGAGAGGCTACTCATCCCTGCTACCACTCCACCGTACATGGTGCCATTCTCACAGGTTGGAGAGAAGCTGATCGGCTCATCTCTCACTACTCATCCATCTGTAGACAGCCAGATCAAAGTCTTTAAACGATAGATACAGCAATGTTTTTCCCCAAATTGATAAAACTGCTACTTCTTATCCTTTGAGTATTAAAAATGGAAACTTCTGTTCACATTTACCGTACTTTATTTGAAAAAGTTGCATAATGCCTTTTGTGAAATTAGATTAATTCCTTTGTGTTATGTGACTTGATTCAGTGTTTATTAGAGGGAAAGACTGAAAGAAAAAACTATTAAATACAGTTTATCTGAGCAGGTAAATGCAGAAAAAAGTAGGGTTACCAGATCTCTGTAGTCTGCTCCCCATCTCTACTTGAGTCTTGCAGTTTAAAGAGTAATGTAGAGGTCAAGGTTTGATAAAGAAGACAAATGCATGGAATAAAAACAATATAATCTGCAGATTAGTTGTTGTGATGTTTTAAACAGTTCATTGTGAGCCAGTTCATGTTGCTGTAATGATAAAACAGTGGGGAACTATTATAGCTCAAAAGGTCAATTAAAATGTCAACAAAGAAAATGTCAGATGTTCATGTACTAAAAATAATAACCTGAAATTTCCTGTGGTGGTTTTGTGGAAAAAAACGTAAAGAGTGATAACAGTTTCCAGTCAGTGTAGTGTGCACTTTGTCTGAAGTGGTAAGACTACATAACCTCCTTCTTCATGTAAAAGCACGAGTACAAATTCTCCAGTACAAATAGAATATACTTCAAGTTGAAGAACTTAGTGCATGCTGACGAGGTGCATGCAGTACTGACTTGGAACAAAAACAGCATCTGTCGTAGAGGTGAAGCTAATTTTTATGTAGACCTACTGTTAGATGCTTACTTCAAAAAACCTTTTGTTAATTGTATTTTTATAAGAATCAACATATGCAAAACGTCAGATACACGTACAGTCTCTCTGAACTGAACAACTAAAACTAGTAGGAAATCCCGGAGGCTAGCAAGAAGCTTCTGTGGGTTCAGAAGGTTGAAAAAGCTGTGGATTTAACAACGTTTGAGCCGGTTTTTATGTCAATAACCTCTGTTACTCTCCTCATTACAGAGCCACGGGCCATCGTGATTCCTCGGGGCCAAAGTTTAAACCAGTTGCACTTCGGAGCGAAACTGGGGAGGCGGGCCGATCGCGACCGGAAGCGAATATGTGTCCTATGTCTCCGTCCCCTTTAACATGAGAGGCGACTTTTAACTTGACTGCGCCGTATACTGAATATAACGACTACATCTTTACTTTCTATAGCAGCCCGACCTCACATGAAAACCAACGTGTGGCCATGAGTGTGAACCCTAAGATCGTTATTATAGGGTGCGGGATTTCAGGAATAGCGGCGGCACAGAGGCTCGTTAACAGCGGCTTTAATAATGTACGAGTATTGGAAGCGACTGCAAGAAGTGGGGGGAGAATAAAAACAGGCCGGTTGGGTGAGTATGACAATCCCAACAACACACAATCAGGAATGGCGTTAACTGTAGTAGGGTTAACTGCATTAATTCATTTTCATCTTCGGGTTCCTGACTAAAAGTGTCAGTGCAGCAGTCGTTACTCCCGTTTACGTGGAGTTAGTCCGACTAGAAAAGACTTACATGTTTTGAAGCGAGTTTAGGAGAAAGTTTGTGACTTTATTCTATTGTCATTATGAAAATAATACCTGAACAGGACATTATTCAAATTCTAATAACAAGGTTCACTTTTTCTATTAGCATCCGACTTATCCCGACAGGAAAGCAGTTTTACTGTATGTTGTTTTTCAAAATAAAATGCTTCAACTCATGTTGTAATGAATGAATAAATACTCGTGACTTGTAATTAGGTCAATTATACTTACAAACCAAACATGCTGCCTGTAATAAGGCTTTATACCTGTGGTTCTCAATTTCGGTCCTAAGTGACTCTTGCTCTGCTTGTTTTCGCTATCTCTACCAGAGATGATCAGGTGTGTTCAGCCAATGACTTTTATTATTATTATTATTATTATTATTATTATTATTATTGTTATTATTATTATATCCTTACAAAAATGATGGTTGTGAAAATAAAAAGTTAAACTTTAAACTGATTTCTGAATCATTTACCAAAACATTGCTGAAAAGATTAAGTCTTTAACTTTTCTGAAGAAGATAAGCCTGGTCGATCGTCTGGAATTCTGTAAAGGATTAAAAACAAACAGATGAATAATAATTTTTGCCATCTCACTATATTTTTAATCCATAGGTAATAACATTGTTGAGATAGGGGCTAACTGGATTCATGGACCATCTGAGGAGAACCCAGTGTTTTGTTTGGCCCGTAATTATGGGCTTCTGGATCCAGAGGCCCTCGACCCAGCGAACCAAGCCATGGATATCGGAGGACACCCCCCATGGGTTCCCAATGTCTTTAGCAGCTCAGGTGAACAGATGTTCTTAATATCTTAAGACATACAATATGGAAGTGTACCATAATAGATCCATACATTATCTTTAGCTGCTTATCCTGTTCAGGGTCACGGAGCTGGAACCTATTCCAGCCGTCATTGGGTGAGAGGCACGGTACACACCTGCTCTCAGGGCCACCTAACAGATACCCACACAGACACACTCACATTTACAGCTACAGGTAATCTAGAGTCACCAACTTACCTAACATGCATGTCTTGGGACTGTGGGAGGGAACCAGAGTGCCTGGAGGAACTCTAAGCAAGCACAAGGAGAACATGCAAACTCCATTATGTAAAAGGCCACAGCCGGCAGGTAGATTCGAACTGGGAAACTTTTATCTTTGAGGCAGCAGAGCTGACGACTCCACCACTGTGCTGTCCATTGTACTGTAATGATGAACTTTATATTACTGTAGACCTTACTTTAGTGGATGGTCATTTTAATACTTTTCTGTAGCAGTCTGTCACCCAGGTCAAAAAACACTGAAAAGGACACTTAAATATTGAATGTGTTTATTCTGTATATATCCCCTAGCACTAATGTATACAATGTGTTTGTTCGCTCTAAATGGAATATCACGTACAAAGACAGAAACAGTGTGAAACCTGCATTTCAGCAACATAGACCCAACTAAATAAATTACAGCCACGCTTACAAGTCAATACAGACAAACAAGTATGGTTATAGCTAATGTCTTATGTGAATAAAGATATACAAGTGTACAGTTCTAGTAATATTTTTCTAATTAATATTCTGTGGGTTATATGTTTTGTGTAGGTCAAAAGCTGAAGGCTGAGGACATCTATCCTGCTCAGGACATGTTTGTTGAACTGCTGTATGAAAGTTCAGAATTTCAAAATAAAGGAGGAGAACCATGGGCCAGTGTGGGAGATTTCATATGGTCAGAGGTGCATGTCTTTCAATGACTAAAACATTATTTGTCTTTATCTAAGATCAGCTGCTACCCAGTGTTGGCTGGAATATCTCACATACCTGCAAAAATTAACACCATCTTGTAAGAAAGAAAATGTTTCTTGTCTGGTGCAGGTGCCACAGCGAGCAGCAGAAAAGTGGAAAGATATTGATGGAGCCACAAGATCTTTAAGGATGCGTGTGATCAATAACCTGTTAAAGGCAGAGTGCTGTGTTAATGGGGCTCACGGCATGGATGAGCTGGGTCTGGGGGCCTATGGCCTTTACAAGACTCTTCCTGGACTGGACTGTACGTTCCCAAGGTTTGTTCTCTTATATTGCATATTTATATATCTTCACACAGTTTTTCCAATTATCTATTTCCTATGATTACATAGAGATATTGTAAAAATAGATTTTAATCTATTTTATGATAGATTTATTTTAAAATATAAGCAAGTAATTGTTTGTTTGAATCCCTTTCTGTATATTTTTAAATTATTAGTATAACCCCAGGTTGGTCTAGGGGAGAGGAGAGAGCCCTGATCAAAATAACAATCCACACAACTCCGAGCAAGAATAAAGTAATACTAATAAAAACTGCAGTAACAAATAACGTTAATTAATTACTGGGTGCTTGCCATAAGCATATGCTGTATGTGTCAAACTGGTTTTCTTTCTCATGCAGTGGCTATGAAAGTCTAATCAAGAAGTTGTTGTCGGAGCTCCCAAATGGATTAGTGGCCTACAATCGGCCTGTGTGCTGTGTCCGCTGGAACAACTCTGAGCAGAGAGAAAACCCTGTGACAGTAGAGTGTGATGATGGGGAGAGGATCAATGCCGATCATGTTATTGTCACGGTACCTCTGGGTATGCATACATACACAAAAACAGCTTATTGCTATGAATACTCTTTACACGCAATGTCTTTTGCAAGTCTGTCTTTTCTGGGAGAGGGATCCCTCCTTTCCTGCAAAGTTGTTCAACAGCAGAGTTTTTGAGGGGTAGTTTTCCTTATCTGATCCTTATCTTGCTGTTGTACAGACTGTTAAGCCCCTTGAGGCAAATTCATATTTGGGGGGTATACCAATAAAACCTGATTTGATCCATCAGTGCATGAAACATCCAAGTTAAACAATTATCTTCAATTTACGTTTTGTTTTATGAAACTGATTATTATATTGGTGAATACATTTGAAGCACATCACTGGTATAATCCAGACAGTGTGAGTCTTCTATTTACATCCAGTGCTAAACTCTTTTGATGGCACTTCTGTCTTTAAAAGCACTGCACACATACTCAAGTATTTTTACTTATTCTAGCTAATTAGATTAAAGCTCAGGTTTACAGGAGGTCATTAAACTATGTGACCCATCAACAACTGTAAACCTTTCCCATGCAGCATAAAAGTAAGAGGATGACCAGTGAGATATGTATAAAGTGAGGTGTTACAGTAAATGCACACACTGATAGTCCAAGTACAAGGTCTTGTAATCAGGTAAAATACTGTAAGTGAAAACATCTCTGTGGTTCTGACAATGGTTGTACAGGACCTTAAGCACTTTAAAACACTGTTCCAGAGCATATTTCATTAAGCATTAAATATACTGTACATCACCTTTATAATCATGAAACAATCAAAGTTCATAATTCAACCAAACTGGTAATTTGTTATTTGTTTTCAGCAAAATTGGTTCAAGCTATTCAAGGTAACTTGTTTTATTTGTTGTTTTGTCAGGATACCTTAAGAAGCATCACTCAACTCTGTTTCATCCCCCTCTGCCTTTGCACAAGCTACACTCCATCCAGAGACTAGGTTTTGGAACCAACAATAAAATATTTGTGGAGTTTGACTCACCATGGTGGGATGCTGACTGTGAGGTTATCTATCTTTTGTGGGAAGACGAGGTGAGACATGTTTAGTATTTACAACTTAAATGTGAAACCACAGTTGTTGTTTTTTTTGTTCTTTCGGCTTATCCTGTGAGTTCTGGGTCGCCACAGTGGATCATTTGTCCGCGTGTTGATTTGGCAAAGTTTTTAATTTAATTTCTACTAGGCTTGGGACCGGCACTGCCTGGCTGGGGACGGGGATGGGCTGTTGGAGGTTCAGCATCTTGCACAAAGACACTTCGACATGTGGTCAGGTGGCCACTCTACCAACTGAGCCACTGCTGCCCCAGTTAATTTTTATTATTTAGAAGGATTATATTTTCTGAAATGTGTCACTTGTGTAAATGTGAAAATGTGATTTGTCCTTTCCCAAGAAAAGATTCCTGCTTTTCATCCTTTTCTCATTTTCTTTCTTATTCACTCTCATTTCTTCCTGATCTTCTCTGTACTGAGATGTTCCAAGTATTCTATTGTGCCAGCCCTGAGTGGCCAGCAGTAATTACATCTTATCTTTTACCCATGTGTATTAGAAAAGTGTTCATAAACTTGTAATTAAGTTGCACAAACACCTAAACTGTTTGTTTTATGTCTTGTCAGGATGTCCTGCTGCCGGAGATTTCAGATGTACAGAGATCCTGGATAAAGAAGTTGTTCGGCTTCACGGTTCTCAAACCCACTGAAAGGTTAACTGGCAATTTAGGCACAAATGCCATCTTAGTTTTTGTTGTATTTAATGCTAAACAACTTGCAAATGTACAGTAGACATAGAATGCATTCACGTTTGTGGTTTAACAGATATGGCCACGTCCTGTGTGGCTGGATTGCTGGACATGAGTCAGAGTATATGGAGACATTGTCTGAACAAGAGGTCACACATACCATCACACAACTCATCCGTCAGTTTACAGGTGAGTTTAAATTAGTAAGAATGCCTGGGTAACAATGCTTCTCCATTACCAGCACATCACTTCCTTTTAATATTATGGAAATAATGCCTCTTGTCTTGATGATTTAAAAATGATCTCTGTCAGCGCTCAGACTAGTTTTGTGTGTTCAGGGAACCCTACCATCACCCCGAGGAGAATCTTGCGCTCCCAGTGGTTCCATGACCCCTGGACATGTGGATCCTACAGTCACCCTGGAAAAGGATGTTCAGCACAGGACCTTGAGAACATGATGGAGCCTCTGCCTACGAAGGGATCACAGTCACAAGTATCAGTATGTTCATATTTACATATTAGTTACTGGTATTTAGTTAAAAACTTTTTGTTCCAACATCTTTGGTCTGCTTTAGCCCTTACAGGTGCTGTTTGCTGGAGAGGCGACTCATCCATGCTACTTCTCCACCGTCCATGGAGCTCTTCTCACTGGGTGGAGAGAAGCGGATCGGCTCATCACGCACTACTCCAAGTCAAAGCTTTAAAAAAAGAATGCTGCTTTGAGAAAACAAGATTTAAAAATCTGGTACTTTTCAATTTGATTTGGAGCATTCTGTGGCAGCTGCTGTTTAGTTAAATCAGTCACTTCAAAATTTTGAAAATTCCCACAACAAAATGTGACGCATTTTAATACATTCAATATCTGAGTGTTATTGTTAACTCAGGCATCAAACAAATCAATGTGATCGTTAAAGAATACTTGATTATGTGATTTTATTTTTTTTAAATCAGCTTTAAATTATAATTTTTAAGCACATTTTAGAAAAAAAAATAATGTCCAAATATGCATTATCCAGACGACTTATCTTGTTAAGGGTGGCAGGGGGCTAGAGCCTATCCCAATTGTCAGTGGGCAAGAGATGGAGGACACTTTGGGGAGCTCAGAATGAAAAAGATAACATTAAAATTAAATACTGTATGAACCAATTTTGTTTTTGAAATCTGCCCTGAAGCAATAATAAGGATGTGTAGTGCTTTTTAACCTTACATACAGTTTTCAATTTCACCCTTTGCTATTTGAATTTTATAGACTGGCTGGCAGTAATATTACTAATTTATACATCTGTTAATTAATTTAACAGTTTAAGTGTAAATGAGTAAATATTCACATGTTCAAGACATATTTCACTTACTGTTTATAACACACAAAAGGCTATGTTGACTTACCTTTTTTACTTGCACAAACTTTGTTCCCATATTGTGATTACCTTTGAATGATACGATAAAACAAATACAATATGATCATAGAAAAAAATGTTGGATTTTTGTTGGATGTTGGATAAGATTTTAAAAATGATTATTTGAATAAAAATGGTCTGACATTGCGTTGCCCTCCTTATATTGGAAAGTTTTGGTTGAAGTCTCAGGAGGCTCCAGAGTCTGTGCTTTTTTTCAACCTGGAAGAGCAAAGGGAGTCCACCTTTTCCCAGGGTCCTAATAAAGTCTCGTTTCTCTGCCTTTCTCTATAGTTGCTTTCTTAATTTACCATATACTAATATGGTAAATAATTAGCCTGTGTAACGCAGAGCAGTAATTGGTAACCCTTTATGAAAATTTTTTTATGAATATTTTTTATGAATATTTTATTTCTGTGTGACAAGAAGTAAACACCTTGAGCTACCGTATTTACTTTGATAAACAGACAATCGAATGGCTTTAAGCACTGACAAAATCAGCATGTTCTCTCTATTTATTAACGTTTAAAAAAATTGGACTTCCCTACTTGTTATTGTTGAAATGTTTTGGTTTTGTTTCGGGGGCAGCAGTGTAAAAACTGCGGAATCCGGAACAATTTTGTTTAACAGTTGTTCCACATCGGCATGTAAACACTAACGCACCAACATGGTCCCGTGCTACGAGAGGTTTTTGTAGCTACTAGTTATAAAAGTGTTTGAATGACACGCATTAAAAAGCACTTGTTGAATTTACTCTGACATTAGCCATGAAGCTGGACCACATTCTCCGTAATGTCAACAAGTTCAGATCCGTGTTCGACTTTGGAGGACGGGAAGTAGCTCATTGGTTTCCCGGACACATGGCTAAAGGTGACAGCTTCAAACTTAAGTTATCTTCAGGATATGCAAAATTGGCTTTTTGTTTTCTAATGTTCTTGTTTCATAAAAACAAGCAGCCGAGTTTAGCGTAAACAATAGTTTTACCTTATTGTTTGCAGGACTGAAGAAGATGAGAGCCAGCCTCCGGAGTGTGGACTGCATCATAGAAGTGCATGATGCTAGAATATCCTTTAGTTATTACTTTGTTATTTACTCTATATTACACCATTAATATTAGAATGTAGCAGAACAAAAGCCATTTTTTTAAATGAAAAACACATTATTGTTAAATGACAATGAACATTTTATAGTTTAAAACTTTTATGTTTGGTTTAAATTCTATGAACAACATTGGGCATGTTCTTTAATGTAAATTACACACATTAAATTAAAGTTTTACTTACTGACAAGTGTATTTAGGTGTGTAGGAGAAAATACAGTCTGAAAGATTGGCTCAAGATTTACTGCACTCCAGTAATTTGTTTTTATGTCAGGCTGAATTACTTTATGGTTGGCAATAAGGACAAATTGAGGCATTGGTCTGCAGTGTACTTTTTAAAAATGTGCTCTTAATCAATATGTTTGTGCGATACTGCAGTATCCTAGTAGTGAACTGGTATAAAAGTCTAATTTAATATTTACCTTACGGGTGTCCACAAGAGGTCTGGCACCTTTGGTCAAATCAAATATTTTGTTGAATTTTGATGTGAAATAAAATAAATAAAAGCCCTGAAGCAAACAGACTTTAATGAAATATAGTGATCTTTTTTCCCCTTTAGTTACTATAAGGCACATTTTGAACAAGATGCAGACCAAAAAAAAAAGTCTTAGTGCTTGAGTGTATTTGTTTAATCCCAGATTAGATGCCATTAAGATTTCTACAGTGGAGAGTTGGGATTTTGAACCAGATTTGTTTCTTACCTAGTTGAAGATTTTATTAGTGGGACACTGCAGATGCCCAGAAGCCCAGTTTGATCACAGTGCTACTAATTTTAGTTTCAATTCCTTCATTACTGCAGTGTTTGCACAGAACCACCTTACAAATCTGTGACCAGGTATATCCTTTATTGTAGCATATTAAATGGTGTACACATTACAGTTTATAATAATAAATAATAGATTTTAAAAAAGGGCCCTGGCAGGTTAAACTATGTTGTTGTTTAATGGAAGAATAAAGTGAGAAATGCTTGATTTTTCTTTAACATTAAGCATATCCCCTTTTCTGGAAGAAATCCCGTGTTTCAGGATACTCTAGATGTCCGACCACATGTGCTAATTTTTAACAAGATGGACCTTGCTGATCTGTCCAAAAAGCAGGTAAGAAAAACATTCTGATATTGTTGCAGTCACAAGTCATTTTTTTTTTAGAATTACCTGCACAAAATGATGTACTTACTCTGACACTGCAGAAAATCCTGAAGACATTAGAAAGAAATGGGACAAAGAATGTTCTCTTCACAGACTGTTTAAAGCAGCGGGATGAAAACATTAAAGAGGTATAAGTCAATTTTACTAGAAACTGAAATACTGATCACTTGCTCAAATAACTTAAAAAGTATGAAAAATTGTCCTTCTGTAGTTGGTACCAATGGTGATGGAAATAATTGAGAGACAATCACGCTTTAACAGAGATGAGGTATGCCTGTTTTCTTTCTAAACCTGATTTTGCAGATTTTTAAATAAAGAAGGTTAAATATTCTGGCCATGTTCAAACACTGTCATTTAAAACTTTCAGAATACAGATTTTTGCCTGATGGTGATTGGAGTGCCCAATGTCGGAAAGTCATCTCTTATTAACTCATTAAGAAGAACAAACTTGAAAAAAGGTATGTGGATTAAAGAAGCTGATAGTTGGACATTGATTTACTGTGATTCTTATAAGAACGCTAAATACCCATACATCTCAGGTCGAGCATCTCGAGTGGGTGGAGAGCCAGGTATAACTAAAGCAGTCCTGACTAAAATTCAGGTGAGTGGAGATGACAGCTTTGTGCCTGTGTTTAATTGTTTCTTAGTATGTACAGTATTTGCTTGTGTTTGTTCACAGGTTTGTGAACGACCCATTATCTACTTGTTGGACACACCAGGAGTATTGCCTCCTAAGATTGAGAGTGTTGAAACAGGCATGAAGTTGGCTTTATGTGGTGAGTGGAGCAAGAACTACCTTGAAAAAGTTTGTTGTACCATATTATTGCTGTCAAATATATCTGCATGAGGGTTTCCCTTTCCTTCTCCAGGAACTATCCTGGACCATCTAGTGGGTGAAGACATCATTGCTGACTATCTACTCTATTCTCTCAACAGGCTTGGGAAGTTCAGGTGTGTCTTTTCTCCCCAAATTATGATTAAGTAAACCCTGATATGATCAGTATATTGCTTTTGATTCACCTAACTGTGATTGTTCTCTCTGTGTGTGTATTTGTGTTTATATGTGTGTTCACACGCAGCTATGTGGAGAAATACGGACTTCAGGAGCCCACTGACAACATCCAACATGTCCTCAAACACATTGCTGTTAAACTTGGAAAGAGTCAGCGGGTCAAAGCCATTACTGGTGTGGGTAAGAAAGTACCAGCTACAGATATTCTTGTGACATGCTGAATTATTGGTTTAAAGGAATAGTTGAACATTCTCCTTTATGCTGGGTGCTAAATGAGAAGATGACACCTTCATCTGTTCTAGCAAGACTTTGCTAAAAAAGTGTCATTCGCTGATGCACTCTTTTATTCTTTAACTTAAACATATCAGTTTGCAACTAAAGGAAATGTCCGTGAGCAGCACTACACTTGGGTTAAGCCTCCAGCTCCTTCTCACCTTACTTCTATACCATGTGTTTTTGAGGCACCCAGGGACTGTACAGAGCATAGGTTAGTTGCATTTCAGAAGCACTAAGAGATAAATGGTTTACATCTGTCACAGAAGCCTCTAACCCACTTCACCCCTACCCTACCAAAGAAACAAGTCTCTTGCCAAAATAACATTTTCTAAGATGTGATGTCAGAGTAATGTCAATTAACATCTGAACTTTAAGATAGCTCTTGTGGAATGTAAACAACACTGAACACCACCGTCTGTGCAGTGAACAAGTATCTAGTTGTGGACTTAGTCTGGAAAGAGGAAAACAGCTATGCCAAGGCCCAGGCCAATGGAAACCAAATCCTTCTGTCAACAAATCTAAAGCTCAGTAGTTCTTTACAATAATCTAATAGCTTAGACAAACTTTATAGCCTAGTTGTAATGAGCTGAAATGACATTTGGTTTTGCCAGTCATGTTATTACTCCGTGTGGAGTTTGTTGAAAAGGGGCTGACTGACTGGACTACATCTATACCTATGATTTGGAAAGCAGTTGTAAAATTTCCAATAAAATTAAAATCTTTGCTTTTCATAAGAATCCTTACGCTGACCTCAGCTTCATGTTTATCCATCTTCTCATCTGACTCTTGGCAAGAAAACAACTATGTTTTGCAAAGACTTCACAGTGTAATAAACTGGCTGGAGGGAAATCTAAAAAAATGGCTAACCACAAACAACCTGACAAGCTTATTACAGTGCCACCACCAAATACTAAATATTTTAGAAAAACATATGTGTTTTGTGTAAATGTTACCATGAAATCCACATGAGGAATGTGCCGATTCGGTGTCAGTGTGATAATGTAATTACCATCATAACTACATTCTTAAAGCATTTATAATGTTTGGTTTTCCTCTGCCTTAGGTAACATTACTGTCACTATGCCAAACTACACAGCAGCAGCTTATCATTTTATAAGGTCCTTCAGGAAAGGAGAGCTCGGACAAGTAATGCTGGACTGACTTGAGCCAATTTAATGAAGATGACCACAGACTGCTTCTAGATTTGGTTTGCATTCAACTTAAAAGGATTGGGAACCATGATGACGTTTATTTTGTTGTGTGAAAAGTCACCAAACTACTGTAGCCGTTATAAATAAAAGTAATTTGATTTGATATTGCCTTTTTCACAGCTTTGTTTAAACAGTACATAAGGAGTGAGGCAAATATCTAACATGGTGTAAACAGGATATTTATTAGCACAAAGACAGTGATAAAGTATTGTGTACATAGGTCTTTGAGCATATAACAGAATGCACTTATACGTAAGGAACATTCTTTTGCTCCTGAGTGTCTAATCCAGGTAAAAAAAAAAAAAAAACTCTTCTGTTATGATGCCTTACACCCTGAAAATCTTCAGAGACATGAATAACAGAGCAGCAGTTTTTTTTAAAGTGTCCTTCTAAAACCTGTAGGGAGTAATTTTATACATGGACACAACAGTCACCGACACCATAAATCACTCAGATCACTGAGCAACATGTTTAAGTTTGTAAGGAATGAAAGAAATTGCAGTTTCAGAATAATGCTGGTGTTGTGCTTTTTACGAATTAATTAGACAAAACTGATTGGAATGACAAGTCATTTTCACTTCAGTGCATATTTTTATCAATATTAGGAAAATGGTTTTGCATTATATAGCTGAGTTTGCCAGTACAATAAAATTAGTTGCTATTTATTTAAATTATACTCTCTAGAGGATTAATGGTGTTTTTCTGAATAAAATCTTAAATTACATATAAGAATCAAGCTTTAGGGGAGGAAACTAATTCATATTGTTCTCAAGTTTGGCCACAGTCTCTGTCACACAGGCTGAAGTAGGTTTGAGAAAGGTGCAGTCTCGGTTGAATACTGCCCTGGTAATATACATGTGTTCACTGGATCATTTATTTTTATTTTTTTTGGATTGAGTCCTACCACTGGGCTGCACCTTGAACTGGTGTTGCCAGTGCAGGTTCCAGCCACTCCTGCACATTATAAATCCAGGGCAGAAGCTCAGTCCTAGACCACATCAGGGATTTATCTTTAAAAATAACCTGAACATCTAGATTATACAGTCCAGTAAAAGTGCATATTTGGGGGAAATTGTTGCAATAATAAGAGAAACCAGCTGAGAGAGAGACGATGCATTTTGAGTTGAGCTTGACATTAGTGCATCAAAGTAATTGGTCCTGTTGTAGTAATCCAGCTCATTCTCTGAGCTGTCGGCATTGCTTTGGCGGTAGGCAGATGCGTACCATTTGTCAGCTGTCAACGCCACCGCTGCCCCTGCTGCAGCTGCAGCTGCCACCCTCACTGGGGAAGCTCGCCCTGACACCCTGAAGCGAGATCGGGTCCCACCAAAGGTGCCTCCTCCCCGGTAAGTCCCCGCTGTGGAGCTGCGCGAGGGGGACCCTCGAGAGGAGCCACGGGACCCTCCGCGACCACCCTTGGACAGTGCTGGCTCACACAGGAAAGCAGAGAGCAGGAGACAAGTCCAGCATGTTGCAACCACCTGGTTCATTCCCAACATCTGTGCAGGAAGAATGATGAAGCAAAGGACCTCTTTTTAAGCCCGGGGTGGTTATGATGTGTCAAATGAAATACTCCTTCGTTTTAAAACAATTCATTTGGTAAATGTTTAGGTAAAAAGCTGCGGCCATTTATGGTTTTAATAGCTGATAAATTTTATATAAACTTGAGAAATACCAATAAGCAGGTGTGCTTTAACAGGATTGAGGAACCCATCTTATGCTGAACAACAAATGGGAGATGCAGTGATCAGTGTTGTTGAAATATGGTCTTGACAAAGACTCATCTTTGTGTTGCAGATGCCTCTTCATTAAATTAGGTCAGTTTAAAAATAAATATGCTCATCATAGAAAATTGCTGTTGGCTCTTAGTCTTCACATCCACGGAATATTACTCCATGTATGAATGCTTATGGAAAAAATATGGCATGTTTGTAGTTTAGGCCATAGTGTAAAATGTCATACTGCGCTCTCACAGCGAACATCACAATTAAATGTGCTAATACTGCAAATGCAATGTGCTATGTATCAAACACTTTACACATGCATGTACAGTGCAAATATATGCATGCATGATCATCTATGTATTACCTTAAATTAGCCTGTTCTGTATTTTAGCCTGAAGGAATCGTACCATTAAAACAGAAATAAATTACATGCACATACACTCACGTACATGTAAACCAGTATATACTAATGTGTGCTGTTTACCTTATTTCCGTGTGTTTTGTCCTCGAATATAATTTAGCACTGGCAAGAAAAATGAAGGGATTGTCACGGAAGACGCAGCCTCGTTCACGAGGGTAACCACAAGGATGCGCAGCGCGCTCACTACTGCCATTACTACTGTATGAGCCAACCACGGTTTCCTCTGATTTGTTTATGTTGTGTATTGTAAGGTTAGTTTGATTAGGAAGTATACATATAAGAGCACTGATGATGTAATTAATGACATCATATGGCTTTGTAGTTTTGCTTTTAAGTTTGTTTAACCAGTTATCAAGGAAACAATGCATAACAATGGTTTGTTACAGAGAGACAGTTCAGCTCAGCTACGGAAAGAAACAGACGTGGAAAACAAGGACAGTAACTCGAGGAAAGGAACTGACTACAAGATAGTGGGGTGAAGGTAAAAATGAAAGGTTCAGCGTGTAGCTGTGGAGGCAAACGGTTTCTTAGCGAGTTCTGTGGATTTAGGAATCACTATGAGAAACTCGATTGATGGAATTGATTTGTGAAATTACTATTAGGAAACGTGTATTGTAGAATTTGTCCGTTATCGGCTAAGTTGAGACACGTGGAATCCAATAAATGTTCAGAGATAAAACATCTCTGGAGTGGATCATGTTGGACCGCCGGATACGAATAAGAACGCCTGTACAACTAAGTGGGATCATTAGTATTGCCAAGTACATTTTCACATACAGTGAATTTGTGTTGCTAATGTTGTACAAAAGTATTTACAGTATACAAAATGACAAAAGCAATATCACAAAAGCCGTGCACTAAATAAATGTTTTGGATTCGTGCCTATTTACACAGATTGTGTATGTAATTGTTTATCCTTTAAATCCGAATAAATATTTAAACCCCAACACTGACGCGTTTCCATTTTTTGACTCGAAGCTGGAGTAAGGGACATAGACAAACACCAGAACAAAAACAATTACATTCTAAAATATTAGTAGGCAATAAATAAATACACAAATAACAGTGCGCCTTCTAAAGACAGCGGGAATAAAGCTGATTTGATCCACCCCTGCTCCTCTCTCCGCAGGCACCAGGTGGCGGTGCTGCTTCAAGAGAAACACCAACAAAGAAGAAGAGGTCTCAGCGCAAGTTCATGGTCAACAGTCTGCAGCAGTCGTCGCTTCAATGGCTTTTCTCTGCAGAGGTGCCTCTTTGCTCCTGAAGCCTTCCCGGGCAGCACCGGCTCTCCTCTCCGCAACCCGCCTCTACAGCTCAGGTGTGTGTGTTTGAGACCCTCCCGGTTAGTTTGCGGTGGCCGTAGGAACAGCTGGCCCTGCCTCAATGTCAAGAAACTGCGTCATTGATGTGCGACACAGGCGGACTTCTATACTAACACTGCTACTGCAGAGACAGGCAGATCATTATTCTCAGTTTACACGCATGTGTAGCTATAAACTGCAATTGGAGATTATTTTGTGCCGTCTCAACACAGGAATTAGCACTGAAATTCCATCTTAAAAGCGAATTTACTTGTATAATTTGTAGCTCAGATTTTTTTGAAACTTTAAAACAAAAACTTAATGAGTTCAGTCCAGAGACGGGTCTTGTTCCCAAATGTTGCCAAGTCTAAGGACAATGCAGTCCGCCGATTTTTACAGGAATTTGGGCTGATGTTCAGCTTAAGGACCTCCTTTGGATTTTTCCCTGAAAATATGAAAGTGCATTGATGATCAACTGTTTAAATGATTATTGATTTTGATTTGTTAAGTAACTGTCTTCATTTCAAAAATCTGCAAGAATGGTTGGATTAACCACTGATATTATATTTTACAGTATGTTGATTTTGTTATAAACTTGTTTTATTCGTGTACAACTCGGTTGCTGTCTATCACAACTACTAATACCATAATCAACCATGGGTTTGGTTTACTTTGCTCTACAATTTGTCTTGGCCATCAAGAGCTCTGTAAGTCCCTTACACAATTGGTGTTGATCCTTCACTCTGTCTATAAAGATCAACCAGCATATTTTGCCTTAGGATTTCATTATTTCTGTCAATGGGAATAAGGTTACTCACCTTTGACAGCTGTGGTAATTCTGCGCTTGGTTAAAGTTTGCTCTTTAACTTTGTTTACAGTTCTTGAGAAGTTCTACTAACATTTTCCCAAACGTGTATAAGTTTTTTTTCTCTGAATGAGATGAGCGAAGTCTCTAAAAATTGACTCAGGTGACGTCATTTCAGTAAGCACCGATTGGATCTGAAGTGGAGTTTGAAAGAAATAAGTTCACCAGACCTTTGCGTAATCCATCTTATCTCCCCCTGAAGCTATAGAAGCTGGACGCTATATAAGCCATACTAGCATACCGCACAATATTGACAACACTGTTTGGCGGTAGGGTTGCATTGTGGGTAAAGTAGGCACTATATTTTTCATTTAGGAATGTGTGAGATATGGTAAAGTCAACATGTCGAGTTCTGTTAAGACATTGGCAAGACAATGAAAATTAGCATTTCACTGACTCATCTGACTATCAGTGTTTATTTGCTCTTCATGCAGGTGCCCAGTATGAGTATATTTTGGTGGAAAAGCGAGGTGAGAAGAATAATGTGGGGTTCATTCAGTTGAATCGGCCAAAGGCTCTCAACGCTCTGTGTGACGGGCTGATGAGGGAGTTGGGACAGGCCCTGGATATCTTTGAGGCTGACACTGACGTCAGTGCCATAGTCCTCACTGGCAGTGACAGAGCCTTTGCTGGTGAGGAAACTCAGTGCTTGTGTTTGCATTTCTTGTTCCGTGAGAACCTGACGATGTCCAATAAACAGTTTGTAGTGTTATATCAATAGTAACACAAACTTTTCCTTTGTTTATTCAGCGGGAGCAGATATTAAAGAAATGCAGAATCGAACCTTCCAGGAGTGTTATGGAGGAAACTTCCTGGCTCACTGGAACAGAGTGTCCACAGTAAAGAAGCCTGTGATCGCAGCTGTCAATGGATTTGCTGTGAGTTAAGTTTTTGTAGGTTTTATTACATTTTTTTCCCACAAAGTAGCATTTGTTTTTTTTAAACCAAGGGTGTTGAGTTGTGGGTGGTATCAGGATTGTGTGCACACCTGTCACCATCTTTCACACCAGACTGATAATGTAATTTCTGCATATACACCTATGAAATATCATGTTTTGAAAGGGCTTTACCCATAATGTTGCTTCTATTGAAATCCTCCTCCACTGCCCTTCTCTGTATTTCATCTGACACATTCTGCTGTTTCAGCTTGGTGGAGGCTGTGAGCTGGCGATGATGTGTGACATCATCTATGCCGGAGAGAAAGCTCAGTTTGGTCAACCAGAGATCCTGCTGGGGACCATCCCTGGTAAACCATAACTTGTATCTACTTTCCTACCTTGATCAGGCTATATTTAATTTTACTAAGGTTCCCAGGTTCTTGTTTTTGACATGAGATCTGTCTACCTGCAGGGGCGGGTGGCACTCAGCGGCTGACACGTGCAGTGGGCAAATCCCTGGCTATGGAAATGGTCCTAACAGGTGATAGGATTAATGCTCAAGAAGCCAAACAATCAGGTAACTGCAGTGTTGGAAAGTAATGAAGTCCATTTAGTCAAGTATTGTACCACCTATAGAAAGTCAAAACCAAGCCATTCTGTCCTCTCCCTGCTCTGTTTTTTTTTCTCCAACCCTTCACCCTCATCCTAGTTGTATTCACTGTCTTCGTTAAATGCTGGTATCAGAAGCTTGCTAAGCTATGAGTTAGTCTTTGAGCAGCTAATAGTTAGATGACTCAGTTCAAGTAGAGTAGTAGACTGGAAATGTGTTCGCATATTTATTTACGCCCACCACGGATGTTGGCCTTATGTAATTTTCCAATATTTTTACAAAAAAATGAAGATCAGTTAATTTCAAAAATGAATTGTTTTATGACGTCTCAGATTTCCTTCAGCAGTAACATATAACTTTCACATGTTAACATTAGCAACAATCTAGTATTGTAAAATAGAATGTGTCAGTCAAGGGCCATTATTTTTGTACTTGATAATACTAATGTTTTAAACTAAACTATGGTTTTGTTTTGTTTTTTAGGTTTGGTGAGTAAAATTTATCCTGTGGACCAGCTGGTGTGTGAAGCAATTAAATGTGGGGAGAAAATTGCATCCAACTCCAAACTGGTCTCTGCTATGGCTAAAGAGGCTGTTAACGCAGGTGTGTAAAGTTTGTCTCTACTCATCTGGATATCTAAAAATGTACTGAATTAAATTTAAATTGTGAGTTTTGTCCAACTGCACCTCTGTGGAATTGCAGCTTTTGAACTGACTTTGGCTGAGGGGAATCGTTTAGAAAAACGCTTATTCCACGCTACATTTGCTACGGTGAGTAGAGGAGACAATCTGGGACAAGGTGAGGAGGGGGCATGACTCTAATTCAATTCAATCCAATCAGAATGCATGTGTGTTTTTCTCTGCAGGATGATCGCAAAGAAGGCATGACGGCATTTGTGGAGAAGAGAAAGGCTACTTTCCAGGACAAATAGAAAAGACCAGGTCAAGAGCTCACTGAAGAACGCAAAGTTCCTGATGTCGATGGCTAACGTACTATCCTGTAGTAACTGAATGATGCAAAAGTCCTAATGCTCGAGGAACATGCAGTTGCTTTGTAAATAACAATTTATCAGTGATTGCGTGCACAGGAGTTTCTTATCACAGTTAAGCCCTGATTGCTGAAGCTTAATCTCAGAATTAAATGCATTTTGGGCGCAGGAGTGAGTTAGAATATGAACACCATTTAAAAATTACTACGTTCAGTGTATAATAAGAGGACTCAGTATTGATACCTTGTACTGACTTTGCCTTTTCATTTTCACTGTCAATTGTTTGAATTTTGTAGATTTTTTTTTTTTTTTTCAAATAAAGCTGTAAACTGGTTTTCAGTACTGTGACCTGGACAGAAATCAGTGGATACAGGTGGGATTGCACATAATTCACATTTGCCTCATAAATGTCCCATTTCTATCTCTGAAATATAAAAGTAATAATTCTGTAAAAGAAAAATGACATTGTAAAATTCCATATCAGTCCAAATGAACTTGCGCCACTAGATGGCGCGCTTGTGCTGTTACACAAAGTTGCATAAACTGGCCGTATACAGAGTTGTTCACAAATCAGCCACAGCCTTAATAACAGGATTTTTTCTTATGAATTATAAGAAAAGAACTTAAGAACTAATATATTCTGATGTATCATAATGGGTTAACCAATTGTCAGCACATAAAGTCTTAAAATCAGCCTTGACCGTTATTTGTTTAATTACTGTATGTTTTCCCATAATCAGTATTATTTAAATAACACTTCTTCCTGGAGGACTTTTGGACTGTAAAAGATTTATATTGGTACTTGTGGAGAAGTTCCTTAGGTCAATATTTGCACTTCTACTCGATCATAAATTTGTGTAGTACCATCCCTGCACAGTGGACTCTCAGTGTAATCACTGTAATCTCATTTTGCTGTGTAACGGACTGTGTAGCCACAGACTGCTCAGAGTGGCCATGCTGACCCTTGTCTTTTATGACATAATTAGTACCAATTACGTGGCTGATCTGTTTTATGCAATATTAGTTCAAAAAAACGAGCATTTGCTGACGTTGACAGTCGGGTACAAACAGGTCAATTTAATAAAAAGTACAGAAACATGGGTATAAAATTATTTCAACGTAAAGTTGAAGTTACTCTAGATGGCAGGTTATCTAGTCGTCAGTCTACTATTGTATTTACATAAAATGTCAATATGGACATACGCATACAAAAATGGAGCGGATTAATTTAGGCCAAATGAAAGTGAAGCTGAAAACATGTAGGATGTTGCCCTATACTAGTCCATATTGAAAATATTAGTTTTCTATAGTAATGCCGCTGCATACAAAAGATAGTGGAAATAGAATATGTACAAATAACCTTACAAATGAGTTAGTGTAATGAGTCTTGCGCATTATCTATGGGCTGAATATATTCGGGAACATACAAAACTATAATTCTGACTTCAAAGAAAACACCAGAACAAATGTGGTTAGGTTGCGCTTTCTTTGCAGCTCCAATCATCGCAAGGCACCTTTTTTCTCTCTTCACACGGAGGCGCCCCGTATCTCCACAAGGCCGTGGCCTAATTGATTTTTTTTTTTCATTCAATATTCCCCCGGAGCTCCCTGGAACTAAAGTTAAAAAAAGAGGAGTTGAGAAAAAAAAATCTCGTCTCCTCACTCCACGGGGAATCACAAAAGTCTGCAGAGAGGGCTGTATAAAAGAGGCTCCTCTTTGAGGCTGCCGAAAGGTCAAAATAATAAATGTAGACTCAATTGAGGCTCTCCACACACACAAAGGGGGCAAAACGTTACATTTTGGCAGCACAGACCCTCATAGCGTGATAAACTCATTTAAAGAAGCCGAAATAAAGAGAGCAGCATGGGTCCAGAGAGGGAGAAAGGGAGCTTTCAGTCCGGCAGACAGGCTTGGCTCCTGCTAGAGCCTTTTCTCTTCTCCAGCAGCCTTCAGTCCCTCTCCAAAAATCCCTCTCATATTCCTGCACTGCCCCTGTGCTCTTCTGTGGTGATGGAGACTTTATCTCTTTATACATCAATGTATATGTGTAAACAGAAACCGAAAGCATTATTCAGTTTATTGGTGATTACTAAAGTAAACTTTTGCATTTCAGTAATGTGGTGTGGGTTGGTTTCTTCCTACAGGGAAAACCTGCACACATCAAGTCTGAAATGAAAAAAAAAAATTGGAGACATAGATACAATGCTAATATTTGCAAATGTAATGCAATAACCAATGATGTTTTTTATTAAGAGCAGCTGTAGCTAAGGATTGCAAATTCACCGCTATGTAGGCCCACAGGCCTACAATGTTAACAGTGACTTGACTTTTATAAAAAGCCTTTTCATATGCAGATCTCCTGCTTTTTTAAAAGAAGCAGGATCTGCGGTCGTGGAAAGGATTCCTCAGCATTTTTCTGCCTTCCAGCTGAGAGCTTTTCGGGCTCAGATGAAACAGTCCTGGTGGTTTTCATGACAAATATTTTAATTATCTCACATTCCTGTCACCAGGGGCCTTATAGCAACACTTTCACCGGTCTCTGCTTTGAATTATGCCCACCCGAGGGTGTCAAAAACAACAGAAGCCTAAGATTATCCGACTATGAAATCTGGTGGTGACACCTCGTCATTACATAACTTTATGCTCATTGCAGCTATTTGCAAAAGCGATACAAATAATTACTGCCTTATTTGATAATTATTAACATTATGTTAAAAACTGGTTTTACAGATTGACATATGTGTTTTTAACTCAAACGTAGCCCCCCCCCCTACACACACATACGTTTTCCTAAGTCTACCAAGATTAAATATTAAGATAGTTAAACAGACAGATAGAAAAATACAACTTTAGTTTGTATTTGTAGTTCAGACTCGAGTTTGAGTAATTGACCAACAGGAAATACATTTGCAATACAAATACGTGACTCTCTACCGAAAAACATTTATTTCTGTGTTGAATATTGTTATTATTAATATTATTTATGTATGTAATATATTTTATTTACTTATTGTTTTAACAGGCTAGGACGTCCGGCTGAACTAAACGAAGGCGGAAGTCCGCCGCAGGGACTGCTCTCGCTTCGCTGCAGCACTCTCCGTTCGGTTTTTGCAGCTGCCAGGATGGTCGTACTGAAAGGAGTCCCTTCAGTTTTATCGCCTGAACTCCTCTATGTTCTCGCCAAAATGGGCCACGGCGATGAACTGGGTATAATTTATTTACATAGCTTACGCCGAAATGGGGTTTGATAGCCTAAACAACCGCTGCAGGACAGTATGCTAATTCACATGCTAGCTATGGTTCACCAGTACAAAGAGTGACAGAGCAGGACTGATCCTTAACCTCCAGCTATAAACGTGGAAAGCCACAAATAAACAAGTTTTAATTCATTCCACCACTTAATGACTTGTTTCTTTTTTTAGTTCTTGCTGATGCAAACTTTCCTTCATCGTCCATTTGTGCTTGTGGGCCAAAAGAGATAAGAGCAGATGGTAAATAAACACACAGAACTGTTTGGAGATTGTACGTACTGCAGAAGTTATTACACCTGTTTCTGATCCTTGTGTAGGTTTGGGAATCCCAAAGCTTTTGGATGCCATTTTAAAGCTGTTGCCCCTGGATACGTATGTGCCCTCACCGGTACAGGACCCTAAATCTAAAACTAAATTGTTAAAGTGATTTGTTGAATCACATGTTGAATCTCTGCTAATATATTTCCACAGGCTGCAGTCATGGATCTGGTTGACAGCGACAAACAGAGGGGGTTAACTGTCCCTGTGTGGGACACCTATACACAGCTCCTGGATCATGTTGGGACTCAGGTAATGTAGCCTGTCCACCCAGTGATTAAAAACTCAGTATGTCATACATTTCTGACTCCTTATTTTCTGTTTACTTACAGACTCCTCTTGAGAAAGTAGAAAGATTTGCTTTCTATGAACGAGCAAAGAAAGCCTATGCTGTTGTGGCAACAGGGTGTGTTTTCTCTGCCATTCTTCAACAATCCAATAAGTACAAGTGCTATCACATTGCTTACTTTCAGCACTAGGGTTGATAACTAGACTTTATTGGTTTTGATATATTCTTTGATACTGTATATTCTGCCAGTCAGAAATCTGAAACCAGACAATTAAGAACCAACTGCTATTTATTGGAGATAATGTTTTGTACAACAGAACACCAATTGAAATTGAAATAGCAACAAATGTTTAATATTTGCAAAAATATAAGAAAAATCCAGCTGATTAATGTGAATATTTTCCCATTTCTGGTTTTCATGTGCACAGGGAAACAGCTCTGTATGGTAACCTCATACTAAAGAAGGGAGTCATTCCAGCTGAACTGCTTCAGTAATGCACACATACACAGACACATGTGTAATTAATGGTCTAATGACAATTTTAATCACTGAAATTATTTTGGAGAAACCTTAAGAACATGAATACTTATGAATAAACCATATTTGCAACTTTATTTTTATAACAAATGTAAAGGTAATTTATGTTATGTGTAACTAGTAATGTAAATACAATGTGACTAAAATTGGCAAATTTTGTGTTTCTGTAAATAAATTCGGAATCGTTTGTACACTTTAATAATGAAGCAATTGAAGTGTGAATGTTTGTTTTTTTTTATAATCAAGAGACACGTGAGTGACACGCTGTTGAAATAGTGGTGTTTATTACTGAGGTTTATGCTTGACAATTTATATGGCGTTTCAGATTTATCAGCATGTTGCAGTGACAGTCTGTGAGTTATGTCTGTGTTATTTCAAATGTTAAGGATCTACAAATGTTGTGTGGTTGAAGGATTACTGGTGGTAGACACCATCCAGATCTTCCTCGGGTTCGCTGTACTTCCTCTGAGATGGAAAATAAACAGAAGCATCAGGTTCAGCATCCACTTGGTAAAGGATGAGCTCTGGGAAATCTTTGTGGTAAAGGGCGTCCATGTCCTCCTCTGGCAGAAGGTGAACTTGGACCTCATGTTTCAGTGGCTCTGTTTGTACAAGTGTGTTCTGGTTGTCTTGATGATGTAGTTCGTCTTCATGATGATACTGGTCGTCCTCATCCATTTCTGGTTGAGAGTGTCCAACATGGAGCTGTGAGCCAGCCTTGTATTCAGCCGTTAGTGGGGCCAAAAATCTAATCAGTTCCTCCATCTCTTTTTCGTAAACTTCATCCAGGTTCTGCTCTGGTTCTTCCAAGGCCACATTGCTGAAAACAGGGTGGTCAATATTATCTCTGTCCTCCTCTGGTTCCTTATTGTACGTTATGTCTTCCTGTGAGGCTTCTGTCTGGATGTCAGCAGCAGGGAGGGCGTCCAGGTTTGGGATTTCAGCTTCCTTGGCCTTCAGGGGGTGTTTGTCCAGTCCAATTCCTGTCATACCTATCCAAATCTTCTTTCTAGGGTCAATGTCATAGAGAGTCTCATCCATGTCCTCTGGAGGCTCCACTTCCACTCCCCAGGACATCTTTCCTTTGTCATCTATGGAACTAATATGACCACCATGCAATCACTCTCCTAAGTCTCTAGATTTAGTTCATTCACTTTCATTTTAATTTAAGATAATAGAAAAAATAAAAAAAATAATAACAGCTTAAACAACAGAAATAAAAGGACTTACACAACAGTATCCTGGACTGCTCCATCTGTAAGTTTATTCTAAAAAATGATGGCAAATATATGATTGTCCAAATGTCCTAATACAAGCTACTGACTATACAAATAGAATTTGTAGAATTGTAATACATATACATACCCAAGGTTTATATGGCTTAGCTGTGATGCCAAATATCATAGAAACACAAACTATTAGTGAAAACCTGTAAGTAAAAAGACTCAGGATTAATATCCATATTATGAAATGTGACAGATCTCTGTCCACACTATGTCTTCAATCTGTAATCCACGTTCAAAACCCTGACCTGTAGTTTCTTACCTGAACATAATGTCTCCTTCTGCTTTCAACGCTTTGGATCTGATCGTTCACCTGCTGCGAAAACGAAAGAGTTTTCCACAGCAGGTGAACATTTGACCATAAAATAGTTATATTGTTCTGACCTTTGTCTTTTCTGAGCTCAGGAATGTCAGCCATAAGTAATTTAGTATTTGTTATCTACAGTTTGTACATAATAAAGTGGCTCTCTGGTATTCTTTACGACATTTAAAAATATTTATTCTGTCATCCAGTCTTATAATCACTGTGTTTTAGTTGATTGCTATTATTTGAATGTGTTGTGATAATAGGGTAATTCATTTGCCCAATTTCTTGGAAAGAGAGTTACAAATACTGTATTTCACACTGATCTGAAACAGCTAACTATGAAATATTATAGCTGCAATCATAAGGTTAATACGGCCTTTGGCCTTATGTCTAAGCTTCTCCAATCTATTTTAAAGGACACCTCCCCTAACCTGAGTTAAAAATAATCACAGTGCAATATAGATAACATTTAATATTATTAGAAAAAAAGTTTTTATATATTAATTCTGTTACGTATTAGTGTATGTACATTAAGTGATTGTCTGACCTCTCTTTTAGTGCCACTATGACTATGTAGTTTTCTAGTGAAATTACTGGATGATTGCCTATGAAACATTGATAATTCCCCCTGGATGAACTCTGGTCACCTGGACTTGTCAACTAACACCGTAGCAATAATTAGCATTTAGTTTAAAGTATCACTATGCCTCTTAAGCATAGTTAATTAAGTACAGTGACTTTGCTTTCATTAATATACAACATGGTTTAGCATTAATTTAGAAAAATGGGCACTGTGCATAAAAGTATATTAATTACAGTTTTAAAAACAATCTAATCTTGTATTTGTATAATATTAGTGTTTTAATATTATAACTCACTTTAGTTTATATAATATTATATATAAGTTAACATGTAGTTGCTCATATTTCCTGTGTTTGTTTTTTCTGTCACAGAATTACAGATGCAAGCAGCCTCACTCCTATGTTCAAACTTAAACCAGCTAATTGCCCTTCACATCATTTACCGTACCAAAGATTGGGGGCAGATGATCAATCTCTGATCTTGGGGTCACGTACCTCACAAAGAAGCAACAGCTGCATCTATTGTATGTGCCTAGATCCTATTACCCTGTTTCAGATTAAAATAGCTTCATGATTGATATAAGTTATAACTTGACTGTGAATGCTATTTTTCTGTTATGCAGCCAAAATAGAAAACTTTAAGTGAGAACATACTATAAAGTGATTTAACCATTTAAACATAATGTAACATAGAAAGCCTTCATGAGTAGGATTTCACTGCAGCATCTGGCAGTCCACTCTTCACCACATCTCATTCACCATTTATACAACAGTCGGTGAGTCATTAAGTTAACATATAGGTTAATAATGTCTCATGACAACAGGATTGAGTACAAATACACACTGTGTGGTACGGCAGGAGGAGACAGCCACACATTTCCCGACCTGTTGAAGGGATGGCTCCACTGCGTCTGCCGGTTATCTACTCTCTCTATCAGCTCCATATGTACCAGTCCAAAGCTACTCTATGACTCGCCCCACTCCCAGGTCACTGAGTCATCTACTGTCTTCTGCCCATAAAGACCCCCTCTAAGAAAGCCAGACATCATAAGGCAGTCTGTGAAACACTGGCAAGGCAACAACTTTCATACTTCTATATTCAGACTTTGCATTTAAAGGAATAGTTTGACATTTATCTGTGAATTAAAATTAAAAATATATAGAAATAGCTAGCCTGGCTATTTTCAAAGATGAAATATTGAATATTTGTTTTACAGTTGCATTTCTAGTGAACACTCTATTTATTAAATGACATTTATGACTTTAATTATCTGACTATAGCTCTCTGGCAGGTTGAGTTTCATATTTAGTTTACGCATATGTAATAGAAGAAAAGAAAAAGCAATCAGCAAGGCAGCAAATTAGCTCATTTTACAAAATGCCTGTCTGTTCCTATAACTGACATTGTCTTGATTAGGACAACTGTAAAAACAATGCTAGATTCATTCTGACAAACTGGCTGTTCTGCAGACATTTAGGCCAGGACATGTGAGCCATTATGGAAATGCTCTGTCAGTCTCCCAGAAACCACAACCCTGGGAGAAGACATCCCGCAGCTCAAAGCCTTAAGAGTGAGGTTTGATGGATAAAGTCTGCTGAAGCTTCTACCAATCTACCCCCAGCGTCCTGCACACATCAGTGAAACAGCTTTCATGCGAGGCCCAGCAGCTACCAGCACAGATTAACCACAGGACTCCGCTCCCTGAACTTCTGATGGCCCTACAGGCTTACAGGAAAACATGCTCTGCTATGGTTTAACCAGCCTCTGGTTGGCAGAGCACTGTGACTCACTGAAACCCACTGAGGTTGCTCTCCATTGGACTGAATCTTGTCTTGCTCTGTTCTCCCTCACACTACCAAGGTGAGGAGGTGGTTGAAAGTTTAAAAGCAAGAGTACCAGTGGAAAAGTTAGTAAATGTCGTGTTTCAGAGTTAATGTGTCTAGTTGTGTATTTTAGTGAGTTTAGGAGGTAGCCTGTTGGCAGGCAAACCTATATTCTCACCATAGCTGTTGGCATAGCATGATTTTGACACAACAGAGAGAAAGACAGAGGTGTAGCAGTTTTTTTCAGCTAACATTTGGCATGAATGCAAGTGTATTTCCCAAAATGTCAAACCCTTGTTTTTGTAGCCACAAAGCTATAGATAGTCCTAAGCTTCAATAGAGAAGCAGCCCATAAATACAAATATAATATCATCGTGAACATTCATTACTTCCGTGAGTGAAAAACTATATGCAGTTTATTACTGTATCTCTCTGGAGTGATATTTGGCTCAGTTTGTAGTTGGAGGTAAAGAAGTTTATGTAGTGTAATTATCAAGGCTGGAAGCGAAACAAGCATGATAGATGGCTGAAATTTCTTAATGAGCCTCCACCGCTGCCCCCCCCCAGCTTCTCTTCTAGCCACAGGTGATGTGAGGATAATTGAATCTTTATATGTGGTCTGAACAGATTGTGCCCCAACACCTCTAGAACCCACCAGAGGCTTAGTTTGATCTGTGAAGTGCGTGAAGCACAAATATGTTTTCCCCCTCCCATAACACTGCATACTTGTGCTTGTATCCTGCGACTGATTTGGTGTGTGTGCTGTGTGAGCGCGCATGTATCATGTGAAGAGCAAGTCATGTAAGAGCAGCAATAAAGACCAAAACGAATGGGAGTTGTCAGCAAGTAATGATTCCTGGCAATCTATTGTGAAACACACACACACACACACACACACACACACACACACACACACACACACACACACACACACACACAGACACACACACACACACACACACACACACACACACACACACCGTCCCATGATGTTATTGCAGAAAATGCAAAAAGCGAGCCAAGAATAAATTGCCTGTCTGTAACTATTTAAATGCAGGATTAAATCGTGATTTATGTCTGTAATTCTGGGTTAGAAAACATGCTCCAAATGGTGCAGCTTGCAGCAATTCATAAGGAAAAAGACCAAATTGAATATTTGACTAAATTCCCATTTTAAAATAAATGATCTTGGCTTCATTAATGCTCCTGTGACATAGTTGTACTGCATGAGGTTCATGAGTGTGTATATGAGCATAAGTGCATGTTAGGTATCACATGCACAATGTGTACTCAAATGCAGCAGATTAATATGTCATTGCCACTGATGACATGTTCTTCAAATTGTAACATAAGTGCAGGATCTGATGTCCTGGATCAGCCCCAAAACCAATAACAGGTTATTAGTGCTAGGACTCCAAGGAATGCAGCCATCATGTTTCTACTTGAAACATGATGGCAGAAAGTGGCATCTTTATCAAGTCTTCTTTACCAGTAAAGAAACAAATAGAGGGCAGTATATTTTAACAGGCAGCAATCACTGGGGAGACATCAGACTCCACACTTAAACCCCAACACATACTGTCTCACTGTTTGAACAGTGATAATGAACATATTGTACGCCTCAGATGGAAACAGAAAAGTCACTCCTCCACACTAAACAATCATCAGCACCAAAACCTCATCATCACCATCATTACTATCAGTAAATCCCATAAAGGTCTTCCCGAAGTGCAGGGCTGTATTTGAGGCTAACCACCCCTCTGTCTTTACTCACAGTCTTCCGTCATATCCCCCACACTCACAACATTTAGGAAAGCTGGGGTTTTCTAAATTACTAAAATTAACTCAATGATCTACAATTAACTTAATTGATGCCTCACCAACACCCATTAAACACACATTAGACATCTCATGGTGGAGTTAACCGCATGAATTGCAGAGATGGGGGAAAGACCTCCATGAAAGAGCATAAGCAAACAAAAAATGGTATGACGATGGTCTGGTGAACAGGGGTGCTGTCGGGCTCATGTAGTGGCCGCAGGAAAAATTAGTGAGCCATCTGCTCAAAGTTTGCATCCAGGCTCTCCAGCTTGGTAATGCCTGATACAGTTTGCCAGCAACAAAAGTGCTGATGACAGCTGAGGCCGATGAAGAGAGCTGGACCAGGAGCTGTGCAGCCACACAGGAGACAGACAAAAAGAAGAACTTTCCCCTCTGTCTGTTATGCAAGTGATGACGGAGGACCGAGAAGCGCTTTGTCTGTTTGAGAGGGGAAGCAGAGGTATATGGGCAACGTTTTTGTTCAGGAGAGCTAATCTGGAAAACTGTTAAAGATGTCCATTAGCGACTGTAGCTCCTTGAACTGAAACTGAAACTGAACCATTACTTTGCTTTGACACTGTGTATTAACCAAGGAAGCATCATTGACACAATAATGAGAGGCACAGTTCAGGTGGTCTCTCTTTCTCTCTCCAAAACACCCATTCACCCACACACACACAAACACACACGCACGCACACTTTCTTCCCTCAATCACACCCCTCATAAACTCAGTAAACATGTGCAAGCTGTTAAGTTTAATGGCTATTTACTGTGTTTTGTGCATTTCTCATTAAACACATTTTCCACTTGAGGAGAACTAATGTTTTGGAAAACTATGTAAAATGAAACAAACATCATGCCAACGCTTGGCACACGTGGCTCAGTGAGAAATCTGCCCTCTGCAGGATAAACCGGGAAAATGCAAAAACTTGCACTCAGTAGTTTATCAGATATATTTTGTTTGTTTTTGTTTTTTTGGTATTAGCTTTCCTATCTACATGTTCAGCAAACACATAACAATATTATCATTATAAATATATACAATAATTATCCTGATAAAGCTCCAAAGAGAGGAGGGTAACTGTGTAGTCAGGTGAGAATAGTCACTTAATATGTTTTGACTTTATCACTGAGTGTCACTATTCATCTACAAGACCCACAGTTAATATAAAAATCTTAATTATAGCTGCTTTAAATTTTACTTAAGGGTGCACTTAGTATTTAATATCAAAATGTCTGCTTGTTTTCAGCGTTAAACATCTGAATTCTGATTCCTGCCAGAACAGAAAAAGGCCTTGAGGGTGGAGTACATCACACTCTGTACTCCCCCACTCCATCCTCCTGCTCTGGTCACTGAATGCCTCCTCACTGGAGTCCACCGCAGCCCTGGCTGCCAGCTGGAGTACCCCTAACCTTTAACCTTTGACCCACAGCACCACAGAATTCATCACAGAGCTGTCAGTTCGGTGCACTCAGCAGGGAGCACATCCTGTGAAACACGGTCATGAAGAAAGAGAGGAGCAACAGTACGTACAGGTGTTGACAGTGAGTACAGGTGTTACAGATGTTCTTTACACTCCCTTCACTACTGCTCCTTCACAACACATTGCAGATATAAGATCACAAAATCCTGACTGTCTGTCATGCTCTGAGTTTCTGTGTTTGAGTTTGCGTGTCGCAGTCCCATCTGTCCTGATGCTCCTGGGTTAAAAACAGGATCCTGCTGTTTTGTGATGGAAAGCTGCCTGCTACAGAGAGATCCAGTTACAAGAGAGCCGTGCTTTCATCCTTATTAAAGAAACATGTGCCCACGCTCTGCAGTCCTGTCGGCAGATGAAACTTTTTATGCTTTCCACTTTTAGTTTTTTTTGTGAGCAGATATGATCAGTTGACAAACCTCTCATCTTTTGAAGTTCACATAAGGAATAAAAAGGCTCCGCCTGTGAGAATATTTAAAGATTAATGAAAGACTATTTGTATCTTACAATGTGATTAATGCCTTCTTTTTGCGCATTTTATTTTGAATACTGGTGGTTTCTTTGTTACGTAGTCACAAGGAAAATTATCGACACTCTGGTGACAAAGCATGTCAAATCCAGTGGATTCACATAAAATGATACAAATTAATTTAATTTCCCCCAAAGTGTCTGAAATCCATTTTCCAGAACCTTACAATTGAAAATATCTGTATCATCCTAATAAAGTAACATATACTTACATTTTTCTGTTTTCCTTGCCTACTAATATTAGTTTTATTGAAGAGGGGGACAATGACAGGTAAAATGGCCAGTGTAAAATGTAAAAAAACAACCGTGATGAAAATCATATCAAAAATCAAAAATATTTATTTATTTAATTATTTATAATTCTTTTTTCCTTATAAATGTTTAACCTGCATTTTTACAAACAGTGGCTGTGTTATATATATTTCGAACAAATTTAGTGTATTTGAATGAAATTATCTGAATTTCTTTATCTGAAGTTTTAATTATGTTTTTAGATTTAAAAAAAAGGAAGATTTTGAGAAAAGTGTTTCTATTTCAATTGGAAAAGTCTCCAGAAATAAAAGAAAAGCATAAAAAGAAAATGTTTTATATTAGCTATATGGTTATATCAATGTTCTTTTTTAGATGCTTTATATAAAATGGCTTAATTATCTTATACAATACCTTATTTATATAAAAGAGTGTGTTATGTCACAAGAAGCCTCACAATGAAAAATTTTAATCGGATTTGAGGAATCTTGTTACATGTAATACATCAGTTATCAGCCTTGCTACTGTAACAACCTCCATTCATGCCAAAATGGAGAGCTGCTCATATCATTCAATGCCATGTAAATTATCCTCTGCACTGTCAAAGGATGTGAGTCAGACCACTGCATCAACTCGACAGGCGGACTTCCAGCTGATGATGCTGACTGTCCCAGAACTCTGTCTCTGTAGTTTGTAGTCACCATGCAGCCACTGTGCTCCCTGACCTCATCTCAAAGACCTTTTATTGTTCCCACTTTGTGTCCTGTGGAAAGTCTGGCTTTTGTTTGTTTGCTTCTTTGCAAAACAACATATAAAACAGCTCAACTTATAAAATAACTACAGGCAGTGTGCAGCCAAGAATCTTGTAGACATAAAGGGGGCAGCTGAACAGATACCATACTGTGTAAGGAAACATGCATGAGTGTTGCTCATGAAGGTCTCGTAATTTAGTATAATTCTGAATATAAAAATAAAATTGTGAATTTTAAGTTGTGAAGCTGTAAAAATTAGCAAGTACATTTTCATAATAATGCATATGTTCTCATTATTTGGACGCCATTAAATATAAGGATATTATAATTTTCTGTAATTGTGGTTTGAATTTTACCCTTAAAAAATGGTTCTTTAATCAATGTTTCAGTAGTAAAAGCATCATTAGAGCTCAAAGCAAAGTGTAGTATGAAAAAAGTGTTTATTAGAATGTGCAGTGTGTTTCTTTTATTTCGACTTGTTTCAGCAACACTTTAGGAAATTCAAAGTTGAGTATTTAGCATGCTTCTTTTCTCCTTCTGCTGGCCTCTTTATCATGAGCTCTCTAATCGCACACCTCTTTTTTAAATATTCTACCAGGGAAGGTTCAACTCAAAAGTCCCAGTGCTCTCTATAAATCAGACTAACACAATAATGATGCTAACTGTATCCTTTTAAAACCAGCTAACACAAGATGAAAGAAGGTTACTATTACATTATTGGTTTACATAGCCCTATGAACTTATCCCTGAGGAAAGACATTCACCAGAATAGGATTTTACTAATGTTGCTAAATCATTCCCAGCTGGCCTGACTGCAGGAAATGCTTCTTTCTTCTCAAAACCTCAGAGCAAATGGTACATGAAGTATAGTATATTCATGAGCGTGTCTGTGCTCAGAACCTATGTTAAAATGTCTGTCCTGGATTTCATAGCATTTCACGTCCTCCAGGGCTGCGGTTATGGTGTCTGCTCAGCTCTGTGCACTGCCATGAGATCCCCTATTCACCACTTAACCTTTCAAAAGTGGTCAACTAACTTCAGAGGGAAAAAACGACTTCTGACTTAAGAAGGTGTGAGGAACGTCAGATCAGTGAGCACTGATGCCATAATGATGGCAATAACCACTGTGAGGTCAGCCGCACAGTGACAGAGAGTCTGAGTGGGTATTTAAAGGCTCTAATAGACATTTGAGCAGGCTTTGGTCTCATGCTTGTGAAAGCAGTTTAGCAGAGAGGTAAACAGCCTGGGGCCAGCAATAACAGAGTGGAACTGATTAGACGAGAAGAAGGAAGGAAGGATAGGGAAATAAAAGAGAGGGAAAATGAGACAGGGACTGATAGCATCTTCTTACTCAATTTAATTATATTAGACAGCAAAAGGATCCATAATCTCTCAGACGACCCTGCATTTGAAATGTAAACAATAACAATAACATTCATTTTGAAAAGAATTTTACTAAAAGATTCATAATCACATGGCAAATATTTTACTTCATGCTCAAGAACATTATTCACATGGGTTTTTCCCAGAATAAATCAAGTTTTAAAAGATATACATAAATACGTGACAACTTTTTCTCTCTTTTTCAAAAATAAAAATGCTGCCCAAAATACCATCTAGCTTTAAACACATCAGATTTCATTAGAGACCAGGCAGGACACGTTGCAGGGACTTGGAAAGAGACCAATTAAATAAAGTGCTCGATAATAAACTGTATGTTTCACTTATTAGTATGCTGTTACTAAAGGCCAACAGCCATGCTTACAAAAGTGAAAACCTCAAATTTTCTGCCCAGTCTGTAATTTATATCAGCATGTAAGTACATTTCACCAGGTGTTGAATTTTCTACTTATGTTTGAGCAGTTTTTCAAAGTTTGAGGACTTTAGTACATATACAGTTTTTCCATCTGTGACCAAATTGCAGAGTAAAAGCTATGCTGCAAAATAAAAACCTAAGAAATGATCTTGATAGAAGAATTTACTCACTATAATTAGTGTAGACAAAAAAACATTTACATTTGAATGCAGAAATCCAGAGATCCAGGTTGTATTTTTGTATTTTGTTGTGGTTGGAAAAGATGTGGACAATTACTAACCTATAAAGAAAGGATGCCCCCTTTTTTTTTCCATCATCCCTCCTCTATCACTACCCTTTTAAATCATCTTTCCAACTGTATCACTCCATTGCCAACTCTTCATATGTCAGTGAAAGCTGTTGCTAATAAAAGTTAAAAAGCAAACTGTGAAAAGGAGATGAGTGGGAACAGAGGGAGGTGAATTTTTTCCTCCCTGAGTGAGGAAAGAATTCATGAGAGAAGAAGAGTTTGCCACGGTGGAAGGGAGTTGTACTGGCGAGAAGGGGGTGGAAAGAGGGCAGGCACAGATAGGAGTGTCACCCCTGTCACCCGAGGACATGGAAAAAACATTTTGTTTTATCAGTTTTCAAAAGCACAGGAATTACATCGGATACGCAGGGTGACAGGATGTCCCTACGCGTCAGTAGCAGAGCTAAAAAACACTGAGGGGACAGAGCCACGCCTTCAAAATCCTAATAGGGAACTCATCCTCTTGTCCCTTCTCTCATCACTTCTCCTCGACATGGCTATAAGCAACACTAAAGCAGCACCCCAATAGCTCATCTCCATCTTCTCTGTGTCCAGAGAAGGCGGCCATTGTGTGCCTGCTCCTCTCTCCCCAAGTCAGTTTCCTATTGAGGCTCTGAAAGGGCCTTTGAGGGGCCCTGTTTTGGCTGTGCAGCTCACCTGCAGAGGGGAAACTATGGGTCTATTCTAAAGCCCAGCAGCTGCCAGGGCAGAGAGGCTGGCACCCAGTGGGAGAGAGAATAGTGTCCGCAGAGCCTTTCAATATGAAGCCACTTAGTAACAGAAGGCATGTGCCAAGCCTGCAAAGCCAGAATGAAGAGTCACCCTTTGGAGTTCACTAAATATCAGAGAGTTAGACTATTGACTCACTTTCTTGATCATCCACTATGCCGTATCTTCGCCTGTCTGTTTTTTGTCTGGCCTCACTATTTATGGAGTAATAATCCACAGGAGGTTGGACACAGAAAAACGACGGACTGCAAAACTTTAAGAATCTTAAGAATCAGGAGGACTGAGATAAAGAAAGAAAAAGTCTGTTACAAAGAAAAAAGCAAGGTCAGGTGTTTTTGGAAAACTCAGTTCAACAGGTGGAATTGTGAAAGGGAGAACAAGAATCATGCTGGCAAATAAACAAAAATGCTGCCAAACAGTTCAGTCATCCTGGTTTAAGAGTCACACCAAAATCCTTGTCGTGCAAAAGATCGAGCTGCGATGCCGCTGCAAGGATCTAAGTGGCTGCAAGCCTGTGAAGAAGCCTTTACCACACAAAGCCCCTTTTCTGTCAGCAGGCTGGCTCCCACACTGGCGCTAATTTACGATGCCCTCACAGCAATTTCCACAGTCAGAGAAGTTCAATTGTGTTTTCCAGCTCATTAAGCATCAGCACAACAAAGCTTTCATCTTCTCCTTCAAGCAGTCTACTCTCCCTTCAACAGTCTTCCTAATTCTATCCTGCCATCCACTTATATGCCTCTTTAACCACACATCCGTTTAAAAAAGTTAAAATTGACGAAACAAAATGCCCTTCCTTATTTGAACAATTTTCCTTCTCCTTTCATTCAATTTAATTTCTCCGGTTTTGTGTTTTCGGTTGAAGTACAGCCCCAATTCTGATGTCTCCCCTCATGCAGGCTTAGGGAGAATTTAATGGTTGTTTATTCAGGGGCCTCTGCTGTGCCCTCCCATTTCTTTCAGACCTTCAGGAGACGACGTGGAATCTATTGTAATCTCAGAAGAATCAACTCAGCATATTTGTTCAGGTTTTCACTGTGCTGAGATCACAGGCAGCAATTCATGTTCTCACACAGACACAGTTTTCAAGCCAAATATCTTTAAATTTTTATGCTCTATATCTATATTTTAGTGAGACAAACAAGAGAGTTAAAGGATTGTACTGGCCTGAAGTAAGCGAGGTATAGGAGTGTGACTAGAACATTATACCGGCTCGGCTCTGCTCATGGCCTAAAAGACCTGCATAAGGGGAAGAGGTAATAATCTAATCTATGTTTTGATGTCATGTGAATCACAAGCTATTACAGTAATATGTCTCTAAAATTTACACCATTTTCTAAAAAAACCAACACACAAAAAAGTCAACACATCCTTTCACCTGTTTCAACTTCAAATCGGGATCTGGAAAGATTTGCAGAAAACCATCGACATGCTTATTTTTCTAGCAATGAGTGAGTTAAGATCAATTACACTTCTTTATGATACATTTCAAAATAAAGCAAGAAATATTATACCTACCTTAGAATAAAGACCAGAAACAAAGGGAAATGACCTGTTTTTATGCTAAATCAGATGCTTGCTTAGCTACATATTAATTGCACAATTGGTAGCAGTGGCTCAGAAGGTAGAGTAGTCACTCACCAGCTGTGGGTTCAGTGGTTTGATTCCCACCTCCTTCTCTTCTATATGTTAAAGTGTCCTTGGGCAAAACACTGAACCCAGAGTTTCTCCTGGTGGGTCAAGTAAGCACCTTGTGCGTGTATGACTGGGTGAATGAGAAGCAACTGTAAAGTGTTTTAGGTACCAATAAGGTAGGTCCCCCTCCACTTCTCCCTAACCTTATTTTAAAGAGGGTGGACAAAACATTAAAATCATCTCCTAATATGCTCTCCAGTATGTCTCCGTCACGCACTATGACCCCATAATAAACAATATAGAAAAAAAAACGTTCTCACAGTTTCAGCTTAAAGAGAAATTAAAACCTTGTAGAATGTGTGGCAGTGCTGCTGGGCCTAATATTGTGGCCAGTGAGTGCATGTTGTGCTTGGATATATTGTTATACCTCTAATTGTTAGTCTCATTTAAAGGGCCATGTCCCTTTACGTTGTGTGATTTGTTGTGATGCAGTTTCCACTCGACGAGAGTCAATTTTATAATAAAGTTGTATTTTGTTTAAGTTTGCAAATAGTCAATTTGCCACAGCTGTTTTGCATCAATGCACCATCTTCAGCTTCCAGAGAACCTACACCAAAATGTATTCGCTATCATATTAGTGTGCAATGGGCTGATCCTCAATCTGTAAATTAATGAAAGTGATAAGCTGATGCTGTGACAGATGTTTGTGGTATTTAATTCACAGTACATTTTTGGACTGTAGGAGGAAACAGAGGAACTAAAACAACAGTACTTTCATAGTGTTTGTGATAAGACTTTTTTAGTAGTCTACAATAAGGCTGAGTTCCTCTGGAGTCAGACGTTTAGAGCTCTACCTCAGAGAGTGTATATTTTTGCGAGTGTGTGTGGGTCAAGTTTCTTTTGCTTCCATTAGTCCTGTAATATCCCCTGCTCCTCTGCTGTCATCACCTTCATACTGACAATGCCTACATCTGCTATCATGGCCAGACAATACAGAGCCTATGATAATTTGACATCCCTTGCCTCTATTAGAGGGTCATTCTCTAACATCATCATTATCATCACTGAGTGCAAGCTGAGTTCCCCCCTGCTTTCAGCGCCGTCACTGAGCTTGCCCTAACCCTGGCTTGCTCCTAGTCCAGAGAGGGTGTCCGGTTTCCTTTGTCGCCCAAACTGCAACAATACAGCAACAATATCTCTGTGTTCACCTGTTAGCACCTGGCACTGCGGGCAAGACTCACTGCTGAATCCCCACTAGACAAACACTCTGCTTACCTCTACAGACGCCATGTGGAACGCGCCTTCCTGTCACCAAACTCAACATCCAACATACAAAACCCACAGTGGCATGATAACCAGCTTGCTGCTCACCTGTCAACGCTTCCCCCCGGCAGCCGAGGCACGCTAACATATAGAGGATAAATAAAAAGCACTTAACCAATTAACAACATCAGTTAATTGCAAAGGTTTCAAGCACCATCTGCCATCTGGGTCCCCAGTGTATCACCATGAAGAAGGAAATTATTCAAATATTGTATTTACAGTAAATGCTCGAGATGTAAAAGCAATAAATACAGCGCACTTTTGTTTGACTTTCAATTATCTTAACTCTGGGCTCAGACAAAATAATTGACACATTTCTGAGGCTAGAATTGGGAGGGTCTGTGTGAGAATTTTAGTAGCTTTGTGAAACCAATAGCTTGACCACACCCACTTCACATAATGATTAGCCAGGTACACAAGGTTGAAAAACAATCATAGTACGTCACACAAGTATTTCAATACTTTTTCAGTACAAACATTGGCAGATTCCGCTTGATTCCGACACTGTCTACAAATAAGTGCAACTCCATAAATGAGACTGTCTGACAGTATGCCCCAATATCTCTACACGTGCATATTTTTGTGTGTGTCCTGCCCCCTTCTCATTGATAGCAGGTCTTAGACCAGGCCATTGAGTGTGGCAGTTCAGAGCAACTATAAACAATTCTTTCTTATGACGTGGTCATTACGACTTTGAGCACACCTCAAACTAACGACATTCAAAACAGAATTGGTTGTTTTCTACATAACAGAGAACATATGAAAAAAATAAATCATTATGCCCAAGGTTCATTTTATTTTTTAAATATTTTATTACATGTATATAGCACCAAATAAAAATAGTCATCTCAAGATACTTTACAAAGACTTTACGGAATTATAGAGAAAATAAATCTGTGATAAATAGAATAAAGCAAAGTATTTTAAGCAAACACTACCACCATGAAAATGTTTTCTGACATTCTGCACCACCTGAGGCAGGTTAGAAGAAGTCGAAAATTAACCAATGTTACAATTGTCAGCAGATCACATCAGTGACCTTTGTCACGGTTTGGGTCGACAGGTTAGACCTGACATTGAGTGGGTGCAGAGAGAGCAGCTCACATGACACAATGTGCTGACAGAGGGAAAGATGAAACAACTAATCAAGACTGACATGTTGCTGCAGTTCCCTTCAAGCTCCGATCAAATAAGCAGAAACATCACTGTGAAGACTGCAGGCCTTCAGCATCCTTTTTGGCATGACTGGCATGACTGGGCCTGAGTAAAACTGAGCTAGAGCCAAGAGAGCCTGTAGGGTTGACTATATTATTTTAACAATTAATGTGACACCCATAGAAATTATGCCAATTTACAGTGTGTGTTTTAAGCCCTGTGGTGCGTTTAAGCAACAACTGGTGCTTAACAAATAGGTTTAACTAAATAAAGAGTCCTGAAAATCAAAAATCCCATAGAATACATGCAATCAAAGTAGAAACAACTTTAAAAAGCCCTTATTGTGTCCCCTTAATTCTGCCATGTACCTCGGTCATCATGTGATGTTAGCAAATTAATTAGTCATGGAATTAATATTCTAGTGATGGTATATGCTATAGTGCTCAAGTCACTTAACCTGAACTCGAGTCTCACAATATTCCCATTTGTATGGGATTATGACATAAAAATGAGACAGATTGACGTTGATCCTTTATTTAAAATATAATATGTTGTCAAAATGTAAGCATTTATTTAAATTTACAAATGAAGTGGTAGTAAAATGTGTTAAGTTTATGTGTGAGAACCAAGTGAACATGAACAACACACGAGACTGTAAATATTGACAAGAGCCAATTTGCAGACACAAGCAAAGCTGACTTGCTCATCAATCAAGTTGTTTGTATGGCACATCAACATTTCACTCCGAATGAAAAAAAGGAGAACTCATAAAGTAAGCTTTATTGTAAATGCCCGCTTGGAAAGGAAATTTGTGATCTCCCATCAGCTGACATTTTGACATACCAATGTTGGCAGGTCCAACCAGACACAGGATAATGTTCTGTTATGCTTCACTAGGCAGCCCTCCCTTCTCTTTTTAAGATGATCAACTTTCACCACAAATTTCCCTGCTGTGTGTTTTATAAATGTTTATCCCACATGACTCCAGCCCCCTCCCCAGAGTTAGCTTAAGCCCTGCCAACTTTCATGAAAGAGAAAGATTAAAAAAATGAAATATACTGAGCCCGCCTCAACACGTTCGATTTAAAAGGAAAACTCTTTTAGAAACCACAATTGCCTCCTTAAACAATTCTCCACCTTGGCAGGCCAGCAAGTTCAGAGATGTTGTGTAAAAATCAGTGTGTGTGTGTGTGTGTGTGTGTGTGTGTGTGTGTGTGTGTGTGTGTGTGTCTAAGGGACATACAAACAGATGTCATTGTGTTGGTCCGTTGCTTCCCCACAATTCAAGACTAAAATATCTCATTAACTATTGGATGGATTGCCATTAAATTTTGGAAAGACATTTATGGTGCCCAGAGGACAAATCCTTAAGAATTAAATGACCCACTGACAGTTTCTCTGGCGCCACCAGCAGCTTGACATTTTGGGTTTCAGTGAAATGTCTTGTCCAGTATTAGATGAACTGTCACGCTTTGTCATGTGAACTTGAATGCTTTGTTACATAAAAAATGTTGTAGAGCCATTGCACTAGATACATTATCATTTCTCAGAACAAAATACTGTACTCACTGCTGACTTCTCTGGCACATGCCTGCTGGAAACACTATTTACTTATTCCTTATAAAACAATGGAGGAGAAACAAAACATTACAGACAGTTCTATATTCCTTTCAAACAGGGGGAGAGTGAGAGTAGTAATATTCACAGTGAGTAGAGGAGAATGTTATGTTGTTGGGCACTAAATTACAGTCATTGAAAGCTTGTATGGTTACCCAGCAATCTATCATTGTCACACAGAGAGGGAGAGGGGGAGAGAGAGCAGACAGGCGCCAGGCGCAGCAGGATCAAAGCAGAAATGTACCTCAGCGAGGGAGAAACAGTTAACTCCATTTAACCAATTGTCCTACTGCTGCAGGCCCAGCAGTAGTTCCCATAAGAGAGAAAAAACTCTCACATATTGGGTTTCACTGAAAATGATTTGATCTGATTTGAAGAGCTGCAAAACAAGGCCAATTTGGGCCTCTCCAATGGGCCTCTTCAACATTAGTTGGGGTTTAACTGTCTCACAAAGAAATTACAGACAATGAACACAATAGGTTGAAATATGGCCAATGCACAGCCAAGGATAATTTGATTACTGACCACATGATAGAAATTTACAGTGACAATAACTCTTAAGATGATAAAATGTACTGTAAATTACAGCCTAGATAGCCTCACTGCTTTAATGAAACACAGTGATAAACTACTGTCAACATTTTTCTCAAGCACAACAAATAGTGACTCTAGTTTTTGCAACACAATAAAAACATTTTATATTAGCATGGGCTTAACTGAATTTCCTGTGACATGTATCTGGTGACAGTTTGACTTTATTGTTAAGTTTATTATTGTTTTACCACTCGGGAAAAGAAAACTGCAAACATAATGCTGACATATTTATGTTCTAAAAAGTTGACATGGTTAACATTATAGCACACAGTTACAGTACTTACACAATCTAAAGATGCAAAGCAACATTTAAATGATGTGCAGCCACTTTGTGTTAAAGGACACCTTCACTGACAATGAACTTGCTAAATGAATGCCATTAAACTTCTTTCTGACTTCCTTACATTAAAATATCTCTCCACTTTTAGATGATAAATGCTTCCAGATGACATCACTTGGAGGAACCTTAAGTTCAAATTATATTATCTTCCTGCTCACACTATGTAGTTTGTCATCATGGTCAACCTGCTTTTCCAGAGCTTCCCCAGATGATATTATCTTAACTCCTAATCATGAAAATCTTCTCTGGGTGATGTCATCGGAGGGATGTTTTAACAAGAAGCAGTGAAATATTTTAATATATAGAAGTCAGAGGGAGGTTTAAAAGTATTCATGTACATTTACATGCTGTACTAAAGCCATAGAAAGCTATTTGAAAACCGGTGAAGTTCCTCTCCAACCTCATGCATACAAATTTAGTGTTTGGCTGGATTTGTTTTAGCTTTTAGCTTTGTTTTGGTCTCCACCAACTCCTGAAGAATTATCTGGCTCGTCAGCTGCTGAAGGCTCGACTCAGATAGTAGATAGTGTACAGAGCATTTTCCAACATCTCTAATTTTAAAGCAAACTTTTGCTGCCAGGACTGTGGTTGAACAGTGAAAAAACAGACCAAATATTCACAATAAAATGAAGAGAATAAGGTGAAAGGCTGAAAATATTTTGTAGAACTAAAAAGTTTGGTGATAATTCTCTCAGAGTTGTTCACTTCCAGCACATTGCAATTTTAATAACAAACCAATATAAAAGTACAAATAAGCAGCTTTAATTTTAAAGTATGTAAGCTGCATAAAGAATTTTAAGAAAGGTCTGCTGCTATGATATGCTTTGTATATTTTTTGCATATAACATAAATATCAGAAGCTCATATTAGCTAAAAGACCTATTTATTTATCAAAACCATATAAATAAAAAAAGGGTCGTTTAAGTAGGCTATTAAGCTATTTATAGTAATAATGCTAGACTTATGGGCTTTATACTTCGAAAACGTGTGTTACTGACATTAATATATTTATGCAGTCATGGTGTCATGCTGCAGTGTTTAAATGTGCACTTTGAAACTCAGAAGAGGTTCACATCTGTCAAAGCCCATGAAATGAACCACAGAACTGTCTTTACCGGACGGACCTATCAGAAAGCGTTTGGACCGAGTCACGTGTAAACATCCACAGGCTGATAGGCGTGCGGGAAGATGAAAGAGAAACTTGTGACATTTCACTGAAGAAAAGGCAAGTCTGTGTGTCAAAACTGAAGTCTAGGACACTGTCGTGTTACGTCGGCGGAACCTCGGCAGAAACACAGATTCCCTCGAGTGACACCACGAAAACAAAAAGAGCAACGAGAAGAGCGGCAGGAAATTTGTTTGTATGGCACCTCAGTCGTGCGTAATGAATCCTGCGCAGGGATCGCCGCCCTCGGATGCTCCGGGGGAAACATCACCGGAGGACCGAACTGCTGGCGGCATGGAAATAGACAAGCTGGAACTGTTACCTGTCAAAAGATGCAAAACCAAAAGTTTGGATCTGCCTTTCAGTGTGGAGTCTCTCATATCAGACAGGATACCGGGCAGAAGCCTGAACTCCCCGGAGCCAGGTTCAGGGTGCCTACCCGCAGAGGAGACCGAGTGCGCGTCCCCGAGGGAACTTTATCGGTCCAAACCAGAGGTGGTGGACCTCAGTGACAAGGAGACGAGCCCCTGGTTTCAGGCTCCTTACGCATCCCCTCCAAGTGAGTGTAATATAAAATACTCTCTCTTTCGATTTCTCACGAGTTTTTCCAGCTTTCCAGTGGTGTAAAACGGTTTTGGAAAGTCCAAGATCACTGCATTAGGCTGAATAGTACATCATAGGCTGATAGAAAATACTGTTGAAATAATGGAAAAAATCATCCTTTATGATCTCGTCCTACAAAAAAAATATAGAAACGAAGGACAAAGTTTTGAAAACTTCTAGATGCATGTTAAAGACTCCAAATATAACTACTCTTATAAATCCTATTTGGCTTTAGTTGCTATAACGTCATATTAAAAGTCATATAAGTAGTTTTGTATTCCACTGATGTGATTTTGGAAATGTGCTTCCAGGACTTCCCAGCCCGACCCCGTGCAATCTACGGAAACACAAGAACAACAGGAAACCCAGAACCCCCTTTACAACCTCTCAGCTGCTTTCTCTGGAGAGGAAGTTCCGACAGAAACAGTACCTCTCCATCGCAGAGAGAGCGGAGTTCTCTAGCTCTCTCAGCCTGACGGAGACCCAGGTCAAGATCTGGTTTCAGAACCGCAGGGCCAAGGCCAAGAGACTGCAGGAGGCCGAGCTGGAGAAGCTTAAGCTGGCTGCGAAGCCGCTCTTGCCAGCCTTTGCCTTTCCTTTTCCCTTGAGCGCACCAATGGGCGCACCGTCCCTGTACGGGGCCCTGAACGGACCGCGCCCGGCCTTACCTGTGCCAGGACTATTCAGTGGACCATATGGGATGTACTACCTGTCTTCTTAACCACCACTAACTTTGAACTGACTCTTTGGGAGAGCTGCGTTTAAAATGCCCTGATACAGCAAACAACACACACTGCAAACTTTTTCATCCTATGAGTCGATCTGTCTGAAATCTGATGTTAAATCTTGTGTCAAATATCATTCGTTATTGAGGAAATTTTTAATAGCGTGAGGAAAAATATTTTTCTCGCAAAGGTGTTGGTAGAACAATCTCGCTTAAATTTAAAACAGTCGGTTCATTAAAGAAACATATGGAAGAGAGAAAATTTCACTCAACTGGAATTTTTCAATAATTTTCTATTATAATGTATTTAAAATTAACTTTATGGGAAATACTGGTTAACGTGGTCATTTTTGCAGTGCAGTTTTAAATGATGGACCCAAGCTCGCTTTTCAGTTAAAGTTTTTAAATGTCATAATCATTGGGAGCTTTCCTGTAAGAGACCTTCCATAAACACTAAATTAATTTTAATGTTGATTAAAGCCCTGTAGCTTTGGGTTTTAGACAAGGACTTACTGAATTGACATGTGGGCTTGAATTCCTGGTGGGGTCTTTGGTAATTTCTCATCCACACAGATTTAAATTTGGGGGTAGTAAACACTACAATACCTATAGTCATCCACATTAAGTGTAAATACACACTTTCTGTGTCATCTGAAGAACTTCATAGTTTAATGTATTGTCTGTTAGCATACAGTCAGACACTAAGGTGAAAAAGAAAAAAGTTACAAAAAAATCTGTTTACTAAATTGTATGTTAAACTAAAGGGGAAACCCCAAGGTTCAATGATTGAGAAAGTACTTCACTTAGTCTAAAAAATATATCTCTCTAACAAGAACTATCATAGAACAAAATACAAGAAGCTCATTAGTCCCCTTTAGTTAATGTTGTAATAAACTGGTGTCCATACTTTATATTTAAGATGTTTCATTTACAAAAATATTTGGCATTTTGGCACGGAGCTGTTTAATATTGCGACTTCTGGCATGGTAACTTTAAACCTCTTTTCCCAAATTCCAAAATATAAACCAACTTGTAAAAGTTTTACCTTTTTTTTTTTTTTACATTACCTCAAAAACAAGATTTTTTTGCACAGTTGTTGAAAGACATCTAGAGTCCAAGACCCGTCAATGTAATTACAAAATGTAAATAAAACTCTTCAACTATTTTTGCAAACACTCCAGAATTCTAGCGTGACTGAAATCAGTCTTTAATGTACAGATATTTTATATTTGATGGGTGAAAATTATTTTGTACAATTAAAATCTATTGTGTAATTTTTGTCATTCTCCTCATTTTTTTAATTCAAAAATCATTCAGGTTCCCCGTGGGTTAAAATGTAAAGGCTGCCTCATTACAACACATACATTTAGAATTTCTAGAAACTTTATCAGGTGACCGGTTAACACAGGTCAAGATTATCCCCTAGGATGTACTTTCTTTTGAAAGCTGATATAACACAAAAGTTTATTATAACGACTGACAGCATGGATGCTTTAACTGAAACATTCCGAACAGACGGGCAGGATGTCACCACATGAAGCCAAGTGAGGAAAAAAGTGGCAGGAGAAACAGCTATTATCTATCATCTGAATGAAATTCTGTGCACATACACTTTGTGCAAAACAATTTTATTTTACATTATGAACACATTTGACAGTCAATATATTATGTTACAAAATGGCTTTAAGTTATACATCTTTAAGGACAGGGGAGAGAAGGCTCAATTCTGCTACTTTATTTCCTTCGCTGTCGTCCTCTGAAGCCTCGGATGGAGCCTTGACCAAAGCACACAGTTTTCGGGACCCTGAAAAACAAGGACAGCTGCTGTTTAATATCACAGGCTGTCTATTGTTTAAATAAATTAGAAACTGTAGTAAATAATATGAAGGCATCAAATCACATATAATTTATTTATAAAACAGTGTGCATGAATTGTACAAAGGACGTTTCTTGGAGTTTAATAATAAAAAAAACAAAAAAAAAAACACAAATTTCCATTAGTTTTTCCCCCAAGACTTGTTTAAAAGTAAAAAAATAACCTGTAGGAGTATCGTGCTTGCAGTGGCTCAGTGGTGTGAGCTGCAGTAAAATCTGCATGATCTCCAACAGAGGCAGACTTTGCCATGGGAGCAGCTTCTTCCTCGGACACATGCATCTCCGTGGATTCCCATTGCTCGTGTTGGTCAGACAGCTCATCACACATAACCTCACACAGACCCTCAGACTTACACACATCATCTACTACCTCCATGGATGTGTCTTTCTGCTTTTGCTTCTTGATATCTTTGCCTCTGAGAACAAACATACACATACAAGAGTTCTTATAAAAAATATAATGATGTATCACTTTAACACAGAATTCCCAATATATTCAAGCTTTTCAAGAAAAATTAGATGCTGATTTCAGCAAAGCACCAAAAAGAAATACTTGTAGCTCTCATCAGGTTTTCCATATCATGTATTATCAATAAAAATGATAAAATAATAGAAACATGGCTTCACCTCAGCAAGAATATGTAAACATTTATTCCAGAGGTTAAACCTGATTACTGTGAAAGGGACGTAAACCTCATATTTTTACTGATGTTTTGCTGCTGGCTAGTACATAAAATGCAGTAAGTGCAGTCTTACCCTTTCTTCTTTTTGTTTTTGTCAAATCTGAAGTCTGGGGGATATTTATGAATTCTTATTAGATGATCCTTCCTGTGTTTACTAGTGCTGAACCTCTGCCCACAGCCCTCCACCAAACACTGGTACTGAAAAACGTGAACAAAGTGTCTAATAAATGTTTAAAGCCCCAGCATTTGTCTTTACTCACAGCTTTTTGCTCATATTAGTTTCAAACCATAACTAACCATTTTATCTCTGACTTACCATGTCTTGACTCCGTGCAAGAATAGCAAAGAGAGAGTCATGCCACTCCTGAATGTGAATGTCCAGGAGCCAGGCACTTGGCAGGGAGCGACGACAGGAGCTGCACACGTGTCTGTGCAGGGAGTTGTAGTGGTGTTCATACTCTTCCAACGTACTGAACACTGCACTGCAGCCAGAGATGTGACAGGCAAACTCTGACACACTGAGGAGACGTAAGAAGAGAAAGCAGGTGAGTAACAGGCCGACAAACACGGACTAACCAATGGATTACTATTAAAAAGAATACTCCACAGCTGTTGAAGAAGATGAAGATTTTCTTATTATTATTTTAGGGGCCTATGTGTTGTTGTTTATTTTTCCTGCTCATGAAGGAAATTATACCATACCATAATAAACAGAATATGAAGTTTGATGTAATCTCTTTGATTTTAAAAGGTAAACTAAAAGCCTAAAGCCTAAGCCACACACACACAAACACACGATGGCAGAACACATGCTTAGGTTTTTCATACCTTAGTGTTGGTTTGTCGTTTGCTTCTGACATATAGAGGTCTTGCAGATACATGTGTCTTTGAATGTCTCCATCCTGTAAACAGCATCCACATAGTTCGTGATGGTTGTAGTTAGCTAATGAGCTAATGTAGCTAATGTAACAGTCAGTGATGTTACCTCAAACAGCTCGTGGTCCTTGTGGAGGTGGATGAGCTGCGGACTGAAGCTGAACGGGAACGGGTTCATCTCCTCAGACTCGCTCTGCCTCTGCTCCTGTGCGTCTCTTGATGTAGGACGCTCTTTATGGTTTTTTACTAAAACATTTCCGTCAGTCAAATGTCGGACATACTCCTGCTCCTGCATTGTTTCTAAGTTTTTGTTGTTTTTTTTTGTTTTTGAACTCTTTGGACTGCAATTATAGCATCCAAGTTAGTGTTACCCCAGACAGTAGTTTTCTGTTTTGGTAGTTTTTGTCGCAGAATGTCGACGTAAGTGCTTATCAAAAACAAAATAATACAATACCGCCACCAACTGGCCGGTCTCGGTAAATTGTATATTCAGTAACTCGGCCACAAAAAAACTGAACCATCCATAATTCTGTGTTGGGTTTGAATTTCCAACTGGACACAGTCGGTAAATGCGCCAGACTCCTAACCAGCAATGGAAATAAGTTTGTGGTTATAAAATTGAACATGTTTCAAATAATGTTTGATAGTAGCGTTGCATGACTAACAATGCACTAGTTACTTGGTGTAGCGTTTAAGGTCGTACCTTATTAACATATTAGATCATCCCTATGCCATTATGGCAGCTGTTACATGTTGGTGAAATAAGGTGTATAAGCCAGTAAAACTTTGGGTAAAGGGAACCTAAAGCTAAATGCAATGATGGAAACCTACGTGGATTCGCTCTTTAACTTTTACTCTTCAGTGTTTTACTGAAGAGTCACTCTCTCAGTCATTTTCCCACTGAACTAATGGAAGTTGTGTGCGGCTGTATTTCGGTTGGTAAGGCAGTCGTACACAGACCACAAAGTCAGTGGTTCGATCCCCAGTCCCGGCTATATGTCGAAGTCTCTCTGGGCAAGACACTGAACCCCTAACAGCCCATTCCCATCCCCAGCTGTGCAGTGTCGGTCCAAGCTCGGGAGAAATTGGGGAGGGTTGCGTCAGGAACGGCATCCGGCGTAAAACTGCCAAATCAACATGCGCGCAATGATCCGCTGTGGCGACCCTGAACTCACAAGCCGAAAGGACAAAAATAAAAAGCTCTGATGCTAGTTGCTAATATTGTGAAGCTCTTGAAATGTGCTAGTTTATGTTATATGTTTCTACATTTACTCACTTTTTACCCCACGGCATTTATTTTATAGTTTTAAGTACTTGACAAATGACATCATTCTAAAATGAACCAAATTAAAAGGGGTAAGATAATAATGTGAGCAAGTGTGGAAGTTTGTCCAGTAGATGGCGACACGTGGCAAGAAGAAGCTTTGCTAGAACTGATGTCAGCTCAAGGTGGGTCCTAGATATATTATCAAAAAATAAATTCGTCAACTAAAAGAACCTCATGCAGCTGCAGCTTCAGTATTAATCTGCACACATTTGTTAAAGTAATGTCTACGTTACAAATGAACCCTATACTTTTGCTGATCTGGCAAAACTAACGTTTCATTGACACATAAATCTTAGTCGCGATTAACACAAATCCTCAACAATTTCCGTAGAATCATGTCTGCATTTTAAGTTTGACTCCCTCAGCAACTCACAAAGCGCAGCGATTCATTTTTAAGTAGTAACATTAACTTTTTACAGGCTTTGGTTGTGACTCATGTGGTTTGTCAGCCTCGAATGGTAATTTTTGGGATATTACACATCAGAAATGGGCGGAGAGCTGAGGTTCCTCGCATTTTCTTCAGACTCCAGAGCACACAATGACAGAGTCAGTCCATTAAAGCAACATGCTTTATTCTGGATATTTTATATGGATTGTATTCTCCTCATTGGGTACTTTCTTTTTTGTTGTTGCTTTATTTCTTTGTTGCTTTTTTCTTCTATTTCTTTGTTCTTTGTTCTGATAAAAAAAATTCCCTACTTGCAGGAACAATTGGGGGAAGTGTGAGCATTCTACCTCATGTGATGAAGTACAAAACAGTGATACCTCAGAAGCTGAAGGATTCATCACTCATTACCAATGAGGTAACACATTGTTTTGCCTGTTTCTTTTAAAATTGTTTCTAGCCTTTTGGAGAAAGTATTAAAGTTTCTTCCATTGTGTGCGTCTGTGTGTTTGTGCGTGTGTGTATGTGTGTGTAGACATATCCCAATATACTCCAGTACTCGTTGACAATTGGAGATAAAAACTACACTCTACACCTGGAAAGGAACAAGTAAGAAAATTTTAGATTTATTGCTGTATTTAATATGACTGTGCTAGGCCCTCATATACCGCGATTTTATATTTCAATATTTTGGACATAAACAGCTGTTTCCTTTTCAGGGATCTAGTTGGGACAAACTTTTCTGTGACCCACTACTCTGCCCAGGGCACTGAAGTGACAACTACTGAAGATCTTGAGGTATGTAGCTGTGCATTCTTTCACAAGATTTTTATTACCATTAACCCAATCTCTGTATTTATGACCAGCTGCTATGATAGCATATACCTTTGTACAGTTGTGCATCACTCATCAGAAACCTATGCATGTTTTGTTGTGCAAAACAATTTTATTTTACATTAAGAACACATTTGACAGTCAATATATTATGTTACAAAATGGATGTTGTTGTTGTTTACGTCATTATTTTCAAATGGATGGCTCGATGGATTCAGATGTGTGAATTAAGTACAAGATGTTCTTGCCATCTACCCACCCAATTTCAAGTGTTTCATTTGTTCTCGTGTTCTGGGCATTATTTTTACTTTTCTAAAGCTCTGGTCATTTTGGTTTCTTGTCAATCTAAAACGTCCCACCCTTGTATGAAATACAAGAAATAGGGTTTGCGAAATGCATACTTCTATTGAGAAGTTTGCTCTTGAAATAGGGACGTATTGTAGAATTTCCAAAATTAAGTTTCATAATTTACCAGTCACGTATTTAATGTCATGCAACACCAATGGCAATACGCACAAAAGTTGAGAAATTCATATTTTGCAATCAATATAGTATGATTATCATCTTTTTCTACATTATTCTTAATTGGCACATTTTAGGCAATACTTGTCTGCATTTCTTTTTAATTTACAAATGAAAGACGTCATGCAACAACTTTAACCTCTTTGTATTTTCTCAGTTACAAACTTCCTCATTATAAGAAGGAGCAACACAAACATACACACTGTAACTCTTAAGCCTTATGTGGAACAGGAACTGACATATAAGGTCCAGATAGTCATTTCCTCAGATGCAGCACAGTACATATTCTTATCACATTTCTTTGCTGTGATTTACATATTCCTAAGATTAAGGAACTCCAAAGTGAGTTTAAATCTGTCCTTTTGATTCTCTGACAAATGACTAGTTGCACTGCTACTACCATGGACACATTGTGGGAGTAGAGGACTCTTCTGCCAGCGTTGGACTGTGCTCAGGAATAAAGTGAGTAATGTTCTAATTGTGTAAAGTTGTCTCACCCTATATCTCTAATTACAAAAAGGTTATTGTTTCACTGGATAGCATGCCAAACTTAATTAAACCCATAATAGTTTGGGGCTGTAAGTCTCCTGCTGGGACACATGACCAGCGTGTCCAATACAAATACACAATCAGTCCCCCAGCCTCCATTTCCTTTATCATGAGGACCATTAGGACTACATGTAGTACAGATTTCTCTAATTAAAGCTGCCTTCTGTCTCCTGTAAGGAATGTTAATATCTTGTAGACCGTATAAGAAACTATCTAGTTCAGTTGAGATCACTTTTAGAAGATAAGGCCTCTGTCCTCCACCTCTGTCCAATCTAAAGTTGCTGTTTTTGCTCTGCAGGGGGTTTGTGCAAGTCCAGGACCAGACATACCTTATTGAACCTCTGTCCGAGGCTGGACAGCAGGATGACAGACAGAGCTCTGATGCTCACAGTGACGAGGGTCTTCACGCTGTTTACAGCTACAACCACCTGAGGAAGAAGAGGAGCTCCTGTTCCCATGGAAACATGACCACTTTCTATGATCATGGAGCTCATCCGTCTGGACTGTTCCAGCTTGGCAGTCTGGTAAAGACACACAGTATTAATACATACATATATATGCGAAATTTCCGATTCTACAGCTGAGAAAAGCAGAGATCTCTATTGCCAATATTTTGTGCTGCATTCTTACATAACGTAACTTTGTGCAAAAAAAAAAAAGGATATGCAGTTGAATACTACTGTTAATTATATTTTTTATAACATTATATAACATATAACATAACTTTTATGCCGAGACAAACTTGGCTCTGCGTAAAAGTTATATTATAATAAAAAAGGCTTTGCCCTTAATATATATGAAAAAAACAAGCACCAAAAATAAGGAAGAAACAATGGAATCATTTTAATATATTCGGAAACTTTTACTGGACCTTTACTGAATAGATCACACATTCAATGTGCAAACATAATTGTGCATATTGTAAAAGATAATATCATTGTAATGTGATTTTGTTGGTGTAATCCTGTTATAAAAGTATTTACACTATAAGTCAGCAGTAAAACAGTTGATTATTTCACTGTATTAAACATTGTCAATCTAGTACCTGGTATGCCTAAATGTGTGTTTAATATTGTTAATACCTTACACTTTTTGTGTCATTCAGAAAAGCAGAGCCCAGACCAGTGACCATAAAGTAAAGCCCAGGACGGTGGAGCTGGTTCTTGTTGTTGACAACACAGAGGTTTGATTCCCTATTTTCTGATAACTGAAAAATCTGATATTGCAGATATAGCCTATCAAGAAAGAACATAATTATGTTCAATATCTGAGGTGCTGTTCATTGTTTTACTAATTTGAATAATAATTTCTCTTTAGTATAAGAAGTTTTCCAGTAAAAAGACAGTGGCATCCAGACTTCTTGAAATAGCGAACCATGTGGACAAGGTACTTTTTTTTTTTTTTAAATCAGTTAAAGTGAAGTTTATTTCAAAGTTAAAGTAAAAATAAATTATATTATAAAAAAAAAAGCCTAAATAAAAACTTAAAATAAAAAAATTTAATTCTAAAGTTAAAATGGCTGTTTAAGCTTCAATGTTGTGTAAATAAACGTAACTTCCCTTCTGGAGTAACAGATTATTCCATCTATGTTTCCTAGTAAGTTAGTTTATTTTAATTTTTTGCTTATAAGACTTAGAGTTTTCTTACGATGCAGCACAGCCACGTGTCCAGCACTTCTTCAGTGGATAAAATGGAACGAAATCTGTCCTGATACTAATTGTTCTTAACTGACTGGAATCTGACCAGTGAAAGGAAGAAAAAGTTCTCTGTGAAAATCTAACTTTAACTGTGAATCTTCACACCTACGCTGAAAATGTTCACACATATCACACAATCCTCTTTTCATATTCTGAAAGAGTGGGAACAACATGAATGTATTATCAGTCAGCACTAGACACAACACTAGTTTCCTGTTACGGTGCTGTATGTTTGTAGCATTGTGTTGTTGTTTTTTTTATATTCGAAAATAGTAATATATACAATTTAATTGAAAGTTCAGTTTTGGGATAATTCCCATTTTCCTCTTTGTGCTAACATGCTGTTCTGTATCAGCTGTATCGTCCTGTGGGTGTTCGTGTGATGCTGGTTGGTCTGGATATCTGGTCATACAGAGATCACATAGAGGTCAGCACTAATCCCGAGCTTACCCTTGTTCGCTTCCTCGAATGGCGTCAGCGGAACCTGCTGCCAAGGACCAAGCACGACAATGCTCAGTTCATCACGTAAGATGCACCTATATTTTCAGTTAGAGTCACTGGCCATTTCATTAGGTACACCTGTGCAGTCTAATGCAGTCCAGTGGAGCATTACAGAAAGGTGGCGCCACCTGTTCTGTTCCCCGTCATTAGTTTTTAATAGGATGGCCAAAACATGAGAACCCCCTCTTAATGTAGTAATGCCTTCCAGTATGATTCCACCAACAACTGTGACTTCAGCAATAAACACAGGAATGATCACTTTTCTGATGCTTGCAACTCCAAAATTCTAAACTTGTGCAAGTAGAACTCATGGCACAGCTGCTGTATTTGACTGTATTAAGACCCTTTCAGACATGCAGTGGAATTCTGACATTATCCGCTCTATATGTGAATGAAAATGAAAACGCTGCCGACATTATCCGGATTATATCCTTTGGACCCCTCAGTGCAATGTTCATATTATACGCGTGAGCTCGTGCATGCAACACACTTCTCTGTGCCGAACCTGATTGAACCTTTTTTTATTAGATGTAGTTGTCCGATGTGCTGTAAATAAAACACATTTTTCCACAGATTAGGTTTTAGATTGAATTGTGATGTAAAATAACTCGCTTTTCTATTGGGCAATCTCCCGTTGTGAGTTACATGTCTGAAGGGCCACTCCAGAGATCGTTCCAGGTTTAATTCTTCTAATACTGTCCAGAGTTCATGTCGGAAACAGGCTTTAGATTGTAATAAAATGGAGTTCCCAGTAAGTGTTTGTGTCTTCAAGATGTCTTAATGTTTTAGAACTGCTGTTAAAAATATGTACCTTTTCTTCATTCAGAGGTGTTGATTTTGATGGCTCTACTGTTGGGTTGGCAAACACAAATGCAATGTGCACCTCTAACTCTGGAGCAGTCAATGAGGTAATTATACTGTTTTATGTGATATTTCTATAAGTTGGGAAGTAAAACAAAGTTATCTGACTCCATGTTTGTCTATCACACGCACAGGACCACAACGATAACCCCATAGGTGTTGCTTCTACCATTGCTCATGAGATGGGTCACAATCTGGGCCTGTCTCATGATACGGAAAACTGTGTCTGTGGCTCCTTATTGTCGAAAAAAGGCTGCATCATGGCTGAGAGTGTTGGGTAGGCTCAGTTCTTAGATGCAAATTGCAAACTCCCCCAAATTTACTATTTTTAAACCTAAACCAATACTTTGCTTCTCTGCTCTTGTTCTTGCTGTCCCTTCTTCTAGCCTTGTGTATCCGCAGCAGTTTAGCAGCTGCAGCCAACAGCAGCTCAGCAGGTTCCTGGAGGAGGTGAACCCTGCCTGTCTGCTGAATAATCCTCCTACTGATCGCATCTATGGAGGGCCAGTGTGTGGAAACGCTTTCCTTGAGCCGGGAGAGGAGTGTGACTGTGGCACTGTCGAGGTTTGTGCACGCTGTGTTCAAAAAGAGTGAATAAATACAATCTTATAAGTAAGTCACAAAAAGGAGACCAGATTGTATATTTTGCACCTGTTTTCCTAATAGGAATGCAAGAACCATTGTTGCAATGCCACTACCTGCAAACTAAATGCGGGAGCCCAGTGTGCAGAGGGAGAGTGCTGCCACAACTGCCAAGTAAGTCATACTATCAGTAAAGTCAAACAGATACTGATTGTGTTACCATAAAGCTAGACACTGTCTGACTGTGCCATCTGGCTGGTTATACCCGAGTGTACATATATTTCAGTAGTCAGTACATCACCATCTGTGATTCTCTCCACTCTCTCTTCACAGCTTAAATCGACCGGCACTGTCTGCCGACAAAAGACAGGAGACTGCGACCTCGCGGAATATTGCACTGGCTTCTCTGCTTCCTGTCCAACTGATGCCTACGTACAAAATGGCCTGCCATGTAATCGTGGACAAGGATATTGCTACAATGGACAGTGTCCTTCACGGCAGGCACACTGCAAGAGACTTTGGGGACCAGGTAAGACACCAGTGAATCACCGTGTGAATTGTGCTTCAATTCTCATCAATATTCTTACATCTGCAGCTGTCTTGTTTGTCATGACTCTGTTTAGACGCTGAAGTAGCCGCAGATGATTGTTTCTACCTGCATGGAAACTGCAGAAAAAAATATTTTAACCAAAGGTGTTCAAGCAGGTATGTAATCAAAAGCCAAATACCCTATATTAGCACATAGTAAAAGTATAACATTGTTAGGCTTTGGAATTATGCTTATAGTTTTTGGTTACAGTGAGCAGTCCTGTGGTAAGCTTTTCTGCTCTGGAGGCTGGGAGTTTCCAGTGACATCCAGGAAGTCCTTCTACAAAGTAGGAAACGGGGATATATGCAATGAGGCAACCATGAACCCTGAAGACAATTACCCTGCAGATCTGGGTATCGTACCTACTGGAACCAAGTGTGGCAAGAACATGGTAAGAAAACTCAAGTTGCTGTTGAAAGCAAGAACAAAACCCCCATCAACTTCAAATCTATGAACCATGTTAATATTTATTTGCCTTTCAGGTATGCTATGAACAACAGTGTCAAGACATCAAAAACCTGAACATGTATGGAACAAATGACTGTTCTGCCAAGTGCCACAACCACGGGGTAAGAAATTAATTAATCTCAGAACAGTTTGGATTGATGTAGATTTATGATTGCATAACTTACTGTGAGTGTGATCTTTGGCAGGTTTGTAACCATGAGCGAAAGTGTCACTGTGACCCTGGCTGGGCACCACCTTTCTGTGATGTGGAGCAGTCAGAGCTGCCTAAAGGTATCGGCCATGTTATCCCTGTCCATCCTCATATCCACATGTATTGTGTGCATTGTTGTTTCTGCTTGTTTATATGCTTCACCTTTTAATAACCATTCTGTACATGTGATGGTTGTGTAACGCTGTTTTTCACCAAAAATGTATTCCTTGGAACACTTCTCCCATGGACTCTAAAACAATTGAGCTCTGTTCGAATGCACACAGACACTTATTATATGGAATTTCCCCTTTAGTTTCTACAAATGCAGGAAATATGTTACAGTAAATTTGTTTTGTGAGTATATTACAGATGCTTTTTCATATTCAACATCTGTGTTTGTGTGTACAGAGGGAGGTTTGGTTGTGTTTGTTGTGTCAGTGGTGGTTGGTGTACTTATGCTGCTGGTCCTGGTTGTTGGGAGCTGGATGTGCTGCATAAGAAAAAGGAGACCTGTAAAGAGGTACAGAATGTTCCTTTCATTTCTCTCTGTTTCTGTTAAATCACCAATGCATGTACATCAAGCTATTTATAAAAAAAAAAGGCATTTTGTTTATCTTTAATTTTAGCGTCTGTGTGTATTTCCTTATAGATTCTTCAAGTCTACCTCAGGACAATCCAACCCGTTGTTTCGGTCAAGCAGTACACGAGACCGCCCTTGTCTAGGCACCACACACATCAGCAAGCCCACATTTGTGGAGTCGTCAGCCACTCGAGCTTGCAAACCTTTGTTCTCTGCTACTGACCGACCACAAACTGGAGCACTGAAGCCCAGCCGAGCAGCTCCAGAGGTGAGTCTCCATTTTGATTGCATAGCTTCTATGCCAGAAAGGTCTGATGCATTGCCACTAACTCTGTATATGTTCTGGTGATTTCTCCCATCTATTAGATGTAATAATTGCATTGGTTAGAACTGTAATTTGCATCTAAAACGTCAGTTTTGGCTAACTGGTACAAATTTGATGCTACAGAAACGGCAAATACTCTGTGTGCCTTCTTAACTGCCAGTGACCCCTTCGCTGACAACCAATGATCTCCAGAAGTGCAATTCTAAATCATAAAAAGGACATTTTTGTGATTAAGCTGCAAAAAAACTTAGGATCATAAAATATTAGCCAAACATTTACTTTCCTGTTTTTGTCTCTTACAGCCACCTAAGAATCTGCAAGCAGTACTTCAGCCTTCAAAGAGTCAACAGGTAATTTGATCTACTGATTTACCTATACTTAAATCTAATATTCATTATATCTAGAATTGCAGTTCTTTCTGTTTAAGTGGCCACTTTATCTTAATCAGTAACGTCTTTCTCCAGGTTGTAAGGCCATTCGTGCGTCCCCCAACTCTTTTAAGCAAACCGATTTATACTGAGGTAAAGCTGCCAACATATTTTGACTGTAATTTTATTTAAAGGACCTTATTGCTCTTTAAAATTATATATTGTTATAATTTGTTATATGATTTGTCCCTTTTTTTTTTTATTTTCCTTTTTTTTTTTTTTTTTTTTTTTTTTTTGGTTAGGCCAAACCACTACCTCCATCAAGACCTCTGCCACCACTTGGAACAAAACCAGTAAATAATATTTTTAACATTACCAAACCAACATCTTTCAGATATTTACATTCACATATTTAACTGTTCTTGCTATTGAAATGTAACAATCTCCTCTCTAATAAAGATGATGAAACCAAAGCCTCCACTGCCTCCAGTAAAGCCAAAGCCCTTTACAGCCCCATCTCCACTGCCACACACTCAGCTGGTATGGTTTCAACTTTCCAGAGTCAACTAGACTTTCCTAAAACCTCTGCATTTAAATACTTTTCATGTTATTAAAGGCATTTATATTTAAAAAGAGTGGTTTTAGCCATAGTCTCAATTTAGTGGGGTAATGACTGCTTGTTCATTACATTTTTTCTGCCCACCACTAAATAGTTACAGTCTGACATAGACCTATCTATGTGCTAACAGTATTTGTCTGTTTTTCTAGCTTGCAGGGAGAGCTGTCCTGATGCCCCCCACCAGGCCTAGATGACAGAGGCAATAATGCTGGGTGTAAACACTGAGATCCTCTGACGGGGAATAGTGTTTCTGTTTTAACTAGAATGACTAAGAAAATACTCTCAGGAGACCTTGTTTGCTTTCAATGGAAACAAGATCAACAAAGGATCAACAACCATAAGTGACAGAGCTTTTCTGTCATTGATGTCTCCCTGAGGATTACCTCCATCTTTGTCTTGCTCATGTAAGCCTTCAGTGTGTTGATTAAAACCTGAAGATGTAATTGACAGACTAAACTTCTGTGCTTTTTAAATGACGAATGGATATGTATTATGTTTTGATTTTGTTTTTAATTGGGAAATGTCTCTCTGCCTTGATCCTGCAGTATGTGAACACTTTACAAGGCAATTGCACTTTACAGTAGAAATTGTAACAGTTTATTTCCCTCACATGTTTTGGTACTGCTTTTCTAATAAATAATTTTGTTAAGGGATTTTAAAATGTGGCACCAACTTGGGCACTTTACAGATTTTTTTTTTAAAAATTAGGGACATACCACAAATGTATGCCTTTTATTTCTTGACGGTTTTGTACCAACATATATATGCTTGATTTTGTGAGATTGAGTTACAATGAGTGTGTTGACCTGATGCATGTTGATTGCAATTCTTCATGAGATTTTATAGCCTACTGCATATTTTATGCAGGACACGTGATCACTTTTTCACTCAGAATACCAATGATTGCTGTTTGTACTTAATATCAGGATTCTGCCTTGATTTGTCCTGCAAGCTTTTAACCTAAATTCAGTTTGAATTGTTCTATTTATTGAGCTCTTCCTTTTGTCTAAACTAAAATAGCGTTAACAATAAAGTAAGTAAATCACCATGCGATCATTGTTTCCCTTTTTTGTTGTTTTTGTCTTTTCTCCGTCCAGCCGCCATGACTTTTTGCCATAGTTAACTAGTGGTCGCCTAGCAACGCCTTAAACAACCTTTTGCCGAGTTGAGCTAACGCGTTAGCTTTAGCTCAGTAAAGCAGTCTTGGTATTTAGAAACTGCCCAGAGATTGATGCTGCTCTAAGAATGAATCGAGAACTGAACGAAGATGAATTGCAGGAGCTGTATGCGTGGATAGACAAAATACCGCTGTCCCGGCCCAAAAGACACATCACAAGAGACTTCAGCGACGGAGGTAGCTAGTTAGCTTAGCTGTGGCTTTGCTAGTAGTTCAGAGGGCATTGGTAACTAAACCAGCTAAACCATACGTAATATTACATAAATGTGTCATGTAGGCCATACATTTTTATGTTCAGCTACATTTACTTTTGCTGTTCACACAGCTTGTGAATTAAAAGTAAAGTTGCTTCATGGATGTGAATTGACTCTGCCTCTCTGCTGAACCCTCTGCAGTGATGGCAGCAGAAGTTGTAAAATATTTTTTCCCAAAGTTTGTTGACCTGCACAACTATATTCCTGCAAACGCCACACCACAGAAGCTCAGCAACTGGAACCTCCTTAACAGGCAAGGATCTTGTTTGTTTTTGTTTTTTTTATTAAAAGTGAATTCCTGAATTATTAGATTGAATTGAATGCAGGCTGTGAATAAGATTTCATGAAGAACACACACAACTACAAGATAATATTATCCCACAGCTGGAAACAAAGATTGTATTTTTCATAATCTGATTTTATGAATATGTCCACATTTCTGCAGAACTTTTTACTAAAACACAGTCAATAATAAGTCATCATTTCATATAATAATACATAATAAGAATGACAAAAACAACAATTAAAGTCAATGATTAAAGGGCGACTTCATCCACTTTTTAACTCGCTTTCTGTGGCTTTAGGGTATAAATGTATGTTACTGCTTTAAACTTCCCTCTGACTTCCCTGTAATTAAATATTTCTTTACTTCTAGCTGAAAAAAATCCTCCAGATGACATCACCCAGAGGAGTTTTTCATCATTTGCAGATCAGATGATGTCATCTGGAGGAGCTCTGGAAAAGCAGGTTGACCATGATTACAACCTTCATAGTAAGAACAATGAGATGACATAATCTGAACTGAAGGTTCCTCCAAGCGATGTCATCTGGAGGCATTTTTCAGCTAGAAGTAGAGAGGTATTTTAATATAGTGAAGTCAAAGGTGAGTTCCATGGCATTTAAGTACATGTACTACCCAAAGTAGAACCAAAAGAAAAAAGTTAAAAATCAGTGAAGGCATCCTTTAGGTGTGTGCTTCTGCAGAACACTGCATCTGTTTGGGATAAACAATCTAAAACACACTCTCTCATCCCTTCCCAGGCCAATGATAAGGCACATAGCCAGCTACAGATTCCTGGGACTTCATTCTAAACACCCTGACCCCTATGGTGTTTATCACCATTATGCATCATCACTTAAATCACGTTCAGTCTGTAGTTCCTAATTATTTTTTGTAAATTAGAAATGTGTGGTTTGTTTTTTTACCCTGTGGACAGGAAAGTGTTTTCCAAGCTGAATTTTAATATACCAGAGGAGACAGTGAAGAGGATTATACTGAACACTGCAGGAGTGATAGAGCCTGTACTAAGCGCCCTCAGAGAAAAGATAGAAGAGAAACTGGAGCACACCACAGACAACATAATGGTGTGTACTGTGTGGTTATGCATGTGTGTACTTTACATTTTTTTCTGTTTGATTGCTAAGTATAAATTATTTATCACTGTGGTCATCTACTACACGTGAGCAAAGTATAATAACAAATAACAACAATATGAATACATTTTCTTTTCAGGATGTGGAATACTATGACACCAAGAACAAGGAGAAAGGTAGAATTGCCATTTTGTTACCACCTCTACACAAACTATGACCTTTTTTATTTGACAAACCAGTAATGTCATATTTGACCTTACAACAAAGCTGCAATAAAGTCAGTGAACACATTATGTGTAAAATCTTAAATTGGCAAATTAACAAGAATATGATGACAGTGTCTCGACCTTTTGCCTCTTGTATGATAAATCCTTGTTAGTTATTTTTAGGGTGTATTAGCTTACATGGCATAGCTAAATTTCCTTCTTATCATCAATTTTCTTCTTATGTATTAGCACAGAGAGGGAAGTGGGCTTAATTTTAGACTGTTTTAAATGGTGTCATATCTAATGGTCATCTGACAAATAGAATGTTCGTTACAAGCTGAGATGTTTTGGTATCTCAGAGGACTGTTTTGTGCCTTTTAAATCACATTTTCCTTAAACGTTGTCTTTTTACTGCCTTCTCCTGGCAGTCCTGACATTGTCATAGATGTGTGCCCTGCTGATAACTCTAATCTTACCACACATAGACAAGAACATACATTCATCTAACAGCAATAGAACCGATTAGAGAATACCTCAACCTTTAGGGAGTGAATCTGTGACATGTTTTTTTTTTCTTCTGCTTCTCACACCTCATTCATCCTTGAAACAACATCCTTTCTCTGCTCTTTCCTCTTCCATTTACATTCCATCCACTGTCAGAGACACAGGACCTCATATCAGCTCCCAACATCACCAGATGGCCTTTATCGCTGGCCTAAGCTGAGGTCTGCTGCACTGAAAGGCCTCCTGAATTTCTTCTGTCTCTAATCTTACCTCTGTATTTCTACCCCTTTCTGCTTATGTTCATTGCTTATTTGCCTCCCATTCTCCTTGCTATATTGTATTTGTGTCTGTGTAAGTTGTTGGATGAATCATTGTAGGCTTCAAACAAAAGCAGAGTTATCTGAAATATTTGTGTTTTTTTTGTTTTTTTTAGAAATTCATCTGAAGACTGAAGCAAAACGTTTTATGGCTCAGCTAGTAGGTGGACAGATAAACAAATATGAGAAGAGCGCAGTGAAAAACAGGTTTGACCCAAATGCTGTTTTTATATTGAATTAAATTGTACTGTTTATAATGTTAATGTGTCTTGCACTTGTTTATTGTATTATTTAGTAAACCACAGCAAACAGTGCAGTTTTACACAGACATGGACCCTACTGTTCGACAAATCCTGCAGGAAAAAGATCAAGAAGTCATGGCTTTGCAGGAGACTGTGGAGGTACACACAAAGATTACACACTCACACACACACAATTGAATCCAGGAAATGTGTGCTAATGACTGGCAGGACATCTGCAAACAAAGTCACCTTCCTTTTTGAAGTCCAATAGGGGAAGAGTTTTGTCATACAAACCTGCTGATATGCTGATGCAGATGTGTGTGTGTCATAAGCTGTGTCATCAGTGGTCAGTGAGTCAGTATCAGCTCAGCGGATATTACTTTTTTTGCTTTTCTTTATGTAGCGATATCTTCACACTAAGGAGGAAGCCACAAAATAAAATATGCTTGCAAAATAACTTCAGAAACTAACAGAATCTTGCTGTAAAACACACTTATATTTTGTGTGTCTTTGTACAGATCCTGAAGATGAAAGTGAACAGGTTAGAGCATCTGGTTCATTTGAAAGACATGCGTATTGAAGAACTGACACAGCATCTGGAGACATACTACAAAGCAAAAGGCAAAACACACTGATATTAATAGTGTTGATAGATGGAGTGTGTAGGATGTGCTGTTTTAGAGGGTTTGTGTATGTATAGTCTTCTTTGACTTCTGTGCCTTTACACAACCTGCTGTGATATTTTCAAACAGCTCAGTAAACCAACTGTTCATTTTAACTAAAATCGTTGGCAAATTAGAAGAGTAGTTATTTGAAGCTTAGAAATTAACTGCTGAAAGCTAAATTACATGCAGTGTTAGGTTCAAGCACTGTCACATCCTCCATGTCTAAAATTACATCATTCAGTTTCTGTAAAAATTGTTTTTTTTATTTAAGTGTGATGACAGATAGTTATGACACAGTTTCATGTGTTCAGGCTTTTACAATGAATTAATCTATATGTTGAAGAAAACCAAATATAGTAAAGCACAGTTGATACACGTCACATCCTGTCTCTGTGAAAATGCAAACATTACTTCAATACTATCAGTCCCAAGTTATGGTGGTGGGTGTCCATCAGTGTTTGTCTGTCCCTGTGTTGGCTTTGATCTTTAATCTTGCTCCCCCACTCCACACACACACACACACACACACACACACACACACACACACACACACACACACACACACACACACACACCGCCAGTGTAGAAAAACAGGAGATAGGCAACCTGGTGAGCTGTATCAGGAAGAGTTGATCTTCTCCAGCTGAGAACTGTTGGTTGATAACATTCATCCCAACTTATCAATCACCTTTATTTTGAAGCAATTTAACACCAAGGTGTAAATCTTACAAGATCAATATTTAAATGTATTTTATCACTTTATATAATAGACAGCATTTAGACTTTTGCCATGTTTGTTTGTGGATAATTAGGTCAAGCAAACACTCAGGAATAAGTACTAAGTATACAGTGTAAATGTGGGTTATACTGATGTACCAGTTTTGTAGGTAGCGACCAGGTAGCGATACAAGTAAATGTATGCAATACAATTTTTGGTTTATACTTCTATTTATATTATAATTATATTTTGTAGACATAATAAATGTTTTATACAAAGTAAAAGCGAGCCACAAAACGCTTTTTCTTCTTGTAATGAAGTTTTATTGATGGGTTGTAGACACAAGAATAATTTCCCATTGTTTGACATTTGTACAGTATTTGTACAATACTGCTGATTACTGCCAAGTTAGAAGGTAATACACAGCTAATCAAGTACAATATCTTGCTGTTATATCTTACTTACTCTGATTCCCTTAAAGATCATTTTCAACAAGGCTTAAGATCAAGACAACACTGATGATATAATATGGCTTGTTTTCCTATAGAAAAACTCCATTCAGAAAACCGTAAACTTGGCTTTATAAGTAAAATTGATGGAGTAGCATTAGTGGCAGCTGACTGATTTATTACAAAAGAATAATCAAGAACGTTACTCAAAACATGAACATGCAGTACGACTGTATACAAAACACAGATTTAGGTTTATAGCCTAAATCATGCAGTAGAAGTAGAAATGCCTACAAAATCCATCTTGAAGATCACTGTACAGATGTAGAGATTAGGAAAACACACTTTGTGAAATAGCACAGGTAATGCTCTTTCTAATGACTGTATCACACAAATACACACGATAGGAATGTGAGACAAATGTGCAGAACAGAGTAGCTATTGATGCAGGGTGTGATTATCACTGATGAATCATATTCAGAATCGCACTGCTGTTTCGAGACTGGATTTACAGCCCCCCAGGCAGTGATAAAATGACCACACCCTTGTGAGAGGAAGCAAGAGGATGGAGGGATCAAGCAGGATTTGACAAAAGGAAGGAATTAGAAATGCTAAGCTCACCCACGGCACAGCAACTCTGACACTGACCCCACTTCCTGGTGGTGGTGGTGGGTGTGGTAGGGTGGGTTGAGGGGGTAAACTTGCTGACTTTATACCCCTCAGACCAAATCACACAAGTTTAAATGAGCATACACCAGCAGACATCCACAAAACCCCTCCTCAGTAAAGTAAGCAAGATGTAAACAAGTAAGGTTTATTTACAGTTGCATACATACTTCATGATCATTTCTCACCAACCCCAACTTCAGGGAAAACTGGGGTCATAAAGCCAAACACCCTCCCACAGAGAGGAGACTGATAGCTTCGATGTGAACAAATACTTGAGAGATTTCCATAAGGACTAGCAGGTCATAAGAGGAAGGGATCCCTCATTTGGTCATTCAGGCAGTGGTCACACGCGCTCGATCTCAATATGAATGCTTCCTGGAATGCCTGTGTGAGCAGACTTGAGGTTTAGAGTCAAGTCTCTTGGGACGAGCATTTTACAAACATAACATTGTATGTGGGTTAGAAAAACACTGTGATGGGGTATAAACAGTATATTGACTAAATGTTCACTGAGTCATCTCATTACCATAAACACCCAGCAAATTAAATAAATAACCAGCACATTGTATGAATTCTCACTTTTTTGACTAACATTTTTTTGGAATCTAAATAACAGTGATTCCATATTTGCTTAAATGAAGGTAATGAGATTTTCAGCTTGACAAACCTAAGAAGTAAACCTTTGTGAATGTATAGACATGACTAAAGCAGCTGAAAACTCTCAACAGGGAGTAAAAGGTTTGATGTTTTAGTAAAAAGTAAATCTAAGATCCAAAGTGTAACTCTTATAGTATGTGAAAGTAAAGTGTCACAATATGAGACTTTTGAGTTGAGTGTCAAATTGTTTTAGGATTCAGATTTAGTATTCTCCATTTTTGTGTAACCTAACCATTGATTTAATTTCTCAAAAAAAGGAAAAGAAAAAGACTTTTCCCCCTGACATTTAAATCCACTGTTTTTTGCTTCCTGAAATATCTTTTTTTTTTTTTTTTCTGTCTGTGGGCGAGTCACTTATTCAACATGGGGTTAGTCTTCCCCTGGTGGCACCAGCGTGTTCTACATACTACTATACACATACTGTTAGGTCCAAACACAAAACCTGGAAGAAAGATAACAAAATAGGCTTTATTTTACATAACATCATTGTCAAAACTTAACATTTTTGCATATAAACCTTTTAAAACAAGGAGACAATGCTTCAATTTCACAGATTGTACAAAATAGACAATAAATGTAATCATACCCCTCCTTATGCACCTTTATTTGAACCCACCACCAAAGCAAATGCAGAGTGCAGGCTTTCACTGCCGTTGGTGACCAAGTAAACATAACATCTTTCAAACATTATTAGTGTCCACTGCTAGTTGTGTCTTTCTCAGCAAGAGTCTATGATGAGATCGTACAGAAAGGTTTGGACATCCAAGCTCAAAAGGTGTTTAAACATCCAAGTTCAAGTGGAGCCTCTTGGTGAACAAGAATCATTCCATCTTTCAGTCTGGCTGGAAGGCTTAAATTCTGAATAGTGGAAATATTTCATTGTTTCTGAAACAGAGCTCAACAAAATCCAAAAGCTTGAACACAATAAAAACTAGCACCAACTTGCATCCTGTTTAAGCCTAAGCACGGTCAACATTCATATTTAAAACAGAACAAAGCTTGATTTATGTAGTACTGGAACTAATGTTGTCACACAAAACTGAAGTTAAACTAAATCCTTAATGTGTACATTTAGTTGCTGTGTTGTGTTCCTTGTGTTGCCATACAATAATTTATCGTGTTTGGTAAAGAGTTTAGAGAACTCTGCATTCCATTAATTCTTGAATTCCTGAAAAATGTAAACACTCAAGAGCGGAAAAGTTGTTTTTGTATTTCTCACAATATAAAATGCCACAGTGGTGTGCTATAAATACATGGTGCTGTAGATTGTAAAATTTTTGCATTAGAAAGATTTTCATGCTAGTTGATATTGATTTTAGTCAATAGACCTTAACATTAAATTTTTTTTTTTGCTTTAGAATGTCAGTGTTCCACCTTGAGTCACTAGATTTTGTCAACAGATATTAAAATTGAGCATATATGCACTTTTTTCACAGTTATGAATTCTGCTGTTTTCTAAACTGAGCAGCTGTTTTATTAAAACCAATGGCAATTTATAGAGAATTTATATTAAACCACCGTATAAGCTGCATAAAAAGAGTTAGCAGACAACCGCAGGCATGATGAGTCATCTAAATTAGGCCATTACAATTCAACATGCATGTTCAATAGTTTTTAAAAGAGGCAATCTGTTTTTTAGCAGCACTAGAACGTTTTTCCCAGTTGGCCTCACAGTACATACCACAGTAGGACTTTGCAGCACAGTGGGACTTTGTGCTGCACTCTCAGCCACAACTATTAACAGTAAACTATCACAGAGCTAGAAGAATATGAACTACTTTACTACCAGTCTGACACCACTGTGTACTAACTTTACTATGAACACCTAGTGACAGTCCTCTAAATTCGAAGACTTCTTCGAATCTGTAGAAGTGAAGAAGTGAAGCCGCTAGAACACTTGTGACAGTGTTACTTGAAAATGTCTTTCACTGGTCTGAAAATGTATGGGCTCTCCAACTTGTGAACAACCTTGCTGCAATATCCACCTTTATAATGCTCAAATTACTGTCATAACCTGTCAAAGTTATTTTGAATCAATCCACTGCAGCATTTAATATGGGGTCTGATTAAACAGACCTCACACTGACTCAGACTGTTGAAAGCCAACTAGAGATTCAGTGGAAGAAAACATGGCATGGAGATGACCTACCCAAATGACACACTTGCACAAAACATTTCTTCTTTTAATTAGTGTCACCTGTCAGAATCCAGTTCAGCAAAACCAGAAGTTATTTTTCAAAAATCATATTCATTTTCATTAGAAATCATCCTTTTGCATATGACAAAGTTAATTCAGATCCAAAAGCAAAGATAAACACTGCACTAACTGCAAGCATGTGTAAATTAGGGCAACCACTTGCCTTCCCAAACATAAGCATCGATTATGCTTTTGATTTTTAACTATGGCATCGTTCTCATTCCTAAAACTTTTCTTTTAAACAACTTTCCACTTTATCTTGCTCTGCTGCCTCTCACGTATGCTTATTTCCCACTTAAATTTCTTACTTTTTTTCCTTTTGCCATTTAAGACTGAAGTGTGTTTTTTACCAAACCAGCTGCAAAGCTCATCACCTTCAGTTCAGTGCACTCAACCCCACAGACAAGACAAGTCTTCATCACGCTGTCCTGTGCAGAGGTAGAGCTTTGAAATCAATGCATGTCTAGCTTTGCTTTCAGCACATTTGGTTCAGCATTGGGTACAGACTTAGGTGGACTGCTGCTTCCCTCCACAAACATATTGGGGATGTCCTGGCCAAAGTAGATCTTACTGTTTGCTGCTATGGCCTGGTACTTCATTAGCTCCAGGTACTCTGGGGTTAACTTCAACTGCAAACATTTAGGTGAAAGACAAGAGTGTGTGAGAAGTATACAGTATGTTATGTGCTTATGTGTGAAACTGTTAACAATGTTTTACCATATTTGCTTTAGCAAACTTGGCAGCAGTGTAATACTCTGCATCAGCCTTAGCCTTCTCCCTGGCCAGGAAGGCAGCATCTGAAACCAAGACAACATTGAATTGAAAAGACCTGACAAATTAGCTACTAGACACTACTGGAACATGCAAATCCATCGCTCAAGAGGACACTGAAAACAGCAAGGCTAACCTTCTATTTCAGAGATCCGCTTCTCTGTCTCTTTCTCCATCACCTTCTGCTGAAAATGGATCTCTGCTACTTGAGCCACTTTCTGCGCCTCTGTGGGACAGAGAACCAAGTGAGTTTTAACAGTGGAAACCAACAGGAGGGTTGTGCATTAAACTGAAAGAATGAAACTACAATAATAAGAATAATCAGGGGGAAAAAAACACAGGCAACTGAATTACAGTAAAATGCAACAGTTACCAATAATGGCCTTCTTCCTCTCAGTCTCTGCTTCCTTTTCCACCACCTTCTGAGTTTGAACTGTTATTAATAGACGAGTCTTTTCTGCTTCCCTGCACACACAAAAAAGGCTGTTTTTTTTTTGTTTTTTTTTTTTTTTTTGTTAACCTGTGAGGGTTAATAAAGATTTACAAACTCACATAAGTTCATAGTTCCTCCTGATAGATTCTGGTATCTTTGGCTTGGTAACACGAACTGCCTTCATCATGATGTTGAAAAAGTGCAGAGGGGGGAAAAAAGTGAGTAAAAGAAATTTACCCTTTGCTCATAATCTGTCAAATGATTTTTAAAGACAGCAGGCTAGTTAGGCTTTTCTGAATCTGAGTGGAATATTTATTACTTGGTTTTTTGTGATCCTTTTTTACTTCTTTCACACCCTTCCTGCACAACCAGTATAATTATTGTCATGATGATCTAATGGTTGAATTAGCTGTAAAAAGTAGCTGAGCAAAAGGAGATTGGCTCACAGCTATTAGCATGGGGGGGGGTAACAATAGTCCTACTGCAGATAATAACATTTTAATTCATAGTTCAAAATCAGGTTTCACCATTTAGCAGCATTGCTGCAATACTCCATAGCTGTGACTTACATGAGAAGTCATAACCAAAGGGTTGTCCACTAGCAGACTACTGCAAATACTACAATGTGCAATTAATACTTATATTCTTTCATTCATTGTGACAGAGCAGTAAAACCACTGAGTTGAACCTCATTCCCATTACTACGTACACCTACTGCTTAAATTGTGAAAAATGTGTTAACATACCTGTATTGTAAGTCCAGGGGCCATAGCAATAAGATCCTTCTGCAATGCAGTCTTCAGGTTCTCATCTATAATATCTGCAAGACAAAAAAGCACCAACAGATGTTTAAATACACAACGTGCAATGTATAGCATTTTAAGAATGTTTAGAAATGGGCACATTGCAAAAGATGTGTTCTATGTAAGATTGCACTCACCAAACAACTCAATATAGACCTCCTGTAACGTGTGTACACTGCAGAACTGGTTGAGTTCATGATGAATCTTGTTGAAAATTAGAGTTTTGTCATAATCAGCAGTGTAGTTCCTCACTATGTCCACAACTGCAAATAAATGATCAAAACAACAGTTGCTGTAATGATAGTTAGCCGTTTGCCGTACATAAAAACATAAGGTTTCCTGCTCAAATGTTCCTAGTTTCATTCTGTTTGGCTCTTGCAGCCCCCTTGACCTAATAAGCAAAACTTTGGGGTCAATATTATTTATCTGCTAGTTTATGATAGAAGCCACTTCACCAAATATAAGAAGCAAAGGCAAGCTAACCATGGCCTAAGTTTGTGCTGCTGACATTAGGGTCAGCAAGCCACACAAGATCCAAAAAATGTTAAGTTGTACATGAATTGCATACTGAATATTTATCTGCAGTAACAGTACATGCCCTCGCCAATGGCTGGGGTGTATTCAGAGCATTACAACAATTAGGATCGCAAAACATTAACCACAATAAACAGCAAGTCTGTCACTTCCCCAAGGACACACATGCTTCTTGTAGCAGAGTTTATTGTTCAGCTACAACTCAGTCTCTCTATCGAAACATTGTAAATATTCCTATGGTGTCCCACATCCCATGTAACAGAAAAATGGAAAACCCAAAAAATTGCTTTCATACTAGTTTAATTTTTTTAAATATATACTACACCTAGAGACATTGCACATTGTAGGAAATGTTTATACCTGCTGAAGGGACCAGCATGTTCACAACTTCTATTCTGTCAAAATAGATCATCACACCACCACTGTTTAAAAAAAAAAAAAAAAAAAAAGCATTAGATGCAGTTTTCATGATTATATGATATTCTAAAATTTCTTTAGAGCTACATCAATAATCCCATACCTTGTTCCACATGGCACATTCTTAATCTCATCAGTTTGGAGTGTTGTCTATGATGCAAAAATTCAAAGATTATCCTCCCACTACATGGATGCTTTTATGAACATATGTCTGGATTTATCATGTGATATACAATCATTTCTCCAAGTTGTACAGTTGGGTAATTAAAACAAAGATTTTTTTCATCAACATAACATTTAATGCACATTCAGCTTGTACAAACGTTCTTTTATCAGATATTAATCAAGGGGGGTGCAAAGTTAAATGGACCGATATAAATTTCATCATTTCATTTTTTAAGATGATAAAAGAACATTTGTACCAGGTGACTATGCATTGTTATAATATTAGGTTTAGCGTTAAATTTGCATCTCCTCATATGCCATTTCTATGTAAGGGGATGCAAACTTGATCCTAAACCCAATATAATATAAATGTACATTCAGCTTGCACAAGCTGTTTAAGCCACATAATAAATGATATAAATGCAAGCAAAAGCATCTCCCTTGATACATTAATTAAGTCAAACGTGCGTTAAATAATAAGGTTACAAAAGTCTGCAATGGTAAACTAAAGGTTAATGTTTAAAGTTAACCTCATAAATATACATATAATAGTATAATACATGTTATATATACACACATCCTGTTGTTACATTCTATAACTGAGTTCCAACATTGAAAAACTCAAAGCTCAAGAAAAAAGGTTAGTAAACATTGATTTAAGATTTTTGTTCTAGGAAATTTGTCTTTTATATTTAGGAAATAACACACAAAGCAATGACATTCGGAGATCTTTAACACTCTGATTAAACAAAATCAAAGCAGTCTTGTATACTAATTACTGTCAAGCACCGGCAAAGTTTTTTTTCCTTTAAGGAATAATTGCTCTTCTGCTGGACAAAGTTACTGTTTTAAACAGATTTAGCACCATAGAAAATTGTACATAAATTTGGTGTAAAAGGAAGCTATGATTGAATGCCAACTGCATGCTTTAACTGAGTAATTTATAGATCCCATTCAGTTAATTTAGAGCTTTATATGGTTCACTCCTAATGAAATCTCCACATGTCTCTGCTAAAAGGCCATGTTCCTGGCCAGAAATGTAATTTTACCTGCACTGATCTGTAGGTGGTAATGAAAGGTAACATGATATGATATCCAGGACCATTGGGAGTAGTCAGCAATGCCCCACCCCTGAAACAAATACAAACAAATTATTTGCTCTAAGCCTTTGATAATTTACTGATTATATCAAAAGAGAACAGACAAATGAAAAGGACAGAGAAGTGTTTATTCAGATTTAAGTCACAATGGTTTAGTTGTGTTTCTGTTGAATAACACTGCATTATATTATAGGGATTTTTTTTGTCCATTTCATGAACACTGTGCAGAATTAAGGCTTTCAATATTTTTATTCAGTACAAATACAGTCATAAGAGCATTCTCAAATATTGATTTGAAAATAAGTTGAAGAATCAAACAATTATTCAAGTACAAGTCTTAGTACCCCAGATTACATTTCCTGTTAGGTACAGATACTAAGCATCAGTGTTACCTGTAGTACACAGCAAGGTGCCCTTCTTCAATTTTGTGAATGGAAGAGTGCAACAAGATGGCCATCACTCCAGCTATTGCTCCAAACACTGCCCCTACATGCGGCATCGTCATCCTTGCTAGCACTTACCTACAGGCAAAGAAGAAGGTATAAACACGCTGATATATTTACACAATATTTAGAAATCAGGGCACTGTTAAACCTATAGCCTGACCTTAACTGTGTCAGCCAGAGTTCATACAGATACCAGTTTTCTTAGGTAAACATAACTACAACTACTGCAAGCAGTCCTGCAATAAATCATACCGGAATTTTTTTAACGTGAGCGTTTTCTGTTGTATGGATTCAAATGTACTGTCAGAAGCAGTAATTTGTGTTGCATTTGAACACAAGACAGTGGACAACAGTTTAACAACATGTTTAGTATTTTAAAGGCCGAGGACTGTTTGAGTAAATCTGCAGGGAAACTGTAAAAAACCCTGGTGTTTAGGGGAATGCACATGATTTGAAGCTGCTCAGTGCATTTTCGTTATCAAAGCAAGGTTTAGCAGATAAAGGTTCCCACTTCCTCTTGGCTGCTTCATTTGAAACCTTTTCTTCCCCCTTGACAAAAATAAAATGTGGTATAAATGGTAAATAGCTTGCCATTTTATGCTACTGCGTTAAGAGTTACTTATCTTGTTATTAGTTATTTAGGTAATGACTTCAGCAGACCTACAGGTGTATCCCAGTCAAAACCGTTTACTGTAAGCAACCCATGATAACCATTCAAAGTAGTGAGTTCATTTTTAAGTCAAGCGCTTCCACAGCACGTTTATGGCCAATATTTCACCCTAAATTGACTACTGCAACAGCCAACCATGGTCAGTACAAAACGACAATCACTGGAGCAACGTAGCTGCAGATTTCTGCCTCTAAAAGAAAGTGCACTTCAAAAGTAGCCAGTTAGCGCTAACACACACAACTTGCTAGCTTGCGGAATGATTTGTGAGGTGACAACTGGTGAGCAATTTTTGTCAGCACATGAAGCAACATATTAAAAATAAAACTAACGTTTGGTCCCCTTCAGTGCAACCCACACTCTGGATGTCAGGAATAGCTGTATACAAGAATAGATAAAGCTGCCACATTACTGCCTTGGTAACGTTAACCTAGCTGCGTTATCCGGTTTAGCTAGCTAGCTCTCGTTCTGGGTGGGTTCGGAAGTCAGCCAAATCCGCCAGTTGCTTATAACCAACTGCTAACATTAGCTCGCTATGCAGCTTGTGAACATCAAAAGAATTAACTCACCTTTGCACTACGCTGAAATATAATAGTCAATATGTAAGCGTTACACTAGATTGTGCAACATAAAATGATCACTGTGTTGACCAGTCTCCCAGTACTGGTCTAACCATTCAACGCCTCCCACAGGTTTCACTATGTTACACTATGCTTCCTTCAGGGGCTGTAGGAAATATTAAAAGTGTGCTAAAGAGCAAATATAGACTATTTAGAATGTTTAGAAAAAAACTAAATTCAATTGTAGACGTTGATTACTATATACTACCATCAAATGCATTTGTGAGAAGTAAAAAAAAAACTTCAATCCACATTTTGTTTAAAGAAAAAAAAGGTAGATAGTAGTGCTGTGCTTAAAGAAAACTCTTGTAATGAATGTCTTGGATTTACTGACCTAGTATATATTTACATATATTTGCATTATGTTATCATTATGTATAATGGCATATAAGTATATATGTTCAAGAGAAACGTAGGACTTTTCTGTAAAGAATGCAAAATAACAATAGTACATTATATTGTCATAGTGGGGTTTTTTTTATCGTGAAATCACTATGACAATGTAAATCATTAAGTCAAACTGCATCACAAGTTTCATTACAAAAATGGAAATGTCACTTTATCTGTCAACAGTTCAACAGACTAAAAAACACAATAAATCATTTTTTAATCATAATTTTCTTATTTGGTCTCACACAGAGCTTGTCAGGTTGTTTTTGTGCAGTTTGGCCTCTTAACATGTTCAGTTTATTATCAGTAGCATGTAATGCAGCAGTGCTAAAACAATCTTTAATTTTAATTTTTTTTCTTTTGAATCTATGTGATACGTATGGTGAAACAATAGATTAGATTTGTTTCTAAAAAAAGGTCACATATGACAATGTACTACTAAAAAGCAAGGCAAACTGCCACGTGCAGCGCCGCATTTGGATGTGTCTGAAGCTTGGAGCTTGACTTCCCTACGTTTCTCCTACAAATGGGCGTTGAGCTTGTTTGGAGGTTCTAGCAGGGGAGCGCAGCTACTGGTATACCGAAGGATGTTCGTCCGGGGACTTCGTCCGCTGCCACCGAGCGCAGAGCTTCGGGAGGGACACACATGGATCCGTGAGGGAGGAAGGGGACACCCGCCTAGCCAGCCAGATCAGCCGAATCAACCCTAGCGATCAATGGGGTGACAGATGTCGCAGCCAGATCGCCCTCACATCCACCATGTACTAGGGTGACGGTCCACATTTATAGGGCTCCAGAAAACAACAATTTAATAGTATGGTGTCGAGCATAAAGCTTTTTGCCACAGCAGATACACTTCGCCCAGTATATTTAGACACGACAACGTGTTTTTTGACACAGTGAACTGGTATCGTTTTCTTTTCAGGGAGAAAGCGGTTTCCCATGATGTTTAGCGGCAGTATGGTAATATACCATGTATCTATTGGCCAGAACCAACCAATCACAAACGTTAGATCTTTATATTTTTCGATAGGTAAATTTTAATCCAATGTACGTAGTAAATGTGTCAAAAAAGATCAGTATGTTCCACGTAGTGTCCTAATGACAGTAAAAATTATTTCATATGGCATTTTTTTTTTAAATGAGACGCTGTTTACATTTTAGGGAATAAAACTGACTTATTTACATAACCCAAAGCATATTTTCCAAATGTATCTTGCTTTGAATTTCAAATAGATCTTGTTCTTAGCAATCTGCAAATACACAAGCTATCTTTCATGTACACTACTACTGTATGTGGGTGTATGTATACTTGTAATGTGTGGACCACAATGGAAAGAAACCTATCTATCGATCCCTAATGTTTCACCATACATATCAGATAGACGATTCAAATTGAAAAATGTAAACTAAAGATTGGGTTTAACAAACTGGCACTGCTGCATTACATGCTACAGGTAATAAACTAAACATGTCGGGAGGCCAAACTGCACAAAAACAACCTCACACGTTGTGTGTCAGACCAAAACCTCGCTTTTGGCAAACTAATTTAAAATTGTGATTACAAAAATTATTTGTTGTTTAGTCTGTTGAGCTGTTGACAGATAATGTGTGTACAAATTCTTGTAATAAAACTTGTGATGCACTTATTGATTTGTGCTTAATAGGGTAAAGATAGAGAGCATATCAAATAGCCAGTTAAAACCCCAAGCATGTTTTGAAGATTTTATGGAACCTCAAGTAAGTCCAACTGTAGCACCTGCAAATCTCCACAGACACATCCGCAAGAGGTTAACTTTTATTTAGGTTTAAGTGTCACATCAGCACAAATGGCAAAAACACATGTTTCAGCTATGCTTGTGTGCAACCATCCTTCAGTTTCATGATTGTGTCCTATTATCAACAACATAAGAGTCTATCCACATGTAGTTACCTGCAATCAGAGGTGGAGTCGTACTTGTCTCCACAACTTACTTCCTAATTAGGTGAATAATGTAAAAACAAAATTAAAATAATGTAGCCTACTATTGAAGTCTCAGAGTGGCATGTCTTCACATTTAACTGCCTGTAAGCATGAGCTTACTGTAATCTTTCTGTCCTCACTTTATTTTTGTCATATTGCATAGTATTGTCATGTATTGCAATATCTTATGCATGTTATACTGGTATGAATATATGCTGTTTTTGATTTCAGCAGCTCTCAAGAGAATTTCAAACCCTGAGACTTACAAACAAATCATTTCCTTTCTGTGTGCAAACAGTTGTCTGATTCAATAGATGAATGTAAATAACCAAATATTTACTATCCTTATAGGTTTTATATTTGAACAGAAAAACAGGTTAAAAGAAAATCCAGTTAAGCTACTTGGACAAAGAAAAACCTGGTATCTGGTCCATACATTTATAAAATGTATTCACATTTCATCATGCATTATTAGTCAGCAGCACTCTCTTCACTAATACCATTACTCATCAATATTACCATTAAAATAAGGTGACAGGTGAATTTAGCCTTTTAAATTCAAAAATACAATTAAAACATGAATAACTTATCACATCATGCTGTTTCAGATAGTTTTACAGCATTGCATGTATATAGTTGAGTGCAAAAGTTTGCATCCCTTTATTTTGAAACATCAAAAAGAATAAGACAAATATTACATTTAAGATTAAGAGTTAATTTATCAAGGGGATACAAACCTAACTATACTATAACTTTTTTCTTCTCAACCGCTTTTGTTACTTCAGATAATAAAATAACTATTGTACTGAATGTGCATTATTATTATTATTATTATTATTATTATTATTATTATTATTATTATTATATTATATTATTGTTTATGGTTAGGTTTGTATTCCCTTAAGAGTGACCAAACATAAAAAGGGATGCAAAGTTAACCTTAAGCCTAATATAAATTTTTTAAAGATGATTGTATTAGGTTTAAGGTCAACTTTGCATCCCTTTTTATATTGTATTTGTATGTGCATCAAATATTATATTTGAGAAAAAATTATTTGTTTTACTCTTTTTGCCATTTCAAAATATGATACAAACATTTGCACCAAAGTGTACATAGGACACAGTACAGAACTGCAAAGCTGACAAATAGTTTAGCTGATAAGGCACATGTTTACAGAAGATTGTGTATCTTAGCATCATAAAGCTGAGTCTTTGGTCAGTTTCTGCAGCTTCCTAGGTTGAGCGTTCACTGCTTCGTACTGAGTCCAGCTCCAGTCCTGATCCTGAGCGAGAGAACAAACATTTGAAAGCACCAGATCTACACAACATTTGCTTAGGAGAAAGAAAAAAGACAATAAACAACATATATAATGAATATATACAGTATTTGGTGGTTAACTAATAATATCACTTACAAGTACAAGTGATGTGCTTTCTGGAAAGCAATTCGACAGTAATGTATGAGTAAAAGTTTATATATGAATTGTTACTCTAATGCAGGATTAGTGCATGAACACTGTCTTTCATTACTTTTTCCCATACCATGGCACTGTGGTCCATCTCCTGGGTGGCATCTTGCAGCAGAGAAGTTAGTTGACTCAGATAATGCTGATTCTCATCCAGCAACTGATGGACACTTTCACTGAGAGACAAGAGACTTAAACTGATTGCATGTTTTTATTTTTGGGTCATTCAAGACAGTAGGAATCCTTTTTCTGGATTTTACTAGACTTTGATCTGCATATGGTGACTTACTGTGGGAGTTTTGTCATTTTTTTAAGAGATCATTCAACTCATTCTGCGCAGTGTATAATTAAACCCTTCTTAAGTGCAGTTAAGCAAATGATAAAGAAACACACACAATTTGTAATATATAGTGAACTCTAGTGGTCAAGCTTGTGATTGAGGATTATAATTTGAACAGATCTTACCTGTCAGTAGATTGTTGCATGAGTGATTGTGATGAAGTACTGCTCTGGGCCTGAATGCACAGCAACATACTGAATCAGTTGCAGTGTATTTGAGTAGTACATTCAACTTTATTTTACAGCCTCAAGTTCGTAAAACATTGCTAATAGCTTAGAATATTTTCTGTAGCACAATGTCTTATGTACTCACATAGGCAATCTTAAGCAGGTACCAAAACTCCTTTTGCCGCTTCATTTGCATCTGCATCACTGCCGCCTCTGCAGTTTTTATGTTGTCTACTGCGCTTTCCAATTTAGGGAATAAATCCACTATGCGTTGCTTACACACCAGAATTGTACTGCAAAAACAGAAAGATGGGAAAAACCACAAATTAAACACTGTAAAATGCTACCTTAGTTGTTCTCATATTTGCATATTTGTGTGGGCTTTTGTGTAGACTACACTTTATTTACCTCAGGTGAGAGTACAAGTCTTTCAACACTCTGTCCTGGTTCTGAACTGTTTGAAGTATGGTCTTCACCATATCTGAGCTGTCACTGTAGCCATGTGGAGGGTCAGGACCTGTACACACTCTTATTATTATTATATTATTATATATTATGTAATGGGTAAAAAACAATAATTTACCCAAACACGCCAGTCTACTGTTCACATTCACAACTTTGCTTACTAAATTTTTATTCAAACACTATGTATTTATTCACTGAAAATTCCAGAAATACGCTAAACTGTATTAATGACAACTGTTCAATCCTCACTGTAACAGGCTATCAATAAAATCATAGAAACAAAACAAAGCAAAACTAAAAACAGGATCTCCTACAACTCATTTTTACTATTTTATGTCATTGATACTGACTTTTGCATTTAGCTTTCAGTTGCTTGTAGAGTTCAATAGCCTTTTCCTCACTGAAAAAAAAAAGAAAGAGTTAACTTGTGTATACCAGTTATTTTAAGGAAGTGATTATACTTTAACTATTACAGAGATACTGACAGCTGTTCCATTACATCTCCTTGTTTCCTGGCAAATGGACTCCTCTGTAGCTCCACAATCTCAGAGTGTAGAGCCACTATCTCCTCATCCAGATACCCCACATCTGCAACCTACAGAAAAAACGCCCTTAGCATAACGCTAAACAATGTAGTTGCAAGTAAATTTGTGTAGAACTACTGGAAAATGTCCCACCTTTGTAAAACCATCAGCCTTCTCTTCATTATCCTGCCACGTCTTAAGCATTTTTTCTGAAGCTTCACAAAGACAGCAGGCAGTTTACTTAAGGCTACAGCAAGGATTTCCAACTACTGCATAGATCTCATTACCAGGTTTACATCTACTCACAGATGCCAGTGTGTCTCTGTTTGATGTATTGCTCAAGGTCATGCTGGATGCTGGTCTTAAAGAATGAAAGTTTGGCACGTAGCCGCTGTGACTGGGAGAACAGCAGGTTCTTGTATCGTGTTAAGGTGGTATTGTAACGCAGCAGACTCAACCTATATAGACACACACAACGTGAGGATGTGCCACTGTGTGAATATATGCATATCTGTGTGGTTATCCACCTACATGGCCGCCCTCTGTCCCTGGTACAGACGAATGTAGTCCTCTTTCAGGCCACAGATGTAGCTGACTGCTTCCCCCCACACCTTTCTCAGCGCAGACAATGGGAGCTGTGTCTTAGTCTCTCTGACTAGTTCACAAAAGACATGATTCCCACTTATACACCAAATTCGGAGATGTCCTATAACATTCCAAGTATCTGGAATTAAACTATCCGTTTCCAAACTTGCATTCTGTCAATAACGTTCAAAGCTAAAATTAAACCTTCCAGAAAACAGCAGCAAACACAACTGTTGAATAGTAACTTTTACAACTTAGTTTTACAACTCAGTGTAAAGACAAAGGTCTAACCTATGAAGTTAACACTGTCAGGCAGAGGTCTGGCAGTCAGTGCCCCAGAGTACTTGGTCAGACTCCTATCAAACAGGAAAACAATGGAAGTGTCCCAGCCTCGCTGAGAACAGAAAACAAAATCATTGTGCATACTTTAGTGTGTGTTATTAGAGGTTACGTCAATGTTAAAAACAAAGTCTTCAGTAGACAGCAAAATTTGCTGATGCATATTCTTTCACAGAATCCAAAAAGGCTCAACTCCATGCATGCCATCTTACAATAAAACTAATTCTTCACTGCTGTGTATTTACTTGTGGTTGGGTGTGTTATACATCAGAAATTTTTGCCTATGTGTTTCTGTCCCACATACCAGTCCCTCTGGCAGACAGTGTGCGGGTGGTCTGCGTGGGTCCAGGGAGATTCCCGTCTCCAGCAGCAGCTCCTGACTCAGCGGGGAGATGTGTGTCTTAGTGTGTGTCTCCAGGCGAAGCTGCAGGGAATGTAAACTCTCCTCAGCACCCAAAACCAGGGATTGCAGCTGGGCTGACGTCATGTCTAACACATGAATCACCTGAATAATGATGTGCAAAATGAGAGGTTTCCTCTGGTCAAGCTGCACATATAAAACCACAAAGTGCTCAAAAAGCCATTTAAGTAAGTATAAAACACAGACCCTGTTCTTATTACTAACCTTCATGTTGAGAATATAATGTAAGGTGGTGTAACAGTAGGGCTTGTTAGTATCAGGATCTAGCCCTCCACCACGTGTTGCAGAGTCCCACAGTAACAGCATCTGGAGGAGAGACTCAACTGGTTCCAGAAGTGGCCTATGTAAATATAAACACACCTATGCAAATTAGAATGACACAAAGGGATGCTTGACTGGCACTGTGGGTACTAAGAAATGTCTTTTTGTCTCTACCTGCTGAGATTGTTGGGATATGGGAGATGTGTGGAGAATCTGACTTCTCCATTCATGTCCTCCACTGCCATGATGTCTTTGGGTCCTTTGTTCTTGACTTTACTCAACCTACAATAGCAAACAAATGTGCAATCAGAGAAAATGTAAATAGTGCCAGAGACTAGAACAAGTGTTCCAAAAATTCCAAAAAAATTAGTACATTCTCGCTTTACTTTGGCTCCTGAGGGAAAATGTTTGCCACTATGTTAACTCACCACTGTACAGGCTGCATGTGGTGTAAAAAGGGCCGAAAGCCACAAGTACATTCAAAGATTACTGTCCCAAAGCTCCAGTAGTCCACTGTTACAGTGTAGGGCTTACTCTCAAACAGCTCTGGAGCCTGGCACATATGCAGATAATACATTTTACAAGTCTTGACTGTTGACATTTGTTCAAAAGAGAAAACATTACTTGCAAAACAATGCATATGTTATGCAAAACGTACCAGATACTGGAGAGTTCCAACAAAAGATGTACAGAGACTGCCCTGATCTAGGTCTTTTGCATAACCCAGATCTATTATTTTATGGACAAGCTGTTGAAAAAAAGCATTTTTATAATGAGATCAAGGTACAGAATAATATATAATATGTGGAATTCCAGATTACACAGGGTGTAGGCATGTACAAATAAGAGAGATAGTTCACCTTTCCACCAATCTCCTGCAGAACTATATTCTCAGGCTTTAGGTCTCTATGAATTATCTTATTTTCATGGAGATACTGGATACCAGAACCTATATTGTAAAAATATTCCATATGTGTTTTCCTTCAACATGTGACACCAGTGGATTTCTTAAATCAAAGTGAAAGCTGAGCAAAACTTTACCGATGTCACTGAGCAGCAAGAGGACTTCACTCTCCTTTAGCCCACAGCAGTTTTCTGGTTTATTCAACACCTAAATGAAGTAGAGAATGAGGTTAATAGTGCAAAGTGGAAGAAATTGTTTAGGGTCGTTATTAATTACCCATGAGGTACCTTGCGCAGGTCTCCTCTTGAGCAGTACTCCATTGACAATAGAGGTAGGTCATTTAAAGAAATGGAGCTCAACTCCTCTGGAACTTCTCTTGCCTGAACAACATTTACATGGCTTAATCTATAACAGAAAAAAAGGCAAACATACAGTGATGGCTTAACAAGAATAAAGCATGTAATGATACTGTAATGAAGCTACTTTGAGAACACAAGCAGAAGATTTACACTCACTTTTTCATGATCTGGATCTCTCTGCTCCACCGGTCTTTGTTCTTGGAGTTTAGCTCCAAGCGGCAAAGTTTCACAGCGATCTTCTCCCCTGATTCCTGCGCCGAACACAGACAGGAAATAAAACCAAGTCAAGGAAACATCTGCATCTAGAGTTTATGTTCTCCTTGGTGTACAAGTGGATGCCAAAAACGTACAAGGTGCTGGTACAGGTAGACGTGCCCAAAGCCTCCCATCCCAAGTCTTTCCTTCATCTCCCAAGAGCCACACAGCTGGCTCTGTCTAAATGCAGTCCGATCCATAGTGTGTGGACAACAGAGGTAGTCTGCAAAGGACCTCAGCTATAAAGAAAATAAACTGTCACTGTCCAGAAACATTACGGATTACACCAGAACTCCTCACCAATGTTTCCGTTATTCATTCATACACTTACACATGTATCGAGTAGATACCAGCAGGGGAAACGGTTTTACATTTGAAGAAAATCACAAAGGTTAATGTTAACACATTGAATTCTAACATATATTTTCACTTTTTCACTATAGATGTTTAAAGCATTTTTATATAGATTATCAATATCCCATTGGAGGTTGGTAATGTAAACCTTTCTGAAAATAGCGTTAATCTGTTGGTGCCACAGTCATCTAAACCCATTAAGTGTTATGGGACTGTCCCCGTTAGGTCGCAGGAAGTCGGACAACCTGACCTTGTTAATAAAAGGTGCATTAAACCACGTGTCATTATAAACTCACATGTGCAGGAGGTCACGCTGGGAAGATGGTCATGAGCTTACTTCGGATGTCAGAACATTGTTGCTTCAGAGTTAGCCGCCCGTGTTGTTTACGGTTCGTTTTCCTGCTAAGTGTAGCAGCCAGAAGGTTAAACCGACGAACTTAAACCTTCACCAGGAACAGTCCCCCAAATGCAAATTTTAAGTCAAATTTTGTGTTACGTTTTGATGTAGTTTTAGGTGAAAAGCTGGAGCTAAGGAGCCATAGCTGGACATGCACAAAGTGAAAGTATTAAACTATAACATGCAGGCGTGGCTTCTGCGCATGCGTATGCACCTCTGGCGGCCTACTCCTCTGTGTTAGGGAATTCCCACCTGCCCCCATGTAAACTGCATGATAAAATCATAATGAGGGGTTTAAAATAAACTACAAAAGATTTCTTTCATTTTACTGTAAAATCAAAAGGGTCCATGGTTATCTGAGTCAAAACTTCCAAAACATTGACAAAGTCTCAATTTGGCTACTAGATGGCGCCAAATACACAGCTTTCAGTCATCATATATTCCTTTACAGCAGGGGTTCTCAACTCAACAATTTGGCTGTAGTCTATAGTTTTTTTTACTTTAAAAGAAGTGTCGGATACCCTTTTTTAAAAGCTGGTTTTGCAAGCTCAATTTTAAATTGGTTTTGTTAAACTGCTAAATGTCTTGTGACCTCACATTATAATTATTGCATTTTCATATTACATGCAAAGGTAATGAGGTTGTTTTGTTCCAGCAGACTTAAATTCCATACAATGCAGCCTTTTTTCTGTTGTTTCAAGAGGATTATCCCACCGTTTTATATAATCTAGTAATATAATCTAGGTCGTAAGTTTAGATGTACAGCAGGGCTTCTCAACTCATCTATTCAGGTGCCTCTGCTCTGCTTGTTTTCCAACTAACGCACGATCACAGACAGGAGGATTTAAGGTGAAGGGAGACACATTGTGATTTGCAGTGCAACATTAGCTTAAGTGTAACTGTAATTGAAACATAATTGTATTCAACAATTATTTGTAAAAGCAGAAGAAAATACTTGACTCAGTTCTATGGATAATTGCTTTTTTTGTCAGGTGGTCTAAAATGTCCTGTTAATGAGGTTTCTCAAGACTATCAAACAGAAAATAAAAAACTAATGTCTCATTAGGAGTAAAACTCATACCATTATGTTACAGAGATAAAATAAACTGTGTTTTTAATCACTATTATTGTTTTATGGACTAAATGATTGGTGATTGTGCAATAGATTATCTTAAGTAACAGAAATTAGACTTGATGGGGAAAAAAACTTCTGACGTTACAGTCGACTCTGGGAAATGTTTGTTCAGTGAGGAAATGTAACACTGTGGTGATGATTTTAAAATTATAAGGGCTGATGTAATGCTGTTATTAGTAACAATGAACCAACATTTATTGCAACTGTGTGAACAACCTCTTTAAATCAGATTATTAAGGAATTAAAATTTCATTCATTGTCATTGCATAGAAAATGTTATTTCCTTTGTGATTTTTATTTTATTATATATTTTATTTATTACTTCTTCTACAACAGTCAGTGCAATTTGTATCTGCAGACTATCAAGATGAAGGTGAATCTATACAGAATTTTTGAACCTGGTGATAACAATAGCGTGAGAATTAAAGAAGTGAAATGTATGTGTGCAGAACATCTGTTTTTTGTTTTATAAGGAAGGAAAGGAATTGTCTTTTATTTTAGTACACTGAAACAGAGACGCAGACAGGAAAACGAGAAAAAAACACATTGCATCTAAAGTCAGTATAGTGTTGAGTCCTTGAGGTGATTAATGAATTGTTTGACATGTGAAAACAAAGGAATGATTTTATAGGATTTACACATTAATTAAAACACACATTTCTGTACATCAGATAAAAGTAGAAAATAGACATGAATCATTGTTTCTCTCTGTGGGCTTTCATTTCTGTTTTTCTCCTTCCTTCTCTAAACTGATGTCAGTGTGTTTCGTATGTGCAACCTTGCACAGAAATACAAACGCTACTACATGTAAAATACCTACTATCCTAATTAAGTAGAAGAATGATGCAACTGTGTTTACCACATACAAACACTTTCATTATGAATGCATTCATTTGGGCTGGAAAAAAAGGTTGACTGACCCTTGTACAATAGCAGCAGTAAAAATGCAACACCCTTTTCCCATGGCCTTCTTAAAAAATACATTATATATTGTTTTACATGATCATGTATGCACACACTGGGTGATTGGAAATGCCCTTTTTAGTGTTTTTACGTGAAATTGTTTTCTGCTTTAAGCTTAATTTATATTCCACTTGTTACAGTATATTAAAGATGATTGTGAATAAAAAGCAAAATGGTGCAGATCAAAAATATCAAAATAAACATTTATTTAATTAAAAAAACACTCTGCGAGCAACTGCGTCATTTGTCTGTTTTTCTTTGTAAAAACAAAACATGTCATCTGTTCACAGTTTGAGGTGTGCTAGAAAATATCATTACAGTGTCTCAGCCCTGTTGGGCAGCTGGAGAAGAATGTGTCAGAAGTGTATAGTAGGAAGATACCAGGAACTTGTAGGATAGTTTGGTGGGTAACGACAGGACTGGAATGTGGGAGGCAAAGTATTTGAGACAAAATAACGAAATCAAACAAACAGGTTGCAGATGGCTTTGACCACAGATATCCTGGGATTCCCTGCATTGGGTAATTTTTGTCTAACATGTAGTTCTTTTTTTGGTAAAACACCTGTAATGCAGGTGAAATAGACTTCAATCGTTGAAGACAGTTAGAGTCAATAAATGAATTACTTATTGTGTGCTGTAGAGCTGTTTCATGCTTCCTGACTTGGCATCATGCTTGTTGTACGTGTTCATCCTCCTCCTGTGAATGTAGTTCACAATGCCTAAAACAAAGGTGTCATATCTGAGTACTGTGACCATCAGAAAGGAGGAAATGTTAGTAATACTAGCTTTAAAGTAATTGATGATGTAATTTAATGGGGGAGATGTGAGAAATCCCCATGCACAATTCCCAACAATGCCTTTTGTTTAAGGTTTAAGGTTTTGTTAAATTATTAATACAAGATGTGAAAGAAATCTTGTCTGAAAATCCAGCTGCTCAGTTATCCAAACCAGATATATTAGTAAAGAGGTTGATTAAATACACTCATGTGGTAAAACTTAATTCTTTCAAGTTTCAGGAATATATTTCAAGTGGTCAGTTATTCCGAAACCGCTGTCTGCAGCAGGTTGATGTATCAGGTTGATGACTCACGGGATGTATGAGTCAGTATTGTAGTGTATGCAATGCTACTAAACAACAAACAAAGACAGATAACTTCATCAAAACATCTTGATTTGTACTTTTACTTTTTTGTGTGCTTTACATGTATTAGTGAAAATAAACAGGTTTCTAGACATGGATGTCTTTATTTGGACATTTTAATGTGTAACATATACATTAAACATAATTTAAATAGAACTGTTTTTACAAGTTGCTGCACAAGTTAAAGCAGGGTAACAAAAAACCTACAATAAAGCACCTTCGAATAGATAAATTGCATTTTAAAACTGCATTTACAAACTAAAAGCTGATTCAAACATACCGTAAGTAACCATAACACATGTGGCAAACTGACATCACAAGATTACAGAGCACTTGGTAAAAGCTGTGCAGCTGCATTCCGTGTCAGCTGTGAATGATGACTGTTGTTTGGGATGGGACCAGAATATAATGCAATACAGAATTCCAGACATTAAGGAAATTCAGGAATGTGGTGCTGAATGATTTGGACTTGTAGGTGGACCTACATGCTAGTCATTGTCATGTTTACCAATATTACTACATCCCTAATGTTATTTCTTTAAAAATAAATCTAAAATAAGAAGTATTCTCAGCTTACAGTATTTTAACAAGTGTAAGAATCCCGATCCTCTGTGAAAAAGAGGCATTGAGGTTTCCTTTAAAATATTGATACAGATGCACAAAATGACAATATCAAGACCCAGTTTAATCCAGGTTTTAGTGATGCATGGGGCTAAGAAAATACAGTATATACATATATGCAACATTACCAGGAATGCTGTATTTACTTTCACAGCTTCTTGAGGGAAATTTAACTGTATTAAAAATGTAAAGTAAAGGATCATGTTGTCTTAATATTTTAGCACTAAATCGTTGTTTATATACTTCTTTTTGCTGTGTTCAAAGTATGAATTTCAAATCTGTCCTTCTATCTCTAAATGGGATTTATTTCTGTATCCACATCTGCAGCATCTTACCAATTTTGGACATATTGTCACATATTGTCATATTGTCTGAACAGTGCTTTAAGAGGAATAAGGGCGGTTGAGGGTGTTTAGTGTGAATTTTACAGGACGTGACAAATTCTTTGGTCAAGGCTTTACAGCTCAGTAATACGATGATGAGTTATGTTTTCACATGTTCTCATAAACCACTCCCACCAACCTCTGTGTTTTTAAATGGGAGGGCAACACAAGAAAGATCACAAATTCATCACCAGGAGAGACAAGAGCGTGAGTCGAAGTCATCCCACAGCACAGGTGCATATCAGAGGATACTCTGAGGAGATAATAGTCACTCCAGTTAAGAGAAGAAACTTCTTCAGGACTGTACATTTGGACAGAAAGGTAAACAGCTCTAAGAAACCTTCCTCCACTGTGACTTTCAGCTAAATGTTACAGCACATGTCTTGTTCACTTTCTGTATGATAACAATGGTTAAAATCTCAGGCTAAAATTTCAATCATAAATTTAATGCCAAGTGCCACAATTATCAACTGTTTGAACTTTGTGCACTGCAACATGAATGTGATATTGCAATGTGCGCATGCAGATTTCAGGTAATCTAAATTGATAGTGGATTCAGTGTTCAGAGTACACACAGTTAAAATGCTCTATCTACTGATCTCACATTAAAACAAACACTGTTTACAATCATACTTTAAACTAGATACAGAATTCACATTAGTCACATCTTGTTTCTGTTCTGTCATGTGCTTAAAGATAAACTCCGTATAAGGTCAGAGGAGTTTTCAGAAGTCTTATGTTCCATTTCTGTTTTATTTTTTATTCTCAGTCTTTTCACGGACAAAAATAAAGAAGTAAATAAGAAGTAAAACCAGAAGTAAAGATGAACTTCTTTCTCACCCTCGTCCTTGCAGCATTCAGTGTCAGCATGGTAAGCCACAATATGAGGAAGTTAACCTTAGCCTAATATGCCAGTGTTGAGAGTTTTATAAATCTGTTTGACTGAATGTTTGTTTGTTCTTCTCTCAGGCTTTTTCACGACGGTCTAAACTGACAGAGGGTAAGTCAGCTGTACAGGCAACATACACCATACTTACATACATCTTATTTTCTTTTATCTTCCATAGTTAGCATTAAATGCTTTATATTTTCTCTTTGATTTGTTATCTCCAGATACATGTCAGTATCAGGATGGGAGCAGTTACAGGGGACATGTTTCCGTATCAGCATATGGCAACAAATGTCTCAACTGGAGCCAGTTAAGAAACCCTTGGGATGCTTCAAATGGCATTGGTAATCACAGATACTGCAGGTATGCTAGATATTAGATTTTTGAGATATCTTAGAAAGTAGATATAAAACATCTATTTTTAGTGAAACATATAGTAATACTGCTCTTAAACCCTAGAAATCCTGACCACGGTTTGATGCCATGGTGCTACGTCCGAAGGCAAAGGAGACTTGTGAGAGAATTCTGCGATATTCCGAAATGTAAGACTGAGGTTTAAAATTCTAACATTTCAAAATAGTTTGATTCAGATTTTGTTAATGTCCCCTATTTTCTGCTCCCATACAGGTCCTTCAATTCATATGGATACGGGTAGTTATATTGTTTATATACATTTTTCACAGTGGCATCATGTGAAGTGACTATTATTTAGCACTCACGTCCTGTTTGTTCCTGCAGAGCTGACATGTGGTGAGAGGTCCGAGCGGAGGCAGCATAAAGTTGTGGGTGGTTCATTCACACCCATAGAATCCCTCCCATGGGTGGCTGCTATCTTTAATCGCGACTATGGTTTCCTCTGTGGCGGCTCCCTCATTGCACCTTGCTGGGTTCTCACTGCTGCACACTGCTTCGATAAAGGGTGAGAAAAAATGCAAACACAGAAAACTCAGCATACCATCATTTCCTTTACCGCACTTGATGTTAGTACGACTCGATGTAATGTGTTTTTGCACCTCTGTGTGTGAGGGTGTTAAGCATTTTTGTTTGGCATTTGTTCAGTGATGAGAAAAATGTCAGGACGTTTTCTGTATACCTGGGGAAGACTGCTATCAATGAAACACATGCTCACACGGAGCAGAGCTTCAGTGTGGAAAAACTTATCATCCACTCAGATTTCAATGAGGACAACTACAATAATGACATAGGTGAGAACAAACATCATTGTATGTGCATAGGAGAGAGAAGGCAAAAGAACTTGGTGTGTGATTTGTGTACATGCAGGACTCAAAGTTGTTTTTCTTTATGTTTCAGCACTATTGAAGATCAAAAGCAAAAATGGAGGATGTGCAGTGAAGTCAGCGTCTGCACGGACAGTATGTCTTCCTCCATTACACACAAAACTTCCTGCCGGATTTCAATGCAGCATCGCAGGATTTGGGAAGGAGAAATACGGTAAAGAGAGTAGAACCTGTAAACTTTATATTTATGACTGATGTTTCAGCCACTTCAGTGATTCTTGCAATGTATTGTCTGCAGAGTCATGGCATTACTCACAGTACCTAAAACAGGGCGAAGTCAAACTGCTCTCCCAAACTCAATGTAATAATAAATTGTACTACGAAGATCGCATCAGTGAAAACATGATCTGTGCTGGGAGCCCCGACTGGAGCACCGATGCCTGCAAGGTGAGCAAATGACCCAGTATGTGTGCATATGTGCACGGGGATGAGGACTTTCAAAGAGCCCAGTAAACAACTTCATATGACTGGATCCTTTTGTCATGCTTTCTATTGTTTCCTCTTGTCACAGGGTGACTCTGGTGGTCCACTGGTGTGTGGTGCGGGAGGCCGCATGTTTCTGTTTGGGATTGTAAGTTGGGGTGAAGGTTGTGCCAAAGAGAATAAACCAGGTGTTTACACGCAGGTCACCAACTACAACAAGTGGATTGCATCGAAAACACGTCTCCCCAGATATACAGAAGGAATAATGTATCCCAGAAAGTGAATGTGTGCTACTGTGCAAGCTCTTCATGTATGCAAGCATGTTCAGATGTTTCAGGTTTGGTGTAATGTGAAGCAGTTAGGTTTTGCTTTTAATGCACAAAGGTGCCCTCAAAACAGTTTTGAGTTTATTTTATTTATTTTACTGTATTTAGTGTATAATAGTTGTTTCTTTAATAGTTGCTGTTCACACCAACATTGTTTTTTAAGCCATTATGCTATTATGAAGGATATTTATTACTTATTAAAATGTACATTTTATTGTATTTCATTTGTAGAAGGCTGGTCCTACTTTTGAACATTTTAAAATAATAAATAAAAAATTTTGGATTACATTTTCTCTCGCTCTCTCTCTCGCTCTCTCTCTAACACACACACTTATATCCAATTTTTGGAGAAGATTTAAACTGTTTCTGGTACTAAGGTTTTATTTTATTTTATTTATTTATTAAACTGCACATTATGGGCAATCTTAAATTATACACTGGAGGGCACTGGTGTGTAAAAATGACTTTCAGGCAGCTCAGTGTAAATAACATGGAACATTTCAGTATTAGCTTTACATTTAGATGCTTTTATACAAAGACACCTAAAAGTGAGGTTCAAATTCTACTCTAAAGAGAAAACGTTAAAAGCAAAGTGCCTTAAGAAGAAATGAAACAATCGAAGACTTCATCCACCCTTTTAGACTTTTTAGAGACTGTAATTCAATCATGTGTGTTTGGAGCATTTTTGAGATATTAATTAGTAGAGCAGGACATCGCAGTTCATTTTAAATGCCATAAATCATATTATTAATGCTAAAGAAAAATCTACAGTGTGACGTTTGCCAATGTTTAAAATTTCTTTTTTAGATTAAATCAGATTTGCTTGAGCATTTCTATGAATTATGCCCCCCAACCCTTTAATAAATGGTAAGCAGCAGATTTATCTTCAAGGTTTTGAAAGATTTTCACAACTTTTAATTTTTATCTGCTAGGTAACATGATGTCAGATCTTATAGAAGGAACTGTACAAGCAGCATGTAAGATATGGTTTTAAACAGTTAATTATCGGGAAACAGCTAAATGCTATCGTTAGTATGTATCACATTTGTAACATATTTCAGTCAATTTAAGGCAGCGTTTCTGTGCACATGCAGCATTACACAAATGAAAGCAGTTCTACTAAACATGGTTCTCCTGCAGAGTAGAGAAGGCCGAGTGTAACATCTTGGCAGACAGCTTACGTTTCCCAGGAAGGTCTCAGTGTGCAACAGCAAGTGTTTATGTATTGAGTTGTTGACTGACTCACACCTCTCTGTCTAATACCCCATAACTCCAGCATCCACACCCCTCCCAGAAAAGCTAAACATCACCCATCATGCATAAGTGCATATACAACAGCCACCCAGACAGGTCTAATATTAATTGTGCTGTAAGCATCTGAGTACACTTTGTTGCACTGAATGAGCACAATCCAGCTGGTCATCGCGTCATTATTGAGAGTATACTTTCAAACCTCTCTAAGCAACCTGCTGCATTGCTTTCTATCAAAGTATGTTTGGACATGTCCACATATACAGATAGTTCACAGCAGTGCTACTGGAGCCAATCAGAATCTGTCCTCTTCCCACTCAATTACTCACATGCACAAGTTTACTTTACTGCTTCTCTTACTCTGCCTCAATCCATGTATGGCTTTGAGATGCTATGAGTATGAGTCTTACTCCTCTTTAAGGACAATTTCTAACGAAGAAGAGAAGGCAGTCACAGGGGGTATTCTGACTGGGTGGACTGGAGTGTCTCTGGTTTGGAGAGCAGCCACTTTTCTACATTCAAGACACACACACACACACACACACACACAGGGGGGTCCCTCAGCTGCAGGCTTTTTGGTCAGTACTGGGTGTCAAGGGGTATAATTACCTTTTTTTTTTTTTTTTTTGCTGGGGTCTCTGGTTTCCCTAACAAAAATTCAGATTTCGAGGAGCAGGGACATAACAGCAAACAAATACAAGACATCCCAGACCAGTGCCAATATTTCAGTGACTTATAGAACAGACACGTTTGAATTTTTCATCTTTATGCATTAATTATCACAACACACACCCAATATCAAATGCAAGGTGGGCGATGAACCAATGGGACACTGCGGATCTTCACTGTCAAAGTAAACATATTGGGGAATTAGTGTGTGGGTGCCACGGAGGATGTTTGAGACTCCTTTCAGCTGCAGCAAGCTGAATCCATGGTCTTTATTTAGACGTGGACTTTGAGGCCTTGACACATGAACTCCTGACCCACCTTTTAATGATCATAGATCAAATGTCAAATGCAAGTTTGAAGCTTTATAAAAATACACCACCACCAGTTTTTTTTACATTGTGGGCACTGATGCAGTACCTGATCTCATCCCAAATGTCCTCTACTGTTTCATAGATGTGAAGTTGACCTTTATCATTCTGCCCGATGCAGCCTCCAAACACAATTATGTGTAGAGCATTTTCCTGTAGTGCACGCAGCACCTTATACCCATCCTCTGCAAACCCCTCTTCTCTAGTATCTTGGAATCACAATCTCTTCCCATTGAGTTTCCCAACACTTTCCTTTTTGGGGCCACTGGCATGCATGACGTAATTTGGGAAGAGCTCTCACTTGCAGGGTTTGCGTGTGTTATGTGTGTGTGTACGCCAGTGCGCACCACCACCAACCCGCTTGGCAACTCTGGGCCTATCCCTTCGCTGTGATTGGGCGGAGGGCGGTGATTCCTTCTGTCACGATTTGGGTCGCTCCCACCGGAGGACACCGACCGTCTGAGTCCAGGCTTTTACCGAGGTGCTCACCAGAGGAGACGGTGCACATCACGAGGAGAAGCGCATGTGGGGCTCTTCTCAGCAGCTGAACTGACACCTCGGGATTTGTCCTGCTGTCGGTGAGGAGAGGAGAGGGAAGGAGAGGAGAGGAGAGGAGAGAGTGAGGATCTTCAGTGCTGGAGCGACCAGCCGCCTTTCTTCCGTCAGGGCTGCGGTAAAAGTCGTTCACGATGCCGGTGTTTCACACCAAGACCATCGAGAGTATCCTGGAGCCGGTGGCCCAGCAGATCTCCCACCTGGTCATCATGCACGAAGAGGGAGAGGTGGACGGCAAAGCTATCCCGGATCTGACGGTGCCGGTGGCCGCTGTGCAGGCGGCTGTCAGCAACCTTGTACGGGTGAGTGCTGAGTTTGAATCTGGACGTCAAGTCATTCAACCTCATTGGCAAAGTGCCTGCATCCAGTGACATTATTGTTCGTACTTCCCAAACACCAACGTTACTGGAGATAAACGGGTGCTTTTATTTAATCAGCAGCATAAATATTTAAAATAGCAGAACATCACACTGCACGGTTCATAAAGCAGTTTTTTATGTGGCTTCCAGATGAATTTATGGCAACTCCAGTTTAATCCTTGCTCGCCTTTAAAATCATATAAACGGCCATGAACACAGCTGACCCTCATGTCTTCTGCAGAAATCTCTGTGCGCGTCTGTGCGCACACACATCGCAACAGAACATGACAAACTTTGCCCCGATTAACAATCAGAGGGTCGCTGGGCTCAATGAAGTTTGTGGGGCGGAAGAAACCAGTGTTGATTGAATTAACAGAATGAGTGCTTCTTCCTATCTCTCTCTCTCTCTCAAACACACACACACACACGCACACAAACACACACACACACACACACACACACACACGCACATACACACAAACACAGTCAAATAAGCCTTAGGTCTCCTGTACGTTTCTGAGCTCTATGTTCATTAATCTCACTTAAATTATTACAGACTTTGCAGATTATACAACAATAAAATGTAGGAACCCATTTATAATAATTACCCCCACAGAGAACACATACAGACTTAAGTCATTTATCAGATTCTCACCTGTTCTGGTTTGTCCACACACTCTGTTCTCTCTTCTCTTCTCCCCACTTCTTTGAGCCCTCCACTCTCTTATCTCAACTCCTCATGCTGAGTAAAAATTTATTTTTTTTTGTAGAAAGATTTAAGCTTCAGTAAGACGCTCCTCTAAATGCACTGACTGGAAAAATCAATATGGGCAACATCATTAATGCTGATCCAGGGTCATTGTTAGGGGTGACTGGACATCACTCATTCAGGAGAAATCGGCAGAAGACAGAAGGAAACTTTTAGATTATTGCGTCTGATCAGGAGAATAGAAGACCAGAAGCTAATTTTGACAAATTGTGTGTGCAGGACTTATGGCAGCGTCTGGGAGGAGCTGTTCATGTTTGGTCAAATATTTTCAAACCTCCTGGTTCAGTCTTGGTCATTGCTTTTGCTTTTGTGCATATTGTTATTGCCAACTGCTCTTTGACCCCATCTTTTTTGCAGAAACTCAAATGGATAAATATTTAACTTTAACATGAAGATTTGATGCAGGGAGAATGTTTTCACTGTCATCTCTGCAAAGGAAAAACTAATTGAAAGACCCAAAGAAAATGATTATTTGAATCTAATTTGTGATCTTCTTCTTTTCCTTTCGGCTGTTCACTTTCAGGGGTCGCCACAGTGAATCACCTTCCTTCATCTAACCCTGTCCTCTGCATCGTCTTCTCTCACATCCACTAACTTCATGTTCTCTCTCATTACATCTGTAAATCTCCTCTTTGGTCTTCCTCTAGACCTCCTGCCTGGCAGCTCCAACCTCAGCATCCTTCTACCGATATATTAACAATATCTCCGCCTCTCTGACTTTATCTCCAAAACCTCTAACATGAGCTGTCCCTTAAGAGAACATCTTAAGCTCTGCTACCTCCGGCTCTGCCTCTTGTCTTTTCTTCGGTGCCACTGTCTCTAAGCCGAACAACATAGCTGGTCTTACCAGCGTCTTGAACACATTTCCTTTCATTCTCACTGATACTCTTTTATCACACAACATGCTTGATACGTTTCTCCCCCCTTTCGAATCTGCTTGCACTCACCTCTTGACCTCCTTTCCACACTCTTTGTTGCTCTGTTTAAATCTAATTTGTGATTATGCTGCAAATATAAACGGCTAAAAGATTGATTTTGACATATTCTAGCCACTTTTTCATATGTATTATGTAGGAGAAGAGGTAACATTATAAACAAAAAACTTTTTTCACATTATTTTCTTATTGATCCATTCAATAAAATAGTTCTGGTGAGATATGCAGAGGTTTGAGGTGTCATGTGAAAAGTATGTAAGTGGAAAGTCCAAACTTCATAGGAGGAAAAACTATGTTTTAGTGTTTAAAGCGTGAATTGGTTCTTTGAAGTAATCAGGCAGATTTTTGTACTTATTCATGACATGTCAAAGTTTTGAATAGTTCTCACCTAAAGCGGCCTCCATGCAAGATCTTTTTGATAAATATCTCATTAAAGATAAAAGGCCAATTCAGTTTCAGCTGAACCAAAATGACAAATCCCCTTTTATGTGATACTATCTGGCTACTCTGCCTCCTCTCAATCCCTCTATTTTTCAACTTGTCCTTGTTGATCCATTCAGCTGATCCATCAAGACAGTGTACAGAAGGAGGCTAATAGCACCCTCAGGCATGACACTGGGCCCCAGACGATAGAAATCAGATGTAGGAGAGATCAGGAGAAGTAGGAGCTTAGGACATGCTGACATTGGAATGTGCAGGACAGAGGATGGAGATACAGTATCAGGGAGAGGAATAAAAAGTAACGAAAGAGAGAAACTGTTTGATGCAATAAAAAGTTTAAAGTGCCCGTATGTCGCCTTTGCTCTTATTTAATGTCTTTCGTCATGGTGTCAATTCAGGCAAATGAGATTTGAGGCTCACTGCACTCTTAAATTTTAATTGGAGACGCCGGATGGTTGTGTGATTTGTTGATGCAGGAGTGAGAGTTAAGAAGTGGTGGACAAGAAGGTGCCGAAATGTCATAAAAGGTGCTTGATAACACGGCTTGTGAGATCAGCAGCAGTTGGTTGGTGGATAAATAAACTTACTTGGGTGTACAGGACACTTGACACTCAAAGACGCACACGTCTGAGCACACATGCTTTATTTTAGAAAGCTGACTTATTTAACGCAGCATACAGCAACAGAGCACCAGCACCACCAAAGTCCCACTGCATAACGATACAGTGCTGCTGTTAACCCTGTCCAGAGTGGGCTAGCTGTGGGGGGTAATTAAAATCTAGGTCACTGAGAGAGACAGACAGACAGACAGACAGATATACAGACAAACACACACACATAATGTGATGGTGCCAGTGTTTCTGTCAGAGGTTGTGCGGGGGTTGACGCTGATTCAACTAAAGATCTAAAAGATGCTGTTGGTGTATTTGGTGGAAAGTGGGGACTTGCTGAAGTTGTGCAGATGACAGAGCTGCCTCAGTGGTGCTGGAGAAGTTTCTGCTCCTGCAGGAGTCAACACAGAGTCTAAGCATGTCTGGGGGAGGGGGAGGAAGGAATAAATAGATTTACTGTTGAGTGAAATAACCACACTCTGACAGAGCTTAGCAGAAACAGAGAGGGAGAGACGCAAAGGAGGGGCAGGAGGAGCGAAACTATAGACTAAAACTGTCGAACAGCATGATGCACAATGAGGAAAAAGGAGGGGGGATAGAGAGAGGAAGAGGAATAGCTGCATTCAGTCGGATGCCGGCACCCTGTGAGGAAGGGAAAGTGTCTCTGGCATCTTCAGACCAGACTCTGCCAAAACCTGTAGTCCACCCTCCCACCTCCGCCCCCTTCTCACACACGCACACACACACACACACACACACACACACACACACACACACACACACACACACACACACACACACACACACACACACACACAAAAACAAACACACACACACAAACACACCAACTGTCCTCAGCCTCCTATCTCATGTCTTCTTATTCGTTGGCAGTCACAGGATGAGTCTTTGTTACAGGCAGTGTGTTCACACATCACCCCCACTGCTTCTCAGTCTGCTTCAAATCCACTGCTGGCTTCTATTATATTTCATAATTACATCAAATTATTAACTGTGTTTTAAAGTGATGAAAAGTTAAGTCAATCCGAATGTTAAACGATTAATTCTTGCTAATCAGTTAAGTTTACAGTCAGATAGGTACTTTACTGTATCAAGTGTATGTCTGTGTCTTTAAAGTTTCACAAACCTATAATTTTGTGTGAATAAAGAACCATAAATCAATGGATAAGGGTCAATTTCAGTAAGGAACCTACAAAGAATCCTCACACAACTTTGACATTTTTATCTGAGCTCCACGGAGCATTTTAGCATCATGCAGCTTATTGTGTTGGATTTATGGACAAAATCCTTCATGTTTTTACATGTTCTCCCATCACCAGCAGCTATTTTTAGTGACAAAGCTCTGACACACAATACAGTGCCTTGCAAAAATATTCACACCCCTTGAAATTTTTCACATTTTATCACATTACAACCACAAATGTAAATGTATTTTATTGGGATTTTATGTTATAGACCAACACAAAGTGATGCATAAATGTGAAGTGGAAGAAAAACGATAAATGTTTTTCAAAATTTTTTACAAATAAATATTTGAAAAGTGCAGCGTGCATTTGTATTCAGCCCCCCTGTCAATATTTTGTAGAACTAACAAGTTTTTAGGGGTATGACGCTACCAGCTTTGCAAATCTAGTGAGTGAAATATTTGCCCATTCTTCTTTGCAAAATAGCTCTAGCTCAGTCAGATTGGATGGAGAGCATCTGTGAACAGCAATTTTCAAGTCTTATCCTGGATTCTCCATTGGATTATGTCTGGACTTTGACTGGAGCATTCTAACACCTGAATATGCTTTGATCAAAACCATTCCATTGTAGCTCTGCCTGTATGTTTAGGGTTGTTGTCCTGTTAGAAGGTGAACCTCCGCCCCAGTCTCAAGTTTTTTGCAGGCTAACAGGTTTTCTTCTAAGACTGCCTTGTATTTGGCTTCATCCATCTTCCCATCAACTCTGACCAACTTCCCTGTCCTTGCTGAAGAAAAGCATTCCCAAAACATGATGCTGCCACCATCATGTTTCAAGGTGGGGATGGTGTGTTCAGGGAGATGTGCACTATTAGGTTTCTGCCACACATAGCGTTTTGAATTTACCCCAAAAAGTTCAGTTCTAGTCTCATCTGGCCAGAGCACCTTTTTCCACGTTTGCTGTGGCCCCAACATGGCTTGTTGCAAACTTCTTACAGCTTTCTTTCAACAAGAGATTTCTTCTTGGCACTCTTCCATAAATGTGTACAGTTAATGTGCAGTGCATGACTAATAGCTGTCCTGTGGACAGATTCTCCCACCTGAGCTGTGGATCTCTGCATCTCCTCCAGAGTTATCATGGGCCTCTTGGTGGCTTCTCTGATTAATTTTCTCCTTCTTCGGCCTGTCAGTTTGGTGGATGGCCATGTCTTTGTAGGTTTGCAGTTGTGCCGCACTCTTTCCATTTTCGGATGATAGATTATACATTGCTTTATAAGATGTTCAAAGCTTGTGATATTTTTTTTTTATAACCTAATTTTGCCTTAAACTAATCCACAACTTTATCCCTGACCTGTCTGGCGTGTTCCTTGGACTTCATTATGATATTTGTTCACTAATCTTGTAACAAACCTCTGTGGGTTTAACAGAATAAGTGAGATTAAAATACACATAGGTGGACTCCATTTACTTATTAGGTGACTTCTTAAGCCAATTGGTTCAATGCCAATTATTTAGTGACAGTTGGAGTTGGAGCCAATAACAGGATGCAAAATTCAGTATGACATTCAGATTAAAATAATAAATTTTTGAAAAAAAATCTGATATTATTGGATTATTTTGTTATTTTACGACCTGGCCCATCAAATTTACAACAAAGATGATGAAAAGAGAGCATGATCGCTGGGATCACATTAGAGCTGATGGCTGTGTCAGCTTTGACTGACAGCAGTCACACCTTTCATGCTGTTTGAACACACACATCACGTTGTCAATGTTGCCAAGAAACCACTTAACTTCTCATTAATTATGAATTGAATAATCAATGGACAGCATTGCTGCTTACAGGAAACTCCAGCGCTTACATAGCTTTTTGATGTGATTACATAAGTTCAACAAAACAAAGGTTGCACCCTACCTGTAGGGCTGCATTTCTCACACTTTACAATTAGGGATCTTCCTGCATTTCTTAAAAAGACCCTGGGTTATTTAAATTATATTCCCTAAGATATTTTTGCAGTCTTTTTGAACATCCACTAACAGTTTAAAAAATGAGATTTAATTGATCCATCAGTTATTTTGTATTGCATCAGTTAATAATGAAAACCCAGATGAAACTAGATTTCTTGTTTCTAGGATACATAATAAACCAGCCAAAATTAATTATTAATGTGACACTAGAATGAAAGAGTAGATTAACATACAGTCAAACTGGGTTTTTTGTTATGTTACAAGCTGTGCTGCATCACCAAAATAGGAGAAGTGCACAGTAGTCTCTAAAATCTGGAGAGAACTCACAGGTGAGAGCAGAGTGGTGGGATCTCAGTGTGTAGGTGAAACTGTGTTGTTTGAATGCTCTGTGTGATGGCTGCCTCCTGAGTCTCTGGAGCCAGGAAGTCTATTAACCGATTTCCATCGATGCAGCAGCAAGAGACTGATGTCATCCTCTCACTGTAATTGCATCTCAAATGTGTGTGTCTGTGTTTCTGTGGGTGCATGATTATGTTTCATAGGATGTGTATTGTGAGTAGTTTTCAGTGTTTCAGAGCCATGTGGGTTTTTTTTTTCAGCCAGCTGCATCCATATATGAACATCTGCAGATAAAGTGAGCAGAGTCACCCTGATACATGTCTGTCTATGTTTAGGTGTGTACGTGAGACAGTAATGCACCGTTGTGTGTTTGTGTTTCAAGCTTTCAGGAAATCTCATCTTTCCATTTTTCCTGCTCTCCTGTCTCTTTTAAAACATTTCATCTTTGTTTTTGACATTATGCCTATTTATTAATCTGATTCCCTGATCAGATGAAACAAAGACAGAAAAAAAAATTGGTTTTGAATGAACAGCAATATGTATTGATTCGATGTTGTGGAGCAGCAGTGTGTGTAAAATGGGTTGCCTAGCTTTTTGTGACAATATGAGATGTCCTGAATGAGATAATTGTTTATAAAAAAAACACATTTAATAAAAAAGTTGCATCATAAACCTGGCTTCTTTTTGTTTAAAACTGATTTCCTTTACAGCATTTGGGTAAGAAAAGGTTTATTCATTTTTAGCTAGTCATCACCATAACAAAGTCAAAGATTATGTTTCTTTGCAACAAACAGAACACAATGCAACATTTACTTTCACATTTAAAATACTCAGCAAGAGACGTGATATAGGTCAAAAAACATCTTTCGCCCTGACCTGCCCTCATGTTGAATGACATGTCGGCCTTGTCAAGCAGAACACAAGCTGTTGAACCACGTGTGACATGCATGATTGAAATAGGTATGAACTGATTCACGCTCGTTCAGCCTTCAGACTATTAATAGTGTTCCCCTGAATCCTATTTCCTTTAATTTAAGTTAGAGGTGCGATAATACCATCAATAATCCATATGTGTGTTGCAGGTGGGAAAGGAAACAGTCCAAACCACAGAGGACCAGGTGATGAAGAGAGACATGCCTCCTGCGTTTATTAAGTAAGTTTCTGTTTCTGAATTGCTGTGCATCAGTTAGAACATTTTTTTGTATAATTCCCACTGTTCAGCTCACCCACAGTCATTCACAGACAAAACTATGGAAATGATCCACTTTATCTCAGCAGACAGAGAATTTGTTAAAAAAGAAGATTCCGGGCGATTTAATGGTAGGAAATGTGGCTGTGTTCCCAGCTGCAACAAAGAGCCACTTCTGAGGCCCAATGCAGTTGACTGTCCTGCTCCAGCATCCAGACTGCTGAGAGGCTGTTTCTTGTTTTCCAGCTTGCATCCAGAGAACTGACATGAACTCTAGGTGCCAGCTGAGAGCTACTCAGCAGTCCTCAGGCTTAGGCTTCAGTCTCTGTTTGCTTGCCTGTATGTGTGTGTACATTAATGCTTTTACTGTGTATTAACAGTAATATATTGTTAACGCTCTGATTTCTCAGTTTTTTTTTATTCTAGAAAAAGGGTCCAGACTTGAAGTAGATCTACAAAATGCTTTCTCAGATCCCCTCACACATAGACAGTGCACTACACTATAAATCTCACTCACGGGGCTTAGGAGGGGGGCATGTGGGAATGTGAACCTACCTAAATATAGATCAACTAGCAGCCATCGATACCCTGACCAATGAGGGTCGGAAAGAGGGACTTGGATTTATTCAACTGCCCATAAAATCCATTGCTTCTTCTTAAACTAAACACTAAACTCTGACTAAATTTAAGTTATAAAAGAACATTTATCACCCTAAAATATATAAATTAGTAGTCTAAAATGTACAAATTCTGTTTAAGTTAAATAAAAGAATATTTAGCATAACATACATGTATGTATGGTCCTTGCTCTGCAACAAAGGCAAGCGTGACCGCCTGTTCCTACCAGAAGAGCATTCTTTAACGACAATGTTTTGATTTTCTATGCATGTCAGATCTTATTTAAATGTTTTACAAGGTGATGAATTTTTGTTGTTGGTAAATCTATACGCTGGTCTTAATCCTGACTGCTCACCTTAAGCCAATTGTGTTTTTTCCAGGGTGGAGAACTCGTGTGCAAAGCTTGTTCAGGCAGCTCAGATGCTAAAGGCAGATCCATACTCTGTTCCTGCGCGAGATTACCTGATCGATGGATCCAGAGGGATACTGTCTGGAACGTCTGACCTACTCCTTACATTTGATGAGGCTGAGGTGTGTTTGTATTTGCCTCGTAAAGAATTAGTCTTACTTCAGAGGATTGGTATCTTTCAGGGAAATGAAGCTTTATATAGTTGCACAGAGGAAGGAAGAACTCAGCTTCAAGCAAGTCTGTAATGGAGTCTCAAATGCAGCCAGATCTAATCACTGAGATCAAATGACTTCCCTCATAAATTAGAAAGTGTGTGCATGTGTGTGTGGTAGGTATTTGTATGAGTATATGGTATGTACCAGCTTGCATAGTGTGTATATTTTGTGTGTGTGTGTGTGTATGTGTGTTTGCTGGATGTTTGATAGCAGCTACATAAGTGGGATCACACTAGGCACGTGATAATGCTCACCGTGTCTGTTTGCTAGACTTGGTTTTGAAAGAGGGACTTCTCACAGTCACAAGACATACATCACAAGACTGCACACACAAACAAACACACAAATACACAACACAAGCAACAGGGTAATTTTAACACAGTCTAAAAAAAAGCTCAAGCACACACTAAATTTTGTTGCTTCTTTATCACTTTTCTCGGGCTTGTAAATAAGATCTCATCTGCTTGTGATTATGTCTTTGTTGCTTCCTAGGTGCGGAAGATAATCAGAGTATGTAAAGGAATCCTAGAGTATCTCACTGTTGCTGAAGTGGTGGAGACGATGGAGGACCTCATCACTTACACCAAGAACTTAGGACCAGGTTAGCAGGAGCCTTTTAAAAAACAAACAGTGGGGACTGCTACCTTTGAATGTCATTTTGAGGAGGTGGTTTTATGTGATTTCAATGAAAGTTAGCATCCTGTTAGAGGAACCCCTATCCAAAATGTGAACATTCACATAACATTGTTTTGAGCATTTATGCTCATTACATTTTTGAAAAATTAGAGATGGTGTGCAACAAAAAGGTCCTGTATCAAAGCCAGAATGTTACAGGGATCTCCCCATAAACAAATCATCAATAGTAATGAATACGATTTTTGCACCTGTCACATGAAGCAGCTCAGAAATTTCCAATAAATAACCTCACTAATCAACACAATTCCACTATGTAGTTACATTTTGGAGCAAATTTAATATATATAGGTTCTGGACTTATCTGGACAAATTTTTTTACATTTTGTTAACCTCAGTAGCAAGTGCATAAATTACGTAAAATCCAAACAATCCTATACTTCCTTAGTAACATCATTCTGACTCATTCTGACTCACAGACTACAGATAAAACTTCTGCTTTATCTTGAGAAATGGAAAATATATTAACAATCCAACACACAGACTGCTCTTAGACACTCTGATTGAAGACTAAGACTTCTTACCAACTGTAGACCAAGCCTACAAACATACCATTTATTATCGCAGCTAAAAGGTCAATCGTGTTGTCAATACACTGTGGGACAATGAGTTGTGCGAAAACTGATGCCAAGGTTTTCTCACACTTGAGTGATGCTGTCATTGGATGAAATTAGCTGTTTATGAAGTAATGATGTTTGGATGTTTCACAACTGCAAAGCTGGTAAATACACTGGAAGATTCCCTCAGCCTCCAAAGTCACTTGGTCACCATCACGCTACATCCTGGTTTGTTCGATGTTGGTAACCTCTAATTTTCACCCACAATCAGTTTTCCCCATTTTTTCTCTCTCTCCTCAGGGATGACCAAAATGTCAAAGATGATAGAGGAGAGGCAGCAGGAGCTGACACACCAAGAACACAGGCAGATGCTCGTTGGCTCCATGAACACTGTCAAAGAGCTGCTGCCTGTTCTCATATCAGGTGTGTATGTGCCACTGTGTGTGTACAGTGTGTGGGCGGGTGCAGGCCACCAAGCATCCAATAGTTGTTATAGTAACGCTGATAATTACAGTCATTAGTTGCTGGGGATGTCAGACTGACTACACACACACAATCATCGCCCACTAGCTGCTCTAATAGAGTCTCACATACGGTATTCACTGTTGAAGCTTTGGCAGTATGTACATATAAACTTGCATATTCAGAGTGAATTTAATATCGAGAAAGTTTATACCAATGGTTTGGTTTCACAAGATCACAAATCATTTTGTAACCTTAACACTAAATCGCATAGTACTAGTGATAAACTTACAGATAAACAGATTGTTTAAGCCTTCACTCAAGCTCATATCTACTGTATTTGTTCATTCTCACTGCTCCAATCAGTGTCATTTGCAAAGATCTGCAGTAGCAGATGCATTTAGCAGCTGAAGACATAGGTATTTCCTTCAGGAGTTGTAGAGTGGGAATTTGACTTACATTCATCAGATAGACAGAGTCACAAATGTTGCTTCATGTCTGCTGAATGTGTAGTTTGTCATGCCAAGGTTGTAATTTATGGTTTCTGATGCCCTCAAGTGGCCAAGAATATCAGCTAGTGTAGCTTTAAAGCCAATAACAAGTCACAACATGGCACTTTTTATTGAAAATTATGACAACTGCGGTTAAAACTGGTGTGGTGTGTGTGCCACTAACAGTATCAGTAACAGTATAAATTAGTTTGTAACAAAATATCCTGTTCTTGTAATCCTGTTCTCAGCTATAAAGATTTTTGTCACAACCAAGAGTAGTCGAGGCGGCGGCATTGAGGAGGCAGAGAGAAACAGAAGGTTTATCTTTGACAAGATGAGTGCTGAAATCAACGAGATAATAAGAGTCTTACAGCTCACCACATGGGATGAAGATGCCTGGGCCAATAAGGTATGGCCTGTGTTGCACATGTGAACTCTTTTCTACTTTATATAAACACATAACTTAATTAGATCATTACTTTTGCTTTTGAGTGCCTGTTTCTACACACACACAAACACACAAACAGCCACCCTTGACCACATGTCCCTCTGTGCTGCAGCAAGCACCTCCAAAAGATTTCACTTTTTACTTTGTCTCCACTTTTCTTTTTGCTCGATAGTATAACTCCTGATTTTTCTTTTCTTTCTTTACCTTCCTCCTCCATTCTTTTCCTCCCTGTAGAAGGTAAGCCTGTTTCTCTCCCCCTCTGCAGTTTCCAGCATGCAAGTGTGCATGAGAGAGAAAGAGAGCGAGAGAGAGAGAGAGAGAGAGAAGGAAATATGTCCTCATGCTTTCATTATATGTATCTGTCATGCTGGTATTTAACAGCAAGTGTTTTGATGTGCTAAAGTTCACTGACTGTTAGCTTACACTATGTGATGACGTACAGGATATATACATCCTCACTTTAATGTTAAACTGTGTGCACATCTGTTTGTAGTTGACTTGAAACAACTGGCATTTATTTATGTTTTTAAACTAAACAATTTGTGTTAACAATAACTTCATCTGAATTTCCATCTTCAAACATAATATTTTTCTTCATGGTTACTGTTACACTCTCATAGAAATGTTCTAAGAAAGTTTGGGGCACATCTTCTAGAGACTGTGCTATGGGAAAATTAACTGTAAAGAAGATAAGATCTGTGTCAGTAGTCTAAGCTGTAACCCTGCATGTCTTTCTGCAAACAGCTGCCTCAGACAATTATCTGTCTGTTTGTGTTTGTATGTGTTTGATGTGGACATACTGCTTATACTACATACTTTGTGAGTGCACTGAGATAAAGGCTGGCACACGGTCAATGTCCTCCTCGCGGGTCATGAATTGTAGAAAGAGGCTGATTGGTGTCCAGTCACATCCATAATAGATGGACTGTATTGAATGGCCCCACTTAAGCAGTTCATCCTGCTCAGAATTGCAAAAAGGCTTTTATTTTTTACTTACACCTGCTGTAAAGTAATGAAAGAGTGTTTTTTTTTGTTGTTGTTGTTGTTTTTTTAGATGTGGGGTGGTTGAATTTCCCAGCATGAGTTATGTTCCCTTTAAAAACTCAAAAAGACCCCACAAAGTGAAGGATACATTTGGCTGCAAAGCAGAGTTAGCAGGCAAGCAATAAATGTTTTAAATCATTAAATCAGCACCATGAATAGCTAAATAAATGCAATTCTGATATCATTATTTTTAATGAAAAGTTGGTATTGCTTTAGATTACATCCTTCATCTTACCCTTGTGAACTAGACAAAACCAATACATCAATGCCTCCTACTTATCAGAAACACATCATGAGCCACTCTGTTACAGTGGGTGACATGTTTCCTCTGTACCATGAACATGGGCCCAGTAGTTTATTTATATACACTGATGTACACACCACAAGTGCTTTAAACAGGTGCACAGGCTGGAGGCTGGAGGCTGCAGCTGCATATAGTATTCAACTGTGCAAGCGCACTTTTTCTAGGATTTGAGCTTTAGAAGACTACATTTAAAATGGCAATGAATTTGTTTTTAAAAACCTTTAAAGTTGACACGGTTCTGTTTTCTTGTTTACTCAGGATATGGAGGCTTTGAAGAGGTGTCTGGCTTTGATTGAGTCAAAAATGGCACAAGCTAAAAGCTGGCTTAAAGACCCTCATGGACAGCCGGGTAACTGTCTTTTAGTCCTTTGCCCTCAACTAAAATGCTGAAGAGGCCTTTATATTTCTATATCTCATCCTTTGATGGGTTGTTGTCTCCAGGAGACCCCGGTGAGGTTGCCCTGCGTGTCATATTGGATGAAGCTGGTAAGGTTGGAGAGCTGTGTGCTGGGAAGGAGAGGAAAGATATACTTGCAACCACTAAAGCTCTAGGACAAATGACAGACCAGATTGCAGATCTTCGAGCCCGGTAATGTGTTTATCGAAAGAATATGGGTTAAACTAATTTCCATATTGTTGACTTTACTGTATGTAATGTATCGTTGTCATGAAATAGTCATGTGTGTGTTTTTTTTTCATGACAGAGGCCAAGGCCCGACCCCAGGGTGTGTCCAGCGTGCAGGCCAGTGTTCACAGGGCTTGGACTTGTTATTTGGCAAAGTGGATGGTGCTGCCCGCAGACTGGAGGCTCTAATCAATGCCAAGCAGGCCATTGCCAGGAGGCTGGATGCTGCACAGGTCAGATAAAACAACACCACTGTAATCCCTGTTAACCTTCTTGCCAGAGAATTAACAATGTTGAGAAGAGGAACAGCTAAATGCTAAAAAGACTGAATTAAGTTTTTTCCATTCTTGATGCGTTCTGATGGTGTTTTGTGCATATTTATGTAGCTTATTTCATTTCATGAGACCTATGCCATATACGGTATGTGCATTCTTTAGGCCTGGCTGGCTGATCCTAACGGCGGTCCTGAGGGGGAGGAGAACATCAGAGCACTACTAGCTGAGGCCAAATGCATCGCTGATCTCTGTGAAGATCCCAAGGAGAGGGATGACATCCTGCGCTCCATCAGTGAGATCGCAGGGCTCACTGCCAGACTTGTGGAACTACGCAGACAGTACGTCTTACCTCAATGAGACATATGTGTGCCCAGTGATGTTGCATGAATATTTTAAGTAATTCTTAGACCTTCTTCTTATAGGTTCAAAATACAAACTCATGCCAATAGCTGGTATATTTTACGTGACTGGAAATTATGTTGTTGTCTGCCACCCTGGGCTTCAGTCCTACAATAAGGTTTTTAACAGTTTGAATATGTTGTGGTACAGATGGGTCCATGGTATTTAGGAGGAGGGTCAAAACTTATTAGATCCTAAAACAAAACACCACCCAGTTCAAGGTTGATGCCACAATGAATTTCATTTTAAAAGTAAAGTTCAGATACCCAGTTCATCTCGTTAAGAATTTACAAAATCATACTGTCATAACATGCTAGCCAATTAAGAGCTGAATGTCTGCACACCACTGTCAAAGACGATAGAAAAGCAAAATCAGCTTTTGACACTAGTGTGTTCCTATAAGGACGGCGATTAACAAGGGGTCGGTGAAATATTGTTAATTTGATGAGCTAATTATCAGTTTTAAACATTTCTAGGCCTTTGCTTTTTGTTTTTTCCTTCAATCATTCTTCTCAGGTGATCATTAACTCATATTTCCTTGAATTGTATTGTCCCTTAAGAGAATATGAACCTTGTAGTCACATGCTCCCATTTTGAACCAAAAATTTAAACATTTTATCTATATTATTGGTTATGCAACACAATGTTGGCAAAAAAAAAAAAGCATAGAAAAGTGGCATCAGCCTGTCACGGGGGTGTTTTTCTATAGGAACAGTGTCTAAGTGGCAGTGGTGAAGCTACATTTGACAAGCTAATAATCCCTTTAAACATTTCTAGACCTCTGCTTTTGTTTTTTTACCATAAATCATTCCTCTCAGGGGTAAAGGTGACAGCCCAGAGGCTCGTGCACTGGCAAAGCAAATTGGAGTGGCACTGCTGACCCTGCAGTCCAAAACCAACCGGGCCGTGGCCAACATGAGACCAGCCAAGCCTGCAGTTACTTTGGAGGGCAAAATGGAGCAGGCCCTCCGCTGGGTGAACAACCCTGGAGTTGATGACAGAGGAGTAGGTGAGCTGGGTTGGATTCTAGGGAAAGATGATGTGATAAACAGTGTGACAACTTTTGTCGGCACACGTGGGTAATGAGTGTGTGAAATTGGTCATTCCAGTACCTAGGGAATCTTTTTGGTTAGATGGCACGTACAGGATGTTGAAAAATATGAGGTCTTTGTGTCTCAGAAAGGAAACATTTAAGATTATTCTATTTAAATAACTGTGTTGGTGACTAATACTGTTTCCTTAAAAGCAATGGGGCAAGTCATAAATGATTGCGACACATCATGCACTGAATGCATGACTTAACCGAGTCATTCATGAGGTATTGTATTGTTTTAAATGAAATGTTTAAAACGGATGCCTGTTGCCATTTTCCTGTTACATCATTTGCTTGTTTGCTTGTCTTCCATGCTATTCTGTGGGAGCAGAGTATGAATGGCTACAGTGGAACACAGGTACTTGCCACTATATGCTTTCTTAGAACATCAGACACTAGATTAGTCACATAGGTACTTCCAGGAAATGTTTATGAGCCTCAAAATACAACATCCTATTCTCTATTTTACAAGCTATATGAAATTAAAATACAAAAACATCGTGCTGCAATTTAGAGACACTCTCGGCCTGAACAGGTAGTGTAAAAGTTATATTTGGGATATAATTAAAAACCATACTGGACACTGACTATACTGATATGATATGAGAATGACTTCTGCCGGTGTCTCTCCCCAGGTCAAGCAGCAATCAGGGGAATGGTTGGGGAAGGAAGGAGGCTAGCAGGAGGCATGTTAGGTCCATATCGACAGGATATGATTGGACGCTGCGACCGAACGGAGGCTCTAATGACATCTTTGGCAGACATGGCCGGCAGGGGGGAGGCCGAGACTCCTCATGCACGAGCTACGGCCGCACAACTGCAAGACAGCCTCAAGGTAGCTGAGCAGTTTCACAAATGCACACATCAGTTTATGAACAAAGGCTCAGGTTGAAACTTCATACACTGTGCAGTCAAACATTGTTCAAAGTCAAACTAAATATTGAGAAGGATGTAAATAAATGAATGCACATCTATATGCTTCCATGTAATTGAATGAGTGCAGCCATAAAAACATGGAGTCTTGAGTCTCTATCCATGATGCATGCATGTCCACTGTTGTTGAAAGTGTTTGTGCAGAGCTCCATCTAGTGGACTAATACAACTCACTCTGCTTCTACCAGGACCTGAGAAAGAACATGCAGGAGGTTATGACCCAGGAAGTATCTGACGTGTTTAGTGACACCACCACTCCTATTAAGCTGCTGGCTGTGGCTGCAACTGCTCCTCCTGATGCTCCCAACAGGGAGGAGGTCAGTAACATACAAAAATTTGCAGTGCTGACAAATGTGGATATTAAGTTAATCATCTATGCTACATTTCTAATGATTCAGCTCTTATGAAATGTGTGTAAAGAATAAGAATCCACAACAGCTGATGAGTATGGTTTAGTGTGACTAAATATTATTGTTTAATAGGTTTTTGAAGAGCGAGCAGGGAACTTTGAGGCTCATGCAGGCCGACTAGCAGCGACCGCAGAGAAGGCTGCTGCTGTGGGAACAGCCAATAAAAGCACCGTAGAGGGGATACATGCTGCTGTGAAACATGCCAGGGAGCTCACACCGCAGGTGATTCCACTTTTCTTACTCTCCATGATTTTCACAATTGCTTTCACAATTGCATACATTAATGAAACCTACAGTCTTAGTGAGACATGTTTGTTAATGTACAGGTGACTTCTGCTGCTCGGATCTTGTTGAAGAATCCTGGAAACAAAGCAGCGTATGAGCATTTTGACACCATGAAGAACCAGTGGATTGACAATGTGGAGAGACTCACTGGTGAGGATTGTTTTCCTCAACATTTGAAGCGTTTGCAGTGCCACAGCAGACCGCGACAAACTACATTAACATGACATAGGATTGATTTCATCTATATGTGTCACTCTGTGGCTCCAGGTCTTGTGGACGAGGCCATCGACACCAAATCTCTGCTAGATGCATCTGAGGAGGCTATAAAGAAAGACATTGACAAGTGCCGAGTTGCCATGGCAAATGTTCAGCCCCAGATGCTTGTTGCCGGGGCAACAAGCATAGCAAGACGAGCTAATCGGGTCTTGTTGGTAGCAAAGAGAGAAGTGGAGAACTCTGAAGATCCACGGTTCAGAGACACAGTGAAACATGCGTCAGACGTCCTCTCACACACCATCTCACCCATGGTGATGGATGCGAAGGCTGTGGCCGGGAACATACAAGATAAAGGTACATGAGTACATTATGCAAATACTTGTTCAAGATATGACACAGGTCTATTCATCATATTATTCTCTGTCTTTATACTTCACTGTGTCTTCCACAGCCCTGCAGAAAGCATATCTGGACTCCTGTCTGAGGATCCTGGCTGCAGTTGGAAAAGTTAGGGAGGCCTTCCAACCTCAGGAGCCAGACTTCCCTCCTCCACCTCCTGACCTGGACCAGCTCCATGTGAGCAAATTTAACAACCCACCTTCCCTATGACAACCAGTAAACCTATGACTGACCCACTACAAGATACATATAAATTAATACAGATCCTCTTTGGTAGCAGTGACCTTAAACTGTTAAGTTATCCAGTCAAGCTGCTCAGTGTAAGAAACTGACTTAGAGAAGGCGGCTGTCTGGTATAATTCAAGTGCATAAAGAGTTAAGACTGACCAAATGTAAAAGGTGGATAAATACAAACTATTTAATACTTAGAACAGTTCTGCTGATGAGAATAGTTTTATTATGTTACAGCCAATGACACATGCAGTCAATGTTTGCACCGATCAGCCTCAGAATTACAGCATTATATCTAAATCAGATGTGAAAGAGGCAATTTAGTAAAAAAAAAGCTTTACTGCCAAGAGAGTTCTATGAATACCAAAATGATATCACATGCTCCATCACAAGGTCCAGAGTGTGGCATTTTTATTTTTGTTAGTTTTTATTATAACCTCTCTCAAAATTAATCTGTAACATTATTCATTTGTATAAATGTGAAACAAAAGCTGTGAAAATAGACACAGGCTAAGTTTTGTCTTTAGGCCATTCACCCAGCAACCCTGTTAGCCACAGTGCCTTTTTTAATTCAAACACCACGTGATGCCAAAGTAAGAAATGTTCACATCCTTCACAGAGGAACATAATCATGAAAACACAACACAACTGTCTCTGTGTGTGCATTTTTCAGGTTGCTGATGAACAGGCACCCCCCAAGCCCCCCTTGCCAGAGGGTGAGGTGCCCCCGCCTCGGCCCCCTCCTCCAGAGGAAAAGGATGAGGAGTTCCCAGAGCAAAAAGCTGGAGAGGTGCTCAGTGAGCCCATGATGGTGGCAGCCAGGCAGCTGCACGATGAGGCACGCAAGTGGTCTAGCAAGGTCAGTTTAACATGAATAACACAGAAAAATAACACCTGAATATACACATCATCAGATTTATATAATTTTTAAATCAGAAGATTAAAGTTTAAACAAAGGCTAGATGGTTAGTAATATCCATGTCATATTAGTAGGCATGACTTATTGTCCTCCGGTAATATACTAAAAATCAAGGTTTTCTTTAAGTGTAGAAATCAGGGGCTCAAACTGGAAACTGTCATCTGTTCGAGGTGTTTGCATGTAAGCATGTAAATAAGTTAATACACATGCATGCTTACATGCAGGAAAGTAAATAGAAGAAAAAAAGAATCCTCTTTGGAGTGACAATCCAACCAACGTTTTATTCTCTGCTCTTTGTCTCATTTGATGTCTCTGTTTTGTATGTGTTTTTGTGTGGAGGTATATATGTATAAATGTATATATGGGAACAAATTTTCTGTGTATGTAACCATCAATTATCTACAGATAATGACCGCACTCTCTTAAGGAAGATCATAACCATTTTCCCTTTCTAGCTCTTAAACACTGCTGTTCTATACATCAGAGGTGGCTTTGGAAACCAGACACAAAATAATTCTTAATGGCTCACTGGCACACTGCTAGACTCCTAAATACACTAGAGCGATGCCAGCCAGTGGTTGGTGTCGCAGACCCTGTATGATTGTGCAAGTGTTTTACAAACTGTCAGCTCAGTCACAGCCTCAGAGTAAGGCACGTTATCCGCCTGCTGCCTGCCCAGACCAGCTCCTCTTTTTTTTTTTTTTTTTGCCAACAAATCCATCTTTGCCTGTGCGTGCAGTTTCACCTTCCTTGTCCCTCCTCCCTGCCCCTTCACAGTGCTTGTATTCGCGCACCCTCCTGTAAATCTCCTGTCTTCTGTTCTTCCATTCAGTGCCGCTCATACTGTACTAAATGCCTCCTTTTCCCATGCTTCCTTCCCCCTACCAATCCCTGGCTTTCCCTTCTTCTCCACAATTCTCCTTTTTTTTCCTCCTCCTCTTTCTCCCAATCCCCCTTTGCCTCCCTTCCTTTCCTTCCCATTCCAATCTATGCTACTCCTCCCACCACCACCAACAATCCCCCCTGCCCCGCCCAGCCAGAGGATGAGGAGACAGTAGAGGAGAGGGAGGTAGAAGATGAAGATGAGTTTACTGATGGTGAGGATGACTATGAGCCAGAACTCCTGCTGATGCCCTCCAACCAGCCTGTCAATCAACCCATTCTGGCAGCTGCCCAGTCTCTCCACCAGGAGGCGCGCAAGTGGTCCAGCAAGGTCTGCGCACAAACATGCACATGAGTGCACACACAACCAGACTTGGGTCAGCTGTTATTTGTAAATGGATCCAAGTATTTGGAAGGATCATAAAGCACTGTTTGACCCCACATTCACCCACACATTCATGCATGCAAGCACAAGCTTGTACCACACAAGAAAAGCCCTGCAGGACAAAGAAACACCCATCGGACTTCTAGCAACAGTCACTGTGGCTGTGCAAACAATCAGCTCTGCATCTGCTATTATCATGGAAACCTCCAACCAGCTGTGGCTGCTCTTTTACTGTTGTTGCATCTCACTCAGACACGGTTGACACATGGGTATGCTGATGCCATGGTAAAGCTGTTTTGGGAATGGCAAGTTTGTTTGTTGCACCACATGGATAGACTGGTACTGACTTCACAAGTCCCTCGCTTATACCTGTATGATTAGGTAAAGTGGTTTAAAGGAGGAGCCAGGTACTCCTTCTCACTGCTATCACTATTGTCAGTCACTCATTGTTTGGACAACCTGTGAAGCCAAGGATGACAGTTTCCCAAAGACTTTTGGGTGATGTAGCTTTGATGTTAGACTGCCTGCTGGCCCGCTATGATCACCTGCTTCTGCTTCTCAGTGTCAGGGTGTGTACTGATCATTGGTCACTGTAAACATCACCTCATGGATACTAACCTCAGTTTGACTGTGATGCGAGGAGAGGACTTCAATATCGCTGCCCCTGAAAATACGGTTAAGAAAGAAAGAAATCTCTACATGAGGGTTGAAAATGTGCTAACTTGCACTAAAACCGCATGCAGCTTTCTGCCATTTTTGCTTAGTGTTTAGTGCTTAATAAGACTTTTTTCAGTATTTTACATTCTGACTATGAGTAGAAACATGACCCTTATAACATGTTTCTCATGTCTCATCCAAATCCTCTCTCTAGTATCCTGCTTACAGCTCTTCTCCCCTCCACCTCCCCGTCTTCATAGGGTAACGACATCATTGCAGCAGCCAAGCGTATGGCTCTGCTGATGGCAGAAATGTCTCGGTTGGTGCGCGGTGGAAGCGGGAACAAGCGAGCGCTGATTCAGTGTGCTAAGGACATCGCCAAAGCTTCAGATGAGGTAACAAGACTGGCAAAGGAAGTGGCCAAGCAGTGCACCGACAGACGCATCAGAACTAATCTGCTACAGGTAAACACAGACACATTCACGCTGTCACTAACACAAAGTTTCAACCTTGTACAAAAAGTGATATTACATTTTCTTCTTCCGAAGGTGTGTGAACGAATCCCGACCATCAGTACTCAGCTGAAGATCCTCTCTACCGTCAAAGCTACAATGCTGGGACGAACAAACATTAGTGAAGAGGAGTCAGAGCAGGTAAACACCCAAAGCTGATGTTAAGGCTCATACAATATCCAGTTACTGTAATATGATCGGAATGTGTGGAGATACTAACTTGGCATATTGGATCAGTACATTAACAAGTACTATACTTAAGTACACTTTTGAGGTATTTTATTTGAAATGGTTCCATTAAGCATTATACTTCTACTGTACTACATTTTAGAGGGAAATATATAGTGCATTTCTATCCATTTTAATAACTTAACACATGTAGTTACTTTTTACTTTTCAGATTATGATTTCCCATAACAATAGACCATATAAGCTATACAACGCAATGCATTAGTAGTTCACAACCTTTTTGGCTTTGGACCCCTTACAAAAAGGGCACATGTCCAGGTCCATGAGACATTTTTTTCTTAAACCTTCACAGATGGTTTCATTTCAATAACCAGGACTAAAGGAGGCCCCACTAGTCGGGTTAACCCATTTGCTTGTAACAAGTATCTCACGGTATATAAAGTGGTTAAACTAGCTCTATATTGGCCAGTAAATTAAACACTAAATTAATGGCTATGCATTGATGCTTGATATTAACAATCTTAAAATGTAATAAATAATAACACTTTATTGGTTACAAGAAATATTTTCATTTTAGTTTTGATTCCAGTATCTCTACTCAAATAAGATTTTGAATACAGGACCTCTGATAGTAATGAGAGCATTTGTTTTCATTAATGTGGTAAATGGTCTGCTTATGCATTCTGTTACTTTAAATATCAACACTACCAATGATATATTGTCTTTATTTTCTCCCACCTCCCTTGTTATTAATAAACATCTTGACTTCCAAATGCGTCTCTTAACAGGCCACAGAGATGTTGGTCCATAATGCCCAGAATCTGATGCAGTCAGTAAAGGAGACTGTCAGAGAAGCAGAAGCAGCCTCAATCAAGATCCGCACAGATGCAGGATGCACCCTTCGCTGGGTGCGCAAGACCCCCTGGTACCAATAAACAAGTCTGCTCACTACCTTAGACTTGGCATTGATAGCACAAAATTCAAGGAGCGATATGCACACTTATCATGGGTTAATGTGCACTTCTACAGGTGATTTTGATACTCCATTGTAGTTCAGGTGTGTGAACCAGGACCCTTAGATTTGGTACCAAGCAGGTTTTATTTATTGTGAGTTCAGCTTTGCCATCCAGTTCCCTTAATCTGGAATCACGCAAGCTAATCTGAGACTGTTTTTAATATATATTTTTATTATGTTGTGTTAAAAGAGTTTATCCAAATCCCAGGTATATATATTTTTTGCATGGAAATTTTTTTCTATTTTCTAAAGGTAAAGTACATCATTAAGAGCTTATCTCCTAAAGGATACTTACTTTTCATTGTTTATTCAGTGAGTTTCTTATTGTCTATTGTATATACAGTAATGACTTGTTTTACAGACACTCAGCTCTGAGCTTTATTCACTGGGTTTGACACTAAAGTGTGGAGTCATGTGTGAGCCGATGAGCTCAGCTCTCTTCATGTTTATTTTTGGTAATAACATTGTTCTTAAGGGAAGATCTACATATTCAAACATGATACATAATCACTGCTGCCTGGTGATGTTTATACTTGAAAAACTAAAAGATCTTCTGGATTAAAAGTGTTATGACTCTTCAGAAATAATACAGTTTCAAGTGATTGTATAATTTGAATCATACTTTTTTGATTGCAGGAGTGTTAATACTTAATGGAGGTTTTCACTTGACATTGGCAGTATGCAATAAGGTACAAGTCAAGGTTTGAGTTTTTTGTTTTCATTTTATTTAACGTTAACTTTCATAGTGCTCAATGCCAAAGTATTTGTTTTGTTACTGTACGTTTCAGACATTTACCTTAAAGCCACGTTACTACAAACAACAGACTTATCTTTCATTTTATGGCAAAGAAATTGTGAATGTTTTTTCTCAGTTTTGCAAATTTTAAAGTAACTACGCTGCTGTTTGGCTGGAGATTTTTTTTATTTTTCAAAAGGTTTCAAACCAGTGATTTGAGACAGCCATACAACATTCTGACTTTCTCTACTAATCCCCTGAAGCATCATTCTAACACACATTTTCTGAAAACCCTGGTGGTTTTAAACAAAAACAGCCTTCTTTTGATATTAGACATCAATTCCAGTCACGTTGTTCAGGTTAAAGGTTTAAAAGACTGTTTAAACGGATTGTTTTTGTTTGCTGACTGGTACCTGAACATTACAAGCAGATAACTGAGTGAATGGAATTTTTCAGTCCCTAAATAGAACTCAGCTTTTATTAGGTTCCATATTTTTTAAAATGGCTGGCCAAACTTTTCAGTTAAAAGGACTGTTTGTCCATATGTGCCTGTGTGTACTTCTTCCCTAAACAGTATTAATGAGCTGTCCTCATGATGGTTGGGGACAAACCTTGCATTGCAGCACAGACTTTAAACTGCAATTTCATTTTTATTTGGGCCTACTGAGCATGTAGCAGTCACTGACCCACGACAGTGACAGGGTGTATTTCTGTGTGTGTACTTGATGTGTTCATTCACACCTTGAATGTACTCTGATAGCTTCTAGCCCTGCCAACACATCTGCTGTGCCTTGGAAGAATAAAACACTATGATGATGACCGAAGTCACCCTCTTAACTCACTAGTACGACTAAAGTTGTATTCAGGTGTTCAATGTACACTATACAAAGTGTCTACTGCCATATCAACATCTTTGTGAGGCTGTGTTGCTTCTTATTCACCCATTCACACTCACTCTAACACACACACACACAGATGGAGGTGGCTGCCATGCAAGGTGTTCACCTGACCCACCAGGAGCAACTAGGGGTTCAGTGTCTTGCCAAAGGACACTTCTTGGGTCTTTATAAAACATTATTCCTTGATTTTCCCTAGGTGTTTTCTTTGTGGATAGTGTGTGACAACACATGTAACTTGGAAGTTTTTTTTTTTTATGTGTTCTTGTAAACTTGTGTTTTAAACAATTTACATAGGTCTTCTAGGACCCAAGGGAACTGCCTTTACTTGCTTAAAAGGGGTATGCTAACAGCTCACAGTAAAATAGTCATGTTTAGCAAGTTTACCATGTTTGACATCTTAGTTTGTTAACTCTAAATACCACTCATTTTACTGCTTTAAACCTGGAATTGCAGGAAAACATCTACAAACAGTTAAGAATCTGGATCATTTTAAGGACCCCTAACTTTTACTTGGAAAAGCTCCTATTTAACAATGTTTTCAGGACTATCCAATCTCTTTATGTGCTCAGAGTTTATAATAGTAGTCTTCTGTACACTGTATTGTTACAGCTGAAACCCAAGACTTCTGTGTTAGTGGCTAACCTCTGTGCCACTATGCAGCCATTACCAAAATAACTACTGAACAATATGTCTATAATTATATTACAATATTTCAGTCTGGATCAAAGTGCTGGACCTACCAACCAACACTCCCAAACCTAGAGTCAGTCTTAAAAAAATAAAAATAAAAATAAAAAGCACAGCAAAAAAGACTTTTTTTTTTAATGTTTTGTAAGATATTTCATAAATTGAAAAACAGAACTTACTTCACACAAGAGCTGTAAATAGTAATTTCCCCATAGACAATTGATTGTGCAAATGCTGTGCTGACTAAAGAAGTTGCATTCAAGGTTATGTAAGGATAATAAACATTTGTGAGTGTTGTTTACACAAGTGTTCCCCACAGATAGACTGTGGTTCCCAGGTTCCCTCAGGCCACTGAAACATAAGTGTTTGTACTGTAGCTTGTGCTTTACAAATCACTTTAATCTATGCTGACAAGGCCACATTAAAGAGGAAATATGTGCAAATATACCTGGACTGACAAGTGCATTATAGACAAAAAATGGCTACCTTATGTAAAAGGTTTTCATAGACACGGCTGCTTTCTCTCAGTCAAAATGCAAGTAAGATTGTAAAGGTGTACAGAAGTAGGGAGGATCAAAGCATTGAGCTGTGAGTGTCCCTATTAAAGCTGAAATATTTCCAATAGGCAACACTCAGAATGTGTTAGACAAAAGAAAGAAAAATGGAATGCTGCACAAGTGGATAGAAGTTAATAGCACTTTTAACAAGGTAACATTGATTATTAAGGATTCCCTTTACAGGCCACAAATACCATCCAGTCACTCATAAGTAATGTTGAACACATAATAAATAACTGTTAAAATGCACAATCATTCATTAATAACAATGAGTTGCAGGATAAGTAAGACTTATTGGAGAGCTGCTTCCGCAGGGTGGCGACCTCGTCACCTATTTGGCACATTAGTTGCTTGACATTTGGCCTGAAGCAATTATTCAGGTCCGCACTTGAAATTTACCTGCTTTAGTTACATATTTGACCCCTTTAAACGGCTTGTACTTCTCTCCATACATGTCAAGTCGACTCACCTTTAGGCCTGTACAGATAGAAGACAAGTGAGAAAGTAAGAAATGACTGAAAATACAACTACTGAAACAAAACTAAATGCTATTATAGCAAATTCTGTGTTACTGCTACCGTAAATTTTCTCCGGAGCTGGAGAGACAAGTGGAAAGAAAGAATAAGGTTTTTTTAGTCTAGACTAGTTCAAGATTACCTGATATGGCCAGCTGCTGTATCTTCAGGTCAATGTTAAGTGAGGGGTTCTCTTCAGGCTTGGGGGCTCCTGTCTGCATGCTCATACTGCCATGCAGGTTAGGATGCTTCTGTGGGTTGAGTTTCCCAATATCCCAAACTAGCACCTGCCAAAACATAGAGCTTATGTTTGGCAGCTTAGGTTTAATTTCCCTCTTCCATCACCATTTGAACAAATTGACATCACTTCATTCATTGCTTTAACTTCTCCTTTACCGCCGACCTATTGTACTAGTGCTTCGGACAACCTTGTATGTGGTAGTTACCTTGGTAGAGAGGTCGTAAGTGTAGCTTCCCTGTGTGGCTGTGAGGTTGACACTGAGCACTGCTTTAGGCATGTGAATAGTGACCATCAAGCCCTCCACCGTTTTCCCCATGGTCTGCTTAGGCCCGATAGTGATGTCTAAGCGACCACAAGATCCTGTCTCAAAGAAATTGATGTTCTGCTTAACAAACACTGGGATGGCCACAAGGCTAAGGAAGAAAACAAACAATAATGACCACAATGATATAATTGCAAAAGTCGCTGATTGCCAAAGTACACTACACTACAGCCCTACTTACTTTTGAGAGCTGACATGATAGGTCATGAGTGTGAAGTTTCCGTCTGGTGGAATAAATGAGAGGACACGCTCCGACTCCCAACGCTTAAACCGCACACACGGGTGGAAACTCACATCGTCGAGGAGACTAGGATTCTGTCATCAATGACAATGGCGAGTGAATCTTAGACTTGCACAAATGCACCAGCAGATGCCGTTAAAACACAAAGAAGAAATTTAAATCACCATAAAAGACAGCGTCAGGTCAGGCATCCCAGTGAGTCTCACACACGAGTCAATTACACCCTGAATCTCGGCAAATACTGTTGTGCCTAAAGAGCAAATGTTGAAGCATACAATTATGTTAAACATTTCTGTCAACAATACATTCTTCATCTATGGGGATCAAACAGACTGACCCGATTTGTCCAGTATGGCATCTATCTCCTCTATGACATCAAAATATGCCTCATTATTAGTGTATTTAACACCAGCCCGCCTCCATGGGATATTTGACAGTTGGCCGGTTGGCAACATATCACCAATATTACTTCCTCCTGGAAAACACACCGAACAAAGGCAAAAGAAAAGGAACATAAATGAGCCCACTGCATATTTTGGTTTATGTACACAGAGGGTGACACAGGACTGTTGATCTGTTTACCTGTGAGTGTATTGACAACTGATCGTAGGATTGTGGGAGGCCTGATCATCTCTTTGAGGACATTGGACTCTGTTGCTAGAGGGAAGCCATTGTCCAGCATCTCCTCCAATAGTTCGTACACCGTGACCACATTTTCCTTGATTACACCTTCTGAGCATTCTCCAAAGTAGTCCTGTCAACAGGAATACCTGTTACGCTAAAGTAAACACTGAACTAGCACATGTGAAAAATCTGAAGACCCCTAGCTTTTTTACCCCCATTGTGTCCAAATGCGACTCTGAGTGTACAGTATATTGCAATACACTTTATGGTTGTGGAAACTTAAGTTCACACTGTGAAACTATGTGCAATTTGTTTTAACATGTGGTGGCTATGAGTAGCGCCTTCATTTCCTGTGAGCTGTGCATTAAAAAAATATATTGTGCAACATCACACCAAAGGGCAATCATTTTTGTATGTATACTAACTTCATTTAGTAATTTTTCAAATGTAAACACAAACTGCATGCTCTCCTTAACCATGGTCAACACTCAACCCTGGAAATCAGTTCAATTATAAAAGTATACCAAAGACACAGTGGGATCTGTTCCAAGATTTGAATTGCCATGTCAAATCTGTAGCATGTATTAAAGGTGCAACTAGCTATTTTGATCATTTACATTTAGTCATTTAGAAGATGCTTTTATCCAAAGCGACTTACAAGTGAGGTACAAGGCAGCAAAAATCCAAGACAAGAAGAAAACCTCAAAGTGAAGTCCTATCAGAAAAGTGTTTACACTTCGTGAGCTGCAAGTACAAGAAAGAGCTCAGATAGTTTTTTGGGTTTTTTTTTTTATTTTTAGATCTTTAAATTACTAATGAAAGCATATTTCTAAAATGTTTTTTTTTTTAATCTATACATGGTACTTTTATCAAAAAATGTGGTTTTTAATTATTATATTAAAAATTGAGCGACATTAGTCCCTAGAAATCCGTTAACATTTTGCACTTTCAGATTCCTTCATCTCAAAATCTATGGAGTTTTTAATACCTCAAATAAACTCTGTAGTTAACAAGATAGCTTCACATTTTACTCTCCAACATTAAATTAATCAGTAAATACTGCACTTGTGCTAGTTTGTAGGTGTATTCAAAATGTGGTCGCTAACAAGTGGCTACATAAGAATGCAGTGGTTGTCTGGAACATCAAATGTCATAATGCACGAGACGAAGACCCATCTACTCAGCAGCTCATCGTTACAGCTTCACTGAGTTTATTACTTGCACTCACCAGATATATGATGTCACTATAAAAAAAAAATTATATATATATATATATATATATATATATATATATATATATATATATATATATATATATATATATATATATATATATATATATATATATATATATATATATATATATATATATATATATGTGCGCTACCTCTTTTCTAAATCAAATCACAATTATATTGGTGGTGACACTGAAGTCATCCAACCATGGTTTAATAACATTAGCCTTTTACTTTTGGCGATTAAATGTAAGCTTTAAAATGATTAAAAAGGTGTCCATCTGTAAAGATTACCTTGCGGGAAAAAACGTATAATGATTACAAACTTCTGTTTGACACAAGCTTGTTTCTGCAATACTCCAAATGCAAATAGAAAAAATCCCCTTGCCCTTTTGTCGAGGGAACCAGGAAAATGCTAGCGTTCAGGTTGGTTTACAAAAAACATTATTCCTACAGCACTTTTGGCCTATAATGTTAGATAATACACTAAAAGGGCTTGCAACAATTTTTAGAAGTTTAAGATTACTTAATTAAACTGCCTATTTTGTCTGAGCAGTGCCCTATAGTTTTTCAGTTTCCTATCACAAAGTGTTTTACACTTGTTACCTCTGAAAGTTCTCACCCTTTCTCCGAAAATAAAGTGGTGTATGGTCACAGTACCTCATCACAGATTTCAGTTACAAGACTGACCTCTACATTTCTCATACAAGCTCGAATTTGGCATATTTGGTAAAAATTGCAACTTACTTTGTAGTTGTGACCTTAAAAGCAAGCCTGCATGTGCTTTCTGGACATACTGCAGTTTTATATAAATACAAATTATTTCAGGGAAGTGAAAACTGATTACTTGAATAGCACTCTCATGTCACATGTGACCCACAAGACATCTAAACCACATCTAGACACAATCTGGTATAACGGGACCAAAGCTAGTTTGAAAAGAACCAAAGAAGATTTGGCATCCATTTAGCGAAGCAAGTACACCTGAAATGTGTCGGCGACTCTGTGCAGGAACTCAATGACAAACAGTGGAGGGACTTCAGTCTGGATGACTGAGAGGAAGAAGAGCTTGCCCCTGTATATGGTGATGAGATAGTGGTGTGGGGTCTGCAGGACAGGGGGCACATTTTCCGGCTCCACTGCCTTCTCCTTGGCCTCAAAAAAGTAATCACACACACTCCTGCTGATGACACTCTTCCAGTGTTTCTCCAGGAAGATGTCTCCTGACTGATTAATCAGGAACAGACTGTGGATCATCTCAGCTGCAACAATGAGGTGTTTGTTCTTGTTAGTAGTGTTCTGTGTTTCTGACAGACATTACATCAGCAGATTTGAAAACTTTGGTCCTTATCAATAACTTGTTAGTTTACAAATCAAAACAATGAAAATGTTACAGTAAAGCTCTCTCACTTCTTGTAAACATTTACCTACTGTTAATTAGTCTGTGAAACTAACTTCAACCACAGCTGACTTCCCCGGCTGTTTAGCAATCTGAGATTGCATCTTCGATGGCAATCTTTTTACCATTTGCTGTCTTACAGTAAAAACAAACTAGACAGACCGACACAGAGAACAAATGGCAATGTATACAAAGTTTCACATACTATTTAAAGTTTTACCTGCTAACTCCAGTTGCTTATGCCAGGAATATATAATTTGTGCCAATATGGCAGAGTTGTGCGAGCTGCAAAGCAGACGCCTGCAAATCTATGCACACGTAAACATAATGTAATCCCGTGTACACATCGACAAATCAAAACATGAACGTCTCAAATATTCTTATTAAAGTAGTGACATATATTCTAGACGGTTAAATTACGGTTAAATAACTCTTAAATCAATGCCATCGATACTTTCAGAGCTAAGTTTCAGAATTTTTATTCAGGCGAAATTTGCGGGCAGCTAAGTCCGTATGTGACGCCCTTGTATTTACAACCCTGAGCAGTGTCTGTCAGGTGTGTGTTCACTCCATCCAACAGCCTTCTCAAGATAACCCACATTGGCTTTGACAAATTGCTTGAACTCCTCTTAGGATTCAGAGGTGGAAAGGAAATAGTTGACATAACTATGTTGTAATTTTGTTTTTGTAAGTAAATTGCTTGACTGTAAAATCCAAGTAGCAATTACAGTCCTTTCTTAGAAAACATAACAAAACAAACAAACAAACAAAAACTTTATATAACAAAAGCTGAGGAAATATAATTAAATTAAAATGTAATTACACTTTTCTTTTAAAAAATATATAACTTCTTGATCACTGCTTCATAAATTATCAGATGTCTAGCTGGACACCAAAAAGTGAAGACACATGAGTCTGGTCCAAACTCAAGAAAGCAAGATATATCTGGACATTGCTTTTGTGGGTTTTGTTGTATATTAGTAAGTAAAGACATGCATGTACTTATTAAACACAATCATAAAACAAGTTAAGGATTTGTCTTGCTATAGCTTTTTAATTCCCATTTGGAATAAATATGATGATGTGGAAGTGTCTCTATGCTCCTGCTTCTTGATTGTTGTTTAAGTTAACAAGAGTCTTTCTTCTCTTCTCTCTAGTCTTTCTGGACTATAAAAACAGTCATGTAACAGCTGGTCTATTGTTTCAACTTCATTTAAAAATATTTGACTAAATCCTAATTTGTAAGCCACCAAATATATTTACAAAGTAATATTATAGCCAAAGTTTTAGACAAGTTGAATAAAGAACACCATTTGCACCATGAACTGAAAAGCTAAACGCTCTTTCACCTGATTCTGACTGTATGGTTCTAATGATAGTTGTCCGTTAGATTGGATCTGTTTTTTGTGCAGTAATATTAACTAATGTTAGTTGTGATGAATATTGTATGTTTGTATCCAACATGTTAAGTGTTTGATTCATAATACATATAGTTACTATAGGTACCACTCTTGACACAAATTTGATTTATGCAGCCTTAATGTCTTTACACACGACGTTGTGTGATTTTTCTCTGCACTGGCTACCTGCAGTTATCACGCCTCTGTGGAGAGCACGCTGACGGACTGTATGGGTGTATGGTATGCAGGCTCTACAGCTGAGGACAGTAAAACTGTGCAGAGGGTGATAAATGCAGCTCAAAAAGTCATCAGCGGCCCTCACGTACGTATTGTAGCACCGGGTCGCTGGAAACGTGGGTGGACCCCTTCCCCAGCAAAACATCTGGCTTTTGATTGGTGGTGCTGTGTGAAGACGTCACACAGCCGCGAGGCCAACAGGATTGCCTGCGAGTCTCAACCCAGGGTGATTTAGGATTGATCGCTGTTAGCGCGGCCGCATTTTCTCGCCGGTTTTAAGGTGTTTCCAACGTGCTCAGCCGGTCAGCGATGGCTTCTGAAGAACCAAAAGCAAAGAAACCTAAACTTTCAGAGGAGGAGAAGACAGAGTCTCCGACCAAAAAGACCCCAGCGAAGCTAAGGTGAACAAAATATAAAAATAAAATGCTAACAAAGTGGGTCTCTGCGCATCGAGAAGTTGCTTGTGAATACAATTCACGCATTTAGTTAACAAAGTTACCCTGAATACTTTATGAATGCGTGGATGAAGGTTGAAGTTGAGAATGTGAAGTTTTTTCAAACCATGAAATGTCTGTGATCACCACAGTGAGGAGAAGAGGTCGCCTTTCATAACGACCGGTGTAAAGTCCTTTTAATGTGGTTATCTTTTAACATAACGTTACCGCTGTAGCTACAGTAGCGTTGGCTAGTTGTAAAATGGATCAGAAGAGCCTAGACCCTGCTCTTGTCAGATAACGTGCCAATATCTAATCTAAGTATAACGTGACCCCCACCTGCCCCTACATGTTTAAAAGCTGCAGAAAGAAATGCTTGCACTGGTCTGGGCACTGCCAGGAATTGCTCTGCTTCTTGCAATGGTTGCTGCAGAGGAAGCTGGCCGGGGCCACGCTGTACCACGTCTTAAAACAATGAATTACGAGGCGCTCACATGGTTGCGCATATGTAATGTTTTGGTTTTTCGATCCGAAATAAACCTGACAATAGTAACGACTTTTCTTGTTCAACTTAGCCAAACCTGCTCTTGTGATATATCGGCACGCTTCTCATGATGTAATTTAGCTTCAAAAACGGACTTGATTGAGAATAGACTCGGCAAGACAAGCCAATCACTTGACAGGGCCACGCTGTCTTTGGCCTTTCCTCCTTCTGATGCCTCCAATCAGGCAGTCCCGGGTAGGAGGGCCTGTGTTTGCAGGAGAAAATCGATCTCCCCGCTCACTGAGCTGAAATTGGGAAGTTTTTTAAAATGCTTGTCTTTTTGTCAGCCGGGTTTTGGTTGCTCAACAGGTCTGTCACTATCTAGCTGATACACAGAAACAGGAACACTATGTCTTCTGCAAGGTAAGAACACGTTGTCATATAGAGAATGATGCAAAGACAGGCATGGTGTTTTGTTTAATGTAACTGGGTGCATAAGCCCGGCAATCATCTGCGTGCATACGGACAGATGTATGGGCTGTAGGAATTGATAGTAAGGGTGTGTTATCTGCTTGGTCAGACGATTTCTCGGTTGTCCAACGAACAGCACTTCTTTGCCTGGGATTTTGTCTTTTTCAAAAGCCTTATTTCATCTTTCTTCTTCTAGTGCCAATAAATCATTAAATCTGTGTTAAATATGCTCTGGCATATTCACGTGGAGGTGGCATCTGTCAGAGACCGTGTTCAAAGGGTTCCTCCAGCTGGGGCTTTCCCAGAAATGCTGACAAAATTGTGTTGCCATGAAGGGATAGTATGAACGAGTAAAACTAATACCAGTGCCAACACAATCTTCTTTGGGATTTCACAATGTTTGCCTCAGATAATACAGTACTGACTAAAAAGGTTACTTTGCAGACTACTCCTTAGCTTTAGGCACATATTCATGTCAAGCACCAGTTCCAGTGAAAATGTAATGTGTTTACACAAAAGAGGTGCATTTTTAGTTCCAGTGTTGGGAATGTTTTCCTATGGTTTTTAAAATAAAGATTATGAGAGTTTATGTGGGTTTCTATTATATGCAAACCAAGGCCTCAGGAAATAACAGACCGCACTAACGCGGAGACACAGGCTACCACTGTCCAGATGTTCCTATGCTTTTATAGCATGTTTGAATTCAAGATTCAAAGAACTTTACTGATCTCATAGGAAAACTGCATTGCCTTGTCACAGCTGCTCTCCGCAAGAAAAGTAGAAAATAAAGGAAAAGCACCTTAACCACATAGACAAATAAACAAATACAAACTACTGAAATACAACTAAACACAATTAGATGATGTAAATAATAATTTACCCTAAAAATAAAAAAAGTAAATAATGTCCATTTAGCCCTGTCAGTCCCCCTCCTTTTTGTGGCATTCTGTAGAGCACTGCATTACTGGTTGGGTATCCCCACACAGACCAGATTCATTTTCATTTTTAGTATTTTTGGATGAGTCATGTGTTTCCTAAAAATGCCTGTTAGTCATGTCTTGTTTTATGGTTGGGTTAAAAATTTGAAATCATGTGATTGAAGTTACATGGACACAAAACATTGGGGTTTTCAAATGAAGGGTCAAGGCTGGCACTAAAGCAAGCACACTCAGTAACATAAGCAAATATGATTTTTATTTTTTAACTGTTTTAGTTAACATAGTAACCTGTACACAAATTGCAACTTTTAATAAATCAGCCAGTCAGTCCAAATCTATAACTGATCCGGTTTAGTTAAGAGGAGCTTCAGAAGATTAAGACAAACACAGGACGAAAAGGACTCTGCCCTTATTTCTTTCACACTAGTTTTTGCTTTAATATCTAATCTTTATGTTTCAGCCCTAATTCACTCTTTGGAATGGGAAACCCCTTGCTGGACATGTGTGCAGTAGTGGACAAAGACTTATTGGACAAGTAAGTTGGAGTTTGAATAATTAATAATATTTGAATAAAAATAAATTACACAACTTTCCTTAACCCTAGAATTATGTTGCAGTAGGTCCGTTTTGTTAAATGTTTGGAGCCTAAATGTATATTTATTTTCTACTGTAAAAGCACTATCAGTTCAATAGAAATGTAAACAGTGTCTCTGAGGTCACGCCTTGGGCGTCTTCTCTTACAGAAGACGCCCAAGGACGTAACTCAATCAATGGAGATATAAGATAATGATGATGGAAGAGACCAGAGCACAGTAAATGACAAATTCGTCTAATAATCAGCTTCAGCAGAACTGTATGTCCAGCAGATGCACTCAGTCATCAGTTTCTTAGATGCACTGATGCTGTCTAGTCCAGCATCCTGAAATAAATCTTCCCCTTGGTGAAGGTGATCTGTTGAAACTGTGTGAAAGTTGTTGTTTGTGCTGCTGCTGAATCATTCTTATTTTTACTTCATTTATTTCAATTAACCCATATTTAATACCAGAAAATCCTCTCTTTGTAATTTGTGCACTCTATTTTATATCCTGAAATGACTGTTTGTTTGTCATTGACCTGCTTTCAAATAACATGTATCTGCCTGTTGCTGCTAAATTAACTGAAAGGGTGTGACCCTCCATACTCCTTCATGACATTCATGTTATACATTATCATTTTTTGGAAGGGTTTAGTTAAATGTCATCAGCCAAGACTTAAACGCAATATGAAGATACAAAAAAAATCAGTTTGTCTCATTTTCCATATAACCGTTTAAGGTTGTGTAGTTCCTGCAAATTCACAGATTATTACATATGCAATGGAGGATTACTGCTGCATATCAAATCAGTCTGAGCAGCGGTTTTCTAGTCTGTCCAGAATCTGTCACACATAGTTGACCAGGGCAAAGGTCTCCTCTGGGTTCCAGCTCAGAGTCCACTCTCAAGACTCTTGCATAAACTCTGGGATTAGAGCTAAACCAGCCAAGCACAGCTTCATTTCAGTTTCACATAGAATAGAGCAACTGCAACTTAATCTTCAACCTGCCTTCGTCTTTCAGAGAAAACTACACTCTGTTTGCCTTTGGCTTCGCTAACATGTTTGATTTGGACTGAGTATTGGTTGAAGTAACAAGGCAAAGTCTTTCAAAGCTCTGCCATATGATTTAACAGCTGAATAATTTTGGTGATTCATGTTTTCCACATAAAGACTTATCCATGTACATCTTTGTCTAAATAGACAAAAAAAAAAAAAGAGTTTGATTTAGCATGTGTCTGATGACCTCTTTTTATTATTTCCAGGTACACTCTGAAACCCAATGACCAGATCCTGGCAGAGGACAAACACAAACCACTGTTAGTAACCCGTATATTGCAATATTTTCTTCAGAATATAGGCATGCTTTTACATCTACTACTTTGTTGTAGTCTGTACAGAGATAAAAGTAAAAGCATGTTAATTAATCCCGAGTTTGCTTCTCCCTATTATGGGGTAGGCCACTCAAAACAGGCAAAGACATAAAATCATCACAGTTGATCTGAGGTTTTTTTTTCAGACGTCCAATGGCAGGACAGCAAATATAGTAGAGAGAGACTCTCAGCCAATAGCAAAGTGGGGCATTTCACCTCCCAGTCTCTCCACGAAAAGAAGGCAAACAATAAACAGCAGGAGATAAGAGTGTGATTTGTCTCTGGTTTACACTGGTGTATTCTGACTCTCCGCAGTTATGACGATAAGTAGCTCTGTAATGCCTTCTACTTTACATGTAGTACTTATTAAATTGAATCACGTGTATGTTGGTAAATTGTGATTTTGAGCATTGAATAACATGCCATTTGATGTAGTCAGATGTTTATAAGTGATAAATGTGAGATTTTTGTTTTTTTCTCTCCACCTACCGGAACATCTGGTTCCCAGCATAGGGTCTGTTATAGTTTTCACATACAAACTTGAACTCCCATAAACCACACAAACTCTTATCGGTGTGGGTTCACACAGCTGCTATATATATACTGCATATTGTGGCAAAAGCGTCACTAATTTGCCATAAGTGCAGCATGAGACATTGTTATGTAACATGCGTTAGCGCTAGTAAAATCAGTGAACAGTGAATTTTGTGATGTGAATTGTACCTAGAAGAAGTAAGATGCTGGCTTCTGCAAAGAGTACAGCCTGACACCAGATTAGGTTACTGGCTTTCAACACCACATCCATCCAAAAGCACATAACAGGGGTGGACACATTAAAGTAATAGCTGAATAGTGTTGTGTAAACCAAACAATAACCATATGACAAACACTACCTTTTTTCAAACTAATGTGATTTGATGAGAGACAACTGAAAAAAGCTGAGATTAGGTTTTAAAAACACAATTGTCTGTCCATTAAATATTAAGCTACAATCAGAAGACAGCTTAGCATGACATTTGGAAATGGAGCATCATATGAAACATCCCTTCTGTTGGTGTACAGATCAAAAACATCCAAAAAACTGTTTCTCTAAAGCTCCCTAATTAATGTACAATCTCATTGGTCAGTTTGGTCAGGGCAAGATATTTTTCGTTCTTTATGTGCAGCTAAGCTAATCTGCTGTTGGCTATAGCTTAATTATCTCACCTCTCTAGTTCTTGTAGACAATGAACATCTCAAATTTGCAGAATGCACAAACCTAACAGTGGACAGTGACTCTTCCTTCACAACAATGGATCAATTGACTTGTGTGTTTGTGTGTAGCTTTGAGGAGCTAGTGAAGAAGTTCAAAGTCGAGTACCATGCTGGAGGAGCCACACAGAATTCAATAAAGATTGCTCAGGTCAGTCGTGCACAGACAGACTTATTCATTTTTTGTGCTGTCACCATATCAATGCTTTGTGCATCATTACTTTAAATGTGAGTAGAGGTAATCGACTGATGCTGATCAGAGCCTTTCTCTCTGTGTGTAGTGGATGATCCAGGAGCCCCAAAAAGTGGGTACATTCTTTGGCTGCATTGGCAAAGACAAGTTTGGGGAAATCTTAAAGCAGAAGGCTGAGGCAGCCCACATCGACGCCCACTACTATGAGCAAGATGCAGAGCCCACAGGAACATGTGCTTCTTGCATCACTGCAGATAACAGGTGGGTATTTAGATAATAAGCATATGTTGTTTAATTATAATCACATCAGCCTTTAACTTTCACATGTCATTATTTGTTTCCTCCTCGCAGGTCTCTGGTAGCAAATCTTGCTGCTGCTAACTGTTATAAGAAAGAAAAGCATTTAGACCTTGAAGACAACTGGGAGCTGGTAGAAAAAGCTAAAGTCTACTATATTGCTGTGAGTAGTAGAAGTTACCAAACCACTATAATGTGTGCTATGCCATTTACGTCTGGCATTCAGGTTAACTCATTGCATTGTATTTTTTATTTTTTTTTACCTTTTTTACCTGTGTGTCCTGTAGACGATCCACAGTTTCTTTTTATGACTTGAGTGTGTACCATTTATTACAGCCCATCAAAATAAAAAAAGCAATTCCTTCCTTCCAGGGTTTCTTTCTGACTGTCTCCTTGGAGTCCATCCTGAAAGTGGCAAAACACGCATCTGAAAACAATAAGCTTTTTTGCCTGAACCTCTCTGCTCCCTTCATCTGCCAATTCTTCAAGGACAACCTCATGCAGGTTATGCCCTATGTTGATGTGCTGTTCGGCAATGAAACAGTAAGCTAGATTTTCACATTCTTCAAATACTCCGTTTATTGGCTGCACACGGTCCCTCTGTGCTTTGTGTGATGATTAGATCTTTCAAGGTAAAACATAAAGACCTTTGTTTCCTCAGGAGGCCGCTGCATTTGCTAAAGAGCAGGACCTTGAGGTGAGTGGACTGACATTTTGGCCCTAGTGCAGATTTATTTACATGTTTTTGTTTTATTTGCTCAATTGTGTTGATCTGTATTTTGTTTGTAGACTGAGGACACAAAGGAAATTGCCCAGAAGGCCCAGGCTTTACCCAAAGAAAACACAAAGAGGAAGAGGATTGTAGTGTTGACCCAGGGAAAGGATGAAACGATTATGGCTTTAAGTAAGATTTTCTATTTATTCTTTACTTAGTTGGTTGTGTTTCTCCCAGTCCCATGGACCATTGTATAGACTATAATGTAGAGGTATACATTTTCTGTGTGTGCATTCAGGTGACACAGTCAAGACTTTTCCAGTAATAAAGATTGACCCCAAGGACATAGTTGACACAACAGGTGCAGGTGATGCCTTTGTAGGAGGTATGTTTTCCTGTGTTTTCATTTTGTACGTTGTTAGTTTGCTTTGTATTTTTTGCTGATGCCTTTCCTCTGTGCTGTAGGTTTCCTGTCTGAGCTTATCCAGGAGAAACCACTCGATCAGTGCGTTAAGGCAGCACACTACGCTGCCAACGTTGTCATCAGCCGAGCTGGTTGCACGGTTCCAGACAAACCTGACTTTAAATGATAACTCTTGGATTTTTTCCTTCAGTCTGAAACCTCATACATGCCCTACAATACGCAAATGACCCTTAAGGTTTTTTTTGTTGTTGTTTTGTTTTGTTTTTTAGATGCACCACCCATAATTCCTAAACTCCCTTTTAATCTGTCAGATACCTGTCTATGTAATTTTTCAATTTATACGCACATTATTTCTTACCGACTGTTGCTCAGGTGCCTCCTGACGTGTGTGCCTGTGTCCTCCACTTGGGGCCGCTAGAGGATCATGGAGCCAAGAGCCAGCACAGGGATTTGTTTTTAAGTAACCTTAAAGGAATCACGGTCACACCAGATAAATTAGCTTTACACATCCTTTTTTTTTTTTTTTTTTTTTTTCTTAATAGGAAGTCATTTTGGGAATATTTCAGGAAGTGTTTTTGCTCCCTCGATGCCACTGTTTGGCTAGATTGACATTCAGCTGATTCTACGGCGACCTCATGTCTTGACATCACAGTCATGAGTTTTTTTTTTCCTTCCTCTTGGAAACCGAAACAAAGCACTAGAGGTTAAATCAAAAATTATGCAGAAACTGGACTAAAGGAAGAAATATTGCTGTCAAGAGGTTTTGGATGGTGCATTGAAAATGTGCATTTGTTTTACAATTCTTTTAAAGACTAATTATTTCTGATTATGATTTTAGACTCTAGTTTTAAAAGGCCAGTCATGAAACCAAATGTTCTTTTAAGTGCATTCATTGAAAATGTGTCAAAGCCTCTGTCCTTTAAGTCCTATGATCATTCAAATGTTAGTGATGTTCAGAAGTTATCTTCAACATAAGCTTTGTGGATGTTTACATTTTTCTCACGCTCTTTACTGTAAAAGTTGAAGTCTTGCAGGCCTACAAGTGGTTCGGGAATCTGTGTTGCGTTTGCCGGGAAACTTACAACCTAGGCCACTTATCAAGTGTCTTGCAATGAAGAAAATGGCCACATCACTTTTTAGAATTGTCACGTTTGAATTAGATCATATTTGAATGTTGCTAAAGCTCGGTGGCATTAAAATGAGTCTGCCTTGTAATGTTACTTTTTCCCCTGAAATCACTACTCTGTGTTGTTTCTTGGTGTAAATGAAGTCTTGAACAGTCAGGATATGTAACCCAACTGTAGAAGTGTTGGCTTTGCTAAATCATATTTACATTTAATGGAAATTTCACTATCAGATTTGACATAAGCTAAATACAGACTCAGGCCAAATATGTGAATTGGGGCTGAACACTTCAAAACATCAGTATTTACTGAAAGAGTGTGATCTTAACAAGGGCGGATTTAGTGATTTCAGGGCCCAAGGCCAATAATTCAATTACTTGTGTATATAATTTGAGGAGTCGCCACACCTGTTGCATAGTGATTCCCAATATTAAACTTCTTTCTGTTGTCCATATTCACATAGTAGTTATTGTGGATGCAAATGATCAGCAGGTACACAAGAAAAGAAGCACTCTGCAAAAAACATTAAACTCAAAAACTTACACAATTGATTCCAATGTAGAAAGTTGTATCAGGCAGTACTGACAGTAAAATGAGCCAATTCTTTTTAGTGCCCCCCCCCCCAAACAAAAAAAGAAACAGACTAAATAACATGTAAAAGACAATAACCAGATATCCATCCATAGCTGCTGCTGCTGCACCGGATATCAGACACAACCAATTCAGTCTCAAAAACATTTACCACAATTAGCCATAAACATATTCATGCAGTTTGACTGGGCAGTCTTACCTTAAACCAGGTGATTGTTCTTCCTTTTTGCAGAACATACACAGACTTAATTCAAAGGCGTGTCATTTTCCATATCATGGTGCACCTCACCTGGAGGCTTTCACTTATTGTGAAGGGCTCATTTGAAGGTGTGCAGGTTTTATCAATCACTGGGAATATTGTTAGAAGGCACATCATTAACGCTGTTATATATATATATATTGGAAAACTACACTATCTTTGCAGCAGAGGTTCAGCTCTTACTCCCCTCAGGTGATATGATGGAGCCTAGGTTGGGGGCCCGAGGCAATTGCCTACTTTGCCTCATAATGAAGTTCAGATTTGGATCTGATGGACTGCACAATGCTGAGTACATGAATACACTTATGTTCAATATAGGCATGGTCTAAAAAGTATAGCAGGCAAGGTACTAAATGAGATTTGTTGAAAGGTATATTTATTAGTACTAACGTGCAATTTGTCCCGTTACAGTCAATACGTTCACTAAGCATTGTGTGGATATTTTTTTCATTCTCACTCAAGTTGTCCATCTCTGTGCTTGATTAAAAACATTGACAAAATGTACCAGGTTTATTTTTACTGCTTGTTCATTTTATTTGTTACATAATTTGTATTTTTCTGAATTTTTAGTATCTGTACACATTGCAGATACAAAAAACTTAAATTTCATTTTAATGGTGCTGTGATATTGTTGCATTTTTTGACTCAAAGGTGATGAATGGCATCCTGCCACTTTCTTTAATTTTGGTCCCATTTTTGTCTTTTCTCTGATTTAAGTGTAAAAATTTACTCTGCACCATCACTCGCATGAAGTATATGTATGATTCATAAACATCACTATTGTCCTTAACTTTGAGACTAGCCTGTCACTGTTGTGAAAAAGAAAGTTTAATAATGGTTAAAGACAGAACAATCTTGAATACCGGAGATAAAGACAAGAAAGGAGTAAACACTAATGTCTTTATCCTGCATTACTGCTTTTCAATCAGTCTTTTTTGTCTCAGTTTCTCCTCTTGCAATGTGATGTCCAGGGCCCTCAGCTGTTTTAGGAAGCCATGATTAGGCAGTATACAACGGTGCCGCCGCACATGCTCAATAGCATCAACCACAGTTAAGCTGTGTTTCATCATCAGGTACGCCAAGACCAGAGTCGCTGATCTGCTACGACCCATCACACAGTGCACCAGCACCTTATCTAGAATCAAATGGAGCAAAGATGGATGGATTCATTAGAAACAAACAGTGGTGAGATGCATGTCTGAGTGGATTTTAATTTCCTGCAGGACTTACTCTGTGGGTGAGTAAGGGCCTGGTGGATGAACTGGGCTGCAGGGCAGAAGTACTGTGAGATGTTGAAGGAGGGTTTGTCATCAGCTTCTACACCATAGTACTGGATGTCCATGTCACTGTAGTAATCTGCACCAGTCAGTACATTATTCCACTTCCCCTCTGCTGCATTCAGGACATGTGTGATACCCAGCTCCCTCAGGCCGGGTCGCTCCAAAGCTGTTTTCCTGTTTTCATGTAACACACACACCCTCAGTGACAAGCTGTCCAGGTTTAGCACTTGTACTGCAGAACCATGAAGGCATAACGTGAATTTACATACTCATCACCGATGTAAATGCGGAGCCACACCTCATTCACATGTGCATACTGAGCCCCGGTGCCAGTCCAGAACAGCTGCTCCAGTTCTAATGTTCCTGGCGTGATGTAGTCACTGTCTGGATCCACCTGCACCGCTGTGTAAGGGTTTTTAGTTCTGGACTTCACCATACATGAGGACATGTCTCACCTCTGCTGCCAAGAATGGGGATACAAAATAGTGCTAGAATTTCATAAATCACTGTTTCAGTTGCTCTGTGAATATATACTGCATTTATTTGTAAATACATTTTAACTATTACATTTCTAAATGCCTCATGATTTTTTATTTCTAATTCAAATTCTTCCTTTGTGATTTAACTTTTCTAACATCCCATGTTATTGCTCATAGTTAGATTTTGAAAGTTTTCACATGCTCTTTTTTAATATCAAACTCGCACATTATGTACTATGATAGAAGAATATTACCTACCTCCTTCTTGTAACTGTCTAAAGATTTAAATTTGCTCCTGAGCAGGATCACAGACCAGCACTTCAATGTCTCCTTAGTGGAAGTGTGTGTGTGTGTGTGTGTGTGTGTGTGTGTGTGTGTGTGTGTGTGTGTGTGTGTGTGTGTGTGTGTGTGTGTGTGTGTGTGTGTGTGTGTGTGTGTGTGTCTGTGGTTGTCTTTCAACAGAGACCTCCATGCACAGTACTGTATGCATGAAGGGTGACAAACAGATCTGGAATGGTAACTGCTCCCCCAGGCTCTGTGTTTAACATGATATTTTTAGGCAGTTGTGCAACCGCACCTTACTTTAACAACTCCCCACACACACTCACGAACACACACGCTCAGAGCTTCTTTCTCATAGTCTTCCTCATGTGATCATAATTATCTAATGTGACAGTTATTAACTTTCCCTTATGGTAAAGAAACACTGAATTATGAGACACAATACCAGAAAACAAAGGGAAGTTTAGTACTTTACTGACATTTTTTGCATCGTTGTCATTATGGGAATGTCAGTAATGTGTAGACAGGTGTAGGGAGCAGTTGTCAGTTTCCTGAGAGATAAAACTAAAATAATTCAGCTGTTTTGTTTTATCAATTGTTGCTAGAGCAGAGATAAACTGAGACTTTCAGTAGTACTTGTAAAAACAAATAAAAACAGATGACATTTGTATTTGCTGGATTAGGTGTTAAAGAGAAAATGTGCTTTCAAATAAAACGAATGCTTGACAAGATGAAATAACACGTTCCTTCGTTAAGGTTTCAGTCTGGTCCACCTCTGTGATCTATCTGCACTGTCGACATAGGTTCAGCTCCAGCTGTCGGAGCTGCTCCAGAAACCCAGAGTTGGGTCCAATGTCTCGGTTCAGGCGCACAGCAATGATGGCCTCAACTAAGGACAGGCCCTGGCAGATCATCAGATAAGCCAAAACCAGGGCTCCAGAGCGACTGACACCCATGGCACAGTGGACAAACACCTTTCCTGGAAAACACATTGATCTATAATAATCATCCGAGCATTCTATAGAAATTATTGATAAGATAGATAGATTTATATAGATTTATACCAACATATGTTTCACCTATAGGTGGACATACCTGGTGCAGTATGTGCACAACCACATCACCTGACCCCCTCCCCATTTAAAATGAAAGAGATTCATGAGATTTCTGTATTATTTGTTTTATTATTTGTTCTGCTAAAGTTTCTAAATAAATGTCATCCAGCATAAAGATAACAAGAACTCACAAATTCGTGTTGTCTTTACACACTTTATACTGAGTGTGTGTCTAAGTACTTTATACAGCAAGTTGTTTATAATTCCCCAACATGTAAATATGCTTGTATACCCAGAAATAAAGGAGGAGCCGAGTTCACAATATATTAATATTGTAATTCTTTGATTTCTCTGATTTGGTTTATATGTGTTTATATAGCATTTATTTTGCTTTTTACATTGTGTTATACACTGACCATTTTTCTTAAGAGCCATATCCATGAATTGTGCAGCAGGTCTGAAGAAAGGCTGGAGATTAAACTCAGGATGGTCTGCAGCTTCAACACCGTAGTATTCAACTTCAAGGTCCTCATAGAACTGCTGACCAGTGTTGATGCGGTGTTGACCTGCTGCAGCATTCAGTATGTGAGTTACACCCAGAGATGAGAGTTGGGTTTTATCTCTCGCAACAGCCCTGCACACACACCAAATACAAACAGATTTTATTTTTAAATTTTTCCAGATACAAAATGTGTTTTTTCTACTCACTCATCTCCAATGTACAGGTTTGACCAGACTTGATTGACAGGTGCCACTGGCTTCCTGTTTGTCCAGATAATTTGCCTCAGATCTGTCAGAGATGGCAAGTCCTCCTCCTCAGCTAAATGACCACTGTAGCAATAAAGATGTATGTGTGTCTGTTTGCATATGTTTATGTTGACAGCTTTGTAAGTGCACGTGTGTATCTTTACAGTGTTTTGGCTTGTTGTTGTCTCCTCCTCTCCCTCTCCAGGCCCATATCAAGGCTGCGGAGCTGCTGCAGGAAGCCTGGATTAGGGCAGATGTCTCTGTGAGGCCTGACGGCAGCCACAGCCTCCTGCAGTCTCAGGCCCTCAACAATCATCAGAAAGGCTAGCACTAAGGTAGCAGAGCGGCTCACACCCATAAGACAATGGACAAACACCCGTCCTGTGATGGAGACAGTAGCTGTTACTGTAACTTCAACACCAGATATGCAGCAAAAAATCAAATGGCAGAAATGTTGTATGGGATTGGATTAGATCGTGCCAGTGTACTTAATAAAGTGAGCATTGAGTTTAAATCCAAGAACACAACCACAAGATAACTGTACATGTGACTGACTTGCCTCCCATGGCCAGTGCAGCTCTGATGTAACGTGCTGTTGGGTAGAAGAAAGGACTAAGAATGAAATCTATTGCATCATCAGCCTCCACCCCATAATAATCCACTGCCATGTCTCTGTAGAAACGTGGGCCAGTGTTGACAAAGAGATAGGATCCAGAGCTGGGGTTATGGGATCTATGAGCAGCATTTACAATGTGTGTAATGCCCAGACTGTGGAGAGTGCCCATGTCACGAGCCGCCACCCTGAAACACAATTCAGCACTGTTGGATTGAAGAATGTTTACATAGATCCACGTGTTGGCATGTGATTGAATGTGAACCTACTCGTTGCCTATGTAAAGGTTTGGCCAGACTTGATTAACATGTCCAGTAGGTTGTCTGTCTGCTAGCAGGAACTCCTGCAGCTCTGAGACAGAAGGAGGTTCATAGGGTGGATCCCTGAGAGACATACTGACACATGCATACACACATTCACAGAGCAGAAGAACATTTACTTAATTATACAGTCATTGTCAGTGGTATAGGTAAAGATGATTGACTGAGCAGAACAACTTAAACATACCTAAACTAACCTTTTTCTTACCTCACTTCAAGTATGTGCAAAGGCTTCTCCTGATGTGCTCACACTTTATTTTGACTGTAGCCTCTTTTCCTTTTATAACATTGTAACCATACACTCATGACAAGGACATCCTGCAGGCACTATTCATCAGAGGTTCAGGCACTTTAAACCACATGTAATCCGTTTTGTTTCGCTGACATCTAATTCCTTTGAGCAACAGTGTGGCACAATCCTGTGAACTAACATTTCTCACTTGCTGACTTTCCATGATGAACACACACAGGAGCTGACTAATACTTGCTGTTCTGCTCCTTTAAGAAATATGACCAGGACTGCGAACAACATACACCAGTGACGTGTTACCGTTGGCTGCATTTGCTGTGTGGACTAGGACCTATGAATGACACTAAATAATTTAATGTGAATCAAACACGTAGGTTATACTCACTGGATTCAAAGAAGACAAAAGTCACATATCTAAATGTATGAGAATCTATAATCTAATAATCTATAGTTTGTTATTTGTCAGGAGGCGTGTTGGGTTTAAGGCTGTATGGGAGAATGACAGGGCAAAAATATTTGTGAAAGTGAAATTTCAGAAGTCTTTAATGGATATTTACAACGATTACAAAGTTGCATTTACCAAGCACAAGGACGTATCTGACAACACTAAAAGGTAACGTTTGAATAGAGTTTGCATATGAAAATCAAACCTCTGACAAATCTTTGCTATACTTCACAACACAAATACCGCTGCAATACTCAAAATGTACAGACTTTGAAATAAAAATATTGAAACTAAAACATCACCACACATCCTCTGATTTCAATCAATATTTACAATAATTTTCCATGTGGATTAGAGTGGAGTGTAACCCATAGAAGGAGAGACAGAGAGGTCCTGAGGTTACTAAAGAACAATGTGATGAGAGAGCAGATAGGAAGTGAAAAACATGTCAGAGAAGAGGACACAACCTCCGTTTAAGTGTCAGCTGTTCATCGAGTTTGAGGAGAAGGGACAGGAAATTCCGGTTGGGGTAAATGGCTCGTTTTTGGATGACACGTCTAAGAGCATCTATTAGTGATAGACGCTGATGCAACATCAAGTATGCCAGGACCAAAGTGGCTGATCGACTTACACCCATGATGCAGTGAATTAGTACTTTCCCTGTAGAGAAAATTAAGAAAATGTCAATAGGAAAATAGGAATAAATAAAGTGTTTGATGACAAAGTGAGCGCCACATTCATACACTTCACCACCTTTGCTCTTAAAGGCTTTATGTATAAAGTCAGCTGCTGGTCTGAAGTACTGACTGAGGTCAAAGTGGTCTGAATCCTCTGCTGGGATGCCAAAGTAAACGCAGGTGTTTCCGTAAAAACTCTGATCACCGATGCTGCCCTGCTTGGAGTGCGCTGCATTCAGAACATGAGTGATGCCAAGCTTATGTAATAACTTCCTATTCTGTGCCACAGCCCTGGAAATATACAAAAACAGACAAACACATCAAACAAAGATTATTACATTCCTCATCACTTTATCTCTTGCAGAACAGGAGACACTCACACATTTCCTAAGTACAGGTTGGGCAAGACCTCATCTACTGGTGTGAGCTCCAGTGTGCAGGAATCCAAGATGAGTTCCAGTTCCTTAATAAGCACCAGGTATTGTTGCTGGTTGCTCCCTGACATCCTCCCTGGACACAGAGTGCTCCTCTAACAGACCCAAATACTCCTCCTGCTATCTGTGTCCACTGTCCCTTCACCACCAGAGGCTGCAGCACAGTGAGAGACGTGAGCAGGTGGTCCTTTGAATGCCACTCGCCACCAAAATTAGCTGCCTGTGTTCAGTGTGTTCTCTCTGACTGGATGTGGAGTTATTTAATGTTGCTGTTGCATTGATTGGTCTGTTCGCTGATGCCAAAAGTCCTGGGGGGAGAGACAGGGAGTGTCTCTGTCCTCAATAAGATCAAATAATGTAGGATGAGGGAGTGGAGCGCTGAACACAGTATTTGGTGTATGCAGATAGTAAATGGAATAAAGTCTTGCATGCTGTAAATGAGAACTAAGTAACTACACTAAAACAGGACAAATACATAGACTTATAACATAGGCTTGTTAGTCCCTTTTGACTCATCAAATCTATTGTCCTGCAGTTTTTGGTCCAAAGCTATGAGCTGTCTCAGAAAGCCTCCGTTTGGGAAAATCCAGCGTTTCTGTTGCACACAGCGTATGGAGCTGAGAAGTGTGAGGTGCTGATGAATCATCAGGTAGGCTAGGACCAATGCAGCTGAGCGACTCACGCCTACAGCACAGTGCACAAACACTTTTCCTGAAAACCACAAAAGAAACAAATGTAGCATTTGGAAGGACAGGCAACCAGTACATGTCATCAGTAAAAACCAGTGTGGCCGCTTGCGTTACCTCCTGATGTCATAGCCTGGTGAATGAAGTCAGCAGCAGGATAGAAAAAAGGTGAAAGGTCAAATGTTGGCAGGTCATTAGCTGGGACTCCATAGTATTTCACTGTAGTTCCATAGAAATCATCACTTCCCTTGCAGCATAGTTTTCCATGAGCTGCATTCAGCACATGGGTGATGCCAAGCTTATAGAGTCCGAACTTGTCATGAGACATAAACCTGCCACATATTTCATGCATTAATATTATCCCAGACAAATATAGGTGGACTTTATTGCAGCACAGGATACTCACATGTCCCCCAAATACAGGTTCGGCCACACCTCATCTCCATGACGAGAGGAGCCCGGTGCTGAGTACAAAACCTCCTCTAACTCCTGGAGAGACGGGGTCTCCCATGTCTTCTTCGAGTCCTCTGTGAACTTTTCCTCCTCTTCTGGCCCTAACCTTTGTGTATCACACCCCACCCCTGACACATCACCTGTGGAGGACTTTCTCTCGGTCATTTCTAACTTTAAAGGTTCTTAACTATACTGTTTGCCCCCTAAAACTAAATCACACCGCTGTCTGCTACAGTTGCTTTGGTTGTGTTTCAGCCGCTTCGCGTTACTCAGCCTGTGAGCATCCAAAACAGGTGGTGCCGTTTGGCTCCGACTCTAAGTCACACTGTCACACTTGGAAATGTCTATACAATTATGTGTGAGGGTTTCAAATCCCATGCATGTGCTTTTTTTGTCAAATTAAAACCGAATAGTCGGGGAAATCCACTTGTATTTCTTTGACCTGGAGAATCCTGTTAATTGAGCCTAATTTTTCCTAAGTGAGACCAGCAGATGTCAGTGTGCTTTGAATAGCAGCCCTGCATGAGGCACCACCTCTTCTTTACTGGTGTTGTTTATCACGGTCTCTTCCTGTTTGGGGTTGCCTAGTTGTCAGAAGCATGTTAGTCATGAAATACTCGTGTGAGTTGAGAGGAAGCAGGCTCATCTACACCCTCTGGCAGCTCAGTGACAGTGGATTCTTGGTAAGGCAGGCAACTACTGTTTAATATCATCTTTTAAAGCAGGTTTGAAACGAATCAATGTACTTTATGTGACTTTTTGGTTCTACATTGTACATGTAGCCCACTAGACTTGTGTTTGTTTTATAAAAATTATGTATAATACTGTCCACAACATCATAAAAATCAGATTTAATCAGTTAGAAAATTATTTGACGCCAAAATGTAGGAGATAGATGTAACATTGTGGCTTTGTGGTGAACACACTGAGCTCTTTACCAGATTGTGTCTTTCTCACACGCACACTGAAGGTCCTTAACTCTCCCAGTTGTGTGTCACTGCCCACTGTGTTTAACTGCTAAATGAGCTGACATGGCACAAATGAATCCCAAAGTAAAACCTCAGGGGCAGAGAAGCTGCAGGATGTTGCCAGTGAAATCTAGAGGATAGTTAAAAATAAAATATTTCTGTCTGGGGGAAACTGTGCAACAGCTACCCAGTTGATTACTTTTAGGTTTCATATGTGTAAATATTCAATATTAAACTGGTAAATAGTTGAATTTAAGTTCATGTATAGATCCTTCACTGGTGACCAGCCTCCATATGCTCTGCATTACAGATAGTGTACAGCAGATTTTAGCTGTGATGATCAGCTTTCATTGTTTCTTTAACTGAAATGTATTCAAGTAAGTTAATTTGAATCTAATGCACTCTACTATGTTAGAGCTTAAACAGTTCATCTTTTAGTAGAAGCTACCATATAAGATTGAACAAATGTGAGGATCTGGCCAATTATTTTCAGTTGATCCACTGTTTTTCATGTTTGTTTGTTTTTTAATGATTATTTAGTTCTATTAAATGTCTGAAATCCGTTAAAATGTCATGGTGTCTTAGTTTAAGATGAACTTTAATTCATTAATTCTGCTCAATTATTTATAGTAGCTCCTAAAGTATAAACAAAAAACAGAATAAAAAAAAAGTGGCTCTTATATGCTGTGGAATTTACTGGTGCCTCATTTTAGTAGCCTTGAAGCTTTTTTTTAATTAGCCTTATAGCTGCATTAAAAGACACTGATGTCTACTGATAACTGAAAGCTGCTTACTTGGGTAATTTGCAGTCTGTATCTATTGTCCTATCAGCATATAGGCTATCGCTCTCATTTAGCAGTTCAACGCAGCGCAGTCATGTTGGTTGATGGTTGCAGACCTTTGGAGCTGCAGTGAGAACAAGCCAAGCAGGACTGTGGTCAGCTTATCAGAAGGTCAAAGAACAAAAAATGAAAAAAAAAGACAGAGCAAAGAGTGTTTCATCCGCACCTGAGTCTGTGAGAGAGGAACTTCCTCAAACACTTGATTTATGTAAACTGTAGATATTTGTATTTTATTTTGACACCTGTGAAATGACACCTATAGAGCAGAGACAGCTCTTACACTCAGTTACCATAGACTGGGAATTACTCATTGAGTCATAAGCTTTAGTCATTTATTAAGCAACAGTATTTATTCTTTGACTTCAGCTCATAAAAGCGGAGGATTGGTGGATTTTCATTCTTTTATTTCATATATATTAGGAATGCAACAACTGACTACATTAATTACTAATATAGTTTATAATATATAAGAAAGTTGTAAAGAATGTCAATTCCATGTGTTCAGATTTGTTCAGTCTAAAAGCTAGTTATTCACTTAAAAGGAAACAAGGAAGTAACTTGTGAGAAGCTGAAATCTCGATTGTCTCGTAATTTGGCTCAAAACAATGAGTAAAATACTTGATTATAAAAAACAGTGATCACATTTGTAGGATTTTTAATTTTTGGGTAAAGACTTCAGTTTAGGCTAAAAGTGTGCAATTTTGACTGTTTGTCTACTAATAAGCTAAATTAATACAATATTTAAAGAAAACTAAAAAAACTGTACATAATGAAGTTATTGATTCGTTGCAGTCTGTTGATAGTGTTGATAGTAATAAAAATAGAAAAAAACCCTTGCATCTTTTTTGTCCGTTCAAACTTCATCAGATCTAGTGTTGACTAATAAACTCAACTGACTCCACAAGAGTTGACTAATAAACTTGAGCTGAAAACACAGTGGAGAGAGAAGCCATCTTTGTTTCATTAGGGTTTTGGTGAGTAGATGTTTTACAACCCCAATTCAAAAAAATGATGGGATGAATGCAATTATTTCCGAATCTCATCAACCCATATTTTATTCACAAAAGAACATAAACAACATATTAGATGTTAAAGCTGAGACATTTTACTATTTAATGGAAAATATTAGCTCATTTTGAATTTAATGGCAATTTCTACACATCGTCCCAACTTTTTTTGAATTGGGGTTGCAGTTATTTTCATCTGTATTAAGCCCTACATGTCATAATGTGAAACTGTCTGCACTTGCAGTGGCATGACATCGTCAGAGGACAGCGTGAGTGCCTGGAAATGCAAGCAGGTGGCTCAGTGGCTGCAGGAAAAGGGTTTTGGTGAGTATGTGGAGTTGTTGTGTACTCGGCACCGGCTGGATGGGCTAAGCCTCCTTGCTCTGACTGAGGCTGACCTACGGGGTCCTCCGCTTGGCCTTACTGTGCTGGGAGACATCAAGAGGCTGACTTTAGCCCTCCGCCAGCTCCAGAGACAGAATCAGTCCCAGCTGGAAGAGCTAGGTATTCCAACGTCAGACAGCCTCCCTGCTGTGCTCCCAATGGACACCACAGGACTGGAGTGGAGCTTTGACAGAGCCGAAAGCAGATATAACGGTTTTGATCTTGTGTCTAATGGGACTGAACTGCGACTGAGGAACGGCAGTAGATGTGGATATGGTACAGCAGCAGCTCTGTGTCACACGCACTCCAATGGGAGGTACAGGAAACACCTGGCTGGTAGACTGGACCCAGAAGTGTGGAAGACGGTCATCAGTGTCATATATGTCTTTTTGGTGTTTGGATTCACATCTTTTGTCATGGTCATTGTGCATGAGCGAGTCCCAGACATGAGGACATACCCACCACTCCCAGATATATTTTTGGACAGGTATAGGCTAAATATATTTTTGTGTTTTTGTACTGATGAGTTAAAATCTACTATACCTGGAGAATCCAGTGAATGTTAAGGCTCTACTCAGTACAAATTCCTTTGCTCACATTACATCTACATGCCGACATGTTTTAATGCTTTCAGTGTTCCAAGAATCCCATGGGCTTTTGCAATGGCTGAAGCTTGTGGCCTCATCTTGTGTTATATGTTTCTGTTGATCCTGCTCCTTCATAAACACAGGTAGTCCACACTTGCATGCATTTTGTCTAGCATTATTATGCTAAAATAATGTGTATAAACGGAGGGCATTACTGTCTACTTGTCTCTGTTTTAGGTCAATTCTCCTCAGGCGGTTGTGTTCCTTGATGGGAACTGTGTTTCTGCTTCGTTGCTGCACCATGTTTGTCACGTCACTCTCTGTGCCTGGGCAGCATCTGAAATGTTCCAGCAAGGTGGGAAGCACACATGAGATTCTGTGGAGATTAGATAAGTTTTTCCATATTTTCATAGTGAAGTAGTCTCAAATTATCATTCTAGTACGCAGACATACTCCTGTGATAACTGGTGAACAGGTGCCACAGTTTGATGGATAACGGGAGTTTTTTTTTTTGTTCCCCAGACATACAGTGATACATGGGGAAAAATACAGAGAGCACTAGCGATCTGGAGTGGATTTGGGATGACTCTGACTGGTGTCCAAACATGTGGAGACTACATGTTCAGTGGACACACTGTTGTCATTACAATGCTCAACTTTTTTGTGACTGAATGTGAGTCTTAATTAATTCTATTTTAGCAAATGTTACTCAAACAGGAGGAAATAGTTCGTTATTTGGGACTATTTTAAGCTGCTCATTAATTCACATGTTATGTGGGCGACTGTGGCGCAGGAAGGTAGAGCGGTTGTCCACCAATCTCATAGTTGTTGGTTCAATCCCCGGCTCCTCCGGTCACATGTCGAAGTGTCCTTGAGCAAGACACTGAACCCCAACTTAGTTGCTCCCGGTGAGTGTTGGCCAGCTGCATAGCAGCTCCCCCATCGGTGTATGAATGTGTGTGTGATTGTGAGTGTAAATGGGTGAATAAGAAGCAGTGTAAAGCTTTTTGAGTGCCAATAGGTATAAAAGCGCTATATAAGTGCAGACCATTTACCATTTACCATGTGCCAGTGAGACTTTGTGTGTATAATGTAGGATCTACTCAATAGTGAAACTACAAAGTCCATGTCAAGTTTACAGTTACTGTGTTTGGTCATTTGATGGGTTTTACTGACAGTTTAAAAAAAAACAATATCATTTGTTATATTACGACTGTTTTTATTTGATTGCAGACACTCCACAAACCTGGAATCTGATTCACACCATCTCTTGGGTGTTAAACCTGTTTGGGATTTTCTTCATCCTGGCAGGTCACGAACACTACTCCATTGATGTGTTTATCGCCTTCTACATAACCACACGCCTTTTCCTCTATTACCACACGTTAGCCAACACCCGTGCCTACCAGCAGAGCCGCAGGGCGCGCATTTGGTTCCCTATGTTCTTCTTTTTTGAGTGCAATGTAAACGGACCTGTCCCCAACCAATATCACTGGCCCTTTAGCAAACCTGCCTTAATGAAAACTCTGATTGGATAGAGGATACAGTCAAAGATCAGCAGCTGCAATATGCATGGACTGTAATATTAAAGCCTAAATGAGAAACCTTGAGATGCTGCTTCTGATTTTTGGATGGGTATAAGTTTATTATAGGGAAGAGTTTTATTTTTATTTATTTATTTTTTTTTTTACCCTTTGGATGGTTCTAAGTTTATTATAGGGGAGAGCTTTTTTTATCCTTGTTTGTATAAATGGATGGATTTTTACTCTGTTTATTAATCCTATAGTATGTTTAATGGAATATCTTTTTCGGGAAATATTTTTACTTTCTTTCTTGCTGAGTGTTAAATGAGGAGATTGATATCACTATCATGCCAGCTGGTTGGCAAGCAACAGGATATGGCTCTGTTCAAAGGTAACAAAACTCACCTACTAGCACCTCTGTCTCATTGTGTAACAATATATCTGGTTTGTTTAGTCTGTACAAAATGTGAAGCAAGAAATGTCAGTTACTGAGGTTTTCTTTAAACAGTGACAGTCTTGCTCATTTGTCTCAGTTTCCAGACTTTGTGCTAAGTTAAGGATTTATTTGACACTTGTGATATCATATTTCCCAGTTAACACCGCTGTAATCTAGAAATATTTAATTGCACACTGCCAAGTAAAACTGGTAAAGAAGGTGGTTTATTCCCTGGGAGGCCTGGAAGTTGCACATTGTGAAATTATTTATTTGGCTTTAAATATTCACTTTCATATGTTTCGTTTTGGGGATGTCTAGGGTTCACTGTTTCAATGTACAGTAGTTTGAATTGTTGGTCTTATTATTACCATCAGAAAACTGCTTTATTCAGCTGTAGTACTGCAGTACTCTGTTTTGACAGTTTTGCTTCAAAACAAGATTTGACACCGGTTTTGTAACTACAACAGAGCAGTTGTTCCTTTTAATGTGAAAGAGGGAAAAAAACTTCCTGTTCTCTACAGAATGAGCTCTGTATCACTCACTCACAAAGAAATTTAGCCTTTGATGTCACCACAGGGATAGTGTTGCTTTTTCACAATTGAACTTAACAAAATATTGTTAGGTAAGTTTATCAGAGAGTTCACTTTTCTTTCAAATATTAGTGATAAACTGCATGTAGCAATGCATGGACGTTAATTCTGTTAAACATCTGCTTTCTTGAACAGTTAATAACACTTAACAAAGTTTCAGAAATATATATTGTTTACTATGTCATGGTTCTTCCAAGCTGTATATTTTTAGTAATTGTTTACATTTAATAGTTTTATTTGCAATGCAAGTAATCTCTGCCTTTTGGCTCAACAATAAAAGTTTACAGATGAAAAAACGGTTTTATATTTGCTTTTTAAAGATTATTTATACTTGTTTCTTGGTTGCTTTTTCACTGTTTCTGTTTTGCATTTGTTAAATAAAGTAGAATATTAATTTTAAATAGACAGTTTTTGTGAATTACTAACAATAAAAGGAGACCATTTTACTTTTAAGGTGTGCCTTTTAATATGCAATATAAATATAATCTAGATACCATCTTCTCCTCCCTCCCTAAAACAAATATCTGAGTCATAATTCAAATATAAATAAAGATTTCCAGGGTCATACATCTTATATAAAGCCTTCATCCGAGAGTTTGGCCACACATAAGCTTTTTGTTGACTGGTTCACATCACACCTAAGGATGGTATGTATTTCAAAATCTATTTGAAGGAAGTTAAGAACATGGAAGGGGTTTTGAGTTTTTTATTTTTGTTAGTTTTTGTTTTTTTAATCTATACAAATGCATATATAGATGAATACATATGAGTCTTTAAAAATTATTTATTTTCCATCATGGCAAATATTTAAGTAAAATTGTAGAGCAGATTTTAGATTTATTGCAATATACCCTGTAGTGGTGAAAGCAAAATAAAGCTAGAACCTACAGCGAGTGTCAAAAAACAAAGTAGGGGTACATTAAGGAATAACATGAATGTTGAGCTCTTTACAGAATTAACACTAAATATTGCAGGCAAAAAAAGTTTAACTGGTCAAAAGAATAGTTGAGTCTGTTTCACTTTACTTAAACAAATCAAAATCATCAGAAATATATGTTTTGCTGACCAAATTAAATAAATCTAATTTTAAACTACAATATGTTTCAGGCTAAACACCTTTTTGCATTGAAATTTGTGCATAGAAAATAAAACTAATTACCTAAAAATACATGCAAATACCTACAATACTCTGACAGTAAAAGGTCTCATGCTGCTTCTTATAATTTCCTAGTCTGATTTGAAGAAGTAATACAATGCAATAATAAAATCTGTAAATTTCCTTTAATGTTCAACAGGTTTTCATGGGTGTTATTGATTAAATTATTTGGGAGAAGTGCATAAATACACCACTATGAATCTAATACATACATAATGTTTAAAGTTTTTGTATTTTATTTGCTCTTTCAGGCTCCTCTCCATGTGTTTGTTTATTTGTTGGGACTGGTTGTCCTGTCTCACTCTGCCTGTTTCTTCCGGCAGTTAGAGGTCAAAGATGTAAACAACCCTCCAAAAGGTGAGTTGACATACAATAAAACAACAGTGTAGCAGCAGATTTGAGGGCGTTCGATTTTCCTCTGCTGTGTTTGACAACAATTTAACAAATTAGGATTCCTTCATCTGGACGTTTTACTCAAATACAATGTCCATATGTGTTTACTTAGCACCTGCCAGCTGAATCCAGACCACACCAATACAATCATTAAGAAACACTTCCACACAGCTAGTTGCTGCCAAAATCTTAAGAGACCGTGATAAGGGGTCAGCTGCTCCTCTGAACAGTGGTTGTATTTTTTATTGCACATAGGGTGTGTCGATGAAGATGGCAAGCAGCATGCCTTTGGTACTAAATGGATGAGAGACTGCAAGGCATGCTCCTGTACGACTGCAGGTTTGAGCTGCTGTGACATGTACGTGTTAAACGCTTCAATTTTATTTATTTATTAGCCTACTAGATGATTTTGATGGGAAATAATGATCTGATTCAGCCCTTCTGCATGTGTTTTTTGGCTCATCTTTTGTAAGGGGAATACATTGTGAGATGGAAAAGGGAAAGAGAATGATCTCCCACCAATGTAGGAGTAGCAACACCATTTTAAGAAGGCCTTGTGAGTGTTCTCGTTCTCATGTAATGTTTTTACTTTGTGTTTCTCAGGATTCCAGAAGCAGTCAACGTTCCTCAGGAATGCGAACTGGTTGTTAACAGGAAAACCTGCTCTGGAAAGGTGGTGCTAAAGTCTGACAAGACTAAACTGTGTAACCCTGTCTGAACACATGGCAAGTGGCCCCTATACAATAGGGACAACAAAGTGAAAAACTAACAAGTTTTTTCATGTTTCATTTCACCTGCTCTATGGTCTATGTACAGTAAATAAACACTTACTAATCAAGCCTGATCTTTGTTTTTCTTACCGTGTTTTACATTTCACTGAAAATATAATTAAAACCTGCACCAACAGTTTCTTCTTGGTGGCTCCATGTGCCATATTATCAGCTCTCGCAGCAGGTGTTGTTTTCAGCATGTAATTGAATAAATCCACCACTGTGTGACAGCAGAGCTCGGTGCTCAAAGGGTTTCTGACTCCCAGACCAATAATAGCCAAGCTCCTCTCACGGTTGTCTCTGACAGAAATGCAGTGTTTGTTATGATGTTAAGCTCCTTCTCCAACTCTCATCTCTGTGGATTCACACCTGTTCAGACCATCGTCTTCTCTCTCATCTTGGCGTTACAGACTTCACTGAGCCAGCCAACCATGTGAGTTTCTAAATTATATACACAATAATGATTTTTGTCAAGCAAAGTCTTTTATTAGTTAACTACATATAGAGGTGAAGTGTGCCTTTTTCTTTTGCAGATGCTTTTGAATTTTGCATTTCAACACCAACATACAACAGTATGCTTTTCAAAGAATATGCATCCAGTGTAAGCAGGAAATCAGGCATGCATCTGGTTTCCATAGCTATTACATGTAATGTTTGCAAATTTAGAGAAAACCAGTCTCAAGACAGCATTTGCATGTAGTTATGTTGCAACAACGACAAGAAGAAAACGATAATGAAAATGAATATTATAATAATAAATTGTCCTACCAACTGAGCATAAATTCATAAAAATACTGGATACATGTGGGAAATTGATTCAAAACATTCTATTCCATTAATTGGTAATTATTATTTGTTGTCTGCTGCCATAAAATTGTTGCTGAAAAAAAAAAAAAAAAAAAGGATAAAGACACTCACAAAGTTTCAAACTGCTCTTAGCAAAAATGCTAAATAAAAAATAACGGTGAATCAGGCCATTCTCTCATTTTTGTATCAGAAAGCACTGTTTTTTCAGTGATAACAAAAGAATACGATGGACACAGTGGCGCCAGGTCACAGTGTTCCTTATCCTGCAGAGATTTTGCTCTCGAGGTGCCTGATCACACTGACAAAACCGCTTGCTGGATGTGCGAACATACAAAACATTGATGTAGCATTGACAGATCTGAATTTGCCAATTATTGGCACATTTTTCCTTTTCTTCTGCTGGTGTTTCTGATTCCCCTGCTAAGCGGCAGCTGTTTGTTACATCTGGTTAGCGGTGACAAAACATTTGTCTTTTCTCCCTGAACAAAGGGTGATCAGTGCTGTGCCACCCTGCCTGCAGCTCACTCAACACACTGACAGAATAGGTTAGTAATGATGCAGCATGAAGTGACTGATAGCTACGTGCGTGTGCCAGTAATGGAAAGTGACAGTTCATTTTCTTTGCGATGCTGGTTTTCACAGAGATGGCAGAGGTTCCAGGGAAGGCAGCTAGAATCCATTTATAGGATTCTGACAATGTCATGCCCTTTCACTTTGACATACTACATCACTCATTGTGTACTTGAAAAATAGACTTCTCTCCTCCAGTTTATGCTTAGTAATTTAACTCTCTTTAAGCTATTATGTTGGATCGGTAAACCTGACTGGTGGATTCATTTTTTGTGAGAGGAGGTGATGTGTCTTAGATTTTTGGATGGGTAAATATAGAGACAGGATTTGTTACTGTAACAAAGAAATTAAACTAGTTGGTGCAACTGCACAAACGCTTGGTACAAAGTGCAAAAACTACAAAAAACAGTAGTAACACCTTTGGTCCCTCAACTCATAAACTACTACACTTAAAACTAACTACTATGCTTTGTAAAACAACTGCATCCCCTCTACCTTAGCAGATCCCTGGACCTAAAAGGGTTTGCAAGTGAAAAACATTTTGTTCTGATTTCTCCTTTTTTCTCTCTCTGTTCAGATTCATGTATTTTGACGGCTGGGATGGATGGTTTGATCCTGGAGGCTGGTGACAGTGAAGTCCTAGTGAGATGTCCTTAAGTGGCAACACAAGCAATTCTTCTCCTTCAGCAACAGTGCTCTTTAACAGCTCCACCTCTCACTATTCCTCACCCTGGGAAGAGGGAAGAACCAGCTATGGATCTGAGCAGGAGTGGTCGAGGAATAAGACTCATTTCCTCTCAGACCTCTCTGTTCTTGGGGATGATGAGCAGTGTCACATGTCTCATGTCCTCACAGCATGTCTAGTTGTTTGGTATAGTATTACAATGGTGCTGGGCCTCGTGGGAAACATCGGCCTCATCTGCATTATCACCCGTTGCAGAGAAAAGGTCAATGTCACCAGCATTTTCATCTGCAACCTGTCATTCTCTGATATTCTGGTGTGTGTGTTCTGTCTTCCCTTCACTATTATATACACGCTAATGGACCACTGGGTGTTTGGGTCGCTGTTATGTCGGCTGGTGCCGTTCATCCAGTGTGTGTCTGTGACTGTTTCCGTGCTGTCTCTAGTGTTCATTGCACTGGAAAGACATCAGCTTATCATTAACCCTGCTGGATGGAAACCGAGCGTCCCTCAGGCCTACACTGCAATCATTTTCATTTGGATTCTGGCCTGCTTCACTTCCTCACCTTTCTTGGCCTTTCAGCTGCTCACAAATGAACCCTACACTAATGTAATTCTGCCTCAGAACCCACTCCAGAAGCAATATTCTACACAGGCTAACCTCAGTACATCTCTGCATCAACCTGCCTCCTACTTATACAAGAACTCATCTGTACTTGCAAATTCATACCGCGCCCTCTATTCTTATGTTCCCACCTCTCCACATATGGAGGCCTGTTTGGAGCACTGGCCTTCCCAGCGGCATAGGCTTGCTTACACCACATGGCTCCTGCTGTTCCAGTACTGTGGCCCTCTGCTGTTAGTCCTCCTATGTTATGCCAGAGTTTTTGTACGGCTTCGCCGTCGCAAAGACATGCTGGACCGTGCTAGGACACCAGAGAGCCACCGCATGACACAAAGCCGCCGAATCAACATCATGTTGGTTGCCCTCATAACAGCCTTTGCTCTTTGCTGGCTGCCTCTCACCATCTTCAATGTTGTGTCAGACTGGAACCAGGAGGCTCTCCCCATCTGCCACCACAACCTTCTATTCTCCCTCTGCCACCTGCTGGCCATGTCCTCCACCTGCATCAACCCCATCATCTATGGCTTCCTCAACTCCAACTTTCGGCAGGAGGTGAGAGAGGTGCTTCTGCACTGCCGCTGCCACCAACTAGAAGAAGAGTGTGAGCGTTTTCCTATGTCCACTGTGCACATGGAAGTATCCCGCACCTCTGTGCCTCTCAACTGCCGGAGCAACTCTGTCGGATTATAATGCTACAACCCACTAAAGTATGAAGCATAATTGGAGTACTAATTTCTCCTGTTTGTTTTAATGACAGTATAACAATGTTTTGGTGGTTTAAAGTGAGTGCAGTACACTGTAGTTTTTTTCCTACTCTGCCTTTAGTCCTAATTATAAAGTGTGGTTGTAAAAGAAAAAAAGGTCTAAAGAATGTGTTGTTCAAAGACCAATGTGTTGCTTTATCTCAACTTCATGCTTTATAACTGTAAGCAGTATGTAGACTACTATTCTAAGGACTGAAGCTGTTCTCAAGGCCAACACACTACTAAGAGACTTTAGTGTTGTTTTTTCTATTTAATTTGTCACCCAACTGTATATTGTGCGGAACCATAACACAGACATTTGTTAAAAACTACCCTTCTACATAATGTTAATTCACTCTTGACTAAATATAATCGTTTACTCTTGATTAAATATAATCATATTCACATAGTTGTGTGAATGTCTTTTAATAGAGTCAGAAAAGGTTGCAACAATACAAGCTTCATTCCCTTCCCTGAAAGTTTAAGTATACTTCGTAGGGCCCTTAAACGGGGCCTCCCAAGTTTCCTTTGCTATCGCTTCTGGGCTGGAAATGACGTTTGTGTCCTTTCAGCCAATCATTGCTCTCCGTCTCGGGATCTATTAAATCACAAACTGCACGCGCGAACGATGAAAATTGTTGTTAGGTATCGCTGGGAACTGCGTATTTTAAACGTCATTGCAGCATAAAGTAAGTGTTCGGTAACTACTGAAACGTCTGGGTAATGTTTGAGCACACGCCATTTTACTACTAATCGTTGACAACATGGGTAATACGTATTTAAGGAAATTACGGAAGTATTGATTAAGTTAGCCACCCTAGCATAATGCTAAGAGTCACCCGTAAATATAGCGTAAGCTAGCTTAGCTCCCTGGGTTATTTGTAAACTCTAAGTAAACTAGTGGAAAATCGGCCTCAACATTCGCTTTGTAGGTAGGTGTGATACATTTATGGATATCAGTTAAAATAGCTGTAGTTTAATAAAGAAGGTACCATAGTTATTGTACGAAATATTGTTGCTCACTGCTTATAGCTTTTAACTAAGGCTAATACATTCATATGCGTAACAGTTTCTATTGGGTCACAGTATTCTAACGTAACACGGTAACACCACTCTTCAAAGGACAGTCATTAGATTTTATTTGTGAAGCATCTCGTAAGTAGCTGAAATTGCAGGTTGAGGTCGGCACATGAACTGTACCTAATGTTATAGTTTTACACCATGCGCCAGTGTCTTCACTGGTTTTGATGTGATTGAGCAGCATGGTTTGTTGCTTGACAGAATTAATGTTGCATTCATTTACACTTAGCAAATTGTAGAGGCAGGCTTCCTCGTGTTCAAAAATGTACAGGTTCAGAATATTTGTGCTTGTTTTTCTCCATTTAATATATTTAATAAACCTTGCTTGACAGTGGCAGCAGTGCTAAGATACAATTAAGTGCGAAGCTTTCCACCCTCTTACTTTGAAATGGAAAAAGCAAAACAAATATTTTTTTTCCATCAATATAAACTTTAATTTGAAGAACATGGCAAGTAAGCAATCTATTATACAGCTATGACATGGGTACATGGAAGAATACAAATGCTGCTCCAAGAGCAGAGGTTGGAATAGATTATAAAGGCAAAGTCTGGACTTTAGAAACAGGTATTCAAACATTTGACTTTTTGACTATTTTACTTAACTATTTTACTTTAATTTTCTTTTTATACACTCATTGATCTTTGGTACTTCTGATAATGAGGGAACGTTTGTACTAGCTGCGTGCATCAAATCTTTGTTTTACTCTTTTTGCCTTTTTAAAGTAAGGGGATCCAACCCTTTTTACTTCAGTCACTTTGTGCTGCGCTAATAATGCCATTTTTTATACTTTTAAGGCTATTTTATTATTCATTTAAAGCTAATAAAATTAGTAGATTGTCATCAAAAAAATCTTGAAACTGCTTGACTCTCAGATACATTTTTGCGATACCGGTATTCATTTATTTATTTGGCATGATGGACCAGGGAATGATTTTTAAATAATGTAATGTCTTGTGTAAAAAGAAAATAAAACTGTGCATTGTACAAGCTGATCTTTCATATCAATAAAGTTGGATTTGTGTAGGTGAATTGTGGCGCTAAAGGGGCCAGAAATGACTGCAAGTAACAATGCTTCAGTTCTTCAAGGTACAGTACACCATCTTAGGTTTACTAAAGCTAATTCAGGCTGAATGTATGGATTATGAGTCACTTGTTTAATGTATCTGCAGGTGTTGTTGCCTACGTTGATGTATGGTCATCAGATAAAACAGCCAACTATTCAAAACCATTTGTTCAGCAGCTTCAGGAAATGGGAGCTCAGGTGAGACTACAGTGCACATAAACCAACTGGCACCATATTTTATAGAATTTACTGACAATACATCATTGTATTTTAAAAAACTAAAATGCCTTTTCTTTTACAGATATCAAAAACATTCAGTAAACAAGTCACACATGTAGTCTTTAACAATGGTCATCTGGCCACATGGAGAAAAGCCAAGAAAAGCAATGTGAGGCTTGTGTCTGTTCTCTGGGTAGGCAGGTGAGAGTAACACTGAGAGTTGTGTACCTTTTTATAAACTTGAACAATTCTGTAATATGTAATTAATTTTAACTTTTACAAATATTACAAGATTTCTTTTCTCAACTATGAATTTCCTAATGGGGCTTGTTCTTGGTGAAAAATGTCCAGATGTTATGATGATGGGGTGCATGTGGATGAGGAGCTGTATCCAGCCTTAAATGATGAAAGCAATCCAGTTTTGAAGAACAAGAAAGTGAGTAAGATCAGATTTACATGTAATATGTAAGTTGTTTACACAGTTTACGCTCTTAATATAAATCAGGCTTCATTTATACATTTGAATTGCAAAGCCTGGGCTATCAAAAGCTGCTATTTATTTTGAAGAGCTGGCCTTGCTGCCGAGCACCCAATGCAGAGAACTTAAGATTCAACAGGGGCCAAGTTACAGTCCAGCTACTGCTAGACAGCATGACAGTGTTGGACATCTGTTTGTTTACTGTTATAATTTTGAGCCACTGACAGGTCTTCTCTTGATTTGATTAGAATCTGTATACTTGTGTGTCAAGTAGTAATATTTTATTTGTTGATCTATCTTAATATGTTTTCTTGGATTCACGTAGCATCGTTGCATGCAGCCAAAGGACTCTCCAGAGAGGACCCCTGAAAATGACAGACGTATGAGGAAAAAATTGGACAAGATGATGAAAGACCTTGCTCCCAAACAACCTCTGGGTAAAAGATTATTTTTATGTTTATTTTATTAAAACCAAAAACTTTTAATGGACCTCACATTTATTTTTATATAGATACAGACGTGTCGCCCATCATTATCGATGAAGAGAATGGAATAGTTTATAGTCCTGCATTAAAAAGATCGGATTATATGGCACAGCGTTTGAAAGACATGAAAGAGAAAAGAGAAAACCTGTCACCTACAGGTATGTGAAGCAAGTGGCAGTTTTACATGCAGATAAATCAACAAAACCTCAAAGTATTTCAGATATATAAAAAAATCAGTTAATTCACCTAGTTTTACTATCTTTCAGCCTCACAAATGGTTGAATCCTCTTCACCCACTGGATTGAAGCCTTCCCTTGGGAGCACACCAACTGTCTTCAAAATAATATGTAAGAAAATTGATTGTTATACTTTTGTTACTAATCAATGTGAAATTGCACAGTAGTTTTTATGTTTCCTAACTCCTAATCTCAGTTTCTAGGGAAGGGAAAGGTGGAGACCTTGCTCTGCCTGCATTTCTAGTATGATTTAATAAATGATCTAAAATAAGAAGCAATGTAAAATTTAAATATATATAACTTATAGTCAAAATGCTATTTGTGTGGTTTTCTACGACTTTGGTTTAGTAAGTTTTTAAGGCACCCTACGGATCAATCTGCAAAAGAATGACTACTAGAAATGGCAGAAACAGGAACATTGGTCACCCATCTGAATCATCTTATGAATTTACAGTATTTACTGGTATTTTGCCCTGATTTCCATTTGTAACAGTAAAGACCAACAAAGTATCCCGGTCTCTATAATATGCTGTATGACAACCTTAACGCATCAACCTGTTGTTTACTTTGGCTTTCCACCATTCTATGGTGGACACGTTGCATAAAATCTAGATGTGCGGGCTTTTGAAGTGAGAACACCTGTCTGTGGTTTTACATGTTAGGGTCCGTGTAAATCAAGCAAAATACACAAAAACAGATTAATTAACTTTATTATTGTTATTTGTTTTAATACAGATGAACAGTCAGATGATGATGCCAGTACTTCTGTTGCTGATCCTGGTTATTCACCAAATGAAGAAGGCAGAACACAAGCTGACCAGTGGAGTAGCTCTGAAAAGCCTTGGCTCTCTCCTTGCCATGATTTGCCAAGGCGCATTTCAAGTGCTTTGAAATGTCCTGACTTTGAGGACACAAAAGATGATGAAGGAAATAGAAAACAAAAGTCAAGAAGGACCTCAGTCAGAAAAAGAATATCAGAGAAACACAAATTCTCAAGTTTATTGGAAAGTTCTTGCCAGAAAAGGAGATCGGGAGACAGCAAGGAGACATTCCAGTTAAAACCATCAAGTCCATCACCTACTGTATCTGAAAAGGGAAAGCAAAACATTAAAGCTGCTAAATCTTTCACAGAGACTAAGGCATCGGGACATGTTTGTCCTGATGCTGTGAATTCTACTTGTCCCACATTACCAGCTGTGTTAGGTGATGCTGCTGTTGAACTGTCAAAAGAAACTGCTGCTTCCCTTAGAAAAAAAGAAAAGAATGTACCCCAAAGGGCCAGATTGTCAGTTTCCACTTTGGTACAATCTTTGACCATATCTGGTCATTCTAAAAGTGGTTCTTCAGATTCTACTAATGGAGATGATAGTGTATTTGAAGACTATTTCTCCCCAGCTAACCACCACCAGAGCTCAAAAAGACCTATTTTGCCTAATTTACATGTGGAGAGAGACATTCAGATGGCTTTTAGGCTGGATCCTGCCCCAGCTAAGAGAAAACAAAGAAGAAGTGAAAGCACTGGATCTGAAACAAATTCTATAAAGAAGAGGAAACTGGAAGAAAGGCATAGTGGCAAAAATAAAAATCTGCAATCTGATGAAAGCAGTGAGCCTCAAAATCAGGATGTTAAAGAAGCTGTGCCTCCATTGGATAGTCCCAATGCCAATGTTACAATTGTGCCAAAATGTCGAGGACAAAGTACCTTGTCATTTACAAGAACCAGCACAACTATAAGTGACACACGGAGAAGAATATCTTCATCAGTTCAACCAACATTCACATACATAGAAGCTAAATCAGTCAGAGAGCCAGAGAAAAAGTCTGATATAATTTCTCACACCGTAGAAAGTGAGTAGGCTGTCAACTTAGAAAATGTACTGTACTGACAATTCCCAGATTTACCCTGCTATTTCTTGTTTGTGAACTGACCAAAACAATTGTGTGTGAACTTCTACAGTGGTGATTTGTAACTGTGCCATTAATCCTTGGGTCATTTACTCTATGTGGTTTCAAAAATCTAGCTTTTCCAGATGTTATATTTTAAAGTGAAGGATAAATAACATAAATAAATGAGGCACTTTCATGTGAATATTTTGACTATATTCTGTGTATGTGTTGAATTTAGATGTGTTTTCCCTGTGTCTCTGTAGATGTCACCTTTTTTCCTCAATTCAAATACTTACAAACGCCTTAAGTTTTCCTGCTGGAGTGTATTTATTTGACTGTGAAGTTTACTTCACAAGGTCTACGTTTTACCTAGTGAATTGAAAGCTGAAACCAAAGACCCTGAGTGCAAGTAGTGAATTATGATTCACCTCGAAGCCTTCTTCACTATTGAGTTTAAGTGTTTAATGATAAATTTTGCAGTTTTAGAAAACTGGATTTTTATTAATCTTAATCTATGTATTAAAACACCTGCCAACATAGCATTTTGATTACATGTAGATGTTTCTTTTGAACTACAGATGAAAATATTTACTCTGACATCTTTGAAGAGGACAAAATTTGGGACTTGTTTTTCTTTAAATTTAATTAATCAGTTCTTTAAAATGGATATCATCTTACTTATTCTATAAAATATAAGCAAATAATCTTATTGGTGGTAATTTTGAGGTGGTGGTATGTTGTTGTAAAAATGTTATCCACCAGGTGTGAACGGAACTCAACAGAGATGAACTAATATGAATACATACACACATAAACAGCTCTTGCTGTGAGATAGCTTGAGTTACATCCCCCCTCCCCGTTGTCAATTGTTTTTCTTGTTTTCAAATCTAGGCAAAGGAAATGAAGGTACAGTTGCAGCTGGTTTAACGGAGGTCCCCTCTGAAGACGAAGAAAATCACAATAAGCAAGTCAGCTTTGGTCCTCAGATGATGGTGAACAAAACAAAGGTAAAATGATGTCATACTATTTAAATGCCTGAGTTGAATTGTGTGATGTAGCTTGAATTATAATAATTTTAATTCTTTTTACACTAAATAGGTTCTCCTTAAAAATATGTGTGAAGGAATACTACAATTCAGTTTTATAGTTTAGAAACATGCTTCATTGTTCACTCCTTTGGGTTTAGCTGAATTGCAGATAGCTGCATTTTGATAGTTCACATCTGACATTCATTCATGTGACATTCATTTTTACTATTAGTTATATTCTTATTGTCTGACACCCTTGGTTTTCTGTTATATAGGAACCAAACTAAACAGCAGTAGCTTGTACCTAATTCCTTTTAAAGTCTTTCCGCTGTAAGGTCATACATTTCCATAGCTGTGGGCGTTTGATGCATCTAGCCAAGTGTTTCTGTCTGGTCGTAAGGGTTTCCTGTGTTTTGCCTCTGTGATAGTAGCATACAACTTCCTTATTTGTGAAATGCACCTGGGCTCTGTTTTCGTTACACTGGTAACCCCAGCAAGCTGGAGCTGAAAAAGGCCAGATGTGACGTAATCTCCATGCAGGGAGCTGTTATTGGTTGACTTTAGTGAAGCCTGATTACTTAGTTGTTGTCTTGCTGCTATCAAAGTCAATATAATATTGATGTCAAAATATAGGATTAGGTTTACTTGTAACTTTGGTTTAACAGGAAGGGCAGGAGAAGTTGCTTCTACCATGTTTATACAGCATTAACTGCTATGAGCTAATGTATTTGATGTTTGTATTAGGTGTTCTGCAGCTGTAATAAGTGAAAATTATTATTTCATTATTTATAATTAGCTCTGAAAACTCTAGCTGATCTCAACGTTTGCATTGATCCAGAATCTTCATTTCACAATAGTGTCAATTTCAGTGTGAACAAAGCAGTAACCTTTAAGAACTAGTCATACAGTGAAGAATTTCCTTCATTTGTGCTCAGAGCATTTGTGCTCACAGACCATCCTGCAGTTCACACCAACTTTTTGTTTGAGGCTCATTATGTGCAAGTCATTCTTTAATGCCTGCTTTCTTGTACCCCTGCCAAAATGTGTCCAAACTGCACAAGATAAGCCAAAGTCCCCCTTTGAGGAGCCCTTAGAACAAATCTCCATAGTTCTTAACTTAATTGTAAACCCCCAAATGAACTTTTAGCTTTTTAGCCTGTCAGGACATCTGCAGAGCAGAAGTAATGCTAATTGGTAACCAACTTAATGTCACCCCAACTTGCTTATCAGGGATAATGTGATGTGTGGCCGGTGTGGGTGGGGTTTGCGGACTGTTTTGGCACCACTGTGTTCAACAGGCCTTAACCCCTGACTTCCAGCTGGGAGACCAGATATCAGATCCTGACAGGAAAGGGCCTGGTGGTCCTGTTTGTAACTGCTCTTCAGGTGTTTGTGTTGATGATAACTCACTGCATTGCCAAAGTACATGACTGGATGGACCACAGTTGCCAGGTTACACCTTTACAGTTATGTTTCAGTGGCTCTGAATATGTTTTTTCTTTAGTCATGACCTTGATTTTAATTTCCTTTTTGGCCTATGCAGCTATATAGCCAGAAGTGTTATTAAAAGTGCACAGTCTGTCAGATCTATTCATTGCTGTATGACTCAACAAAGCATCTCACAATGAGGTTAGACCCCCCCAAAAATATAATATTCATTAAAATATCAAGTTACTTTGCATTTTAGTTATGAATGTAGTTTTATCTTGGCTATTTTAAAGTGTATTTACTTTTTGCATGGAAGTCAATGATATCCCTACTTTTTTGTGCTTTCTACAAAACAGACCAAACAAATTATTTTAGAGCTGTGCCTATATCAACACATTAAATGATTCAGTCATGCAAATATTCATCTTCAAGAAATATGTAGTGCATTTAATTCATATCATTCCCCCTATTCCAATAGCCTTTGTTTTTGTAATTCATTACAACTGATTAGCTTAAAGTAAAAAAGTTACCTAATGCCATGAATTTTGTGTGTGTATCTTTGCTTCAGGGTGTGAAAACATTGGTCATGACAAGCATGTCCACTGAGTAAGTACCTCAAAAAGTACAAGTTAGATGTCACCAACCTTAGATAGTTTTAGTGGATGGTGATCAAATGGGTAACATAGTTGTTTTCTAATCTCTTGTAGGAAGCAGCAAACGGTTGTTCAGGTGGTGAAAGCCCTGGGTGGTTTTACAGTTGTTGACCGAGTTTGTGAGAGCACAACTCATGTGGTTTCTGGGAGTCACCGGCGGACTCTCAATATTCTGTTTGGCATAGCACGTGGCTGCTGGATCCTCTCTTTTGAATGGGTATGCAGGTTCTAAATGTTTGGAAGCCATTACATCACATTATTAAAAACAGAATATGAAGTCAAATCCTTCTCCTAATTTCTGTTTTTCTTTGTGTAGATCCTTTGGTGTTTGGAGCAAAGGCAATGGATTCCAGAAGAACCATATGAACTCTCGGACCAATTTCCTTCAGCACAGGTGCGTGCCAGTACTTTTCCTTAAAAGATTGGTTGCAAACCAAGAAAACCGCAACAACGTTTCCCAGATTCTAAGGATAAACCTTTATTCCAGTGTGCAGCAATTGATAGAGTAAGGTTCTGTCAAAATACGTCTCCAGGACAATTTCAAGCTCTATATGAGGAGATGTTCTATGAACTGGACTTTCTAAGCACATGCACCAAATATCAACTTTGAAAGGCCTGGATTCAAGAGCAGACAATGTTTGGGCTAATAGAAATTATCAAACGTGTCATGACACACTAAGCTGCAGATTTAGTGCTAGATAAATAAAGTTAAGGGCACAAGCTTAAATACCTTTTTTACTGCATTATATTTGGCAAACAATCGTCATTGTTTTACTCTGCATATATACAAAAAAACTTGTAAACTGTTAAATTAATTGTTTACATGTCTTTATTTTAATAATTACATATGTTTTTAACATATAAATAATATATACAAATTTAATAAAGACTAGTGAAACCAAAGTGGAGGAAGTTGGATGGAAACCTGTTAATTTTTATTGCTACTCATTCTTTTTCATTTCATTTGTTTTTCCTGAAGCATCCTGTTTGAAATGTGGATGTTGCCTCCTCCTGAACTTGTCATTCATAAATTGCTGTCCTCTCCTGCCACTGTGAGGGAAGGCACAGGGTCTTGATGAAGACAAATGTCAACACATTTCCTCTTGAAATTATGTGATGGCTTTTGTTGTGACAGACAAAATATTTTTATGTCCCCACGGCCATCTGTTATTGCTTCATTCTTATGGATGTGTCCAGCAATTGGCAACCCACATGCTTCCCTCTTTTATTCAGTTCCTGTGGCTTGTGGAATGCAGTGTTGCCTTCAGCTTTTGTCAGGGATGCAAACTAAATTAATAAGTATTGTTTGAACACACTGACTATGTGTGACTTGGGAGAATTTTGAGAGAATGTATTTTTATCGTAATTTATATATTTATTTGTGTAAAGATTTGTGCATTCATCAGAATCTTCATTCTTACAATGCAGAACTGGACCATTGCAGAGAAGGAATTAAGAGTTAAAGCTTATCTCTGCCTTGTGGTTGTGTTTAATATTCAACTTCAGTTATGTTAGGAACAGATTAAGCATTAGAGTCAAACACTAACAAAACCCAAAGTCCGTGCTTAACGGTGAGAAATTACTCACTTGTAGAACTTTTTATAAATTCTGCATTTCTGCTTCAAAGAATACATCACATAAATAAAAATACATTCCCAAAAGGCTGCAAAAGATCACCTTCCTGTATGAGCACATGTAAGGGTACTGCAGAATTATATTCAAATACTTCCACTTAATTTAATAAATCTAGTTAGAACTAGGAGGTGCTAGATTCATAAAAAGTTTCTCTATGATAAACAATAATGTTAAATATTGACCTTAAAATCTATTTATAAATAACAAATGTACATACATTCTCTAGAGAAAAATCTATCTTACGCTAAATGTTATCATTTGCATTTTAGGCATTGAAAAAAACCTTTCCAGAACATTTTACAAACACTTGAGCCAGTTGTTTACTGTATCTGCATGTTGTACCATATTGTGTTTTTATAATAGTATAGCCAGCTTTTATTTAAAACATAGGTAAATGTGTGCTTAACTTATATTAAACGCATTTAAGAAATTAAATTAAGTAATGTCACATTTCACTCTGGCTTATTCTGTCTGGTTAGCTAACTCAGTATAGTTACTTAACTTAGGTATGTAAACCCAAGGTAGGTAATCTACCTTGGGCATAGTTTTTTTCTAGTACAGATATAACTTTGTCAGTCCATGTTCCCAACGTTTTTTTGCAACAACCCATTTGATTCAAATGATTAAACAAATATAAATATTCACAAAATACATCTATGCAAAATTATATAAAATATTTTCATGTAGTTTAGCTCCCTTGAGAATTTAAATTTTTGGCCTTCTTGTTTTTTTTACGCAGATTTCCTTCTCACTGTAATCTCAGAATGTCACTTCAAACGGGCCCTTTGAAGTCTTCTGGTCTGATCATCATTGTAGTGGTATTTAGAGAGTAGCCTGAGCCTTTCCAATAGTACCATTTAATTCCATTGAAGCGATTTGTGTTTTGGCCTTGGTGGTAATACATCCCATTCAAATTGGAAGGCCCACAGGCATCAAACCACCAACCTAGAACATACAAAAAAACTTTCATTTTGTCAGACAGTGCAGTGCATATAACTCAGTACAGTAGGCTTGGGGATTGTGATTGATGCATTTTCTAGAGAAGAAGCTTTGTCTCCTTAACTTTTGACAGCTTCTTCTGTGACCAGTACATATGTGCATTTTTAGCATAGGCGCAACTATGGAATAATCAAAAATTCCAAAATGTAAAGCCCATTTCAGAGCCTAGCCATTGTTGTATCCTCTTGTGATGGTTGTCTAAAGTGGCATCACCTGAGTTACACATTTATGGGCTACACCTAAACAGGTCAGTCAATGGCTTTCAGCTTGTCCCTTCGTGGGTTGCCACAGCAGAATGTGATCCTTTCTAGTTTTTACACCAGGTGCCCTTCCTGCCACAACCCTCTCATTTTTTTTTTTTTGTCCGGGGTGGCCTTTGGTGGCTGGTCGGGGCCACACCTTGTGGGGTGGTATTCAAACCTGAGGCCTTCTATATCCCAACCTGCTCTACAACTGAGCCACCAGGCCCCCCGGGTACACCTAAACAGTTAATTGCAATAATTTCAATATGGCTTTTACAATAAATTGTATATTCTACAGCCTTTTGTTAAACCTTATAGCTGCATTACTGCATTACTTTTTTGGTTAGAGATTTGCATGTGGATAAAGTGGCATTGAGCAGCAGTGAGAAACTATGCTCATAGCTATCTTGTGAGTTGTGGAATCCATTAACAGAGGTCAGGTTATACTTTCCCCACACAGATTTTTTTTTTCTGTTTCATAACTCTGATTTAAGCGACATCACTTAAAGACCTTATTCAGACTTCCCACAGCTACTTCTAGAACCATGAAAGGTGAAAACTTTTTTGTTTACAAAAGCAGTAATACTCTCCATCAATTTGTAAAAGACTTGGATGTGATATATTCCCTTTAAAGCCATAATAAATGGTTGTATTGTATTGATAAGCATTGTATTGAAAGGTGTATATCTTTAGCTTACATTTATATTTGGATTTACTACATTCATTCAAATAGATGTTCATTGAAAACAGAGTGCTTCATATTTACACTCTTTTTGACTCAGTGCCTGTCAGTCATTATTTTGCATAATTTGAATGGAACTCGCTGTTAGAGACCCCTCTTCAGAAAAAGGGATAGGGTTAGCATTTTCATGCTTTAGTGCTGACTTGGCAGACCACTGTACAGAGGGAGACAAACTTCTGGCAGCCAACTCACTTTAAAGGGAACAGAGAAGGACCTTTAAGCTCTGTTCCCAGGCTATTAATGTCAGCCATTGTAGGGTCTTAATTCCCCAGTGAGTTGATCAGTGATTAACTCTGAGCTAATTGTGGTCTTTGACTTAGTCACAAAAGTGTAGGAGCCTGTAAGATGGCCTTGAACAATTCTGGGGATGTGCCAAGTTTTGAGTGGGTGGGAATTTGTTTTGTAGCATGTGCCTATCACAAATATTGTTTTCCTGATGAGTACAATTATTCAGAAGAAGAAGAAGTTATTTAAAATATGTGTCTTACCCCCTGTAGTCAGTTGTGAACATTTACAAACACATCTATCATTGTCTACATCCTTTGTACTGAAATCACTTCCTGGCTGCCCGATGCTGCTTATTTTGCCCGCTGTTCCACTGTAGCCTTTAAAGTGTATCCTGTAGAATGAAAAGGAAAAATGAAGGAAGGGAGAAGGAAGTCACTGATCGCAGTTCCTCAAAAGGCAACGTCAAACTCAAGTTGTTTGGCTGTAACTTCACCACTAGTGATTCTAAAATTGGTTTTTGGCATAAGGATTAAAGTGTGAGCTATTTTAATTACAGCTTCACTACTGTGTGAATTTAACAATTGTTAACATATTGTTGCAATGATATTTCTATTTATTCCATCCAAAATTTTGCAATGGTATTTGTGCTGTTTTTAAGTTGGAGCTAAATGCACTAAGGGAAAATTCAATTGATCATAGTCAAGAATACATAGGAACTGTATACATTTTGAGCACTTCAAGGTTTCTTTATATAAATTCAGAGGAGACATATGGTCCATTAATGAAATCAGCTTAGGTTTAGAAAGGCAAATCCTTCTATATTGTGTCATTGCCAACACTTTAGACGTAAATGCAATAACATTGTATGTTTCCTATTTTTCAAATAATTGACCACTTTTATTACATTTCTTTAGACTCATGCTAGTACAGCAGGGACCATCCAGACACATTTGTTTTGCTTTTTTAAGAGTAATATAATAAACTAGTCTGTTGTCTTTTGTACTTTTCAGGAGTTAATACATGTACGATGCACCCTAGAAACAGTCTGTGTTTGTTAGAATAAAACATAGAGGGCTGTGGAATTTGTTAATGTTGCACAGCCCGGTGGAAAATCGCTGGTTGAGTGCAGAAACTTCCATTGTTTCTGGACTCATCTTTACCAGCTGAACTATTTGAAGAGCATTAACCTAATAATCAGACTGATATGTTTAACTTAACAATTAACAAAAAAAATCTGATGCAGGTGATGATCCAGATGTTTTATCCAAGCCAGTAGAAAATAACTACAGCCAGAGTTCCTATGTTTTCTAATTCATGTATAAATTACAATACAATTGCGATGTTCTAAACATGGTGTGTCAGAGATGTATACACCTTGGTTTAATTGGTGCCATTAACTGTTACAGCAATTATGTCATAATAATTTTGAGGCTGCAGTTTAATTATGCTCCTTGTCTGAAAATTGGTAACAATGTTTGGTATGTTTTCAGTTTAGCAGATTCCCAAACACCCTCAGGAGACTGGAGCAGCATGATTTGCTTTGTCTTTAATAACTTAGTTGGCTCAAAGCAAAAATAAAAAAACAAATGTTTAGTGATTATCAACGAGGGTTTTTCTTTGATGTTTTCAGTACTACATACCTGTAATTTTGTGCTTCACTGTCAAGTAAAAACTCATCATATTGTGAGAATCCAGAGTTCCCTTCCCAGTCACTCAGCTGAATCCTTAGTTTGTAGGATTGTTGATTTGTCAGTCTGAAGACAAATTCATTTCCTAACCAGAATTCCTCCGTAGGTTCTCCGAAGCCCTGAAACATCAGAACAGAAAAGTAAATAAACCTTGTTGAATACATGCCGTGTGGGATAATTAATAGTGTTTTCCACAAACAAAATAGCAAAGAGACGTGTGCTATTAATTTCTTAGCTATAACACTAAAAGTTATTTTTTGCCTGGAACTAAAATTTTTCATTAGAATGCTGTAACACATTTAGCAATACATTTATTCTAAATTAAATAAATGTGTAGCAAGATAGTAACAAGGATGTATGCCAGCTTTAACTGCAAAGGAATTAGCATGAATCATTTACTATGTTTGATGAACAGGGGTAGTTCTTCTCTTCTTCTTTGGATTGCGCATGCAACATTGAAAAAAATGGCAGGCCTTTAAAACACTGCGAGTCAGTCTGACCATGACATCTGGCTACTGTCTTGGGCATTTTGCATGAGAACTGTAGCCTAGGTTATATTTTTGTTGGGGAAAAATTTTTTCCTGATAGCTTTTACCATTTTGTACTCTTGCCACGTACGATGAAAGTCCACACGACCGTCAAAACGTTTTTGTATCACTGTCCAGCCACCGCCTTCTGTCTCCATGTCACAAAAAGCCTTTAAACATAAGGAAAAATAATAACAAGTGTAATTAATAATTCAAAATTAATGCTCAGTAAAGACTTAGGACTCATTTGTCACAATTTAAAAATGCTGTCTTATTTGAATTTGTTTAGAGTAAATGTCAAGTTTCAGGGAAACGATACAGAATTGAATTCTTGGTCTTTGTCACTGAAAAGTCTCTAAGGGGATCACAGTTATAGCTCAAGTCTGAGACCATTTCGTTCTACATTTCCCACCTTCAGGACAGTACTTTATCCTGAGGACTTTCATTAGTTTGCAGTTTTGTATTTACACGGTTGTGTAAGTAGTACTATGGTTATATAATAGGCACACACATGCATACATGCTCAGTGGGCCAGCAAAACAACCAGGTTGGACTAGTGCTTGATTAGAGTTAAACCAGTTTGCAAGATTGAAATTTGATTACTTTACCTTAACCTCCATTGTAGAGTTGGGTAATGTGAGTGTGTAGACTCCACTTTGGGAGTTTCCAGATTTGTAGACTGCAGCACAGTCGATGAATGTGCTTGGAGTGTCCTGCATCATGACAGTGTTTGTCTCTGTAGAAAAAAATCACTTTATTAATTGACAGTACACCATTATACAGCATTTGTCCCCCTTTGACATGTTCACATTTTGTAACAATAGAAAGGTTGTCTATATCAACGTGACTGCTCCTCAGTGTGCTAAAAAAGTGTACCAGTTTATGGCCTTGTGAAAATAATTAAGACCACTCATAGCATAACACAAGGCCAGCAAATGTTTAGCATAGTTTACTGTAAAGACAAGAAACAGTTAGCCTTAGTATGTTGAAAGACGTGGATTATTTCTTGGCTTTGATCAGTCAGCAGGGAATCTACTTGAGGACCATAAGAAGTTACTCCTCCCAGCCAAGAAGTAATCACAACACTCCCATTATTTTTACACCTTGGGATTTGTGCAGGTTTACTGAGTGACAAAAAGTCCAAGTCTAATGCTAAGCTAAAGTAACAAGCAGCTCAAAAAAGCTTAATATTTAATGGCAAATAGTGAAGAAAGTAGTTATGATTTAGTGCTGTCTCACTTTGAGTGGAGCCTGCAGAAATAGTTTGAATGAGGTTGTTCACGGTGTCCAGTAGCTCCTGCTGCTGTTGCTGCAGGACTGTGTTGTTGGTGGAGACTTTAAACAGCTGTTTCTCTAGCTCGCCTATGATGACAGTCTGCCTCAGTATTAAAGTCTGGAGCTGATCCTTTTCTTCTTGAAGTATCTTCAGCTCCACCTGCCTCTGCTCCTCCATCTCCTCCACCTTTTTCTCTAGGAAGCTGAAGGGAAGCAGATTGAGTTCACCTATGAGCATTGTCTTTGCCCAATGGCCCAACACTGTGCTATTTCCTTACCATAGCAATTTATTTGACACATTATTTAATGTCCTCACCTATTTTTGTCATTCAGCATATTGATTTCATTTGTTTGGACAATTAGTTGTTTTTCCAATTTGGTGGTTGACAGGGAGTTCTCAAGAAGCTGGCGCTCAAGTCGAGTTGTGTGGTGAATTACCTACAATAAACGAACAAGCAATGTAGTTCACAGACAATGTGTCACAGACATAACTTTTAAACTAACCATTTAATGTATATATAAATTTTTTTAAATTCTTTAATAATATGTAAATTCCGTCTATTGTCTTCAAATCATATGTTTTAAATTTGCCTTAAGAAGGGCTCAGGGTTGTTGTGTTTTTTTTAGCTTTACCACACTGCACAGATTGGTCCAGAGTTATAATAATGTATGTATTCTAGTGAAACACTGATCTTCTTTGGACAAATTAATTGGTTGTCTTAATTAGGCAAATTAAAAGACAAATTTAACAATTAAGAAACACATAATTATCCTTAAAATGTTTGGCTAGTCAAAAGCCATTTAAATTTTATTTTTTAAGTTCAACACTGTTTGCACTGTATTATGAACAAACACTTCCAAAATGGAAAAGCATGACAGGAAAGCTCAACCAGATTCCAATACAGCACATATACCTGAACAACGGAAAGCTTTCAAAATCCACCTATTTTCACATACAGACCTATCATATTGCACTAACTCTGGGGTAGGAGACCATTTCCCATTTTGGAGGAACTGAAGTCAGCAAAAAGCAGGTTGTTTACTTAGATTCTAGCTATGTCTCTCCAATAGAGCTGTTGATGACTTTGAACAGACGGATGTCTGATTGTGACAAACTGATAGACCCTCTGTGGGAATACGAGTGTGCTAATAACAGGAAATGCTGTACAGTTGGCTCACATAAGGTCATTGACGTGTAGCCACAATAATAAACTGACGCAGTCATGCCTGTTTTTCCCTTTGCTTATTTCTTTAACACTTTGAAGGGATATTGTTTAATCATTATTATTGTAGCATATCATAGAGCTGTTGGATCTCCACACTCTTTTGTTCTTAAATCTATTTTGCTTTTACACATAGATAGAAGTCAGCTGTTTTGACTTTCTTGGCATTGTATTGCAAAGCAAGGATGTAGTGTTAGGAAAAAACAGAAAGGCCCGGCTCACCTGTGCCTCCACATTGGTCAGTTTCCTTGTTTGCTCTGCAGTTTGACTCAGCAGGTTTGTTCCAATTTCAATCATTGTAGCTGTGTGATTGTGTACAGCAGTCTGTTGAAGTTGGGCCATGTCCTGCTTCATGCTGTCCTGTATATAGTTCTCTAACTGCAAACAAACACAAATAGTTGTCATAGTCATTAACCAGTGGTCTCGTTGACGTATTACCCTGAACTGCATTAATACGGTAGTGCACAGATCTGCTACTAAAATGATGGATTTGGCATGCGTTTCTTTGCTTGAGTTTTGCTCGAGTTGTATCTGAACTAACTGTATATCTGTATATAGTTTTATTACTTTACTCCCTTCTTATACAGCAGCATTAATGGCTGCAGTTGTGTTGAAATTGTTGTAGTTTACTTTGTTCAGTTATTTAGAGCTTTGGGACAGAATTGTCCTATAGCAAAGCATAAAAAAATTGCATTAAATCCTGTCAAATATTTAAAGCCTCTAAAGGCAAAGGCATGAAATGAGAGTGTTTCCGTAGCTAAGCAATTAATAAACTGTCTCAAGTTAATATAAAAGATTTAGAGTTTTCATTTAACCTTGCCATATCTGACATCTTAATCACATGAATAATATAATATAATAATGCTCTTGGGAATGGGAAGGGGGAATTCATCCTCACGAAATTTGTTCTTATCTACCTTACAGTATTGCTAGATTTAGACTAAGACCAATCATTAAGTTATTTCCTGCACGGTGTTCCTGAATGGCAATCAGGTCACACAACTTGTAAACAGGATGGAAATGTTGAGTGAGAAGTTACATCCTTCATGACAGTACAACTCAGTAGAATATCTTTCTCATCTCAGATGAGAATGATCATGCTTGCATGGTTACTTATGTTATGTACTCATCTATTAGTAAGGCAATCCCAAAAAGCTGGACGAGATATTATTTTATTAAAATTTTCTTATAGCAAATCTAACAGCTGCAATTAGTGTTGATTTTGTTTGTCTTCCTCTCTTGGTGTCCTGTTTGTTTGTTCTTGGATACAAACTGAGATGTGTGGAAGATTGTCATTTAAATTGTTGGCAGGATGTCCTACCTAATACTCAGTGATCTAATCAGGTGTTCACTGTCTCAGAGGCGTCAGTAAGGAAAGATTATGTTCCTTATTCACATGAAAGCAACAACACATTGTTTTCCTCAGCTGTCATCAGCAGGTGAAACGTAATTTTCAGAAAGTATATGAGGATGCTCAGATGAATTTAAACAGCTAAATCATATTTTTGGTTGTAAGCTGAACCAAAAAAAAAATATGCAGAAAAAGACATGGCTGGGAATAGTTGGCTACTTTTCTGGAAAAGACAATTTATTTTAGCTGTCAAATGATTGTTATATTACTTGATTATTAGTTGTTATCACAGGGCATTTTTGGGTGCATGGTAGTCTGAAGAGGTAAGTTATATGTTTCAGTTGTATGACTTTTTTTTTAAATACAGGCACATTCCTATTCATGGTCCTGGGGGGGTGAAATCTTTAATGAGATGGAATGGAAACAATTTATACATTGCATCTTTTGAAGTAGATTTAAGTTTCTCAAATGTAAATTAAACTTCCACAAATAAACACACAAGGTTTCTCTGATAAGAGCAATGTAAAATATATTTTCACAGTGTGGTAATAAGGGGTTTAACTCCTGCTACTCTTCTAGTCGCCTATTTAAGGTTTAGGTGATGGTGCTGAAGAATGCGCTCAAACACATCGGTTCAAACTTTCGCAGGTGTTTATTTAGGCTGAGATATGATAACTGTTGGGGCTAAATCATATTGATCTCATGATATTCAAATACAGTGCACTATTTACTTAGTTCATGTACATTTGTGTTTATGTTCTCCATATGTTCCACTTTTCAGCAGTAGGAGAGATGTAATTTTAGTGTTTTTTATCATGTTCCTGAAGTTTTGAAGCTTCTCTACCACACTTAACAACTTTTTCCCAAATATTTTCTGGGTCACTTAGATATTAATGGTCATAACAGATTTGCCTACTGAAAGGGACCAAGCTCTGTTGTTTTTACTTTATTTATACAGTGACATAGAAAGGTATAATATTCAGTAGTGAAATCTGTACTGTATCTGAGTGCTATTAGATATTGTGAGTATTGTAAAAACACTTATGTTCTACAAACAAGTCTTCTATAAAGCAGGTATAAAAGTCAATTTAAAAAGAATTATGTGTTTCGTAAAATGTTACTTTAATCATTTCCTCACAAGTTTTTTTTTTTTTTTTTTGGTGTGCAAATGAATTTACAAAAGAAAGTATTGGACATCTCTATTTAAACTGATATTAAACAGATAAAGTATGGTCCTATGTGTACTGATAAATCTTTGGTATCATTTGGTAATTAATCAGCACTAATTGTTTTTGTGTAATAACTTTGTAACCCATCACTTAATCAGATGTACTGTTGGACTTTATGAAATGGTCACTTGTGTTGTGAATGGATTATTTCTGAAACAGCACTTCAGTTTGTCTCTGTGTGAGCGTAGTTACTGTTTGTCTAGATCATGAAGAACTGCAAAGGCTAGTGCCTCTGAGCTTCCTGTGAAATGGTTCAGGCTTGTTTTATGTTTCGAGATTGGTATTGTGTGGTCAAAAGGTGGGGTGTTCTTGTCTTGTCTGGCTCATCTTGTATAGTTCACGGTGAAGAGAAGGAGCTAGAAAAGCAGGAGTCCACTTCTTTCGCTCGCAAAAGTAATGGTTCAGCAAACTGAAAGAGAAGTACGCATCCCTCATTAGGACACCTGTGTGGAGCCTTTGTCAGCAAACCCATTACGTAATTTTTTACCTAATATATTTGTTTGTTTACACCTTTACTGAATCGAAATTGATTTTCTAAAGAAGAGTCGTTTTTTTTTTTTTAATAAATGCCTCTTTTAAAGAATAGCTCTTGTGCTAGCATAGCATAGCTTTTGTGATTGATATAAAAACAATTTTCTTATTGTTCTGAATGTTAAAACTTGCCTCTTCCATCTGCAGAAGTACATTACATAGGCACTTCTATGATGATTTATAGGGAAATCTAATAAAGTCAACATTACAGTCAAGTTATTTCTACAAGCCATTATAGATGTTTTGCTTTCTTTATAAATCCTGCTGTCAGACGGTTTAAGTAGAAGTGAAGAACAGTCTTCACTGTTCCTTTTTTAGACTTTTAGTTCATTAGTGCATATTGTCCTCTTACACATCATCAGTGCGGTTTTTGTATACATAAATAGACTATTTAACAATAAAACTATTACAGTCAAAACACTGTAATATTGACATCACAGTTTGTTGTATGGATGTCATATTTAGGATATGATACAACTTTACCTTAAGCAGCCACTGTGTGTTGTTCTCCATAATGATCTCTAGTTGTTCCAGTCTGTGGGCTGACTCGTCATTGTCCATAGGTCCATCCTTTTGAACTGGATAGTTGTAGCTGTTGCTCTGTGTTTGGCAGTTTTCCTGCTCAGGCAGCAGAAAGGTGTAGCTACAAGGCCCGTTTTGGATCTGATATTGTCTTTTGCCAACAGCACTAGTTTCTGTCCCAAGGCAAAGGAAAAAACTTAAAGCTAGTATGTTCCTATTCAGCATTTTTATCTAAAAATAAAGTTAGTACGACTATAACCCAGTGGATTTTTAGGTTTTCCCTAATCGTCTCTCAATGACTGAATGTTTTTCCCCAACAGCATCCAAGTGTAAAGAATCCTCTTGAGGGTCTTGCAGATTCCTTTTTATTACCTTTCATTAGTAGGAGGAGAAAAAGCCATCAGGAATTAGAAGTAATGTGTCATTCCCCCTAGGTCACTGGTGCCAGACTGCATGTGCTTGCCTTTCATCAAGCCCCCAACCACTTGTTTGAGCTGCCCATGGCCCCTCTGATTAGCTAACTTTGAGTTTAAACCACTCCCCCCACACTGTGGCTCGTCGCTGTGACAAGCATTGAAGTGGAGATTTCTTTCAGTACACATTCACTGAACAACACAGAGGAGCAGATGCATAAACTCCACATCTTCCACAGCATCCTCAACAATACCTATGTGTTTTTATTGCCGTAGTTGAACAGCTACTCAGGATGCAGCTGTCTAGCTTCAGGACACTCTGGTAGTAGCCGAGTCCACCCCATTCATTGAAAAATACTTCCCGGCCTATGACATATACACTACTATCTTTAAACGTGAGATTCAAAGGAGAAAACCTGCATATTTTTCCTGCTCTGTTCCTGTAAAAAAAACTAGGCTTTTAATAAAAGGAAAGTCTCCTTCAGCCTATATATATATATATATATATATATATATATATATATATCAAAGGTTTTTTTTCATAGCTTCATAATGTCTTAAAATAATCAATACTCTCCAGATCTCAGGTTTACCTATAGTGTGAGGGGTTTTACTATAGCATATCCTTATTTTAGTTTCAGCTGCACCATATTTCATGTTTTGACAGGAAAGCCTTAAATATTTGCCCACTGCTGTGATAGAAAGACTGAAACAGAATTGTAGGAAGTAGGCTGATGTAATAGTTACTGTATAAGGGAAATGCTAAATATTTGAGGCACATTACCAAAGAGGAAGGAATGGTCGCCATTTCAAAAACATTTCAAAAACTTTCAGGTGTTCACTCAAACAGTAGGTTTATTTGTAAAGGTTCTTGTATTTGTGTTTTTATTGAAAGCACAGGAGGGGGAGGGACACAAACATTGTTGCACCTAAATGTGTGTCATTTCCATGGGCTATTCATTCATTTAATCACGGAGCAACATCTTCTTTGTTCCATAAACCAGTGTTTTGTGTGTTTATCAGAGCAAGCCTCTTTCATCTGGTCTCTCTGACTCTTCCTCTAACAAGTCAAAGTTCAGCATCTGTAAACTAGCTACAGGTTTCAGAATGCAGCTAGTTTACCAAATATTTTTGCGTCATTAATTTTCATTTCTCATTTAGAAATATAGTTGCAGATACACTGTAGAATTGGGTGACTTGAAAGATTTAGTTTTAATGCAGCAGGGCATTAAATTATGTAGTTAATAAATGTATACAAGCATATATATATATATATATATATATATATACACATACAAAAACAGTCAAACACAAAAGGGCAACAAAAACACACAAAAACTACATATATACGTATGTATATATGTAGTTTTTGTGTGTTTTTGTGTTTTTCACAAAAACTACATATATACATACGTATATATGTAGTTTTTGTGTGTTTTTGTTGCCCTTTTGTGTTTGACTGTTTTTCCTATGTTTCAATGCCACTTTTCTCTTACATCACACCATAAACGTAGTTGTCGATAATTCTCTTTAAAGTGCACAGTGTGGGTTAATGTGAACCTGACCCTGCCATCTGAAGTCCCTGACCAATCTCTGATTAAGTAAAATCTGTGGGGAAAATAAATAAATAAATAAAGAAGAAAAGAAAAGCTTTAGTTTCTTTAATGGCATTCCACACAGAATAGAACAGATTGGTTTTCTTTACTTTAGCAACTGAGCCCTGCGGGATACAAAGCAGGCCTGTAGTGAGAGTTTGAGTGTCACTCATTAAATCTCAAACCATGCACATAAAACGGCACTGTAGCTTAACTCTGTGTCACTTATAGCTTAGTGAAATAGAAGTTGTTTTAATTAATGTGATTCTGATTAAATGTATTAATCTTCAATATTTTAGATTTAAACTTAAAACATAAGTTGACCCATCTTTGTTAAAGGTGTTTTAAATAAAATACAGCTATGGTTTGTTCAAATACTCAGCAAACATTAGCAGTGATTTAGCAGCGTTTACCAAATCTAACAAAAGCTTGTGTTTCATTTAGTTTTCCAATTGTGATGTTTCAGGGTGTGTTTTTCATGTGCCTCGGCCTCATTCTTACAGTTTTTGCTGTATCACTAGCAGCCACCTTCAGGCCACTTTCAGTACTGAATCTAGATTTAAAATTTGTTGCTGTGATTACTTAGAAATGTGGTTCTTAAGGGTTAAAGTGGGTACTTTATATATAAATATAGTGTTTGTGATGTACAAACAGCTAGCTTTGCTTCACTAGTAGAAAGTGATTATTTAGGCCATTATCATAACCCTTTTTTTTTTAGCTTTTAAGTAATAAGTTATTTTCAATTGATAATATTAAAATAATGAAAGCTGAACTCTGTTTAGGATCCTGGACCATTTATCAGCAGTTTGTATGTAAAGCAGCCCTTTAGATATTTCCATTGTTTTTCTTCAACAGAGAAGCTGAACAGGATCTACTTATCTGTCCTGTTTGAACGTCTCAGAAAAAGGTTATTCGTTTGGTATTTACTTCTTGGTTTCTCTTCACAGATCTGTCGTCTCCAGAGGCATTTGTCTGCTGGGGAGCACCAGCAAGACCTGTTCCAAGGCCAGCCACCCATGTTTGTGTCCCAACATTCCCAGCCACCCACTCAGAGTCTGGTCGAGCTTATCCTACTCTGTGGAGGAACAGTTTGCAAAACTGTGCGGCAGTCAGGTATCTGCATAGGAAAATACAATGGCAGGAGACCAGAGGGCAGCAGGATCCTGTCTGAGCAGTGGGTGCTGGGTGAGACTGGTACTTTTAGTTAAACTCTGAATTAAACGCTAAATTGTTGTACATTATCAATAATAAATGTTTCTCTAATTGTTTGTTTTTACATTTTTTGTTTCAGACAGTATCACACGTTTGAAGCAGCTACCATATGATAACTATGACTTGGCGTGAAAACCTATGAATCATTTTTTGACTGTGAAGTTCCATGCTGGACAGTGCCTGGTCACATCACTTTCTACCTTACAGTGTTCCTCTTGTTCAGGAATATCCTCTTGCTTTGTAAATGGGTTTAGAAGATTTACATAAGTCTTGTCAAATATTCTATTTTCAAAGACTTTGAGTCCTGGTTACCATGGAAACTTGTCACTTCTCAGAACTATCCATCACATACAGACAAAGTCATGACTTCCTGTCAGGGCCAGCCTTCAGGTTATTAGCTTTACTAACCAAATCCAGTCTCAAACTCAAAAGTGTGTCAAAAACAGTGTTCTATGTTATTTGTTTGTTTTCCTAAGTTTTAAGACAAATGACAACTCTGGGTATTAGAGCCTGAAACCCTCCTTATTTTAGAAAAGGTAATAATAATCTGGGAAAAACTACAGCCCCACCTAAAATAAAACTCCGATCCTTCTAAAGTTGATCCTTCTAAAGTTGTTCTTTGAATGTTCTTAATGTCTGCTTTCTACAAACAAATTATCTCTGTTCTGCTGTCATTACAGAGATGGACTTAAGTCTCTGTGACAAGTCAACCTGCTCATGGGCTTCTGTTGACATTTAGCTCATAAACAATAGGGTTTCTGAAATGGTGTTTGATAAATACTTTTAAGAACAATATTTTCTAAATAATATTTGAAAATTTACCATATTTATCTAAACACAAAGGAGCCTCATGAAATAGCATAAAAAAAATGTTCTGAGGCTGGATTTATAGAACTATGTTTGTGGAAATGTGTGGTGTTGTTTTTTACAACAACCTTGATGTTCAAGTTATCTCATTCTATCTTTCTGTAACTGTGAAACATGAAAACCTACTTTTAACATACTGTATGTTGATTTTTGTACCACAAAGTAGCAACCACTACTGTGTAGCAGTGTTATTTGCAACCAGATATGAGAATGAGCCTGATTATTTTTATTTATAACAATGTGATGTTAAAATTATTATTGTATCATACACTTACTGACCACTTCATTAGGTACACCTGTACAATCTAATGCAATCCAATACAGCAGCCCTTCTATGAATTCTACTTTTAAAATATTTCAATTTCTCAGTTCTTAAGTTGAAACTGTCAGAAAGGTGTGGTGCATTATAAAAAGAAGTGTTCAGGAGGTGGCAAAAAACATTAGAACTACCTCTTCTTATAATGCACTTCAGTTCGACTCTAACCACTTTGACCTTAATAATAATAAATAAAGAACTAATACCTTTATTCAGCACAATCACAGATGCGACTTCCTTTAATTGATGATAAAGTGGTGGAATCCTGGTGCTTGCGATGTTATATTTTTAAATATGTGCACAGAGAATATAAAAAGAGAGCGGAATTATCACCTTTCTGGCAGTTTAGACTTAAAATGAAAAATTATTACATTGTCAAATTAGAATTCAAGGCAGAATTGCTGTATTGTATTGCATTAGATTAAACACGTGTACCTGATTAAGTGGCCCGTGTGTGTATAGCAACGTTCTAAAGAAGATAACAATCTGTATACTTATTTTGTGATGTCTTAGTTAATAAAACCCCAACTCAAAAAAATTTGCGATGATGTGTACAATTTAAAAATTGTAGAGTTTAATTGGTGAATCTAAAAATGCCCATAGATGTGAATGGTTGTTTGTCTGTGTATTTCTCTCTGTGGCCCTGCGATAGACTGGCGTTCTGTTCAGGGTGTATCCCGCCTCTTGCTTGATAACAGCTGGGACAGGCTTTAGCCCCACCGTGACCCACATAGGATAAGCGGTGACAGATAATGGATGGATGGAGATTTGTAAATTATTGCATTCTGTTTTTATTTACATTTTACACATCATCCCAATGTCTTTTGAATTGCGGTTGAAAATTCATTTTGCATTCTTTTGCTTTGGTTATTAGTTGACTTTTTTTGTTAAGTGAAGCATCACTTAAACAATTCAGCATATGATAGATCATCATTTAACAGTGTAAGAATAATGCGATGTACTTTTTTTTTTTCTTCAGGTTTTATTAAAATTGAATTGTCATCAGATTAACTGGCAGATTTTTGTTTTCTTATCATAGTATAGGAATATGCCTTTATTACCCTACTGAAGCAACTTGATTTTCAAACAAAGAACCACACAGCTTGTACTAAACACTTGTCAGTCTTATTTGACAGCAGAGAAGGGAAGCAGCGAAAATGTCCTCTAATATAATATTGATGTTAACTTTAAATGTACTAGATTTTTACTTTTGTCAGACTTTTGTATAAACTGACATTATTACATGCAAGAAAATATATAACAAAATAATTAGCCTGGTCGCCTTGTTTCTCAACTAACTTTCAGTGTCGGTTCACCTCCACATTCACACCTTTAGTGCAAAAATGAGTAAATATTTTTTCTGTTACATTTAATTTTTTCTGCAAAATATATAAGTTGAATTGGTAGAATTATTTTGATGATGTATTGACTATGGGCCAATGGAGACCACTAGCTAAAATCATTTCAACATTTAAGAAAGTAAAAGCTCTGTGGTGTGTAAACATTTATTCTTTTTCTTTTAAAACCTAACATATATTTGTTTTTTTAGGCCTGTATATGGTTTTCCTCAGTTGGGGGAGTTTGTTGAGTTATCATGTTTCTTACTTAAAATGTGATCATACTTCAGAAGACCCAAGTGAAAAAGTTGCAGAAAAACTGGTATGGTTCTTTAATGTTGAATCAAGTGGAACTCAAGTCGCGCTCTCTCCTATTGGTTGCCCATCGTTGCTTGGCCAGTCAGCTTCGTCGATGTTACCGGGTGTCGTTACGTAGAGTGAGGCGTGTGTGACATTTGCTGCAAGATGCTAGTTAAGAGACAGCTAGCCGGATGGAGATGAAGAACAGGGGAAGGAACTAGGAAATAATTTGTTTTTTATTATCTGCGCTGACGTTTTGACTAGACTTTGGTGTCGTAACCACATTAGAGGATATACTTTATGTCAAGTGCAGTGTTAGATAAAACTTCCTGCCTTGTTAGTTGCTTTAATAGTAAAGTGTCTCTTAACTTTACCAACAACTGTGCAGAGTTTTGGTTGAGGTCGTGCTGTGGTCTGTGGTCCTGAGATGGTAATACCGCTAAGATAACTGCAGTTAATTTGCTTTTATTGTGTTGCAGTATGGGTGGGCGTTAGCGCTTAAGCCGACTTGGCTAGGTGCTTTTGGCACACAAGGTTAAATTTAGCTTTAGCCAGATAGCTCCTCGCTCCTCTCATTACAGCTTTTTCACTTTCTTATGCTGACTTTTCAGCACAGGTGTGCTGAAAGTAGGCCAGGTGTGATGTGGGATAGATATGACGCACTGTCTGTAACTTAGACTTAGACTTAGACTTATTGCTTAGCGAGCGTAGTGCCAGGTCCAACTCTCTAATTTACTTCAGGGAATTTGTTTTCTTTAATTTTTTTGTGAAGCCAGAGGCGAGATCATGCTTCTGTCCTTGGTTGTACACACATACTCGCTGCGTTACTGGTTTCCAGCCACCATTATGCTGGGGACAGCCCCAGTGTATCTGCTGTCATGGGGAGCTTGGCGCTTACTTTCAACTGTCTTACCATCAAGAGCGTATCACAAGTTGGATGACCGGCTGTACTACATCTACCAGAGCCTGGTCCTCTTCTTCTTTGAAAGCTACACAGGAGTTGAGGTGAGTGATCCTTCACTTACTGCATGACATTACAGAAATATTATGAAAGCCTAAATTGATAGTGTGGTCACCCTTTATGTAACAATTAAGCTTGGGTAATTTCCCCCACAATATTCAGTGTAAAAATAGTAATAAAACCACATGGTCATAAGGGACAGTTGGGTCTGCAGGAAGTTTACATGTGCACACCGAGAAAATCGGTGTACCCGTGCAATTTATTTTTACTTGGAGAAACTGTTAAAATGACAGAATCATTGTGGCGCTAGACATCACGGCTGGTCAACAAGGTATTGACAGACCTGATAAACCTGGTGTGTAGCAAGAAAGTCAGCATTTCTCATGCCCCTTTTTTTGCCACTCCTTGGACTGTTGGTGTTTTTGTACGTTAGCTTAGGGTGTGCAGAATAATAATGGCAGTGCTGCAGGTGTTGTGACCTTATTTGCAGACTAAGCTACGTGCACTCTCCCTCCAACTGTAGGCTTTATGATTAGATTGTAAGGGATGGTTTTAATAAATCCTCTTGGGTTTATTGAAAGCTGCAGTCTTTGCAGCCAAACCAACCAATCCCTGACACAGTTACAATATTTACTAAAACAAAACAAACATTGTGTAACAGTACAGTGGTTTTACAAATTAATGAATGTCCAGGGAATGTCGTAATATCTTTAACCTTTATTCCTTTCTCTTTAGATCGTTATATACGGAGATATACCAAAGAACAAAGAGAATGTTGTCTACCTGTCTAATCATCAGTGTACAGGTAATACATATGAATATGCACCTTAAAAAATATCCAATCCAGTGTGAATCACAGTTGAAATATTTAATCTCGACAAAAATGTGCTTTCCTTGTAGTTGACTGGATCATTGCTGACATGCTTGCCATCAGGCAGAATGCTCTTGGTCATGTCAGATATGTACTTAAAGATGGACTTAAGTGGCTGCCGCTGTACGGATGGTATTTCTCTCAGGTAATGCAACTGTGTGAGTATTTAAGTGTAATTTTGTAAATCACAAATGTAAAGATAAGAATAAACTTAAAAGTGCCAAACTGCATTTACAATTAGATTATCTTTCTCTTTCAGCACGGAGGGATTTACGTGAAGCGAAGTGCAAAGTTTAATGACAGGGCTATGAAGAAGAAGCTCCTCAGTCAGACCCAGTGTGGAGCACCGGTGATTATACTTCATAAATGTTGGCTACATGAATACAGGGGCAAGGTCCAGATCCAGAGGCACCAAAGGGACACCAAATCATGATGCTGCCTCCAACAAAAATATCAAATGTGCTTTTGGAGAGCTATGGCTTCCTCTTTGGTGTCCTGCCATGGTATCCATGATGAGATGGATTCAAATGAATCCATCAAGTCTTTGAGCTCTTACTCTGGGGTTCTCTTTTCCCTCAGTGAGCCTTCTGCATTGGGCCTTTACAGTGATCTTGGCTGGATGCTTACTTCTATGGAGAGCAGCCACAGTACCAAATTTTCTCTATTTATAGATAGTATATCTAACTGTGTAGTAATGAATATCTAAAGTCTTTTAAGATTACTCTGCAACCCTGTCCAGTTACATGTCAATCAACAACCCAAGTATTGTAGGTCTTCTAAAATTGTTTGTTTATTTTTGTTAGGCATGGCTCAGATCAGCTTGTGAATAGCACACTGACACTGTTTGAGTGTCTTATAAGTCAGGGTAGTTCTTAACTCCAACTCGTGCAAACTTGCACACCATTGAAATGGTGTAAAGAGGAAAGGATACAATTTAACTTGGGGAAATCAGGGCCAAAGGCTTAAAAAAAGAGACTTTTTTAAGTATTTCATCTTTAAAAAAAAGATGAAATGCATTCTTAGCTTTACTAAGTTTCTTATTCAATAAATTGTGTAAAAAAAAAAAATTTTTTTAATTCCATTTTGTCCAGTGCATAAAGAAGGTATAATTTGTTGTCTTTCTCCTCACAGATGTACCTTGTCATCTTCCCAGAAGGAACTCGGTATAATCCAGAGCTGAAGAACGTTATTGCTGATAGCCAGGCTTTTGCTGCAAAAGAAGGTACTGGCAGGATAGCAGCAATTTACTGCTCTACTGCTGCACACTAATTCAGCACAGCCCCACCCAGTCTTTACATCAGCTGATTACATTTTGTTGTGTTGTTTGACTAATGAGCATTGTCAAGTGGTTGATAAATTGTGCATTGCTAGAGTGAAGCATGATTACATTTAGATTGGTATAACAAAGTGTAATTTGCATAAAAGAAAAGGCAGAAACCAGATTTCAAATAAGAATGACAGTAAAATACACTTTTATTAAAAGTTGTAGGTTTTTTCAGCTTAATGTTTTTTACGCCATTTAAAGCAGAATTTCTATTGCTTTAAGAGGTCTACACTGATGTGTGATGCCAGGATCTGGTCGGCCTCCACCAAACTACTGTATTAAATATTTGGCTTTTGTAGCTCAGAATTTTTAGAAACAAATGGACTTGCTGGTGGTTAAGTTGAGAAAGTCAGTAAAGAGTTGAAATTTTTGTCTGATGAGGAAGTGAAAATAAATGTATTTTGCTTGGTTGCTGCAAGCGACATTTTGACATGTAGTTAAAATAGCTTTAAGATATTATCCTAAGACACATTTTAGTATTGGCATGATTAATATGATGTTAGTGTGCTCTGTGTTTCAAACTGCATCCATTTTGTAGGGATTGATCATATTTCTGGTCCACAATTCTAAGTATCAATTTTATGAATCCAGATAAATCACTTGTAAAAAGCCAAGATGCACATATTGTTATCTGTTATTAGTGAGTTATTAGTCAGAAAAAGATGACAGACTCTGCACTCTCGCAGTGCCCATATTCTGTAGCCTGATGTGACATTTATTTCATAGATGTACTGTTAATAAACAAAAGCAAAGAACAAGCCTTCTGTTGTGTCCCTGCTGTAGGGCTAGCTGTCCTGAAGCACACGCTTACGCCTAGGATGAAAGCATCTCACATAGCTATTGAGAGCATGAAGGGCCACCTGGATGCTGTGTACGACATCACAGTGGCCTACGAGGGAACTCTAGACGTCTCCGGTCAAAGAAGACCTGCGCCGTCAATGCCAGGTAAGCAAGTCATAAAGAATATTCCCTTTTTTTTTCTTTTTTTTTTTTTGCACAATTTGAGGCAGTGTTTCTGAAAAGGGCTGCTTCCTTCATATCGGCCTTACAGTATGATTTCTATTTAGGTATTGTATCTAAATAGAAATCCTGATATTGTAGAAACAGGGAACTATGTACAGGACATGTGCAACTACAATATAAAAATGTGTGCAGATTTTTAAGTAAAGTTTTGTATAATCAACCATAAATACAACATATCTAATTATTTGTTTAGCTGCTTTATATTATTCCTGGTGTCAGTATTAAGGCTGCAGCCCTTATTTCCACCATCATCTAATGTATTTTATCAATTATTTGAATAACCATTTGAACTTATAAAAAAGAAAGCATTGAAAAGTGCTCTTACTCTATCTACAATGTAAATAAGGTCATGACATCAGATGTCTTGTTTGTTCAACAAAAAGTCCAACACCCCAAATATACAATTTTTATACTAGAAAATTATTTAGAGAGCCTTTTTGTTTGATTAGGGGAATACAACAGCTTCTACAGTTTTGGCATTGACTTTAAAAATACAATCAAATTTTTCTGAACTTCTCAGTGCCACCATCTCACGTATTTAGAACATTAGTCTTTATTTAAGTAGTAAAAACATAAAGCATGTGAATACCAGCTATTAAAGCAGGATATTTGGTTAGTCCATCATAATGACACCAGATACTGTGATAATGGAGCTACAGCCTGTTTTCTGTTAATCAGTGTGTCCAATGGTATGTTATCAATCCTGTAGCTTAGTTTGCAGTCCTGCATTAATTAATCACATAGGAAACATCACCTATTAACTGCTGTGTCTTCCTGTAAACAGTGTGACTTTGTGTTTTGGAATTTTTTATTATTTTGTGTTCCTGGTTGTTTTCGACGAGCTGCGTTTGAATGTTAAAGATAAAAAAAAACATCCCGTTTCAATCAGGAATAAACATCGATGTGTTTCTAGCAGAGCAGAGGGAATAAAAAAGCATCACGCACGTCCTGGCCTCATGGGGTGAAGATGACTTTAGTGCCTCCACAAAGAAGTGGAAGTGACTCAAGGCTGTGTTCTGTCTAGTTTGTTGTTGTTATTGATCTCTTTATGAATTGTTTTCCACCAGTCCTTTGAATTTATTGTGGTGCGGTGATAGATCGTTCACTAGCATTTACACACTACAGTTTAAAAGGTGTAGTAGGTGTGAATGTGAGTGAGTGGTTGTCTGTGTGTGTATCTCTCTCAGTGTTGGCCCTGAGATAGACAGGTGACCTTTACAAGATGTACCCCGCCTCTCCGCCAATGACAGCTTAGATAGGCTCCAGCCTTCCATGTCCATACAAAGGATAAGCAGTTACAGTTAATGGATGGAAATATTTTTTGTTAGGTTTGAAAGGGATTTCTTAGCTTAGTCTGGTACAAAAAATCTCATTGCATGAGTTTAATGTTTTTGTACATGATCCCTGAAAAAATAAATGTAAAAATAAAACCATGTGCTACACATTTTCTGACACAATTTCATATCCCTTGCCTTTCTACGTTATCAGTTGATATCTTTTTTTTTTTTTTGTTCAGTAAATCTTAATTCAAGTTAACCTATAAAGGATTAAATAAGAAACCATCCCGTACCTGGCATGGTTTTTGTGGTTAGTGGGATTTAGATCAGAAGTCAAATTGTGCTACTGCAAAGTAAACATTTCTTGACCTGCAGAAGAAACTCTACTCCCTGATAGTAGGTTGTCCTCTGTTTATGTAACAGTGCACTTTGTGTCTGAAGGACAACTCATGCTAGTGCCATAGCTGATGGAGCTGTTCTCCTTACCAGTGAAGTAATCTTTCAGTGTTGACTTCGATCAAGTTTCCTCTTTTGGCCACAGAGCCAGGTTTCCTGATAAAATTGGATGTTGTGGAAACAGGAACTTAAAGGTTGCTTTGGATACACGTGTAGCTGTGAGAGTTTACACTTGGTTACATTTTTGTGTCTGACCTTGACAATTTCATTTTCTTTCTTCGCTTTGACAGTTGTAATTTGAGTTTTTAATTTTTTACACTTTTAACTTTAGAATGATTAATAAAGTGAAACCAGAAGGGGTTTATCTATTTATTTCAGGAATTTCCAGAGGTTCTACTTTCTTAAATCAAAGTGGGTTGTCATCATAGCAGGTCTACTGTCACCTCATGTTGATTTTAGGTGCTTACTCTACGTGCCTTTTTGCTGAAAGGCTTTTCCTGTTTAGTCCCTTTTAATATTTTGTGTTTGACAGAATTCCTGTGCAAAGAATGTCCTCGTGTCCACATACACTTCAACCGTGTGGACATAAAGGAAATTCCTTCCGAGCCAGTGTTTTTCCGCAGGTGGTTACATGACCGGTTTGAAATCAAGGACCGGTAAGTCTGTTTGGGTGGAACAATTATTCATGTTGAAATGACTTGTTATTCAATCAATATGTAAACTTCAGTGAGTTGTTTTTTTTTTAATTGTTTTCCTTCTGTTTGCCTTTAGTGAGGCTCAGATCTGTCTAAAATTGTGATTTATATGCAGTTCCCCTTTGTAGCCCAGTGGTTTACGAGCTTGACAGGAAAAACAAGTAAAATGGGAAATGCACATCAGTAAACAAGATGTTTAAAATATTTTTGTGGCTTGTTTTATTACAAGCTTCCCCTTGATCACCAATAAAGGTAAATACATTAAATCTGAAATAGTTACTGGTAAATCTGCAACTATGTGTGAACAACAAATGAAGTAATAATTTTTAAGCAAAATTATTTGGAAAATTGTGACGGGCATGTCAGTGTTTTCTGAAATTGTATAAACCCAATCCACCAGTCAGTTAAACAAAATAATCAGCAACCTATTAATAATGAAAATTAGTTGTAGTATACACTTTAAGGAGCGATTGTTTAAATTGTTGCTAATTGTGCATTAAATATTATGTTATCATTTCAAAAAAAATATCTTCTATATCTATATATATAAATATCTATCTATTATATCTTCACACGACTGTTTTTTTTTTTTTTTTTTTTTTAATAGTAGTTATTAGAAATTGGTAATCTAATCAACCTACATTGAAAACCCCAACAAGCAACAAAAAGTCTTGATGTAATTTGGATGCAGCATAGTGTAAATGCTGTAGAAATCCCACCGTGAACATTTGCAAGAGAGACTTTTTTTTTTTTTCCATCTTACTTTGCAGTTTCTTGTTTTACTCTTTTTGCATTTGTAAGTCCAGTGAATTCCTAAGAGATGCATCTGTCTTTTTATAGGCTGCTGACGGATTTCTACGAGTCAGAAGATGCAGACAAAATACACAGGTTCCCTGGGGAAGGCAAACGCTCTCGGCTGAACCTCTTGAACACCCTCCCATCTGTGGTGATCTTGGGGGGAATGACACTGCCATTACTGCTAACCGAGAATGGCAGGAAACTGTACATGAAAACGTGGGTGTACGGTACACTTCTGGGCTGGCTGTGGGTGAACTTTTTTCCTTAACAAACAAGGCAGAGGCTGCGATGAAAAGACACGCAACAGATGTGGGGAGACAGTGCCATTTTCCTGTATCACAACACCACAATGTGTGTTCTAGATGCAGAGCAGTATCTGATAAGAGGCTCAGAGATTTATCCCACATGTCTGGCTCATTGTTGACCTTGACCTGAAAGCCGAACAGGGATATAGTGAAATCTTAAGCTTTTTTTGCTTCTTGTTCCCCTGCGTTATTTGTATTTGCAGCCTGAAATGATGAGAAAACATGAATGGATTTGTTGAAATGTGAAATTTCTTTAAAAAAAGAAAAAAAAAAAGAAAAAGAAACTTTTGTTAAAATAAAATAGTGACATACTTCTCTAAAACAAATTTCCCCCTTTGTCAGATTTACTCAAATTAGAATTATTGCATGCTCACTGATCCATCAAACACTTAAGAAATTTATTTCAGGAACAAAGATTGAGAATACGTCCAAAAGATGCAAATCACATGATCAGCTACTATATGTAACTGACATGGCACAAAAGGCTACTGAAGAAGTGCACTGACTCATAGATATTGGAGGTAATGTCTGTTTCTTATTTATGCCAAATTTCATGTGAGTAGGAATATGCATTTTGCTCTTCTAAAGTGAAATTTTACCATTAGAACAAAATAAATGCCACGCAGCTCTCCATAAGAGCTCATAAGCCTGACACCAGCTACATTGTTCACCACCAATATTCATTTTTTGTTTGTTTGTTTTCCCCATGAGTAAAGAATGTAGCTGTAAAAAAAAATAAATAAAAAAATCGTTAATTGTTGCATAAATAAAAAGTATAAATGTTTGACTTTACAACAGCTTTTAATATTCTTTAAAATACACTGTGGTATATATTTTCAGTCTTTGTCACTGATCAGTGGCAGATGCCACAGTGAGCTCATATGGAGGAAAATGTGTTAAAAGTGGGAAAATGTTTTACCAGTGTAAAATATTGCTTTAATCTCGTGTCATTGTCAATCATTGTCAAAACCTGCTATTTGCCACAGTGTTCGACAATAGTTTTACAGGGGGCTGCTTCCATTAGAATTAGTTTGTATTTTTCAATGGGTTGTTTGCTGTTTTTGAACATTTATTTGCATTTGTTATTTTGTATAAAATGTTTCAGCTCAGATAGCAAAATGCTGACAAAGCCATGTTAACAGTATATCACAGGTTCCTGTGCACTCAAAGCTATTGTATTGTGAAATGCACTGTATGTCCATTGTTGTTTACTGCAATCAATCAATTTAATTTTCCACAAGTCACTTTACATATTTGCCCTCTAATCATCATGTAGAGTTAGTGTGAGGTGTTTTACTCATGTGGAAGGTACAGTAAATCTCATGGTTTTTACATGTTGCTCCAATACCTCACTTGAATAATCCTTCCTTATTCTTAAATGAACCTTGTCAGCCATTTTATAGTCATTTATATACTGACAAGACTGTAACTCATCAGGAAACTATTTAGACAGTATTTAAATGCCAATTGTTTTTGGAAATGTGTGCCTTCCTTTTTGAGGAGTTGGTCCTCAGCACTCTCAGAGGGCCACAGTGGCTCTTTTCCACCAAGTGTCAGCATGAAGATGCTCTGCTACTCACTGCAGCGCGCGGTCATATTTGTCTACAGTTCATAGTGGCTTATTTTGCTCTAAGAATGCATTGATTTACACTTTTTGAGGAGCGTGAATAAATAATGAATCCTTTAATGTGTGCAAGGTATGGAAAAGGGTGGGTCAGAGTGAAATAAAGTTTTTTTTCTTTGGGAAGAGATATGTTTTCGATTTGTTGCCCTACTGTCCTTAACATCATTAAGACTTTGCAAACAGTCATGGATATCAGCAATGCACCTGTTTATGTGCATATTGCAGGGTCAGTCTTCTATACAGTTAAAAAATAAGCATCCTAGATAGTGTTTAAATTGTATTTTCACAAAAGATAAAACATTTGAGATGCTTTCTGTATAATCTAATGTGTTTCACATAAAGCTGAACCATTCTTTAACAAAGCTACAGCTTTTGTTCAGTGTCTATTGCAAATAAAAAAGAGCAATCAAATTTTGCACTTAATTTGTTATAAATAAACAAAATAAACAGATCTCTACTAAGTTATCAACATTAAAATACATTCTAAGCCAAAAACTAATTGTTCGTTTAAGCATTTAATATTACTTCGAACATAATTCCACCTAAACGTCAATACTCCTACACCGGCATACTACTTTCCTATTTAACGCAGGTGTGTGAACGCAGCAAGTGGCGCATGCGTATTACGATTTGCGGGCAGTAACAAGGAAGTGCAGGAAGAGGTCGAAAGCAACGTTTTTTGTAAGTGCTATTGCGCACTTGTTTGGACTCAAGGTATGCAATTAAATACACAAATATGAATAAGAAAGCCGTTTAAGATAACAATATTACAATAGTTACTTCACATTGGCGGGAATTGTTATCATGAATATGTGTGTAGATGGGTGTGTTTGGCTCCAACGCGAACTCTGTCGCTGTGCACTTGTTTACTAAATAGCGCCATCTAGAGGTGTGTCAGTGTTATTTTTCTGTGTTAAGAAACCTGAACAAACTGGTTTTCATGGTAGTTGAAAAGTGACAGTACATTGATTTAATGTAAACAAAGTATAAACAGTTCTCTCACTTTCTCTGATGACTTGTTTAAGTTAGATTCCTGATTTTGTGTTATTTACATGTTATGCATAGTAAAAAATGTGTGTACTACAGGCTAAAAACGACAACACAGAAAAATCCAAGACATAAATGTGACTGGGGAGGGGGATAAAAAATACAGCATTTTAACCACAAGAACTTTTAAACAACAATAATAGGTTATTGGTGGGACCTTTATGTATAACTACTAAGAACTGGTCCATCTGTTGAATTAAGTCTATTTATTCAATAGACTCAAACAATAGAAAGATCACAACTTTATTCCCCAAATTAGTCCTTGTACCAACCTGCAAAGAGGACAAGGTCAGTTTTGGTCTTTTATCTGGTGGCTACAGTCGGAGCAATTTAAAATGAATTCTGTTACCTTAATATTGTTTAATGTGTGATTTAATTTAATTTCATTTATTTAAAAATCAACAACGCATATTGATAACTAATAAATAATATGTATATCTGTGTGTGTGTAACACACACAGATATACATACAGCCTGTCCATAGGCAATTCTTCTAGATCATAAACTGGATACAGTCTGCTAGAAAAACTACATTCATAGTATTATACACTAAGGTTTCTTAAACACTGAAGTAGATTTATAGTTTGTTGTGGTATTTGTCAGCTTTACTATTTACATTCTTATTTCAGCAGCATAAATACTAAACTTGCCAACTCTCTGTCCTGTATTTCTGTTTACAGCTTTGTCATGGCAATAGACTGGATTGGGTTTAGCTATGCTGCAGCCATCATCTTTGGGGGATTTATGGGATACAAGAGAAAAGGTGAAAAAGTCAAATGTGATGATCACATATTTGTTTTTATTTTGGCAGACAGCTCTACCACAGGATAGTTCAATAATGACATATCTGTGTGTTATTTCAGGCAGTGTGATGTCCCTGATGGCTGGTTTACTATTTGGAGCATTGTCTGCTTATGGTGCCTACAACATCTCCAACAACCCAAAGGATATCAAGTTTGCATTGTGTGAGTATGGCTATGGTCCGTATGCTGATTTTCAGCAAGTTTAAAATATTTGTCCAGTATAATAGTGTTTTCTGCCTTTCAGTGTCCTCAGGAGTCCTCTCAGTCGTGATGGGATTAAGATATAAGAAATCTGGAAAGTTACTGCCTGCTGGCATTATGACAGGGCTGAGGTCAGAATCAAACTTGTTCTATTTGCATTAGAGTTTGAGGAAATCAAAGATTTTAAATAGATATTAAATAGTTTCAGTGATGTTTGCTGAATTATACTCTTGTTTATTCTGTGATGTTTTATGTGCGCTCCCTTTCTTTCAGTTTATTGATGGTGTTTCGAATTTTACTCCTGATGACGGTGTGACTGGAGGGGCAACACTGACCAGACAGAGGGCTCTCTGTCTGAATCTCAATGACCAAGCCTTCTTTAAGGACACATCATTCCCAGTTAGCTTATAAAAAACACATCTGTTTTGAATGGTTAACTTTAATGTTAGCAAAAATCTTGCAAAATTAGGGGTGAGATTTAAGATGAACTACTAATTCTGTTGCAGTAAATCTATTTTGGTGATTTTATTTAAATACATTTTTGTGTATGTGGCCTCTGCATGAATTTAAGTCTCATGATTTGAGGGTATTTTTTTATTTTTTTTGTATTATTACCACTGGTATTGTCATGGAGTACTAGCATTCATTGTGGCTTCAATTGTAGCTCTTGGCAGTGGGTTTACTATACTTGACTGTTTACATGCAGGTATGTCAGTGATGAAAAATGAATTTGGTTTGTTGATGCTTTTCATGTTTGTAATAACTGTGAAACTAAAACAGAAGCAGTTCTTTACAGGTGTTGTGATTGTCCAGATAAATCCACTTGAAACAGAGCAAAAACACAGACGCTTCTCAAATGTTCCCTAAAAATAAATGATTTATTCAGTACTCTTTGCATTCATTCTTTATATAAATTCTTTCGATGATAAATTCAGTACTGATTTTGTGAAGGGTGGTGCATTATCCATCTCAGTGTAAAAGAGCAATTAAGGCTGATCTGCATGTTTTACATGCATGCTATTATTTGCTTGATAAATCATTCACATTGCGATGAGTGTGCCAGATCAGAGTTCAAAGCACTGGTAAACGGTCAAGTTTAAACACCTCCATGACAGTCTTCACATATTTTTCATCTGGCTGTGGCTTTCTCTTGCTGCCTGGCTGCAAGAACCTGTTGATGGCGGGAATCTGAGTCATCCTACCTTGGAAAGCCTGGAGGGAAACACAGAAGGTTCTCTTTAGAGTATTCATCATCTGCTGTGTATTTTTGTATTCTATAATGGTTAACACTATAGTATAATAGAATTTTACATAAACAATTTTTTGTTGTACCTATGTTAGACACTTTGTCACTTTTACCTTAACATTTGGAAAGTCGGAGAGGATTGCAGGAAATTTCTCCTCCAACATTAAGGTGCATTCAGTAAGCAACACGTCTGCACAGCTTAGTTTACCTCCCACCAGGTAAACAGGCCCAGTCAGTGCCTAAGAAGTTTGTCAGATATGCATAATATGAAGTTCTGTCATAAATAATCATAATAACCCTTAAGAGGTCCCTAACATATTGTCAGAAATAATCAGCTTGTACATCATACCATGTCATTTTGAATATGCTATGGGCATTTAAAGTAAGTACCTTTTCAAACACAGGGAGGTAGCGCTGTTTTGCTTTAGTTTCAATGTTGTCCAGTTTTTGTTTTGAATCTTGGCTGAAGGGTAAAATCATAATCATTTCCATGAGATCCATCAGTCCCTCTGTGTACATGTCAATCCTGGGGAAAGCATTGAAATTTACTTTGACTCATTCGTCTAAAAATAGCAAAATATAGCAGACATTCCCTACATTTCACTGTTAAAGAAATGGGTCATACATGACGCGCTCTTTGAGATCTTTTCCGTGAAGATTGTACTTGTCTGCAATATACTTAAAGATTGCCTTTGTCTGAACAAGCTTCATGCCATCAATCTCGACCATGGGGACCTGCTGAAACATGAGAGCTCCATCTGCAAAGGACACACAGCCGTGGGTAATGCAGGATGACACTCCCAGAAAAATGTAGTAAAACATTTATTTACTCAGTAGAATAAGTCTGACTACTGGTCACAAGACTTTTGTGGTCTCCACCCCTAAATCACCCTCTTATCTTGGGTTACGTCACACACACACATCTGGACCCAACAAACTTACCACTGAGGAGTTTTTCATACTGGTCACGGGTTGTCAGATACATCTCATCAAACTGTGAACATAAGATTTAAGAGGCGCATTCAAGGTTAGATGTTTAAAACACAAAACTGCAAAGCTTAAGATTAACCTCAACACACCCTTCCCTTACCTCAACCTCTGCAACTGTCAAAAGCCAGCGAAGAGACTCCATTTTTCCTCTGCCATTGAAGTAGTGCAACACAACCTTTTCAGCCATGGCTACTGTTACTGTGTATACGGAATTTCTGCAAGCACAAACACGTTGCTAAATAAAGATGCATGCACTTAAATTCAATTAATGAGTGCTCGGTAAGTTTGCATACCCGTGCAAAGTCCGTGTCGGTGTCCCGAAGAGCCCGATAACTTGGAAGAGAGAAGTGAGAAGTGAAAGAAGTTATAAACTTCGTTATATAACTGGTGGCGAAAAGGCAGTGAAAAGGTGAACAAACCATCAAAAGCCTGTGATTGGCTGGTTCTGCCCAATAGAAGCACTATTTATTAGCATAATGCTACTAAGCATCATGGGAAAATGATCAACCAGCCTAGTTCAAGCGAACAATGTTCGGCTTGTTTGAATGCGTGTATGTGGAGTTAGCGTTTAGCAAAGAGTCCAGGCGAATCTATCAGAATGAAGCGAACCCTTTGTAGTTCGACACCGTCACCGTGAACACTGGCTCGGGGCAGTGCTACATATTCTCTGTGAGCCACCATTTGGAGCTGGATGTGAGGGTGATCTGGCCGCGACATCTGTTACTCCATTGATCGCTAGGGTTGATTCGGCTGATCTGGCTCACGGGTGTCCCCCCTTCTCCCTCGCGGATCCATGTGTGTCCCTCCCGAAGCTCTGCGCTCGGTGGCAGCGGATATGTATCCACGGACGAACTTCGGTTAACCAGTAGCTGCGCTCCCCTGCAACCGCCAAACAAGCTCAACGCCCCATTGGTAGGAGAGACGTAGGGAAGTCAAGCTCACATCTCCAGGCACATCCAAATGCGGCGCTGCACGTGGCAGTTTGCCTTGTCTTTGTCACTTTCGACGGTACATTTTAATAGAACGAAAGATAGAAAAGGGATTTTAAATAGCTGATTTTCAAACTAAACTACTTTTTCTTGTTTATTTATTGACATTTCACATGTGGAGATTTATGGCAATCAAAACAAGTATGTAAATATTTATAGTGTGTAATTGTCATTTATAGTGTAATTATAGTGTGTAATTGACAACACACGGCAAACTGCTGCCGTAGGACTTATTACATTTATTCACATGGTTTACCGCTGTATGACCACATATTCTACATGTCACATTTAACAAAACCCCTCAAGCTTAAAAAATACAATGACACCATAATTTTTCATTATTATATATATTTTTTGTCCTTTCGGCTTATTCCGTGAGTTCAGGGTCGCCACAGTAGATCATTGTCCGCATTTTGATTTGGCACAGTTTTGTTTACACAATGACACCATTAATTAATGATATATTACTGAGCATTGTGTTGCTTGTCTATGGTCACTACTTCAACAAAACCCGTTTTTCACAAATAGTGCTATATAGTAATGGGAAAAGTAACAACATACCTTTTATGCAGTAACTACAGAACAAATTTGCAGTTCTGTTGACACAAAGCTACACTGGTCATGTTTCTGTATGTCTGTTTTCCTCTCACCTAGGCCCACAGAATAGAACACACCTGTTAAACCTGCATTACTTGCATACTCAGGACGATTTTCCATTACAGGGCCCACAAGCCAATTTGTCCTGATGAAATTACAAAATGATGTGCTCATTTTTAAAAAGATTTTGATTCAGAGCATCAGATCAGTTTTGATGCAACAATGAGATTTTACTGGGAGTCGTCAGCAGTTGCCTGCAGTACTGAAATTGCTGCTGACAGAAAAGGTAATAATTTTAAAAGGTTTTGTTAAAAAAAAAATAAAAACACACACGCAATGAACACATATTATCAATTCAAAACTTTAATTATGCTCAATAACAATTTGGCAAAGAGGATAGAATATGTTAATTTAGACCATTTTACTGTCACAACTGAGATAGTTTTTTATAATATGGCAACCACCTGCATTATATTAACATCACTGAAATTGAAGCATTGCCTTGAGTTTCCTTTAAACATAATACACAATTGACAGCTACCTGACAGACAAGGCTACAATTATAAAACAAAACAGCAGGAATGTAAAAAAAACAAAAAACTAATTAGTTAGCCAAAATGAAATCACAGTGAAGGTTTCAAAAGTCATAATATGCATATTATGTATACACATTGGTGAACAACATTCAACTCTGATACAAAATTGAGTGTACAGGTGTAACCTCTACAGGACAGTAGTTATGTTACAGAAATACAAAATAAAACACTGAGGAGTAAATCTGGGCTCAAATTTTGGCCACTTGCATTTAGCTGTATACATATACTTAAATATTTTACAACTTACCACATTCATAATACACATAATGGAACAAAGTTTATTGCTGTTTAAGATGTATGTACAAATTTTGAATATAAAACAACTAGGCCTACTCTTTGGAGGTAAAAGAGTTTAAGGAGCACGGATCAATCTTCCACGACATAGATCAGAGCTCCAGGGAGGCCACTAACGGTGTCCATATTTGGCAGACCAGTCAGTTCGCCCGTGGATGGTCTGTACCGGGGGGCGTGGCAACAGACCGGGGGTGCCCTTGTTGGCCAATGGCAGGTTGGCGGAGGTGTTCACCTGACTCCGACCAGACCGCCATGTTGCATAATCTAAAACAGCAATATAATATATAAACGTTTTTTTGTTATTTTTTAAACAATCATTGACAGGTGGTTGAACAGTTAAACATAAGAGTTAACTGCATATAAAGGAATATTTAAGAAAACTCACTTGATGCTGTTGATTCCATCAAAGGACCCTGAAGCCCTCGGTGACCAGCAGAACCAATGTCTTTTTTGTAAAATGATGGCATGTATCCACCAGGGATTGTATTTGTACCTGAAGTTTTTTTTTTTTTTTAAAAGCAGATGTATTAATTTGAACCCAATTCACATTAAATAACAAATATATATAATATATATATAAAAAAGTACAACAGATTACAGTAAAGTTACAATACAAACATATCCTGGGAAATTACCATGAGCACCTCTGCTCGGTAGAGTTCCTCCGAATGGAATGCTGCTGTTTCCCCAAAGGTGGCTTCCACTTAAATCTTTACTGGCATTTATGGCCAAATTCTTCTTTGTACTAATGCCTGAATGTGATAGTCAGAGATTATCTCTTCTGAAAACATTTAAGAACTAATTAGATAAATATGGTTATGAACAACACAGCAAGAAGCTAATGTGAAGAAGTATCTTACAAAAGCATTTAATAAAATCTGATCCAAAAAAAGAACAGAGAGCCCAAGTCCCCGTGACAGAGATCTAAGCTCATTTACAGCATATTACCTGGTAAATATCTTGACTGCCTCAAGTAATGTTGTTTTGCAGAGGCAGTTCTTGAGGGCTCTTGGTAGGCTGTGGTCTTATTCAGGTTTAAAGGTGCATCCTCTTGTTCGTTGGGTCGACTGTAATCCAGAACATTTCCATATCTAAAAGACAGAGGGTGTTCACGGAGAGTAATGTGGTGTTAATTACCTTCTTGTAGTAACGCTGATGTTTTACACTTACACTCGCTCAGGCTTCAGACCTTGTGTTGTATTCATTTATAATTACAACATCTTTATTCTCACATCAATACAGAAACAAAGCCACTAAAGGCTACACATGTCCTTGTCTATATACATGACATAAATATCATCATCTTCCTAGTCCACTAGAGTCCAGATGGACTTTCTGTGGACTACCACATATAGGTCAAATATTTGTGTCCATGCAGACCATCCGCAGACCTAGTGCACAAACTATTAATGTGCCAACAAAGTAAACCAGCTGCTTTATTTCAAGGTCCTTGACACCGTTTATCTGGAGCAAATAGGGTGTACTCAAACTAGGCAATCCATACTCTGCCTGAGCAGGTTTGACTAGTGTGATCGTTTCTTGCAACTGGCCTGCTTGAAAAGGTGGACCAGGGTACGTGGAAACACTTGCGGTTTTATTTCTTTCACTACTTCTCATTGATGCCATCGTGTTTTGCAGCGAAGATGTGTAGAATGTGTGTGTGTCCATATCCACAACTGTAGAGCACATGTGCATCCTCTGTTTGTATCCATATCTGAAGGAGTATGCAGAAAGTATTAAGTAGTCTTAAATCTGCCCTGGTGACAAATCTCACCTGCTCAGTGCATCTTCTCCCTGTCTTGACTTGTCTGTGGAGAAGTTAGTTTTTCTGAGAATACTTGTGGATGTCAGATCAGTTTCTTCATATTCGTCCCAGTCTTCACCTTTAAGGTGTCCTGTGCCATGGCCCCAACGCCGCCGCCCTCCTTTAGGTTTCAACTGATAGCTCAGCAGGTTTGTATTTTCTGATTCCTGTCTCGTTTGCTAAAAAAAAACAACATCCACAATTATTAATTTAAAGAAAACTGTTTTTCTGGTTTGTAGAGACCTTCTTTCAGCCTCTTTTTAAAGGAATCATCTATACTACAATTTTTAAGGTGATATAATAAAATAGAAGGTGAAAACCAGTGACCATATAACATAGTGAGTTTTCTAGACGTTTACATCTGTCAGCACTGACATATGTCCATGCCCAGTCTTACCTTGCTCTGGAGACTCTTGTCAACTATGTAAGGAAGATGGCTCTGTGGTGTTCCTTCGACTCGTCCCTGCTTCAGGATGTGTTTTGTCTGCTGTTCTCGCATCAGCTCCGTGTGCCGTTGGTATGCTGCTGCTTGGGCAGCTGCAGAGACAGGAGAGGTCTGGATCTGCTGGAGAGACCTGGAGGGGGAGCAGTGTTGGTTGGGAGGCGGTGGTTGGGAGGGGGGCACAGGTTTGAGCAGCAGGGGTTGCTGCTGCAGCATCTGTTGTGACTGTAAAGGAGCCTGCAGTGGTACAAAACCTGGCTGAGGTCTGCCCTGCCCCAGGATCTGCTGAGGAGTGCCCAGAGCCTGGCCCACATGAAAGTATGAGTACCTCAGAGCCTGAAAGGTTAAAGGGATTAGGACAAACAACTACAATTTACAATCTATGTGCATCTGAGGAAATAGTTCAAGAGCACTTCAGACATTACCTGTGCAGAAGCTGGTCTCTTCTTGGGGTCCCACTGGAGCAGGTCTGTCATTAAGTGGATGGCTTCCGGACTGGCATTTGGGATGAGAGTCTTCAGGTTACTGGGAACACACTGAGGCCAACGGAAATTCATAGCACTTGCCAGCTGATATCCCTCCGGCCAATCATTCTAGAAGGAAAAGTGCAGTTTAAAAACCACCTTTTAATTTGGCTGTGCACACACTGAACCTTAGCCTAGCAGTGGGCTATTTGCTATTGTAACGGTCAAGAAAGAGTTAGGGGTTCGCTCCACAGCATAACTTTCTGTTGCTGGATTATATATGCACTGTCCAACATTCTTCCCAATCTTTTGACACCCACTTTAAACTGTAGATAGGTGAGGAAGAAACCGAGGACTGTACTTCTCTCTCAGAAATCCTCTTGTAGGTACTTTTCACATGAGCAACCAAGTGCGACTCTGAATGTCTCCATTGAGAAAGTGTCTGAGTATATGGCCAGTTACCCTGATATATTAATGATATCCCATCTCACTGCTCTTTATGACAAATGGCTTTTCACTCTGCCTTACATTGTGGCTGACCAAACAATTAGACATGTCAAACTAATACTTCTTTATTAGCATAACTTAACTATTACTGTGTTTTAACTGTTCATTGTGGTTTGTTCACCCCTGAAATCTTTTACTAATGAAATTCAAATTTATGGGCTTTTTCACTTTAAGCGTTTCACATGCTAAAACTTACCTTCTTTGGTGTACCCAAAACTTGACAAATCTTGAATATGGTGTCTACTTCACTAGATCCTGGGAAAAGAGGCCTGAGTGTATAAAGCTCTGCCATGATGCATCCAACTGCCCACTGGTCTATGGGTGAACTGTAGGATGTGGATCTAAGGAGCACTTCTGGAGCTCTGTACCTGGTCAAAAAGAAAAGAGTTTACAGACCTGAATTCCCTGAACTACTGAACATACTTTCTTTTTTATAAGTACACTATGTTTACTCACCATCTAGTTGAGACATAGTCTGTGTATGGTGGTCGAGATCTTATCTCACGGGCCAGACCAAAGTCCGCTATTTTCACCAGTTCAGGGCCCATGCACAGAAGATTCTCAGGTTTCATGTCCCTGTGAAAAAACCCTGACAAAAGACACAATCAACATCTTGACTCGAATGGTACAAAATATCAGTTTCAATTTAACACCCTGGAGACATAAAGCTACTTACCATGTTTATGAATGAATGCAAGCCCCTGTAATATCTGAAACATTAGATTTCTAACAGCAGATTCAGGAAATAACCGAGTCCTGCATCAAGAAACACACAGATCCAAATCTTGGTTAAGAAACTTTAAGCATTTAACAAATGCTTTATAGTTCTGAATGTGGAAGTAATATTGCAAAAAAAAAGAAAACCACAACTATACTCACCTGTCCTTCATGAGCTGATACAAATTTTCCTTCATGTACTCAAATATAAAGTACAAGTGATCATTTTCTCGAATTACCTCCTTAAGTTTGATGACATTAGCATGGTTGAGTTTCTTTAAAGACTAAAAAAAAAAGTTTATATAAGATTATGTGACACATGAAGAATATAGTTAAAATAAAAAGCCTAACCATGCTGGACAAAACACACAGGTCACTTTAGCACATTCAAAAGCGCATCATATTACTAAAAATCATAACCTTGTTAAACTTAGCTATTGTAAAAACACAATGTAGTTCAGGGGTAAATGCTGCAAAGGTGGGATTTATGAATAGAATTTAAAAAGGTGAAAAATATAGAGTAAAAGCAGGATGGAGAAATTGACTTTTCCCATGCACTGGGATGATACGTTTAACCATGCCGAATTTTAGTAAGGGGGAGAAGCTGTAAGGGGATTTTGATATTTTATGGTGTCACATGCTGTAATTATAACATAATTAGCAGAACTCTAAGGGACCGGCGTGTTCTACACGTTTTGCTGTGTGTTAAGGTAAAGCTCTAGGAAAAGGGTTGTGTAGGCCAAGGATGGGAACCAGAGCTCAAACCAACAGCACACAAGAATCACCTTCTACTCTTAGAGCTGGTGTGAGACTCTGAGCTGTGAGGAAATTTAGACAATAACATACTGAAATTGAAAAGGACACAGTCTGAATAACTGACAACTGGACTAAAATGTACAGTAGATTTCTTGTATTATTATTATTACTGCATTAGCAACAACTCACTACAGAGCAAAACAAAACAAACAAACATCTGAAAGACATCATAGTTAACTTTAAACATTACATTTAAATTGTTTTTCAATTCCATTTTTATTATCTTCATTATTGATGCATTACCCCCAACACTGTTCTTCCAGGTAGCAACTGCAAATCTCAAGAGCTAAAATAATTTAACTAAATACTATAATTCACGTTTCATGTCAAACTTTGTTCATGTTAGCAGCTGAATCATTTTGATACAGATCTCATGACTAGCCAAGCTACGACCTGAGCTAATATTACTGCTACACATCACAGGCTATTAACAGTTTCACAGTCTGAGTAGCTGTTAAATGCCTTCAGCCACTTTTGACAGTCACCTGTGTGATACGAATCAGTCTCTGAAATTCAGCATGCACTGCAGCTGTTATATTGTTGTTATCTCTCTGATAAGCTTCAAATGATGATATTTCATATCGGGAAACACCGTGTTGGAGTGGTTTAGCGCTGCCGCCTCGCAGCTAGAAGGTTGCAGGTTTGTGCCACGGCCTTTCTGTGTGGAGTTGGAATGGTCTTCACGTGCTTGAGTGGGTTTCCTCCCACACTTCAAAAACACACGTTAGGTTAATTGGTGAATCTAAAATTGCCTGTAGGTGTGAATGTAAGCACAAATGGTTGTCTGTCTGTCTGTGTCTGTCTCTCTGTGGCCCTGAGATAGACTGGCGACCTATCCAGGGTGTACCCATCCTCTTGCCCGATGACAGCTGGGATAGGGTCCAGCCCCCCCGCGACCCAAATAGGATAAGCGGTGACACATAATGATGAATGGATGGATATTTCATAACCAAACTTACGCCCAAGTCAGTTGAAATCAGTAGCAGCCAACTGTGAAGTGGGCTTTAACAAATCAAACATTTGTTTAATACTGTAAATATGAAGAATTCACTCCTAAATCAAAGATGCAAACACACATCTAAATTATTTACATATTATATTAAAGTACTGGAAAGGACATTGCCTTTGTGCTCATTTGACTAATTTTTCCATAATTCTGTGAAGTTATTCAAAAGAAGAAACTGCTAAAGTTAAAAATAAATAAACTCACCTTGACTTCACGAAGGTTCATACATTCTTCCCAGGAGTAAAATTTTCTTTTCATTCTGAAAAAAAGATCTCATTTACAGCATATAACCTGGTAAACATCTTCACTGCCTTTGCACTTTTAAATAATTTGTTGGGCATGGCACCAAATTGTGCAGCAGTCCCTTTTTTTTTAGTGTTGCCCCACATTGTTCTAGAAAATCATTACACACGGGCTATCATAATAACAGACCAGTGGGGAGAAAAATAACAATAATGGGAAGAACATCAGCTCTAAATTGACAAGGAAAACAAATCTATCACAGGTTGCAGTGAAACACACACATTTTAAATACTCACTTCTTTATGGCAACGAGTTCTCCTGATTCTAAACTGCGGCCGAGGATGACTGAGCCATACGTACCATCCCCTAACTGTCTGATGGTAGCGTATCTATTCATTATGCTTGTCTGTCCATAACACTATCCGGGGGTAGATAATAACTGGTTGGAAAATAGAAATGTGTGCTGAATGCAACCAGATTTTTCTGTGACAACAGCAGAAGACCACGGGGAGAGCTGGAGGACTCATGATGTCATGGATTTGCCTCCCAACTGAAAAGGTGAGAGATGGATAAAAAGAAAGACTAATGTTAATAATGTAGGTGCATCAATTACAATGAACATGGACAAAAATCAAGTATTGCACAACTCATCTGACTGACCACAAAGTGTCTATGCTGTGAACACATTACATGTATGTCTCTAGCAATTTCTTGGTATGTGTGGGCCTAATACACATTTGCCAAGATATTTCAGCAATAAGCTATTATCGTCCTTCCTCAAGGGTAAGTTCAAAGATTAACTGGACTTCTTTCTTCAGTCCACAAGCTCTTTTATACAAATCATTACCATCCCAAGGAGATGGACTCCTTCCATTCTCCAAACCGCAGCTTTATCTCGTTATTGTACTTTAACAACCACGGGTTACCCAGTTTTAATGGCCACATGTTTTAGTATCTATCTGCGAAGTCAAAATTGATTTATGAATTTGGGCTAGGCAAATGTAGTATCTCCTAAACGTTATAGACCCACCTAAAATCGCGTCTTGCTTATCGTTTCTCCACTCGGACACTGTAAAGTCATGAATGTACCTGAAGACTATTACTAATACTATTTATGATGGGTTAGGAACGTTTTTATGTTACAGCTACTTTTACAGCTAGCTAGTTTTTTTATTTATGATCCACTATGCAATTGTATTGATTCTTTATTGTCATTCACACACCAATGATTTACTGTGGATTAGACTTTTCTATGAAGGAGAAAATGTAGATGAAAAACAAGGAAAACAAAAGTAAGACAAAGTGTAAAAGCCTGGAGAACCCTTCTTGTTTACAGACAAGCAAAACAGTGTATAAAATCTATGGCTGGTAAATGTGTTCATGGAACCAAATAGTAACGTTAACGTGAAATTATGGTCATGTTTAATAAGACACCACTGCTACAAGTTATTGATGGAGTAAGTTGGAAAAGGCCGACAGTTACTGTACATCCTTCATCACCTTATCTGACCTAGGTGCCCTTAACGTCATCCCTAGTCAAATTTAACATTATAGTTAATTAATTAAGACTAAAATCAAGTAGTTTTTGCAGTAACCCTCCATTGTTAAAGATATACCACAAAGTAAAGTTGGTTCCAGTTGTTTGGGCTTTATACTCCAGCTGGGTGAGCACGTTTCTGGTTAAATGATAACTAGTCCTTTGCGCAGTTAACGCTGCCAAACGTGGTGCAATTAAGGCTAATTGTGTTGTGGTGCGGGTGGTGGCCCAGCTGCTAACAAAACAAAAATAACGTTAGCGGTGCAGAAAAACAAAACTGCACTGGTTAAGTTGTTTCTTAACTTACAATGAAACGAGAAGCACCAGACAACACTCACCCTCCTCACGTCAAGTCGACAGCAAAACATAGCCGAGCATCCGTAATGAATAATCAACAAATGGCTTAGCTGGGTACACAGCCGACTGACGCCGTTTAAGGACAGACAACCGCATCCAGTCAGCCCAGCACACACAGCACAGTGTTAAATCTCATTTCTGCTAGGCCCTTTGCTCGCAGAGCTCCTCCTAATCTCGCGTTGTTGGGAAAACCGATTACTACAAATCACAGCAATCTCCCGACGGCGAAGATCAAACTAAAACGAAATTATCACCGGTCGTGTCTGCAGCATAAAATGATATACTGTTCGTTCAAAATGATTTTGTTGTTTTCGTCTATAGGATATACTTGTTGGGTGTATGCAGAAAAAAACCCTTTTACGCGTTGTCCGGATAAGACTAATGAACTACAAAAACCGAGATGGTTTTCGAGGCGCAAAGCAAAGGCGGAAGTGATATACCGATATGCTCTCTTACGTCCCAGTTTTCGCCTTTGGTCAGCTCTCTTCTGATAGACTGTACACAGTGACGCGAGGGTCATTATCTACATGGGATTACAAAGTACACCCGTATATAAAGACATCATCTGTAGCTACGCCAAAAGTGCAGAAAATAGTTTTACATTACAACATTTAAGTTAAACAAATATCCCAAGTCCCACTAACTGGTTTTGCAAACTGAAGCACTGTTAATGAAATTAATAATTAGTGCACAGGCACAGGTGTTTCAATACTGTAGGCCCATTATTTTCAATACTGGGTACTGATGCTCTTGCTGCAATAGCTGCAGTACAGTAATGCCCTGTATTGATCCCTCTTATTTTCTTATGGGGCGTTTTCAAGATGCACGTTGTATTTTCCTGCTAAAACATCTCTGACATTTGAAGTGGGAGTGTGAACATTAAAAGCATTCAGACAAATCATTTGAACAAGTATAGCTACACACGTCACAAAAATAGATCAAGAACCACACTAATAATTATTACACAATAGACATATAGCATACATACATACATACATACATACATACATACATACATACATACATACATACATACATACATACATACATACATACATACATAGCTTTAAATAGGAATACTTTGCAATTCTCCACATTCTATCTATTAGTCACTTCCCCAAAACATTGTACAGTAGTACAAAAGTATTAATTTATGTACAGGGCACATTCTTTTTATTTATTATTTTGAATATTTGTTGATTTCACAATGTAATTGCTCTAGTATTTCCTTCAATAACGAATTTCCTATTTGTTATAAATATATCCCCAAATAATGACACACACACCTCGGGACTATAAAACTCACTCTGGAGCAGTTTATGGCGCAGCTTTATCTTCGTCTCCCTAATACTTCACTTCACTTCCTGTTGTCCTGAAGCTCCGGGCTCCTCAGCGAAATGGCTGCGTTCCTGCGAGCTCGTAAATATGTCTGTTGTGTTGTTCGTTTCTCCGACCGTGAACTGTAAACGCTAGTGTTGACCGCTTGTGGGGATAAAAAGAAGACCTTCTGACCAAGCTGTGATGGTGGGTCGGCGCTCTTCTGCCTGATATTTGGACGGGAACGAGTTAGCTTTCTAGCTGAAGCTAGCTAACTTAGCAACCGTTACCTGGCTTCCTTCACCTGTAACTGTACTTAATTTGGTGCCTGACTTGTCTCTTCGGGATTAAGTAGCAGTCGGTCACTAAACACTAACGTGTTTCAGTGATGACAATTTAGGGAGAAATCCATAAAGCTAACTTGTTTTAGATTGTCTTGAAATTTAAAATCGTTTATTGAAAGTAAGTTGGAGTTAACGTTAGCCATTTTGGATTGTAACGTTAACCGTTACCAGAGGACCAGGTCATTAACATCAATCGTGGGATTGTATTCAGTATTCAGCTCCTGTACTTTACAAAAGTTCTATTACAACGCTGCATAAATTGTCCCGAACAAATGTTAATCCTGTAAAAAACGCTACTTAGGTAAAAGTATGTAGCGTTTTTAATTAGGATATTGTATTTAAAATGTATAGTAAAAGTGCAGAAAAATCCCTTTAACAAACTCTTAACACAGTTATAGCGCCGTTATTAACGATGCTAAAATATGTAAGTTTGAGCTCATTTGTCACTATTTTGCACAGACTGCAAGACTTTTCTATTTCAAATTTATCTGCGCAATTTCTCTTTACAAAGCGGTAGAGATGTTGTAATAGAAGCAGGTCCTGTAAAGTTGCGTGTAAAAAGAAAGTCCTCAAGTTAGGTACTATTGCTGCAAATTTGGAAAAAGAAAAAACCTCAATAAATGGGTTTACAAATTAAATGAAATTGTTAAGCTGGATGTACATACATGATGAATGCTCTTTTATAGTGTGCAAGAAAAGGAGTTTTAAGAGTATGTGCACATTACGCTGTAGAGAAGGGAGTTGTTTGTATATTAAAATCACTTCCCTAATGCGTATTATATTGGTGCAGAGCCAAACAGGAAGTTTTTGGGCTTCACTTAGTGCCACTGTAACAGATTTGGTCATCTGTTTTGATAATTATGGTCATTAAATAAGTTAAAAAGTTATAAAGGGATGCTTACAGTTGAAAAATCTGTCAGTTCTTTCTGGTGGAAAAAACTGTCAGAGGTATGGTTACTAAATGACCTCACACCTAGTTCTACATTTTATCTGCTGCCATATATTGTTACACACAGGCCAATATTGTATGTTATGCGGTATGCACAACATACGTATCTGTTACAGCCTCGGCCGAATTATTAATCAGAATCAGATTTATTGGCCAAGTATGCTAACACATACAAGGAATTTGTTTTTGGACATTGGTTGCTCTCAAGGACACGTTAGAGCCACAATAGAGCCAATATGAAATGAAAAATAACATATAAGGGGAAAAGAGGGGGGGGAAACTGCGAACAACATAAGAATTGCCTAAGAAGGCAGACCCAGGTGCAGTGTGTGTGGCAGTTCCAACACAATTACTTCTAGACTTAAAGTGCAGTGTTTGTGTTTTTGTGTGGGCATGGAGTGGCTAATTGTTATTGAGTCCAGTCTATGCAATAGCATAGATAGCAGCAATGTATCAGTAAGTATGAGGTCAGCTGTTAATGAGTGTTATGGCCTGAGGAAAGAAACTCTTCTGGTGGTTATGACAGCACTCTGTGGCACCTGCCAGAGGGGAGATGCTAGAAGAGGTTGTGTCCAGGGTGAGAGGGGTCAGTGGTGATTTTATTTGCCTGCTTCCTGCCTCATGATGTGTACAAGTCCTGGAGAGTCCTGCAGAATGATTCTTTCTGCAGCTCTTACAGTCCGCTGCAATCTTTTCTTGTTCTGTTTGGTGGCTGTTACAAACCAGACTGTGATTGAGGAGCCATAATATAGAACCATAATATAGAACTAGATAATCAGCTCCTGTGGCAGGTCAAACGTCCTCAGCTGTTGTAGGGAATACATCCTCTGCTGAGTCTTTCTGAGATTAGAGCCAATGTTGTTCCCCTGCCTCAAGTCATGTGAGATAGTGGACCGCAAACATTTAAAGGATTTCAAAGTTGATGAAGGCCTAGAGGATATAATGAGGGGAAGCAGTGTGTGGGGGCTTCTCCTGAAATCAGGTTGTTTTGACTGCACCAGCTGATCAACCTCGCACCCATATGCAGTCTCATCATCATCTCAGATGAAGCCGATAACAGTTGTGTTGTCTGGAAACTTTAGGAGCTTGAAAGTCGAGTTGCTGGAGGTGCAGTCATTTGTATAGAGAGGGAAGAGCAGAGGGGAGAGGACACATCCCTGAGGAGCACCAGTACTGATTTTTTTTTTGTATGCTGGATGTAACTTTTCCCATCCTTACCTGCTGTGTTCTGTTGGGGAGGAAGCTGGTCATCGACTGACAGATGTAGGGGGATACAAAGAGGTGGGAAAGTTTTGAAGCACAGGATTTCTGGAGTGATGGTGTTGAACGCTTTGGTGAAATTTATGGTGAAATCTATGTTACCTGTGACTGACCTCTTTGCCCTGTAGGCAAACTATAGGGGTGAAGTGGGGGGTCCTGGGATGATTTTCAGGTTGTTCAACATTAGTTGTTGGTAGAATTTTATAATCCAAGATGTCAAAGCGATTATCCTGGAATTATGGTTGAATGTTTAAAGGTTGATGGAACTTCACACAGCTCCAGTGATTTGTTGAAATTTTGGGTGAAGACTGGGTAAAGCCCTCTATCTGGGTCTGCAGACTTCCAGGTTTTCTGTCTGCGGAAGCGTGTGCTCACCTCCTCTTCAGATATCCCGAGGGCCTCCAGGGTGTTTGGGAGGGAGCTGGTGGGGTGAATACAGTCTGTGTGTCTGTAGGAGGGTGAAAAGGTGTGTATGTAGTCCTGGTGTCTGGAGGTGGAAGTGGGGAAAAGTGCACCGTGTGTCTAGAGGTGGAAGTACGTGGGTTGTTAGAGGTGTCTTTCAAGATCAATAGCTTTCGGATTATCCCTTCAGGGGTTGCCACAATGGAAAGTGTTCCGCACATTGATTTGGCATGAATTATTATTATTTTTTTTTTATTACGTCAGATGCCCTTCCTGCCACAACCCTCCAATTTTTTTTATCTGGGCTTGGAACCCTGAGGCTGTGTCTTTCAAACCTGCAATAAAATGCATTCAGGCTGTCTGCCCGTTTTTTGTTCTCCTCACCACAGCTTTCAGCTTTTCAGTATAGTTTCTCTTTGCCACCTTGATCTTCTGCCTGCACAGGAGTATATTCCCACTTCTATAAGCGTCCTCTTTAGTCTTGCAATGGTGTCTTAGCTTAGCTGTGATCCATGGCTTGTTCTTGGTTCTTGGTTGCCACACACGTCCACAAAAAAACTGACATATGATGTCACCATGTCAGTCAGTTCATCCAATTGTTCGGCTGAGGCCTCAAAAACACTCCCTTATGTCCTGCAGTTGCTGCTTTGCCTCTCTGGTCCATCTCTTCACAGTTTTAACTAAAGGATTTGCAGATTTTACCTTTTGCTAACAAGTTAGCAGGAGATGAACCATGTAGTGATCTGAATGACCCAGCGCTGCACTGGGAACAGAGAGATGTGTGTTTGAGTACAGTGTAGCAGTGATCCAGTGTGTTATTGTCTCTGGTGAGGCAGTTTATATGCTGTTGTATTTCGGCACTAATGAAACTATTTACAATCATGTAAATAAAAGAAAATAATTGTGACATTTGAGAAGCTAGATACTCTTAGCTTGCTACATTACAAAATTATTAGCATTTATCAAAATGTTTATATACCGTTAATTCATTGATCAATCAGTAATCAATTGATTTATTGATCAATTGCTTCTGTCCCTGAAACCAGATACAAGTTACAAGATAGCTTGTTTATTTTTAGGTTTTGGTTAATAATTAGTAAACCTATGGGCAGAGTTTTAACAAATAACAAATATGGGAAGTGAGGAAACAATAAATCTTCCAACGGAAGGAAAAAGAGATTGCAGTTCCAGTCTGTCTCATAAACTCAGAAGGAGACTACAACAAAGACAACCGCTAGAAATTAAAAAATGTTAATATTTAATACTTTTCTGCTTTCAAAGGCTTCTGCGTTTATTTGCTATAATTTTAGGAAAAGCAGATGGTTTCACCTGGTAAAGCTCATCTACCAGGCCATACATTACATTTGGAAAGTACACAGTAATATGATTTAATGATTTAAGGCCCCTGTGGCAAATTTAAGTAATACTTTACCTTTGTACAGGCTGACGACAATGCAGATATCGGAGGTACAATAGAGGATAAAGATTCAGATGACCCAAATCTTCAGGTGAGAGATCTCTCTGATTATATACATTTCAAATGCTACAGCTTGGGCAATAAAAGTGCTTGTGCAACTTATTCATTTAACTGCAGTTGGAGCTCAATGCGTTCAGAGCACAGTGGATGTCTGAACTCAAACCGAGCTATGAAGCAAGTGGAATAAGTGACCGACGGCTGCAAACTAAAGGTCTGCACAGGACACAAGAAATTGTTCGGGAGGAGAAAGTAAGTTGCGAAACAAATTTCTCCAGGTGGAGTTTTATTACTTTATATATTGTACACTGCTGTCACAGAAGTTTAACAATGTGTTGTCTTCTCTCAGGCAACTGAGCTGTTTTTAAGAGCTGTTCAGGAAGAGCAAAATGGAGCTGTCTATGAAGGTGTGTACATAGGATAAATGATGTTAAGGAACAAACATTGCTCTATCTAATTCATACTAATTTGTATTGATTTCATTGCATGTCATAGCCCTTCACAGTTGAGCATGTGTATTATACACTAAAATTTTACATTACTTGAGGACTTTATATTTTTTTTATATATATTTTGGCTTTTCTACTTGCAGCGATCAAGTTCTACCGCCTGGCGATGCAGCTTGTGCCTGACATTGAGTTTAAAATCAACTATAGTCGCCCTCCTGACGCAGACAGAGTTGGACGAAACTAGTATGTTTCTTTTTATTTTTGGTTATTTAAGTCTGCAATCTTTCCCCATGCTGTAAAATGTCTATATTTTAAAATTATGATTTTCAATACAAATTAATCCATAACTTTAACTTATCATAATGAGACTTTTTGTGAACAATTGTAAGCTCCTGTTCCAAAGAAATTATGGTCAACAGAGAAATGCAGTATTTACCATGTTAATAAAAGTGTTGCTTACAACTCATTTAGTTAGTTTAAGCTGTTCAACTTTGGTAACAAATTTGAACGAACAAAGAAACATGTTTTATCAAGTTCCTCGCTTACACGTGCAGGCTTGTGTGAGAGACTGGGACTCTGATCTGTCATGTTTTATTTTTGTAGTATGGAGGACAGTGATGTTGATGGTGAGATTGAAGATCTACTTGCCTACTTTGAGCAACAGCTCTCTTTGGAAAGCTCCTTTCCGAAGCTCTGCACTCCTGAGTTGGACATGACTCAGATGCACATTTCAGGTAAAATCGCTTTATTAGTTGTAAAGCAATTATTTAAATCAGCAGCTTGATTTTATTACAACTGATTTGTTCCCCATCTTATTTGACTGCAGCTTTGCCGCGGGAAATCCTGATGTACATATTTCGTTGGGTTGTTTCGAGTGATCTGGACATGCGAGCCCTGGAGCAGCTCTCTTTGGTTTGCCGTGGGTTTTACATTTGTGCGAGGTCAGCCCCACTGTCACCACAGATCAGATGTTTGACAGGTTGTTTGTCAACAGCTGATTTGGGATAAGGCAGTTAGGGATGTTAATGGAAAAACCTATTTCTATGTACATCATTATAGGCTCACCAAATCTTTATATTTGGTTTGCATGTTTTTTTTGTTTGTTTGTTTTTTTAAATTTACTTTTAATGTCTCAACAGGGACCCTGAGATTTGGCGTTCAGCCTGTTTAAGAGTGTGGGGACGGAACTGCACCAAACTTGTTTCCTTCAAGTCCTGGAGGGAGATGTTCCTACAAAGGCCACGTGTTCGATTTGATGGTAATTAATTATTTTATTCATTTAATTGTTATGCTCTATAGTATTACTCTAAATGCAGTATTGATTTCTTATGTTTCCACATCCATATCAAATTAATACTATGTACACATTTGTAACCATTTATTTAACACTATGGCTTTGTACTTATGACTGAAGAAATGTGCCAAGTTATATAATGTGACACCATTGGGCTTTTACCTGGTTTCATTACACAGAAATCTAAAACGTAATTTGAAGCTGTTCCTTTAGAATTTGCTATTTGTTGTATTCATTTATTTTCCACAGGTGTGTATATAAGCAAGACCTCATACATACGACAAGGAGAGGAATCGCTAGATGGGTTTTACAGGGCTTGGCACCACGTTGAGTACTACAGGTAGAGGTTTAACTCTTCATTATTTTTTGATTGAGTTGTGTAGCTCTCACAACTAAATGTTGATGTTATGGCAGGTACCTCCGATTCTTCCCGGATGGATATGTCGTCATGCTAACCACCCCTGAGGACCCTGTGTCCATTGTTCCTCGCTTGCGCACCAGGAACACCAGGTACACAAAGTCTGTTTCCTACACAAATTCAAGAAAAGATTAAAATGACTTTAATTGAGATTGAATGTCAGCACCTTGCATATGTTTTTTTATGTTTCATTTCAGAATGGATTCTGTCCTGCTTGGTCATTTCCGTTTGTCACAGGAGACAGACAATCAAACCAAAGTTTTTGCTGTTGTCTGCAAAAAAAAAGAGGAGGTGAGAATTTGTGTGCGGTGTTCTTCTCTGAGCTTCTCTCCATATGATAAAGAAAGTGTTTTTCTTATACAACCCCAATTCAAAAAAAGTTGAGAACAGAATGCAATGATTTGCTAATCAACTCATATTTTATTCACAGTAGAACATAAGCACCATATCAGATGTTGAAACTGAGATATTTTACCATTTAATGGAAAATATTAGCTTATTTTGAATTTGATGGCAACAAGACATCTCAAAGTTGGTGTGTAAATGTAGCTGCAGCACATGCTACATATGTGTTTTTTTTCTGTGTAATGCACATAGCATTGTGAGACTGGTAAATTGGAAAGAATTACATCAGGGAAACCAACAACTCAAATTAAAATATGAACTGTAGTGATGTCATAGGTCCTGTACTGAGTTAAAACAGGTTCCCTCCCCTGCAACATAAATACAGATTTTCAGAATTTAAAGGTTTATAATTTTTTTGCTCAGCTCCACTTTAAAAAAAATATTTTTTAATTAACAGAAAATGACCGAGTTTCAAAGGAATCGGTTCTGCAGGCGGAACCCAGCTATGGAGGCAGAACACAGCTTCCATGTAGGACTGCATCTGTCCTCTGGGGGGCGTCAGAATGTCAGTAAGCTAGTGTGGATCCACCATTCCTGCCACATTACCTACAAGTAAGACACACCAGTGCAAGAACACAACAATATTAGTAACAGACCATTTGTTTCTCTATTTGATTAAAAACTGATATGTGTTTAGGCTGACTGGGGAAACCGTTGTCACAGCATTTGACTTGGACAAGATGTACACACCCTTCTTCTTTGCACGTGTGAAGAGTTACACCGCTTTCTCTGAGCAGCCTCTTTAAGCAGCCTGAAAACCTGCAGGTGATCTCACAAGTTCACCGTTTTAATCAAATATATAATCCTCAGCTTGTTTAGTTTGTGCTGCCGCTGGAAAATCATCTTAGTGTGTGTGAACCCTCATGTTTCCTACATGCAAGCATGTTGCATTTCAGGTTTACATAATAGAATACCACTTATTTTCTGATTTCAGAAATGATGGTAATGTGCTGAGAGCTAAAATAATTAGCAACTTTCCCCACCTGTTTTAAGCAATGAATGTTTAAACATTTTTTTCTGTGTTGCACTTTCTCCCTCCAAATAAACATTGGTAATAACCATATTTTTTTTATAGTTGGATTTGTTTTAAATTAAATAATTTATGACAAAAACTACATAGTTGAGGTGTGAGGTATTGTTAAAATGTGTTCAAATATCAAACTCACTCTAGTGATGTGTAGTCAAGCAAGTAATCCTCGAGTAATCAAGTCCTTAATGTACAGTTTAACTGTTGACTATAGGAAAATGAAATGACAACCTCAGTAAAAATATTTGACTTTAGTCTCCTACATCATTGTCTTACAAAGGAAACACAAGTATAATCAGCATATCACATTTTCCAGGAACCACACATGGACAGATCAGACATTAATTGCTAAGTGAAAAAAAAGTCAAAGTTGCATTAAAAAATGTTTGGCCATTAAGTTTCTTTTTGTTTGTTTGTTTGTTTTTTTTCTTTTCTCAATAAAGAAATGCGTCCAAATCCTCAGTTTTTATAGTAAGTAGATCTAATAGTTTTTAAACAACTATTGCTAGATATATGAATTAATAGAAAGCATTACATAACAAAAATAAAGAGTTTACTGTGCAGACCAATTGTCTGGGTTTCCAGAAAATAGGTCTGCACAGTAAGAGGAGAAGTGATCTCTCATCCAACAAATTTGCGTGTTTCCCAGAATGTCAGTACTTCTTCAGCTCAACAGTAAATTAATGGTTGCATTTCAGACTTTTCACTTTTATCGTTGCAACTATATTATATGTCGTGTGAACATCAAATAGTTGCTGCAGGTCACATCAGTGCTACAGTGTTTCATTGGTTGTATACTGGATGCAAACTAGACAAGCAAAACGTTTGTCTCAGAACTAAACTTCTGCTATTTCTACTAGTATTAATGCTAAAGAGAGATTACAAGTCTGACATATCACTTTGATAAGACCAAATAGACACATTACTGACTGTACCGCTGTCACCCATTGCCCTCTCTGTCTCCCTCAGACCATGGCCTCTGAAATTCTGTAAGGCCTTGTTTGCATAGTGTCTGACCAGCAGACATGCCAGCAAAGCTCACAAACAGTTGCTCTGTCTTCCAAATGCAAGCTCTGTGTGAGACAGTATTCCATGGCATCAAGTCTGCACAGCGTTTGAGAAGGTTGGAGTGACAATACATTTGGAAATGTCTGCAAACCCAGGATTATTACTAGTGAAAAGCATTTTTTTTTGTCTGCCCAGCAACAGTTGAAAATAAAAATATCAAAACACTTTAAAACCCATGGTAACACTCACAAATTTCACATATTTTACTAGGTTTTTATGTAGGCTAAATAAAATGCAGTAGAAACACACAAACCTATGTGCAATTATGTTAAAGTTTGCTAATGAAACTAAAGTTTATCATTTCATCTTTTTTTGTGTTAATATGTAATCTCGTTATCATTTTCAGTCTGCTGGGTGAATTTCTGCATTTTTAATAACATTTTGTGGACTTTTTGTTGACACTTTCATTCAGTTTTTATTGATACTTTTCAATAATTCGGCATTGCTCTGATACACAGCTGACATTACAGTACATTCTGTTGATTAAAGCCACAGCCTATTTAATGCTAAACCTCGAGTGCCATCAAGAGCCATAAGCATAGCTAATAAACATTTTAACACACCATTAAATTCATATAATTTGAATTCAAAATAATTATTAGGGAATCAATGAATTTCCAACTATGTTGCACTAAACATATTTAATTAATATTATTTGTGGCTTATTACATAATTTTCAAGAAAGGAAAACAGTTTGCAAATAAGTTTACAATCTGTTTTTTTTAATTTGTTACAGTAAGTAAAGCATTAGTCATGTTAACCCAGATTTTTCCCAGATTTCAGACAAAAATGTATTTATTTGTAAGTATCTGTACAGTATGTAAGGTAATGCTAATCCTGTCCCTAAATATGAACTGTACCAGAGATGGCATGTAGCCAGAAATTTAAAAATGTACTATTAACTTACTGAGCACACATGATACCTACTTATTTTACTGGCTGAGATCTGTGGAAGAGACCCGTTGTGGAAATAAGCTATGACCTTCAGTTATTATTCAGATTTTAATGATTTTTGATACTACACAAATAAATCTAGATCAACGATTCATCTGAGCAACATATCTCATTCAGTGTTTAAGGCCTTGAAGTACCTCAGTAAATGGATCGCATTTTATAATTCAAAAAAATGATTCAATTTTTTTTTTTTTTGCACCACACTTGGCTACTGCCAAAATCTGGTTAGCTTGGCTTAGCATAATAAGGACGAACAGAAAAAAGGGGCAAACTGCAAGTCTGGTTCTTTGGACAGAGAAAGAGACAGAGAAAGAGACAGAAACCTGTTTCCCCCTGTTTTTAATTCTTTATGTTAAGCTAACTAGATCTAACTCTCAGAAAGTGATGAACATACCTCCAAGATACACAGGACAAATTACAAAACAATCTGGATTTGAACAGAACAGCATTTGACATATTATTTTCAAATAAACCTGGGTTTGAATCTATATGAAAGGTGAAAAATGCTACAGTAGAAACCCATCTTTGGTCCAGAAGGCACCCAATTCATATAAAGAAAGAAAAGACTAAATGGAAAAAAACCTACAGTATTTAACAATAAATTGCAGTCAAAGGTCCATTTAGTAGCCATTTGATGGTGATCTTCAGAATTTCCTTTTTCAATGTGTTGAAGCTCATTTGACAGTCAAAGTATATGGGGGGCTTCCTTAAATGGACCTTTGGATGAGGTTATTTTAACTGCTGTCTTCTCCACAGCTGTCTCTCTTTCTACAGAACTATACTGTAAGGTGTATCTAAACATGATTATTAAGCACAGAATTCTACAGTAGGATAACAGTCACTTGATAAATCTGATACCTAAATAGATACCGGGGATGAGCAGTTAACATTGTCTCATTTAATTAACTTTAAATTCTATTTACGTTTACTGAAAAAGACAGTGTGCAGGACTTATTCTTGCATGATGGTTATAAAGAAGAATTTAGTTTATACTGTGGTCATAAAATACAACTGCAATTTCACATTGCTTTATGGTTTAAAATATAAATCCTAGCACATACAGTAGGCTATGCTTTGCTTAGATTGTTAAATATTCCAAACGGGAAAGCCTGTGCTGCAAATATATGGCAAGATGTAACTTTCTATGATACGACGTGTAAATAAGAATGAATAACAGTATTATACAGGACAAAATATGAATGATGTAACAGCACAGGCAGGAAAGAGATAAAGCATGGCACAAGATACAGTACATGCTCTAGTTACACATTAAAGAGCATAGCAAGTGTGTGTGTAATGTTTCAATTGTCCCTTAGGTTAATGTCACTGAGTGTAATGAAATCTTCTGTGTATCAAGCATCTGCGTGTGTGTGTTTGCTGGTAGAAAGAAAAGACACTTCTGTATTAGAGTGAACTGGAGAAGACAGGGTCAGCAATACTGTGCAGGGTCAACAGTACTGTAATACACTTCACCTTCAACTATATTAATGTATGTATCATGTGAGCATCATGTGTTCAAAAACATGGGAAGTCTGGATACATGTGGCTATGGCTTATTTTATCTCAAGTGAATGCTACACTGTCCTTTTAAGGAGAAAAATGTTCCTCTGAGCAGCATTAGCTAAGACGCTACAGTGAGAACTGGCTGTCGGATTCTCAGATGTCAATCCACTCGTAGTTTCTTGTGTGCACTGTGCTCCATCGATGGCGTCCCATTTGCATGCCCATTTGTTGACACAGGAGAGCCATTCTGATGCTCCTTTCCTTTCTTTAGAGAACTTTTCTGTTTCTTGTAAGTCTGCGAGAGAACAAGAGGGAACAAGTCAGCACACATAAATAAACATAAAATAGATAAAGAGTATGCTTTAGAACCAACATTTTTTATCTGTGAATGTCCAAATTATATTTAAATGCAAATATAAGGGCTCCTCAATATTCATTATATTACAACCCTAATTCCAAAAAAGTTTGGAAGATGTGAAAATGACAGTTTTTAGCACATATTACTTAAAACTAAGTAGGTTGTGCATTATCTGGGGACTATTTTTAGCTGCAGATTAATACACATTCTATGAGTGGATGATGGATGTTGGCTTGACTCAAACATGTTCATAGTAATGAAGAAACATGTTCAGCCATTGGACAACACTATGTTTAAATTGTTTTTGGACAACAATGAATCTCTGCAAAGATGATTTGTTGGCATTCAGAGAACATCCCCACACTTAAACTTAGACTATTAACTTAGACTTTAAAATAAAATAAAATAAAAAAAAAACACTAACCTGAATGTAGAAGTTTGAGAAAAGGATAATGAACGTGAACATGTAACTAATTTGGAACCAGAGCCATCCTATGGGAAAACCACATGGCCATATGGCTGCACACATTGTCTGGCCAACGGTTAAAATAAACTGGATCTGTGAAGGAAATATGACACACACATGCAGACACATACCAGAGTGAGGTAAGGTGACACAGAGAGCCTACAGAAAGCCGATCCACAAAATATCTTAAATAAATACAACTTCACAGCAGCAGCATCTTTAGCTCATTAAGTAAATATAACAATCGTGATAACCAGTAATGTCATTATAAGACTACGGCACTTGCAGATCAAACCTTGCTACTACTGTACAGCTATAAAGGTTAAAGGCTACTTACACATTAATGCATGAGTTACAACAAGCCTGCAATGTAATTCAAAGAGTCTACCTCACCCTCAAGGAAGCCTTTTTACTGCATAATGACTTTTACTGTAAATAGTTTAAGTACTGTGGTATTGTTACTTTTAATCAAACAGAGAATCTATATCCTTCTTCCACTTTTGGGGGAAAAAAACTACAAGATGAACCCACCAACTGTAACTGTGTGATGTATCTCTTCCACCAAAGGTACGGCCGGATGGCTGGGATGGCTGAGAGCCCGTAGTAAGAGTACATGACAATGTGGACGAAGCTGTTTAGGCTGGCACCAAAGTATGCTGACAAGACACAGAACAGTGACACAGAAGATATTCATCTACACCAAGAAATAACAGTCAGAATATCACCTGGAGCACGACAAACGTTTCCTTAGTCTGCTCTGTTTGGAAGCATTACAACAAATTTAATGTGAAAAAACAACAGAAGCTATAAAAAGTAAAGTGATGCAGAAATAATATATTGAACATTTGATCAATAACTAAAAATAGACCAAGAAAAGTTAAATGTTAACCGTATTCAAGCCAATAGCACATCTCTTTTATATTTCATTGCTTGCACACTGCCATTTTTGTTTTCTTTGGTTTCAAAACTATGTAACACGGTGCGGCAGTTTTTAGGTCAAGAGTCACTTCAGAGTCAGTGTTTGAGTCAGGATTTCTGGGGAAAACAGGCTGTTTTCAGTGATAATGGCTTTAACATGGGAGCGCTTGAATTATTTAGCTCGCAGTGAGGCCATTTGAGTCAATGGAGGGCGAAGTTGGGCTCAAACACTCACAGTGGCCGCAGGGTATCCAGTTCATAACGAACCACCAGATATTGAGCATGCTAGCGTGGTGGTAGATGTGAAGAAATGTGATCTGGTGATTATTTTTTCGTAGAATGAAGAAAAAGGTGTCCGTGAACTCGATGAGCTTGGAGAAGTAGTACCACCACAAGACTTTCATGATCTGAGAGGAGAGACAACAAAACAAAAGGGGATTAAGTTAATATTAAAACAAATTATAATTAATGTATGAAGAGATGAAATATTTAACATCAAATCACAGAAATACATTGAAAATTGTTTTGTTTTATTGCCTTACTGTTAAGGCTATTAATCATACAAAGTAATAAGCAAATGGGCCTTGAAAGTTCAGGATGAAGCACAAAGCAATTTATAAATCTTTATCAGTGCCACTGTGACTGCAACACTTTTTATCTAATTGCTGCAGAACTGCATAGCAGAGCACATTTGATTGAGTTGTTTTTGCCCATACTGCAGAGTTCAGGAGGGACAGTGAAGAGAGTCATCATGATGACAAGAATCGGATTAAACTGACTCTCTGTCTCTGCAGCTTATCTACAGGGATTTACAGGTACACTCCCACATAAATCAGAGCAGTAGATCTGGAAAATATGCCGTTTGTGTAATATTATATATATTCCAGTTGCCATACAATAATTTTTGTTTATACTTTTACTGACCTGTTCATAATTCTAGAAACAATTAATTATAAAGAAACATCCCCAGCAATAAACATAAAAGGTTTCACGGTGTAATTCCATCTGACTCACCTTATTATCAGTTTCCAGAGCACTGTAAGTGTTCTGGCAGTAGAAGTTGTAGCTACCATGCCAAGCAGCGGTCACAAGCTGATTAAAAAGACATTAAGATGAATGAACATTAGCAACACAGACACACTTTATTTCTTTTTTTTTTTTTTTTTTTTTTTTTTTGTCCTTTCGGCTTATTCTGTGAGTTCAGGGTAGCTTTGGACCGCATGTCGATTTGGCACAGTTTTGACGCTGGATGCCCTTCCTGACACAACCCTCCCAAATACCAGGTTACCAGGCTTTGGGGCGGCACTGCAAGGCTGGGGATGGGCTGTTGGTGGTTCAGTGTCTTGCCCAGGGACACTTGGACATGTGGTCGGGAGGAGCGGGGCACGAACCTCAAACCCTACCACCTGAGCCACTGCTGCCCTCACAGAAACACTGCAATGCACAAATGCAATTTAACACTTCTGCCTGTTAAAGTGGCACTTTAGTGATTTATTCTAGTCGCTAGATTGGCTCCAGCTCCAACAACAATGACTCACACAATTCCCATGAGGTAACGTGGCTAATTCCACCTCATACAATATTAAAGATACTGTATACTGCTTTTTTATTTTATCATTAATTGGAAGTCCCATTCCAGTTACAGCATGCATGCAATGACAAAGCTTCAGCAGGGTCAGTTTCTTATGCTTAACATGAAACTTGAAGGGCATTATACTGTGGCCCGTGTTCTGTGTGACACGCAAACTGGACTTGTGTGTGTAACTTATGTGTAAAATAAAGGTTAATGAATAAATATTCGAATGCATATAGGTTACACGGTTTAATGCGGATTAACCAAATCAGTATAGATCCACTGTCCTGTTGTAAATACTACACAAAATTCAATTCAAAAAACAGCAACAGAATGAAGTTTGTTTTTGTTGATTTTTGATTTTGCAACCAGCACTCTTATTAGCCAGCATAGAATAAAACCCATTCACAACCAGATTTAATCCTTATGTTATTATCTATTGTGCTGCCCTGCACTTTGATTTATATCAGGTGGTATTGATTTTAGACTGTCACCCCATGGCCGACATATTGTCAGAGTGCAGGGTTTAACGGCCAATCTTATGCAATGCAGAAAAAAAAAAGAAGCTTGTTCTGCCAGCTGTATAGGGAGGAGTGTACAGAAACTTTAGACTTACACGTGCACTAAAATGCAACATCTGATTCTGACGTGGCTGTGTTCACAGGTACACTAAACAACAGGCCCTATCAGTACGATAAGTGAAATCTGGGCACCTTAAGCTCAGACACTGTCCTCTTGCTGAATGCAATGATATGTTTGTTTACATCAGTCTATGTATCATTTTCTTTTATAAAGTCAGCTGTTTATAAAAAAGCAGTTTTGCTGCAAACAATAGGTGGCTGTATGGGTGTCTGTGAGGGATTTGATGGCTGAAACAATGAGTCTGTCAGCGTCCAGCTGTGTCCCTCTCCCTCCCTGCAGCATTGTTTCTGGGTTAGTATTCAATGAGAGATGCCAGTAGCCATGGGACATCAAATCAGGGTTAAGAATCTTGCAGAGAGCTAGAACAGAAGATTGGATCTACTTTCTGGTTTGCGTGGTAAATATGGAGCTACAAACAGTGGCTGGTTAGATTAGCTTGGCCTATTAACTGGAAACAGGGAAAACGTGGGCAGGTCAATGTTAACATAAAACAAAAGACCATACAAACCATTAAAGTAGTACAAGTGAATGAAAGCCTAATAAAAGCATGAAGCAGGGACAAAAAAACCATAAGAAACAGGACGACACTGCATATTCACACAGAGTCCCAAAGAAAGACACCTTATAGCCAACCCAACCAAAAAACTTTACAATTATTTTCCTCTTTCTCTTAAAACCTGACTGCAGTGTGAGGTGATTGCTTGGGCCTAGAACTCTCTCTGTGCTGAGCGCCCTGTTTACCTCATAGAACATGTAGAAGGACAAGAATGTAAGGCCCAGATTGTAGAACACCATGAGGCCTCTGCAGGAGTACGGCTGCCTGTGTTTCATGTACTTGGGCCCCATCCATACGATCAGAAGGTACATGACTGTAAGTGCAAAGGTTGGTGGGTAGTTGTCGAGCAGCAGCATTCCCCGTACCCGCTGATCTGAAATATGGAGATAAAGAGAGACAAATTTTACCGCTAGATCAAGAAGTGGCTGATAAGGTGGAGGTGGCCTCATTGATAACAGCAGATGAACCCGAGAGGTGAAAAGCAAAAGGAGCACACAGTATGGTTATTAAACTCTTAGAAAAGTTTGCCACGAGAAGGTGAAAAGCCATAGCAGAAGTCCATGCAACGAGTAAGCTATTGTACAACATGGGATGATTGGGATTAAAGGTTTTTAGTGACCCTTGTTTCTGCTACAGTACCCATACTTTTCTATTACATGTTTATCCAGACGTTGCAGTACTTGGGGATCAAACAAGAGAAATGCATTTAATCAGCTACTAAAATGGCAAAATAGCTTTTACTTGCCTCTGGGACCAATCCATGACTCGAAGAAAGCGTTCAGTTTATCATTGATAGTCTCCATTTTGCACCTAGATGCAGAATACAAACATCATTTACAACTTTTAAAATGAAACACTCTTGTTAGCTTTTGTCTCCACCAATTTCTGAGCCAAATATCCATCTCTTTAACAGACAAATGTTTTTCTGCTGATGTTCACTTAATAGATAACTTTGTCTGTCTGCATTTGGTGCTAAGCAGGTAGTGTACAGTGTGTTCTGAGCTTGTTGCAACAGGTGGGAACACCACTGATGGGAGCAGCAGGAGTGAGTGACTCACAATGGTCAAATGTTCTGTAGAGCTGAGAGGAGCTGCAGATTGGGCTGATATACTATGAGTAACAAAGTTTTTTCCATAGGAATATTGATTAGTGTAGTTTTAACTATGATAAGCTTAATTATCATATTTAAAAATTTGGTTGACTAATGTCAATGATTACTACTGTACAACAGACAGCAGCTGTAATCGCGACTACCCCTGATGCTGTTTAGTCTGATACAACTTATGTCTAGTGTTTACGCCTTTACAAATACGCAGCCTGATCATCCTTTCTATACATAGTATTCTATGTCTAATAACTGATCCTTCCTGTGGTTTCAAACGACACATAGACAGACGAAATCTGGACACTTCTATGTGAAGCATTATGAGATGCAAAACATGAAGTCAGCAGGCAGCGATGTACAGAACATAACCACATCTGTATTCAGCTATGACTGGTGTAGAATGGTTCCCTGGCTTTTAGATTGTTGATTGTAATGACTTAGTGCCAACATGCTCCAGGAATAACAATCGCATAATCTCGTCTGACACGGGCATGTTTTCTTACGTGGGTGTGAAACTTTGGTGTGTCATTGTTTCTATGAGTTGATCCCTGGTCTTAATGCGTGTTTCAAATACATGCTACCTATGCAACTGTCAGGGATGACTAAATCGACTGAATAGTCATCATTTTTCTCTGGATCTTTCCCCAAGTCTTCAGTACTTCCAATACTTTCCATAGACTGTGTATGAAAGTTAAAATATGATGTTAGGTTCCACTGCTCTGATTCTGATAGTCAAATCAACGCTGTGATATAAGGCAGATGACCATTTACACAACTGTAAAAGTGTCTGGATGTTCACAGCTGGATAGTTTTCCTTGTAAAAATAGATCTTAGGTTACTGGGTTCTGTTCTCAAGCCTGCTTGTCCACTTTCCTACTAACGTATCCCAAAACTACAGGAATTATTTTTAGTGACACTTAGCCTGGAAAAACATGTTAAGGTGCACAGTCATGTTTTTACAACAGAAGACACTTTAAAAATCCTTTAAATAATACTTTGTAACAGCAGCAATGGAGCTTTCTCAATAGTCTTAATTACGACAAACACACCATAATATCAGATAAACCCCTACTATATCGCTTCAGCCTTTTGCACAAAATGCCTCCACACAGCCACAGAATTCACTGTATGTCTGCATTCTTTATATACAGTGACATGTTTTCTGAGGTTCAATTCAGTGCAGTTATGTCAGACTATTGGACAGTCTCTACACCTGCGCCTACTGCTGGAAATATAACGTGGACTTTTTTTTACACATTTTCAATTGCTAAATATCATAAAATCCATATAGAGAAGCATTCACTTAAATTCTCTAAATAGTCACATTAAATTGAGTTACACAACAGCATGCGAGGAGTAGAGCACAGCCCAAAGTTCCCCAAAACTCTCTTTAAATATTGTGCAATGTGTATAGTTTACAAAGGAATTTTTTGCAGGTTAGGCTATGTTAAAACCTGCATGTTGCAGTGTACTGCTACCTAGGCAACAATAACACATTTCTCTTCAGTTGTCTTAGCTGCGGGTAATAAATATAGATTATTCTGATCAACCCCAGTCAACTAATATCCATGCTCTGATTATCAGGATGCATTAGGCTGCGCCAAAACATGATAATCTGTAAGAACGTAATCAGAGCATGATAAGCCACCACAGGGGGAAGTCAGTGGGCTACGTACATGCTGGACTCATGCAAAATACTTTTAAACATTCAAACAAAACAGTACAGAATAATCTGGACTGTGGTCAGAAATATGCTACATCTGATAATGATTATTAAAACTCATTTACTGCTACATTTAGGGTTGGGCAAAATGCTCTTATACTGAATAACATGAATCATTGTGAAATGAGCATGTTCTTAGAGATTTTGCAATCCTTTATGTGGTAAGTGTCCATTTGAAGTCTGGATGCATTAGACCATAGTGTGTAATGTTGCAAATCAAATCACTCGAAAGTGAGTCGGTACTGTGTGGATGGGAACTGTTTATAAAGACGTACTTCTGTGGATACAAATGTTGCACCAGAATGGATGAATATTGTTAATAAGTTTCTGTTAATTCTGTAGTACAACCTATAGTGCCATTGTCTGAAATTACGTAAACAAGGACAGAGGATTAGAGAGACAGAACTGGACTGAAAGTGAAAACTAGGTTTATACACCCACCTTACTACATAAAATGATAAATCAAAGTCCAGTTTAGACTGCACATTGTCCTGCATTGCTATGGCAGTATTTCACTAAGACTGTGTAGATGAGCCAAACCGAAACACAGACAGTCACACTAAATTCACAGACATAGGGAATAATTAATTCTAGTATAAGACCTAGATTTATATTTGTAATGGCCCTAAAGCTTATGCACAAATTATTCAGACATGCCAAATTTCAAAGTCACAGTCAGTCCTGGCATAGCAGCAGCAACAGCAGCATTTAAAAGTTTTCACCAGGACGAACAAGTTTGCCACAACACTTACAACTATAAATCACATACAGTACGTAATGTGGTGCAGATTTCTGCTGAATGCATCTTTAGAGGAATACTGTAGTGTTGCTGTGATGATCGGCCGGGATGCACGACAGGATACACGGGAGTGCTCTGCGAAATACCGATTATTTCCACCACAGTATTGTATAATGTTCATTTTCCATCACGGTCACACGTGTGATCTAAACCGCACTTTACGCACCGCAGAGAACAGTAGCTACAACAGAAGCGCGATGTCCAGTGAAACTAAAAGATGGGAGCTGATGTCGACTACACCATCCTCTAATTTCAGAAAGACCCAGAAAGTAAGAATAATGAAAAATAATGATGGAATAACTTAACCAGTCGATCGCACAGTAGCATGGGAGTAGCTCGTCGCTTCAGCATCACCCAAACTCATCGCCCAGACGCCATGCGCGCGACAGCAGTGTTTCTAAAATATCTCGGAAAGCCTTACCAGAAAGTCCCCCAGCTCTCCGATCGCGTTAGACTGAAGGCGAAATGTTGAGTGTGGATACAGGGACGCCGCTGTGGAGTGTCTACCTTTGGAGGCGGGGCGAGAAATCGGCAGTGTGTACCCTTGGCTGGCTGGCCCCCGTCTGAGCACAATGTGCAGCCTTGTCGCTCAGTGGAAAATAGTGGGAGGAACACGCAATCTGGCCCCATTGCCATGCAGGAGGGTTACAGCCAGTAGGTGACCCGCTGGGTTGCAATGATGCGCGCACACACGGTCATAAAGATGACATCAAGGTTTTCTCCACGCTGCCCCGTAGCCCACTGATTGCAGCCGCAGACCGTGGTTTCTGTAAATTAACCGTTAACCAGAGGCACATGTGCAGGGAGCACATTTTACCAGCTTTCCAAAAAAAAAAAGTTAACCATTCGGCTGTTTTTGTGTTTTATACAATGAAATCCCATGTTATGATCATTGATGCTTTAATATGTGTAAATGGCACTTTACTCATGTAGGTGGCAGAAATGTAGCGAATGTAATAATATAACAGCTGGTTCAATCATCTTAATGAAGATGATATGTGTAAAGTCTGCAAACAGATTTTCAACTCTAATTTTATTTCCTTATTACCATACTTGGTTAGTCACCTTTATCACTTTCACACTCAGGTAAAACACATACCTGGTGGCCTTTTATGAGTGAGTGCAATCATTAGCTAAAATAAATCCATATGTATAAGCCTCATGCCAATGCAATTTGGTGCTGGTCAGCATAGATGGATTTATCCAGAACCGTTTCTCTGTAAACAATACAACCAGGGCAGTTTGTCAGTTAATTGTTTAACATATGAAACTAGTAAATTCAGTTAGTAATTGTGGTTGGACATTTGAAAGGGGTGTGTAATGTTTAGATGAAGTTGCCTATCAAGCGAGTGGGACCAATATTTATTGTAGTTTAACCTGGGCAGAGAGTCGACTGGGTATCTCCTCTTTGCCTGGGTGAGGATTCCTGGAAGCTGTAAAGCTGCACTAGGTAGGACACTGATGATTTCTGATAAAACTAGTAGCTACTTGTAACACATGGAGCTAGATACGTTGGGATAATGACTGAATTGCTGAGCAGACCATTGCTTTAAGTTGATACTGCTTATCAAGCCGGTGGGGCCAGCCATAGCGTAAGAGAGATACAATCCAGATATCAAGTTGCTGGGTATCTGCTGTACTTGTGGCATGAGTGAGAGTAGCAGCCAACAGCATTTGAATGCTCGCCCAACTTGATTGGAGACCACATTGGACATTTACTGTGATACAGTACAAAACATAATTAGTGGATGGATTCAATTAACCGGTTTGAGTTTCGGGGTGCTGGTAGTGGTTCATGGCTCACTGTCACTCTGTGATCACTTCTTGAGACACGAACAGAACAAAGCCATTATTAATGTTAGTGGAAACACGTGTACTTTAACGTGATAAGGCTCCAGGGATCAGTGAGGACAGTGGGCTATGGTTAAACTAACTGCCCTGCAACATATTTACTGCTTTGAAAATCATTTTTTACTCAGGTTCTTATCTAACATGCTCATTAATGTTTGTGTTTTCAGCTGTATTAACAACTGTAAGTTCCAGAGCTTTGTGTGATTTCCTTTGCAGTTTAAAACTATGTCTCATACCTCCCACACATAGTAGGCCCATAATCTTTATCTGGTCCAAGAGGTCAAACTGTGGCTTTTATTTGTAAATGCAGCTCAGATTTATGTAAAGCTGTGGTTTAATACTACCCTCTTGTGGATGGAAATGTTCAAGTTTGGCTGTTTTATGCATTACAAAAGAAGTTTGGGTAAATACACCGATCGGACACGACAGTATGACCACCTGTCTAATGTAATGCAATCCAATACAGTGGCTCTGCCATGAATTCTACTTTTTCAAGGTTATAAATTCAGAGTCTTTAGGTTGGAACTGTCAGAAAGGTGATGTGTTTATTATTGAGGTCCAAGTGGGTAGCTGAGTTGTATTGGAGTGCATTAATCACCACTTTTATCTTCTTTGAAGCTAATTTCCTTCCTTCCACCAATGTGTCTGGGGATGGAAAGGTCAGTCTGTCAGTTCACCTGGCGCAACTCCTGAGGATCAATTATAATAGCTTCAGGTTCAAATGTGAATTTGTCCAATACACTTAATTTCCAAACAAATGCCTAGACAAATGGAAACCCTGCCAGCTCCATTTTTGTTTTCATTAAATGTAAATTAGCAAAGGTTACCCTATCGACATGCTAAACACAACTGTGTGTTTACCACTATACTAACTTATCAAAACATTCATCTCAAATCCTATTTGTGTTTATGTGCAGCCCCATTAGAGCTGCTAATACCGCTTTTATGTTCTTTAGGAGACATCTAATTAATTATACTTTGTGTATTGAAATTCCATAAAACCCATGTTATGGTTTAAAGAAAGCATCTTAATTTAAGGTTTACAGATTTATTTTGAAGCAGCATCACAATGCAAACAATGGTTCAACATTTTCACTTGATTGCAACACCGTCTTCAAGGTCCCACTACAATGTCAGCAGATCAAATATTTTTCTTAAAATGCAGAAACAAAATCTGTCAAATACAAACAAAGCTTATGTTTAACATGAAAAACAAAACTTGTTAATGTAGAGCAGAGGTACAGTATTTACAGAACGAGATTAAAAGCAGACTACTGTCCAACTCTTTGCTACATTGACATTCTCGCACAGACTTAATTTCCAGAGAAAAATAAATACGCATCTGATTTCTATTACACAACCTTTTGCATGTCTTAAACCTATTAAAATAATTTTGTAATCATAAAAATCTGATACAGTACATATACATACATTTGATGCAGGTGTGTTTCTTACAACACGTACATGCCACTTTGCATTCACTTAAAATTGGACTGCTTTTATCTTTTGGGTTTTCTTTACATGCATTTGTATAACAACTTCTTCTCATTTGAACTTGTTTACTGGGTTTCCAATGAGCTCTGGGCATTGCTCTTCGCCTTTTGCAATCCTGTCGCACTTTTGAAACAGGTCGTAGTTGATCTTGTCGGTTATAACACTGTCTTGTTTATACTGTGGGTGCTTTGCAACAAACTCCCTCATCCACTTGGCCATGGTCATCAGCTCGCCTGTTTACATCAGCAAAATGAAGAGAGTTACAATGAAGAGTTGAAGCTACTTTTGGTTTACGTGAACTTCATGCTTTGTCCTTTGATGGTGATTTACCTGAGGCCCGTTTCTTGATGAGCTTCAGATAATTCAAAATGGTGCACCTAGTGTCTACATCGACTTCCATGTTTTCCAAATAGGAGTTGAGGATCGGAATAAGCCCTTGGAAAACTCCCTCCTGGTGATAAAAAGAAAAAAAGAAAAAGAAAAGTAATGGCTTACAACAACACGAGGGCTCAATACAAACTCTCACCCTTGGCTGCTCTACTTGCTTCAAACCCTTGCTTTTCTGAGATAACATTTAAGGCAGGGTTATACTTCTCCGCCGACAAACATAAGTGTTGACGCGGACCTAAGAAGAGGAGAGAATCATGGGTAGGCCGCGGAGCCTCACAGCCGCCCTGATGTGCACAGCTCCAGGATCTCAATGCTTTGTGCAGAGATGTGCTTCAAACAAGTTGATTGGATAATGGATAACAGCTGAGTCAGGATAGAAACAGGAAAGAAGAAGAATGGAAAAGCAAAAGAAAAAGCATAACAGTTCATACCCGTCCGCATGTTCACACTTTCTATATGTTGTTTTGTATATCCTATTGTTGTACTGCTGGTATATTGAGTCCCAAAACGGAGAAGGAAAATAGGAAAGGCTGGGTTTGATAGCAAACTATACTTTACATTGGAAACAAACTATTTGGTTAATAAAAAAAATGAAATGTTTTCCTAATTTTCCATTGAGTCTTTGTATTGACCACTCCTGTTATATCTTAAAATATTCATATGTTTATTCAACAACAAAGGACAGGACATTTTAGGTGTCTATCATGTCCTTAGCAGTGGACATGAAAAGGAGTTCACTCAACACAGCAGTGATTTGAATGAAATACACAGGAGACATTTGTGTAATGGTGGAAAAATGGGTTTAAAAAACAAAAATAAAAAGCCACTATGCTGAACCCGGTGTGTTCAAGCTTATACCATGGTTGCATCACACAGTGCTACTGTTGTAGTCACATTTACAGTATGTAACTTTCACATTTTTTAAAGATGTGATGAACTTGTATTAAAGAGAGTGTCCCGTTTTCTCTGCACAACCCTTCAGGTAGTCTGAATACACGCAAACTGTCTTGTATGAATGCATCCAGCATAGATACATGCAGAAAAAATGCTAACGTATTGTTGATGATCAGGTTTAATGTTTAACATGTTTACCAGGGCGGCTGCATCTCGTTGGTAGAGCAGTCGTCCACGAACCTAAGGGTAAGTGGTTCGATTCCGGACCTTGGCTGCATGTCAAAGTGTCCCTGGGCAAGACACTGAACCTCAAAGTTGTCTGCTACTTGTAACTTGCTTTGGACAGAAGCGTCTTATAATAACTAATTGTAATTGTCACCATCTTACTTCTATGTGTCATAATATTGACATTTGCAAACTAGCACAAAATATAAAAGGACAGACTGGCTGAGGGTACATTAAAAGGCAGTGGATCATCAAAGTTATTGCATTTCACCCTGAGGGGGACAGTAATGTCTGTACTTAATGTCATTGTTATCTGTTTAGGAGTTCACCCCAATTCACCCCTAATGGCAATGCATCTCATCATAAGAGATATTTAGGCCTGCACCAACAGACTGCTCTACTCTGCCATCCATTCAGCTACACTAGCAGCATGGCTAAAAAGTCAAACAGCATCAAGATTAACATGATTTAAAAAAAATAAAAAAAATAAAAATAAAAAATAAAATCACCTTTCCATTGATGATCGTATCAATGCTCATCAATATGTACTCCTCATTAGCGCCATCAGTCTCTAAGCCATTCTGGGCAGAAGCAGTACCATCCAAGACCAGGTTGCAGCCTAGTGGTGGAAAATAGAAATATATCAGTTTCCTGTATATTTGGGACATTGACTGTAAGCTAAATGTTTTGTTTTACCCACCTTTAAAGATGTCATTTCGGAAGTAAAACATGCCCTCCAGGACAGCATTTCTCTTCTGTGCAACCTTCATGTTTTCATCGACCTAAAAAAAAAAAAAAGCATTTTTATTACCAGATCACTGCATACAAAAGTCCAACACTTGACCACTAGTGAAATTTTTCTTCATTGTTTTATAAGAGTCAATAACTATGGTGGCTGTTTTCACCTTTGACAGAGGGATGAGGAAGTCAAGTTTGTAGGACAGGATCACTCTCGTGAGCAGGACGACAAAGACCACGTACGCAGCATTTTCAAAGTCAGTTAGCTGCACCTGAAACAAACAAAAATTGTATTGTTTTCAACAGGTCACTGAATATAAACCCTGATTACAACTAGAAGTCTTTGTTTCAGGGATGGCAATTACCTCCATGGGCCGGAATTCAACCCTCCAGCCGATTTCAGAGTTTGGTGGTGGAGGTTTAAATCTCATCGTCTGCCAGTTTGTTGACTGCAGATTCTGTTATAGATCACATTTCTTGTTAGAATAAACAGATCAGATGCTGCACGTCGAGCTTCTGTAACTGTCTATTGTAAATAAGAAAATCCTTACAGAAAACCTCACCTCAAAGTGATCCGATTCATTTTCATCGTCCAAATGTATCTTCTCCTCAAAGACTGAGAGTGGATCTCGGATGAAGAGGTGTGCTATGTGTTGCGCCAGCAGCTTGTCAATTCCTATAATCAGCAAGTTTGGTATTTTTTATCTATTAACATACTTTTATTTTATGTATTTGTATTGTACAAATACAAATACAAATACTTTCCAAATATCAGTACCTGCCCCGAGCAGCTGTTTGTAGATCTCCTCGTCTATTGTCAAATCGATGTCATTGTATTTCTCACCACAGCTAGACAGGTAACTGTCGATGGAATCATACCTTGACTTGAAGATCCTGTACTTGTTGTTTTTCAAAGGCTGCAAAAAGGAAATAAACAAATTCACACTTAATACTCAAATATAAACTGAAAATTAGAGTTATTTTGTGGTGATATTTGCAGAGATTGACTTTTATTTTCAATTAAAGCAAATCAGTTCTTAAGAGGAAAGAGAGCGGTTTATGGCTGATAGTCACATTACCAATAACAAGTTTGAGGAACGCAGAGACAACAGCAACATTTCTTAAGTAGAAAAAGACAATGAAAGTGACTTGATCAAAAAAATAAAATATCAACCATCATTAGTGTGCAATAACATCACCTAGTTCATTGTAGGAAAACAAACAAATTATCTGAGTTAGAAATCCCCTCACTACAATCTTTGCATCTAAAATGACTTGACTTGACATTGTCTATTTGTTTCAGACTGCGTTCAGCTTTGCTTCCTCACCTTTAGCCCACGTTCCTCCTGTGTCCTGTCATCCACAGAGGCAGAAATAACCCCCCAGCGGCAATCGATATCTGAAACGTAGCCTCTATAGAAGGGTGACGCAGCACTCAACGCCATCTGTACATGGCAAAGACATCATGCACTGTAAGGAAGTTGTTCTGGGGGGGGGGGCTAGAGGTGGCACATGTGTCATTTATGTACTCACCACAATGGGGCAGAATGTTGCTAGTTGGTCATAAAGGTACCTTGCTTCATCAATGCTGCAAGCCTGGAATGTCACCTGCAAAAAGAACAGAGGCTGAAGTACATTTATGGATCACTTATTGCGATGGTCATAAAAATATGATACAGTCCAAGTTGCGACAAAACAAGAGTTCAAGAATTCATGCTTTCCTTACCTGCAAACAGCAGTTACCCATGCCAAAGCCCATGGCATCCATGTAAATATGATCAGGTAAAGCGGCCCTCGCTGCTTCACCATCGTCCTCAGGGAACTCCTCTACAAATGGAGATGGAGTGAGCTTGTCTTTGAAGACTGAAACAAGAAAAGGCAAAAGGTCATATTTTTTTCTTTATCGTGAGTCTGAATGGACAAAAAAAAACAAAAACAAAAATGCAGCGAAAACTTTTATTTTATCATCAGCAAGTAACAATAGTTCAGGGTATAAAAAACAACAACAAAATAAACATGCATTGTAAAATCATGAAGATTACATTAGAGCAAAACTTTGCATCCCCCTTGAAAAAGGAATTCAAAATTAACTAATTTGTGTTCAAGAAATGTTTGTACTAGTTAAATGGGCATTTAGAATTATGTTATTGGAAAAATAATGTTTTATTTTCAAAATAAGGGGAAGCAGATTTTTGCATCCAACTATAACTTCTGGCCACAGGTATTTTCTTTCAAATAATAACAACTGTCTTATTATGCATTCCTGTAATTTCACTTAAACTTACTTGGCACATTAATGACAACTTTCTCTCCCCTTCTGTGGCGTATGTTTCTGGTTAGAGTACTGAAGAAGCAGAAAAGGATACTAATAGTTACAAATATTATTCCTGCCTGGATATTTAAATATTTGTCACACACCTAGTTTTCTACTTCTTCTTTTAGCCTTTTAATGTTGTTTGAAGAATTAGTTGTTAAATTATATTAATTACATGTAAACACCCCTTTACCAATCAACAGCTGAGACACAACCATTCTATACCCCAATTCTGTGTTGTGTGCTTGGCTCAAGTTATTACAATTTTCTGCTGAGGATAGATGTGACACAATTAAAGCTGGGCTGGTCTAACAGCACCATCTCAGACTTGTGCAGGCAACAGGAAGCTACGTCCACTGTGGTTGGAAATGAAAAGAAGATACAAAGTTCTGAATATACAAAGTTCTCAAACTTTGTATAAAGTTGAAATAAGACTTCAGTAATTTGTGATTTACATGGCTGATAAAGATTAATTTGGTCCACTGCACATATTTGAAACTTTTACAAATAAAAATAAGTAAAATATGTTAATGTTATTTTTGTTAAAATCAAAATATTGATGTTATAACTATTGAGCCTACCTGAATCTTGGGTGTCTGTTGATGGCTTCGTCTGGGAAAAACAACGACTTTGACACTCCCTTTTCCACAGGAGTCGGCCGGGACTCAGGTTTGGTGAAACCTGGGCAACCTAACCTAAATAAAGAATCGACACATACGTGACTATTACAGGCCGGTAATCGTAGTTGTTATTAGGTCTTCTAATTGTTTCCTCAGTCATTGGTTTTACTTAAAAATGTCAAAATAAAAAATAAATATTCAAAGAATAATTTTATTTAACATCTAAGGTAACAAATTGAAATAGGTTTGGAATGACTTCCAAGACATTAGACAAAAAGACTGCTGTTATTAAGGATGAAGGATGAAAACAGACCCTCTCAAATCAAGTACCTTGGAAATGAGGTGATGGTGCAGAGGGTTTCATTCTGGTTCAGTACAGATGAAGCCTCTCGTCGTCTCTTCCCCATGTTGCCCTCCACAGTGTTAAATTCTGACATTGTCCCACCGTATGGCTGTCCTGGAGTGCCCTCAATCATGTAACTGCCATACTCTGGTCTCCAAAGTGTGGGGTGACTGCCAAAGATAAACACACACACACAAAAAGTGTTCAACTCTTATAGGTCAGAAAGGAAGGAGGCCATGAGGAGTGTCATGATGACCTTTTTCATAAAAAAACAAAGCTCCCTCCCGTTATCATCCTGTATGTCAACCATAATCTTGGCAGGACAGACAAACTCAACGTATTTGTGCTTTAGAGCTTGCTCTGGGGTGTGCTCAACAGAGGGGCAGTAATGAGGAATGCATTGGCTCTACTATTATCACTGGTATTTCCCCTGGGTGAAGTTGGCTCCACAGATTTAGACCAACGTCATTGGGCAGCAAGCAAGCATAACACTCATGAGCTTGTACAAACACATTTCCATGTCCTGCGGAGAGCGGTCCTCAGGCAAATTATCTTTACTTGCCACAATATTTTAGAAATTAATCCACAGCATCTCTTTAAAAAAAACAACAACACAACAACAAGGGTCCAAACAGAATATTTACTGCTTTAAGCTCAGCAGATCATATCCTCTGCAAACTGGAACATTTTACATTTCACGTTTTACACTAAAAAAAAAGTGTAAAACGATTAATTGAACACCAAAATAGCTGCACATGAATTATTTTAATTCAATAATTGAAGAATAGACATGTTGCTGATTATTATACTGACATTCAAATTTTTGTAAGAAAAATAGGTTATTTCTGAAATTAATCAGCTAAATGCACACACCTGCCCACAGCCATTTTAAAATTATCCAGAGTTTAAAAATAATAAAATTGCATTTTTTATAAATACAATCATATTGTCTCAAAGTAAAAACATATTTATAGAAATTGCACACTTGAGTGTGCAAGGGTAACACTGCTTTCTAAAGCACCTATATGCAGGATGCATAACTGAGTACATCCCTATGAAACATCATTTAATGGAAATTAATGCAATGCAACAAAGTGATTATACATACCTAATTTCCAACTAGGGATATTTAACATATTCACAGTTTTAGGCTGAGTTGTGTCTGAGGCATTGTGGCTGTGCATGGTGAGGAAGTGTCTGAACAAAAACAAATCTAGACTTTCACACTTCATAAAGAAAAGCTACAATAGCATCAGTCAGCTACTGATGACAAGCCAAAACACAGCTACTAGCAATAACAAGGTTTGTATTTATGATAAATGCAATTACTTGTGAATAAAAATCTCACAGTTCATTTTGCTTGGGATGATTGCAAGTGAATGGATTCAGTTTCTGGTAATGTCACCAACATGTGAGATCTGGACTGGGTTAAGAAGGATCAGATGTGTTTATGTAGTGTGGTTTGTACATGGGAACAAAGAAAGCACAACAAACTTCTTCCCTAATCATGGAAATATAAATACTGAATCAATGGTGACTTTGAAAGTCAAATGTAAACAAATTCAGTGTGTTTGTTTGCCGGATAACAATGTCTACCTCAGCTGTGTGGCCCCCTCATCACACAACAGTTCAAAGACTGAATATTCTCTTAGATTGCATTATGCCATTGGTCTTAAAGAGCTGAAAGGATAATAGCAACAATCAGGTATGTGGAAAATAAATTTGTCCAACTTTGCTGTTTGATAACCACCTTTATTTGTGGAGCTACAGCTTTTCTAAAATGAGTGTGTCATGTTTTGTCCTCTGCTGTCACTGTTTGCATTTTCATATTTTTTCTATCAAAGAGATGTGAGACAGGTTTAGTCTTATCAGCCACACTGAAACACCTGGATGGGTGTGTAGTTGCTTTAGCGATTAACAAACATACACCTATGAACGTATTGATTTGAGAGACATGGGGATTTAACCTTTAAGCAGAGTCTAGTATGGTCTTGACATGTTGGGAGCCAAAACAAACCAAACAACAGCTCAGTAACGACAATTGGGATATGAGGTGTGGTATTTACCTAAAGGACGGCCAGATTATGAATGCAGTTGCCAGAATCAACAAGAAGAATTTAAAGTTGTCACGGGAGCCGGATAAAAACAACAATAATGTACAGTATTTAAAACGACATAGTATAAAGATATTTCGCTTGTTTAATATCCCAGATATACTCAACTGAATATTCAAACGTGTGCGGAGAAAATCTTACTTACTTGGGGTTTATTTTTTCACCCTGGTCTTGAAGAGTTTCCAAAACATCTTCACCATTTAGGACAATTCGGACCTTTTCATCTTTATCATCCAATTCCACCAACATGTACTCAACCTGAAAGCAAAAAGACTCATGAATTCAGGGCCAAAGCTTTATTGACCCTATACATTTGCTTTTCAATGATGGACCACAGAGAGTGACTGGGACACCATCACATCGGTTCCAATTCATCAGTCACGTTTCCTTGACGTTGACTCTGTACCCTGTAATCCCCAGTCTGAAAGGGGGATTAATCTATAAAAACAGCATTCCACATTGTTCAACATCAAAACACTGAAGCTTGGTGGACTAGTGGTGGGTGGAAAATAAAAATGCAAGCTGGTGGGAAGATCTGGGCAGAACAAATACCACAACTTTTTTGTATTGCTTGGCTTTACATTACTGTTTACTCTGCAGGTGTGTCTTCAGTAGCACTGCAGAAATGTAATCTGCAGGAAATTCTATGATTTCTAACAGTCAAAAGACAGATATGGGATGCTGTTGGATAAATATTAGTCAGTGTGTTTGACCATTTACAACAAACAGCCCACAGGTTATGCAGACTCAGCTGTATTCTTGTTTAACCTTAGTACTTAAATTCCAAGAATTTAATCAGACAATAAGTCTGTAAATCCAAAGTCATCCAAGCAGGCCCAAAGGTGCCAGTAAAGAGAGCTGTGTGACATATCAGCTTACATGTGAGCTACTGTATAATGGAAAAGTCAGTGACAGCAACAGTAAGTTTATACTGGCAGATGCACTTAAGTTTAATGTTTTTCCTGCTGTAAGTGTAAAACAGTAAAGCCTTCCTGTGCAGTATGATCAATAAAACACTACTCTTGCATCATCACAACCATCATGTCTGACATATCACAGGCTTTCAGGGGAAAACCTGAGGCAGCGGCGAAGCATTTTCCTTCGTGGTTCAATTTTAAGGAGAAGAGACACCTTCTTACCTCATCCCCCCATTTCAACACATCTTTCTGACGATCCTTCACCTTGTTGTAGATGTTAAGAAACTGGATGATGCCATGCTTTCTGATGTGGTCAGCATACTTCCTGGTTTCTTCCCAGTTCAGCGGAGAGCCCTGTGAAAGTAAACCCATCGCACAGACAGGCTGCTATATGAAAACTGAATGTTGTGGTGTCTTGCTGGCTGCTTATAAACGTGCACGCCGAGCGTTAGCTAGCTAGCTACTCTGTCCAACTCGCACGGTGCTAGCATGAAGTCTCGATCCCAAAAGAAGCGGCAGGGTCTGGATCCTTAATGCGCTGTCAGAGACCTTACAGGCTGGATTCGGCGTCTCCTGTTGCTCTCAAACGGCGTGCCCTGTTGGTAACCTTAGCGGGGCATCAACAAGAAAGAGGCCCCTATTCATCACTTGCTAGTGTCTGCTTAGCTCCGATAAAGCACACCAGTTAGCTGACAACGCCGGTCTCCCGAAAAACCCGACAGGTGCTCGTCTCGGTTCAGTAAACCACCACGGACTGGGCCCGTAAAATGCAGCTTAATGATAGAATGACAGCAAAGTGAACCTGTAGGTTGATGCCGGTTACCAAGCCACTCTACCGCTCAGAGAGGTGCTGTGTTTTACATGTGAACTCCTCCTGGCTTCACACACGTGACGCCGTCAGGCGGAGCGCAGAGCGGAGTGTCGTCAGTATGACTCAGCATTTTTCGCCGCTCGACCCGTCCCACCGACCTGTCAATCACAGAATGTAGCAATGTGGCATTTAAATGCTCACGGAAATGTGAACTTACTGAAAATCAATTGGAAAAAGTGTGACACCTTTCTAATAACTACAGGGCAGTAATAGTTCTTTTGCCCAAGTTTCCCTAAATAGCAAAGATATATAAGATGGACATGGCATCAAAACGGTGTTGCTAGTCCCCTACTGACCTCCAGTATACATGACATTTTTTTTACGATCCAGACAGCCAGAAAACCTCACTACTCTATAGCAAGGTTGAATTTAGTCAACGTACAGAAAACAAATAGAAATGTTATTTAAATAACAGATTCAACAATTTAAAGTAAAAAGGCAAAAAAGATCAATGGCTTTTGGCCTGTCCCTTCAGGGGTTGCCACAGTGGAAGCTGTTCAGCACGTTAATTCTATGAGTTTTGTTAGGCCGTAACCCTCCCATTTTATCAGGCGTTGGGACGGCAGCAGTATCATGTGGAGTTGTTTTTTTGTTTTCTGCAGTAACGACCACAAAGTTGTTTATTTATCTGGAACCTCGTAATATTAGTTTCAGACAGCATCAAAATGATTTCCAACCATTCATCTGGTATCTGTAACCCATTTGTTATCCTGTCACAGGTCACGGCTATTAACAACCAATGTGTGGAAATTAGCTTATCAATGTGTGGAAATTAGCTTAAGCCAAAGCCACTTAAATGCAACACCAAAATAGGAATATTATGATGAGGTAATAATGACACAGCAGTTATTTTTTTATCTGATGGGATGTATTGAAACTGCATAAGTAAAACTAGGTCACTCAAATAAGAGCGTCTTTACCGCACAAACTTATACTCAGATCATTCATTCTTTTTTGTCGTTGTGTTGTTATGGTTTTCATTTAGCCAATGATTTGTCAACTCTGGTTATAAAGGCCCACTGTCCTGCTTGTCTTTCAACTATCTCTGCCCCACCTACTTCTTATTACCTGGATCAGGTTTGTTCAGTCAGTCAGAAGCTGGGATTTACATGACCATCTTAAATAAGGGTGTTCTGGGGAAGGGCAATGCGTACTAGAATCTTGAAATACAGGTTCTGATAGACTGAGCACAGCTGACCAAGGTAATCAGCAGACGGTAGTGAATACAAAGCAAGGCAGTGAGCCCTGAGGACCAGCGTTGAGAACCCCTTCATTATACTGATTAATCACGTTCTGTCTGTTAGTAACCCTGACCTGGTGACCACAAAACCTTTGTAGAAATGAAGCCTATTCGATTAACAAATTTTCACAGCAAGAAGTATGTTAATAGAAGAGTTTTTAGTAGTTAAAGGATATACAGAAAGTTAGCTATGTTACTAACTATTTAAGTTGTTTGTTTGAGTTCATCAGAATACTTCAGTTTATGAGACAGCTTGTTCACACACAGTGCTGGACTAATATTTTTACCTGACATTAATGTACTGATGATCCAAAAACACAGCCATCAGTAGCTTATTGATAACTCAAAATTAGGAAATGCAGCAGAGAAACAAGCAAAGGTCATATTAGTCCTTGATAAAATTTAGTCTAATTACAAGCATTTTACTATAACATTAAATGTTTAACAGATAAATTGGCAACATTTAAAATAAAAATATTTTTAGGATTAGTAAATAACATTTAAAAACTAAGCTAATCTGCTTCTTAAAGGCTTCCTAGGTGTGGGTCACTTTTTCCTTTTTACCGGACAGTGTTACGCAAGCAAAGTGTAATCCTGTTTTCATTTCTATAATTGTTAATCTGATTGGTTCACTGAAACCAGTGAGGCAAACAATGACAAAACATAAATATCAACATTTCTCATGTAAACTACCCAAAGTTGTTTAAACGTTGAGAGAAAATCTCATGTAAATTTATATTCAGATAGGACGCCATTACTGAACTGCTCTAACATTGAATTTATAACTGTTTCATTGTTTGTTTCTAATGTATAAAGCTCAGGTCTGTTAATACACGCAACTGTGGGTGAATATTTGATGCTTCCAGTTTTAGGACTAAAAACTTACAAACCAGACACAGAGTACAGCAAAATTTTATGTGTTGTACAGAGTGTGATAGACCTTTAGTAGGTTAATTTAGTTTGCGTTACATGCCTGAAGCTATGTTTCCTCACACTCACAGTGTAATTTGTTCAGAGTGTAAATGATCAGGCTAAATTCTTTTCACAGAGCTAAAGTCTATCTGAAATCATAGGGGAAGTATGCAGCATTAGTTACGTGATACCAGTACACTTCAGGACATTTTAGATTTCAGGGTTTGGTTTTGGCATACAAACAGTAACCTGTTTACCAAACAGTAACAGTAATCTCTTTGTATTGATGTAATATTAAAATATTTGTAAACCGATATCAAAAAAGAAAAATGTATGACTCTCTTAGCTTGACATTTGCATTATTTTTTCAAACAAGGATGTACTGAAAGTCTAAAAACAGGAATTCAGGAAGTGCATACTTGTGATTGTTAATGATTCTAATGGAAGATCAACATGAACTACTGTCTAAAAAAACTTTTCCTCGTGTACAAACAATGATTTGTTTTGTGAAACTAAATGCTGACATGATGACATTGCAGTTTAATTGCATGATGACACGATGCTGTGTAACAATAATAAATGTAGCTTTCTTCATCTTTTCAAAACGTTCAAAAATAAGTAAAAGAAAACTTTTGAAATAGACAGATAGATATGAGATGTACATGTTAATTTATGGTGTTTAAAAAGAGACCTGAGCATACTTTTTTAACAACACACATACATCTCTTTTAAAGATTCACACAAATATCATAAAAAGGCTCAAAGTAGCTTACATGCTGTCACTTTAATTTAAAAACAAACAAAAAATAAAAAGTTCAAATTCCAGGAAAGCTCAGGCTGATAATGTAATTCCCATCATTCTATTTTTACTTTTTTTACAAAATACTTTGTTACTGTAACATCTTAAGCCATTCAACTCTCATCACTCCAACATTTTCCGATCGCACCAATAGTATTTTTGACAGTCACACAACATACGACACAAGACCACTAAATACTGTACATGGGACACATGTAGAGTAATTGTAGTATTACTGTGAGGCGCAGTGTGTTTAAGCACTAATCTACCTACTCCTGGTAGGTGATTCCAACACAGCTCCAGCTTCCTGCCGCTCATGATTCTATTCAAGTCTTTGAAAATCACAGTAGTTATAATTAAAGAATCTGGTATTGTTGTTCCCATGGTATTGGGTAAAAAAGGCAGCTATATCAATGATTAAGCTCAGTAACAACATGATTTGGCTTTTTTATATCTTTTATTCGGTTTTTAAATAACATTATAGTTGCTATAGAAAAAGGGCTAATTAAATTATTCCAGATTAATTGGCCCCCAAATGGAAATTTCTGTCTAAAAAAGATAAAATTTCCAGTTTGTCTCTACCATAAACATTGCCTGACTTTAATAATGTCAATTATTCTCCTTTAAAAAAATGACATTAGCTTTCATTTGCTTCAAATTTTTTTGAAGCTTCAAATGTTTTTCAAAAAATGTTTAGAGAACATGCTCCCAGAATTTTAATCCCTTTTTGCCCTGATTGATCACCTTAACAAGGGACTTCTGGTAGAGTACCAACATTTATGCAATGCATGCTGGAGCTCCTTAGACATGTAAACTACATCATTATTAACACCTAAACCGTTATATACTGACTGGTGCAGATGAAACTGAACTGGCTCTGGACTCTCGTGTTTTCCGTGTGGGTATGGTGACAACGCAGCATGAGATGCCGACTGTAGCTTCTGGCAATTCATCATCTTCAGTCCATTCATTGAGGTCAGGGTTGTAAACCTGAATGCATTTCTTGTACTTCTTCTCACCCTCGTTCCAGCCTCCCAGGAGATACACCTTGTTGTTCAAAATGGAAATACCGGCCGTGCTCACTCCTGTGTGAAGAGGTGTGCAGTAGCTCCACTGCCCGCTGTGAGGGTTGTAACTTTCAACGGCGAGGACATCCACCCTCTCTCCACGACCTCCCAACTGACTGCCACCAATGACGTAGGCTCGGTCTCCCACAGTGGCAGCGCAGTGCCAGCCTCTAGGCGTGCTCAAGCTGCTCTTATCCTGCCAGGTGTCAGTGGAGGGGTCATACGCGCACACAGCTCTGGAGTAGGCATTGTTGATGTAACCTCCAGATACAAGGATTTTGCAATCAATGACAGAACTGGCATGACAGCAACGGGCCACCTCCATGGGAGCTTTCATCTGCCACTGATTGGAGGATGGCACATAGCACTCCATAGAGGCCTGAACACCATCAGCATTTCGCCCTCCAATGGCAAACAAGAGGCCATTGAAAATGTTGAGGCTGAAGTGGGTGCGCCTCTGGATCATGTTGTTCAGGTGAATCCAAGTATTGAAGCGGGGATCATATCTAAAAAATTAGGTTTACATTTATTTTCTAATTCTCATCAAACTAATGTATCAAATGATGATTTTATAAAAGTTCGTTTTTACCTGCAGAAGTTGCTAACAGCATGTTTAGCCTGGTTCCTTGCGTCATTCTGGTCCTCGCCACCTGCCACATACAGGAAGCCATCCAAGACTGCCACACACTGATTGAAGCTCTTTGCAGGCATTTCTGTGAACTTATTCCACACATTATCCTCATCTCTGTAAAGGACGTCTTTGCTGAGAGATTTCTCTGTCAAGGCAGGGCGTCCACCAACTGTGAGTATCACCTTGAGGCCACCACGTACCTTTGTTCTGCGTGACTGGAGAATGTTCTGTTGGTATGGCAGCAGATGGTAATTCATGGCATCAACAAGGAGACGGTGGCACTCGGGGTCTTGCATCATTCTAGGCACACTCTGGACATGATTCACCAGGTCTTGGGCAGAGATGGTGCCGAAGCGGATATGAGTGAGGAGATCTGCTGCATACTTCAGCCTCTTCTCGTCAAAGTCCAGCCACTTCATGGCGATCTGGAAGGCTGTGATTTCAGATGGAAGCTGGAGGGAATCATCTGCAAGGAAATCACTAATCTGCTCATAGGTGAGCTTCAGGAACTGCTCCATCTCGGAGAACTCGATAAAGTTCTGCCGCATAAACTTTTGAGCTGCCTCCTTGGTTTCTTTGAGGTCATAGGCATCAGCGATGTTGGCCACATACATGCAATTTTCCACGCTGAGCTCCTGCATGAGGAAATCACTGCACATCTTTACTAAAGAGCCAATTTGCAGCAGCATGGCTGCAGCAATAGTGCTGCCAATACTGTACAATGACAGGGTCAACTTTCCAGAGTATGCATATGTAATTGCAGTGGCAAGGCCCACTGGTGAGAGGTCATTCAGATCGATCTTCTGGAGTGCAGGATCCTTCTTCAAGATGTTGCGAATGTATTCGCTGCAGGAGGCCATGACAACCTTGTGGACATCAAATGACTTTGACTTGGTGGCAACTGTTAAATCGCAGAGGAAGCTCTCATGTCTCATGCTGCTCAAACCCTCCAGGAGGTTTGGGGCATATGCAGAATCAGTAACTTCAGTAGAAATACAGCTGAAACCATTTCCTCCTTCTAACAGTGTGTTTAAGCCATTGATCTTGTTGATGGGACTGTCCTCAACCATTATGGTCATTTCATTTATGTCTCCTTTACTCTTTTTGGTTGCCTTGTTCTTTTTGGGTGCCATGGCTGTAGCAGCAGAACACAGCCCAGACCTTCTGAAAACACAAATAACTGATGTCAGATTTCATCATTACGCGCCTTGCCACTTAAAGACAGTGTACTGAAATAAATAAATATCATATCAGCCAGGAAAGATTTTAACAAGCTCTTGTTTGATATGCTCAATGTAACAAAACAAAGCAGTTAGGGATATGCCAAATTTACAAAATGTGAAAAATGTATCTAACTTCAGGTTTTCTTACATTCGGTGGAATGTATTGTGAAACTTGTGTGAAAACTCTTGTGAAAACATGTGTGCTGCTAGGTGTTTCTGTAGTGAGTGAGTGTGGTAACATGCCCCTCTCTGCATCTGTCACAATTTATCAGCAGTATGTCCAGGAATAGCAACGCTGGATGGCTCAGTCATGGCGTTCCTTTTATAGACTTTGAGACATGAGTAGCAGACCTCATGTCCTCTTATTGTTGAAGTTTCAGATTAGCCAAATGTTTCTTTATTTTCTTTTTTCTTTATTTTAAGTCACTGTTTCAGGGTTGTTTTGAATACATCTGCAATTAGCTCTGTTTAGTTTAGAACACAATGATGTTTCATTTACAGAGTGTTATGCTTACACACATTATTTTAGCACACGTGATCCTCATACTTTTACTATGGCTGTAAGGAAAAACTTGTTTTATGAAAAACAGACTCAGACAATTGATTCACCTTTTTGAAACTCAAGTGGGAAAATAACACAATTTCCATTCTGAAATGTCTAACAAACACTGAAGAATTACCTGCAGCAAATTGTTTGTTTCGACAGCAGACAGTCAGACATTTTATTTACCTACCTGAGAAATGAAGTTGAGGCTGGTGAAGAAGGGAACTTGTGCCTCCCGTTACCGGAGCAGGAGAGAGAGACCAGCAGTCACCCCCACTGAAAGAGACGTGTAGTTAACTCCTCCTCTAGGCGAGTGAGTGCCAATCAAGTATTGTGCAATGTAGGGTCCTTGCACCCCCAACATACAGTATCCCACAATAATCTCCAATCACACCATGTCAACATATGGGCTCATCCTATGGCCACAGTGACTCTTCAGATAATGAAATTCATTTGGTCATTCTTTGTTTAGAAGAGGCATTAGATCTCTGTGGTGCACAGACTAGCCCAGTTTGGTGTATTTTACTCTCTGCTGATTTTATAAAGAATCTAAATGAAAATCAGGTGAATGTAAATGGAAAAATGGAAATTACCTGAACCTAAGACATTTTCAAGCACTGCCACATTACCAGCATATTTAATAATGACAGAATTGCGGCTATCTGTGCAGAGGATAAAGAAAAACGTGAATTCTGCAGTTTAAGATCTACATCCAGCTCATACTGTATGATTGTTCTTCGGCTGATGGCTGATGGTGTGTACATTTTTGAAATCCATCCACTTTCTGAAAAGATTTGACATCATGCATCTCAGCTCAAAATCATTATGCAATTAAAAACTGTTTTATTAGAAGTTTAATTTTCTGATTTCGGTGATGCACAATTTTCTCTTTTATTAACCACATGAGTTCAATGAGCCAATAGCTCCAAAACAGACGTGCTGGTGAAGGCCTTTGGGCAGAAATGTGTACTTTACTGTACAAAGATTTTAGTGGTTCTCCTACATGGCAACATTTCCGTTTTATTTTGCTGTTCATACCTAGTTGATGTTGACACTTGCACGAGGTCTAAACCGTAAACCCAACATCATCATCATGATCCTCGGTATCGCGCATTATAATAATGTCATCAATGGGCGCGCGCTGCCCGGTGTGTAGATGGTTGCACGTGAGTCACCGTGATGGCCTGCAGCTCTGATGTGGCGAGGAAAGTCATGCGGCTCAAACTTCAGCTCACAGACACAGCAGACTCTGCCACGGTACATACATATGTTTTAATAAGCGCTCAACAGACAGACTGGAGCTAACGGGGAAAGTCGGTGCTTTTAGAACCGAACCTATTTACATAGATCTCCTGTGTGTAACATAACGATTAGAAAATACTGTTGTTTGATCAGCCCTAGCTTGGACTTTACCTTGTTGTTAGAAACTCGTCTGCTAATTTAGCATTGGGTCTAAATCCTGGATTTTAACATGTGCGCTGTTGCACATTTTATTGCTTTATTGTGGGGTGGGGGTAAAAGACCGTTCAAATAGGAAGCTAAAATGGGCAACTCCTCCAGTTGTTCGACTCATGGCTACTGTCTGTCATTCCTGGGGTCTGTGACATCGTTGAACACTGTGCATTAATGAAATAGATACTATTAAGTTTTGAGATTAAAAGGGAATTACATAACGATTCAAATGTTAAACCTGAAAACACCCAATTCAGTGGTTTAGTGAGCAAGTAGTGGCATTATCCATTTATAGTGCGCAGTAAAAGGAGCAGCCTAAGTGGGTGTGTGAGGGTCCTATACATAGCTTCTGCTTTGAATGCACAATCAGCAACATTGGCGATCCTACACCAGGACTTCCATATTTGGCATGTGAGGTTTTCCTGGGTTTAGCTCACATTTTAGCAGCTTTTTGGGTATGAAAACAATTCTCCATAACTGGTAGTAATTAAAATGCATGTATATGCAAGTGTACGCCTAATGTGCCTACACAGAAGGATTCACGTTTTTATTCACCCTCTTAACAGGTCATAAAAACTTTGCAGAAGCTCAAGGATCTGGATATAACATTAGACATTCTCGCCGTAAGTGTCTTTAAAAAATACTTTGATATATTTGCATATTAATTTATTAATTTTGAATTTATAAAATTCACTGCACAAATGTCTTCATGTGAATTAGGAAACTGGAATTGGCAAAACGGTTAACTCCTTGCGCAGACATAAACGTGCCGGTGAATATGCCAAATCTCTAGTTAAAGGCTGGAAAAAACTGATCCCTAATGAGTCCACAAGGTGAAATGTATTTTAATTTTTATGGTTTACAATATCTTGTATGATATGATTTGGGTTTTTTTTTGTTTTTTGTTTTTATCTCTTTATCTCTTATTCAATTTTTCCTTGGTGCAGCCACACAGATGACAGGAATGTATCGCAGAGCCTGTCCGTCAAAGACAAAGTGGTGGACAAAAACTCTTCGACTAGAGGAAGTTTGACAATGGAGGATTTAAACAATAATTCCTTAACATCTCACAGCATCAAGAGTCAAGATTCTTCAGATGACCCCTTCTTCCAACCGGGGAATAGGAAAGATGATTTAGGAATGCAACAATGTGAAGAGCAGAAAAGAAAAAGGGATCAGATTGAAAATGAAGAAATAAGTCAACAAGAAAATAACATGTCTCATGTCCTAAAGAAGAAAATTCAAATCCAAGAGAATAAAACGGACTCTTATGTTTTTTCTAAGAAGAAGAAAAATTATCACAGTAACAAAAAATCAGGAGACGTTGATACTTTGCTTAGACAGAAAAACTCATCCGAAGAGGACACTCCTGAGAAACCCAGGTCTGACGCCACAGAAAAAATTAAAAGCATCTCAGATAGTGGAAGATTTGGGTCAGAAAAAGAGTCAAAAGAATCTTCAAAGGAAGACAAAGAGTCATGTTCATTTGAGAGCAGACAGAAGTACTCAAATATGTTAAGACTGGGCAATGTCAAAGACGAGCGATCTTCAAGAACGTCAAAGAGCTCAGAGGGCCAAAACAGAAACGGGAAAAAATCAGGTAAAGAGACACGTGAACATAAACAAGAGTCAGAAAGTAAGAAGCACTCAAAACACAAGAAGGCCAAAATAAAGCACCAAGACAGAGAATGTGACAGTGACCAAGATGAGCCCTCCATGTCTTTTGAGTCCTACTTGAACTATGACCTGAATGTTTTCAAGAGAAAAGAACGGTGTGCAACGAAGAAACCTCCCAAAAAAATCAAGAATGAAGCAAAAGAGGAAGCAACAAAAGATCCCAGCAAGTCTTTCAAGTCGCCTTTGATGTCTATAAATGTTACTTCTCTGAAAGAGGTATATTTGATATATGATCTCACAAATTTTAGACTGCAGCCTTTGATTGATTATTATTGTCTAACAATCCCTCATATGTTAAAAATCTCAGATGTCTGTAATGGACCTGATGAGTATTCCTTTACCTGCTGTTCTGCCTGAGTGTGAAAAGCCATTCAGTGTTGAGTACTTTGAGAAGAGAGGTACTGTGTGTCTATATATAATAAATACAGCTGTAATTTGATTATTTAGTTCTTGACTTTCTTCCCTTTGCCTTCAAGTTGAGAAGGAGCCTGAGTTCTGTGACATCTCAGAGGAGTCTGCCGTCTTCACTGGTCAAAGGCTTAACAGGAAGATGCAAGTGTACTCTGGTGCCAAGACTATCTTTCTCCCAACCATGATGAGCTTGTATCAACAGTGTATCCGCACACTCCAGAATAACATTAATTGTGAGTGAACGCCAAAGAACCTTTGTTTGCATTGGTCAGTGGTTGGCTTTATATTTAGGTGCAGAGATCTTTTCTCAGTGCTGCACGAAACTGGGGGAGTTCCATTTGAAATCCTTGAGCCCGTGTTGGAGAGGTGTACACCAGAGCAGCTGCTACGCGTTGAAGAATGCAACCCAGTAAGAATGTGGCATTAGAATTTTTAAAATTAGTACAGTTTGTGTCCACTTTAGGTACACCTGCCCTCCGGCCCCATTGTCTGCAGAGCAGGGTGAACCTGCTCTTCTGTGGTTGGAGGCTGCAAGTAAATTGAAGTCATTTTAATTTTCCAAAATCTATTTTAAAATTATGTGGTATTGCCCACTATTCTGCTACAGGTTTTTATCCATAAGAATTGCCTTAAAGGCAAGTGTCTTGTTTGCAACTGTATATGTAAATGTCCAATGGTATTCAAATTATTTTTAATAGAAAGTTTGAGTTTTAGAAGGCATTTACACATTTCAGGTCACAAGATTGACAAATTGATATTTTGCCGTCATGCTGTAGCCACATCAGTACAAAGATTTGAGTATTTTATTTATTTTCTTATTATGACATACTTTTGGAAAAACATTTGATGACATGCCATACATTTGGAAGCATGTGAGGAGTAAAATGAGAAGGGCTTTGGACTGTTTCTAGGTTTACAAATTATGTATTCAATAAGTAATTGTGTGGAAACCGAACCCTTCTTTCAGTCCAAACTTCAGTCCATGTTTTGTAGCTGACATAAGAAGAACCTGCTTTACGAAAGCGTGTGCACTTTTTAGCCATTTAATGCATAGCAAAAATTATAAGAGAGGCTGTTGACTTAAGCTCCCTGTGTCCCTGGTCAGGAAGTAGTGTACAGTACTTTTTGCTGCTATGTTGCTGCTTTTCATGTTTATTTCACAAGTTGTACAAGTAAAACAAGTTTTGTAATTACTAATGTCCCTCTCCACACCACTAAATCGTTCACTGCTTTTGGCCTTTGTGTTACGAATTGAGCTCTCAATTCTGGCCACTTTTACTAAGTGTAGGCTTCATGTTCAGAAAGAAGTACCGACGATATCTCTTGTGATGTGTGAAAATCTGTTGGATGTCATATCATCTGTATAAAACAGTTGCTGAACAGTATCCTAACCTCCTGACTCCACTGTCATGCTTTGTACTGTATGTTGAGATGCACCAGAAGCAGAGGTGCATTGTTTATAGAATAATTGGGCAGGTGTATCTACAATGGCCACTGAGCATCTGTGTCAGTTTACTATGAAAAAAGATATCTTTTTAGTTTAGCCATCTAAACTGGGTAAATTTCAGAAAATGTGTTGTAAAGCTATGATTAGACAATCACTCACCGCACAGATGTTTCTGCAGATATACATTGGTGTGACAGACCATCTATGGGAGAAACATTGTCAGCGGGATTTCAAAGAATCCAAACTGCAGGAGTATGAATCATGGAAAGAGATGTACATCAGGCTATCTGAGGAAAGGGAGAGGAAACTCAAAAGACTGACAAAAAGCATTGTCTCAGCACATTCTCAGAAACCCAAAGGTGTGTACTGTATATTAAATGCCACTTTGATAGAGTTGACAAGCAAGTAATTTTTTTTTTTTGTTGATCACTGTCAGAAGAATAATTACATTCATTCTGAAATAAAACAAAGTGTTTAAAAGTCTAGATTCAAGGTATAAAATATGATTTAGTCCATATGATGTTTACTTAAGCTTCTTTTTTTTTTTTAGGTCGGCAGGTGAAGATGGCATTTATTCACACTGTTGCCAAGCCACCAAGAGATGTACGAATTCAGCAGGAAATTCATGGAACTGCTGTACAGCAACCTCATCAGCAAAGGTGCAGGTGGGTTACAGCATCCTAAATAGAAAGAAATGTTGTGCCAGGTAAGTATGTTTTATTCTTCGGTTAATCATGTTTTTTATAATGTTCATTAACAAAACAAATGCTAAATGTCATAAGGCTGCTCTGCTTAAAGTGGTTTAACAACACAGTGATCAGCTTAGAAACAGCAGCTTAGCAGGGTCATGATATGTTGGAGAGTGGTGTGATAACAGTGAGTGAAATGCTTTTTGAGCTCAGCCAAATGCAGGAATTGGAGCAATGTGCTGGATAAACTGGTTTTATTCTGGTCAGAGAGGGTCATGCTTCCTTTGTTGCGAAGTAGGATTTTAATGCTCACAAGTATCTGTGAAACACTAACATTTAAAATTTTGTATTGTTGTAGTAAATAATTTCAAATGATCAATTTTAGCATATGGATCTCAACTTTTCCAGTGTCAAAGTTCAGGACAACAGATCGAGGCAGAGCTGTAATGAGCCCAGCAGGCCGAGCAGCACCAGTTCAGCGGCGAGCAATACGCAGGACCCTCGTAAAAAAACAAGTAAGCTGACAAGAATAATGTATGTTTTTTGCTGCTCTTATTAATCCATCCACTTGTCTTTAAAAGTCAGAATGAAGATTATATGTATAGGTTTACTTTATGTAATCCTGATGATTGGAATTTTAATCATTGACATTTTCTTTTTATTTATTGCTCTCGCAGGAGTTGCTCCGATGATGGCAAAGTCCTTAAAAGCATTTAAGAAACAGCTGGGGCGCAGATAAATGCTTGACTAGCGCTTAAAATGATGAGTGCCCTATATTATTCATTGTGTTCACCTTAGATTATTCTGTGTTTGTCTAAATAGGCATGTATTTGTCATAGATTTCTGTAACTGAGTTGTCCTAAATATTAAACGGACAATAATGTCAGCAAATTAATTGGATGTGATACTTCATTCTAAGTTGGTGTGAGATTGTGATGGGGTATAACTCCCTCTAGGGGACTAATAGGGGAGTGTTATTTTTCTTTATATTTCTGAACTTTGCTACTCCTAAAACTATTTGCCAGTGTTTTGACATGAATATATTTTGATATTTTTTTCCTAAAATTAATCAAGGTGAAGCAGAATGGTGTGTTAGTGTTACACGTTATTATATAGTTCAAAATTGGGTTAATTGCTCAGAGCAAATTGGGCTATGTCTTGATCCATTTTTCATATAAAAATGTGAAATTGTTCCAAATAATGAAAGGAAAGCTGTTGTCAACACATTTTAATTCCATTCATGATTTTGTTTCCTCCGACTTTTTATTTGGTGGGTGTCAGTCTTCTCCATGTAAACAACTATTTGAGATGCACGGTAATTTGAAACTTCTCCAACTTCTCAAATGTATGGGAGTTGTAATAACTTTTAAAATTTTGGCATTTTGAGGCCTGAACTTATTGTGATGTAACAAAAAGTTATGAACCTTGTAAGCCTCTATTCTTTTGAATGTGTTTAATCATAAATTAAAATTTTCTGGCATAAATGGAATGACACTGTTCAACAACAAGGGGATCTTGCCACACAGAGCTGCAGCTGATCCTGACCTTGACCTTGCACACATGCATTTGGAAATGTAAAGAGAATGGCTAAAAAAAGAAAATAATTGGGAGACACTACCAGTGTTGTATTACTAATTGGACAAAGCCTGTGGGTCGAGGATCACAGAATAACCAATTTTTGGTCAACTCTATAAGATAAATTGTAACATTGTTTAGTACTTCTAGGTATATTACTAATTTTATTTTACTAATTATGTTTTAATATATTACTAATTATTATTTAATATCGATCCTGCATAAGAACTTAATCTTATAGGGACCCTATACTGGTATTGTGTTTACACAGTGCATATTTATACATTCCTTAATCAAGTGACTACTTTGACCCGGTCTACAATAAATAATAATTAGCACACTCTGTTATTTAGTGTTGGAAGAAATATTGAGATGTTTTACTTATAAGTACACAGCAGAATTGACCTAGCAAGTGTGATATGGTTTGGTTATTAAAAGTGATTCATTTGCTCAGTTGGTAGAGTGGCCACCAACCGACCACATGCCGAAGTGTCCTCAGGCAACACACTGAACCCCCGACAACCCAGCGCCGGCCCTAGTGCCGGTCCGGCGTAAAAACTGTGCGTAAAAACTACGATCCACTGTAGTGACCCTGAACTCACAGGATAAGCTGAAAGGACAAAAAAAAACTGAAAAGCAAAATTAATACCCTAAGAACACCTAATGTGATCACATTTTTCATGTAATCTTAATCAGCAAACTCGTATGTATATTACCACAGAAAATAAATGTATCTATAATCAATCACTGGGTACCTTAGTTAAAATGAGAGAATGCTGAACAATAGTCACTGTGGCAAAAGTGACAAAGGGTAATAATGGTTTAACAGAAGTACAAGTAGAGAAGAGTCATAAAGATGAGAATGGATTCAGTAATATCAGAAATGCAGAAGTATACCAAAGGTTTTGTAACATTAATATAATAGGAACAAAGTATAATTCACCTGAGTTAGTTCTTCTTGTATAATAGATAATGCATGTTTTGTGCTTCATATTGACAACTGGCACTATGAACGGAGTATAGAAGAGTGGAAAAACCTTATTCAGTATACAAGATTGCTATCTGTAATCATTTACATGTAGCCTCTGTATTGACCACACCAGACCAGGTTAGGCTGTAGTGACAAATGATCTCCTATACATTTTAGTTGTATATAGATGAATAATTGGTACTTATTTCAGTTTTCTCTTTGAAAGGTGGCTTTTTATGTTCTGGGAACTTCACAGAGGCCATATTTCAAATCATTTTAGGCAAATTTCAGCAATCTCAATTCAGATTAATTACACTCATGGCGTTGAATTTGATGTTTACACACAGCCTCAACATTTATTCTCTGGTCTAGTCCAGGTTTCTTCAACAAACTTTCAAAAGATGAAAATCCTGGCCAATTTATAAGAAGTAGTGCCAAATTAGGAAAAAGCTTTGTTACCATAAAAACGTAATAACAGCAGCTGCTAAGGGTGGAGCTGGTTATCTACTTTGGCAGCGAGTCAAACCATAATAATACCTCGTCATTTATTATATAGGTTTATAGATGTTTTTCAAGAATCTACAGAGAATATCTGAATATCTGACTACAGCTGTCAGATAAATGTAGTGGACTAAAAAGTACAATATTTGCCTCTGACCTGTAGTGGATTAGAAGTAACTTGAAATGAAAACTTCAGTAATGTACAAATACCCTAAAAGTACACCGACGTGCAGTACTGGAGTAAATATACTTAGTTACTTCCTCTGAGCATGCCACCATTGCCGTACTTCACGATTACATTCCTGCAGTTTTACATGCTGGGCCGTGGTTTAAATAGTTAATAATTAGGCTTATAGTTCTCCGTGGCCATATTTCCACTCAATTCAATTTATCATTCTGAATCTGAGGTCCAGTGTTTTCGTTCGGGTTGTCCCCCCCCTATACCTGGGGTCCCCGGGCTGTGATCCCTCCCGTGTGTCCCATCATGGCGGCCCTGTCTGGGACGGGACTATCCGGAGGAGGGACCGGAGGGAGGAGCAGCCTGGAACGGTGACGTAGGATTGGAATGAGGGAGTGAATGTTCCGGGTCAGAACTGGACTGGGGAGGAAATTAACTCCGGGACGAGACGAAGCAGCGACAGTGCAGCCCGCCTGCACACTGAGATGTAGTCTGTGTTTTTTACGCTAGAAAGAGCGGTTTAAAAGCGGTGGGGAGCGACGCCACACGAGGAGCGAAAAACAGGTGCCTTCAAAGTAACCAAAGTGAGATAAGCTCGGAGAGGAATTCCTATGTTCGCCGCGACCTGACGAATGTTAGCTCGGTCACATCACCGCGACTCATTCACTTGTTTACCTGCCTGGTACTTTCGCTTCGCTTGTGTTTGAAGGTATTTTAAATTTTTTTTTTTACAAGGACCTTCCCGACTATAGCAATCTGTTGCATCCCCTTCTCCCCGCTGTTTGTTTATCGCACGGGTACGACATTGTTCGCACCGCCCCCGTGATGTTTCACTGTATCCCCCTGTGGCGGTGCAACCGTCATGTCGAGGCGATCGATAAACGCCACTGCTCCCTGTTGTATGTGCCCGATGAGATTTATCGCTACGGACGGAGTTTGGAAGAGCTTTTGCTGGATGCCAACCAACTCCGTGATTTGCCCAAGGTAAGAAGAAAAGCGCTTCCGCTCACTCCTTTTATTGCTAGCTTCAGAGGCAGGAACTTTCCCCTAACTACACCTCTCATCGCAGGGCAAGTTGGCTAATGAAATACATGTGTCAAGGTTTTGGTCACGAAACGATTTTATCTGAGCCCCACGTGTCTCAAGCATTCAAAGCCTGCCACAAAGCCTTGACATTGTGTGTGTGATATGTCAGACTTGCTTAGGCAGGTGACCCCAGCCTACAGAGGGCAAGGTCCTCATGACCCTATGTCTCTAAACTTCAGTGGGAGTAGAGTTTATCAGTGTTGAACACTAGTGAGCTCACAATGACTCAGTCCCCTCATATTTATCAAGAAGTGTGACTAATGGTGCTCTATAACAATATTTACTCCTGACCATTGCAAAGAAAGTATAGTAGTGGCTGTGGACTATAGTAGACTAGTTGAGAGTCGAAACAATTGTTTGATGCTCAACTGTTTCTGAAGGTTGACTTTTGACGTTGAAGTAGGTTTAACATCAAAAAGAGATCTCTACTTGCTGATCAATGCCATAGGATGTAGCCAAAACCTTCAGAATTTTTCCAGCGAGTAGACCTGCTATACCTGTTATTTTAATTTTTTGCCAAACAGGGTAAGACCTTGTAGGAGATGCATCATCGCTGTAAATATCTGTTGTCATATTGGAGTGTTGTTTTTCAACAATCATTTAAGGCATACACTGATCGAGGCGTTTTACTGAGTCTCAGCCAATTAGTAATTGGCTCAGAGCTCAGTATTTTTTTCCAGAAATACATATAGGATGTAAAGTAATTGGAATTCAGACAAAACACACAACAAAAACAAACAAAAGGAAAAAAATGAATTTAATGATGCTGAATCAAAAAAATGATTCACGGATTGATGTAACAAGTACATTGTTTTAAAAATGCACAAAACAGAAAGTGTTTTATCTACTTTCAGGCTACTATGATATTCCACAACCTTGAATGAATTATAAATTCTGAATGTTTCCCCCTATGATGATTGCTCTCCATAACAGTGGCTTTATTCTGGTTTAAAAGAAATGTAAAATCACTGTGGGCTTTGTACTTAGCAGAAGTTTCTGACAGGCTCAGAATACACAAGCCAAGGTTTTGTCCCCCTAGCGCTCTGATTTGAGTGCTACAAGTGAGACAATTTGCGTGCTATCTGGGATTGTTGTCTGGACACTAAATCGAAGATTCCAGGGTCTGACCTGTAGTTACTTTCTGAAATTTGTATACCTTACAGGCACTACAGCTAATGACGTGGGTTTGTAGCTTTTACCCTTTTCCGCCACACAAGTCATTCTGACTTTGGAGAGTGTACTTCAAGCCTGAGAAAAATGTGTTGTACTTTAACTGTAACCTTTCAACGCAGGGTGTACATCCAATATATTCTGTGTCCAGCTGTTCTTGACAAGTGGACAGACTAAAGACTGATTTTAACTTAAGTCGTGGTGGTTCAGATGTTGACAGGATTTCTGCCTTTACGACATGTCTTCTTCATGTGTTTAATTTTAGAAAACAAAATTGATTCACAATAAATAAGAACCACTTATTTTTCAAGTAGCTAGTAGAGATGATTTGCTTTCTATCTAAATAGAACACTACAGTAGCATTGAGAGCTCAGTGCACTACAAAAACATAAGAAAGCACATGGAAATTGCAAAGGAAATTTTCTACAATGGGACAACCTGGGTGGTGCAGTCAATGCATTCAAAAAGAGAAAAATAATTGGGGGCACAATATGTGCTGCATAAATGAGCTCTGTGGGCCACCATATCGTATAGTGTAAAGAAGATCATAAATGAAAGGGTATAATATTTTTTGCCTTGGCATGTGCATAGAACTTTAATGGATCAGAGATAATGATAGCAACCTCCAATGGCTGTGTCACACAGCTTACTTTGTTCAGCGAAGAAAAGCACAGGAACAGGTATTCTGACTGAAAACAAAGACAGCATTATTTGCTTTGTTGTAGCCTCACTCGCTTTTTTTTTTCTTCAAATGAAGTCCTAATGAATCACTGACCTGAATTATATAAAACCATATACAAACAAACTTTGCAGCCACGACACAAGACAGTTAACTTGTATATGGATTAGCAGGTGCACTCTTGTGACAAACCACACATACAACAATTTTGCAATTTAGTGATTCTCAGCGCAGAAATATTTTAAATATGTTCAGAGGGCAGATCAGTGGGTTATTTGCATGCTGACCAGAGAAGCTATTTATTATGGTCTTTGGCATGTAAATATCTTCAGCGCTTGATGAGCGAGCCCAAGATATGTTCAGCTTTGTGGCCTCATTACATTTGCCTTGGATGTGGATAATAACCACTGACCACCTACTTTATTATCATATGGACAGTGATGTAACAAATCCTGAACACAACAAAATATTTGAAGTCAATAATTTTAACCTGCAGGCAGAACAAAACATTCACCACGTATAAAGGTGTGTTACTCTAACAAGATGAGACAAGTTAAACTTGAGCATACAGTAGTTTTAATAGTTTTTGCAAAGTAAAGTCTGCTGACCAAGTCACAGACACATAAAACAAGCTCGTATATTTTTCTTGCTGTTTATTTTTAGTTTGATAATTTTACCTATTATTTCTGCTGAGGAGTTGGGCCGAATTAACAGACAGTAACTTCTATCTCTGTGTTTATTCAAAGTTTCTGACTCTCATGATTCAGAAGATCAGACTGGGTTGTTAGCCAACTAAAGAACAGTTTACTAACCAGAAAAGAAGAATAGGAATGCAAGACTAGAGGACTGTGAAAATGTGTTTGCCTGTTCATCCATTTTAAAAATGAATGCAGTTTCTACTGTCTTCAGCTGTGGTGAGACTAGGCAAGAGACTGCATCAAAGAGCTGTTTTAAGTGTTGTCTCTGAATACTGCATTCTTCATAATGTAATTATTTAGAATTGCAACAAATAAATCAGTTAGCACCAAATTCAATTAAGCCATGCCCCGAGCAAAATTTCAAACATTCTGTGGTTGCAGCTTCTTCAGTGTAAAGATGTATTGCTTTTCTTGTAATAAATAATAGGTTAAATAAAACAAGCAACCTGAATACACGAACTTCTGCAATGGAAAATCATAAGACTCCAGCGTTATATTTCCTCCCCTGACAAACAATAAAATGATGAAATATATAGTCAAATATGTTTTTGGGCAGTTTTAACACTTGGTGGGATTTCCTTTGCTGTCAGTGATTGCCACGATAGATGCTAGTCTCATCCATGGCCTTTACTGCAGTCGTTTTCAGCTTCTGCTTACTCCAGGCATGTTTTGCCTTTATTTGTACCTTCAGCAAGTAAAATGCATACTCGATCAGATTCAGCTCACTTTTTTGCCTTAAAGTTTTACACTGTGTGCAAATTGCCCTGTGAAGCAGTGTCCAGTGACATTTCCAGCATTTGGTAGAATCTGAGCAGATAGCTCGTAGCACTTCAAACACTTCAGAATTCACCCTGCTCTATTTGTCAGAATTTATTCCACAACAAATACAATGTAACCAATTCCTTCAGAAGTCATACATGTAACATGTCCTCCACCGTGCTTGCCACCACCACAGCCTGTTGTTTTCCAGGGTCATCAGGGAGTTTTGATGTTCCTGAGTGCACCAGTGTTTGTTTCTTTATATGTAACAATTTACCAAACCTTCATTTGACTCTCTGATGGATTCATTTTTAACCTAATGGTCACACGCTTCATTGACATTAACAGCTTTGAACTTCATACTGATGGTTAACAACAAAAGATTTGATATACGAATGAGACATTTGAATTTAACTCTAGACCTTTTATCTGCTTACTTGTAATTAGCATAACTAGGGAGCTAAGAATTAGCTGGTTGTCCAAATAGTTTCTCCTTCCTAATTCCAGGGGTCTGCATAGAATTATTTGTTTTAAATTCTTATATGGTTCATACATTATTTTTGGCGAAGTCCTTAAACCCTTATATATGACAGTGTAGACGTAAAATACTTCTTGATTGTTTCATTTTGAATCTATTGTAGTCTGGTACAGAGCCAAAATTTTCAAGTGTGTCAGCTTTAGCTCAGGAGCTGGGGGCTCTGCTGTCATTTAACCATTTAGGCCTTTCCAAATTTACACACACAGCAATGACATTGATTGCAAGCAGAAGCAATACCCAATGTGAGACAGGAAGCTGCAGTATTTCTGACACAGGTGAAGTGGTAAAGATAGTAGTGTTATAAATGCCAGAGCAGGAAACTAGTGGTCTAACTGTCTCGTGATCTAAAAGAGGTTTTTCACATTAAAAAAAAAAGGTAGTACTTAGTCTCTAATGTGGTTGTGGACAGTTTTAACTCTCGCCTATGCTGTGATATATAATACTGTAAGCACATGACTGTTTAACCTACACATAACCTTAAAGTGAAACTGGAAATGGAAACCATGACACCAATGTCTTTTACTTACTCTATATGTTTATCAGGTGCACTCTTATATGTTTAGATTTTCTAGCTAAACTACACATCTCTCTTGTATTGTGTGACAACTTGCATTGCAAGATTCCATTAAGTTGCCATTGAAAACAAGTCAGTGCCAAAGGTGAGATTCAAACACTGACTCGGTAGATGACAGAATGGCTAATGCATTCCTCACTCTGCCTGTTTTGGATTTTGTGTCACACATGAGAGACTGTTGGAGGCGTGGTACAAAATGACAATAACAGGTAGAACAGGTTTGATGTGTGTATGCAAACACAGGCTAACAAAGCCTGTCAGAAATTTGCAACTAGAATGATAATACAGGATAACCAATTATATTTTACTTTTTGTTACTCTTTTGAGAGTCCCTATTCTTGGCAGATGAATTTGAAAGCCAAGCAAAGTAATTCATTAGAAACTACCTGTCTATCTTGTCTCTTGAGCCTGAAAGGTTTCAGTCCTTGATACTGCATGTTTAAGATGTTTGCTTTCAGCTCTCATTGCTGTATCATAAAAGGGATGAATAGCTCAATCAGGAAGTCTGAAAGGGGTTAACACGTCTGTAAAAACTTGAACTGAACTTCAACCTTCTACTATACCAGATAATTTGCATTATTGTTCTGATTGCTCATATTTCAGGGTAGTTTCTTAGAAACAAGTCTGTACTAGCCAAGACTCCCCTGATAATGTCGTTTAAAACTCTGCACTTGTGATTGGCAGAATGATTTAACTAAAAGAGGCTGCACCCAATGTATTTTTCAGTATTTATTTTAAGTAAATGTGAAAGTGAAATTAAGGTGGTTAGGGTTCAAAACCTCAGACAAACAGTTGTTACTTGGTGTACAGGTTTGTTTGCTTGATTTAAAGTAATGGATAAGAGTGTTTGAAATGTCTTAAGACCTTGCAATAACATGGGCATTTTGAAATAGGGTGGAGTTTGACTTTTGGACTCTCAGGGCTTATTTATTGTGTGCATTATTAAAATGTGATCTGTATCTGGATATGGTCTTTGGATAATGGATAATTGGATAATATCCTGATCACAAGTTTCAGAAATGCAGACAGATTTAACTGATTGCTAAACACTGAGCGTACATTAGCTGGACATTAGGCCAGGTAATATGGCAGTTTAGCAACATTATCATATTTATAGTACTTTTTTTCTTCCTGACCCACATTAAACATAATAAATGTTTAGAGAGATTTTAGAGAAAACGTGTTGCCTCACCATTTTATAACATTATACACTGCTGTTTGATTATTAAACATGTGAGTGTAGAAATCTTCCTTTTTTTTAATCATATGGCAAATCGGAACGAATTCTTTCACATTTTCACTCATATTTAATTGACTTCTGAGCACACTCTTCTTTTGGATGTAACTCTTTCTGAGATTTTTCCAACATGCAAGCTCACCCTTCTATCATGTTTGTTATTTTAGTTGACTCATGTTAGATTAGTTTCACAATATGACAAGCTGTTAATTATCAGGATATGTTGTGGATGTTACAAGACAGCAACATACTGGGTATAGCACTCAAAAAAAGCAGAAATGTTAATGAGTGTAGGTGCAGATTTAAAAAATAACCTTCTGTCAAATGTCCTTGGTAAAGACTGCTACGCTGAGGTCACTGTCCTATTAATTGTAGACTACTGGACATGTTTGCTGTTATCGAAGGTTGTACAAATAGAGCAAAAAATGTGAAGTACACCAAGAAAACATTTTGTGTTTCTCAAACATTGTTGTACTTCGTCCACAGTCATTTGTGTCTACATATTATCCAATAGAATACAGACTTAGTTTATGCATTACAAGCCATTTGTTACCAGGACTCTGAGACTGAAGCAGCCAAATGAATTCAACAATCATTAAGTAACACTAATTCATTTAATTAATTAAAAAATAATTAATTAAGTGTCACATGTCTAAATCTTCTGTCTAAAAGGGTCTACGCAGTTATTCGGCTGTTAAGAGCAGCCATGCAGTGATGACAGACCTGGTACAATGTCATACAGTATCTCAAAACATGCAGAGTTGTATGGGCTTCTATGAGAACTACTGTATATACCTGACATTTTCCTTAGCCCCAGGTAGTTCTGTTGCCCCTGTGAGAGTAAGAGACAACTTAAAGCTCTATGTCATTTATCTGTCTTATCTGTCTTTTTATTACTGTTCCTATCATCTCCACCTAGCTTTACCCTGAGCAGAGGTCTGATCAACCAGAAAAACTAAAATATTCTTGGAAGATTGCGTACTGTGAATAAGAAATTACATGCAGTCAGTTATTTCTGAAAATACTATCGAGGCATTTGCTACAATGCAAAATCAACCCTTCTAAAAGACTGTAATTTTCAGGGGTTTTTAATTTGTATCTCCAAACATAAAATTACATTTGTTAAATTTAAACTGAACAGTGCCATCTGTAAAATTCAAACCATGTGATGGATTAACTTTTACTTAGCTCAGCTTTTACTAAATATATAATTATTTTTACTTTTCAGCAATTTTTCCAGCTTGTGAAATTAAGAAAACTTGGCCTCAGTGACAATGAGATCCACCGTCTTCCACCAGAAATAGCCAACTTCATGGAGCTGGCAGAACTGGATGTCTCTCGAAATGGTAAGAAGGGAAAACTGTGATATACCAAAACAGCAAAAAATTACAACATAATAACACATACAAAATGGTACTTTATTTAATTTTCTTTGTAAATCCTTCATGTCTGTCAGTATATGCTTTAACAATTGCACATCAATAAACTCAAGGAATTAATGTCACAGATTTACTCTTTAGTGCAGCTGATGCTACTTAGAAAGCATACAAAACATGGTTTGCATTAGTCTGAAATTCCCAGTTGGTTTTTGAAGACCCAAGCATACTTCTTTAAACACACAACTTAGATTTCTCCTGCATTAAAGAAGGCTTCTTTAAATAAAAAAAAATGCAATCTTTGCATTGAGATCTGCACCAGTATTGTTTTTGTTCTTGTTTATGACCTAAATATTTTGAGATATATTGTTTACCTCCTCCTAACTATATTGGCATGTTCCGTTAAAGCTAGAACATGTTTTAAGACCTGCATAGCGATATTTCAATGAGTTGTAACATGTCTTTTCTCTTTCTCAGATATTATGGAAATTCCGGAAAGCATTTCATACTGCAAAGCCCTTCAGGTGGCAGATTTCAGTGGAAATCCATTGACAAGGTAGTCCTATGAATCACGTTTCATCTTCCCATAGTCATATTTACAGTGTAATATTGCTTTCGTGGTTTGTGAAATTACTGAAACCTTATATTTATTGGTTTCAGTTCCGTTTTTTTAATCTCCCCCTTTATAAACATAATGCCTTATACAGATTATGCTGCAAAAAAATTTGAAATTGTATAGTATACTTCTTTAAAAGTATATATCTTGTGGAACTAAATTCATATTACTAATTAATCTGTGTATTTTTCTTGCCATTATGCACGTTTATATACTTCCCCAGGCAGATTGCAGATTGTACATACAGTATTTGTGTTTGTGCTTTGCAGTGTATGGGTGAGACTGAGTCTAATTAACACCTCAGCAGGAGCAAAACTGCGTAGCTTTGTGGTGTAGGGTTCGGAAGGCAACAGTAAAAGTCACTGGTGTTCAATACCTTTAAGTGCACATGAGCCTGCACACACACATATATGTACACAGGCACACACTCTCTTTTTCCACAGCAGTAACCTAATTTTTCATCCCCTCAACAGTGTATCAGTTGAATAATAAGGGTTCTGACTTTGGCTTAATAGGAATCTGATGTCATTCATAAAATGAGGGAATATTAAAGGCGTGTTTCTGTATTTTGTAACAATATAAATTTCAGATATTTTGTGAAATTTAGATGGAAATTTTGCATTTTTTTAACATTTTTAAGGTCATTTTATTTATTTTATTGATATAGGGAAGATTTTGACTTGAAAATAGATAATAATTGTTTTTATTTGAAGAAAATTTAGTTTACGTGGAGCTACCTACTTTAGTCATCTATTATGATCCATCATCTTATAAATATACAAAACCCATCTGAATGAAAGAAAGTTGAAGTATGAAAGTGTTCTGTTTGTCTTGAATCAGTAGATGTCGTGTCCACATGTGCTGGCACATGGTTTTCTTTTTTAGGAGACAAGAGTGCACAGATGTTTGGATTATTTCTATTCATTGGAATTGTTAATGTAACATTAATGGTGTTGACGCATTTAAAACATTTAATTAAACAATTCTTTGTAAACCCCTTCTCTCATTTCACATTGTGGCCTCTCCTTTATTTTTCCAGGTTACCCGAAAGCTTCCCAGAGCTACGCAGTCTAACTTGCCTTTCCATTAACGATATTTCATTGCAAGTTCTTCCAGAAAACATTGGAAAGTAAGTGAAAGCATTCAGTCTTTTATCATACTTGACATAATGGGTGCATCTTATCAGTGCCAGTAAAACAGTTTTATAGCAGAAGCAAGCATGAAATTGTTTAGTTTTATTAGGAATTGGTCAATAGCTGTGACTTTAAACAAGCCGTAAATAAATGGTGTTTCGGCTGTCTGTAATGTTTAGAATCTGTTTTTGTTTTAGACTCTTCTTTCTAAACACATTTTCTAGTCATACACTTTGATGCAGTCTTTGTGTACAGGGTGGGATAATCATTAATTCTGCCAATAAAAAAACAAAACAAAAACAATTTCACTTTTTGCTTATATCACCCTGTGGATGTGGTATCCTTATTTGGAGATAAGTTGACCGGGCTGATGGTTGTTGCAGAGTTTCCTTTTAGCTACTGAATATGATGAGATGAAAGTCCTACATAGGCAAATAATACAATGACAGTGTTCCTTTGTTGCTAAAAAAGATGTTAAAAGTCTATAAAGCTTTAAAATCATTATTATTCCTCCTATTGTAAAACTCAAAGGGTTATGATGGGAATGGAGGAAAACACACATGCCTATTGTCTCCCTTTCTCCTGGTCGTAATAATCTCTGATCTTTTGAAATCTCCTTCACATGAGTGCATTAGGGGAAAACACACCAATTAAATTACTTTGCACAGACACATCAGACCATGTTCTCTCTGCATTGTCTTTATTCATAAAAGGCAAACGATTTGTTGGGACATGGTGTATATATATAATCTCTTATTCGATCATGAGGTCTTTTTGTTGATTTCCAAAGTAATTGGATTTAATAGCAGAAATAGGATGTGCATTTAGTCCATATTGCCACAAGGAATGTTTTTAGTGTATATGTTTTTATGTTTACTGTATTTATAATGATAAAATTGCTCTGGATATTTTCTTTAATTCGATGCATTAATTGATGTAAATTCCACATGCTCCTTGCTCCTAAGACAAAGGTCTTTAAAAAAACTTATCAAAGACAAGCACAATTGCAATTCACAAGTTTGAACCAACCATAACATTGAGGCAAAGCGCATATAGCATTATGAAGGGAACAGTATTGATGGTGTGAGTAGTAGTTCCACTGCTTTGTCTGTAAGTCTGTCTGTATTCATGTGCGTGTCTCTATCTGCAGGGATATTGCAGTTACATACATTAGATTTTTTGTGTGTATGTACAGGACATGCCAAAGGAAGTTTTAAAAGTCTGATTACTTGGGTGATAAAGCTTTTGCAGAATTTTAGTTTTGATCCTGCTGTTATGTCTTTGACTAGAGGGCACAAGAGTGAATAATTTATGGTGGAAGTGGGTGTAGCCTTTAATGATACTAGTGGCGCTCTTCATGCGGCGTTTCTGGAATGTGTCCTGATTGGATGGGAGAGAAGGCCTGGTGATCTTTTCTGCCATCCTCACCACTGTTTGCAGGGAGTTTTTGCCTTAGCACCACAGTCTCCATACCAGAGAAATGCCAGAGAACTAAAAACTGTTGCTCAACCTCAGAGATGATGTGTGAAAAGAAAAGAATTTTTTTTTTTTTTTTTTTTTTTGTTATAGTTTTCAAGGGTCAGAATTGTAGAATTAGTAATATTGAGCAACTTTTAGATGAACCAATTTGGCTTGATGTTTGGCAACGCAGTAGTTTTCAATTATTAATTTATGTCTATGCCCTCTTAAAACATTTCTTTTCGAAAAATAACTCCTACAACAGGTCTTTCTCCGAGTGTTTTTGTTGTTTTGTTTTGTTGGCAGCAGCTACAAATACAGATAGAAGGACTGGCCCTTTTAAGCAGGAGTAATATGAAACTGTGTATATGACAGATTTACAATATTTTGATTTTAGGGTTACTTATGTGACATTTTTCTACCCTCAAAATGAGATCACCTCACATCCTTTTCCTTGTGGTAGGGCATGTGGCACACATATGTTCCATATCTCTCTTGTTCAAGGCAGTGACTTACGACCTTCTCTCTGTCAAGGAAAGAAATTAATGAAAACCATAACACAGTTGGAAAAAACCACTGGGTTTTTAGAAGCAGATAAGATAAATATTCAAGAGGTTAAGCAATGTCAGTAGTTTATCTCCTGAGATGGTTTTTCTTACCAAAAAACCAGAAAAACCTGACACCCTTGATGCATTTAGACAGTTGCATTTATCATTTAGCTGAATTGGGAAGATTTTGTCAGTATTTTAATCTCTGGCTAAGTGATTATCTGCAGTGAATAAAAAACACTTACAGCAAACAGCCTTAACAAAAAGTATCAGTTGTGTTTCATGTTGTCCCAGCAGAGGATCTTTCTTTAGAGAGATTCTATGTATAGACTAATTTAGGAATTGGTTTAAGTAATACCTACCTGATTCTGTTGATGTGTTCAGCTCAGTCTGAATGAGAGGCATTTATTTGCTTTTAATATCAATGTAAATTGACACTGACAGTCAGGAATGAAAAAGGAATGTGGTCCACAGTAAATCCTACTGAACTTGTTGTGTCTTTCAGATCAAGGAATTGTTGGAAAAATTGTTGACTTTGTGATACACCTCTGATACCACACAAAGGCAGACATGTTGAGTTTAGCTTCTGAATGAGATAGTCTGTACTTGCAGACTGTTTTCCTAAAATCTTCCATTAACTGGGTCCATGTACACTGCTGAGGCGTACATAGGCAGTGCTGCATAAAGATAACCCTGTACTTTAGTCTAGGTGGGCCATTTAGACATTTAGCTCTTTGTTAAAAGCATGCGTGGGTTGTTTATGCTGCTGCAATTTTATGGCCTTGATAAGAATGACACACCTCCAAAGTACTTCCTGTTCTCAAATATCTGATTGCAAGGAGCGATTTATTACCATAGTTTAGCTTTCATTACAAACACTTTGTTTACAAAACAGTCAGAGCATCATGTAGAACATTTATCCATGAGGCATGAATAAGGCTGTATAAAAACCATACTATACGGCATTTTTAGAAATATATTAATCATGTTTCTTTTTGCCCGTCTTTACAGCCTTTCCAATTTGGTATCACTAGAACTCAGAGAAAATCTGCTGACGTTCCTACCAGAGTAAGTATTCAAATACATGCACCGTCTATGTACGCAGTGTGTTTAAGTCTCTGCATTTTTATTTTGAATGCGTTTCAATGCTTCTGTTTTATCTGCCATCCACAGGTCATTATCTCAGCTTCACAGACTTGAAGAACTCGACCTAGGAAATAATGAACTTTACAGTTTGGTATGTTTTTTTGTTAGTTTTTTACTCGACTAAGGGAACTTGTTTACTCAGAAGAATACCACACCGGGGCTCACAAAATGAGCAGGATGAAACTTTTCCTATTTCCTTATTCTTGTCCTGTTCAAACAGATTAGTTTCCCTCGAGAACAGCTTCCACCTCTTATCATCCAGATGGGAGGATGACCATCTGCTTTGAGCTTTACTTTTAAGTTGCAATCTCATGTGAGCAGCCTAACTCTGATGGTGAATGATTTAGTATCAGATCAAGCTGTCAGACCCAAAGAAATGTGATTGTGAACATAATTATTTATGTTAATATTTTTCTGCTGTTCAGTTAGATTATTAACTACATTTACAAAATCCTGCTTTTTTTATTCGTACTGTTGACCATTGTCACTGACGCATCGAATAAATGTTATAGATCTTTGAGTTGAATGCTGTATATGGAAGACTTGTGTATATTTTTTAATGCTTATACTTGCTGTGTGTACTCGCAATGAATTTGCTTTAAAGAGGAAAAAAATACACTAATTATAACATAGTCACTCAACATATTTTTGACTTTGCTGCCTTTTGTTCTCTGTTTCTCTTCTTTTTTTTCCGGTCTCTCACTTGGTCATTTCCTACATCACTTCCTCCCACATAGCCAGAGTCAATAGGTTGTCTTGTCAGCTTGAAGGACTTGTGGCTGGATGGGAACCAGCTGGCCAATATACCTGCAGTAAGCTAGGCTTTTTTGCATGCAGACTAATTTCCTGCAATTGATGTTGTACTCGATATTGTACCTCAGTATTAGTTATAGTGACACTTTTTCATGCAGATATTAACTTCACAGTATGCAATCATTGTTACATGTAAACACAGCTAAATAACATCAAAACAAAGTTTAAATTTTTTTATATTTCTGATTTAAAATTTTTTTCTCGAGATTGCTTTTAACTAAAGCTAAATAGACCCAGTAGGTTGTTTGTTATTGCCTTAGTCCTGAGGGAAAATGTTGAAAATACCTAGACAATATTGAATCTGATTTCTTTGATTTATTTATTTATTTTTTTGGTCCTATATTATTGAAAGGTTTTTTTTATTTACCACAGAGTCTCTTTTCTGAACCTTAGGAGATTGACAGCATGAAAAACCTACTGTGTTTAGACGTATCAGAAAACAAACTGGAGCGACTTCCAGACGAGTTAGGAGGCCTGGGGTCACTGACTGATCTACTGGTGTCTCAGAACCTCATTGACACGCTACCAGAAAGCATTGGTAAGCATATCTGCTGTTGTGCTTATCCTATGGTTTCATTTTATTTAACTTTTTCATATATTCATATAACATTAGAGCTGTTAGACACATACAGCTATGTGTATTATATGTAGCTAACCCATGTCCTGCAGTCTCACTTCTCCCTGAGGAAAAATAAGTATGTAAGGATGACTTCTGTTAGATAGGAGTTTATATTTTCCATAATATGATTTTAGCTAACACATTTATCCTTTTTTTGCAGGAAAACTTAAAAAACTTTCTATATTGAAAGCTGATCAGAATAGGCTAACGTTTCTTCCTGAGAGCATCGGCAATTGTGAAAGTCTTACTGAACTTGTGCTTACAGAGAACAAGCTACAGGTTAGTTTGCAATTGTATTAGTGCATAGTCTGTGGTCTTTAGTCTGTCTAAATTGAATGAAAACACTGGAGGATAATATCTTCACACATATTTTACAATTTGCTCCTAGCAAGCCCAGGACATTTGGAATTGCTGACTGTTAAAGTACATATAAAATAAGGACTAACATTAATTTTCTTGTAGATGGCGCGTTGTGGTAATTTAGTTGTTTAAGGTTAAATGCACCAGTATATGTACAATTATACATTATAAAAACACAAATTGGATCAGAAAAACTCTTATTGTTCTTGAGAAGGATCCATATTTTAAACCTTGGCCCATCACAGACACAACGCAAACATCCCATGATGTTCTTTTAATTGTTTGGATTTATGTATTGTTGCAGAGTTTGCCCAGGAGCATTGGAAAATTGAAGCAACTTTCCAATTTCAACTGTGACAAAAACCAACTAATGTCATTACCCAAGGAGGTAGGATTTGTATATCAACCAACACCATTTCACCAAACCAGCATCATTTCACTAAATACTTGAAGTATGTGGAGAGGCAACTCATAACCAAACATAAGATAATACAGAAACTGGTGGGCAACTAATGTGAACACTTTAAAACAGGTGTAATGTGCTTGCTCTCTCTGATTCTAGTCAAACTGTTTAAAGTTCATTCATATTTTACTCAACGATGCTCTCACTTGTTGTGCCCTCTCATTTCACCACTGTTATTGCTCAGTCCTCTGGTTTGCTTAGCTCCTTCTGAGTGTCTTCATTGTTTGCATGTGACATTCTTTTCTAACCTCTTGTCTGTATAAGTGAAGGCACGCTTGGTTTAAACCTACTGTGAAAGGCTTGTTTAGACGTTGTACAAGGCCTCTGTGTCTTACGGATGCAAAGACTGCAGTGTTTGGAGAAACATAGCAGTCCAACACTCTTGGTCTAGATAATGAATCGATGGTGTCACTGTTTTGTCTAACCAGCATTGCATGAGAATCACAGTGTAACTAAGGCTCAAGTAATGATTTGTACTTTGCAACCACTTTGATTGGTCGCTCATAACACTGGTTGAATTGTGTCCGCACTTACATGAAAGCAGATCAGATTATGTATTTGAATTGTTTTAGAATGGAAACGTTTTCTTTGTTCCATATGTTTGTTAACTGGTTTACAAAATAGTACACATTTTAACAAAATGAATGTCTGTAACTATAATGATGTCGTGCTTATGTCTGTGTCAGAGTTGTAATAGCTGACAGCTACAGTTGTGCTGCCTCATCAAGTCTGTGCTTTGTCTGTTTACTAATAGCTCCTAATATTACATCATTTTGCCCAATCCCATGACATTTTCTAAAGACGACCAGTTCTGGTGGTCCTAAATACCCCAGATTAATTTGGACATGAAGGACTATTTGAGGGGTCGTCTTTTATTGCTTAAAAAGTCTCATTTATATATAATGCATTTATATTTAGTTAGACAACTAGGAATAATGTGTATCTCCTTGGTCAATGTATTTTTTTCACTGTGCACAGTGTGACTGACATGATGTGTAAACTTGTTGTCTCCTCTGTCACCTAGATTGGTGGCTGCAGTGGTCTTAATGTTTTCTGTGTGCGAGAGAACAGGCTGACAAGGATACCGTCAGAGCTGTCACAAGCCAGCGAATTGCATGTGCTCGATGTCTCTGGAAATAGGTATGTTCAGTAAAGTGGAGGGACTACTATCTGTAAGAAGAGACTGCTCTTTTCTAAAATATGATTTTTATCCTCTGATCTATAAAAAATTATACTGTTATTTTGACAGTACACACACATGCTTATCTCTGCATCTGGGGAGTGTTTTCCCTCGTAATGTCAAAACACAGAACACAGTTCCTCAGCTTAACATGACACATACAAGTGCTAATCCTAAATCCTATCTTGTGGTTTCTTTATATCCAAGGTGATTTAAGGCACTTAGTCATTTATTTCCTGTTGGTTTCCAGGCTCACCCACTTACCATTGTCACTGACCTCACTACGCCTGAAGGCCTTATGGTTGTCAGAAAACCAGTCGCAGTCTCTCCTCACCTTTCAGACGGATGAAGATCCTGACTCGGGCGAGAAGGTGCTCACCTGCGTGCTGCTCCCTCAACAGCCATGTGAACCAGATAATAAAGGTAATGTTTTCATCAAGTATAAGTTCCAAAATCAACCTCAAATGTTTTGAATAACCAAAGCATGAGTTATTAGTGCATTGATAACCTTTTCATGCTGGGCTGCTTATATATTTATTCTATATCTGTTTTTAAAACACTGGGTGAATACTTTTTACATTATGGGCAAATGTAAAAGCAGGAGTTTTTGGACCTACTGATTAAGGATTATTGTATAGTTGCTTGTGAATATTGATACTTTTATACCTTTTGGCAGCCGCTCTGTTGAAATTCCAGCAAATACACAGAAATTGTTTATACAGTAATCGTATTGTTTGAAAGTGTATATATACAGTATGTCTAAGTAGATCAGTGCCTCCATGCTGCAAACGAGAGAAATAAGGTGGTGCAAAAACTGCAATGGTTGAGAAACTGCTCTCATCGGTTCTTGCGTCATTTCTGAGTATTTAGTGCCCTGTGGTTCTGATTGACATTATCACATGACTTGCTCGGGGAAGCATACGGTTTTCCACACCCTCTGATCTATCCCTACTCTATCTATTGATTATGAGGTCCTGTAAGGGATCACAGCTCCAGTAACGGATCAGGCTCTTTTTGGTGCCTTGAGGCCCTCCTTAGGTATGTTTTTCAGAAATACAGTGGATTGGACAGCTAAAGAGGCTTAACAGTGGTTGGCCCCCTGCCATTAAAATCTCACCCAATGGGTAAAGAGATGTTTACAAGAGTTCACAGTTCAACAGTTTATTCTTATTTCTTTTCTTTACTGTTCCTTACAAAATTGCACCTAAAACTATGGAGAAATGCACCGCAAAATGCTTGTTCCCATATGTAACTATAGTTTGCATTTGAAAGTATGTTTGTTTCTTCCTTGGAGAAATGACACACTGTGTCTTGTGATGTACTGTATGTCATGTGGGAAAGATGCAGATGTAAGACTCAAGGAGGTCAGATGAGTGAGGCTGAAACTGAAGTTGGGGGAAGGGAATATTGTTTTGTTGTAAGCCTGTGACTAAGCTGGGATTTGAAACTGTGATCTGGCAGTTTTAGGCTCTCACTTATGAACGCTGGGTTGTGTGACAGCTCCTTTCTTAAGTTGGATGATTGCAAGGAGGCAGCCATATTTATTTTAATCTGCTGAAATACACTCTTTGATTCAGTCTGAGCCTTTTTCACATGTGCATAAATTCCAGTAATACAAATGGTGTTTTCCCCTTTAAAAACAACCCCAGGCGCAGATAAACTTTCCCGCTGTGGAGCCATGGAGAGCCTGGTTAATGACATAGCAGATGACACATGGGACAACAAAGCAATGAACAGGATCAGTGCCATTCACTTCCTGGATGAGGATGATGAGGAGGATGATGATAAGGTGAGACTAACAAGCTTAAGGGCACGATATGTAAATTGTTATAGAAAAAGCAAAAATTAAAAGCCCTTGCTGCTCAAAATGCTTCTGGATTACCTCCTCTGAGCTACTGATGATACAACACAGAGAGATGTTTTAATAGAAGATATACAGAATCAATCAGAAGCAATCTAGGACCATAAAAAAGCAAGCTAAATATTGGGTAACGTTAATGTTACTATTAGAAAAGCATGAAGAAAAAGATTATGTTTAGATCGTTATCTAAGAATTATAGCAGTGTTAGCACTGGGTTGTATTATTGCTGCTGCAGGTACCCAAATTGGCTTGGGGTCCTTTGCTTGGTGATGACATTACACATGATTGGCTGAATGTTGGGAAGTGTCTGATGATTGGCTGAGAGAACTTCTCTCAAGAAGCATTTGCTCATTGTTACTTTGCTATTTGTTTCTGAAGACAAAGCAGGAATGTGGTGTAATTTGATGGAATTTTCTGATAACATTTTCTTGTGATATTCTAAAATTAATGACAATCCATCAACAACTGCTGTTCATTTAGAATATTATAGTACAGTCAGAACATATTATTTTGTAATGATTTCCTTTAGCCAATTTTGTCTTTTATGCTCACAGGTGTAAACAGTTTCTCTTCTTTTGCTACAGATACTACAACTGTACCACTAACTAACCACTTGAATCTGTTTCCTCCACACAGGGCACACTACTTCGACGGGCCACACCTCACCCCGGTGAGCTAAAAACCATGAAGAAAGCAGTCGAGAACCTTCGGAATGATCTGAATGCTGCCAAAGGCCTGGACTCCAACAAAAATGAGGTCAATAACACTACAGACAGACTGACCACATCTGTGTGACCTTTACCTCAGAAATGTATTTTACCTCCTGTGTGTCGCCATGTTGTCCTGCGCAAACCTGCAGCCCCTTTTCTTTTACCTACAACCCCAGTGTGGCCTACCCTACCTGTAACAGGACGCCTGTAACCTTGCTTCATCTCCAGTCCTGTGTAAAATGTGTTTGTGTCTACCAGGGCTGCTGTGCCTTCCTCTTTTTAATTAATGTCCATAGCAATAATCTGCACAGAGAAACTCAGTTTAAAAGGTATTTTAGAGATTTGTTATTTTTTAAGTCAGACCTTCTTAAATGTATTATATATTTGTTCTATATCTATTTTTAAAACACTGGGTGAAAACGTTTTACATTATGGGCAAATGTAAAAGCAGGAGTTTTTGGACCTACTGATTAAGGATTATTGTAAAGTTTCTTGTGAATATTGATACTTTTATACTTTTTGGCAGCTCCTATGTAAATAAAACTGTATAGCAAATTTCTTAATCAGTTTCAAACATTTTTTTTGTTTAATCTTGGTACCTTTTTTCTTTTTAAAAAAAGTCAAAGCAATAAACTAAACACGGTCACTAATGTCTTATGCGATCCATATAATTGTCATCGGATGAGTGGTTGGCCTTGAACCCTCGTTGTTCATTTGTAAAACACTTAGGCCTAATTTTAAGTAGTAAATTTTATTAATTCTGGACATCTACTGCACATCAAACTTTAGTCATCTGCAATGTAATAATGCAGAAGTAACCATGTCTTATTTATATGTGCTGTGCTTCACTGCTTTACATTGTTTTTTAAATAGATGCCAAAACTTGTATTTTTAAGGATTCTTTCCATTTAACAATGAGTACTGTATAAAATAACAATTTGTTATTTGGTGAGAATGAGGTTCATACCTCAAAAATGGCATCTTTTTAAAAAAGCTCCACTTTACTGCAGTTGTCAGTGTTTCTTTCTTCAGACCCTGTCATTTTATATGGTACATGATAAAATTTATCATATTGTTTTTAATTTGTTTGCAAAAAAACGGACCAGAGTACTTGGTTCAATTGTTCTTGTTGTGTTTTTTTTTTTTTTTTTTCTTTTTAATTATATTCTGATTAAACTGCACAAAACCGATCTCCAACAGATCTTGAGATTTGGATGACTTTTTAACCACTGATCAATAAAACGAGTGCAACACTAAACAACATCCTTGTTATTCCTTTAATTTTAATTGTCAGATGGTTGAATTAAGAGTATATCAAAGACTTTCTGGCTAAATGTCATTTAACTTATCCTCGAGTGAAAAGATTAGTTTGGTGTGGTCTTTATACTCACATTCAAGCAAAAAATGCTCAGGTATTCAAATCCAGGACCCTCTCTTGCTTGTTCTGTCTGTCCAACATTGCATGATGTTTCTGTAATGTTCTGCCAGCATGTGCCATGTCTGACTTGTCTGCCCTGCATGTGCTGATGTTGTGCCTTTGATATATTAAAAGAAATGTATTTATATTTTGTGCTACTGTGTTTATGACAAGTGCTCATTTATTTGAATCTTGTACGTTTTGGATCAAGTTTTTGAAGGTAAACTCAAGAATAATTTACTTTTATTTGAACATGAGTAAATTGTCGATTTTGAAATAAATCAGCTTAAGCATAAGAAGTTTTACTTGATATGAATTTTATAAATTTTTGATTAGGTAACTGTTGCTGGTGTTCACGTGATGGTGGCTTTACTGGTATGTCAGTGTAGTGCTGGAGGTGGCCTTTTTCTCTATTTTCAAGTAGCCTCTTCAGTCAGACTATAATGCATTTAAAGTATGTCATTCTTTGCTCTCTTTGCCTTCCATTCAAGATGCGATGGAAGACAAAATTGCCAAAAAAATGAAACATGCAGAGAAAGAGACAGAAGCAAATAAAGCTGTGGAGATCGTGCTTTAATTTTGGCTGCATTAAATAATTATAATTATCATTATTATGATGCCCTCTGCAAAAGATATACATGCATTATGAATAAGTAAGTCCAATGTTTTCTGGCTGCGTGACTGGATAGAACAGGATTCCATCCAGGATTAGCTTTGAGAAAACATGTTGCTCTTTATTTATATCCCACATTGCCAAGAGCAATTTGTTTTACAATCATTAATGAGAAGGGACATCATTCACTGTCACTATTTCAAGATCTAACTTTAAAAAAAAAAAAAAATTTCAGCAATGGGTGGTGTTTTCTGACTATCTCTAGGAGTGTAGAAATCCTCACACTAACCCGTCCCTCAGGACCAGCGACCAAAACTGGGCCAATCCTGGTTTCTGCTGGGTGGCCAACAGGGAGCATCTGCAGGGGGTTGCTCAGCAGTTCCAGTCCAGTGGCAGAGAGTGTGGTCAGTGCTCCAGTGCAGAAAGTAACCCCAAACAAAATGAGATGCATAAAAAGGTCTGTTTCTACATTTTATTAGTAGTCACATCCAATACAGCTTTTCATGTCGTGTCTTGAACCCCCACCTGAGATGTCTATTTGAATGCTTGATCCTTTTGCAATCTCTCATTTTGCTCATTTTGTTATTTAAGTGAATTTGATGGGAAATATTACACGCCACTCTTGCATTTTAAAGGAGAACATTAAAAGCATCCAATAATTTCTTATAAGGTTGGTGCAGGTCGCCCGTCAGAGAGTGATGCCACACCACGTCGATTTCGCCACCAGAGAGGTGGAACCCAGGAAGGCAGGAAATTTCAGCATCACAGGGCTCTTAATACATGGTCTGGGCTCCATGGAGAACCTGTGCAGAAGATAAAGATCTCCTCCATCACAGGACATCCGAAGTCCTCTCCCCAGGAATCATCCTCGTCTCAAGTGCCATTAAGAGTAACTGCCTACAGCATTTTCTTAGATGTCAATCTGCCTCTGCAGATGCTGCAGGAACGCACACTGATTTTGACACATTGCTAATATTTTTGGATTTTAGCTCTGTGGATTGTTGCTCCACATAGATTGCATATAAATTAAAGCTTCTTATTGGTAATTAAACAAATGTCCTCTTAGTTACAGATCAAGGTTTCTGGCCAAAGGGGTAGTTTGGGAATCAGCATTGCTGGTGGGAAGGGCTCTCTGCCTTACAAAGACCACGATGAGGTAAGCGCCGGTGACGAGAGCTGGAATCCTCCGGTGTCTTGCTAAATTATTTACAACTTTAATTTTTATTTCTTTTGTTTGTTTCTTTTCAGGGTATTTTTATTTCCAGAGTGACAAAAGGTGGGGCTTCAGAAAAGGCAGGGATCCATGTTGGAGATAGATTGCTTGAGGTAGGATGGCAATTTTTTCTTCTGGTGTGTGTGTGTGTGTGTGTGTGTGTGTGTGTGTGTGTGTGTGTATATATATATATATATATATATATATATATATATCCCACTGCCACTGAAATATTGTTGACTGCACTTTATATAAGCTGTAAGAAAATTATTATAAAACCCCAAACCCCTTCCTGCTGGTGTTCCTCCTGTGACCAGTGGAGGGCCTCATAAGACTAGCAAATCACACTGAGTTGGGCCCTCTTCTTGTGATAAAGCCAATATGAGGCTGTAGAAAACAGCATATTAATAAATTATTATTAGATCGGAAAAAGTTAAAGCTGAATAGAGTAAATCTCATTGATGCCTGTAAATAAGATAGACATGTTATCTTTCAAAAGATTATTCAATGCTCCTACTTTAACTGCCCTCTAATGTGAGCACACTCCATCCAGGTCAATGGCCTTAACATGCAGGGGGCGACCCACCATGAAGCTGTCAGTGCCCTGAAGAATGCTGGGAGCTGTGTGAAGATGAAAGTACTCAGAGAGAGGCTGCTACCTTCTGAGGAGGGGTGTGACAAGCCTCAGGATAATCCGGACCTGGTGGGACCGCAGCTGTGCAGCCAGGATGTTGTGGGCCACAGATGCAAACATCCAAAGATGGAGGTTGCAGAAGAATCTTCGTCCAAAAAGACTGAGACAGTTGTCTGCAATGGCAACAGCATTGTGGGTGGTTGATTCAAATCACGGCATGAACAGAACACATTGTTTTACAATGTGCTGCAAGTCATCTTTGCAGTCCAGCTTCAAACATCTCATTCATTCTGAACTGATCGCTTCTTTCTCTATGTCTGTTTTTCCTGGTGTTTCTTTCAGCATGATTTGAAGTGTGACCTGAACAGGACCTTGTCCAAACTGGAGCCAGTGGTGTTAACAAAAACTGATTCACTTCAAGTTGGCAAGCACACAATGACAGTAAGTAGATTCCACAGCCACAAATTTCATCCGTACATAATATGAAATGACCGCTTGCTTATTTTCCCTCCTAATCCTGTTACCTTTTCTCGCCATCATTTTACAGATCCCACGGATTATCCTCACCCATCCCTCTACCTCTGATGAAGATGTGGAGCTCTCCCCCAGCAGAGAACCCCTACATGTCTTTGACCTTCCTGACAGACCTGTCCACCCTGACTGTTTTGACTAGCCACCTTGACCATGTAGACTCCATACAAGACATGATGGAGCTTGGTCTTTGTTTTGTGCTTCTAATGCCCTTTCAGTGATCTTACTGTGAATGATTAGTGTTCAAATATATTTTTACTGTCATTGAAAAGCTTCTGCTAATAGTATTTTGTGATAATAAAGTACATTTTATTTTTATTACTAAAATGACAAAGTTTGACTGTGCAACTACAGTACACTGAATTGAGAAGTATGAGCAGGTTGCTCTCTCAAGTCAAAGTGAAATACAATAAAATTAATGTTAAAAAAAGTTCTTTGCTCTCAGGGCTACCTCTACTTTACATAACTGTGCTGTAAGTTGTGGGTGTATTGGGAAAGAGTGTCTCTGCCCATGCCAGTGTGAAGCCCTCAGACTTTTTATAGGCTGTACTGAGATAAAATGCCACACAACTAAGGAGAGTGTTTGCTCAGAGTCCTGACACAGACTGAATTCTGCTAAGCATCTTGACACACTTGCTGTATGAGCTAAATACTAACTTGTGAGATTACATGCTCTGCAGAAATGTTTCTGAATACAAAACACTACCATCCAAAGCCTAGAATGTGCAAACTAGAGCTGTCAATGCCTGCCTCGCATCATTTCAAAGCTTTTATACTGTCACTATAATAAGAGTTCTTTGTTCAGTGTTCACTTTCTCAATAAAGTGCAAATATATTGTTCCAACAAGCCCTTCTTTTTATTAAGTGACAGCACAGACAAATCCATATTGATGTTTATACTGGCAATGTGCAGAGGAAGATCACCAAGTATACTTCAATTCACTAAATGGGGACTGTAAAAACAATAACTTAGATCATTTTTATGTGGAAAGGGTGTCTGAAAGTTGACAGATATTCTGAGGTTGTAAGAAGTGGTGGTGTAGGACTGGATTGTTTAATATCATCACTGTGAGTGTGTTTTTGCTCCTGACCATATATGCACTGACATCACTGCTGGTTTCCCAGTGCTGCAGTGCAGTGACACTTGTCTGCTGGGGTATAATCTTCCCAGAGGATGTGCACGTTTCAATTCAGTCTATTACTGACAGGTTGGGCTTATAATGTGAGACTTGAGTCTACACCTGTTTCAAGAGGTGTCCATGTAAATTCACTAGGAAGACGTGAGAAGGATGAGCAAAGATTGGAACCACTCAATAATAAATCGGGGACAAGTGGAGTCGACATTTCTATAGGGAAAACAATATCTTTATTTATTAGAACATGCATGCATGTGTACAAGTATTTGCTATTCTACATTTACTGCTAATATCCAGTCATTCAATGTATTTATAGTAAATTATTATACCAAGGTTTGAAAAATGTATTAGAGTATTTGCAATTTGATCACTTAAACCAACACTAATTTTATCAGCATCGGAAAAAAAAAAAAAGCTGAATTTTTCAACAGAATAAGAAACAAAAGGAAAAATTTACCTTGTTCAGCTCAACACACTGTTTTTGCTTCTTGTTCCTGACTGTATTCAGTTTTTTTATTATATTAATATCTATGTTCACCAATCGCTTTTGTTTAATTCTAATCGTAAAATGAATCCTTTTCTCTATAATTTGTCAGAGAGGGAAAATTATCATTTCAGCCAGCACACATGATTATAGTTTGCTACAATGAAAAGGTTGCTTCTATCTAACTATGTCTTTGGTGGTGGTGGTGGTATAAATATCCTACTGCACATTAAAACTCTGGCAGTTTAAACTGAAAAATCATAATCAAGGCAATTTCTGATAAAACAGTAGATTGGCTTAGTTAAATACACGTCTCTGGGGGTCTTCACTAATGGGCTGACACAAGGCTATATCCAGCGTTTCAGTATCAAAGAGTTTCCCTGAGGCTAAAAGCTATATATTAAAGCTATTATAGACTTGCTGTCTTTTCCACATGTATTGGAATTAAGTTGTACAATAACCATTAAACCAAATGGTTAATCTAAAAAGTTTTTGTATAAATGTTACTTAAAAATTTATTCCCAAAAACCTTACATATTTACATGCCAGACACTCATCAGAGGCTTGTTATCCTGAGCCTTTCAGTATGAATAATTTTTCAAGAGACTATTCAACACCAGAGGTAAATTAAAAAAGGATCAGGCACTGGTGTTGATGTATGCTTTGTCTTATTATGATACTCTCTGTATGGCTGCCAAAGACAGACCTGGGGAGGGAGAGTGGGGTGGAAAAAAGACAAGAACAGCTGCAACAGAATTGAAGAATGTAGTGTACTTAAAGGATTAGTTTCTTCTCCAGAGGTCTGCTTTCACTCACTGATAAGGGAACACAGAAGTCAACGTAGCAAGCTTTCAAGCTGTCTGATAACTCTTATCATGCTGTGAAGTTTGCTGGATGGGGATCACAATTTCTGTAGCTTAAATGACCGTCTTATATATTTTTTAGAATGGTTATAATAGAAGTATTTTGTAGTTGAAAAAACTGTGCTGGATGTTGTTCTGCCCACACACAAGAGCACTTCTCTGTGTTTAGCACGTTCAAACAGCCAGAGATGCCTTTATTCAGAGTTCTGTCAATACCTCCACCACACAATGCAGGTTCTACACACAAGACCTGAGTTTAAAAAGGGGCTTTCATCAATTTGTAACACGATGAGGATAATCATGTAATTGATAATCATGTAATTGTCATCATCCTCAGTGGAGAAAATTTAAGACAAATGCTCGACTCTCCACAGGAGCACTTATTTTCTTGGGAATTATTTTTCTCTTCTCTGTCTGATCAATACAGTCACTTTAAATCTGTTTATTTTTTTTCTGATGAGAGCTCAGTCAGCCAAGAAATGTGTTTTTTATGGAGAGAAAATAAGCAAGTTTATTTCTGTGGCAAAGTTGTTTTGCTCGTAGCCCCCAGTGTAACCATTGTTACTGGTGCCCAGTAGGCTGAGAGCTATTTGTGGCTATTATTGGTCTATAAAAGGAAATCAACAGGGCGATACAAACACCAAAGGTAATCCACTCTGAACTTCATGAGACGGGCTGAGGAGAGGGCATCTTGCTTTCCATATCTGCTCTCATCAGTGTGTGAAGTCTGGACAGAAATTGTCCAAAGAAGACAAGTAACGCTGCTGGATGCAGTGGAGTTTGGGCAGAAATGGAGAATTTGTATGTGAGCCTGGGGCAGGTAAGAGGCTATAGAAATAGATATTTTTCTAATGAAAAGATTTAAGGAAAATCTTTCGATTAAATAACTTGTTTGTATAACTGACCTACATTTACACTCCTGACTGTTGATTCTGTTTTAGGACAACATTTGTACCTCAAAGCTAAATTCAAATTGAAAACAAAACCAGTTAAAGAATTTGGATTCAATCCATCAACACTACTCCCTTCCCACACCCGCTTTGAGTAACCTGTCCTTTGCTGCCAACTTCCAGTCTTACACACATAAACACACATAAACACTATACACTAATGCACATCTACTTGATACATGATACTGTTTCTTCTTGTCACAGGTTGAATAATGGTCAGAAAACTGCTTTCACATGAATCTAAATGCACAGAAAAAAACAGTTTTGAGAATTTATGTAAATTGTTATGTTTTTTAAATTTAATGTGTTTGCATTAGTTTTAGCATGGTGTGATTAACGAGCAAAGTGTATAAATAAGCACATGCTTTACGCTCATGATTCTTTAACTCATCATTGTACTTTAACATCAGGAGGCGCTTGATACATTTAGCATGTATTCATGACAGATGATTTGCAGGCATGTATGCACTTTTTCTTGATTTAGTCTTTGTGGATAAGACATCATATTATTATTATTTGGGTTAGGGTTTGCAGAGATAACATAGTGTGCTCAGTAGAAGCTGGCAGTGGGCTATATTTGCATGCTCTTATCTATTCTGGTGGGAGGGGCTGTGTGTTTGTCTGTAACTAAACTCTTTAATCACAGACACACCTAAATGTTTATGCTTTTAATAAGGCACAGTGTAGACTGTGGAGCAAGGCAGTCTCCGATTTACCGCAGTAATTGTGCTGTTAATCTGCACAAGATTAGGCCATGTGCTTCATATGGCATGAGTTGATCATCATCTCTGGCAACAATATATGATGTAAATAATGTATAGAACCATTGAAAAATATACGGTGGTTCTTAAACTTGTGCTAGTCAATACAAGTATAATCACAGGAAATGCTATTTTCCACTTTCTGGTTGGTCAGTGTTTATGAGAATGATCTGGTTTAAGTAATGATTCAGTGTTGCTTGTTTGGTCCTTTGGACGAGTCCAGCATGCCACAAGAAATAACTGACTGAGAGCACGCACACAGTGACACGACATGTAGCACAGTGAACCTGTGGTGGCGGGAAACGTGATCTATGAGGACGGCATGACCTCGGCAACCCTCCATGCAATTAAACATTCAAGAGAGCTCCACTGGCCAAGTAGGAAATGCTCACTTTAACCTTTCATAGTATAAAGTTACTCTGTTATGACTACAGAGGACATGCAAACAGGGAGGTTACATAAGAACATAAATACATAAACAAGTTTATAAGATGGCACATGACTATTTTAGCCAAAGCATTTGTTGTGTATCTTTATTTATAGCTGATTACAGATGCACTGGTATCTTAAAGATAAATGTCTTGTTCCCTAAAATACAAATAAATGTCTCACATCTTGAGAATTATGTTTCTATGTGTAAGAAAGGTGGCAGAAGAAATACCTGAGCTCAACATAAAAATGCTTAATTATAAGTAAAAAAGTAGTTACAAGTAAAGCGTGAGCTAAATTGAAAATACACACTGTACATAGTGAAGTATTACTAAATAAATACATTTTTGTTGTATTGCAACACAGAATAATTTAGTTTAATATTTTGGGATGGGAGAGACTGTACACAGAGTTCTTAACCAGCCATTTGTCTATTCTAATGATCAAAAAGGTCAATTTTGTTCCCTCTCTTTGCCAGTCTCACGTAAACTTGTATTTGCAGTCTCTACCAGCTCAGCAGCTGAAGTCAATAAGTCTTTTAGAAGAATCATAGGTGTCTTGGTGTCCTCCATTGCAAGTCTCCTTTTTGTGCAGTTACTTGGCTTTTGAGGAAAAGCTACTCTATGTCCATTTAACCAACTGTGTGACCCACAGTATGAAACCAGTTTGCTGCACCGTTAACGATTTAGGCGAGTTACTTTGAAGGGAGCAAATAACCACTTATTTGCATTGAGAAAATAAATTATTTTCTGTTTTGTTGACTTTTTAATTGATTAAAAATTCTTCTTATTATTATTATTACTTTGTAGAGATCTGTGTCTGCAAAGTTTGTTTCTTTTTTGGAAATTTGGACAAACAAACAAAAAAATAAAAACAACTTCAATCAACCAGTATTTATTGTCATAATATGTAGTAACATAACTTGTTTCTGCAAATTCAGGTTTAAAACTCTGGGGTCCAACAGACTTAACATTTTTTCAATAATTAAAAGTAAGATATACTGTAGCACTCAAACAGGATTCAATATTCAAGATTCGAGAAGCGTGTTTTTTTTTACAGTCAACCGAAATCTTATCCCTAAAGCCCGAATATAACACAAGACACAAAACACAAGGCACATAGAATTAAAAAAGCATCATAACTATTAGCTTAAAAACTAACTGATACAAACAAATCAATTTAGTGTGCAATGTGTAAACAGACATCCAGAATTTAATAGGAATCTAAGGGGCAGACATGCTGAACAGATGCTATAGTGACTTTCCAGTGCATAGATACAGTAGTTACTATTAAAGATACTCATGAGTGACTATGTGTGTTTAAAGTAGAAGTAAACCTATTGGCATATGGTAAAATATGAGTCTAAAGGTCTTAGCATAAATGAAAGCTCTAGCGACAGTTTAACTGAAAACATTATCCATGAGAACAAAACATTTTTTTTATTTACAAAAACAACAACAACAAAAAAACAAAACAGTACAAATTAAAAACAACAGCATAACCACAGTGTGAGATATGACAAAAAGACAAGACATGTACAAATTACAAAACATAACAGCATAACCACAGTGTGAGATATGACAAAAAGACAAGACATGTGCTACCTATGTACAGGGTGTGTTTGCTTGTGATGGTGCATCGGGGTTGGAGAAGTGAGGAGGGGTAGTGACGATGAGCAGAAAGGGTATAATCATAGAAGGAACAACAGTTGGGATCGGGATAGGAAAGTACAGGGTAGGAGTATACATACTAAAGATATAAACATGTTCTAAGAATATATACTGTATGATAATTATTTATGAGAAAACTGATAGTTAAAACAGAACAAAGAAAGAGGGAAAAAAATGACATTTTAATTACATCAGGGTGCGACAATGAGCACTACTTAGAAAACTGGCCAAATGAACATGGGTAGATGTAACAGAAAATATCGTAAAGTGCTGTCAAGAATCAGCATAGGGTTATCTTAAATAATGCAAAGTAAAAAGCCATAGGGAATTGAAAACATCTTTGAAATACACTCTAAGCTAAGGTACAGTTCCCAAGTTATGAATACAGTTTTACATTTCAAAACAAAGAAATAAAAAAAAGTATTTCCACAGGTATTTAAAACACTGGGGCTTAGCTGAACTTGAGGCATCTGCTGTGAAACAAGGAGATGAGAGTTTAAAACCAACCACAACACATTAACTCGCATTAGCAGTGGAAAAATCTTTAATGAGTGTGAGCTTTAATTGCTGCGGAAAGAATCAATAGGAAATCTTTTTACATTAAATGTTTTACAGCCACAGTATAAATATGCTATGTGTAAATGCCACTGAACCCAAACTACCATGAGAGCTGTATTACCACCTTGGCAAACTCAAAACAGTGCATTGCATTTTGGAACAACATGTAGGATAAATCAACACTTCACACTATATTGAATATAATAGTTTTTGCAAATATACATAAGCTTAATATTTGGACTAAGGTTAGTAACTGGAAACCTCATGATGGCCCCTTTGAATGGGATTTCTTACAGATTCCTTAAGTATTTCCACAGAGATATTAGTGGCTCATGTTTGTATGGAGGTTTTTGCCCACCAAATTTCACTGGTGCACCTCCATGAATTTTCAGCATGACCTGCACCAAGGACAGTAAATTATCTCACTGTGTTATCCATAAACGCCGAGAACAAGATGTGCTAGATCAACTCTGCAGAGTTTACACCAAGTGCTTGTTTGTCCCTGGATAATATGTTTCAAGGGAGTTGGTATATTAAAAAATGATTAGAATTATTAATATTTTAGTAATGATGCAATCAAAAATAGATTCAGGGTGCTAAAAGTTATTAGTCATTAGTCATTAATTTAGCTATGAGTTGCTGTGGGTCATGACATGGGAATATGTCCAAATATCAACCATGACACAATGTGAAGTTAAAAGCTGTGATTCAAGATTCAGAAACCACACAGTGGGAAAGTCACACAAAGAAAAACAACTGCAATGGCAATAAAGTGATGCATGAAGGATATGCAGGTAGTTTATGATGCAGTGAGGAGCAAACACCAAGAGTAATTTGAGAATCAGCGTCTTGACAGAGGACGCTAGAGGAGCTAGTTTGAACCGATAAGCCTGTTTATTCCGGTCACTATGGAATACATTTGTCATATGCAGAGGAGAACATAAGCCCATTTAACTAAATGAGTCTGGATGCGTTGAGGCTTTGAGCTGCAGGCTGCTGAATATCCTAATATGTGTTTGTGTGTGTGTGTGCGTGTGTGTGTGTGTGCATGTGTGTTTGTGTGAGTGAAATAATGGATCATTACCATCGAGGTAGTTATGTAACCAAAAGAAATCCAGTATAATTCCGCTGTGACAAGTAGAAATGTTGAGAGTGGGTAATTAATTTTTCTTTCTCTTAAACATCCCTCAAACTATTTTTTTAGTAGAAAAGGTCCAGAAAACTGAACTCATCCCTGACTGTAAACATAGTTGTTTAAACAAGTCCTTGATCGAGAATTTACTGGGAAATTATAACCAAGCACTTGTTACATGGGGATACATTTTTTCTTATCCTCTCTACTTTACAGGTTTCTATAGGGTTGCCAGCCGAACCATCTGTCTTCACATTTGTTCCAGTGGTTAAAAGTATTATCAATGCTGAGCAGAGATCTGGCGCTCAGACAGGAAAACAGAAAAAGGTACATCTGGAGCAAACAAAGGAAAGATTTTTGTATTTATTTTTTATTTGTTTTTTTATTTTGTATTTATTTATTGTGTTGTCCTTTTGGCTTATTCTGTGAGTTCAGGTAAAGTTGCTTTAATCATTTGTAACATTATTTCTGCTCATTACAAGTTTTTTTTTATTAAAATGCATCTTAGTTTTACACATTGATTTACAGTATTGAGTCGTCTTGTTTACATGTAGCTGCTTTGTAAACTTTGCATGTGCAGAGATTATCAACCACATAAAGAAAGATATTTAGACACTTAGTAGCATTTAAACTGAGCTATTACTGTCTACTCACTCATTACAAAAACACAGTTTCTGAACCTGCAGCATCATATTTCAGAATATTATAGATTAGGAGTTTAATGCCCCTGGACCACTTTGTTTTTATCTTTGTCACACAGCTAACAAGCCTTGCTTACGAATTTTGCGGCAATAGAAATTCTTCAAAATTACACATTAATCAGTATTTATTCAAACTCTCAGTAGTAAAGGCAAAATAATTTGTGAATGTGGACTAAACTCTTAATTCGAATAATGGACATGTTGTGAAATTCCTCTGAATTATAAAATATTTAAATTAATTTATCCATGAGTCCACAACTTTAAGGCATTTTAAAGTGACACAAATGTAGTGAATAATCATGTTGGCAGCTGGAGAATTAAGGCATGTGAAGAATCCATCTGACTCTTGCCTGTAGCCCTGTAGCAGCTATGCCACAACCTTCCAGACAGAGGAACAGACATCAGTCAGGCTTGTTTTCAGGGATAAAGAAGCAAATTGGTTTTCAAAAATTTTGAGAAAAAATTATCAACAGAGAATCAGAGCTGTTAAAAAGTGATTATTATAAAGAAAGAAAAGACCAAAAATAGCAATAAAAGGCAAAGAAACAGAAAATATTAGTGTGTAAATGGACAAAAACAAACACCATTTACGTCTGTTTTTGACAGTTTAATTTAATGATTATTTTTAATATTATAATTTTTTTTATCTTAAGCAACACCTGGGAACACATGGGAACTGCTTGCACACTAACTTTAATTTAGCTACAAGAGTCAGTCAGGACCCCCAGTGGAGTCAAGAGCTGAATGAAGTAATGTGCGGTTGGATGTCCATCCAACACCACGAGCCTGGGTGACTCATAGCCAACTGATTCTGATGCTCAAAGGCAGCTCTCTGGCTGTTGGATGCCACTTCAAAGGTCTTCCCAATGGAGGGGGGGGGGTGGTTGTATTAGTTTCTCAGTGTCATCCATAAATATTAGCTAAAGGAGTGTGAGACCTCCATGTTTTTGACATTATAATAAAAGGCTGTGTACAATTGAAGACTTTGAACAATACAGTGTTTCAGCACACACAGATGATTTACATTTTCACACTATATTTAATTTCGTTTAAAAGAAGAACAACCTTTATTGTCAGTGATCAAATACACATATTGCACATACGTGTTTCAATGAAATTCTGACCCATCCCTCTGGGGGGAGCAGGGGGCAGCCATAGGGGGTTGCCCGGAGAGCTAGCGCTGAGGGACAAACCTGGTGGGTAGCCTGGGATTAGATCTCCGTGGCTTCTGCATCCCATCCCTCTGTTCTATCCATGGAGCTACCAGTGCACTTTAATAAAACAATATGTTCTTGTCTAGAAGGAGCATGACAGGCCACAAATTTAGGCCTAAAACCCTGTTGAGTGTAGTGCACTAAGCTCAAAATGCTGCATAATAGTTTCAAATTATTGCAACATTTTTGGCAAATATGACATTATAATTGTGGGGAAATATAGCACCTGGAGCTGAACAGTTTGTAAGCCAGCCTGGACACAACTCTTACAGTTAATAAGAGTATTTTTGACATTCGAGGCAATTAGAAGTGTTATTTTGACACCAGGGAAGAGTACATCTATGTCCTGTTGCTTAAATTGAATGTTATTTTAGTATTTTTCTCACTTGTATCTGTATACTAGAGGTAACAGCCAATTAGCTTTGTTTAGCACAATGCCTATAAACAAGGAGAAACACAACCATGACTTTATAAAAGAATTTGAATGTTTAGGCACCGGTTGGTTTTCTTTGATGCTATTGCACCATTGATTAAGTTAGGGTAAGAAGTAGGTTAGATCATCTTAGGAAATACTGGAAACAGGGAACAAACGGCTAATCTGGGTCCTTCCAAAAGCATGGAATATGTAATATGATGTATGTAATATGTAATAGGATGTGTATGTTACATCTTGTTTGTTTACTGCGAAGCTATTGTAGCAAAACTGAGAGTTCCAAGTTTCAAAACTACACATTCCATAATCCATTACCTACCGTCTTATTCCCAATGGTCATGGGGGTCTGGAGCCAAGTTCACATGACACTGAGTGACAGACTGGTTAGACCCTAAGGTCATCAGATAATCACAGACATTGACACTCAAGGAGAACATGCACAACTTCTTAACTAAAAAGCCTAACTACCCTTCTATTACCCCTCAAACTCCAAAAATGTGTTATGTGTCTTTTTGTCCAGCATCCTTCAGATCAACAAATAATGGTATTTTTCAATCAGGGAAAATCAAAATTTATTAGAGGTAAGTCAGGGAAAAATCAGTCTGCAAAATTAGCCCAATGTTAGCTTAGTTTGGCAGGACAATGAAGGACAACAACGTAACACAATACATAAACAAAATAAAAGTCAACTGTTTGGAGACATCGAACTTATTTATACACTTCAAAGCTGTGGGTGTGTGTCCACTGACTCAGCCTCAGCTGTTACAGTTTTGCATATGAGGCATGCACCACACCACCATCCGCAGGACATGTGCGTGTACATGTGAAATATATGTGTGTGGTCAAATCAAGAACACCCCAAGCTTGGAGAGGCTCTCTACAGGTCACCTCTGGTTTTCGTGGGTTTCACTCGCTCAGTTTCCGCCTAAACTCTTGTTTTATTATCTCTGGACAGGAGACCATGACGGATGGGGAGATGTTCACAGCAGAGACTGTTTTTCTCAAAGACTCCGTGGAGGGAAGAACAGGAAACATAATTCATCCAGAGACAAAGTTTACTGTAAGTACAATGCAATAATTCTCAATTTGTGTGGAATATTATTATTAATAATTCTTTTTAAAATACACTTGCCACTGTTTGGAAATAATTTAAAAAACAAATTGTCTACATTAGACATTTATTACTTTTCAAATCTGACAGTTTAATGAGAATCAAGTAAGAAGTTTTGAATATAATGGGTTTATTTTAGCTCTTCTTTTAAAGAACTTCATCAGATTAGTTTCATGCTTTATGTATATATTAGATGTAATTTACAGAATATTGTTACAATTAATTTGGTTCAGGTTTTTGGAATTTGAAATATAAACATATTTTCAGTAATCGCAACCTTCACTTGTTTTATTTTTTAGTGGAAGCCTTCCCTGTATCACGTGAGCCTCTCTCAAAGCACAGCCTCTCCCTCACTCAGCTCTCAGTCTGAAAATACACCCGATCATGTCGCCACCCTGACGGGCTCTATGGAAACAGCTGTGGATAAACACAGGGGCACTTCCCAGCAGCAGCGTCATGACACCTTTGGACATGCAGGGGTTAGCTCAGGTTGCTTTGCAAATAGAGCGTCTGTGTCAGAAGACAGAACGAGCCCCACACTCTGCTCAGATCTGTTCCCCACCCCAGCTTCATCCAGAGAGTCCATCCTCTCAGAAGGCTCCGACAAAGAGACGAGCTGGCCTGCTGTGCAGCTTTCTTCTGTAACCTCTCCTGCTTCTTTCAGCCGCACTGTCTCCCCCTGCTCATCTGTTCTCTCCGGCATCTTCTCCCCTGCTGTCGTCCAGATCAAGAAGCACTTTCTAGCCCCTGGCTGTAGTTTGGTTAACATCCCTCAAACCTGTTTTTCATCCTGTGAAAGCCTGTCTTCCTCTGTCTCTCTCGGGTGCCCTCGTCCACGGCACCGACCTCCTCTCACCCGTCTCTCCCTCCTGACTGCCATTCTGAGAAAAGGCCGTCTTCCTGTTCTGTCCTCTGTGCTGCAGAGGCCTTACACCCCCTGCTGGCCTGTTAACCCTGTGACCTTGTCCTTCTGCAATGCCTGCTCTGCAGCCTCTGGCGTGGCTTCCATTCCCATGGAGTTCTCTTCATTATCATCTATAGATATTCAGAGCCATGTTCAGAGAGAGCCTAACAGATGTGTGACAGCACCTCCACCTTTGCAGTCAAATGAGCTCAGCAGGACGTGTCCTCAAACTCAAGTGAAAAGATGTTCAAAGGAAATTTGCTCAAGCACTGTGCCCAGATGGGCGGTTATTTCGCCCCCTCCAGCAAAGAGCAACAGTCCACCCCGAGGTCCACTACCTCTGCCACACCCAAACTTTGAATGTGTTCCTCTACCAAGGCATAAAAATATATCAACCTGTGCATCGTCTACAACACTGCCAAACACACATGTCTCCACTTTTAAGTCCCCTGAGCTGAAATCCTGCAATTCAAAGGGCCATAGTGATGATAACCTTAAAAAACCCCTCACCCCATCCCCTAAAACTATTAATAAACAAGAGACTTTTGCACCCCAGCAATTGAGTCGTCCACCAAGTTCCTCTCTCTCAAGGCTTCGCTTACTGTCTCAACAACTAAGATCTCCACCTGTCTGCTCTCCTCAGCCTCAGTCTTCTAAATCACGTTCCCCTGGGTTCCCTGTTTTCTCCTCTCACTCAGCGTCACCTCTGCCTCCTTCACAAAACACCACAGGAAGGTGTGAGTCAGAGAGGCGCTGCCCTGATGCCAAAAGTGTCACACCATCACATGGTTTTCACAGAGCTTACTGCCTGCCCCCTTCCCGCTACACACCTATCGTTTTTTCAGGATGGCCCTCACCCGCCAGCTCCCCCACACCTACACCATCTCCTGCTCCACCAGTCAGAGACCTCACCCCGTCACCCTCTCTCTCCATGCGTACCACACCCTCCCCGAGGCCGGGGAGTGGAATATCAGACTGCAGTGACAGGGAGGGTAAAAAAAGAAAGGTAGCCACTCTGTCATGTGCATGCCTTGTTTAAAGTGAGTATTTTATTTAGTACAGCATGTGGACATGCTGTTCTCCTACAATATTATTTGCAGTTAAAAACAGCTTTCACTCAACTGCTTTGCTCTGTGCTGTTCTTAGATTTCTATTTGCCATTCGTTGATTTATGTTGTTATACAGTAGATCTTTGCTTTGCTGTGATTGCTCTGATGAATGACAAATATGAAATGTCACATGTTGAAGCAAGAGGAAACCTGCCATTGTGAAATGGCCACAGCAGCTTTTAAAACTCTGATTTCTGGGTCACAGCACAAAATTGCCAGTATTGCCATCATCTAGGTTTGTTGGTTGTCAGTGAAATAGTAGGTTGTAAGGTAACTTTTTTGATCAAATGAGGGGGTACAACACAACGAAGGTTTTAATCTCAAGTGTGGCTGACTGCTTGGCATGATTACTAGGCTGCAACAGCATGAGATAAGCAGGACTAAAGGGACACAAAACACACAGGATGTATTCCTGTGAGATAGTCAGAATATTCTATCTAATATGCTGAAATTGAAATAGTAAATTAGTTTATGTTCATTATCTGCTCTTCTTTCTCCATAAACTCTAGACACACAGGATTAAGTTAAGCTACAAATCCCTCGCTGCAATTCCTACAAACACTCTTCTATTGGATCAACAGGTGAGTGCATTTATTTAACACTAATCCATCTAGTTATCCTGTTAAATACCCAGCCATGGGAGTTTAATGCAGGCACTTTAACATTTGTTAATGTTACACAATGTTAAAGTTACATGCAGCATTGTGCAAACAATGTGAAATAAGAACAAACTTCTAAGCTGTAATGTCTGCATTAAAACGGAGCTTTTCCATAAAAGGTCTATTTATAGACTCCATTCATACTTGAGACACAAATGATAGGAAACATCATGTGTTCACAAGCTTCAGATAATGGAACCAAAAGAGCGTCCGTTTTTAAGCATTTACAGTCAACTCGGGCTCAGTGAGAAATGAAAACATATTCACACTGCAGCGTGATCCATTTAGAGCTGCAGAGGAGGAAGCGCTGTCTGTGAAGAATACAGAGTGGATGGACAAGAATTGTCTGGAGGAATGTTGTCTAAGATTTGTGTAGGCCTATAATCACTCAGTGAAAGCAGAAGTCTTGGCATAGAGCTCAGTGTTCACTCTGTTTTGCACTCACTCACTCAGGCAATAGATGAGCAGGTGGAGAGAGAAGACAGTCCCTGTGACACATTGGACAGAGGTGTAACATTGGACACCCACGCTGAGGTATTAATGCACAAATCAATCATAGGTTCAAGTGCATGTCACACAACAGACTGTCAGCACCATTCATTTTTGCTCTCCACAGATGTGCTCTCCTGCTCAGCTCCGACAACAGTCAGAGGAACTTTATGCAGCTATTGATGCGGTTTTGGCAAATTCAGCACCACCAGTGAGTTTGGTTATTAACTATCATCTTCATCATTAGATCAGAATTCACATAAAATTAAGCAGGTGCATATGTTAATTTCCAATGTTAAAAGTGATTTGATGTGTTTGTTTCTGAAACCTTTATGTGCAAAACTTCCTGGTCACAGCAGCCCTTAAAGTCACCGACCGGCCTACAGGTAAAGTGTTGACTCTTTTACAGCATGTGACAAGTTTGACAAGCTCATAAAATGTTTGATTTGAACATCAGTACTAGTCACGTGCATGTATGCTGTTTTTGAACATCAAGCAGGATATAGGATATAGGAGCTTCATTATCTTCTTGATTTTAATGTAGACAAATGGGATATAGACATGAGAGATTTAATTTTTTTACCCTCAGACAAGTAGCTGTTTCTGTCATTCATCAATTTTCAACTTGCTCTCTGTGGCTTTAGTTTAGGGTGTAAATGCACAGTAATGCTTTTAAACTTCCCTATGACCTCGTTATATTAAAATATTCCTCTGCTACTAGCTGTAAAAGCTCCAGATGACATCACCCAGAGGAGTTTTTCATCATCATGAGTTCATATGATGTTATCTGGAGGGGCTCTGGAAAAGCAGTTTAACCATGATTACAAACTCCACAGTGTGCGCACGAAGATATTACAATGTGAACTGAAGGTTCCTCCAAGTGATGTCACCCGGAGGCATTTTTCAGTTAGAAGTAGAGAGATATTTTGATATAGGGAAATCAAAGGAAAGTTTAATGGCATTTATGTACATGTACCACCCAAACTACAACCAGAGGAAACAAGTTCAATATGAGTGAAGGTGTCCTATAAGCTAATCGGCTCTGGATGGATATGAGAGAGGTTTTGTGGTCATCTAACTCTCAGCTGACCACTATGTAAATCTGAAATCAAATACGTTTATGGAATGAAAATATGGATGTTACTTAAATTTAATAAACTAATATCAAAAATCTTTACCAATATTTGTTCATGCAAAATAAGTTTTTAAAAATCTAAAGACACTAGACCAATATTATGAAAAAGCTGTTGATGTCCATTTACTTTGTAACACATTTACCAGCTACACTGTGTTTCATCTAGAGAGTAAATCTAAGTAATGCGTTGAAATTCTGTGGCCCAGAAAATAACTATGACTAAATAAAATAATAATGTACATCAAAGGTTTTTTTAAACTATCCTACAAGTAAAACATATCTTTATGGGAAATCATATTTCATCATCTGCTTGGTGTTACACGGTAAGACAAAATGGTTGAGAGCTATTGCATAAAAACATTGGTAAAAGTGTGTCAAGCTAGTCTAAAATTGTAACTCATTAAAGTGAAATAAAATGTAAAATGATGAAAACCTTTGAGCCACAGGAACAAGTGCTGGAACTGGAAGTGAGATAAAAGTGAATCCTAACTGTATAATTATGAGTACAAGAAATGTAAAGACAAGTGTTCATTATTCATCAAAGCTTCTTCTTGTGGCTCCCAGGGAAAACAAGTGAGGTCTGTGTGTGTCATTTTCAATGCTCGTCCAAGATCAAGTGGAGAATAAGTGAGTTTCACTTACAGTATCCTGACAAGAATTAAAAAAAAAATTAAGAATAAATAAATACTAAAACGTTGCATGCACACTGAAAAAAAGAAGTCACCGCACTTTTTGCTGAGTTCAGTGATTCTGTGGTTGTGTCCACCAAGGATTTCCTTTTATCTTATTTCCTTCAGTAATTTTTGAAAAGCCACACTCTGTTGTATTTGTTTATTCTTTCTTTCTTTCTTACTTTTTCACTTTCAGCAGAAGAACTCAACCCTTTCAAAATCCTTGGGACGTGAAACCAAATATGTGAGTAAAAGTCATGTAGTGTAGTCTCTCACACATTTTTTTTTCTCAAGCTTTTACTCCCACAGGACCACATCACAACCCAGCACTCACAATACGTTCAATTCTTTTTTAGATTACTATTTAAATTTTGCCCCAAGCTCACAGGGATGGGCTGCCAATACTGAACATTTAGTCATTTACACTGAAAAGTAACACATTGGGTTTTGTAGTTCAAATTAATAAAAAAAATATTTTTCATCATGAAATGAAAAATTGAGCTACTGTACACTGTATAATTGATTGTTTGGTGAAAATATGTTGCATTTTAACCTCTGCACCAACACCAAACGACACCAAACAATGATATTAAACAAATAGTACAAGAAAGTGGGAAATGTATTCAATTTTGGCTTTTTAATTGTTTCTCTCCTATTTTAGACGAATCAGATGAAGTGTTAAGAGGTGTTAAGATTGCTCTGGAGGTTAACCTAGCTTAGTATACCCCCTGGCTAGCTCACAGATTATGTTTATTCACCTGTCCAAAGGTGTGTTCAGATGGAAACAAATGATTGCCTTGGGCCAATTTGACCACTGGACCACTTAGTCACTGTAAGTTAGATCCTTGCCTACAGTAGCAGCAGCTGCACTAACTCTATGCATATGGAACCAAAGATGGCAATCACTCACTTTTGTCCCCTTCTGAAAAACAACTCTAGATTGTTTGTATTGTACCAGCAGCCAAAAGATGCATGCAGTGGCTGTAGTAAACGTAAGGTGACCGGAGTGTAGTGTAGAACTAGTTGTTGTAGAATCCAGTTGTTGTAACCAGTCATGTGTTGGAAGTCATGTGACATGAGATGTGCCATTTAAGGAAGCTGTGACTTTTGAGGCAACCCTTTATTTAGTGTCTAATTATCTTTATTTAATTTCTATACCTAACCCTAAAGTCTTCAAAACCGCAAACAAACTGCAATGTTTGCACAGTTCACAATCTAATTTTAATCCACAGTTTTTTTTTTAACTGATTGCAGCGAAAAGCACCCACCATTTTGATGCCAAAAGGGCACATGTTTAACAGCTACCTGCCTGTAGGGAAGCACTCTTTCAACAAACAGCCCTGTTGGTCATATAACGTAGGAAAAAACTTCTAGGGTTTAAAGGTTGGAGGACTTGGTGGAATGAAACTTGATCGTTTATGGCATATAAATCAAAAACATTTCCTAACCTCAAGTTTGGTGCAGATCGTCCTCCTGTAGAAAATGGTCCAAATGTTGTTTGTGGTGTGTCAGAGTCAGGCATAGGTAGTTGTAATAATTTGATTAAACCACAACAAAGAAACACACCAAGACAAACCCCAAAACCTTCAACATCTGTCAATGACTATAAAAAAAAATTTGATGAATAAAATAAGGTGCAACAAGTAATCAAAGGTTGGATGTGAAATTGTAATCATTATAAAAATATTAAGAATTACACAGCAAAGGAGGAACATAAACTGTTGGATGTCGGTGTTCGACTGTGAAACATTGTGCTTTTTGTTATATAATACCATGGCTGCAAAGAGAAATTGGATGTCACTCACCTAAAACCAGTAATTGCTACCGTTGTATTCAAGATAACTCGGTTAATTATGTTAAAAGTCCAGCTCCAGACATAGAAATATGGGGATATCATCTTGTACCATTCACTAAAAGCTATAATTTTATGAAAGAATAATTGAATAGTAAAAGAATAATTTTATGCAAATATAGGCTATATTTCTGTCACCTTTACTGCACAAATTTAGCTTGCAACAGAAATAAGGCTCATGCATTTGATTTAATCAATATGTTAATTTTGTAAGATACACTAATAGGTTTTTTGTTTCCACAATGTTATACAGGCATCGGTATGCAGCTTGCACCTATCTGCCCATGTGGAGAGAAATAAAGATTCTAACATGGTACACATTCATTTACTGGTGGATTGTTTAGGCAACTTCTTTACCAAAGATAATGAATTAACAGTATTTGAATGAGAATGAATTCATTTCTTTAATCAAACTCTGACTCCCTCTGTCCAGACGAAGCCTGGCATTGTTCGCCCAATGACGGCCATTCCAAGACTGAGAGTGGAGGACAAAAAAGAGTTTCATACAAACCTAAGGCCCTCTGTCATCAAGAAGACCTTAAATGGCAACAGCAAGGTAGGAGTTGGATTAGTTTCCATAAACATATAAGCTACAGGAATTTGTCTCTGTTCATGTTTTCAATTCCATATTGTAATTCACAGTACAGGTAAAGGATAACAGTGAATTACATAAAAAAATGAACCTTGAGTTTAGCACATTTGTCAAAGATAAAATAGAATTAGTCGCCACAAAACAGCCTAGCCACTGATTTTTTTTCATAAAGGATCGATACAGTACTATTTCTTCATTTATTATTTTTATATGTAAGAAGTCTTTATTGGGTGTTTGTCTTTCATTATGAAGGGTGGAAATGACAACATTCAAATTTTGACTCAACAGTAAAAATACCTCCTAAAACTACCAAGGGAACCACATTATATTTTGATAAAACAATCAGTATTAATGTTCTAAAAATTGTAGTCATACATTTTATAAAGCTTTTTTCCTAATGTAGCAATGACTAGTTTTCTGGTTATTAGCTAAAAAGCAGATTCACATTTGAGGTAACAGCAAAATTAGAAGTTTTCCTGCATCTTGGATGAAAAGGTTTGTTGTAGCGAGACAGAACAAATGGGTTTTTGGATTCTCAAAGAAGCCACTTCACACTCCTTGGAAAATCATACCACTCTGCACCTGAAACATATTCTGTTGCTGAAGAGCTATTTGCTCCTTTGTGTCTGTGCTGCTCACAACCAATAGAATCATTAGGGTCTGTGTAAAAGAGGGTAAAATGTGATAAAAATGTCAGGCCATTTAGTAGTTACACAACTAACTTTATTTCTTTAACATCTCTTATCTACAACGAGATGTGGAAAACGATTACTTTTAACTATACATTATATATTTTTGATTTTAGAAAAAAAAAAACATTACCTCACTCTGCCCATGTATCAGTAAGCATGGTTGTCATCTGCAGTGTTTGAGCACAGTGTTGAAAATATATAAACCCTTCTATAAACTTTTAACAATGTTTGTCTCTGATACTCCAAATAGCAAAAATGCATATAAAATAAAAAAGTCCTCAGTCAAATGATTAATACAGTATGTTGTGAGAAAAATGTGAACAGCCACCATCCTTCTATTAACTGAGTCACTGATACTAGGACAAAATCAATAGCCCATTTATCCTTTAGCTCTCTGTTGCTATAGCCCCATGATTTTATTATTACTTCAGTTTCTTTGAGCCGAGAGAAACTGGATTCAGAAGACTCTCAGTATCAGGACCTACAGAAATCCACTGTAGCTGTGGTGTCAAACATAATTCTGCTTGTTTTGGATGAGGTGGGATTCCTGCCTGTAGCCATCCTCTTGTTGGATTTTCATCGTATAACCTGTCTCAGTAGCCAGCCTCATCAAATCCTCTGAGAGGACGAATCCTTTCCCTTCATAAGCTGCTGACGTCTTGGCGAGTATCCAAGCATCTTCATGTCAAACAAGTTAAACTGGATTGAGAGAGAAAGTTGTCCCTGTGCTGGTTTTTAATGTCTCACCAAAAGACCTGTGAGCAGTGTATCATACAGATGAATAACACTGGAACAGAGGATTGTTTTTCTCCAGTATTTGCTGTAAGAATGCATTGTCAGAGATTCAACTACAAACCTCTCAAGCAAGTGGTAATAATCTATGATGAATTTTCATGAAAGCCTTAGCATAAAAAAACCCCACTTAAACAAGATAATACATCTCAACACCTCATGTTTATTGCTCTTTATTCAGCCAAAGGGAATCAGAGTAACAGCTCCACTTTTCCTCCTGGTGCAGGTAAATTGTTCAGGGCTATCAGGACAAACTGATGAGTGTGCATTCAATTCATCAGATAAATCTTTTGTCATAACAGCAATGAGAGGCTGTTGCAGACTGCAGATATTAACAATTGTTTTCATAGTAGTAGATTTCAGAATACTTTATCCTTAATCATGAATACTATTAGTGTTATAAGGTATCAGTTTATTATTAGACCGAAGGCACTGCAGTATAAAGAATACACAAGATTAGGAATTTTGTGTAATAATACACAGAATGAATAATTATGGCTATTAAGTCAAGGTCAGCATGACAGTTGCCAGGGCATGCTGTCCACTGCAGAGAGCTGTATCAATGCTCCTGACATGGCTGAGGACTTGATTGAAAGCCAGACATTTACATTCAGGCAGAAAAACACATTATTCCACTGGTCTTAGAAGAATATTTTACTTTATAGTTGGTTTGTTGTGATGTGGATCGTAACATGCAGAGAGTTAAGCAAGGCAGCACAATGGTGCTCAGTGGATAGTGAAGCAGCTGAAGGTCCCCGGTTTTATACCCACAGGCCTTTATATGTGGAGTTTGCATGTTAAAAAATAGCCTACTGTGCAGTTTAAGTTCCTACTGTGTTGCCTACAAATGGAGATTGTTTCTTAGTAAAAAACAGTATAGATACCATTTAATATTAGAAAAGATACTTACAGAATAAGTAATTTTCAAGTTTCCAGGCTGTTACCCCCTCATTTCACAAACTCTGAATATTGCTATCAGGTTCCTACAATTATGTATTTGTATGTACTGTATAGATACACCTTTATTTTTAGTCAAGGGCAGCTCAGTGGTGGAGTGGGTAGTGATGGTGCCTCACAGCTAAAGGTCCCCAGTTTGAATCCACCTGCTGACTGCAGCCTTTCCGTATGGACTTTGTATGCTCACCCTGTGGGTTTCCTCACACAGTCCAAAGACATACATGTTAGGTTAATTGTTGATTCACACTGAATGGTTGTCTGTCTGTGCATGTTCTCTCTGTGTGGGCCTGGAGATAGACTGGTGACCTGTACACGGGGAACCCTGACCTGTCAATTTCCTAAATTTAAGTTAATGCAGTTTTTATGCTGCTAATTTTAATTTGTTGTTCCAAATATAACCTGCTTAATTACCAAGTATTCTGCTTAAAGTGTGCATTGGGGATGAATGAAATTCTGCGTAGCCTTGTTGAAGAAGAAAAAATGCTTATTTACAGAGGAATTTTGGATTTTTGATTTGATATAATTAAATATTTATGTGTATTTATTTCATGGCTACTTTGAATTATTTTGATGCTTTAAAAGAAAGGTTTCACAGTTTATCCAGTGAGTGTTAATGAGCACTTTGGTGCTCACATGAATACTGAAAGAGGTAGAGACATAAGCATTGATTGTGTGCGCAGTTTACGATGAACCTTAGAATGGATCTATTAATGGCTGCTTCAGCTTGGCTGTGGCTTACCTCTTGACAGTTCTTCATTGAATTTGCAGTGAAAGTGTGTTAGACCATCCTCTTGTAAAATATAACTAGGCAGGTTGGTTGTACAAGCAGGAAAAATTTAAGAAAAAAAAATTAAAATTTAATTTTAACGTCAGCGTAAACACATGTCTGTAGGGCGACACTGAGCCAGTGTAGAGAAGAAAACACAATCACCTGGTATTTAGACATAGAAAAGTTTGTTAAGAAGCAGTTGGTGGGGGTGAAAGGGTCAGCAATGCAGGAAAGAGAAGCTTTGTTGTAGTCATTTGAAGTACATCATGTGATGAATAAGTAAACTGAACCTAAATTTTATCAACACCTAACCATGTTTATCTCAACCCGAACCTCAATGAATGAATGAATGTGGTAGTGAGACAGAAGGAAAAACAAAACTGGCCTCCATTTTGTATCCTGGCTTCAAAAAGGATGCAGTTTCTACAGATGGTCCTGTTGCTTGTATCAGGGGGTAGGGAAAAATGACCTGTGTGGGGATTACACTTTGAGTATACACTTTGTAGACCTTAGTTTGTCTGAATTTTAAGAAGAAAAACAAAAATTTTTAATTTTTTAATTTGTTTACATGTAAATGCAGTTTTATTTGTCCACCGGAGCAATTACTATACAAGCTAACTCTCCTTTGCAGAACTGTGCCATATGCACAGTTGGAATGTTTATGGAAACATGAAAGCATCAGTTTTGGCAGCAGTAACATTTACAGTCTGTAAATATATCAGCCCAAGCACTCACTCTGCTGTTCATTCAGGTCTTTTTTCTTTGAGTTTACGGGTTATGCTGATATTTCTCTTAGCTACCCCTTTTCTGGTTTATTTACTTATTTTTTATTGTTTACTTCTTTATGTCTGCAGCTCAGGCCTCACTTTTCTTTCACAGTAACTATATTTCACGGTTAACTATATTGATATGTATATATCATATATATGATATATATCATATCTAAGTCATTTATTTCTTCGGTCCGGGTTATGTTTTCCTGGTGGAGCTGCTTTATCATGCTCCCTGCAGAATGTTCTGGGCTCTAATTTAACTTACTCGTGTACAATACAACAATCTGTTCAGAAGAAAACCAATTTAATATGTGTTTCTGGCTGATTTGTTTTGAAGCTTCCTAGAATGTCACATTTATATTTTAATCACTTACCTGAATCCAGGGTGGCTTTAGAATCAGAATCACAAGTGGCAGCCTGAATAGAATGGAGGTTTTAATATAACATCTCTTTGTGTAAATTTCTGTGTACTGTATTTCTTAGAATACGTTTCAATCATAGTAAAGTATTAAAGAACTGAGTCAATTTGAGAATTATTTTGACAAAAGATCTGTTAAAGCTAAGGAATGAAGATAAAGGTCAATGCATTTGAGAGAAACTGAAAATAATAAAGCTCCTGTTTCTCCTAGAGGTAAAAAAGCATATCTGTACAGCTTTAACAGTACACTGGTCTTTAATACATAGTAGAATAAAAGTTTGCTCAGCTATCAAAATTAAAGACATGCAGTTTTTGGGAGTTTGACCACAGGTGTCAAAAGTGCTGGCTCTCCCTGCTTTGGCAGAGGAAATTCAATTCAGTTCAATTACTTTATTTGTCATTGTGGCATAGAAATGAAATAGTTCCTTTTGATTCTATTAAAAATAATAAAAATAAATCACACTAAAAGCACAGAATAAGTAAGGAGCAATAGCTCTGGGTTAATCGTTACTTTTTAGTCTGTTTGTCTAGACAAAATCAACTTGCTATTGATTTTGTCCTGGTCTGTTTGTATCTTTTCAAGATACGGCAATAGCTGTTCTAGAGAGGGTAGAGAGTAACCAATAATTGCCTGGGACACTTTTATTGATTCTTGAAACAAAACAAAACAAAGAAATTGCTTAAACAATTTAATTATATTCAACACCAGAATCCTTCTTCCTTGAGTTTTCTTCTGAGTTTTGTGGGTTTCTCAGTAAAATGTCAAAAACCAAAACAATAAAAACAACAACAACAACTAATACTACTAATACGAGTAATAAAGAGGGATCTGTCCAATGACAGATAATAATATGTTTGTGAAACTGAAAAACCGTGATATTTGACCTAACAATGGAGCGTAAATGTGATACTAGAGAACAGAAAAATATCCTGCATCACTTCCTGTACTACACCCCTACAGCCCGGTGAGAGGCCCAGTTTCAAATGCAGCAAGCAACAGAATTTGATTATTAATTTTGACGGATTATTTCTTCTATTGTTAGAAGCTGCAACAATGCTTGTGATGGTTATTCCAGAGCTGTGAGATGACACTGTGTCATTAGTATAACATAAGACTGACTGACCTCTGCAGTCCACAATTAGTATTCTGGAAGATGGTGGCAATCAACATTTGACATGACAGATGATATTTTTGCCACCGACACTGGAGACAATAAAATCTGCTGCAGTCTATTTTGAAATCAGATGCACTGTGACTTTAACAGTGATTTTCATGCCAAAATGAGGATTTTCTCTGACCTGTCAATTTTATCTTTGTTCATTCATAATTAAAATATGTGTTCCAACAAGCATAATTTTGTGTGTGAAGCAGAATTACAGCATTGGGAAAAACTTATCACAAATTGATGAATGAATATTTATTACAGCTAGGCAGGCTCTGAAAAAAGTACCTTTTACACTCCCTCAACAAATTTCACGCCAGTTTGCTTAATTAGAATTATAATAATTAGCTTTCTTCATGGCAAAGAAAGAACCTTTTTGGTTGGAGATATAGCAAATAACAAACAACAGAGAGAACTAATTTAAAGATTTGTGCCTTGAAAACAGTCTAAATAGAAAAGAAACCTTTAGACTCCGCTGACATTCCATCTTAATGAGTCTTGTTCATTTTCTTCCAGAAGAGATTAACTTGAAACTATTTCGTCTATTTCAGGTGGAAAATAAAAGTTCTGAAGATGCACAGAGAGAGTTTTACTTAGGCTTGAATGGCCAGACATTGAGAAAAGAGAGGAATCTGGAAAAGACGATTCCATTTTCAGTATGTGACCTGCAGATTACAGAGCCTGAAGACCACATCAGTCAACTTGTGAAAGATACTTCGACGTCCTCCAATCCTTTTGAGGACTGGATGGAGACTCATATTTAAAGGATTAAAGCTATGTTTGTCACAAATATTTATGTACCAGTGTATATGTGGGAATAGGTCTTAGGCTCTGTAGCTATTCCTACTCTCCACAGCGGTCCTGAAGCTTCTCTCCAGGAACACTGTAATTACGTAACAAGTCAGTGGCAAGATGGAGAGCCCCCGTTTGCTGCAGAAATAAAAGTATAGATGAGGTTCATATTAAGCTTCAGCAGTCCCACAGGTCTAAGTCAAGGCAGCATCTTTCAGAAATGCAGTAGAAGAAATCATTCTACACCAAAGCAAAACTGTAAAACCTAATTTGTTTTTAAATGAACAATTCTATCTGATATATTTACTGTTTAGGACTATTACCCTGTGACAAGTACATGTCCATATTAATGCTTGTTTATAGCAGTGGATTATAACACTTGGAGCCTACTGTTCATGGAACCAGCTCTTCTAGAGTGATAATGAGGTTTATCACTCAAAATTTCTGAAACCCTGGGTTTCTCTTTTCACAAAAGTAGTCTTCTGATTTCTCAGCAGTGACCATGAATTTTGCACTCAGAAACAACAAGGACGAGTTCAATTCTTTAATGTTTCCTGCTGATGTCTATAAAACTGAGAACCCAGATAGGGCGTCAGATATGCACTTGATGGCTGCGTGGTTGACATTATCAAGGCTAATTCTTACTGTCTCACCTGTGCGTAGGTGGCAAATCATGGCAGAAAGTGAATTGCATAAATGTCAGGTTAGTGGTTTCAGTCACAGAAATAAACACCAAAAAGAGAAGAAGTTATTAGATTGTCAAATAGGACGTGTAATTAAAGACACAGCAGAGCTACTATATATACATTTGAAGGAAAAATCACGTTTGACAGTATAGTTTACATAAATTACTTGAACAAGCTAAACTGAGGATGATGTTTTGCTCTTTGCTCAAATTTTTAAAGTTTGTTGTTAATTGAATGTAAACTGTGCCAAACCCGACAGAGCTGACAGAGCTGATGTAGTAACACTAAACTCTGATAGCAGCATCCTCACACAGGAGAAATAACTACTTTTTTATCTTTTTTTTTTTTTTACTTAATCAATTGCATTCCCCAAACATTGTAGATGATGAGTGTGGCTCTTACCACAGCATTTCACATTATGAAGCTTGACAAACTTGCCGTTGCTCATCAGATGTTTGCTAAGCTGTAATTTTTGAGACAAGTTTGGTGAACATCCAAAAGCAGAAATAGATTTGTTGAACTAAGAATAAAAAGTGTGAAAACATATGACCTTTAATGTGTGTTGCAGGTGGCTGAATTCACAAATAGTACAGGTCATTGTTCAAGTTGTAGAACAAATCACGCAAATGATGTAACTCTTGAAACTCTGTAAAGAAAATAACGTTGTAATAAAAGGAAAAACTGGATTATGTTTTAACTTGTATGTAATAACATATCTGCCTTCCACTATTTTCTGAACTTTAAATGTTGCAATATGTGAATTTGCATATTAGTTAAGACATTTGTAAAATTGTATGACTAATCTACCTGGGAAACAGTTTGGATGTGCAGGCATCATATTCCTGGGAAGGATCTGTCACAGAAAATACTGGAAATGTTTTCACTGCAAACAGGAGCACCACAGGCCAATCATATGAGTCCTTGGGATATTCCTACATCTGGTGAGAAATCCCCAAAGAAAAACTGAACCTCAAAGGGGTCTTGGAGAAACAGTTATGTGATTTAGCCATCAAACCAATACAGAAGTTATCCAAGGTAAAAGTTATGTAAAAACATGAAAAAAAAATATTCGACAGCTGTTAGACAATCACTTATCTATTACTCAAGTTTAAAATATGGAGAGTTTTGAAACTTCTGCACTTCTGGCTTTACATCTGTGGGATAAAATACAATGAGTCAGTGTTCAGGCATAAAGCAGAATTTTTTAATTATTAAATATATCATATATACAGGATGCTTTGAGCTCAATTTAATGGAAATAATTGCTTCTGTTTTGGCTTCAAGACCTGATGGATGAGCTCTTTTGATCACTTCACTGGCTGCATAGAGTCAGTTTGGTGTAGAAATGGAGGGTAAGTGGTGTGTGACACCAACAGTGTACATACAGTGCGGCCTCTTCACAAGGGGCCAGATCACAGCCAAGGATCTGTCATTCACCACGTTTCAGACATTCCAGGGATTAGGATGAGGATGCTGGTATCCATGGCAACAAGTAGAGGGGGTCAATCACATTACACTTTTTTCCATTTACCCCTGTGTCCTTGGAAGCACTCACACCAATCATTGAAACCACAGACTACAGTTATACTCACACTTACACTATACAGTAGAAAAACTGCTGTTTTTCTCTCTATAATCACTCAATCTCATAAACAAACAATAAAAGACAACATTTAGATTCAATAAAAAGCTGTTTATGCTCTCAGATCCACTCAAGGTTGAAGAGTGGGCTAAGAAAATGACTTTCTAAGAAAATCCTGCAACAATGATGTTTTTTCAAACTTGTAATTAAAATTTTATAGTAATAGTAAGAGACATAAACTGCACCAAAGACACATCTTCTTTGCTCCTGAAAAGTGAAAAAACTAATTAAATGTATAATGTAAGTTACTGGAATACCACATTAAATACTTTTAGCATTTCTATGAAGCCAACCAAAATAACAATGACAACAACAAACACAAAACTGTTAGTATATTATCAGTGAAAGTAAAGTAACACTCAAAACATGCATTTATCTTAATTTGCCCCTCAAAAATCATGAGACATGCTTGGTTTGTGTAACAAACAAAAACAAAGAGCAATACTTTTGCAATGCATATTTTGCTACTGTTAAATACTAAAGTCATATTCCATCCCTAATAAAATTTAAATAGTTACTACCTTTGAAATAAATTACTTTTACTTGATATAACTTCCACAGTTTAACATCCCATAAATTAATTACTTGTTGTGCATTGAACATAATACCACATTGATCACGCTCACATTTCAAAAATATGACCATCATTTAATGTGAACGAGTCCCGAAATATGAGTTTAACAATATTAAACACACGCTTTCTCTCAGACGCAAGGGACTTTGATATTACCTGGCTTCGGACATTAACATCTTAGTCAGATGTGTTTAGCAGAGGCAGGAATAAAGGCTAAAGTTCACAACTCATACTAAAATTAAAAATTTGAAGGAGGCATTAACTGAGATTCAAGTAAAAGTTTGAGATTAAATGGCATAACATTTTAAGATTGATGTGTGACATAAGACATTTCAATAGGGACTGTGGATTCATGCGGGGTTTGATGACTGGTCTCATTTGTCAACACAGTTTTATCAGTAAGACAGTGGAATCAGGCTAAGTAAACTAATAAAGAACATCACGTGCCCCAGTCATTCACAGAGGAGTCAGCCTGACACCCACTTTGCCCCTATGATGCACATACAGAAGAGCTGACTCCATGACATCATACTGCAGAGGCAGCATGATGTCACAGTACTGTCGCAGTACAATCCTTAAGGCCCCATTAAACATGCAGTGTAAGTCAATATTTTGTTTTTTTTGCATTTACCTGGTAGTAGTAAAATACCTGTTAATACTGCATATACAGTAGACCTGATAATCAAAGCCAGGGAAAATATGACAGCGGTTTCTGTAAAACAACATGTAGTCTTCTGAGTTCTGGCAGCAGTTGCTCCTGGAAGTGCAGCATCCAGGAGTCACTTCAAGATGCAACAAAGAAAGTGACTGGCAACAGCAAAAATGAAGAAGCGGAGACCACTTTCAGATTTTAAAATCCTTATTGGATCACTGTAATGTAACATTTTGCCTCAGGTGGTTTGATGTAGGTGTACATTTCCTCCAACACCCAAGATAGATCAGCTGTGGCATCCAGATGCTTTCTAAAAAAAATAAAAAAACACCACATGGATATCCTCTCTGAGATGGCCAGGCCAGTTACATCAGACTCTATTGTTTTATCTATATTTCTTTCATGGAGGAAGGCATTTGTGTCAGTGTTTAACAAAGTAACAAAATAACTGAAATAAAGGTCTATAAGAACAAGGAGGGGTGGCACGGTGGTGGAGTGGTTGGTGCTGCTGCCTCACAACTAGAATGGCAATTTCCAGTTTGTTGACATTTTAGTCTGAGTGGCACAAATCAACCTCCAGTGTGAGCCTGGGATCATCTTCTGCATACTATGAATGGCTGCCAGATTTCATGGCAATACATTTGGTAGTGGTGGAGACAACAGTAGTGTGACTACAAATGAGTGTAAGAAAAGTTAGAGGAGCAAGTTGGCAGAGGTTGTCCCCATTCCTAAAGATGGATAGACACAAGAGAAAACAGACAACTTAGACACCTGTACTTAAATTGCAGCTCGACAGGAAGATGTCAGTGTCAACAAACAGCAAAAAAGTGGTCACTGGATGTTTTCGGAACAGCAGAAAAAACAACGGATGCATTTTGTGTTTACAAATCCATTTGAACCTTCCAAGGCCGATGTAGCTACTTTAAGAGACTCTGTTGTGTAAGAAAGAACAAACATCTTACTGATATATGGATATACTGTAAAAATCTTATTTAGATTTTTTTTTAATCGACAAGTTATTCACCAGTAAACAAACTTTTATGATACCAGGCTTCATTTAATAGCGTTGAAAGTCCAAATTTTATTTTGTGTATACAGGACATTGAGAACAACATATTGATTATTTGATAAATCATCCACAATCAGAACCCTTTCTTTTATCTAGCTATTGTATTGTCCTTTCAAAATCTCAAGTACCATTTTTAAGTTCACCTCAGAAAGACTTTGGTCATCACAGTGAGTTCAACTTAAATGATTGTGTTGGAACCACTGGAGAGCTTTGTGGACGCAGGCTGCTCTGAGAGCACAGAGACACAATTTGCCATCAAATCCAACCAGAAAAGAGAAGAAAGACGTCTTCATGTGCTCCTGATACACCCCGCTGACAGGTTATGTGCCACATAACCTGCAAAGAATTACACGTGTAAGTTTGTTATGCCCTTACTTTTTACAAAAAAACATTTCCTAACAATTTAATAAAGTTGGTCGATAGATTCACTCTTTTTTAAGTGAGAAAAATTTACTTTAAGCGTTCAGGTTGCTGAAGGCAGGATGGATCAGCACTTCAAACAAACCTTTTGTCATTTGCAGGGTCAAAAAAAAACAAAAACAAAAGAAAAGACTTAAGTAAAATAAACTAGTTTCAAAAGTTCATATTTTCTATACACTACTCACACACAACTGCAGCACTGTATAAAATATTTAACTACACAACACTGAGAGAGACATTGAAGAAGGTTGAGCTTATTGGCTGTAGTGCAACATGATTGATTTTGTCCACAGTGTCTGCTCTGCAGTCAGTCAGGCTAATTTAACACGGATAATACCAGCAATTAGGTTCTCCTGTGTCAGCTTTAGCTTAAAGAGCAGAGCTTTCGTAAAATGAAAGCTGTCAAGCCAACAACTTAAAGGAGCACTTTTTGTGGTTCTGTTGAATGATATATAAAGGAGCTATAGTTCATCTGGTACAGATGACAAATTCTGCACTTTATCACAAGGATCTTTAAATAATAGAGTGACAGCTTCATCCTTATATTCAAATGCATGAAAAATATGTATTTAGTGTACATACATAGGGAGACCTAAAACCCATAATGTTCTCATTTCAAGTTCCACGAGAAAATACTTTTAAAATGAGGACTAACTAATGCACAGTATTTGGTATAACATTTTCACTGTAGTCTATTGAGAGTGCACATCTCCTGCCAGTATTGATTACAGAAGACTGGATTGTGTCTTTTTCCTGACCCTAATCAATCCTGCATTCAGTCACAGGCTGGGTAATACACCCTCTTTGCTTTGCTGTAAATTGGCTATGAATCGGTGGCTCGGTGTGATAGTGTGCATTCATTGGCTTTTATGTCATCATCTCATTGACCTCAGTTCTTAAATGTCATTTTACAGATAGCTGTTCATTTTGCTTCCACCACATTACAGGCAGACCTAATTCAGTATGTAAAGTGGTTTAGGTTTTTGTAGTCTGTTGTTTCCTCTTAGTGAGACCATTTTGTTCGGTAACAGTAGGAGTGCAATGAAAGTGTGTGACTGTTTAAATAAAAAAAAATTTTTTTCCCCCTCAATTTTGCATGAATTTGATGACATCCTGGTCATTAAATTTTTAAATACTATTTCTTTTTACCCCTCACACTGTTATGAAGCTTTAAATGTACATTTCCGTTTAATAAACTGAAATCCCTGTTGACTATTTTTTGGCCTGCCACCTGGCAATGTAATTATAGCAGTATATTTACACAAGTTATTTATTATTTTAATGGAAGGTTTATTAAGCATCCATCATCTTGAGGCTTCTACTGTTTCCTGAATGCAATATATATCCGCACTGCCCTGCTGGCTAAACCAAGCATGTAAAGAAAAAGAAAAGAAAGAAAAAGCTGAAAAGAAACATCTGAATCTGTTTTCAAGATTCAATACAAACTGTCTATGTTTTTAAAGTTTACAATTGTCAGAATTACTGCAGGAAGTCAGAGGCTGAAACATTCTTGTATTACAGTACTTGAAGTTTGAACTTGTCTCTTTAGCTCTCACTTTCCATTCATTACACAAATACATATGTCACTTTTCAAATTTACAGCCAAGTGCAACAGCATAAACAATAGAATGCTGTTGCATACCATAAAAACACAGACAGACTCACACACACACAGACAGACACACACGCAGCTTTATACAGTGTTATACAGTGTTCTGCTCTCTAAAAAGTGGAAGTCCAATAGTTGAGTTGGTAACACACCATAAAATTATCATTCTGAGGGGAAAAAAAAGTCAGTAAAAGTGTTTTTCCTTAGTTCAAACTTCAGCTGCAGACATGATTGAACGGCTTGTAGAAGATGCCCTGTTACAGTGACAAAAACACATTTTTCCCCCCATTTTACAACATACTTGGTGAAGCATGAGCTCCATGAACAGTCATACTGATGTACTTTAATTTGTACTCATACGATGTACTCTGATTACTGTATTTTTCACTTTTTCATGCCAACCCTGCCATCATGTCGATTCTATATAAAATAACATGACTGAGAATATAATAAATATAATAATTACGGAGGTAAATATTTTAGCTGTGAGATGCGTGCAGGTGTGGACAGCAGTAGGTAAGTCCGAAAATATTTATAGTTATAATGAAGCAACTCTTTACCTGTCTTTCATTTGCAGGACACCTTACAAACAGTTTCCTTTTATTCATTGTGTTCTTTATATTTCTTTTGTGGGCAGTAATTCAGAGGTATGCCATTATGCTGAAACTGTGTCACACTTCTGGATAAATTCAGTTGGAAAACAAATTACCCAGGAACAAGTTACAGTTAAATAATTAGTATTTTCAGTAACAAGTGGTGTGTAGGTGTGTTCAGACAGAAAAGGCCACCAGTTTGCACCTCAGATGACACACAGAATGGCGTTGTAACTTGTGTTGACTCGCCCCAAACAACCAATGACCCAAGAGCAGTAAGAAATTGACCATGGGAGTTTAGGAGTGTCTGGGTGTGTGTCCAGCTCTGGAACTAAACTTAAAACTACACAAAGAAACACCAACTCTTTGCTGTTTCCCTTTCTCTTTTTTCCAGTTTCAGTAAAAAAAAAAAATCCAGGATATTCTTTGCAGAGAGATCTTAAGAGAACTGTGTCTTTCCATTTACACTTTGCACCATATGTAAGTATCACTTTGTGTTCTGTCTGTACATAACTTAAGGGATCATAATCATATAGTATAATATAATCGAGTTATTGCTTTTAAAATGTGTAATATGTACTGGGGTTTAGTAAATAATGATGGTATAATGAGTCTCAGAGTCTCAGACAGTAACTATTGTTATTTAATCATCTTAAGACATATCAAATTGGACCTAAAAATACAAATATTTCGCAATTATAAACCCGCTGCAAGCAACGAGAGAAACCTTCTGGGAGTTCTGAATTCCCAGAATGAAAGTTTCTCTGCATCATACCTGCTCACTTAAGCCTTACTTCTATTTTAGGAGCTGGAAAGTGGAGCTATAATTTGCATGGCAGTATTATTTTATTGCTGTGGCCAGCCCACAATAATACCTTCTTGTTTACAGATTAAGATTCGTCACACTCAAACTACCAGGCAAGATGTTATCAACGATCTGTAATAAACTGGTTAAACAACTCAACTTATGCGTATTTAACTGTGCAGCTCAGTGTTGAAAGTCATATCCAGTTACACTTACAGTAAAGCTCTAATTCACACCAGCTGACAATTTTGATGTTACCTTCCAAACTCACCTACTGTTTAAACATCATTTATTAACATTTTTCATATTATTTTCTTCATATAGATGATAATACATCTTATTCTCACCTGCATCATATCTGATTATTTCTATCTATTCATTCAGTTTTTCACAGTCAAACACACAAACACACAAAAAAACTGATGAATGAAATGCCCTCATCTGGTCCTGTATTTACTCAATGACGCCTGTCATGCTGAAGTTTACCAAATGTGAACTGTTTAGTTGATCAGATGTGCTTGACAACGACAACAACCCATCACTTGCTCAGACTTGTCAGCAGAAGACAAGGACAGCTTGGGAAACAGATCATGACGACTGCAAGAAGCAGGGATTGGGTGTCACAAAAGATGACTCACAGGGAGGCCGCTTCAGGAGAAAAACTCCCTGTGACTTTATGCATTCGTTACTTAATCTTCACACACCCAGATTCAAGACACAACTTAACAATAGTTCCTCTACACATCATTTTAGTTAAGATCCTGAGAAACTATCAGTTGTGTTTCTCTCTTTTTAAAGACGCTGCATATCCATGTTACATGATAGAAAAACAGAGTTTGTGTGTGTCTTCCTGTGAATCATCAGTCAATAAATGAATACATTCACATAAAAAAGAGTAACGTAATTACGTCCTAAAATATCTGTTGTTTTGCAAATTCATTTATTAGTGTTAACTTATTTTAATACATATATTTTGTGACTGGTGATGAACGTTTTTATTTTATGTAAGTGAAACAATAGGAAAAGAAAAAAAAGTTGTGTGAAGAAGTGTAGTGTAGTGATCATCTACTAATAGTCTTTTAACAAATGAGCACATCAATGTTAACACATTGTGCAGCCAACTTTAAAAAACAATGTCTAATATTATGTATTTTTTTAATAAGAATTTCTTAATTTGACATTTGGGTAAATGAGAAGAATGATACTCTTAGATACTTGGTATCTAGTAGTATGGTATTTGCAGGCAGCTGGTTTCCTTTGCTTAGCTTAGAATAAAGACTGTAAACAGTGGGGAATCACTAGGTTGAGTCTTTTCAGTGCTGCCAACATTTTGTACTTTGTACAAAGTACATATTAACATAGTAAATAGTATACATTAACTTAATGAGATAGAACATGTTAGATGATGAACTTTAGAGATAGCAGATTTGATTCAGGCCACCTTATGACAGTGATACTCTAACTCTGCACTAAGTGTTTTCCACTATGTAGAGTCTTTGTGCTAATCTAGTTAGTTAACTATGATCCCTTTGCAAAAATGTATGGTGTTAACCTGTGATAATTCTTATCAAAAAGTGGATAACCTTTGAGTATTGCTAATGATTGAACTGACTGTTTAACTCTGTCTCCACTTGGAGCTGTTAGTGTTTGTTTAAATGCAACACTGTGTATTGTGTGTACTTGCATGTCCAGGCAGTCATTGTATGAAGTCAGTGCATATGTCTTTAGGCTACATGCTGGGCCACAGACAATGAGACAAATGTTATTTAGAGCCCCTGGATAGTAAGCAAATCTAAAATGACCTGTATGTCAGGTCATGATGCTTTGGGGGTGATTGTAGAGATTCCGCTGGACAGTATCCAGTGTCTAAAGTTGCTGCTTCATCAGAATAATAAAACTCTCTCTCCTTTTTTTTCTCACAGGTTAATGATTACAGTAGGTAAGCCACACTCTGTAATCATCTTTTGCTGTAATTAATTTATAATTTGTGTGCTTTTTATTTATTGCAGTACAATTGTTAAACGAAGCCAGGCTAAAGTGATCCCAATAACATTCATGTATTTAATAATCAAACAACTACATGTATGCATGCATCCCTGCAGATGTTTCTTACTTTCAGCCTTTTCTTTCTATAACAATGTTTCATTAGAGACTTTTAGAGAGCTGACCAAACAGGGCGAATTGTGTTGAAAGGTATAGAATTCATAAACATGCTTGTGTGTCATTCAGACATTCCTGGAAACAACGTTTAAAACAATAAGGAAAATAAACAAAAAAACAATAATTATTGAATCCCTGACATTAATGTGTCTTTTCTACATTAACAGGGATACCAGGAGGCCATGTGTGCTCCCAGCAGCTGTGTCCACACAACACTTTGAAAACCTCCACCCTGATGTTTCAACTACATTTTAAGCAAAATTAGAAGGAGTTATAATCCCTGGTTCTTTCTGTTTTATTTTGGTTTGCAGTTACCCACTGTTTGAGAAGCACCTGCTTGAAACAAAAGTATTTTATTTAAAATATAAACCCCTTTGTCTGCTGAAACATTTCAAAGCAGGTACAACCTGCAGTAAAATCATGCAGTAGAGGACACACACTCACCACCTGAAGAGTTTCAGTGCCACTAATCTTTAAGCATTCATCAAAGCCTCTTTGTGTCATTATCTTAACTTTCGTCAGTGTGAACCTTGTCCCTGGAGAGAGCAGGGGCGTGGCTAAATATCTAAAACAGGTTTATGGCGGCCTGTGAGCAAGTTTTAAGCCAGAGTATTTGCATGTCTAAACTGGAATCCCATCCCCACTCCCTCATCTGTAGACGGCTTCGTGTTGAGACAACTCCCTGTCTTTGTCTCTTCCAGCTGACAAAAAGTACCTTCTCCAAATATTGAACATAAGCCGAATGTACATGTAACGAAGAGGAACATTCGTGGAGCAACCGAGAGGATTATTAAAAGCTCACTACCTAAATGTAAGTTACTGTTGTTGTGCTAAGATAATGATGTTGTGACTGTGGTACTGTGCTTTGAAACCTTGAGGAAGAGGCAGCGGCTCTGACAGGATGTAAAATTCTATTGGCAATGCAGAAAAAAGTTACCTGAAAACTAAGAAGAAAGGATGGCTGTACTGTGCATTAAACTGAAAGTAAAACTTTCACATAGACTTCTTTTTAGACATACACAGAATGTATTATCTACAAATTCTCTCGGAAAAAACTTTAATTTTGGCAATGTTTTGCTTTTGTTATTCAGCGAGGTTTAATGGGAATAGAGTAGAGTTTTCAGACCACGATTCATTTAAAGTGTGAACACCTAGAAAGTGATTCATTATTTTAAATAAAAATAGTCAAATTAAACTATGGAACAGCCTCTACACCCTATGAGGGCTCGACAAATATTAGATATTTGATCTTCATTTAGAGTATGGGTAAAAGATTTTTATATTCCTGCCAATTAGTTTTTGTAATTTTTCAATCAATAATTTCGTGTAAAAATTGTCAACATAGTACATGTGTAACATATCTCAATCAGATAATATCCGAGCAAGTTATTTTACCCAAGTACTGTTCCTAAGTACAGTTTTGAGATACTTGTAAAAAACTTGAGTATTTCCATTTTACTGAAAGGTCCTAGTTTACTACAGTTTAGAGAGGGCAAAATATGACCACCAATAAAACATGTTGTGTTTTTGCAGATTCCCAGGCAGTAGATCACATGTCAAAGTGTCCTTGAGCAAGAAACTGAATCCCGACTTAGTTGCTTAGTTGAGTGTTGGTTCAATGCCCGGCTGCTCTGGTCACATGTCAAAGTGTCTTTGAGCAAGAAACTGAATCCCGACTTAGTTGCTTAGTTGAGTGTTGGCCAGCTGCATAGCAGCTTAGTGTGTGCGAATGGGTGAATTAGAAGCACGTGTAAAGCGCTTTGAGTGTCAATGGGCAGAAAAGCGCTATACAAGTGCAGACCATTTACATAAAATTATATACTTTGTAGACATGAAAGTTAAGTCATTTCCTTTGGTAAAATTAAGGAAAATACTATTACTATATTTGTCTCTGTAATTACTAAGTATGCTGTCTTGTTCCACATACTTAAATACGGGTGCGAGTGGTAATTTAACGTTGTCCCTTCCATGTACATACATGGAAGAACATCATATGTCCTAAAAATTATTAGTTATAGTTAATCAACAAACATTGACACTGTTGTTTAAAGACGCCCATTCATAAATCTAAATTAATTCAAATTAAAAGTAACATCTGGGACAGTAACTGACCATCACCTGGGGTCTTCTCTGTATGTTCTAAGCAACGAAGGAATATGTCTTCATCTTGACTAACAGACCTCTTTCAGCTATCGTCCACATATTTATGTGTACAGTAAACACTCTGTATGTGATAGTTTATACTAATTTGAACTTGTATATGATTAGTATATATATATATATATATATATATATATATATATATATATATATATGATTTTTACAGACATACAAAATCATGGTGAATAGCAACAATATTTTATTAGAATAAAACAGAACGTGGTCATCAATCATACAGTTTACTAATGCAAATTTTAGAATTTTGACATTGAACTCATATAACCAGCTGAGAGACGCTCAGTAATCAGTAATAATATGTGATTATTTTGTGGTCCCCAGGGTAACTATTTCATCGTCATTTATGAGAAATCAGTTCTTTTCTATCAGCTTTGATAACAGCACCATGAGCTGAAGAGCAGTGCTGTGGGCTGAACTGGAGCTGAAGTGTTTCGAGTTACTGCCCATCTCCCTCAATCACAACTTGACCACAGGGCTTCTGTTAGCCAACCAGCCTATGGACTGTGACTGCAATAATGTCAATGCAATATAAAAATTTGAAATATGGAAATGAGCTACATATTACATAAAGTAAAAAAGGAGCCATCTGAAAAAATGTCTGACTTACCTTCTCAGGGTTCCACATCTGTGGATGCCTTGTCATTAAAGTAAACTGAATTTAAATGTACCAAACGCCAAAGCTGAAAACATTATGTTACGGGAATGAGAATGGGTTGAAATAGAACATAATGACTAATGTTGGTTTTAACCTTAAGTTATACCCATGAAGTTTGTTGTTTAGGAAGGGATAAATTAACACGGAACTTACAACTGTACAAACTTACAACATACAATGGGCAGCACTGTGTTTTTGTGTTTAGTGTAAACAGGAAAAGCTGTCATTATAAAGAGTTGAATTAATGGCAGTGTACCAGGGTTTACGTGTTAAGAGACCTGTACCACCTAAATGACCGAGTCTCTCCTACAATCTATAAGGTCATGGTCACAGTGTTGTATCAAATGACCACCACTGCTTAGAAATACACAGTAAAAGCCAAAAAGTCGGTACATTACATTTATTTAACGTAATCAATTCCTTAATATAATGCAATTTCCATCATCTGTGACAGGTTCTACTGAAACGGACCGGAGTGATGGATTCTCCTGAGTTTTCCATGCTGTCATCCTTGAGGGGAGACTTTAAATCAGAGGATTACATCCAGCCCCATTATAAGGAGTCATATCGCCTGGCAATAGACCGCCTGGTGAGTGGCGGCAAAGACAGTTACCAGGAGTTCCTTAAGGGGGAACGACTTGGGAGCTTTCTCTCAGAGGATGAGCTTCTCTACATCACCAAAAATGCAGAACACCTCGCACCTTCAAACCACACGGAGGAAGTCAATGAGCCAAATGATAACCAATCGTCCTCAGGGACGTACTGGCCCCTTCACTCGGATGTGGAAACGCCAAATTTGGACTTAGGGTGGCCGGAGGTCGTGCACGACAGACTACAGACAAATATAGATTTGCTCTTTCATCCGCCAAGACAAAACAACCCCACCATCAAAGAGGTGATCCGTAAGCATATTCAGGAGGCACGACAGGTAATCAGATCAGCTGCAATAATGTGTTAGGACAGAAACTGACATTTTTGAGCTGTTCAGACTGTTAGGCATTGCCTTAGCCCAGTACATTGGCTCACATTAATTTGAGACCCATGATCTGCGGAAATATGTTGCAAGCACTTTTCCCCCTCAAGGCAGTTCCACAGACCTTTGTTGCAGACAATTTCAGAATCAAGGAGTGTCTGCTATACAAAGGTTGATGAGGTCAAATTCTGGTTTAGCAACTTACCATTATGGGAGGAAAGTGTGGGAACCATTAACTGCATATGCACTAGATTATAAAATCACAATCTAACACAGTTAATGCTTCACTTAGTTCTCAGACTCTGTCATGATGAATCATAAACTAGTTTAAAACTGTGGTTGGAAGGCAGTTTCTATTTTGCTGCTCAGCCTTGTTAGTAGCTGCTGCACTGGCTCTTAATTAAATCAACCAGGAATGTGTGGACAAAATGATCAGACTCAGATCCTTTCTGCATCTGACAAAGAGCTAATGAAATTGTTCACTCTTATCTTCTATAATTACCTCCACTGCAGTGTAAAATAATCCTTATTAAATGTAGATATAAAGTAATATGCAACTGCTAGAATGGCATGTCTATCAACACAGCAGTTTAGCTGTTTAGTTTTTGAGTATAATATTATGTATTTAATCATATACATTTGTTGCTTTTGTGATCAAGAGTGACTCACGTCTCACCAGAAGACCCAAATCACAACAGAGGAAATTAAAAGAGGGCGAAAAAATATAATAATACTGGACACTAAAGAGCTTATAACATGCTATTGGAACACATTATACCGCTGCTGCTTCGCACCATTCAGTATTTTCAAATGGCTCGTTATCATGACGAGCTTTACTTGCTGAATCACTGGGCCTTAAGTGAAATTAATGTACTTTAAGAGGATGTTTACCTGGTTTTTGTATACTTGAAAATGGATGTGGGATCAATAAATCTTTTAATTTTAGAAACAAATTTATTTCCCATTTCTGCTTCAGATTTCTGCTTCACTTCACTCTCATTAAAATGATACCGACAACTCTAATTGGTGTCATGGTAAATGGTCTGCACCCATATAACCCTTTTCTACCTATTGGTACTCAAAGTGCTTTACACTGATTCTAATCACACACACACTCACACATCAATTGAGGAGCTCCTATGCAGCTGGCTAACACTCAGGGGCAACTAAGTTAGGGTTCAGTGTCTTGCTCAAGGATCATACAACTGCTGGATGGGTGGACGACCGCTTTACCTTCTGCGCCACAAAATGTTTCCCATTTACTCAGGTTTTTATGTTGGCGTCACTCTGATTTTCTGTCTGCGAGACCTCCAGACTCACATTTGCCATTTACACTCACAATGGTAACATTTTATTAAACAGATCATTCACAGGCTTTAAACAAGTAAACTCACTGAACGTACTACATCCACTTTTTGGTTCATTTAACTGATCTTGTTTTATTTGCTTTGTCCTCTCAGGTCATTGCCATTGTGATGGACAAGTTCACTGATGTGGATATATTCAAAGAAATAGTTGATGCTTCCATACGGGGAGTTCCAGTATATGTGCTACTGGATCATTTTCATTTGAGAAGTTTCCTCACAATGGCTGAAAATCAGGATGTAAAAGTTCAGCAACTCAGGGTAAGTACACAATTTTAAACATGAAGCTGTTTTTCTATATTTAAACTATTTATATTGTAAGCATCAGTTACATTTACATAGTTAACATGATAATAAGGGTAATAATACAGAATTTCTTTTTGGGATTAATACAATTATTCAATGTTTTGGGAAAGACTCTTTTCCCTTTCCTTGCCAGGATATACAGTAGTTGAGAACACTGATATTACTGTCATATATTGATATTTTCTCCTGTTTATTGTGTCTTTTTTGCCTTTTACCCTATCCAGCCACTAAAAGCCCCCAAACATTTCCTCCACTTACAGTTACCTGTAATCACACACCTGTTCCCAGTTTCCTCATCATACTAGTCAGTATTTTACAGTATACTGGCCTTTTCCCCCGGCTCACTGGTAGAAGGTTTATTGTGCCAGTCTTTGTTCCAGTCTGTTAATCCTGCCTTGTTTTTCCCCCTTAGTTCCTGGGACTTGCCTGCTCTTTTTGCTTTCACTATCTAGTTTTCATGCTGGCCTACCTGACAAGCTGCCTACTTGTAGGCCTCTGTCATTTATACTTGTGCACTCTGCCCTGATCACTTTGGGCCCAGAGGACCCAGAACATTCCACATTCCACACTCCCAAGCATGTTCAATCCATTAGTCTGAACACCCGAGGCCTTAAAAAAAGAATTGTCTAGGTTATGAATGAAGAAGACATTGTCTGAGTTGTGGTTCCTGGTTTAACTGAGTTGTGGCTAATACAGGGACCCTCAGGCTTATATTTACTCACATACACCCAGGATTAGCCTAGCAGCTCACCTTTAATATCAGACTCAATAAGTATCAATAAGAAATGATGACCATCTTCAGTTGTGCTCACATTCACATATATGAAATGCATTATCATGTGTGGCCCCTGGGGCTGTATCAAATCATTTTGGCCGCAGCTTTACATCATATCCATAGTAGCTAGAAGTTTTGGTTAAGAAATTAATGAGCCTCTACCATTATCAACATGCCTGTCATACTGTATGTTTTGCCAATTTCTCTGCCTGTGATGTCAATATTACCTCTTAAAGTGTTGCCATGGCTATTGTTTATGTTTTGAAGTAGTGGAAATTCATGAGGAAGAAAAGCCACTGTCAGTCAGGCGATTATTAGGCTTGAGGGCCCGCCCTTGATGCTGACCATTTAGATTCTTCAGAGAGTACACATGTGTGAGCAAGAACGACTTCCAAGGCTGCCATTGTCTACATCTACAGTGTCTTTTACAGTGTAAAGTATTCATATCCTTTGTACTTTTCCACATTTTGTCACATTACAACCACAAACACAAATGTATTTTGTTGGGATTTTATGTGACAGACCAACAAAGAGTGGTACATAATTGTGAAAGTGAAAGGAAAATGCTAAACTTTTTTTTTTTTTTACAAAAAATTATCTGAAAAGTGTGGCGTGTTTTCAGCCCCTTTAACTCTGATACCGCTAACTAAAATCCACTGAAAGCAATTGCTTTCAGAAGTCACCTAATTAGTAAATATAGTCGACCGGTGTCTATTTTAATCTCGGTGTAAATAAATCTGTTCTGTGAAGCCCTTAGAGGTTAGTTAGAGATCATTAGTGAAAAAACAGCATCATGAGGTCCAAAGAACACACTAGACAGGTCAGGGATGAAGTTGTGGACAAGTTTAAAGCAGGGTTAGGCTCTTCACCAGCTTCTATTGTCTCCTCTAGTGAGGCTGGTCACTTTCCTGTCTTCCCCGGGCCCTAAATCCTTACGCCACGGTCACAGCTCACTGAGGTTCTGCTTTCCTCACTGGCCTTAAATTCAATCTTTCACTGGCCTTAAGTGGAATCTTGCTTTGACAGTACAGACAGATTCCCCCCTTTTCAAAGTTCCCATCAGGAACGTCTGTCTTGCCTTTTTGTTGTCCACTAGATGTTTTCTGTGCTGCTATTCTCTTCTTTTTATTCTGCTTGCATTTTACTTTTGCATTCTTTGTTTGTGTCTGAGTGCCCGTCTGCTCTCTCTGTTAGTTATTTACTTTACCTTTCTGTATCCGCCGGCCTGTAAGTCTGCATTCAGGTCCACCCAGGTGTGACAATGAGTTAAATATAGGGTTAAAACCATGTGGGGCTTAGCTTAGTTTTACACAAAGAATGTAAATACAGGAAATGGCTGTAGCAGTTTGGCAAACTAAATCCTCCTTACAAAACTTGCACAGCGTTTTACGAACAATTGTATCTTTGCTAATTCTCATGAATTTACATGTACAAAAAAATTTCACTTTGAGAAATACAGTTGTTTTGTTTTTGTGTGTGTGTGTTTACAGTCTGACATATTATTTTGAAAGGGAGATCTAAAATATATAAACACTGTATTTAAATCTTTTAAAGAACAACAGCAACAACTCGGGGACTCAACAAATGCAGCATATTTTTTATTCATATGTTTAGATTGAACGGGGAGCACCGTGTTAGAGTGGTTAGCGCTGCCACCTCAGAGCTAAAAGGTCCCTGGTGTGAACCTCCGGCTGACTGTGGCCTTTCTGTGTGTAGTTTGCATGTTCTCCCCGTGCCTGCGAGGGTTTCCTCTGGGTACTCTGGTTTTCTCCCACAGTCCAAAGACATAGATGTTAGCCTAATTGGTTACTCTATATTGCCCGTAGGTGTGAATGGGTGTCTGACTGGTTGTCTCTGTGTGTATGTCCTTCTGGGGTGTCCCTGAGTTAGACTGGTGACCTCTCCAGGGTGTACCCTGCCTCCCCAATGACAGCTTGGATAGGCTCCAGCCTTCCACAACCCTGAACATGATAAGCGTTTACAGATAATTGATGGATGGATATTCAGATGTATATTTATGTATGTGCACTGTGCACTTGTCCTTTTCAGATTTTTGTTTGATTGACATACTTATTGCTTTCTGCTTTGACGTTTAACAGTGGTAAATCTTTTATGACATTGTCCTATCACTGCTTTGACCACAGAACATGAGGGTGCGCACTGTGAAAGGTCAAAATTACCTCTGTCAATCAGGAGCTAAATTTCATGGGACAATGGAGCAGAAGTTTCTTCTAGTTGACTGCCACACCACAATTTATGGCTCATTCAGGTAAATATGACTGCAGCATAAGACAAACTGAGGTTATGACCACTGAGGTGTACACCAAATGTATTCATAAAGCAAAAGATTGCATTTACTGTCTCTACAAAACTTTTATCATCAGTTCTTATTGATGCTTGTTGAAAGACTCTGACACTAAACTTTATGAATGTGAAAATTACTGCCTGCACGAAAATGTGGCAACAATAAAAGAAAAAAAATTGTAGATTAAAAGAAGTGACAGCTCCTAAGAAAGACTCCTTTTATAATCCTTTTATATTTATAATTACTCTGCTTTGTGTCTTTGTCCCACTGAGTTAAATTTAATGGCAACACACAAAACAGCAGTCTGTTGTATCACATAAAAGTCACATAAAAGTTTCTCCACATGAGAATAATAAATAATAATAAGTGTTTTTGTGTTTGTTTTCAGCCTCACTTGGTCATTTGAGAAGATTAATCTGAGTATGGTGCAGGTCATCAAAGGCCATCTGGTGAACTCGTACGATGAGGAATTCCGGACACTATATGCTCAGTCGATTGTGCCAGCTGAACTGTGCCCCTCAGAGGGTTTGTTCCAACGCAACGGGCCACATGGACAACATATTTTGCCCAATTTTTATTCTGGCCCAAAGCTTGAGCGACAAAATCAGCTGAGGCACACACTGGACACGGTCTATCGCAAGACCTGTGAGAGAAAATTAGGCATAAGAGACCTTGAGGAGAGGTTCTTTGAAGATGAACCTATCAAACTTGCCCCCATGATGGAAAATGGCTTTGGGATCCAAAACCATATGTCCCAATTGGAGTTACCAGAGGCAATGACCTTTTTAAAAAGGCACAGCTACGCAGGCGAGAAGCAAGATGGACAGATGCAACAAAACATCAGGCCAAGAGCGAGCAACTGGAACATCTCCAGAGAAACAGGAAATGGGACAAACGACTATCCAAAAGACAATTATTTTCAAGTGCCACAGATGCACAGAGGTCAAAACATGCGTCAGACATACAATGGTACTGACAAACATCTTCTTTCTGTGCAGCAGAACATGCCACCCCTGGAGAATACATCCAAGTCATTCATGCGCACATGGAGGATTGAGTCTTACCTCAAAAACTCTGATACACCATATGGAAACTCTTGTGACTATTTAGACCAGTTTGAACCAATGGACAACTCCTTCATGCACGGAAGAATGAGGTCCTCACTGGTTTTGAGGTCCACGATACCCGAACAAATGGAGCCTGACAGACACATAAACACTTTCACTGGTGTTGGTCCCTCTGCAGAGCCAAATGCTCCTTTGCACTATTCATCAATGCAATGGAATCCAACAACTGTGAACAGAATGACTAATGATGAGTTCCTGATAAAAAGGCAAAGCATGCAGAATAACAATTATAACAATTCAAGCTACGGTCCAGGGAGAAACGCCTATCAATCTCCATATGCCAGCCTCGGCAGAACTAAAGATGCACACAAGATCACAAACCCCGACACCATGACAGACAAGTGGCACAAAAGACATAGCGTGGCAGACCCAAGATCAAACACTGAGTACATGAATGAAGGCTCAGGTCACATGTATGGAGTGATTGGAAGGATAAATAGAAGCACAGCAGGGATTGACATGCAGAATGGATATGGGTCAAGTCTGAATGAAGATCAGAGATCTGTCTCCCATTATGACGTTAAGAGCATCACATGCACAGCCAATCCCGGTAAACCCAACTGGCAGGAGCCACCATCCAGAACTGTGTCCGCAGCAGCACTGGAAGTAACCAGGAAGCATTTGACACGGAAACCCAATGGCATGGGAACTCAGCAATGTGTGAGGAGTACCTCCAATAAAATAAAATCTTTACTGAACATACCAGAGAAAAAGGAAGATTCAATTGGAAACATGGAAACATTAAGTCTCAAGTCAGGTGGAAGTACAGATACCATAACAGCTGATGATGAGAGTATGAGCATAACCAACTCAGGCAGGTCTCCCTCAGAGGACCAGAGAAACCAGCCAGAGGACCATCTAAACTCTTCAATGCCTCGATTCAGAACTGAGGAGCATCGGCATCTATCGCAGATGTCTCTCTCCAACAGTTACCCGCAAAAGAAACCAGGCCTTCTCGACAAAAGTGCGAGGACCAGCCTTAACGCTGGAAACGCTCGCAAAGATCGAGGCGCAGAGAACCGTGTGTACAGTAGATTTGAGCCTTTCTGCTCATTTGAAAAGAAGCAGCCTCTGCACCCTGCACCCAGCTTTGGAAGCACAAACTCTCAGGAGAAAAGCAAAAGCCTTTCTAAAGGTGATGCAGCTGCTGAGCACAACTTCACCCGGGCTGCACGCGGGCACCACGAAAATAAGCTTGAGAAATTCTTTCAAAGAGTGGGAAATCTCATACACAAGAACAAGTAGTGACAAACAGCTATGTTAGCATTACATATTATAGTTGTCATACAGTGAGTCACTTATTTCTAATGGACATTTGACTTTGGTCATGTATGTATGATTAAATTTGGTCGTTATTTCTGCCTTTTCTTTTGGTGTAGAAATGTTTGCACTTGATAACTGTTTAGATATTGACCTTTGCCTCTTTGGTTGTGATACATGCACTGACACATTCAATAGAGAATATACTTTACTGTAAAAGAATAAATGCTGCCAACATTTATGTTAGACAAAATACCAGGTTCATACTAACATTTGTTTTCAACTGACACAAGTCATAAATTCAAAAGGTGTTAATAAATGCTGCAAAGGCAACAGATACTGTAATAGTTGTGTCAAAGTTGTGTGTGCTCTTGATAATATTCAGAGGATTATTCTGCCTGAGTGTTGTCAGCATGTCTGGGGAAAGGTGTTTCAAATACCACTGGTACGTAAGCTAACCAGCAGGTAATGAAAAACATACCGTTATCTCACCACATCCTTGTCTTTTTATGTGTGTTACAAGGTTTTTATGAATGCTATGGGGGTTGCAACAGTTCAGTAAAAGAAATGTCTTTTTTTTCCATTTTTTTTTTTTTTATCACAGTTCATTGTGTTTCATGAAAAACTTTTTAAATTAAATCTTTTTAATTAAATATCATTCAAAAGACTTTCTCATCAAGGTTTTGAGGTTTTTGTTTTATTCTATGAGCAATGTGCTTTAAGGCAAAACTCAAGGTGTACTGTAAACCTAATGATAATACTGTACATGTGCTCTCAGTGGCCAGTCGGAGACACTTTTAGCATTTTATCTTAACAGGGGCTCAATTCTTTAGTCAAGGTGACAGACTTGTGAGTAAAACAGAAACATGACCTCTGGTCCAAAACATTCACATGAAAACCAAAAGGAAAAAAAAATCTATTTAATTTATAAGAGGGAAATATTCATTCTATACTCTTGGGCATGTCGTATTATGGCTGGGTATTCGGCTACATTTGGAATGTTGCTTTGATGTGTCTTTTCATCTGATTCCACACTGGTTCTCCTTGTTTTGCCTCAGTGAGATCTGTGAGAAAATAGTGGCCATTTTCAAAGAGTGCACTTTGTAATGGTGGTGCAGATAAAATGATGGTTAAAGATTATTTATGTGTCAATTTTTTTTTCAGTCTTACATCTTTTGACGAATCATGTGAAAAAGGGAAGCTCAGACAAAAGTTTGACAAATTATAAAACTGGAAGTTACTAAAAGAAAACATGCAAGAAAATTGGGAGCAATTTGCCAATCCTGCACTTTTAGGAAAAAGACCCTAGAAGTTTTCTGGCTGATCTTAACATATCACATTTTTCTGCACCACCCTGAAGTGTGACAGAATCAAAATAATTGACTTAATGTTCAAAATTGTAAAAGATAACAGAAAATTATCTTTAACCTACCCTAAAGCTTTTATTAGAAATGTTTTGATCCAACACAGGTTTTCCATGAAATTGTTTTTTTTTAAAGCACATAGCATAGAAGTGTAGCCTAAAATGCATAATCAGGCAAAGACAACAGTAAAGAAAACATTTGCTACCTTTATGCATTTCAGCTAAGACAGAAAAACAAAGCTTAAGAGATTTCCTAATTTTTAGAATATGTCTCACTTTATGTATCACAATAAAGAATGAGACAAAATCCTGAGTAATGGATCTGATTTTGTCCGTTGAAATAACTGGACTGTTTCTGCTTCCTGTGTGGACTTTCTGAGCTTCTTCTGAAAAAGAGCTTTGAATTTCATAAACAGAAATATGTAATAAGCTTACTTTGAAGATCAACACCCTGCAGTCTTTCAGGAGTAATTAATGTACGAAACGTTCAATCTGTGACGCCATACTGGGTCACAGTAGACATGAACACAGTACTTACAGTAATTAGCTATAAAAATGACAGGGATTAAAAATATTTGTTTCCTTGTAATTATTTTCTTGATGCTGGTACATGGTTAAAACAATCGTTCAGCATCCAATAAACCAAACCTCACATTTGTCACATCACAAATATCTAGTTGCAACAGAGATACATATAAAAATAAATAAAATGAATAAATAAAACATCAGAATATAATGTACAAATTCAACATACTTTTACATCATTGATATTAAAAAGATAATCAAATGAAAGTGTGTGACAAAATAACACTAAAAGTACTTCTTCACTAGCTTATCAAACATTTTCAATATACCTTTCATTTCTATATTGAATATTTTGCCAGATTAATGGCTCAACATGTGTGCCTGAAATGGGGCTCAGCTCTAATATCTCTTTTACAATCAATAATTTACCCATTTTTAGTGCCTATTACAGTAAGCTTCTCAAACCTTTTGAGGAAACAGTTGCACCCAGCTGCACATCAGCTTCAGTGCATCATATCCTAAATTATAAGGGTGGTGTAGAACTTGTTTGGACAGGTTAGACAGCACTATGTTCTTTTGAAACAACCCAGGAGCTAAATGAGGCAATAATGACAGTGGTGAGAAAAACGATTTCCTGATTAGCAGCATTACCTGACCTGTTGTCATACAGCAAACGTACATACAGTAAGATTAAAGCTGAGTGCAAAACACTGAAATGGTGCACAAATAGTAAAACAAAGAATGTATTTTGTATAAATATACTGTAATATTTACTGTAAATATTTTTTAATCATTAGGAAATGGCGTATAAAAGCGTATATCTGTCTAAAGGTCTGTATCACCCTTTATGAAATGTTCTCTAATTCTTTGTTTCCCTTTGCTGTTCTAACCTCCTCCAAACTATGGATACCCTGGAGCAGTGTGTGTGTATTCTTTCAGGTGTGATTTCAGTCCACTCTTCATGGCATAATTGTTCCATCTATCAGATTGCTTTGTTGTTTGCCATGTCTAGAGTCTTCTTTAAATCTATCTACAGGTTTTTAGTGATATTTAGGTCTGGCGACTGGGAAGACCATGTTAAAACATTTGCACTTTTCTTTTTAAACCATTCCTGAGTACACTTTGCTTGATCATCTTCCTGTTAAAGGATCCACTGTTTCATGGCACCTCCTTCAATTCCACTCCTTCCACCTCCTTCAATTCCACTCCTTCCTGTTAGTGTGTCCAAAAATTTCTGGATTTTAATATTCACAGATGTTACTTGTATGCCTAAAAGCTTTGAAATATTTTTATTTTCCTCTCAAGCTTCACTAAGGTTTACTAAATTCATCTTGAGGTCTTCTGGAAGTTGTTTTTTCGATCCCATTATTTTTGTTGCATATTTGAGTGTGGAATGTTGGGTTTTTTAAAGATCAGATGGTGGATTTTACATATTAAATTTAAAACCCTTGAGAAATTATTGCTAATAAGGATTTATCTTTCTTATCAAACACCTTATGATCATTGCTGTTACGTTTGGTGATGAAGGAACATTTGTACTAGCTGAATGGGCATTAAATGTTGATGAAAACATTTTTCTTTTACAGTGTTTGCCATTTTAGTATAAAGAGATTTGAACTTTTTTATTCAACTGAACATATTGAGTTAAGTACTAAGAATGGATTTTTGTAGTACATACTGTATTTTGTACAGATTGTTTATTTGTCATATATTGACCTATCTCATTAGTACGCATGAGGATTCCATCTCATACCATCCTATTTCTAGTCATCTGCCCCAACTTTTTCCATTGTCCTTGGTCACAGATATAACCTAATTTGTTTTTCTCTCTGCAAACCAACGTCCATGCTACAAACCTAATCATTCCACTTTGTGCAGTTAACAATTCAATAAATGTAGGTGAATCATGTTTAATCCTTTGCCATCCAATCACATTCTCCTCTCCTCTCCTCATTAGAGAAAAGAATATTCAGCTTTTTAATATACAGTATTTTAAATAATGCAACACAGGTCACAAGCAGAATGACTATTTTCCTCTATTTAAATATGTTAATTGACTGATTACAAGATTGAAGATGTGTGATCACCAAAATCTGTTTGAAACATCACTATTATTTCCTTTTCTGAAAAGCTGTCTGAAAATCATTGAGCGAATCATTGGAAAGGATATGAGACACAAACTGTAATTGAGTATGAACCATTTGAACAAAGGGTTTAGATCACTCTAAACCCACTTATCACTTATTTTCTGTCGATCCTTTTAAAGATACTGGAGATATAGACATCACAGAAAACTGCATGAGCTTCCACAGTGGTTTTGGATTTTCAAGCAACAGATGCATGAAAACTTGTTGTGTACTTTTTGTTCTAATACTTTTGAATTTGGGATTAATATTATGGTAGTGTGAAGTGGCCTCATAGCCAAATGGTTTAGGTGCAAGCCATATAACTGCAGCATACTGGGTTTGAATGAAACTCAAGACCTTTGCTGCATGTTATAGGCTAATCTTTCTCTCTTTTCTATGTTTCCTGTCTGCTCTCCACTGGGGCATCAAGTCAAAAGAAAAGGTGCTAAAAAATATTATAGTCATTATTCAGTTATGGATCATTTCTAGCAAAAGAAAATTTAAAAAATCTGCAAGCAAAAGTTAAAGCTGAAAATGAGATCAGGGATAAAAACAAATTTATATAAGAGCCTGCACTGTGGAAGTGCCTGACATTGCACTATATAAGCCATGAAGCAGATAATGCTAAAACAAATTCACATGGAATATTAAAATAAAAAATGTAACTTTACAATTATTATGACAACTAACATTTTACTTTAAGGTTGTGGCAGATAATCAATGACAATCATAAGTATTGCAGATTTTTTTCCAGGTCAGACAAAAAGAACAACAGAAAGGAGACCGATGATTAGATTTGTGTTTGATGAAAGTTCAGTCCTTTCAGGTGTCTATGAAGATGAAATCCAAGATGAGAAGATTAACATGGCCTAAAAAAAGATTGGATGAGGTCCCCTCTTAGAGAAACATATGGCTGTGCTGCCATGGCAACGGTGTATCTTAAAAATGCTAAATAAACCTTATGGCAGCCCCTTTATTATTCAAGACATGAAAATAATGAGGAAGAATCATGATTTTACAGCTGTGCCTCTTCATGATTACAAATCACCGTCACATGTTCAGCTGCAGAACAAACCTCAATAATTTGTCTCCAGTCTTCCATTGTGTTGCACTTTCTTTAGGGTTCCTTTACTGAGGTAACATATTTGGCTTTGTTGTCATTGTTGTTGTGTTGTATAAATTGGACTGATTCTCTGTATATGTTGAATTATTTTACAGGACACTGTTACCTGAAAAAGTGACCGGGCTCTGTGTATCCTGTTGATTAGCTCTACACCTGGTTAATTGTTTGGTCTTTTGTTCCTTTAAGTTTTGCCAGCTCTTACAGATGTGGTTTTTAATTAATGATCTTGTTGAACATTAACTTTCCTCATTTCTGCATATAGGTCCAGAATTTTAGAAACAGGCAATAAAAATAAACGATGATTGGACAAGCAATGACAAATATCAGTGTCTTTTGCCTGGAGATGAGCAAATAAATAGAACTCTCTGAGAAACTCCTCACGGTCTTATTTTTAAATACAGCAGTAACATTTTACTTCTTCTACAGAAGAAAGAAATTGCATCAGATTTATACAATAAAAGAGGTGCGTGTAAACAATATCTTAACGTAATTTTAACTTTACAAGACATCTGTGACATGAACGGAGGCTCATATGATTGCGGTGTGAAACTACGACGCTTGGTAAACACCAGAGTTGTAAGTCGGTGAAGATTTTCAGTTATTCAGGTTTGGTTATCAGAAGATTGAATCATGTCAGCTGGACTTTCCTCTTGGTTAGAAACGTTTCGCTACTTACCCAAGCAACTTCTTCAGTCTGGTCCTGAGGTGTTGCTTCTCCTGTGCTGGGTCATCCTCTTGTGTAGGGGCCATTTGGTTTTTCCAGTGTAGAGCTCTGAGCACTCTTCACTGCACTGGACTGCATACACTTCGATGCTCTTCTTGTGTTTCGGTGTTTGGTCTTTCGGGTGGACGAGTCTTCGTCTCAGTGTGTTGGTGGGTTTGAAGTGAACAGGTATGTGGTGTTTTCTGAAGATCTTTTTGAGCTTCTCTGACCCTCCAGCCATGTAAGGAATCAGCAGGCTTTTCTTTTGACTCTGAGTCTCTGCTCTGTCCGCAGTCTTTGTGTTGGATCTGGATGACATCTTGTTTGAGGCCCTCTTAGGGTAACCGCAGGCCTTAAGAGCTGTTCTCAGATGTCTATCCTACTTCTTTTTGGCTTCAGAGGAGGTGGGGATGTTTTCTGCCCTGTGGTGCAGGGTCCTGATGACTGCTAGTTTGTGTTGTGGTGTTTGATGGGAGTCAATGTACTGGTCCGTGTGTGTGGGTTTCCTGTAGATTTCAATTTCTAGGTTGTTACGAGTTGTCCCCCCTGTTGAACTTGATGCTGTAGTTGTACACACACAACATGAAACCACACACTACAACATTCAATGACCAAATTTGGCCAATTTAACTTAATTTATCTCAATTTTACATTTACCTCACAGCAAGTTGCCACCACTTTTGTGAGATCACTTTTCTCGCTGAAGATATATGGTTATTAAAATAGTCAACTTTTGCTCAGTACTGCTACATCAATAAAACAGACTGAAATTTTGATACCAATATGCTGGATGTTGTCGTCTACAGGTTTGTAATATCTTGCACCTAAAGAAGCTTGTGACACTGAATGCACCACAAATTTAACATTAAAAATCACTAGTCTACCTCTCCACTTTGCCTTTAAAACTTCTCAATTAATAATAGTAAATAAATAGTTAATAATAATGGTTTCACTTACATTTTGATTCAAATGTTTGTCAAGGAAGTGGCCTCTTGGGTTGACTGTGCCGTTTGCTCATGCAGGTTAATTGGGGCTGCAAAGGTGGTTACATAAATAGGTCCTTGGAGTATTTAAGCAACCTCGTCTGGACCCTTGGTGGAGTTCTGCACGGAATTTGAAATAAATTGCTGCAGCTCAATAATGATCAATAAATCCGACTCCATTAATTCATTTACATGATCTTTTAAATCACAAGAAAAAAGAACTGTCCTAAAGAGGTACTGAAAATTATTAAAATTAATTCAGACAGAGCACATTTTTATTGTTTAAATACATTAAAAAAAACAATCATCCAGTGTCAATCCTGCTTCTCTACCTTCTCCCATACCACCCCCTTCTCCCATACTATCATTTGAGGGGCTTGATTGTTAGAGCAGCCCCTGCTGTAGTCTGCATCCTTCAGCTACACGCACATAGCTTGTGTTTGACCCTGCTGTGGCCGTGCGTATAGAGACAGAGGAGACATCAGCGTCACACTGAGGAGGACTGTGGAGCGCGTTAGTGTCGCGCTGCGATGCGCGTCCTTGTTGATACTCTTCTCAACAATCTCTGGTCCCTGCACACACACGCACGCACCAATACCAGCAGGAATACAATAACCACACAAAACACCTCGCAGGATGTCTGGGATCACTGATAATTTGGATTGCGACGAATCGTCCGCACATGTTACCAACAGCACCGCCTTACCTCTGCACCCATCTGTGGATGAGGACGATGAACTTCTGAGATACATCTGGAGAGAGTATTTACACCCGAAGCAGTATGAATGGGTTCTCATCGTGGCTTACATCATTGTGTTCTTCGTGTCACTCATTGGAAACTCGCTGGGTAAGTTGTTCTTTTAATATGAAAGTCTTTTCCCCCATCCATGCGTAACCACTGCTGCAAAAAGATATTTTTGTTCAAATACACTTTTCGCAACTTTCTGAGAACGTAAATAACTATAGTGGCACGAGGGAAATAAATTCTGATGCCGTACAGGGGTGATACTGTGTTTATGGGATGTCCTCAGTGGAATCGCAGCGGTGTCTCCCCTGATGAACAAAGATCAAGGAGAAGTCACAGTACGCAGATATGTTTGAGGATACAATTGACAACACGTTTGAGTGTGTATAGGGGAACTTTGCCCACACTAACACAATTATCTTTCTTTTCCCCCCCTGATTTTCCTTTTTTTCTCTTCCTTCCATTATTATCCTTCATTGATCTGACTCAGTGACTTGTAATTTGAGGAAAAAGCTGTGAGCAGAAGCGATTTTGCCATTTATCTTCAGGGGGGTCTAAACCAGATTTTTTTTTCTGCCAATACTTTTCTGTTGGGCTGATGTTAAACCTTTAACAAGAAAACGTGAGCTTTCAGTTGCATTTTGTGTAGCTTTCCTCTCTCTCTCTTATCATCTGAAGCGTCTTCACTGGAAACATTTTTACCATCAATATCATGACATTTTGGCCATAATCCCAGGAGACTAAATATACCTCAAGGATAGCTGTGCCATCAGTTTGCGGCTAGATGTACTGCAAAATTGCTCCTCAGCTTCAGTCAATATTCAGCACAGTCGTCTGTCAACATGACATTTTCCTCTAATTTAATGTCACACTATGAGCAGTTCAAAGCTTTAACATTGAAATGCTGTTCAAGAGGGTTTACATGTTTTGCAAATGCGTTCATGAATAATGAATACAAATCAAAATCGGGAAACATATTTGTTTCTCACAGTAATTGAATAAACTGGCCTGAATGGGAGACAAATTTAACATCTGAAGATTTTTAAGGAGCACTAATTCATTCGGCAGTGGTGACATGTTTAGGAACACATACTACTGTGAATGTTGCGGACAACCCACAGCAATTATCCACCCTGACATTGAGCTTAGACCAGCAGGTCTTGCCATCTAATGTACTGTAAATAACAATGGCACTCACAAGTTGTGATTGCAGTAAATGGGCATCAATCAGCCTGAAAGTTCCCGAATGAATCAATCATCAATTTCACATCAACCCCGTAAAGTCAGCATATAATAAGTTCTCCATTTGGTCTGTAAAGCTCAAAATACACAAGTGTGATGACAAAAACAAACCATGTGACAGACACAAATAAGCAGCAAACACAGTTGGTCGTCTCTCTCCTACACAGAAAACTAGAATATGGCTAATAATGTGTTTTACTCACCTGCCCTGATGAACTTTACGGATGTTGCCATCATTCATGCATTTGTTTGTCTGCAAAATCCAGAAAATAATATCATTGTGCTGGTTTTTGGTTTCATCGGGTGGGTCATTAGTCTCAGTGCTCAAGCTGACAGACTCATAATAATTGTTTCCTTTAGAGGAGGAAGCACAGTGAACACCAAGCAAACAGAAATATATAGGATAGGACCTCCACAACAGAAACAGAATATAAGAGTGATGAAATACTGCAATGTCTACAGTAATATTTATAGAATAACCTTCATGGTTATATTGGCATAGTGAGGTCCTGTGATGTGGTCTTAAAGTGGTTATGACCCTTACCCCTTAACAAGATGAATGTGAATAGTTATTTATTAACTTAACTTTCATCTTTATTACACGTCACTTTGTAGCTCAGTTCTGCCCGTCTTAGCATCTTTCAGCTCATTGTTCTTGTTTTTGACTTGTTAACTGACATCGTTTTCAGTGGCAGCCACAGCGAAGAGCTAAGAGAAATCTATCAGATTAATTCACTGTGTGCTGAATGCCCATCACCAAACAGCAAACAGAAAAGTTAGTGACCAGCTGGTAAACTTAGCATTTAGCAGACCTATAGGAGACTACAGACCTATAGGATATTCTTTATGCCCTGTCGCTGCACCTCAGATCTGGTTGGCTGAGAGCAGATTTAATCCTGGGTTGAAAGCAAGCAGCATTTGAAAAATAAGAATAAATTCCTAATTGACATGCACAACATGCAAATGTGCAAAGAAAATTTTCTGAGAGCAAATACCAGATTTGTTTCATTGGATGCATTAAATGAATTATTCCTGTTGGGAGATTTGAATTGGGAGTAAAAAAATACCCACACTAAATATTAGTGCGCTGTTAAAATTAATGGTAAAAAGTGTTGTTGTTGTTCTTAATATATGAAGTGAATACATTTTCAAGCAAAAGCTTGTTTAAATTGCAACATGTGGGCGAAAACTGGCATATTAAACTATTTTCGTTTTAGTCAAACCTGTAACAGCCCTTGGCTCCCTGTGATTTTGACCAGTAGAGGGCGGAGACACGCTTAACAAAACCACTGCAGATTAATTAATTTCTTAATTTCTTTTAAAGAAAAGATAGACCAATCACCAGATATGAAAACTCTTTATCGATCTGATATTGTCATATTATCGACTAATCTTTTAATAATGACCTTTTAATTGTGAATTTTATACAGAGACATTGATTGTCCTCAGACATGCAGTGGTGGAGTAGCAGCGGTCCACATAGAAAAAAATCACTGTCAAGGATACATAAGAATTTTAGCAAAGTTAATATGCAGCAGTCAATTTCTGATACTGACAGCTAGCTGCCTGATGATTATTGCCCTTTTTATAGCTTGGGTAGGATACTGAACACAATCATTCAGATGCTCTAAATCACATACACATGCAGCATTTTTCTGTTTTATTTGGTTCCTTAAAGGGTTTCAGTCTAAAAGCTTGAAGAAAACTTGCAGGTTTGATCTGCTGCACTTGTTACCACAGTATTGGGTTTCTCAGTTGGTAATGGTTTACAACACCATTTGCAATGGGCAAGTTTACAGTACAGGGTGGAACAGTGTTTTCCACTGTTTCCTCACAGCAAAAAAATAAATAAATAATAATAAAAAAAAATCATAGTTTAGAGACACTGTTTGCTTCTGGCTTTTCTCTGATAGGGGTTTGCATGCTAGATTAATTTGTGACTGTAAATTGCCTGTAGTTGTGAATGTGAATGTCTGTTCCATTTCATTAACCTTAGCTGGCCTTAGGCTCTACCAGGATTAGTGCTTTAAATGATGACTAGAAATCGTCTGTGAAGATTGTTAGTCATCTAAATGGTGCTTATGGTTATGATGACTCGTTACATCATTTGCAACTTATTAAGTGTATATATCTCCTTAAAAAAATTTTGTTTAAAAATGTAACCTTATGCCAGTCCCCATATTAATAAGTTATGAATAAAATCAAATACGTTTACTAAGGATGGACAAGGTTAAGAAATCTAGCTACCCAGAATCTAACAACCTTTTCATGTTACTTTCAAAAACATTGTCTAATTGAACTTTAATTGCAGCAACACTCGGGGATTCAGAATTAGATTCTTAGCTGACTTTTAATTTGGAAATTATTTAGAAGCCTCAGCCTAAATCAACATATTTAAATGCTCCAACATCTCTGCAAACCGGTGTAAAGTTTAAGCCAGAAAGAGATTTCAAGATTGAAAGATTTTTATTTGAACAGATATTTGGTTAAAACACAAAAGCTGTGGCTTTGATTAGTGACTTTATCCTAAAAATTGATCCTTTATATTTAATGATGGATATGTAATACCTAAGTCAAAATTTCATTGCACAAGATAGATAGATAACTAACCCTGAAGGGACATTTTTGCATTGCAGTAGTAATAATACAGTATATATACAAAGTAATAAGATATCAATAAAGTTAAAAATTAAATAAAATAATGATACTATTAATACACTGTACATGGTGCAATTCAGTGAGGACAACCATCCTAAAAAGTCAGCAAAAAGATCATGAAAATGATTGTCGTGGACTGGATCTGTGGTGCAGATCAAACGGTTTACTAACTTTACCAATCGCTGAAAATACATTTAATACAACATTTAGTATGATCTTACAGAGATCTTTAGATCAAGATTTTTCAAGTAAAAACTATTTAACTTTCCCGGGTCTGAAATAAAATGCCTCTAACAATGCAATGGTCCTCATTGGTTTGACATGATTTGAAATATGACAATGAGGCAGGACATAAGATTAAGAGGTATTTGAGAGGTCAGCAGTAGGCAGGATCACGTTTAGTCACTGAGAATCAATCACCACCTCCATCATGAGCTGTAATGGCAGTGTTAGAGGATGGAAAGGAGGAGGTGTATTTTCATTTCAAGGCTTCAGCACTGGTTAGAAAATGGAAGCAGAAATGACAGTTGTTGGCAAAGTCATTGCAAAATGACACTCTGAGACCCACTTGAAACCCACTTTGCTGCTGATTTAGCAGCAGAACTAGACACTGATTGAAAAGGGAACAAGAAATTCCAACCTAAAACTGTTTGTTTGTTAAAGCGCAGATGGGTCTTTACATCTGTTTTTTACGTGAAGTAGTACAACACCGGTCATTTCAGGAAACAATACATTTTACCAGTGGAATCTGACAAGTAGTATTATCTTACTCATTTTATATTCTCACTTAATGAGGAATAAGCTTGGTTGTACTTTTTCTGCTTGCATTAATGTGGCTCACGTCATCATCCTGTGAGAGTGAATAACCCAAACAAAGCTAACCCACAGACTGAACACACTGGGGAACATATATAATGGTTGATCAGACCATTAAAGACACAGAAGGGGGAAGACAAAAACAAAACCTCAAAATTCCCTATGCAGAACAAAATATAACAATAAATCTACTGAATGCAAATGATAATACATTATCCAAAACATCTATATTAAATAAATAGCATATAACATAGCTCAATAACCCAAAATCCTACAAGAGAAACTACAAGATGTTAGATATTCTGCTTCCTGGGGTGCATCCTTTTGCTCAGCTTAACAAAAAGTCCCTCCAGCAGCTGAAGTCCACAGCAGCTCCACCTGCACTTGTACGTTAATTATAATTAACTCAAGGAACAATAATTGAAAAAGTGTGACTGTACATAAGTTAACTAAATGTGTGCGCTACAAATAGAAACTAATGTAATGACAACCTATCAAATAACCTGAATTTACAAAAATGAAATGACTCCATATTTAATAATCTGTAGAATAAAATTTGTTCAATGTACTAACTGTGAATCAAAGACAGCAAGATTTGCCTTGCAGGTGGGTTACCGACATTTAACTGGAGTGTGTGGCAGCAGGGGAGGCCATCACAACCAGTTATGTCTAGAAGATGTCTACCTCTGTTTTTATATAATTGCACTTTTAGCAGTTTGGTTTCTGGTGCAGAAAGCAAAGCTGTGAGGGGCAGTGTGGGAAAAAGAAAAAATTGCATCCATCCTCAGCAGCTTACTTTATCTGCTGTCACAGTGTTTGTTTCTCTTGCAGCGGTTTGTATTACTTTTGTGACCAGAGACTAATTTATTCAAATAAATGCACTGATATCTCCAGACAACAGTGTTATTACCATTATTTTCTGGGTTGCTTTAGGCTTTATTTACACATTCATTAATTTAGGCAACAATCATTGTAGCCACTTCTCTTATTCTCAGTCCCCATTAAATATGCACAAAAAGCTTTGCTTAGTTAAAGTCACAAAGACCTTTTATTCTCCTTATATAATCGGCAGCAAATCTGTAGAATCTCAGTGCATTTTAAAGTCATCCTACAACCCTGCAGGACTTGGAGAAAAAGTAAAGCAATCTGACAGTAAACACTCAACATTTAATCCACATAGAACAAAACTAACTACAGTGCTACAAACTGGGGGAAAAAAAAACTTTGAAGCTCACCATAAACTGTGATGTGAAGCTTTCTTATCAGTCAGTTTAATCCACTTAGTAGCAAATGCTGCTTCAATATTACAGTTGACCAATAAGTAAATTGTCGAACCTCCTTCTCAATCCTGTGGAACCAAACATATTCATGCAGGGCAGAGAAATGGCAGAATGGCAGATTTATATCCTGAAGAAAACATCTATGCTTATTAGCTGCAAATGATTAAATAAAATAGAAAAGGTGTATCCTCGTAGTGTGAATCACTAATGGCCTCATGATTTGAATAATTTGCAGAACCAAAAAGTGGGTATGTTAAAAGTGAGCTTCCAATTTTACAATTTTAAATATTGCATAACAGAGTTCAATGATTATTTTCCGAATGAAGAAAGGTTAAACCTGATAACTGAAATTATGTTAAAACAAGTTCAGATCATATGCATACCATGTTTAAATCTACATTTAGTGAGGGCAGTTCTTAAAATGATATGACTATGATAAGAAGGTTCCAATAATATCAACAATGAGGACATGAGAAATGAGTGAAATATGAAAGTATGGACAGTTGTTCCTGTCTCTGTTCGTACACTATAATGACTCTGACTTACATGGATGACTCACAAAACAAGTATGAAAACATATTTTGATTCTCTACGCCCAGCCTTTGCGTACCTTCAGTGGCTCTTTAAAATGCACGTTTATGAGCCTTTTCTAATACTTTGATACATCATATTAGAAAAAACTAAAGGTGGAGCTGTATATTGACATTCTAGGGAGTAGAGGATTTAATCTGAAGAATATGGATCTGCAGTGGTAGTGAGAAGGTTGCCTTCCCACAGGGAGAAGGCCTCCTCTCCTTGTCATTTGCAGAGTGGATCCACACTGTTCTCTGTCCTTTGTGACAACCCTCAGATCGGGAGGTGAATTTCTATTGTGTCTGCTGGTTGTTTCCACTCCTGCTGAAGCTGCCACCTCGGTACACCCATGCCCTCTCAGGAGTTCTTGAACAGCAATTCTCTCCCCCAGTACCACCTACAATTGTTTGCTTGTGAGGAACAAGCTGAAAGAAAAAAATAAGAGCAGATGTTCTTTACTGGCTCCTGCTGTTGCTTCAGTTCTTTCCGTCTTTTAGAGAATGAATCAGGACTGAGACACTGTAGATGACAAACAGTTCTTTACTACACATTCTGTACTGAATGCATTACTGAAACATGTCAAAAGTGACAGCTTTGTCCCAGATACACACTATACTGTAAACTATGACCATACGGGACATTAAGGGCTATTTCTCGTAATGTTGGACACGAAAGGGCAAAACAAAAATTCTTTATTCTTTTTTCCATTCATCAAAACCCAAAGGATTATTTCATGTTTTGTAATTGTGAACACACACAATGAGGGTTTAATAAAAAACATTATAGCTCCTGTTGATTTTAAGATAGCGTCTTCAAGAATGGCTATATAATAAGTAAGAAGCAATAAATAAAAAAACATAAAAAACGTAAAAACACCACTAATAAGAAAGAACAAATATTTCATTACCTTGCAAACCTACAACCAATCTAATGGTCTGGCTTGCCCCAGCTGTGTGACTTTGATGAGTGTTATCATATCCTATATGACTGGATTATCACGCTGTTGTCAATTCTTTACAATAAATAATAACATTTTCGAATTACTGTTTTTTTGTCATTATGTGATTAAATGTATTTAGCATTATTTAATGTTTTGGTAAAAAAGCAAACAGCGTTAGAAGCTACTGTACTGGAGCTGAAATCATTCATAAATCATGCTCTCTTTACTGTATATTGTCTAAACTCTAACCTTGGAGCTGTTACATGAGTGATTACATAACTGGTAATGTTCTTGAATGAATCCTTTTCAGTTCACTTTATAAACATTTATATAAACTTCAAGATGTTTCCATGATATAAATAACACATTAACTCACTTTTCAGACATGGAGTTGTTAACCTGTTAATCTCAATTTGCTTTCACTAATGCCACAACAGGGTTTTTTTTATATTTGCTTTTGCTTTTTTATAATGTGACTGTAAATAGTGGAACCCATTTATTTTTGAAGGAATCTGACAGGAGATGTCTTATCATATATCTTGCTATATATCTGGCTTTAGTTAATTTACTTTCAGGGCCTTGTTGGGATGCCGTGAAATTTCTATATTAATGATAATGAACTGATGAAATTATTATTTTGAAGATTCAAATGAAGAAAATTTCAGTTGCCAAATATGATAACCAGTGATCAATGAGGCCATGAAATGCTCAAATAATCAAAAGGACAATTGTGGTTACTTTTACGAATCGAAAATTGTAGGATTTACTGAGTTTTTGCATTTAACTGTGCATCGTTTTCAGTTTGTTTTGCAGTGTGGAAAAACCGTCACATGCGCACTGTGACTAACTATTTCATAGTGAATCTCTCCTTTGCTGATGTCTTGGTCACCATCATCTGCCTGCCTGCCAGTCTCGTGGTAGACATCACGGAGACGTGGTTCTTCGGAAACACACTTTGCAAAATTGTGCCTTATCTGCAGGTAAGGAATCAACTCTGACCTACTATTTACAGAATTTTGTCTTTTGTTGTCCTTACATATGTGTACTTTTAGATATTTGATGTTATTCACTGGTCATTTGTTGCCTTGACCAAGTCTTTTGCTTTTTTAATTTTTTTAATTTTAGTTGCAAAATCCTCTCCAATACGCTAACATATTTCAACCCCCCCTGAGGGCCACTTTGACTTATGCATCTCTTCTGATTGAGTGAACTGAAATCCTTCACTGTCCTGCATAGCTCCTACAGTAAAACAGTAAACTAATTCTACCACATTCTCTACACACATCAAGGTCTTTTTTATCTCCACCATGTAACAAAATATGACTAGCTGTGACGTCCCCAACACTTTCTGAATGGATCTGGATGTAAATTAAAAGGATTTAGTGGATTAAATTTCATCCAAACGTGGGCAGATCCACATGAATTATTTGTGTGTGCAGGCTGTGAACCTACTGTACCACACTCATGACATCGCATGGCACTGAAATGTCCTTCTATTTATTCATGGTGATGGTCACATCGTTGCTTTTGTGTCTTTTGATGTAGAAAGATTTTATAAGAAAGAGGATTCCAGAATTTTTTTGTCTTGAAGTTGTGCATGAAGTTTTGCCTGCATTTCATGTGACATTTGGCTATGTTTCTTTATATGAAAAATTCAGTTGTCCTTCGATAAGCCAGTGAAAACTCATGCACAGCATATGTAGCTGTCCGTTAATAGTTTCTCATGGGGATCAATAAAGTATATCCAATAATAGAGCGGGGTATTTGAAACCACAGAATCACTCATAAATCACTCTTAAATTACTAATTTTATTACAGCTGGATTTTATTTAATTGAACTGACAAATCAATATATACATCTATTTTTCAGACTGCAAATTAACAATATGAAGGGCACTAAAGAGCAACTACAGTTCTCTTTCTTTGTATATCTCCCCTTTCTTCCCCTGACTTCCCTTTCTTTGGCACTCATGTATTAGGTACAATGTACTGGTATCCATCTTTGAAAAACGTCATAAATATGTGGTTTCATTTGATGATGATGATGATGATATTATAATACTAATCCCTTTTGGGGGGATTCAGGTCTTACCACAGCTGGGGAAAAGTTCTAGTAAACATTCCCGCAACAGGCATGTTAAGAATATAATAATAATCAGACTACTGTAAAAGTGGACTAGAGTTTTAATGGCACATTTCATATCTGAAACTGGTACTGATGCTCCTGCAGTTTGCCCTACAGGCCAGTCAATTGGATACTAAAGTATGTTATAGTGTAGTATCACACTCTTTGTACTTAACCTTTATTATCACCATCCTTAATTCAACTGAAGGCTATCATAACAGGCCTAACCTACTGTACAGGTCAATGTACTACCCCTTCTCTATCAGGCAATGTTCTTGTCCTTCTTTTCTATACCTTTAAAATGATGGAAGTTACTCAGCGAATATAAATTAGCACACCACTGGTGCCTTAAAGTCAAACATTTCGAAATTGATGGAGTAGAGAGTTTATTTCCCAAAGGAAACAACCTCAAGATAACCTCAGGTTTATCTCCCATGTGGTTTCCCTGTCGTTAACTGAACGTACTAATTGAAATTCAAGAAGAGAACTTTCTGTAACATGCTGAAATTGGAAAAGACCATCTCCCACATATGAACTTTCTTTCTAATGCTGGTGATGTTTCACAGACCTGTAATTGAATTCTGGGACTCATCAAGTACATCTTGGTCCTCTCAAAAGTCTCCTATAAAGCAAGGCAGGTGTATAAAGCAGAGAGCAATGATACTCAGAGAGATGAGAGGGAAGACAAATAAAAGTGTCACTGACAGCCCTGACCTGTCAGATTATCTGGAACCTGCTAATCTACAACCAGACTCACTCTCACCTGTGAGTCCTGGTGAATCATGGTTTAATTACCATTACCTAATTGTTGTGCTGGCCTCCTCAGAGTTCAGTCATGTTTTGAACCCCAGTTTAAGGATTGTCTTTTGATTAATATGAATAATTCTGATGACCATTATATTGTGGTGATACATTCCTGGCCACAGTGATGCCATAGTTTCAGGCCAGTTCCAAAGAAGAAAAAAGATTTGAATAACGTTTTTCAGCAATCTAAGCGATTTAATCCTCTAAAAAATGGTTTACAAGTATTTTCCATTCAGATCTAAAAAGAAAAGACATCATTCATTGGTGAAAAACTTGCTTTAGAGCAATGTCTCATAGATTCTTATTAAAATTTACTATAACACAATGTCCCTAGATCATCAATCAGTAAGAAAATGATTAAGGACTAATGGGTCACAAAAGGCTTGTTGTTGCTGGCAATTTGTCTTCAATGAACAAACCCAGGAGCAGAAAGAACATTAAGAAAGGAGTGTTTGAGAGCACTCTCAGATAAATGCATGTATTCAACATTCATTGTCTTTTAATTGTCAAATTGCAACAACATTTGACTGCACAGCTTTCATATCGATAAGGAATAGCATTAAAAACAGACCTTTATCATTAGAGAATGTCCCCTAAGTTGCTGTCTGCCTGCCAAAAAGCTCTGACTCTGGAGCGGGGTTAAAACTGGATTTCATCTCTCAGGTGCTACAGCTCCATCACATTCAGCATTACAGCACAACTCAGTTTTGTCTTGAATATTGTGACATTCAGATGCAGATCTCAGCGACGGAGTAAACAAAAAAAGAATGTACCTCATTTTCTTTATTCAATATCTGTTACTGATGACGGAGTAACAGATAACTCAACGTGTGTCTCTACACAATGTGTGATAGGCCACACAGCAGCAGTGACATCATTTCTTATTTAAACCTTCTGCAGTACATTTAATAACCTGAAGTCTTTTCTGCACAGGAAACTAGAAGTGTTACATTCCAAGCTGTGAAATCAGTGAACGCAGATCAAGCCAAGAAGCAGCTCCTTCACTGTCACAACATTATTTAATTTTATTCCTGATGAGACCAGTTGATTGTCTCTTAGCGTCTGTGGTTTAGTCTCTAGTCTCTACTTTAACCAATCTCTTTATCATTCTACACAAAACAAATATACATTTAATACATATAATTTATTAATTAAATATAAATAATGTATATATATATTTTTTGTCCTTTTGGCTTATCCCGTGAGTTTAGGGTCGCCACAGTGGATCATTGTCCACATGTTGATTTGACACAGTTTTTACACCGAATGCCCCTCCTGACGCAACGCTCCCCAATTTCTACAGGGTTGGACCACCATTGCACAGCTGGGGATGGGAATGGGCTGTTGGGGGTTCAGTGTCTTTGACATATAGCTGGGACCGGGGATCGACCCACTGACCCTATGATCCGTGGACGACTGCCTTTACCAACTGAGCTACAGCTGTTACCTGTAATTTTATTACTGCACAAATGGGTTTGAAGTCTGGCATAATAACTCAGACTAAGTTTGGTTGTCCAGCTCAGACAGGTGTTGTGAAAACTGCTGACAAGCTGGTTATTTAAAAACAACCTTATTTGTATCCAACCCTTAACTGCATTGTACGATATATTGCAGTATTTAGTCATACTACAGATATAATATGTCTAAGACCATATGGCCACGAGTCATTGTGATCTCAAATTCGGCTGAAGATCTCCTGTCACAGCTGCAAACCATTAATAAAATCAGAAGCTGTGAAATACATTTTCTGCTTTCTGATATTTATATACTGAAAATACTATTGTAACCAAACTTTTATGTCCGGCTTGTGTGTTTTGCTTCTTTTATCTCTCCCCAGACCATCTCCGTTTCTGTATCTGTACTAACACTAAGTTGCATCGCCCAAGACCGTTGGTATGCTATCTGTCACCCGCTGATGTTCAAAAGCACAGCTAAGAGGGCCCGCAAGAGCATTGTTGTCATCTGGGTTGTGTCGTGCATCATCATGATCCCTCAGGCTATTGTAATGGAGTGCAGCAGCCTGCTGCCTGAGCTAACAAACAAGACCAGCCTGTTCACAGTGTGTGATGAGCACTGGGGAGGTCAGTTTTCACAAATCTCCTTTAAAACATATAAAAAGAAATAATAAGAACAGAAAATCTCTTATTAGCTGTTACATGCACAGGTTAAACTGAGACCAGCTAACGAACTAAAAGAATGAAAGGACAACTTTCAGTCACATTTGAAGTGCTTCTTTCAAAAAGATACAACTGGCAGAAGACACGACTGTCAGTCGGATGCAGATGCTACTTGGCTGGTGCTTGATATTAACTTTATTAAAGAGCAGAGCACCATTCACGGGGTTGATAAGCAGGATGAATGACTTTTAGTGGCATTCAGATAAGCCAGTGAGGCCGTCTCTCTGATCAAAGTAATCATAGAAACTGGCAAAGAGAAAAAGCTTTTTTTAAGTCTTCACCCTCGTTAGGTCAGAGTAATTAAAATAAGCTATCGGATATTTAATATTTAATATCAAATATCTTTGAAACCCGGATTGCGTTCTTAATTGACAGAAGGCAAAGGTCACTGAAAAAATTCTTGTCACCCTGCAAATTTACTATTTAAAAATATATCAAAGCAACAGTTTAGTATTTTGTTAGTGAGAAAATAAAATTTCTGTGAGTTGACTGCTTCATAATCAGCCTAATTATATAATTTAGCCCTTATTGTGAATTCATTCTCACCTGAAAAAGCGCAGAACACGGTTTGAACAGATGTATAGATTTATTGCTACAGTGCTTTAACAATAGAAAGAATGATAAGGAGAGAGCGAGGTAAATTGAAATCTAAAGGAGTTATCACTAAAATATATTTATTTTATTCTTTTAACAGCTGAGATCTACCCAAAGGTGTATCACACCTGTTTCTTCATTGTGACCTACTTTGCACCATTATGTTTAATGGTGCTAGCCTATATTCAAATATGTCACAAGCTGTGGTGTCAACAGGTGTGTATTCCAGCTCCTTTTGCTCTAGTTAAAAACAAGCATCAGTTGTTATAAAGCCATATTTAAACATAAGTCTCAGTGAAATGATCTTTCTCTCGCATGTTTACAGTCCCCAATTTATGCACATATTTTATTAACAGATTCCTGGAAGCACATCAGTCTTGCAGAGGAAGTGCAGGTCCTTCCAGTGCTCAGCTCAGACTCCACGGCCAAGGGAGTCTGTGAGGGTGAGGATGAGCACAGTTTGTGCTGAGATCAAACAGATCAGAGCCCGACGCAAGACAGCTCGCATGCTGATGGTGGTGCTCTTTGTTTTTGCCCTGTGCTACCTGCCAATCAGCGTGCTGAATGTCATGAAAAGGTAATGCTGCTGCCTCAAAGATCATATAGTGCACCTCACATTTGTTGTTTCATATTTAACTATGGTTAATGAAATAACATATATCGAGTGAATTGTTACATGTTTACTGCAACTCATATATATATTTTTTTTAATAGTAGAGCTTTAGAAACAAGTAAAAATGACTCACTTATTCCCTGATCTTATTTCACACTTTACCTGCAGAGTTTTGGGGACTTTCAAGAAAACAAATGACAGAGAAACAGTGTATGCATGGTTCACTTTCTCACATTGGCTCATATATGCCAACAGTGCAGCAAATCCTATTATCTACAATTTCCTCAGTGGTAAGTTTGTATCCCACCACACCCATAGTACTCTAGCAGACAGCTTCTAATAATACATTGTTCATGTACAAATATTAAGATCAGGCAAGTCATTTTTTGCAAATCTCTTTGGCATCATGTACTGAAAAGACAAAGACAATGAAACATGATTAAATAATTAACTCTTCCAAACATCAATGAATATGATTTCCAAATAATGAAAAATATTGTTGCTGATTACAAAACATGGTTTAAAATAAATATTGAATTTCATGTTGTTTCTTTTTATTTCCCACAGGAAAGTTCCGTGATGAATTCAAAGCAGCTTTTTCTTGGCATTGTCATAGCCAAGGTCAAAACCGAACAAAGAGAATAAGGACAAGCACAGACAGCCGAAAGTCCCTGTCAACTCAAGTTAACATGGACAATTTGTCACGCGTATCAGAACAGATTGTTTAGTCTTATAATCTGGGTGATGAGCTTTTATCACCAATTCAAGCTTCAAAGGACGCACTCACATTCAGATGTTCAAATGCAATTATATCAACAGACTGGAAAAAATGAGAGTTATTGTTTTGTGTTTGTTTGTTTTCAACAATTTCTGGAAAGAGTGCCAATGACTCATAATTACAAGAAACTATTGTCAAACAACAAATTTGAAAAGGTATTGTTTGATAACTATTATATGTTTTTAATTATTTATTGTTAAATGACATAAGAGGAAGCACATAATAACATTTCTTTATGTATCAGTTTTATATGTTATGGCTTATAAAGAGTTCTACTACCCAGATTATAATTTGTTTCTGTAAAGATCAGATGTCCACCACGTCTCCAGTATAAATGCCTGTGAATGTATCATTATGTGCATTAACAGTGTAAATGTACATTTATTGTGGCTGGACATTGTTCCACTCTGAAAGTACATTTTAAAGACAATAAATAAATCAATACAATACTGGGAATGAGTAACATATGTGACTGATTTCCATTTTTAAATTTGAAATGCTTCATCTATCACCCTTACTGGTAGTTGCACAGTTAAAAAAAAACTATTTACTTAACCAAATATGTAAAACGAATGCAGTCTAATACAACAGCCCTGAAATTATTTGCACCTTCATGAAAGTATTAATATTCAGTCATTTTAGAAAGACGTTCCTTTGAAGGGTGTTCTGCATTATACAGAGAGGTGTCTCTTTTATTTAGCCCCTGACCTGCTAGTATAACACAGCACGGTGTAGCTGCAGCAATAACTAGATGTCAGTGATCATACAGTTGAATCCCCATGCCCATAGGACTGTTTTAAAAACACTAAACATTATCACATCACATTATGATGAAGTATTTTTGGATATTACTTTCAGATAAACTACCAGCTTGGTGTATATTGACAAAGGTATTGCTTATGTTTTTTATGAATGGAAACTATAGAAGTCCATGTACAAAAAAACATCACAAATTAAGCATATGACAATCATTACTAATATCTGTGAAGCAATGCAGTAATATGATAAACATGCCAATGTTGTGATACAGCAGCACCTAGGTTGTCCGATATAAAGTTTTTTGTAATTTTTGTGGTAACATATACTGACCTTCACTTTTTTACATTTCATCTCACATTTCATCTCACTAATATATATATATATATATATATATATATATATATATATATATATATATATATAATACATTTTGCCTCTGCACTGTTTGAGACATATTTCTATATTTCTCATGCAAAATGATTCAAATTAGGGAAACAAACCAGATGAGAAAATTGAGTAGTCAGAAAGAAACAGGCAGTGGAGACAGAAGGAGAGAGAAATGAACAGAAAGAATGTGAATGGAACTGAGAGTGAGCGGAGGCAGGTTATGTGTGGATTATTCATTGCAGTGTTTAACTGTATGAATTGGTGCTTGACAGATGAGTTATGCTAAAAGGTTGTGTCGCACATGACTAATAGAAAGGGCACAGAGAAACATTACTACAGTATTCAAAAGAAAGTGGGAGAAATTAAAACTTGCTACAGATCTAAAAAAAGGAAGAAATATTCTCCAGGATAAGATTCAGACAGATTGTTGGTGAACATGAAAGAGGACTGTGTGTTCACTGTAATGGGCAGGAAACAACAGAACTTGTAATAATACAGTGAGATTAGAAAGTGACATAAAAAAAAAAAAAGTTTGAATGAAGTTTATTGTTGCAATGGATTTAAAGGCTTAACAGTTTTAGGACTGTTTGTATCGACCCTGTCTCCTAAAAATGAAGTTGCATGAAACTAAACTGCATAAGCCATTACTGTCTTTGTGGCAAACATAATAACGTAATTTTGTGCCGATGCACATGATTACCGATCATGTGCTGAGGAAAAGGAAGCACCTGGTACCTCCCCATAACCCAGCCTCCATGACAGCGCGCCCCAGATGTGACACCCCCCACCTCTTACTTACCCTCACAGAAGCCCAGGTGAGGGGGGAGTTCAGAAGGACCAAGGCGAGGAAGGACGCAGGTCCAGACGACATAAGTTTCAGGCACCTTAAGTCCTGTGCAGACCAGCTGTGCAGCACATGGGGGTGGACCAACAGCTCACCACCTGGATACTAGCTTACCTCCCAATCCAACCACAGTATGTGAGGGCTCATGACAGCAAGTCAGACATGGTTGTCTGCAACACGGGAGGAGACAGAGCAGACTCTTTCTGCTGAGGAGACTAAGATCTTTTGGAGTGCAAGGAACACTAATGAAGACCTTTTTGACTCCGTGGTGGCCTCAGCCACCTTTTATTGCGTAGTCTGCTGGTTCTACAGCAGAAAGGAAGAGAATGGATAAGTTAATCAAGAAGGCCATTCAGTTCTGGGGATGCCCCTGGAGACAGTACAGGAGGATCCTAGGCAAGCTATTATCCTTGCTGGAGAATGACTCACCCCTCATGTATGTCACAGTGACATCTCTGAGCAGCTCCTTCAGTGACAGAATGCTACATCCAAGGTCGCTGAAGGAATAATATCGTAGGTCTTTCCTTCCTGCTGGTTTCAGACTTTACAAGCAGACCTGCTCCCAGTGAACTAATACTCACTATAATATACATTCCTACTACCGATTGTAACACTGTGCAATAACATCAGCCCTGTAGCAGTAGAAGTAAATCAGACAATCACTGCATCGATTATTAAGGTTTAAATATAATCACAATAAGAATAAGTTACCTCTTTCCACTGATTTCCACCGCATTTGAACTGTTATAGTAGGCTCGTGTTTTCACAAAATGCCTGCCATCTGGTGCGGAGAACAAGTGGAAGATGGCATTTAAACCCCTACTGGCCACTATGAACATCTGGTCATATCTTTTGGTTTAATCAGTGCTTCTGCCATCTTCCAAGCTCTACTCAATGATTTGCTCACAGACATAGTAAATAGGTTCATTTTTATAAAGTTCACGTTTTACAAAGACTCCTTGAGACTCTGAAAAAAGTGAGTTCCGCACTACCACTATCTCCTTTACTTCAGATGGATTCCAGAAAGGTCAAAGCAGTTCTGTAGTGACCCACAACAGACTCCTGCAAATAACAACGTTTTCTGGGATTCTTATACTTATACTTCTAACCTGGGCTAAGGTTCCGAACAATCTGTTGAGGGTGTCCCAGAGATATATCAAGTCATTTAGAACAAACGGCACACTCCCTCTCCAAAGTATTTACACGGTTTTGATTTTAACCTTTAACCTTCCATTCAAAATGGAATCCAGATTTGTAGGGCAGTTCCCCATCACTAAGGTTGTCAACCCTCCTGCGGTGACACTGAGGTTAGAGATGAGAACATTTCCATCATGCGGTTCAAACAGCTGTTAGTGATGCTGCAATATGTTAGGGTTTAGTGTCCAAAACTCAAGACACCCCAATATTGAATGATGTACTTATTAGTGTACAATATATATGGAATAATGAATGAGTGAATATGGAAGGATTTTGTGCACAGCCATAGTCTGAATGTTTAAGGTAATTAGCCATGAGCAGCTGGTTTGTTTTAGGGATAGTTTCCTGTTTAAAGTAGTACAGTTTGAATATAAAATAGAGTTTTTCTGTTACCATAGGGAAAACAACGTTTTAAGAAATAACTACATTTGTCCCGTTTGGTTGTCAATCTACTGTTTCAGCTATAGGCTACTGCTTTATGAACAACTTGTTCATTGCATCCACCGCAGTTGGAATACAGTGGGTCTTTATAAAGCTTAGGCAAGTGTAGAAGCTGAAGATCCCAGGAATTTGTAGTTTGAAGGAGAAATGTATAAACTACTATACAACCATTGGCCATTTAGATTCCAAGTGAAAAATAATGGGGTATAACTGTTGAGATCAAACTATGCCATGGATATGTAGACCAGGAAAAAAATGTTCTTTTTAGACCTTAGAATAACGGCCACCATTAGAGCCAGTTCTGTAAACTATTCCATGCAGATTTAATACTAGCTTCAACAAGCTTTCTATCATGAGACCTTTTCATCAGTGCAAATAGATGGAGTGCAATCAGACAGGAAATGTCATTCAACATAATTGCATCTTGCGGTCACTGAATCTAGATCCACAAACATACAGCACATCAATTACCCACCGAATAAAGCAAAATAATATAAAAAATGTAAAGGTTCTTCAAATAACTATAATAGACACAAACAAACAAAACACAAGTATTAATCATCAGTCTAATCAGCAATATTGACACCGTCTCTGTTAAAGTACTCATAAGTGAAACAAAATGAATAAACAAATATTTTGTGGGAATCAACTGTCAAATTGAGACAATCAAAGCAATCACAAAAAGGCAAAATTAATGTAAAAGGAAAGCACAAACACGGAAAACAGAAACAGGAAAGTGCTGTTTAAAAGGACAGTTTGATTTCGGATCAGCAGGATTTGGGCAAAACTAAACTTTACTAAAATTTACTGTTAAACATTTATGGTTTGCCATTTTGTTTCTTTTTGGTGGATTTGTGACTATTACTTAGTTTTAACAATAAATCACACATTAAGGTCACATACCTCTTCACTTCTTCTCAACTCATACTTCCACATAATAAACATAACTAAAATGCATAATTTTTGCATATATTTTGTAAGATAAATGAATAAATTGTCTTGGGCACTGTTCCAGTGTAGATTTATGTTTTAGGTTTAAATTTCGTTATTCTAAACATTTGAATGTGCTTGTCAACTCAATAAGTGATTTTTTAGTGATATTTATGTTTTGTTTTGTTCATTACCAGCTAAAAAGAAAAAGGACACATTTCAGCATGACCTGCATGGGGTTTTGGACTTTTGCTACTGGAAATGTTTCAAATAATCAGTGCCTGTAGAAAATAACAAACAGAGTCAGAATGTTGACCGTGATGTTTTTGACATGTACATTTATTTGTTTAATTGGAAACATGCTTTTAATCAAGTGTCACTCATCACAGTTCCAACACAGCCATCCTGTCATGTTTCCTTAGCTTTCGCCTCATTAGCTGCTAAACCTGATGTTTGTGAGTTCACAACAAAGGAGAAGATAATGATAAAAGCCTTTTTTAAGCCTGTATCGTTGTTTTATTACATGGTTGAAACCTACACATTTCAGCTCAATGCCTTCAGCACAGTGTTGAAATAAATCATCAAAACACATTTAAAAACTGTGGCACAACTGAAGAAGTTAGTGATTAGAAAGAAAATGGGGCTACAGAAATCCCACATGAGAAGAAAAAGCTTTACTAAACTCTGTTTTCACAAAAAAGGCACAACAACCAACCAACCAAAATTCCAAATGCAAATAAGGTTTACAAGAACTGTTCAAAAGAAATCATGAAGTTTATTCAGCAAAATCCAGAAAGTTTCTTTTCAAGTATTTCCCTTCTGGGCTCTGTCAACCCATTAGATTGGCTCAGGAATGACCTCAATACCAACTGCTTAAAGAGAATTGGAAAATATTTATACTCAGAATTTCTCTTTTCAAGTTTCTGTTCAGTCTTGCCAAGAAAAAAAAAAATCGAAAATCTCCACAAGGACAATCTTGGCAAGAAACAACAAAAGAGATGCTACAATAAATAAATCTATTGATAAAATGCATCTTGTTTGTAAACACAGCAGTTTATACTTTGATCCATTTGATGTTATTAAAACTGTTGTGTCCTCCACACTGGAAACATTCTGTAAAACCTTCTACTCATAGTTAAGGATCAATTTTCTTTAAATATGCTCCTCATAGAAGGGATTTAGTGCTGGGTACCACAACCTGTCCTCGGCGTATTATTTTAGTTGACAATGGATGAAAAGTTAGAGATGATCTCTTCATATAGTTACACTAAATGAGAAAATATGAATTAGGACTATAAAATACATTTAATAATACAATGGAAATAAAGACAATAGCAGTGCTAGTATTTTTCAATACTAGGACTACCACAAATCTTGCAGTGAGCCCACGTACATTAGGGATGATCTAGTAGCCAAGTCCACTTTCCCTGGATTAATGACACTGCTTTAAATCTGCCATAATAATTTTTTGCAATTTGGGACATTAGAAAGAAGCACTGAGCTCTTAATTTCATTATTATTTCAAACATTTCATACTCATATGGCAAAAGTCTATATTCACTTACTGGAAGATGTCTGTTTCACATTTAGATAGACATGGAGATTTGATTCGAATTAGTGATACACAGTATACTGACTGGCTTCAATGCAGTATTTTTTATCCCCTTCACATCCTAATTATGTAGATATATCATATTTGCTGTTTTTGATGAAGCTGCAAAAACATTTTGACCCCACATCACAAACAACCAGGTCTGGTAATAATTCAGTGTTATAACAGTGTTCAGTGTTGTAACCATGACATCATAATAAAGTTGTTTTTTTTTAATGTTTTTTATATTTATTTGTTTTTGAACTGAACATGTTTCATGCATTACAATGGCCTCCAGTAAATGTGCTACAGCCTGTTGACAGTGGGCGGTGTTTCTAATCAAAAGTACACTGACACCAGACCTGGGCAGATCAGCTGCAGGAGAGCATCAGCGATCCACTCACAGCTTTCATGCAACAGCTATGATGCATCTGATACATCTGGAAACTGCAGTCATACTTGGTGAGTCGGAGCCGATCGTCCCTATAAAATAATGAATTATTACTACAGCTCTTTGAATTCAAGTTAATGATCCTGTGTGTCCACAGTAAGCACTTCTATAATGGTTAAAGACTAAAAATGTCTAAGTGATTAATACTTTAGATGCAATACATTCTAATTAAATCTGCTTTCAATTTAAATAAATCAAATATATACTTTACACCTTAGGGATTGTTTTTGCCCAGATATCCAGCAACAGCATTTCACTGGAACCTTCTGACTGTTTGGCTGCTGCGTATACCTGCATGTCCGATTTATGCCAGAATGAAGAAGATTTTTCCAGTGGCATCTGTGATGGTAAAATCAACACATTAACAATTTATTATCCGTGCTGCAGGGAATTGGAGCACGTTGTTTTTCCATTATAAAAGTGATGGTTACCTTTTCCTCAGGAAGCTCAGGACATAAGGCTATATAATCGAATTGCACTTCTTGGGAGTATGGGTTAAATTTAATAACTGAGGAAATAGCCTTAAGTAGATAAACACCCAGCCATCAACTTTTTTGAAATAAATGTCTGATTTGACATTAGCTTGAAACATGTTAGATTTTGTCAAAATCTAAGCAGCCTTGCAGCATCCACATACAAAAGGAAACACCTGTTGCACAAACAAGCCCTCGTTCACTTAGGTAAAATCCAGTTTTTCTGCCTGCCTCTTGTGTTTGTGTTATTCAAGATGAAGGGTGCCAAATAAAGGGCTTAGAGGGGTGTAACATGACCATCCAGTCTGTACTGGACCAATTTCCTTCACTGCGAGGGTGTGTGTGTGCCTGGCAGGAGGAGCTTTGTGACTCTATACAAGCACTGGCCACAGAATGCCACAGAAAGCCAGGTGCAGTATTCTCAGTACTCTATGTGACACTCATTACTTTTTTGTTTACCGAGAGCAATCTGATGTATGAATGCACAGTATTGTGTGTCAGAAGGAGTGTTATGAACAAAAGGTTTCAGATTTTAATAGGCATGTGATGCAGAAAAGCTAATCACGTTATATATTATTTGTGCAGCAACTCAACAGAAGAGGAGCACAGTGGTGGACTGGCAGTCAAGTAGTTTAATAGCCTATGGTAATTATTTAATAATGGCCTGGCAATGAGAAAATATGAACTCAGTCAGTATAAAAATTTCCACATTCCCAAAACTCATTTGCTCTATTTATTTTTATAGTTTATGATGGATCTAGATCCTGCTTGGACCAGATCACAGTTTGTGTCAGTGACACTGTTTGCAACAAGTATCTAGCACCAGTTGTTCAGGCATGTTTGGGACATCAGTGCAACCGGGATCACTGTCAGCAGGAAACCCAGCGGCTCTATGGCAGCATGCCACACAGCGTCGCAGAGATGCTGGTCATGTGTGAGTGTGAGGCTTCTGATCAGAGCTGTTTGCAAATGAGAACTGCCCTCCACAGTGGCACGTGTGGAGATGAGACCTGGGTTTGCCAGGACACAGTTAAACTGTGTGTTAAGGACAGTAACTGCAGGTATGATGTCATCCTGTCTTTCTCTAAAGTGTGTCTGACTCTACAGTAGCACTACAGAAAAAAAAGCCCTCTGTACTATGAAACATCATTGTGAGCATAGAAATTTGAGCAAAGAAATTCATTCTTTATTAAGGAATTATAGAAGTATTAGATTAATTACATTTTTGTGGACTTTATTACATTCTCGCTAATCTCTAAAAAAATAATGTGTTGGCTCCACTCTCTGCATGCATATTTTAATAGTTCCAACTATGGCATTATTGAGTAAGTCCTAAATATCTATTAAAATTAGTTTAGCTTAATTTGTCCAGAATAATTGACCTTATTGCTTTATTAAGTTAAACCAACTCAGTGTAGAACTGACTTACAAGCTGTGGTGATATAAGGTTGTCAAATTACTTCAGTTTGAGTTTCTCTTTTTATTTTACATTCATCATACTCCATGCAAATTGTTTTGTAATAATAATTTATTTGCTTTAAGTCAGAATCAATAACCTATTGAATTGTAAATAGGTTAGATAGAAGAGGTAACTCAGAATCAGAACCATAATTCATAATACCACTGTTTACATGATGAACTTGCTTCTGTTAGAGCCACTTTGTTTCAGTGTCAGTACAAAGCCTTCATGTTAAGATGGTATTAGTGGAAAATACCAATTTTCTTATTATCTTAACCTAAATGAGTTTACTCAACTCTCAACTCATCAATATAAGCTACAAGACTTCTTGTTTCTAAATTTTGATATCTTACTATTTGCTGTTGTTAACTCAGAAGTACCCCCGCATTATAATTACTTTTTTCACTTTACTTTAATTTTTACTCTTTATTTTTATTGTGCAGGAAAACCTCTTCATTTTGAGTGTTACGTGTAGGACAAATCATTTAACTTGTTGCTTTATTCTCTTACAGAACCAGCAATGAACTGTAAACCATTTGTTTACATATGTGTTGTAATGAGTGACAACTGGGGCTAAGTGAAGCCATTATATGATTGTTTTTATATTTAACTCATTAATGTCAAGCCTAATGACACCCCCATGTGGACAAAAGAAGCTGTGACTCAAACAATCGACTCATTGATCATTGGACCAACTGCATTACAGTACTCTACGTGTGTTGATCACAAACTAGTTGCTCAGGGCACATAATCATCCTAACAATGGACTTTCATTTAGACAGTATAGACCATCTGTGGGATTTGAATGACCCTTGCATTTATTGCAGAGCACTTTTGTCCCATAGCATAAATATAAAAAAATATATTACTTTTATTAAAATAATGGTCTAATGTTGCAGAAAAGCAAATCATGTAACCTGTTAATTTCCATTAACACACCAAAGCACATTTTCTCTGCTTTACCAGAGACCTGTTAAAAACCTTCCAAGAAAAATGCTGGAGATCTGAAGAAGGCCAGTGCAGCGAGAGTGACCTCCAAAATGTTGACTGTTTCCCACTGATGGATCCAGGTCTTATCCTCTGTGCAGATTCTCAATGTAAAATGGCCTTTTTGGCCACTCTGGGTACAGCACTTCACTATCCTTGTTCATGCAAAGGACTGCATAGCAGAGATCTTTTGACGTGCAATATGATTCACAATATACTTCATAACAGGTCATGCTTCAGTGAGTAGGAGTTGTGTTTACTAGACAGACACTGTAATGATAAAATCTATCATTAGTGAAACATTTTGAATCATATTTTGTGTATATTTCAGTGACATCTCAGAAAAGCAGCAACGGTCCCTCTAAACCACCTGAAATCAGTAAATCTGATAAAGGTCAAACATTGCCAATCGGTAAGTTTCTATTTGAAATGCAACACTTTATACTGATTGGACGTTATTAAAATGAATTTGAAGATATACACTAAATGCAGTCATTACTACATTGAATGTTAATTATTTGGACTTTTCAGATTATTTCATGTATGCTTTTGCAACTGTGCTACTTGTTGGCATTGTTTTAATAATGCCTATCGTGGTTGTCAGTAAAATATGGTAAGTACATCAACATAAAGCCATCGTTAAATACTTTAAGTCATGATAATTTGTTATACAAAATGTGCATTTTTATCTTATATATTTTGTCTTGTAGGATTTCTGGAAGAAAAGAGGAAACTAAATTTCATCCTCTGTATAAAAGTAATTGTGTTGTTCTTCCCTGATATTTATTCCTCCAATAAATGTGGCATCAAAATTACAAATGACTATTACAAATGTGTTAAATACAAAATTTTTGTAAAAGGTTTGATGACCTTTATTTCAAGAGTTAAATAGCTATACAATGCTGTTGTGGGGAAAACGATTGTGTGTAAACTCAGGAATGTGTCTTGAATCCCAAAAGAAACTAATTTCTCTGTAGAAAATTAAAGATTTTCAAAGCTAAAATGTCTTGACATTTCATTGTGTTAGGATAATTTGGGTACAAAATTACATTTGACCTACATTTTGACCTAAATAACAAAGCCAAAGGAAAACATACCAGATCTAATCAAACTACACTAATACCCTGGAATCCAAAGATTGTTCAGTCCAGATAACTATGAACTAACATTTTAATGAAGTCTGGCTTGGATATTCTCCAGTCTTGACATTATCACATAATATCTGGAGCATATCAAATCTCTGGATTTAGACTACTTTAAGTCTGAGTAGACGTGCAATTAAAATTCAACTTGACTGGACTGTTCACATCCTGGCCAGTTGCAGCCTTTCTGTGTGGAGTTTGCATGTTCTTCCTGTGCTTTTGTGGGTTTCCTCCACTTCCTACAGTATACAAATAGGTATAAATGTGAGCATAATGGTTGTCTGTCTGTGTATGTTGGCCCTGAGATTGACTGGAAACCTGTCCAGGGTGTCCCCGCCTCTTGCCCAATGACAGCTACGATGGGCTCCAACTCCCCCACGACTCTACACAAGAGAAGCAGTTACAGATATTATTGAATGGATCGATGGATTTGAGCAAAATTTGCAGATGATGATGTGACCAGCCACACCATGAGTTTGACTTTTAAGTGCTTTAGAGAACTATCTTAGCAACTAATGGGTTCATTAATGTGAAATCTGGTTCAAACCATCATGGTCCAAGAATTTGTTTTGCAGGGTTTAATTGATCACATCAACAGAGGCAAAAATCTATTATCTGTTCCACAACTCGCAGCATTTCAGCTGTGTTTGGTGCCATTGTCCTGTTGCAACAACCAAGTGTGTGCAAGTTTGAGATTATGTAGAAAACTTCAGTCTTCTTTTTCATTACTTCATCCACTCTGTGCAATGCACCTGCTCCACTCAAAATACCCTCAGATTACATTCTAACACTAGTACACAGTACTTTGGGTTCTTGGGGTTGAATGACTCCTATACCCTCATGCCTCCAAACATGGTCAGTGTGGCAAAATAACTACATTTCTGTCTTTTAGCATCCTTTTAGCGTTCCTTTATCATTTCAGAAAACCCCAAACAAATTAAAATGCACAAAATGTGCACAAAATGCTTTTTTGTTTGTTTTTTTATGATTGTACAATTATTCAGTTTTAGCAAAATAAAAAAAAGTTTAGTCTATGAAGAATTTATCATTTACCTCTAGAAACTGACACATATAAGTCTCAAACACAGTCACTGGAGTGTCCACATGTGGCAGATTCTCCAAACCTGGCATGGGGTAGAGGACACGATTACTGCTTTCTGCTTGGATCTCATGCACAGCCTGTACATAGTGTCACCTGCTCAGGTTTAGATGCACATGCTGCAATAAAAATAAAACAAACAAGCAAGCAAACAAATATTAAAACACACACACACATAAATTAGTCCATCAAGACTCTATAGAATGTTTTTCAAACAGGATACATCATCTGAAAGCTACATTAAGTACATGACTGTTATTTCAAACAAAGCCTTAAAGAATCAAAATACAGTTAATTGAAAAAGTTTCCATCCCTTACATTAAACTGGCAAAAAGAGTAAAACAAATAATGTTTTTTCATCAACATCGTGTCTGATGCAATTCAGCTGCTATACTGTAAATACTCCATCCTTAGAAGTAACAAAAAGGATCAAGGGGTGTATATAGTAAAACAATAAAAACTTAAATCAGTGCAGGAGTATGCATTTCATTTGATAAACCCTAGGTAATTAACTTTAATGTGTACTGTAAACTTTAACATTTTTTAACACTTATTTCTTGATGAGTGGCACCAGGTGTGTTAAACTGGACAAATTTGCAAGAAGGCAGACCTAAAAACAATATAATCAGGAAAACAGCTTTCAGAAGACCTGTAAAATGACATTGTAGAACCTTCATAAAGCTAAAGAAAGATATAAACATACAGTATTTAACAGCATTTAAGGATATTGGTTCCGCCTGTGTATGTGTAAAATATTTATATGTGTATATTTAAAATATGACACGGGTTGTGTCAAAAGTAATTCTTACTTAATTTAATTAAAATGCTCCTAATTTGATGATAAGATACTGTATGCTCCGGCCATGTCACATACTACTGATATGATCTGAGAGTTTCAAACTAGGATTTCATCATATAGTATGTGGGTCATAATAGCGAGTATCTGAATTAAAATCTCTGGATTATGGGGTATTTTTTTGCAGTGACAGCGTAGTTACAAAGTACAACAACTGTCAATAGTAACACCCGAGTTAGTTTTTTGTATCTGCAGAAGACGTAGACCCAATTTTACAAGTCTGACTCTCTGCTTGTGTCGGCCCTTAATTTAATCAATGCTCAATGTATAATTGTTTTCACACATGGAGAGGACCATTGTGGATAGTCAGTTACTCATTTTTATTACATTCATGCTAATGTTTTCTTCTGTTCAATATGTCAAGTTATTTTATTTTTTTTGCCCCACTATGTTGTTAGAGGCCTGTGGATTTTTACAATGGCATTCTGATTATACTGCTTTACTACTGGAATTTAAGGTGAATGCACTTAACCAGCTGCATAGAAATACTGAATTATTCTGAGTCTCAAGGATCAAAATAAACACACTGAAAATATTTTAGATATTTTCTTTATTTAGAGCATCTTCATCATCTAGTACGGAGTATATCAGCAAAAGACAGTTATGTCATAGTAATTGTTGTATGACAATGGAAGTTTTGGCAAAGGTTAGAGGAAAAAAGCTTTTGAGACTGGTTTAAAATGATTATTTTGTCATATTTAGGATAAGAAAAGCTAAAAACATAATTTGAAAAGTAAAGTGCACATGGAAATATTTAAGTGGCAATGAGCTTTTTCATTTTGCCATTTCATTTGCCTTCTGTTTATTCAAATAAAACACTTGTGGTGATCATTAATGGATTTCAGCAAGTAGCCAAGGCAGACGGCTATTTAAATTGTAATTTGCTACTTGCTATTTTAAAGGCCACTTAAATAGAAGTGGACAATTCAATTTTGAAAAGGTCAGTGTGTTTTCATACCTCATCAATTCGTCCATCAAGCCCCTTGCAAATGAACACTCTTCTTCTGCCCCCTAGTTATTTAAAGCATATAATAATAGGTGTTTGCTCTTCTAATTGTCCAACCACACAAATATCAAAAATGAGCTTACCGGAATATCCCACAAATAAATTAGGTAATTCAATGGTTCATAGGTCTTTGAACAAACTCCAAGATAAGTAAATGAATGAACAGATATTGAAAGGAACAATCCGCTTCAAATACTGCATCACAGGCAACAATTTAGAAGGAAGCGTCAAGAAGGAAGCACTTTAAAGGGAACAGAATCACATACTCTACGCGCAAATTTGTTCATTCACAAAAGCACATCACAGTGTCCTGCCTCTTGCCCAGGCAACCTTGGAGTTTGTCTTGCGACTCAAAGCACTGCAGATGAAGTCACCAGCTTCTATGACTTTGGCAAGCTTCACACCCTGCAAAGAATCATTGGAATATAATTTAAAATGCTGTGGCTGTAAGGGGAAAGGTTTGCTGCTTGTGAGTGAAAATGAATGTATGTAACAGGTGACAGAAAACGAAATTGCAGTGAATCTATTTCACCAGCAGAGGTAGGACTTGTAAAATAAATTCTTGTTGAGGTTGAGCATGCAGCACTGTGGGTTTGTGCAAGTTGTGTGAAACCGCTGAAATCATAAAATAAACATTTATAGAACAGCATGTTTGCAGAACGATCTGTTTATGTAAATGAGATTGTATGAGTGTGTTGGGATTAAATAGACATAAACCACGGCAGGTCTATCTGAGTGCACTGTGAAGACAAACTTACCGTTTCAATGCCCATGCCATGGAGCATATAGAGGACATCCTCTGTTGAAACATTGCCAGATGATCCAGGAGCATATGGGCAACCTCCCAGGCCACCTACTGCAGAATCCACCACACAGACCCCCATCTGCATGGACACACAACATAGACATTCAGCACCTCCTCAGGTTTCACCTCAGGTAAAATTCAGGAACAAAGGTCCTTGTTCTGTTACTGCAGTGCGCCTTGCCAGGGCTGCGGTCGTGTTTTACAGCTGTTTAAGAGAACTGTGCGCCTCATGACTTGAAGATGAGTGGGCACAGAATGTCCCACAGTATGGCTTAGTCATCCTCTTTGTCAGCTCAAACCACCACTACCACATAATCACGGCCTTGTCCATACGAGAAGGACATTATAAATGCTGAGCAGAACATTCATATGTTTCTGATTCTCCCGGTTACTCATGTTTTTACAGCTCTACTCTGCCCTTAACCATGGGGATTCACTTTCTTGCCACATTGAGAAGACATTTTTTGCTTGGATGGTGTCCTCTTACAACATGCCAACAATAAAGGAATTGTAACATTGCTACACAAACGTTTAACAGCTACAAGTGATCATTACTGTCATATTTCTTTTCACGTTCTCAGTGAAAAATGTTCCTGTTCTCCGGTGGTCTCTGTGCACAACAATGTGACAAATGCAAAAAAGACAGCTTAACAACAGCTTAAAATGGTGCTTAGGAAATATTATTTTACTGCTTCAGTTAATTTAGAGAGGTATATTTTGCTTTTCTCTGAATGCACTTGTGACACAACCGCATTGCAGTGTATTACCTAGTACTAAGTATACTTTGTTTTTAAACCGAAAGTAAACCTTCAGTTTTTCAAAGTCATTAAGGACTATAGGCTTAGGATGTTTTCCACATGTCCCTGGGATCATCATGAGGATATTAAAGATGTTTTCCAGCTCCCATGGCAGAGCCAGATGTCAGAGGATCCCACAGTGAGACAAAATTAAGATGATGATCCTCTCTGTGCCTTTGAATCATGAAGGATTACCCCATGGTGCAAGACCAGGAAAGTTAAATTAAAAGAATTTATATTGGATTTTTTTAACAATGATGCTAATTGGTTGCTTTTCCTCCAGACAAAAACCTACTTCTTTCAGGGGCTGACTGAGCCAGTCGTAATTGCTGTTTGTATTGGCAAAGGACGAGGAGGAGGTGGGGTAGAAGTGGAGGGGATCTACACTGGTCTGTGAAGCGCACAAGATTTACAGACCTTGGTTAAAGCCAGAGCAGGATATTGTAGTAGGCAGATTCTTTTTAAGTATAAACACAGAGTTGTAATCTACCATGCCAGTCATCTCAGTTTCAGCTGCTAACCGTGTAAATGGGGAGGTCTTCAGCATAGTGTTTCTGAAAGGAACAAAACAAACCCCTCACCAGTGTGCCTTGTTCCTCTGGACACTAATCGTGCAGGAACTGGTGGTCAGCAGCCCGAGCCTGCCAACGCTCAGTTAGATTCGCACTACCCAGAAACCAGATGTGCACTCTGTTAAAAAAGCCATATTCAGAAAGCTGTGGCCATACAAAAACAATACATTCCTCTGTAAAGACACTGTGCATTTTCAAACTTGCATGATTGGGGATATGCTTGTTGACATTCTACACTCTGAGAGGACAGGGCTAAAGATGGACATGCTCCCATTTTGGTTTTAGAACTATGTCAGAGAGAGAGTGTGTATTCACTGAAGGATATGGAGAAGCGAAGCTTTATCCACCTCATAAACTGACAAGCTGAAAGAAAACTGATCCACAGATCCACTGCTGACACCTACAGCATATTGTCCCCTTTCCAAGAATGCAGAAATAAGCTTGCACCTTGAAATCAAAGTCCAGATATTGGTGGGCAGCTAGAAAAGACGAAACAAAGACAGAAAGAATAAACAAATTAGATTTTTACTTCATGATTTGTTTAAGTGAGAGGATATACACTTTATCTAACAATAATTGATTACGTTTCCTGAAAAGAGGTAAAAAATATTTTATTCCAAATTTATGGGCAACAGTGTATATTAAAGGGCCATATAAATAATCATATTTGCAATTTAAAAGCACTATTTATTAATTAACAATTAATTAATTAATTGGTACGTGTTAATCTTTTAAATAATATGTTAACAGCTGCCAAGGATAAATCAATATATAAAATTAGGCCAAGTTGTACTAGAGTTGTCAACACAATGCACTGTACAGACCTTTGAATTTCAAATAAAACACCTACAGTATCACGGCTGAACAATACCTCAGAGACAGAGCGGAGACACAGCGGAGAGCACAAACAGATTATACTCTATTCCCCAGCTGCAGCTGCATACAATACACCAAAATTGTGGGTAAGAATAAATAATTTTCCTTGCCAAGCCTGTGAAATCTAAGTACATACATTGTCATTGTGAGACCTGCCAGGAGTAGGTTTGTAACAAAGCCCCTCTAGACCTCCTGGAATAAAGGTACAAAGACTGAGGAATGTCTTTATAAGGAACAAAAGAGGTGACTCAGGGCTGACAGCACTGGGGGAATTCATTTCTTTCCCAGTTGGTGGTGTGGACTTCTGGCACACAGTAATGAAAAACTATGAGAAAATCTTTCATTTCCATCTTGTTTATGGGTGAGCAAATGGTAGGCTAAATATCCCCGGCTGCTATTATTTTCTGTGGTCACAGGACAGCTGAGATGAATCATTCTAAATATGATCCACAGAGGAATTTCACCATCCCTCTGTGTTTTTTTTTTTCCTCTGCTGTCCAAAATCAATGCTAACTTTAAAAATATTAGCTATTGTACATGTGAACATGCTGAGCTGTTCTGCTGCACAGTGTTGCATTGTAACAGATGAACAGCACAAAGAGGAATGCAACAAGATTTAAGTCCCAAGACAAAGTTCAAGTATATCAACACATAATTTTCCAGTAGAGTTGGATATGCATCATATTGTTTTAGAGTTACAGTAAAATATTTTGTTCTTGTATTTTTTAAAAATTAAAACTTAAAAAATAAGTTATAAATGTATAGCTAACGAGTTTTTATGTAGAAGGCAACTCCTGCTATCTCAATCCATTCATCTATGAAAACCATGCATTTATAATTTATTAATAATATCAATTAGATTTATACATTAACATTTATCAATAAAGTTTACATGAGAATGCAGTAAAATATCTGCAAAAACAGAGGATAGTCGACAGTAGACAGGAATGCAGTAAGGCGTATAACTGGCCTATTTAAGTTTTATGTTATTGTGTGTAACTAGTGTCAGTATGAAAATGCTGAGCCTTCACTGTGTAAATTTTGTCATTTAAATGCTTCTTTCCAAACATTACTGACACACCTGCACACCAGTAAAATAAAGTGATCCCAACATTTGAAGGGCTGGATCTGCAATTGCAGCACCGTTCATCAAGTGCTCAGCAGCAAACGGATGAAAGGATCATTTTCCACTGGCCTTTAAGCGCAGCATTGTCAGAGGGTTCAACAGCCAAGCGACAGATGAGTTAGGAGCCCCCCAGGGCCCTTCAATCCACCTCGCTCTCAGATGCTTTGTCCAACAGACACTGAATAGGTGAGCCTTTGTGTTGACCCCCTCACATCTGTTGACCCACCCAGCCCCCAATGAGCTTCTCCCTCTGTAGTGACACTGTGCTCCAGAGAATTGGTACAGTGATATCTGCATTACCTCTGTTTTATGTCCGTTTATGACAGTTTTACACAAACAAAGAGAGGAAACAGGCCCTCACAATTGTTCTTCAACAAAATTATTACATTTGGTATATAAAACAAGTTTATTACTATAATAGTGTTTGAAATTAATTTTCTTCTCTACAATACATGTGATGGCAGGGCCCTTTGGAAATATCCTATGTTCATTAAGATTCTGGGATTTTTTTCAGTGGGCAGTTTGTGAATCATCTTGCTTTGTGGAGAGGCTTAGATCATGTTTCTTAATACCCCTCTTCCTTGTTGACTGATGGTTCCCAGTTTTCAGTGTGTCCCATTGTATCCTACACATTTGTTTTGTGCCTTCTCAATCACACAGAACAGAGGATACATTCATAATGTCATAAAGTGCCACGATGTCATTAAAGCTCAGGGCAGATTCAGGTTTACAGTGAGCTTCATACTCACAATATTTGTCTTAGAGAAGAATAACCACAGTATTATAAGATTTATATTAGATGAACAATTACATTCCCATAATCTCTAATATACTCAATTAGATATGATTTCAACCAACTTTTAAATGGCTTAGAATATTTCATTGAGCCTAATTGGTGATAATTTTCTTTTTGCCCACTTCGGGTCGACAATAATCCCTACCTATCCTTTGCTTTTTGTAAGATGAAGAAAATATGCTGTCTTAAAGTTACCGTACTGTTAAATTGTTGAAAATTATTGAGAAAGATGGAATGGGAGCAGCTTAACATATGATCATCCCCATCAGGAGTAATAATTTAAAGTCTCAGAAAAGACTTGTGATATCCACAGTGTTGGCAGATACTCAAAAAAGCTGGAACAAGAATCACTATTTCAACTTTGCTTTCACATCTGGTTGCTCGTCTTTATGTCATCATGAAAAACTACACTGATTGATACAAAGACTGGGCATCTGTCCATAATTGGCCTGTGGTTCCCCGCATGAATACATCCTAAGGAGAAGGATGCACATGTGAAGGAGAAAGTGCTTGTAGAATACTGGGCAAGCTTTTAGAAAAACAGAAAGTAAAGCTGTCAAACAATTTAACATGAGAGGATGTGGGGATCAGGAGGGTGATGCATCACTATCTTGTACTTGTACAGAAGAGAATCTACACTTCCAGCTCTGAAGCATCCTCCTTTGACAGTGCCAGTACTTAGAGGTCCTCTGCAGATCTCTGCAAGAGAAAGTAGTGGTGCTTTTCACATCCTTCACACAGAGATCAGGAGGATTCTTTCAAAATTTTCTTCTGCTAAGAGAGGATTTATTGAGAGGTGTGACTCATGCCTGTCCTTCTATATTTATCATAGCTCATATCTTTCTATTTTTTGAGATACCTGAATCATTAATGAACAAAAAAGATTATTTTATGTCTAAGTGAAAACAGAACTCTTCCAACCAATTAAAAATAAGTGAACTTAGGCAAAAAAATAATCCGTAGAATATTGATTGCATAATTATTCACTCCCCTTAAATATATCTAGATCATCGCTGGTACAGCCAGCTGATTATAAAAATTCACACAATTTCTTATATGGAGATCTGAGTGCAGTTTCAAGCGACTGCAGTATTTAGAGAATATATATATATATATATATATATATATATATATATATATATATATATATATATATATATATATATATATATATATATATATATATATATATATATATATATATATATATATGTAAGAGAATTTATCCTAGCCAAAAACTACACCACGAGGACAAAAATAAATACATAATAAATAAATACTCCAAGCAACTCTGTGAAAAGGTTATTGAAAATCACAGTATAACTTTCAAGAAAACCTCCAAGTAATATCCCTTGGAGTACAGTTACATTGGTCAATAGGAAATGAAGGCACCACAGCACAGGTGCAAGTGAGACTAGAGCGGTCTGTCCTCAAAACAGAGGCACTGTGCAAGAAGGAGACTAGTAATGTAGGCCACCAAGACTATGACTCCCCTGAAGAAGTTATTACAAGCTGTACATACAACAACGGTTGCCTGTGTTCTTCACCACTTGAAGTTTTTTTGGGAAAAGGGCAAAGACATAGAAGCTCTGAAGTCAACTAGAAAAAAGATTCATTGCTCTGATGACACCAAAATTCAGCATTTTCACCATCAGAGTAGATGCTATACAAAACACTGCACATCTCCACTAAGACACTACCCCACTATTACGCCCACTACAAAGAAGATAGTTAGTTAGTTATGGCAGCATTATGCTGTGAGGGATGCTTCACTGCAACAGGTCCAGACAGGCATGTGAAGACTATCCAGGTGGAATGTAAGTAATTTAGGATCTGTGGAATTTACAGATGATCAGTTTTCTAGAACTAGTTATACTGACTTCCTCTAAATGAATCTGGAGTTTAAATGTTATTTTGGCTTATTTCCACACAGCAGATTCTACATTTCTGTAGTTAAATAAAGGGGAAAACGTTCTTCTTCTTGCTGTCTCAGGGTTTTGAGCATCCCAAAAAAGTAGAAAGAAATTTAAGAACAAAATATAAACACACGCATGGCATAATGTTAATGCTCTGGAGTGGCCAAGTCAGAGCACAGACCTCAATCCAATTTAGAATTTGTGACTGAAACTCCATGTGCCTTGAAAGAGTTTCAGAGGTTTTGCAAAAAAGAATGGGGAAAAAAACTGCATTGTACAGATATGCAGAGCTGATTAAGACCTATTCAAATATATGGAGGAATAGAGGGTCAAAGTTTACAATTATTAGGAAAAGTGCAGCAAAGGTTCTAGTAGACAGTTTGACTAACGTCCAATAAAAATAAATATTTGTTTTTAGTAAGTCATGAATCTATCACAGCTGAAGATACTCAAGTTCTCATTTGTTCTTTTTAAATAAGTGGATGTATCTTGTGTGCTTACCTGAAGTGCAGTAAGGATGTTGGGCAATGCCTGCCCATAAGTGTCATGGCAGTGAACTGCTAGAGCTTTGGCAGGCACCTCCTTCATCACACACTGCAGCATTTTAACCATGGATCCCGGGGTACCAATTCCAATGGTATCTCCCAGTGAAATCTCATAGCAGCCCATTTCATATAAGCTCTTTGCCACCTACAGTACAATATAGTGAACATATAGTAAAACATTTTATATTAAAGAGTGTGATTTTTTTTCCATTCAAACATTAGCTCTATTGTAGTTTAAATAAACTTGTACCATCTTCCTAATTCATTGTGCATAAAACCAACTGGAATGAGGCATAATTAAAACAGTAACATAACTCTATACATCCACAAAACCCAAGGTTAATTAAGGATTTCTACGAAGCTAATATCCTAGATGTGTTACATTTAATAAATTCAAAATGACCATTCATTAACTATTTACGGTATTTACTATTTCTTCTATAATAATGTTTAAGGAAATATGAAAGCAAGGATATATTACAAGGCTGATCTCACCTTGGCAACTTTGGAAGGTTCAATGTGCCCCTCTTGAGGGCATCCCAGGGCACAAGACACATATCTAAAATTAGACCAAGTTTGGGAAATTGTAATATTATTACAGACTACAGGAATACAAAGATTTACAGATCAGTAATTATCTTCCGGTAGTACTTACTTTATGTAATAACTAACATGGTTTCGTTTGCTTTACTGTTCATGTGAATTTATACTTTGTCCATAGACATAACCTGATGAACAAATTTCCTCAAAGTGTTTTTTTTCCTACTTAACTGTGTGTTTTATTCTATATTTACACAGCTTTAACTGCAGTACTTCTGCTTTGTTTTCATTAGTAGTATAAATGATTGTAAAAATGAAGTTCGAAAGTGAATATATATATATGTGTATTCACTCAATTCAAGCGACAAAATCCAGAATACTAACCCACGAACTGGAATTTGTTGCGCTTTTGCAGCGTTAATGACTTCCTCATATCTCAACATGCTTTCGTCAATAGAGCAGTTGATATTGTTTTTACTGAAAGTTTCAGATGCCGACGCAAACACGGCAACTTCAGTAGCACCAGCTGCAACCTTAAAACGGAAGGGAAACAATACCTTGAAAAAGCACTTTTAGCACTGTTTTGTTTTCACACTTACATAGGTGCAGAATTTAGCTGCCAAAAAGTCATAGAGGTCCAACGATTAACTCAAACTGACAAGCATCAATTAAAGTCACTGTCTATAGCACAGATGATCACGCTGATTAAAAAATGAAGGCTTACAGCATCCTGGAAGCCCTGCATGTTTGGCGTCAAAACAGGGTACTGAACATGAGGCGCTCTATGGATTCCTCTGAGTACATCAGTGTGGTCTCCCATCTAAATGAAGCAAGGAAAACACATGATGTAAAAAAATGCACCTGAAAATATTCCTGAAAATACAATATCCTTCATAAATGTCTTTAATATGATTGTAAGAAGCAGACAATCCATAAAGGACATCCGTGTTTTTTCCGTCACATTTCTTGGTGTTAACAAAACACGTTCCCCTGTTGTTTTTCAGGAAGTAAATAGTGGTAGAATTTATAACATGGAATGAGAGGTCAACTACACGGAGAATGTCTTACAACAATCTTTCCAAAAGCATCTCTGGGTCTAAGGAGGACGTTAGAGGATCAGATTTGCTTCAGTCGATATGCAGAAGAGAAAGAGTGGCCAATAAATCACTCAGCACACTTTCATTGTGCACAAAGAGGAGTCATTACCTGCGGTACCCACTTTGAAGAGACAAAGCTGGTGGCCTCGATCACAGACAGGCCTGTTCCTGAAAGCATGTCTATCAGCTGGATTTTCACCCCTGTCGGAACAATTTCCTGGGGAGCAATGAAAATGAAACAGCTCTTTCTGGATTTAATTCTATTCAAGATGGGAATTACAACAAGGAGATACCAGGCAGATTGTTATTGCTATGCTGCTTGTCAATTCTATATATTGCACTTTGATTATATTTAGACCTTTGAATTAATAACATAACAAACCTAATTATTTCAGCATCCAGCGTACTCTCTAAATCAACTATCACGCAAAGGCGAAATGATAAAGCTATGACATTTTAAGTAGAATATACTAAGCCAGAAGCTGCGTCATCTTTCCTATTTAATTTCAAAGAAAATGTGAAACATATGCTTCTGGCAATTATGGCACACACAGACCATATGTTATGGGTTGAAAAGATACGAACAGGGGGGTTTCCGGGGATGATACAAAACAAAGGCACATACAGTACAGTATAAATACAAATTAGCCTGGATTCCTTTCTGAAACGACAATTTATACCTTTTCATTTTGAAGTCCGTCTCTCGGCCCAACTTCAACAATTTTAACAAAGTCTGGATACTCATGTCCTGTAATGGTCTGAAACAAAATATAGAAGAGAAACAGGAAAGAAGAGACAAGAGATGACATATCATTTTTATTTCTACTATGAAATATTCTCTACCTCAAATTAAACCTGAGAACCAAAACATAACTAAGCTAGTCATGCTAATAAGGTAACAGTCAGGTCATAAAGCAAAGTTTGTGGGCGGGGGGGTTTGGGGGGGTAGTTGCATTATCAGGGTGTTTTTATCTACAGCTGCTTAGAGAGATCTGTGTCTTTGGCTTGATAAACTCCACACTGTCTTTACACTAAAGTAAACTCAAGTAAAATTAAACAACATTTAGTCACTAGCAAAGTTTTTGTACAGAGCAGTTAGCTAAGCTAGCTTACAGGAACAGTTAAGATAGCTGCATTTAGCATTACCTGCTACTGTACATGTATTGTTATTAGCTACTTTAGACTACTATTAATATAATGCCAATTTGTACTTTAAAACATCACGTGTCTGAGAAAGAAACCGTACTTCTTAACTAATCAACATTTATTCAGAGAATCTTTGTCTTTGATAAATCTTACCAAAGCAATATAGCATATAAAAGTAGCTAAATTAGTTAAGATGGTCAGTATATTTATTATGAAATAATCTAAAAGCTGTTTATGTATTTGATTTCTGATGATGTCTTCAAATTTCCTGTTTTGCCCGAACCAGAAAAATCACTTAGTCAATATAAAGTAACGTTTCTTACAGGTGTGTACTGTGGCGTACGAGTTTGATGTATTGCTTTTACTTGTATTCCCTTATTTTACTGCTGCTTTTTGAGGGTGACAGTTTAAAAGGAAATTTATAAGGGTTTATAAGAACAGGTAAATCTAAACAACTAAGACTATTAAGATTGCAGATTATTTTTGAGGATTTGCTTTCTACATAACACTATAAACAAATTAACACAAGCTGTGCATGTGATTATGGAGTATTAGCTGAATGTACAGTAAAAGGACAAGCTATTAGGCTATTTGTAATTACATACATATTCTTTTTGTTAAATTATTCTCAAATAATCCTGCTGAGACAGCATATCGAAGTTAAACACCACAGAGGAAACAGAGGAAACAGAAGTCCTACACTGCATCTTTTGTCACGTGCAGTAAATTCAGAAAGATAAAAAAATTTGCCCTTTCTTGCTCAGAGAGAACCCCCCTTTAAAAGTAGTATGTCAGACCTGCAATTGAAGAAGTCTGTTATATAAACAGCACACAGCATCATCGCTGTGGCAGGCCACTCTATCATGAGAGACATGTGGCTGAGCATGTGCAGCAGATTACACGCATAAAAGCAAAGAATGACGCCCACCTTCTCCTCAAGCAGCCAGCGTTTCAGCCATGGGTAGTCCCGGATGAGTTGCTCATAGCTCAGGCAGTGCTTCACTGTAGTGGGTACGTTACCCATTCGAATGGCTGCTCCTCAGCCTGCAGCACTTCTGTGTCCTCCAACACCAACCGGCACAGACTGCTGCTACTAAAATAGTGAGTGAGATCGATATGCTAATGCAACCTGGATGATGGAGGCCTTGTTGTACGAGGAGATGGAATTAGGGGAAGGCTGCAGCTGATGAAGGATGATTCAGCAGTTGCCATGGCAGCCACATCCCTACCAGGGATAGGATCATAACAGAGAGCGGTGGGGGTTGGAGAGTGAGGGAGAGGAAATGGTGTAAAGCAAAGGAAAAAAGAAAAAACACAAATGAGAAATTATTTAAGTTTTTAAATAAAGTTAAATTGAATTGAATTGAAAATTTACTAATGAGTACCATCCACTTTTTTTTTCATTATGTAAGCATTTTAAACAGCACACGCCAAATAGTCTTACAGCTGTAGTTTATTTTCATCTTGGTTCTACAACATGAGTTGAGCATATTCAAATCTGTGTCCTAGTAAGAATTGAAAGCTTTTTAAAAACAAGCTGCTTTGATTGATCTACTGCGACCTAAGCAGTTCAGGGTTTTCAACTGCCAGACGTGCCACTACTGCCAATGTCAACTGCATGGTGTAATAAAATCCCTTGTTAGGCAGGGCAACATTTACCAGAGAAAGAGCCATTCTTCTGAACCCAGATGTTAACAATAGTGGGACTTAATGAAGTCCTAGCATTCAACCATCTCACTATGCTAAACTGCTCTGTGATGAGAGACCTCTACGTCTCTCTCAGAGGAGGAGGGCGACTCATTTGATCAGCCCTAAAAGAGCCTTTTTTGTGGCAAACTTAGGGTGATGTTTATCAGTTGCCACCCCCTAACATTTGAAAGTCTTGTGGTGAATTGCCTTCAATCATGTATTTATGGTTGTCTTGGATTGAATAAAACAAAAAGCTGTAGTGGTTGTTATAGTGTAATTATATTATGATTGTAAATAATTCTTTTTTTTTTTTTGAAATCATGTCAGTTGTTAGTTGAACTCAGATAACTGTAACTCTGAGCATTACATGCATAAAAAAAAAGTTTTTATCAGCACTTAATTATTACAAATGCCTATTAAGTCTGCCATAATAGCACACAATAGTCGTAGAACCTTTTAATATTATTTTCCAAAAATAATTATAATATAAACTAACTATTTGTTTAGCAAGCTTGAGAAATGCTGTTATCAATGCCATAAAATATGTAAACTTAAAAAACTTTTTTTGTTAAATCACTGAATACTACAGAACCCCCTCTAAACACTTACCCATTCTGTACTTTAAGGCATCTTAGCAGCTACAGTTTATGTCGACAAATGACTGGCTGCAGATATTCACTTTGAAGATAAGCTTTTGGGGCTTTCCTGTCTTTAGGAATCAGTGTAATGCCTGTGATCAGAGACTAGAATGTATGCCAGTATACGTAGATGTGACGTTTCAAACAACACAACAACGGCAAAATACTGTAAAAGAATTAATCTGGCAGGAAAAGAAAAATGCCTTTTTTGTAAAATGTTATGGAAATATTAAAAGAGTTACAAGCTACTCACAATGCAACTCACTATATAATAAGGCAAAGTATAATAGTATAATTTTTTTTTCCAGATGACATAAATCACTGAGTGTAGAGAAATAGAGACCTATGATATGAAAAAAATACTGTAGGAATTTAACCTAATTCAGTCTACAAACAAATAGAAACATAGTTAGAAGTGTCTCCAACTAAACTCTTTGAGTTTGTGTAGATTAGGCAAACAGATATGCTCTGACAGGAAAAAGGACGTCTGCGCTAATTTGTCTAAGCTGTCTCCTGAGAACAATTTATTTTACACAAAGATTTTTGAGACAAAACAGATTATGAATGACTCAAATGTTAAATAAAAATGAAAGAGTCAAAAGGTCACAACATGTTCCCTTATAAAAGAAAGAAACGCTTCTCCTCTTTTTCGTTTTGTTCTAAGAAAGAAACAGATGTGAAATGTATTTCATACAGCACAGGTTTCGGCATGGCATGAAAGAGGTTATAAGCTCTCTGATACATACTAAAAACAAAGTGGGAAAAAGAAAACAGGAACCAGATTATATCAATTTTCATCCTCCATCCGTCTTCAATTTCTACATCATGGGTTTAACTAAACTGTAACAGCAACAGAGTCCTAGTGCTGAACAAAAGGCACATCATCATCACCCTGAAAAAATAATCATGACAAACGCACATACCTGGGGAAGATGGAGAGGTTTGTTGGATGTTGCAACAACAATTGCCGTTGAGTTATGCATAGGACATTCTGGACCAAAAGACCAAAGCATCCTCATATATATACAATACTGTTCTTTTGAGAAATGTGTTGCGACCCTCATCCCATTTCCAATACATGCGACCACACAAAAGTTGCCACAAACACGTTTTTATTAAATTGTAAAGCCTTTATAAAAATAGCTCACTACCTTTCTTCAGGAAGCCTGGCTGCTCTCAGCCAAGTTTCCACAGCTTCCCTGAGAGACAACATATGTGTTAAAGATTATCCTCCCAGTAATCACGCTGCGGAGCACCCCATGACTTTTAGTCACAAAAGCCACTGACCTGTTTGTTCAGTTTGTGTCTACATTTGATCACATGCTAGACTGTTGAGCACCGATTCATAAAATACTATTTCTTCTGCTCTCTACACACTGCTCAGTGTATCGTGTCATTTCAGGGGGTCTGACTATTATTCTGAATGAGGAGTGTGATCAAATATTTATATTTCTGCCAGTTAATGATCATTTTACTGTAATATAAACAGATTATATGCACTTGGTATTCAATAGTTCTGAAATGTTGCAAGGCTTTTGTTTACAAAGGCAGTAGTTAACATATTTTTTTTCCTTGTATGTTACTTGTCATTTTCATATTGTCTGTATTGTTACACCTTAAACATGTCCTTGAGAGCAACAAATGACCGAAGCAAATTCCTTCTATGTGTTAGCATACTTGGCCAATAAGTCTGATTTTGATTCTGATCTTACAATATTTTCAGTGTATGCAGATGTTTCAAAGCTGCCAGATATTTATTGTGCAAATTTTTACACTGTACTTTGGCTGGTCCTCAATGGTGATCGTAAAGTTGAGGGATTTCCTACGGGGTACCCATATTCTTCTTCAGAGAAATTAAATTTCACAGCAAACTTTACCACGGCCTGATTACAAAAGGTTTAAGTAGTGGCTGTTGAAAACTTTGTTTGCTTTCTTAAATGCGACAGTTGCGTGTTTTGCTCGCTATTATATGGTATAAAATAAAGTCAAATCAATTTCTTTCAACATTGTGATTTAAACTAGATGCAAATTGATAAAGATAATAAACAAATAGTATTTGAATCAAGAAGCTCTTTCAGAATCTTCAAAGATGTGTTTTTGTCTTTCTATATCAGTTGCAGAGAGACAGCTACAGTTACCACAGTAATATTTGCAGTGCTGCTAGCAAAATAATACCTTCAGTCTACAACTTGGCTACTGCAATGATGATGAATAACAAAGTAAGCGTCTTAAATGTACAGATATGGAAATGTGAAGACATCCGGTCAACAGTTGTCAATAGAAGAGCGTTCTGTCTTGTTTTTGTTGTTTCTTACTTCCTAGTTCATTATTATAGGCCCAGATTCTTTCAACATAGCCTGTTTTGGTAGCTTAATAAACTATTAAACTGGTTTGACAGTAAATCAGTATGTTTACTAGAGGATAGAGACATTGTTGGCTTCAGAAACAGGTTTTTAAAACCTTGTTTTAATTTAATGTTGTTGTTTTTTTAACATTAGTTGTACAGTAAATGTGCAATAGGAGGCCATAATTAACCTGTGCAAACATACCTGACATACAGTATCATGTCAGGAGCTTTTATTTCTACTGAGATAAAGCCTCAAAAGACTCGTGTGTTTTTTATTTTTTTAGTTCTCTTGGAAAATATGTTTCACAAATGTTGCATGCTATAAGAAAAAAAAAAAGAAAAAGAAAACGGAAGGGCCAACCAAAATTTACATCTGGCTGTAAATCCATTTTATAGTTATTTTATGTAAACAGATGGTTGAAGTCAGTCAAGATTATTCATTACATTGTTTCAGAAAAGTACTGCTAAAGAATATTTAGTGACTGAATTTACCTGTCCCGTATGTTTTTGTTGAATCCAGATTAAAAGTCAAGATTTCAAAATATGGACATGATTTAAGTACAGGTGCCAACTCTACCAGTAATGGGAGGTGACAGTTGAGCTCACAAACCCTCTGTGTATGTCTGAAAAACCCAGACTCACTTGGGCTCAGAGAGCTAATGTGCACATGTGAATAACAAGCAAACATAACAGTGTTTCTGCATTGCCCTCTGTGAGGACACATTCCTCACTCGTCCTGCTGGCCTTGTCATACCAAACAAGATGTAGAAACGTGACCCATATGGTCCCCGTTTTCAAGAGAGACTGATTGAGCTGTATGGAAGTCATAGCCCACCCACAGAATACAAATAAGGAGAACCATATGTGCGGAGATGAATTAGGTAAACTGCACAACATTTTTATTAGATAATATTTCACTTGCCTTGTGGATGGACTGCAAGGTGACACTTTGAAAATAAACTCTGAGTCAGAGAAAGAAAACCTCTCTGGTTAACAGAGGGTAAACCAGTGAAACATGGAATTACTTAACCAAATGGACAGTAACTGCTATATTTTGTATTGTAAACTAAAACGTGATCAGCTTTATGTCAAACATCTAACCTGTCTGCATTAGAACTATGTGTCAGTAAGAACATAACTGATTGAGTCGCAAATTTAGCCTGTAACCAGTAGTACACAGTTATTCTGCTTGGCTTGTGAAATTTAAAGTAAAACGTGTAGTTTCACAATTTAATTGCCTGTTTATGTAAAATCTAACTTTATGACTCACCAAATTGTATTGTAAACCTGTTCAGGTTGTACCCCATGTCTCACCTATAGGTCCAACCCCTGGAACCCTAAGAGAAGAAGGATGGATGTACTTATTAAGAATAACTATTCAAAATGCTTTGAAAAAAACTATTAATAAATTATTATCTTTAGAAACAGTTGTTCTTCAAGGCTGGAAAATGTTGAAGAGGCTTAAGATCCACTGACATAAGAAAATACACATATGTAAAAACTTTTGCCCTTATTAAAGCCCAGGCATAATGTGAAAAAGATGCTTTTCCCATTCAGTATTCCTAAATGATACTTGTATGTGTATGACATGATTTATACACATACTTAGAAACTGTTTCATATTATCTTATTGACTTTAATACGGATGGTAGAGGCACTGTTATTATACAGTAGTTTCAGCTTTTGGATTTGTGGAGCATGAGTTCAGAGTGCTTGTAGTCTAAATGTTTTTCATTTGTCACATCTATGTATTTTATTTAGTTTTGAAACAATATTTATTATTATCAGTTTTATTATTTGTTTTAGTTGTCATAATTTGATACATATATTATAATGTTATAATGGTTTAGTTTTTACTTTTTGTTTAAGATAACTGCAGATTACTAAGGAGCTTTAGTCATGGCTGAAAAATAAAACAAGCCACATTTTTCAGATTCAGTGATATCACCTGAGATGTTCATATGCTTACAGGATTTACACCGATTTTGATAGTGTGACAAGATTAGTGGCTTGTTACCTCAACCTATTGTTTTTGTTTTACAGTACTTATCAGTGTAATTCCTGCCTGTGACGGTTTAGACAAAAATTATCTGAATTATCAAGCATTTGTGACATATGACAGATGACCAGGCCCTGCCTGCTAAGAGCTTCAAGATGATCTCTCCTTACTAAATATAGGCTCACGCTACATTAGCTTAAAATAAAGTGTTTCTAACAGATGCTCAAATGGAAAGGAACTGTTTACTCAATCCAGTTGAGAGAATAAATGTGTTTGTGGTAGAAAAAAAAGTAATATCACCACCTGGAAATACCTGACATTATGGAACTGTTTATGTAAAGCCACGGTATGTTGTGACATATACTATAAACCTAACAGCATGACGGATGAATAATTCAAAAGAAACTCTTCATGAAAAGTAAACTGTCGTGGGTTGTGACCTTTTTCTAGCTTGTTTCAGAAGTGGCTGATCTAATGATCTGACGAATGTCAAGGCACCTCTGACTCACTGCATGCTGTTTTTGAACACGGGGCCAATGTATTAATCTGCCCTGACTATGGCAGTTGTTCCGTTTTCTTTTATGTGGTCAGGAGGCTGCTGTTGAGAGGGCTGCGTAGGTTTCGAGAACTTAAATAGGAGCTCATTCATAGCAGCTCCTGTGTTACAGAAGAGGAAGAAATGTAGCTGAATTGGAAAAAATCCATGAAATTAAACAGTAGATGGGATTGTGAAGTGCTAGGAGTAATCATGCCAGGCAACAGGCCGCAGGAATGCAAATCACCCCTCAAGCCAAGAGTTAAGTTAGCAGGTGGCCTCTTCTATTCACTGAATGTCAACACTCCTTTGCGATGGAGCCCACGTAACATCTGGGCAGGCCCGCCACTGCTTTTAATTAAGTGAAATACAGTCACTCAATGTTCTGCCATGTCAGAGAAAAAAAAAGATGTTATAAAAGTGGAAGGGTGGGGGTAGAAAAGTGCAACAGTACATATCCTGTGTTCACTGAAGGTCAACACAGTTGTGTAAATAAATATTAATCCTTAACCTAATCCCTACATTTCCAAGACCATTGAAAATCCCTGCGTAACTAGAGTACTTCTCTGGAAATAGCATTTTCTCTCACACATTTCACGAAGCTCTGCTTATCCTGAATGAGGAAGAAATGCAACAACACATGTGCTCTGTTTAGTTTATGGTCTCCTCTCTGCATCCAGCAGTGAATCTTACCTCTGAGCAGAGTGTACACAATGCAAGCAAGTAGAGGTGCACCACACACATTACATAAATCATGTGATAGATGTTATCTGTCGCCCATAATCTGGAAGGGGTTACTCACAAAATGCTAGACTTTTCTATACTGCAATCCTTGGGGCTGGCTTTGGAGGTCACAGAATGGGTTTACTTTTACCACTAGACCACTAGCATTACCACTCCCCAGAAGCATTTCAACAGGCTCTGTGGGTGGACCCTGAGTTTGTATCATACTTGTCAACATTTATAAATCTGAGACGGTAGTCCGGCAACCTTGTGTAAAACATCCACAGAACCACAAACAGAAATACAAAAGGACCAGTTGATTTTTAAAAGAGCTCAATGACTTGCAGCTGGAGGAGGGGAAAAAGTTCCAAGATTACTTTTCATCATATACTTTAGGATGATGAATGGAGCAAGAAAAACTGTAAAGGCAAAGCAAACGGTGGGCGATTTCAAGTGGTACTTTTATTAAAATACACAACACTCTACATTAAGATATACTTTCCCCAAACGTAAACTAGAATTAGTGTGGAGCAAAAGAATTTGCAGCTATGACACAGAGGAACAAGTGTTTATGGAGGAGAAGATATACATAAAGTTGTAAAAAATGAACTCATTTGTAAAGCATTCATAAATGAACAGTCAAAATAATACGAATTTCGTTCCACACTCACAAAATTCCCTTCTGAGGAATAGGAGGAAAAGCACTCGTATATATAAGACAAAAAACCTGGCATAGAAAAAGGTTAAACAGTATTAGTGCTGAAAGACTGTGACAGCTTGAAAATAGCTTTACACAGTTGGTTTATATTAGCAAACACTTTTTTCCCCAGTGATCGAGTTTGATTTAACATATGTTAATCAAATGAATTTGTAATGCTGCATTTTGTGAAATTATTCTGTGTAGCAGTCAGAATACATACTGACCTCCAAGTATAATCAGAGATCGTTATAAAACATTTTATATTAAAAAAGGGTAGATAGGCAGGAGGGGAAGCAACTTTATGTATCTTGATGACTCCAGTGAAAAGTTTAGCCATAAAAATTATCATACAGACATAGCTAACAGTAAGTATACAGTATGCCAATTGACTTAAGAGATAATGGAAGTAAAATCAACATTTTGTTCAAATCATTTAAATATCACAATATTCAGTGCTATGTAAAAGAAACAAAAATAAATTAGGTAATAAAACTTTATATACATAATACTGTACATCACATCACACCTGCAGCAGATATGTTTTCCAGCGATTCCCATACCAGATAGCTTAAATTAAAGTGAGGCCTTTTTACTAATGGCAACCACAAGACCTAACCACCATATTTCTATATTTCTTAAGGATAACATTTGAGCTATCATCAAAGTAAAGTACTGATATTGCGTTCAGCTTGGTTGGGGCACAGCATGGCTTTGGCACATTATCAGGAAACATTAAATGGACCTGTAAATGGGAGCATAAAGTAGGTTTAGACGAGACGGAACAATGAGTTTCAAAAGAAGTACACAATGGTAGGTTACTGAAACACACATGCAGAGTATGACCTGGAGATTACTTACTAGGGTTTGTACAATTGCATGATTTGTTGCGTTCATGTGTGCGTTAAGTGGAAACGAGCATTCACCATCACAGTAAAAAGCAGCATAGCCCTCAGGTGCGATGATCCAGTCCTTGGCAAAAAGAAGATCATTAGCTTCCTTTATTTTTAAACTTTTTATAATCTGAATAAAAAGATGTGTTATTTATTGTGTTATGATCATTTTGTCTTACCTGCCACCCCAAATCTCGAAAGCTGACATAAAGCTCATGTTTCTTACAAGCTTGTTTCTGTTCACTGGTGTTATAATCTGAAAAATAGATTACTTATTATGACAGAAAATAAGACTCCTTTATGTCTGTGCCTCCTGCAGGATGATTAATAAAACATTATAGAAGTCGATAAAACACTAACACAATACATGCAATAAATCATGTACAAGACCAATATGCATTCATTAAACCCAAAAGCACAGAGCCCTGTTAATCCGTACATTAAAATGTTACTTGACAATATTGTCCAGAAATGTTTAATGATTAACAGTAAATATACCAGATTTATTAGACTAACAGATAGTAAGGAGCTGAAACTGTAAAGTTGCATTATATAATCATTAATCAATACACTAACAATTTAAAACATGCAGATAAAAGTAATTATAGTTTAATCCAAAGTGCTTTGATTTTTTATTCTCTTCCAGAGAAAACAGACGAACATTGATAAATCAATGTCTACGTCTTTACCAGGACAAAATAATGTGTTTAAAATGTCTAATTAAGAAACCTGACGTATCGGATCAATCTTAACTACTTAACTACGTCTTCACTAAAAGCAGTCCTACCTCCAGTTTTTGGTGCCCTAGATGATTCTTGTTGATTAGTAGATTTATTACGATTGTGGTTCTTTTTTTTTCCTCCAGCAGCTCTGACTGAGCGAAGCAACACTCCACTGGCCTTGAAGAAAGCAACCAGGAACGGCTGTTTGGACTGGGGCCCATTCCTCCCAATGATTCCAGCAGATTTTATGTTGATACTTCTTCCTTTAAAAAAGAGCAGTTAAATAAAACTTTCAAAACACACGTAAAGAAAAATGGTATGCTTTAACATTTTATGGTTGATTTTGAGGTGAGCATCACTACAAATAAACAGACTGGGTCAAGCCATTCATTATTATTTGTGAATTTATGGCTGTTAATGAATAATCACTCAGACTGATTCCAGTTTGTCATTTGTCCTAAAGTGAAAAATATTTTAGCAAATGTGCTCTTTGCAAAGATAAACTTCCCAAAGAGTGTAAAATAAATATTGGCAGTTTCTAAGTAAAAAAAACAAAGAATTATATTTCAGTTACCATCTATGGTCTCCACGCAAAGCTGCAGACCCAAGTTCTGCTGTGGGTTCATCACCCAGTGGTTACTGGTGGCTGTGATGTCAAACACTAGCCAGCCCCCATCGGATGCCTGGACCATTTTGGAGTCAAGCAAGAACGTCTCTGCATCTCTGAAGGCAAGAGAAAGTAATGAAATAAACATCTGTATTAAATAAATACACACTCAGAGGGGAACTGCATAGAGTATGAGAACGAACAAAAACATACAATATTCCTCTGGCTAATTAAAATATATAACAATCCACTAAAAATAAATGTCAGTTTTAGTGTTTGTGATTGTGCTGCTTTTTTTTAACTATTGCTTTTGTGTTTTAGGCGATTAAATATGTGAAATGAATGTTGTCACATTAGTAAACAAGACATCAATGCCTGTTACATTGTGGTAAGCCATAGTATGCTTTAAAGAGGCAAAATAAAAGAAAACATATGCCACTTTGAGGACATTTGAAGTGAATCATAAACTGGTTAGACTGGATTAGATAAATGCAGTATCACTGACTAATAGATGCTTTAGCACAAACTCTGTAGAAACCAAAATGTAGGTGGATTTGATTAGTTTCCTCATCTTTTTATCCTTTAAAGCCAAATATCTGTCTCTTAAATAGGCTCTCAATATTGAAAGTTGGTAATTGAAGGATAACATTTATTGGTTATTTTTTTATGCACGCTTTGTGCTGGAGCCAAAAACGAAATGAGTGCCACTATTGTTGAAGAAGCTGTGATTGTAATAAAGTGCAGAGGTGGGTGGTAAGACTTGTGCCAAGATTTCAGTTATGTGATGGGCAAAACATTTCAGATGTTATGAATCATGTATATCAGTCATTGTGTATTTTTACCATGAGCCTGACATAAGGTATCAATCAACCCTAAGTTGAAAAAGCCCTGCCTCATAGTTTGCATTGGATTTCTTTCAAATGGCAGATCAGATAGGGCAGTGACTGTTCAGTTTTTGTGGTTGTATGGTTACAGTATATTGTCAGAGAGAACCAAGATTTTCCATGTGGTCTTAAAAGGTCAGGAACAATTTGGGTGTTTATTACTAGTTTAATAAAACTGTACTTCATGACGACCTCCACACAAGGATAATCGTTATGAGTGACTAACTGCTGAACATTCCCTGAAATGTACAGCATTAAGTCCTATAATAATTTACTTTGTGGAGGTAAGAATTTAGTATTCCCACAGCCAGATGCTAGAGGAAAAATGTTTATTCTGCCTATTAATCTGAGATTTCTGCTACTTTTACACAGAGAGGATTAGTGAGCATACAAAACGGATAGATTCTTCTTCTTAGACCTTTAGTAATTTAGGTTCAGGAGAAAGGTTATGTCAGGGTGTAGTGTGGTGACCTTTAAAGTGAGTTTCTAACCACTAGCTCTGTGGAGATGAAGCAGAGGTTCAGGTGATCAAGGATGAGGGTTTTGCTTGTTTTTGCTAATATGGATTTCAAATTTACAATAGGCCATGCAAATGTTTTAAAAGAAAGCAACAACATGCAACAGCAGTAACCATTGTCCTGTTCGGGATATGACGGTGCCTATCTCAATGAGCAAGAGGCAGGGTACAACCTGGACAGGTCACCAGTCTATCTCAAGGCCAACACAGAGAGACATACAGAGACAAACAAACATCCACACTCACATTCACACCTATGGGCAGTTTAGATTCACCAATTACCGAACATGAATGTCTTTGCACTAAGGAAGGAAATGGGAGTACACAGAGGAAACACGAGTAGAATATTTAAAATCCACACAGAAAGGCCACAGCCAGCCAGGGATTCAAACCGGGGACCTGCTTGAAGGGAAGCAGCAGCGGTAACAATTCTACCACTGTGCTGTATATCTCATACATAAAATAGTAGTGAGTAAAAGCTGACTCTTTCATGATATTGCCAGAAAGTGAGGGAAGTGAGTGCAACTTTTAAAGCTTGAATTCACTACTGAAACAGAACTAAACCATAATTTGTTTGTACAGGCGGATAGTTTGTAGCAATCATTATGCTTTTTTAAGTTAAGAAAACTTCAACTATTTCAAAATTACATATTCCAATAATGTGTTATTTTCCAAGATTTCTTTTTAATTTCTTATAACTGAAACACACTGTTCCTTGTAAAAATGTATGTGAAAATTTAAACTGAGCAGTGTTGCCTTTAAGGATGGTGGAGTCCATTGACTTAGACCCTTTCAAAGCCCAGGAGAGCCATATCTCTCCTTCAATCACCCACACACATTTCTGGCAAGCAAATGTGGGCCCACTTTTAAGTACACCCTTGTGTATTCAGCTATGTCATGGTTTAAACTTCCGCGATATTGTTAAGACAGGCAGGTGGTGGGCATAACACTGATCATGGGAGCACCCGGGGGAGGCAACCCCCCCATTATGGGCCCTCATGGTTGCATTTGGGAAGCAGACAGCTCGGCAGGCAACACAAGACGAGTGATAACTGATGGACCTTCCAAGCTTCACAAGTGGCCAACTTGCTAATGGAGTTGTCTTTATCCAAGAACTATATTTGTAAGGCAGACATGGTGTGAATGAAGGAGAACAGAGATAGAAGGACATTCTAAGCAAGTGGAAATTTTCAACTGTACAGAACAATAGCTGTTGCATATGATTCCCCCTTTTTTTAATCAGGTGACTTCATAGGACCAAAGTACAGCTGAAGTCACAGCTTTATTTCTTTTATTTACATCAATTTTCAGATGCAACAGGATGATGTTTGGTGCTTTCAAAGAACAAACTTGATGTGTGACATCTCTGCATGATAAAATGACACCAAATTAATTTCCTGTCAGTTGTCAAAAATCAGCCTTTGTTGACCCTCAATGCATTATGTCCCAAAGGACTTTTAAATTAGAGTTGCAAGAAGTACTGAGATATTTAAAGCATTGCTATAAAAATACTCACTGAGCTCATAATTTGACTGGTGTAAGAGAAATATTTTTAAAAATGTATTTAAAATTCCCAAAAGTAAATGCATTCATTGGGCTACACAGTGCCCCCTGTGAGTGATACTGCACATTATATTACAGTAATATAATTACTGGTTAGACTACAGGATTTCATTCTTTCATGTGGTTCAGTTAGAGAACATTTCTTGTGTATTACAGCATATTTTGTTGGTAGTTTTGAAACTTAATTTGCAAAAAATGTATCAACTCCATCTGTAAAGTACTGTAGAGTACTGTACTTCATGCAGACTACAATACTTGAGCAAATGTACTTAACCGCAGTCCACCACTGCCTATTTGGTTGATTTTGTACTTACTTGTTTTGATATTCCTTGATGACTTGATATATAGTAACCTTCAGAGTGATATTGTCATAGCGGGTATGGCTGCGGTCCTTATGAATCCGAAACTCTGCAGCAGTCACTGCCTCTCCGTCCGGGATCTGAGTCAGATCAAAACGAAACTCCTTGTAGTGTCTTCGTTGGTGTGAAAAATCTTTATCTTTCTCCACTAGGAAAGAAAATAATTTATGGTTAAATCCATTTTTACCGGCAGCAAACCTTCCACTGATCAGAAAATATGGCTTCACATCCTGAACCCCCTGCGCATGTTGCTCTAAAGAAAAAATATACCGGCATTAACACACAGAAAAAGAGTAATTTATCACATCTTCTTTTACATTCCAGGTTCAATCCAAACATTTTGACTACCAACAAAAGCACTTTCCAGTTCATTAAATCAGTCAACTGAATACAGGTAGCAGTTCCCAGACAGGACCTCTACTGTGTGCCTCACTGCATTCTCTGGCCATGATGAATGGGCTGTCAGTTAAGAAAAACAGGCTGATTTCAATTAAAGACACTTTTTTCAGCTCCTCAAGTGAGAGAAAAGACCATAAAGGACATCATGTGAGCATGGACTTCATTTCTGACCTTATACTGACCTCCTGTAGGATTTAACCCTCACAAATAATATTACTCCTTACAATAATATAACAAGTATTGTATGTATGTAAGTGTATATATATATATATATATATATATATATATATATATATATGACCGCAGTCCACCACTGCCTATATGAAAGTAAAACTAATAAAACATATGATTATTTTATATTTTTACTCGATTGAAATGTAAACAGTTATGCACTGCTTGACTATTTAATGCGAAGCCCCTTAATAAAATGACTTCAACAACGACATCAAGGAGCCTCAGTGCATTAGCTTTGTCAACGTGCTTACTAAAGATACTTTGATGATACCACTGTCACTGACACCCCTGCCTGGTGGCAGAAAAGAGGCATGTGGTCGAGGTCAGTACACTGTCTGACATCTGTGGTAATATCATCTAGTGCATTTCTCTTATACTTCGTCGAGTGAGAACGCCTGCGGTTACTTAGCACAAACAGGTCAGAGGACAGGTCTGACTTTTACCCACTGTGCATGTTGCAGTATATTACTGTAGACACAGACAGTAATCTGAAGCAGAAGTGCCACTGAAAGCACAGAGCATTTAACTTTAAAATAGCTAGAGTTTCAATAACCACTTCCGGGCAAAAGTAAGCCATGTCCATTATTGTTTCGCTACATATTAATTGTATTCGGCACCGTCTACCACCAGGAGGGATCCATGTTTCAGTAATAAATATGATAAATAATTGGTGATTTTTACTTTGCATCTTTACCTTAGGTATGTATTGGGATTTTCTATTATAGCTGCTAAAATATCCTATTATTTATATGTTGAAATTTCATACGCAGATGTTCTAAAACAGTTGAGGTCAGGAGCTATATTTGAGTCTACTGTAATACAGACAGAGGCCCATTGAACACTTCCCTGACAGTCCCCAGAACGACAGCAGAGCTTTCATGGCTGACAGTGTACATGCCCTACTATAGTGGTAAGTGGAAACAGATGGGCTCAGGCCAAGGTGAGGGATTATACTTCCACAAAACTTTGCACAAATTCATTTTCACATGTTTTTCTTTATATTTAAGAAAATAAAATCCTCAACAATACAGTTCTGAGATAATAGAAATGTTATTTTTATAGTGTGTTAGAATTTAGTGTATGATTATGCAATGCTGAATCATTCCACTAAAGCAATTTTCATTGTGCTATACAATGCTTATTACTACATTGTAAAATCTTATAAGACTTCAGACGTCATAAACACGAAGAATAGGGCTACTGCTTTCTCTTAGTGACACAACTGCAATTTATACAGGCATCAGTCACTATCATTCCCCTTTTAAGTACAGGAAATAATTTAGACCAATTTTCTCAAGGTCAGACAGTCATCTGATAAGTTGCTCTGAAATGTAGGGGTAAGGCTCACGGCTACTGAACAAACGCCATCATTATACATATCAGTTGCTTTAAAAAAAAAAAAAAAAAAAAGCAGCACAAATCGGTGAGGTCAAACTGTTGGCCTTAATTCTGTTTAATACAAAATATTTCACGAAAGTAGCTGAACACCTCAGACGCCAGATGACTCGTGTGTAAATGCTGTGATCACAGATAGATGTATGAATACAAAAAAAACCCAAACTATCATATATGTAATACTGGGTGAAAGGAAGTGAGCTACATTTAGCACATGGTCATGAAGCTCAGCAATCTTTGTAAAATTTTACAATATGGTTTAGGTTATTTAACATAATCTATGTGCCAAATCAGTTTAAAAAATAGACTAAATATCCACACAACGGGCAGTAAATAGTATTAATTACTTGATATAGGTCTGACTCTTCGAAGAGAAGGATGGAGGCTGGATAATTGCATCTAATTTACAATATACAGTATACGGTTTGTCACCGAGTTGCTTACTGATAAAAGAAACGGCAGGCATAATTATTACAGATAATAACTGTTTGAATATTTTTTCAGGGAGAATGTGAATGGGAAACATGAGTTAACGTGAGTTTTTTTCCCTTTAGATGCATTATTATAAATATTATTGAAATGATACTGGCATATACCGATGATTAATTAATTACCTCATTCAATTTGAATGAATACCACCTGTTATTAATTAGTCGTTTCAGTGTCACTTACCTAAATTGACAAAACTCATAACCATGTCTGCGTCATTCAGAAAGTTGGTGTCGTGCGCTGTGGTGATTGCGGGGCTGTGGCCCAAGAGCGGGGCCGCTCGGTAAGCCTGTGGCACTCGCGAGTACCCGGTATGCTGGGGGCTGTAGTAACCTTTCCTATTGTGCCCTGGAGCCTTGGCACTGAAGCTCTTCACTGCGCCCTGCTGCACCCCCTCCTCCTCCTCCACGGCCATTGCGTTGTACAGGTCGAGCATGAACAGCGGCGCGGAGGACGCCTGCTTCCCGGGAGAGAAGGGCCTCGGACGGTGAGGCAGACCCAGGATGGAGAGGATCTCTCTCTGGATCTCCCTGCGTTCGTGATTGCGCAACCTCCTGTAGATAAAACTGGAGTGCACATGGTTGTCACTTAACCCGCATTGAGCGCAGGACAGAAAGCTTAAACAGCTCCACGCAAGTCCGAGCACTGCACGGTTCAAAGGTGTAAGCGCTGTCATCTTGACAAATTGCTCACTTTAGGGAGTGAAGTTGACCTACATCGCACTGTGTAAGAAAAAGACGATTTCTATCACTGGCAATGTGGAATCATAGACTTCCCATAGTAGTCAGAGGCACCACAACTTCCTCGGTAGTAAGTGAGGATCTTTCGCACTCAGCCTGTCTAAGAAGATCAGCTTGCAGCCAAAGTCGCCGCTCCTCTCCTGTGTGCGGGCTCCTCCAGCACTAGGCTGTTTACTCCTTCAGGGTCCATCCAAAGTCAAGCCAAGTATTTATGGAGTTGTGACCCCGTCCCTCACCTTACTCCTCAGTGATGCAAAAACGTGTAGTTACGCCCATAGCGTCGAGGGATAACTCGCAATTTCCAATGGATGAAATGTGTTGAACTGTGTCAAAAATGAACTGAGAGCAGCCTTCGACTCATATTCCGTTTTTCGCTGAAAGAGAGTCTAGTGGGACTAGTTGCCCTCTGAGTCCGTCCCACACTCAACTTTTTTTTTCTTTTTTTTTGTTGTTGTTTTTTTTGCATCCACCTCTAGCGGCCACAATAAAACTTCGGCCACGTCCCATGATGAATGTGGCGGCTGGGAGTGTAAAAGGAGACACTTGAAACCCGAGAACCCGTCTTAACTAGTGAGAGAATAATAACAGCCTTAAATCACCTCACGTTATTCAAGTCGTGTTTATAGGAGAGGACTCCACCTGCATCTAACAACAGCAAGGATCCCCTTTTATTCTGGTCTTACACACGATCCAATGGGATTGTTTTTTGTTTGTTTGTTTTTGTTTTTATAATTTATAATTACTGCATTGTATCCATACTTTTCAAAAAGAAAAAGATAAGGGAAGAGGTAAAAAGATAGATAATGATAGAGCAATATTTGCATTAAAACTATAGAGTAACTGCAGGTCTATATGCCATATGATTTCATCTCATCTATATTTAAGAGCAAAAGTGGACTTGGACTAGAAAACCCTAAATGCCATAAAAGATCCTTAGCGCAGCATTCTCAGAGGAGCATTAAGCAAATATATAGTAAGTAGGTATGCTGGGATAATTTTAAATATAAATAGTCAGAGGTTTTCATAGGATGGGTGGCGGCTGTCCAATATGAAAAGTTACCGAACTCCCGAACGTGTTGTGCGTTGCCAAATAGCGCCATCTAGTGTACAAACACGCCTTACTTTCTCTCTCTCACAGACGCACAGAGCCAGAACAAAAACTTTCTACATGCATTCAAGTGTCCTTAAAGGGAGACTGGAGTGATAGTGCAGTTACAATCCAAACATTTCAGAGTATGTGAAAAATGTCAAGAAATTTCCAGGTGAATGACACATGAGGTGTGAGCAGTAATATAGACCTTAATGTGCAGAACACGTTTATAAATCATTCAGCCTTTTTTAATCCTTGTACAAATAAGAAAGATTCATACAAAAGTCACCTTAACACAACACACATAAATAATAATAAAAAAAAAAACCTGCTACAGTAATGAAAAGTGAGCCTTCAAAACAAAAATGTCAGAAAATGTCAACCTAAAATGTCAGCGTGTTCTTAGATGGTGAACTTTTAAACATGTTACCTTCTAATTGGAATAAAATGACACTGAATGGGTACTGTGATGGGGGACTGCACTAATTTATCTTCGGTTATACACAACATTAGCTGTTTCATAACAGATCCATAAAGAGCTAAGTGCTTAACAGTCAGACTGAAGGCTTAAGGAACACAGGCTTACAGCAGCTCTTAGCTACAGGAAATCAAATTCACAGTTTGTACGGAAAAAAAAGCCAAATTATGAATTAATGAACGACAAAATAATTGAACGTGGAACTCATATATTTTAGAGGTTGGAGAGTTTTTTTGTTGTTTCTGTTTTTGCAGATTATCTTCTAGCACCCACTGAATGTGCAGTGAAAATTTTGAACGACATGCAATAAAGAGACACCAGGGGACAGTATGAGGAAATGTACAAGCCACACAGCCCACAGAGACATCAGATATGCATGCAGGGCCGTTTTTAGGTATAGGCCACCTCTGGCACCATCAGCTGGAGCAGCCAACAAAAGGAGAGGAATAATGATATTTTTTTAATTCCTACTTCGTTTAAAAATTGTTTAAAAAAAAACACAAGACACCTGAGAGGAGGACTTTAAAAGGACACTCTGCTGCTTGAGGTTGACTCTAACCTGCCTCTTCTGGTTCATTTGATCACACCTCTGAATAAGCCCTATATGAGCTATAATATGATCCACAGCAGTATAAATCATAATCGGGGTACAGGCGATACTGTACGTAGATACTGTAAATTACTGTATATGCACAGGCATGTTATTAACTTGAATATCGGCTAGATCACTAAAATATTCAGAAACGACCCTACATACATATCAGCCATGAGTCCAAGGTGCTCAAATAAGAGGTATTAAATAGAACCAATTTTTAATTATTTTACCACCACTGAAACTTAAAGCATGTTCAAGGATAATACAAAACACCAACAAGTAAATGTGGTAGAATGTAGTTCTGTTGACTCTTTGATATCACGTTAGAAGAGGTCTGTTCTGTTTCCACAACAGAGAGAAACTGCAAAGATGAGATCTTCCTGAGAATGGCTGTTTGTTCCATATCAGCTTTAGACTGGTGCCTGCAGTGGCGCTGCACTATGTCAATAGTTTGGCCCTTTGCTGTAAGGATCCCGCCTCATCATGCTACCATAGCACATGGATGGATCACACACCCCAGGTTGGCCAGGGATGCCGGGACTACCACTTTGACCCTCTGCTCCATTTAGACCAGGCTTACCTGGAGGACCTGGTTTACTATAACCCTGGGGGCCCATTGGACCTGTGGGGATAAAAAAAACACTAAGTCAGAATGTGTTCAGGGTAGAAGACTATTTTAGATATCATACTGTAAATCCACCATTATTTAATTGTACAATTTGTAGTTTTGTTTACCTGGAGGTCCAGGAGGCCCTTGGTCTCCAGTCGTGGTTCGACCAGGGCTGCCCTTCTCACCCTTAAAACCTGGATCTCCTGCAAACAGAAATGTCCTTCTTGGAGCATCTTCTAAAACAGCTTAAACCACTTAAACAATTTAATACTGGTTTTACCTTTGAGCCCGTTAAGACCAGGGTACCCTGGCCGGCCGGGGTGCCCTGGTTGTCCCCTGGAGCCAATAAACCCAGGAAGACCCCTGAGTCCCTGGGGCCCGGTTGGACCTGGGAGACCAGGAGATCCAGGCCGGCTTTGACATCTGGTGCAGCTACTTTGTTGGTTGCTCAGCAACAACAGAGGCAGCTCAGCTAGGATGATTGAAAATGAAAAGATTTCATATGCGTGGCAAAAACTTACTTAAACACACATCATTCAGTCCTTGATATGATACTCACACTGAATCATCTCTCTGCAAATTTGTCGAATATGACTGTCTGACATTTCACTTGCCTGTAATAAAAAGTGATAGGTCATATGGATGTTTTGTGATTCCCTTATGTTAGTCAATGCCAAAGATAACATCATAGAAAGGAACATTAAGAAGAGCAAAGTCTTCAGCACAATGTGTATTACACATACAGATCTTCTTTCAGGACCAGGTGGGCCCGGAGGACCAGTGTCCCCCTGCATCCCTCGAGGACCAGGTGGACCTTGCTGCCCCGGCTGTCCCGGCCGTCCCACTTGACCTTCTTGACCTCTCTGCCCTGGATCCCCAGCTGTCCCTTTCTGGCAAGAAGAACCCCAGTGTTTAACCATGAACATAATCATTCAGCGTGGGTGTACAGTAATTAATGCTTTCAGCCTAACATACCTCTCCTTTCAGTCCCATTGGACCACTGGACCCCTGGCAAATAAAGGATAAGTCATTGAAAACTACAGTGGAAAATATTAGGAAAAACAGGTGTCCTTTTTCTGTACTGGATGTCTTCAGTATTCTCCAGAACAAATGCAGAAAAAAAGGTTAAAACAGAAGAAACACGTCAAAGATTAATACCGATATTTTATTTCGTTCGCTACAGAGCTCACATCATGTGATTAACAATCAACAAAAACACTAGAAAAAGTTCATCTCAGGGTCAGTCACTCGCCACTATTTCAACAAAACATTTAACAACAATTGATAGTTGCCTATATATAGGAAATGATTATTATTTCCAAAACATTATGAATTATATAACACATAGAAAAGGCCAGACTTTAATTACTGGGAAATATAACCCATAAAGTCTTAGTAGTGTTTTGTCAAAGATATGAACCACTGTGACAAACATAATAGGTATGGCACTTCAATCAGACTGTGCTGGAGGAAAACTTCACCTTTTTCCTGACTTTGTTCCAGAGAATACTAAAGATGCAATAGAAAGCACTCAGCAATCCACAGAGTACAATAGCACTCCAAATACAAATAATAATGCTCAAAGGCAGGCATTTAGAGTTTCAAACACTGAAGTACAATACATATAACCTCACAAAGTCACATTGTTGCTATAGCAACACCTACAGATTGGAACATGTCATCTAAAAACGTTATGGTAATTTATGTTCAACAGGTCATGCTTTTAAGAACCTAGTAACTTTTACAAATGTATAGTGCATCAAATACAAATGTGTGACATGACATTTAATGAAAACAGAACTAAATTATTGTTATTAATTAATACTGTGAAGCATCCAAGAAAACAAGAATTTTGCTTCAACGCTTCAAAGCTAATGGGATTTGAGTAAAATGTCCTTTATGAATGACCACATGATGGCACTATCTACACCAAAGACTTCCCAAATAATTCCTGATCTACTGGTCCATACCCTAACTTGAAACTGATTTCACTGGAATACAGTTTCAGAGTAAGTGACTATTTACCAGACAAATAGACAGGTAGGCCTAACATTCTTGGCAGAGGTATTAAACATACTGTAGCGAAGATTGAATTTATTGCTCATGTTTAGTTGAATCTTGTTCCTTTAGTCAGTATTTTGGACAACGTAACATCAAGATTTCAAAATACATCTCTGAATTTATGTTTTCGTTAAATATAACTGTGGGCATTTTAAAAGATTTTTTTTTTATAAATTTCAAAACAGATTTGTTCACACAGATTTCATTTTAAAAGTATCAGTTATTGCTGTTTTTGCACTAGTGTCCATATTTCATAAGTTTCATCATACAGCGAAGCTGATCAGAAACTTACGTGATTCCCAGGCTGGCCATTCTCTCCCTTTTCACCTTTCAAGCCCTGGTGAGAAAATCATTAAAATCATACTGCTGATACTAAAACTAATAAATGAAGTAGTACTGTACAGTACTGCAAGTTCAAACATCCATTCAAAACATCATGATCAATCTGTATTTGTAGTAGTATTAATGAGTATCAATGTGTTTAAAACAGCACATCAGATTTGGTTACAGAATTATGATTACACATTTATGTTGCATTCCAGATTGGATTTAGTTTTTATGATATTAAATTGAAAAAAACATGCTGGAATTCAGTAAAGATAAAAGACAAAAGATAAATTAAAGCTGACATATGATTATTTGATTTAAAGTTCCACACTGGTGATTTCATATAACAGACCAATGCTAATAATTTCTTTTGGACCAAAGTCTGTCTTAATACAACACTGGCAATATTTGGCGTTAATAAGTCACATTCATGTTTATTTAAAGCTGAAGCTGTGCTCACAACCTCTCAATTTCAGTTACATGTGAAGATTAGTTTTACAGTGGCAAGTTCAGTCATGGCATAATCAACTTGTGAATTTATTGAAGGATAACCCTTCATTAAGGGTTAGTGTGGTGCAGCATAATTTTGTTTAGTCTCACCATTTCTCCTCGTTCACCTGGATTCCCTGTTTGTCCCTGAAATAAATATTGTGTCATATTTTACTAATATTTGCAGGCCACAAAAGCAAAAGGTTTACAGAACATTTACAGAAAAATACATTTCCATAATACAGCATTACATTTTATATCACAGTGAAGATTCATCACATCAGGGCTATTGAAACATCTAAAGTGTGTAAAAATAACACCTATTAATAAATTACTGTAGAAATCTACTGATATTTAAGTTGTTTAATATAACTTGAATTTCTGGTGAGCTTCATCACTAAATATCAATAGGCCTACTGAAGATTACTGCATACTCTTCTTCCAGATTAGGTTAACTCTGGCCAGTAAAATACATCAAAGCATAATTCTGTATTACATTTGAATTAAATCACTGTAGAAATACCTTGCTGCCTTCGAGGCCTGGCATGCCTGGGTGCCCTGGCTCACCTGCTATTCCTGGTTCCCCTGCACTGCCCTTTAATAACATTTGAATACCAAATAACAAACAGGAAAAGTCTATTTGTATTGGAGGAAAACAAATTAGGAGTATAATGTTTTAAATCAGAGATAAGGCCACATGTGTCATATTAGATTATTTAAATGAAAACCTACCGCAGGCCCTGGCGTTCCTTGTATACCTGGACTTCCACTGTCGCCCTTACTGCCCTTGATTACAAAATAAAACATGTCTTATGTTAAAGTAAAGATACAATGAACTAATATTCAATGGACATCATATCATTCAGTGGAGTTTGTATTTCCACTCACTTATCATAATTCATTTTCACTGATGCATGCAATAGTTTACACATACTTTCATGAGGTTTTGAGATATGCAACTTGACATTTATTTTTGTCCATTCATTTGCTTTCTTTTCCAGTTGAACAAGCCTCAATAATTGCAGTCTAAAGCAATGCCATAAAATCAAAGTTTTGCCTGCCTCTCTATACACATGGTTTTCACTTGTGTGCCATTTAACCAATACACATTAGCTTGTTAAAAGGCAGATCAGTTAATGAAAAGTGATTAGGAGACATAGTGTCCAGACCAGACAAGTCTAGGTTGCTTAAATTTCCACTAAAATTCCACTGACGAAAGCAGCTGGGTTGGATCAAGGCTTAATTTAGCTGTGCTGTTGCAGCCAAGAGATTGTTACTTGTACTAAATTGTATTTTAGAAAAACTGTGAATAAACAAAACACGTAATTCTGCTGACCCAAGCAGCTTATGCATTTCAGTCCACCCTTATTTTTAGAAGACGTCAAGTCACAGGTCACAGTTTGAGCTAGTGTGCTCATAGCCTCAGGGATACAAAAGTGCAATAACTCATATTTATTGCAGCATTGATCCTTTTAAGCACTGTTTTTTTATGTCTGAGTAAGATGTAAGCTTTGATCTGCATGTTTCACTGCAGCTTTGTATTAATAGCAATACAGCTCAAAGAGGCAGCTCAAACAGGATTACCTTGGGTCCTATTGGTCCTTTCAATCCAGGTGCACCAGGTAAACCCATCTCACCCTGAAGGAGAGTGAGGGAGTTCTTTTAGTTACTATTCAGTTTCATTAGTAACACTTTGGTGTTTTTGCTGAAATCATGCAAAAACTGTCCAACAGCGGTGAACTCACAGGTGGCCCAGTGGATCCTTTGAAGCCCTTCAGCCCAGGAAAACCAGCTTCCCCCTAAATGACGCTCATGTCAGTCAAATACAATGTAAAAAATTTGATACAGAACGACTGATTAGTTTATTTTGCCACATATATTAGAAACCTTTTACCTTTTGTCCATCCATGCCTGCAATTCCTGGCAATCCAGGTAAACCCTAAACCCAAAAATACATGTTATATTTTAATGCAGTCCATATATTTAAAAATGACAACAACAAAAAAAAGAACATTAAGAATTGTTTGTCTCAGTTTATCCATATTTTAAGCATCCACTTACATTATTTACTGTCAGAGGTTTAAAGTATTTTTGCGTGTTTCAAACTCGGACAGTTTTATTACCATTAGTGCTCAGTAAAACTGTTTCATGTCAAACTGTACAGTACTTTGATGCACTGTATCGGTTCCTAGTGGACGTCCCACATGTTTTTCATTTATACGACACAATGTGATTATATAAAACTACTATGAACTACAAAAAATAACGATAGCAGATAGTAAACGCTAAATACTTTAAATTGCTAAAGACAGTGAAAGTTTGTTCAGTTCAACACATGCAACAAAAATCACCCTGGAAAGCCCCGTTAGTTTTTGATGTAGTTATTTTATTTTGAGATAAATACTTGCACATGCTTACTGGTTGCTTCATACTGAAGTTTGAGTAACATTTGTGCATAGTGAACAAATTATTCAGTGGGCAGAGAAACAGAAATATAGATTTGTGAAGAAATCCCTGCACTTTGGCCTACAACAACTCGCTTGCTTGACTCTTGCTTTTACTTCGGGAACTCTGATGCTGATCCTGTCGTCTTGGATACGTTGCTACCTCTGTTGTTCTGATGAGGAAACTTGGCTTACAGCCTTATGGAGAAACTGAATCATCTTTTGTAGACTCATCACAAACTTTTGGACAACACAGTCATGATTAGTGGGGTGCCTGCCCAGTTGAAAAACTTTCTTCCTATAACAGATTTGCCACAGCATCAGAGCATTCCCTCGATGAGTTGTCTCACATCATAGCCTAAGACTGATTGTTACATAACTGGGTTATCCTTGGATGAACTACTGGGGAAATACCCCTAGTTTACTGGTTGTGAGGGATACTCTCTGTAATGCTGACAGTGTGCTAACACACTGCTGTTCTACTACAGTAAAAAACATAATATGTCTACAGTAGCATAAAGCACCATGTACATTGTTTCAGAAGGCTTTGCTGAACAGGCTTAACACAATCGTAAATGTGTACAGATTGATGAACAATTTGCACCACATTTTGCATCACATCCTCAATATCCAGTCAATGCAAATATGTAGTAACAGCTAAAACAATATAGAAAATACAAAAGATGTAGTACAGTAATTTGAGTGTGTGTGTGTGCGTGTGTGTGAGTGTGTGTGTGTGTGTGTGTGTGTGTGTGTGTGTGTGTGTGTGTGTGTGTGTGTGTGTGTGTGTGTGTGTGTGTGTGTGTGTGTGTGTGTCTGTGTGTGTGACTCACAGGATGGCCTTCTCTTCCATCAACCCCGGGAATACCACTGGGTCCAGCTTCACCCTTGATTGTAGAGAAACAAGATTAATAACAAGATTAATAATTTCATTTTCATCCAGCTTTGTGGTTGATATCTTTAATTAGACATATACACATCATAGTTTATTTCAATTTACATGTTGGATATAATATATAAAAATGTTTCCAAAAGTTGGCAAGTCGCATTTGGGGAAAGACAAGGGAGACACCATTGCTGTATGACTCAATTTCCATGGTAGCATAACAACAGCATCAATAGCAAAACGTGCAGGCATAGCTAACTGCATGCTTCTATTATTCTCTAATCCCTTAAAAGACTAACCTAACTGCTCTGTACTGTCAAAACAAACAAACCTTTTGACCAGGTTCCCCTGGAAATCCATCCTTTCCATCTCTACCAGGTGGGCCCTGATATAAACGAGAAATAGCCATAACACTTTTATTATAATGGCAATTAAAATTGTGGATTTGAATTTGGACTGTATTATACATACAGGTTTTCCTGGATAACCAGATGGCCCAGGAGGTCCGATACTTCCTTTTCCTCCCTAGAAATATCATACCATCTGGTTAAAGTTGTTGCACTCATTGTGCAATATTCAGTGACTGAGTTGCTTTTTAGTCTTTAGCAATGTCTACACACTTACCTGTTGGCCAGGTTTTCCTGGTAACCCTAAAACTCCTGGAGATCCTACTGAGCCCTGTGAAAGGTTAAAAGATTGAAAGTGTCATTACATGTGATCTCAAAATGCCTCCGACCTTCCTCTTCATAGAGCCACTGTAAAATGTGCATGATCACATTTGACATTAGTCAGAAATGGCCTTGCTTTTCAGGGATAGACAACAAATTATACAACATTTTGGATTGAAACTAAAGGGAGTGGCAAGTTTCACTGAGTCATTTTGGCGTTTTATAAATTGCACTGGTTGACCTAAAACGTAATGTTAGTGAGTGCTCGAAGCTGCCAAACCTTTGAGGAATGATGCATCACACTTACAGATTTGAAAACCTAAGCAATAGATTTTAAAACAAGGAAAACAATCACTTGTTTTCTAAGACTTTGCATTGCAGTGCTCAAAATTATACTACTCGATTTAAGAACAGATGGTATGGCATAAAATCAATTGACATACAGGCTGGCTCAGAACATTTGTGGACGACAACACTGTTGGCAAATATATTTCTAACTAAAGAGAGTGGGCTGAATTCAATATTCAGTTCACAGACATCAATGCATTTTTGTTTGCAAGCTGATTTCCAGGCAAAAACAACTAGAAAATCATTCATTTCTTTCTAAATGAATGTGGCGAGCATATTTATAGTGTAAATGAACTACAAAGATCAACAAAATAGATTAATTCCCACAAAATGAACAATAACAACACAGACTGCAAATACACAGACATAGTCAGTCTTTGGTGAAGTGGCTAATGGTTGTTCCTTTTCTTGGGTCTTTAGATCCCTTGGCAGGCAAAATAATACTGGACCCTCAGGTGGTCTCACATGATGGGAACAAGTTACTGTTACTGTTGTTACTGAAGAAATTACTGTTGAAAAAGTTACTTTTGGGCCAGATGTGCTAATTTTATGTGAGCGCATTATGTACAACTGTATGTGTGTGTATGTACAGTATGTTCTTGTGATGAGTTTTATTAGATTCCAATGAATTGTAAATTTAATATGACTACAAAGTGATTTAAAAAATGCATTCACATTTTTATTTGCATTAGACTTGCCCTTTACCATCTACAAAGTTGTCTGACCCTGCCATGTAAGTGATGGAAAAGTGAGTCATCTCTTCGTTCATGACTTCGACCATTACGCAAATTAAATGTCTAATTATGGGCTTTTAAAAAAGGCACCTAGTCACAGTATTCCAGTAAAAAAAACATGATCCATTTATGGTTTAGCTGGAAATGGGGGCAAAAGAGTGTTATCCTACATTGTGTCCTCTCTCTTTGTGTTTTGTATGGGCAAAACCCAAACTATCTAAGTATGTACTAAGAAAGTTGAGAAGACAGTCCAAACATATGTAAAAAGTTAATTTGTTACATTAATAATAGGACAGATGGTATAGGAGGACTCTCTCCAGGTGCAGACATGTGTCTCCTGCCAGCTGAGAGCTTTTTTCAAAATGACATTAACTGCTTCAATTATTTTCTATGTCAGCCAACTGGCATAGGCCCCCTGTGGTCACATTAATCACAAGGTAGGATGAAATGACAGAGGTGATGAAATCTAGAGAGGATGCATTACCTCACTGTAGATTCACATAAAGTGTTGTTCACATTAAAGCGATTAGAAAAAAGACTTGCTCCACTTTTGTTTGTACTGGTTGTGGCAGCTGACAAATTTCAGCTCACATGTGCTTTGATTTTGTGGCTCGTATACTTTTAGAGGGGCAGCACAGTGGTGGATTGGTTAGATGGGTTGTCTCACAGCTAAAAAGGCGTTTGGATGTTCGCCCCGTGCTTGCGTAGGTTTTATTCAGTCTGAAGACATGCATGATATGTTAATTAGTGACTCTGAATTGCCTAATGATAACTGGGGTAGGCTTGACCCGTTATTGATGGACAGATGGATATACTTTAGGCTTTACCACATCCTATGTCACGACAGGTTCTAGTAACACAGAGCACTAACTGCATACAATTTCTAGTCTTTGTGACTGAGCAGATGGCGGTGTTATCCTGCTGAGACATCACTCGGGCTAACTGAGATCGTTGATTCCACTGTAGCTTTGTTTTTTACAGGCTTCTACCGCATCTTTCTGGTCTCTATACATTCTTAATGCAGCTTTGATGTGAAAAAGGTGGAGCCGTCCACTTTTATCTGCTAAATGATGATTTCACGTTACTAGGATTGTTTTTTACATCTTCTCTCCGACTGTCTACTGGAACAGGTGGTGTGCACAGCAGTCAACCCTGAATGATTAGGTTTTATTTCTAACTGATAGTCCTCCGCGTGTTTTGGATTTTAAATAAATGAATATTCACTATCTGTAGTTGAAATGTTTGAGCTTTGTAAACAAAGGAAACACACACTTTTAAAGCCTCTGATGGCCCTTGTGCACTTATTGCAATGCTCTCTTGTCCTACAATACAGAAGCTGTATTTTTATTGTCCTGAGGGATCTGGCTTATATTCATAACATATGGTTTCTAGAGTGATTGATGCAACGGTGTTCAAACTGTTCAAGTTGATGCATCTAGCAGGTATATCCTGTAAATCCTACGTTTGCGCTCGTAAGAAATTTGACAGCATAAGATGTGTTTTGTACTTTTTAGGGAAATGTTATTGTGAAAGCATACAGATATACCGAAATATTATTAAAGAAAATATAGGGCATGTATTTGAATAATGAATATTCCAACCTTCACTCCCGGTTGTCCAGGTGGACCTCGTAATCCAGGCATGCCCCTCTCACCCTGAAACAGCATACTTGTATCACATAATGGGTTTTTATTTGTCACAAACTGGTGACAACCATTGTCCTTTTTGACCTTCCTACCAAAACACCAGGTCTCCCTTGCTCTCCTTTGTACCCGTCTGTCCCACGTGGTCCCTAGTAGAGGTAATGAAAAATTCCCAAATTTCTGTTCTTGATGCTGAATTTAGCATGCATGACTTTAACATTAAGGTAGAGTAAGGGAACATGTCTTTACCTGTACTCCTGGTGGGCCTGGCAGCCCTGGAGTCCCTCTAATGCCGGGGAGACCCTTCAATTCAACAAAAACAGGATGGGAGATACACACACTTGGTTAAGCAATTGCATCCCTTCAACTGTGTTCATGTTTTCTGGGTGACTCTAGGCTCTGAGTTTTTGATCATGCTGTAGAACATGTGGTTCACTTTTGGATGGTTTTCATTACAGAAAAGCCACCATTGCCATAATCAGAGATGTTTTTTATTTACCCATTGGAAAAAATAAGTAAATACGCTTATTTACCACTGTTGTTTGAGCATGCTGTTGCAGTGCCGACCACAAAAAATTGTCAAGCAGAAAAGAACCTAAAGGATGCATGAACTCAAAAGACGTTTTCTCAGATGCTGGCGTGGGCTGTTATGTTCTGAATGTTTGTATATTGAACTATATAGTACTCACAGGCTTACCATCAGCACCAGCAGGTCCAAGCTGACCAGGTTTGCCAGCGCTTCCTTGTTCCCCCTAAAGAAAGAGGAATGCAGTAATTAAACATTGTGTAACTGATACTAATTTAACACATCTCTCCTACAAACATGTTTTCTCAGGCATACCATTGATTTAATTTAACTGTTAACTAACTATGCTGAGCAAAGTAGTTTGATGCTCATGAGCAGTATGTGGGATTACAAGGAACATCTGCCAACCAGCAATGGTCCCAGCACTTTGGATGTATCAGTAATGCAGTAAACACACAGCGGTGACCTTATAAACACAAACATGCCTGAAACCATGTAGGTTTTATTAACAATGAGTTTTTGTTCCTAAGGTAATATCTCTCTGAAGTTGCTCCGATGCTTCTTTGAGGCTTTTATGACATGCTCCACTACTTTTTGGTTGACAGTCTGTGAAGATGGAGATGTAGGGTTCATTCCCTAGTTTGGTCATTTTCCACTGTCACCCATGTTTATATTAAGCAAGTGCTCTGGTTTGTTTTAAGTAAACAGTTCGATACAAGGATCTTACAAGAGCAAAAAATAATCAACTCAGAAGCCTGAGGCTATGTTGTACATCCATAAACTGATTTTCACCAAGTAACTGTGTGTTTAAGACATAAAAGTAAAGCTAAAACCCTACACATGGCTGTGTTTACAGCTTTTAAAGGCTAACGGATTTGATATATTAAATGCAACCTATTAGGTTCTTGCATAATTATATGACACATTTCCTCAAGCCTGAAACATAAGAAAGAGAAAGTTTGTGCTCTGTCTACCCAACAGAAGCCATTTTATCTTTCCTAAGTTTACACATAAAACCAACATTGTTGAAGATTAAGTTATGTGTCTTATATTTAATCTCACCAGACCACCCTTTAAAGTAAATATTTAATTGACTGTCTGAACACTAGAGAGCTACACAATAAAGCGACGAATGTGTAAAGAACATTTGTAAAAACTTTCATTGTGACAACATGTAAACGTTGTTATATACGGTAAAAAAAACAACTTGACATATGAAAAAAAAACAAGACGAGAGAAAACACCTTTATTCCCGGAAGTCCAGGTGGACCTGGAGGGCATACACAAGGTTCTGGGGTTGGTTCAGCATAATCGGGACTGTTGGAGCACTGAAATGAACAAGCATGATAAGACATCATGTTCATATATGTCTTCAAAGCTCTGCTGTGACCAGAGGCCTATTATTCATCCCACTATAACACTGTCTTGTGTAGAGCTTCAGCTAACACCATATTAGTTATTCATACCATTGGCAGTTTATTTGGTGATTGAAATTATAAATGGCCTACATAACTAACAGAAATATAAATAAAATCATATAAAACAGATAAACTAGGGAACTAGGGAAACTGGAACAAGATTTATTTTACTAACATAAATACCTTTCTCCATAATCAAACAAGTTTCTTTTGAATAACGCCATGTTTTTAATATAAAAAAATTTAAATTGCAATACAATTTAATTTACATCAGACAGTATATGTCCACTTCAGTGCACTAAAAATGACCATAAATAGGGAGTTAAGCAGTGGTCCTTGGCAGGTTTTTCTATCTCCTAGGTTTCTCATCTTGTCCCTTTTTATATTTTTATCCAACCGCTTCACATTAAAAACAGTGATTTGGCACAGCATTTGTGGTTATAGCCATTTCCAAGCCAGCATAAGAATGGACCACTGCTGCACAAACACAGTAAGAGCCAGTAGACAACAAAAAAAATATACTGTGTGCAAAATATTTGAACCTGTGCCATAGATCATCCACCAGCTAAGAATTTTATGCATGACATCACTTCGGATTAATATTTTAAGGTGCACCTTTACTAAACGACTCTTCTATAAAAAACAATAGCAATAAGTTCAGCATAAGATGCGGAGGTAATTGAGGATAAAATGATTAGTTCCAGATTTAGTCCGACAAGGTGTGAAGCAAGTGAGATCTCTGTTGATTCTTGACTGAAAAACAAGTGCAGAGCCAGACAGACTCTTGTACTTACAACTCCAGGTATTTCACATGCAGTCTCTCGGTTATTCTGCTCAGGGTCACAGTAGATTCGAAGTTTCTGAATTTCAAACTAAACAGAATTTTAAAAGAGAAGAATTTATTGTTAAAAACACAACCTCCACCGAGACTCTAAACTAACAAAATAAACACGTTGTAATATGGGCGTAATTTTGCAACACTTACTAGAATTTTACCAGTGTTTTGCCACCATTGTGTTTAACTGTTAGAAGAAAGATAAGTGCCCTCATTTAGCATTGGGCAGTTACACGTTGCCAGACCTCCTTCAATGTTTGGAAGCGTTCTGCAGCAACGTTACACTGTTCTTCCATTCTTTGGTATTTTGTTGATGGTGGTGGTAAAATGGCTCAAGGACGTCCCATTGACTGTTTCATTTCACTCGCCTTGTATGATTGGGATATAGATGTATCTAACACATTATTGACAACAGTGGCTTGTATTTAGGTTTAGGTTTAAATTACAAAAATGTGCTTCGAATTAAAAGGTTGGTTATCGAGACATGATACTTGCATACAGTTAGTACATTACTTTTATTCTTCACACCACCTATAAATATGCATCGTTACATACAATAAATAACAAAAGTTTCCAAACTGTGAAACTGTGGTATATGAATGTTAAAATCCACAGCTATAATTATGTGTCAACATATTGACTGGCATAGGAGATGTTTTTTCTTTCTTTATAAAGAAACAATTTTGTGATTCACCTCAAATTGTAAATTATTTTTATTAATTGATTTTCTATATGTATTATTTCAATTATTTCATTTTCATCGATGGCAACAATGACAGACCTGCATAATAGCTTACACATGTGCCTGAAGTGTTTTAAATGGTCAATTATTGCAATGTTTCCATAGCAAAAGGTGTCACATAATATGCATAATGTAATATGAATGTAATGCATGAATGTTGCAGAGATATACTATTGGATCAGTGTTCAAGAAACTGCATAACTGGCAGGACAAATAATGCGGCATAATTATGATTGATTACAAATACACCATTTTTGGTGTTATTTGTGCAAATTGAGACAAATAAAACAAAGATTAATAAGACCTTGAGGAGTAAAAGGCTCAGTTATGCCAAAGGTTTACTATCCACAAAGTTAAGCAGGTCTCTTAGGAGGCAGCAATAAACTGGGCTGTACTGTGTGAACATATATCAGTACGTACTCATTAAAAAAACACTTTCCTTCTTTCCATGGTCAAGTTGATTCAAACATTGTTTTGAAAATAGGATTGTTTATGTCGATGAACTTACTGGTACTGTTGTTTCCTTTTTCACATATTTTCCAACTTGAGTTTTTCCATTGATGAAAATGCCGACAGGGGGCTCCAGGGGTAGAGTTTCTACCTCCAGGTCATCAACATACAGAGTAACATCCTCCTCAGTGACCAGCAGACGCAGCTGGTGCCATGCCTCATCAAACAGCTTTTTTGTTGTTGTTATAGAAAAAGAACAGGAATTGGTCATTAATACAGTGGTACAACCCAGAAGTATTCTAATAACGACAAAGGCAAGCAGTAGAGAATAAACTTTCAATGGGAAAGGATTTGTAAGCTCAAATAACCAGCACATAACAACAAAAACCCTTTCTCTGTCTTTTAGGTAAGTATGGATAGACACAGCAGGAACATGCTGCTTTAATGTTTGAACCTGAATGATAAAGACTAATCATGGTGTGGGGTCTTAGAAATGTTAACCCCGATTAAATCATTCATTTCCTGCAATGGCTTTAAAAAAAAAAATGTAGACTGGCCATCTCATGTTGGTGGTTTTGTTACTTTACAAGATCATAGACAAACTACTAATCACACACTTGTACAAAAGCTTTTGATTTTGTAGAGGTGGAAATAAAGGTTAAATAGAACTGTGCAGGCTCATACAAGTCATGATAGCATTAAAGAAGGAATATTTTCAGTGACTGGCTATGTGTTTTAGGTGTGGCTAAACAAGGATACCTCAACTTTTGAGATGAATTAATTTTACACTTCTTCAGGCACAGTTGTGTTATATAAAGTAAAGAATAGAATATAACACAGTCAACTGTTTTACCCTCAATGTAGCATGCTGCTGTGCTATAACATGTACAATGCAACTGCTGTACATATATCATACACTCACAGAGTAACACTTCGAGCATAAATTGATCAATTTGACTGCTAAAGGTTTAACATTTAACATTTTACTGTGTCTAAAAAGCCGGGACACTCACAAAACACAGAATTAAAAATGAATTGCCAAAAGCAAAAGATCCAAAATTGTCATCATAGGTTAAGAAAAAGCTCAAAGTGTGGTTAGTGTCTCTTTCTTTAGTCAGCACATGATTATGGTTCAGTACGTGACCTTCTACTTTCTATTAGATTCAGTAGGTTCCTACTATGCACCACCGTGTCCCCGATCGTTCACACATTACATCATTACACAAATCCATACACCACATCCTACTCCCTCAGCAAACTTTCTGCATAGGAAGGTACGGAAGACTTGCTGATTGTAGTTTGGTAGCTTGTTCTACCATCATGGGATCACTGAGCAGAAGAGTTTTGCTTGGTGTCTTCTGTGTGGTGCTGGGACCACCTGCCAATCGTTCATTGGCAGTGCGCAGTGGACTGCCTGAATGTAGACCTGAATGAGGGAGTTGAGCAGGAGCAGGAGTAAGCAGAAGCTGTTAAGTTGACAACCCTGAAGGCAAGAGACAGAGCTTTGAACATGATGCAAGCACCTACAGGAAGCCAGTGTAGAGATATGAATAGTGCTGTGACATGAGTCTCTTTTGGCTGGTTAAAAATGAGGCGAGCTGCGGCATTTTGGATCCTCTGCAAGGGTTTGATTGTGAATACTGGCAGCCCTGTTAACGGGGCATTGCAGTAATCAAGAAGAGATACGACCAGCACCTGCACAATGAGTTGGGTTGTATATTCCATGAGTCAGGGTCTGATCTTTCTGATGTTGTAGAGGGAAAATCTGTATGCAAAGCTCAGTTTGTCATCAATGATGACCGCCAGATTTCTGGCTGACTTAGTGGGGACGATCACTGCAGATCCAATGTTGATACTGTGTTGTGTCGTAGGTCTGGCTGGGAAGACGAGAACTTTGGTCTTGGAGAAGTTGAGCTGAAGACATCTTTCTCTCATCAAAGAGGAGATGTCAGAGAGACAAGCAGAAATGTGTGATGAGACCTAGTTATCTGGTGGCACGGACAGGGAGATCTGTGTGTCATCAGCACAGCAGTGATAGGAAAAGCCATGTGAGCTTGTGATAGAACCCAGGGATGTAGTATAGATAGAAAAAGAAGAGGACCAAGAACCGAGCCATGCGGCACACCGGTAGAGAGGCTATGAGAGTTAGAAAAATGCCCCTGCCAGGATACCTCAAAGGTTCGTCTGAAGCCACACTAGAGCTAAAACAGAAGTCCGAGAGTGCACAAAAGAGGATTTGGTGATTCGGCTTTCAGTTTATCCGTAACTTCAGGTTCACCATAGTGGATCATTAGTCCGCATGTTGATTTGTTTCTTCTCAAACCTATGATCAAAACCCCATTGAACGGTGTGATGACAGTCAAATTTGTGTAACACTTTCATAGTTAACAAAACTCAGAAGGAGCCACATCAAACACCATTCTATTGGGCCTTGTCCTTGGACAGTGAGACCAAGACGGTAGTTAGGCTACCTTTACAGCAACTTGTGGCATGTGAGCCGGTGAGAATGAGTAAATGAAAAGCAGTGTAATCAGAATGTTATACAAATGGTTTTGTGAGCTGTTTAGTTGCCTCTGATGTTGCATAGATGTTTTTTGGGAATGCACAGTGTTACTTTACCCGTGCCGTCTGCTGTGAAAATGTAACCGTTTGAGTTCCAGCTGGTGATTCACTGGTTGTGGTGAACATGACAGTGCGGTCCAGCCCACTTAGAGTCACCGCCATCTGAGGTGTCCCATCACGAGTCTGGATTCTCCACAGGTCCCAGTCCTCTTTTACTACTGAACCTTTATATCTCAGTGTGGCCACGAAAACATACGATGGAGGCAGGCCATCAGGAAAAAGCGTTCTGAATAAAGAGATGAAATAAAAAATGTCACTTAAGGTTGAATACATGTATAGAGATATTGATGACAAAGTAATAAAAGCAACAGGATTACCGTGTAGCTTCACTCAAATCAACACGGGACGTCACTTCATAGGCTCTTGTGCTGTAAAATGGCCCTTGTGTCTTCTTTACTTTTTTGGCCAAATTTAAATGCAATAACAAATCAAAACCCTTCTCTTCACGGGAATCAATAGCAATTCTTGCTGGACAAACAGTCTCTGCAACACAGGGACAAACAGAATTCTTAAGAGACAAATGGGAGGCAAAATGAAAAAGGTAGTAGTCTAAAGTAAAAGATACCTTTGATACAAAACTTTTAGCTCAATTAATTGAACTGCAGTTTATTACCTTCACACACTTTCTGCCGTATGACCTGCAAGATCCTGGAAATACCATTGTAGTCCTCCACAGAGAAAACATACGTTGAAGACGGCTTGTTTGCAATGTCCCTCAACTCGCCTTCTTCTGTGTTTGACCCAACACCAATTGCGAACACAATTACTCCTTTTTTCCTTGCTGCTTCTGCTACTTTCACAACCTCATCCTGAGACTTCCCATCTGTGAGGACAACAGCAATTCTAGAAATGCCAAGGGGTCCACGCTCAGACAGGCCAAAAAGTTTTTCGGTAGCAAATTGGATAGCTGTGCCTGTCCTTGTGTTTCCCCCCATGTAATCAATGGACTCCATTGCTTTGATGAGGTTTTTAGTAGAGGAGTACTTCCCCAGAGGTATTTCTAAAACAGGGTTATCGCTGTACTGAACAACTCCAACTTGGGTGAACCTCTGTCCAATGTTGAAGCTTATTGTCATGTTGATAAGCCATCCCTTCACTATTTCAAAATTGACATCGGTAACACTCCATGAGCCATCTAGTATAAAGACCAAATCACATGGTGCAGTCCTACAACCTACAGCAGACAGGAAAGAAACAATTAGCAGGATGAAAAAAATGGCTGAAATAAATCTTATCTAGTTTTGTGATATATGTTAAATAAAAAGTGTATACAATACATAGGACCTTTTGGCATTTGAAGGCATTAGTTTTTAACTCACACATACCAAGCACAACATTTACAGAAACACTTACTTCTTATTTCATCGTCTTGAGCTGTACTAAGCAAACAGAGAAGCATGAGGCACAGGCATCGTAGGCTGCAGAATATTGATGTGGCTTTGTGATCCATTGTCGGCAGTGCCATGTTCCAATTGTGCCCCTGCAGGGAAACGGAAAAAACATACTTTGTATTTGTGAAGAAAGATAAGGAAAATGCAAACGTTTGTTACATGTGACCCTTTTCCTTTGTTATTCTTGCACTGATGGAAGCTTCTGTATCACATTTTCTCTGATATTATTGCAATGATTAGTTGCCATTTATAATAATAATAATAGTTTTATAATTTATGATATTGTAAATTATAATAGAATTTACTCTTCCTCTCCAGCATCAATATGAGACTAGGGCACCACTCTTAATGAAAGCAGTGAGAGTGAACCTAAACTATAAAGTTGTAGAATAGAAAACCAAAACAATAGCTGAAAGATGCTAAAAAGCTGCGCAGAGCTAAGGTGAACTTTACAGTTATTTGATGATTCCCTGTGGGTTCCTCAGTACAACCAAGAGTTATTTAAATAACTATATACGTACCATGTTGATTAGAACTTTAAATTTCAAATTCAATTCAATTCAATTTCAAATCCATTACTGCTGTGACACATAGAGTGCAATGTGTCATAATTGTTTCATATTTCAGTTTTTCCTGAGACATGAGTAATACAGTCTTTCTTACTGTACGGTAATACATCTCAAAAGGAAACCATACACCATACTGAGGCCCACTTACAAGCAGCATTACTCATTAGCTCCTGTGACATGGATGAATGCAATATATGAGCTACTGTATCTAGAGCAAATCCCATGTTTGCGCCTTCCTTAGTTACTATATAATCATTTTCTACCTTACATTGCCGCCACAAACACATCCCACAGATTCCTTATTCACTTACATGTGCCGCCAAGTTAGAGTTTGAACTCTGCATCCATCCAGCATTCAACACTTTCTATCTTTCCAGTGCTTCACCGCCCACGTGCACCTAAGGACTTTCCTCTAAAGCCTCATTTACCACATCCTCACATGGCACTGTCAGCTTTTCACTAAATAAACAATTGACTAAACCTCTGACCACAAATAGCCTTAGTGGTCCCGGTTTCTTGTGGGATTATCAGCTGTTTCCCAAATCTGGAGCCACTTGCCAATCTCTGCCAGTCCTTGGCCCAATTACAATATGCCTGCCCAGAAAAGCTTCACTCCTACACTTATCCCCAATCACAGACAAATTCATTTTAATACCTCATTTCCCGTCAGCAGATGCAAACATTTTAACCAGTTACTGTCACATGTCGCTGAGGCACTTAGAGTCGCTGTGTCATTTGAGGAGCACAATTATTTAATACTGTTTTAAAATGTTAGCATTGCTGAAAATTTAGTACACATACATTTTGGGAAGATGTTAACTGAACAATAAGTAAATATGACTCATCTTTTTTGGTTTGTTTCCTTTGCCTTCTCACCCTGCGGATTTGCCAACCTCGCTTTTTTAAATCTGACTGGTTGAATCAATATAGAGTGATTTTGCAGGTGCCCCACTCTGCACATGCACGACATCCTTGCCCTTCGGCTGTGAGTGCTGATTATTCAAATGCTTCTATTACAATCTAGGGAATAAAAACAAAGATTTCCAATGTTCCAATCTGTTTTATTTTGAAGCCCCTTGCTAAAATGATTAAACTGTGGATCCAGATCAGTGCTACAATCTCATACCCAAAGGATGCTGAAATTTATCAAGAGATGTAAATACTAAATCTGTATTTTCTTTTTTTAGTCCAAAGCTAATAAATACAATTTCAAGTAAAACTGTCACTGTGGTTAATAAAATAACAGCATTGACTGATTGTAAAAAACAGAATGCACCCTGTTGTTAATGTTAACCCAATGGCCATCACTTGCTGCTATGCTTATAAACAATGCTTAAACTTACAACATGCAAATTAAGCTACTGTAGTGTTAACATAAGGCGACTCTGCCTTAACCAGCTCTGTCTCTCCCTCCTCCTCTATGCTCTTCTACCATCTGCTATACCCCATCTGCACAGATAGTCATCGAATTACAATGCAAATCCTATGAGCAAAAATAATATTTGTAGAGCTCTATGAATGTCAGATGTCACTTTCCGGTCGAAATATCAAGACATCTTGTAACACAACTAGAAGGCTCACAGCTTTTGTTATATTTTATCTTTCAGTAAAATGTCTCCAGATCTGTTGGATGGATTGTGATTTAATAAATCTAAGGTTAGTATCAGGTCAAAGTTTGTGTTTGCCAAAATATTTTGGACTGCAAAATGAATGTCACTCAGCCTTCGCTGCAGCTTGTGTTTAATGCTCATGTTAAATAAGCAATGCAGAATTTCTGCAAATGTTACAGTGATAATACACTGTGCTAAGGAGAGAACGCTAAACATATCTGGTGAACATCAGCATAGTTACTGTGAGTGTGTTGGCATGATGATATTCCCCGTCGTCTTTATGTAAACAAAAGAGGGCTCTTTCAAACCATTTGAACAAAGAAAATCGGTTATCTTAGATATCCAGAGTTACTGTTACAGTTGTCATCAACTAAAAGATTTTGCTCAGATTTTAATAAAGCAATGTGAAGGCAACTTCAGGATATGGTGAAATGCAATTTGTCCTTAAATATCACCTAATGCCTAATACAAAACAATGCCTTTCGAACAGTGTTCTCTGCTATTGTTATTGCAAGTGCTGCAAACAATATGAAGCATTATTGTGCTGGTAATTTACAATGGATATTTAGAATCAAGTTATAATCAACTAAAGAGTTGCATGTGAACAGAGAGCTGACTTTTGATCCTATGTTCTTTCAGTGGATGCTCCATTAAATTGCCTTTCACTGTGGTTTCCAGCAGCAGCAAGAAAACTGCTGACATCCTAAAAGGAAGCAGTTGCAAATGAGGACCAGATATGCTGCACACAATATAAGAAACAAGACTTGTGGAAGGAATTTGATAGGAAGGAACTGACCATACACCTTATTCGTGGCTGTTTCTAATGCACGAGGGTCAGCAAACAGTGGCCAGGAGATAACCCACGAACTCCCACATGCTTCAATTCCTGAGCAGCCGTAGAGTCACACTATTTAACATGGCTGCATTTTTCCACCATGTAACCTCAGTTGAATCTACAGAGTTGAAGGGGGCGTTAATCTGCTATAGTTGTGCAAGCCTTTTTCTCCAGAGTTTTTCCCCACTAGAGACCTGGAGGAGGCAGCTGGAAAACCCCCTCAGTGGTAGTGTGCAGCCAGAATGACTTTCCCCTCAACTGACTTTCCTCATACTGAGTTTTTCTGCACCTTTTCTCGAGCCACATGGTATTCATTTACACCATCAGACAGTGAAATTCCAGTTGTGGACAGTGACCAAACACATGTAGTCACAATGATGAAGGGAAGCAACTTTATCCAGGAATAAAAACGCAACATTACACGTGCTGTGCTATTATGCTAAGAGTTTAAATTGTAGCAGATTTACAGTAACAGGTGCACTTGTATTGCAAGCTTGTACTGCACTTCAGTGATCTCTGCCCTCGGCCCTCACACTTCGTAGCTCCAGGGTTGAGTTATGATGATAGAGCAGCAGAACTGTAACATTAGAATATCAAACTAAACAAACGTTTTGTGAGTATATAAACAATGACTTTTTTGGGGGCTAAGCCTATTGTTTGTGGAAATACTTTGCAAATTCAGTAAGATTTACGCATGAGATGATGTTAAGCAGCATTTTCAATCCAGCTGGATATGCTATTCAAGGAACGGCTGAACACATTATTTCTCACCAGATAACACTTGTTCAGGCTGGGCGACACTGATTCATCACAGATTTTAACCACAAGACCTGACCACAACATTTGTACTTAACCTGTTTGAATTATTTAACTAAGAAAAAGAGTTTTCGATTTGTTTTCTATCAGTGGTTTAAGTTATGCAAGAGCAGGTTTTAGCTATTGAAGTTATAGATATCTGCTGTAAATTTGGCAAAAGGAAGTCGTTCTGTTCCAGAAACAACAACTGCTGTTCAGCGTGAACTGCAGTTGCCAAGATCAGGAGGATTTATTGCTGCCAGATTCTTCATGCAACAAGAGAAAGCCAAGCCCTATCAGTTGTTCTCCAAAGAAATGTTTTCAACTAATCCAAACAGTTTAATAATATCTTGTTAAACGTCAGCCCTTATATCTTTAGAGGCAACATGCTCACATTGTGTAATGCTTGAAATTTTTTTCATCTACATGCACTTTTACTTTTTTAAAATAAGTACAATCGATGCGACAATGTGCAATATGCCTTCATAGATTCAAGAATTTTATAAGACAAATCCATTTACGAGTAGTGAAATGGCCAGGAAAAATCCTGAGATGATTCCATTCATTCTTTGCATGACAGTAGCACAAACAAGGTGCCGATCACTGAGACTAATGTCTTCAATATGCGTTACAGAGTCTAAGACACAGTAAGAAATTGTTACTAATCCGAACAGCTTTATCACCTCATAACAGATGGCACACTGAAAAATAAATTGAAAACACTAAAATCAACTCAATAGGTTGACTTAAATTGTAAAAAAAGAGCTTTCTTATGAAGCTAGAATCTGAAATCTGTTGTGTAATAAAATATGACAGCTGCATCTTTTTCTGCAAAACAGCCTTAATATCAGAAATATAGTATGTGGCTTGACAAAAATTATGCAAAATAAGTAAAATTTTACCGGTAAGTGTCCAAGCCTTTGTGTGAATTCCAGCTATTCCTCTCATTGAAAGCCAGTGATCAATACTGTTCACAGCCCTGGATTTACAGAAACTGAAGTTGCTGAGAAGTGTACATGTTTGTCTGCTGAATGAAAGCCTGCCCTTTCCAGCAGTCTCCTCTGTTTCTGTCCGTCTCCACCACCCCCACTCGCTTACTCTGGACTTTTACTGGCCTACAGCCACTCTCAATTACCATGGGTGGAAAGAGAAGCAGATAAGGAGAGCAGTAGTGAAGCAGACAGCCTATCTCTGACAGCCCTGGAGGAAAATAATTGTAATAAGCACAACTTCCTTCCAACTGTTGAGGGTTTGGATCATATGTTTGTTGCTAGGGGCATAAGTACAGAACATGGAGTTTTCTGGATGCAGGACAAGCATCCAGTCTAAAGTTTTACTACACAGAGACACATACAGTGTACTGTACTTTACTGTTTACTGTGCTTTAAGTATTACAGTATTAAATGGTCTGCACTTATATAGCGCTTTTCTACCTATTGGCACTCAAAGCGCTTTACACTGCTTCTTATTTACCCATTCACACTCACAATCACACAAACATTCATACACCCAGTGGCCAACACTCATCGGGAGCAACTAAGTTGGGGTTCAGTGTCTTGCTCAAGGACACTTCAACATGTGACCGGAGGAGGATTGAACCAACAACTGTGAGATTGGTGGACAACCGCTCTACCTTCCTGCGCCACAGTCACCCCAGTACAGTACAGTACTGACTGCCCCATCACTGCACTTCATCCCCCAAATGGACATTAGATTATGTTTTATGAGTCAACAATGGATGAGGTGTGAAAAGCTACTGCAGTGTCTTTTCTGCTCAAACAGCTGGAAGTCATTAGAAACGCAGAGTTGGATTTGCTGTCTTTATAGCAGGCATATCTCAGTTTGATCCACTCTAACAGGTTTTATCATGTTTGGACTCGAGGCAGCCTGCTGTGCATCAACTAACAAGGTGCTCTTAAAGGCTCAAGACACATGAAGCAAGCAACAAAGATACAGGAGCACTTCAGGAGCACAGTGTGACCAAAATGCTAAATACAATGTAGTTTATCAGATTGATGATGAGAGTCATCAATGTAAAAATACACACATTTCAAAAAGTCAGGGGGTCAGTGAGGAGTCCTGATTATATGGTCGTGAATGACCATAAATGAAAAAGTAAATTGCATTAATTCAATACCATCAGCGTATAATTCCCTTTAAAAATATATGCTTGAATTCATGTTCACAGCGACTTGCTTTGCAAAGTTGTAATAAATGTTGAAGGCATTCTTATGTGGATTGTTTTATTACATTATATTTGGGATAGAAAGATTTACATTTACTCACTTAAATATAACTCTGTAACAGTTTAAGTTACAAATCTGACATACAAGAGTTTAGTTTACTGTTAATACTTCCAATGCTTTTATTTTTGCAGGACTTTTACTTGCAGGTTGCAGCTATTTTTTCTTAATGAGAACATTTGCATACTTCTTCTGCCACTCCATATATGACACATCTCATGTATGAGATCTTGTTAGGAAATAGAGTTATCATGTTCTGAAGATGTCTCCAGACCTCGTCCCATTATGAAATTGAGCAGCAGTGCTTTCCCACTCATGGCCTTGCTGACCCTGAGACTCAGCACACTCTGGTGGATCACATAGGCAAATACTGCGTTGGTGTTTGGAGCCTGGGAGGGGGTGAGACCAGAGTTTCCAATGCAGAGTATTCATCTGTCTCTGTAGACCGGTTTCTGGTTAGCAACCAACAGGAGGTGCACATGACGGAAACCCTGGAGCAGAAATTCAGTACTTATTGCAAGGAGCCACTTGTCTTCTGAGGCCTACGCACTGATCAGTGTAGCTGTGGAAATAGTCATATCGAGAAATGTGGAATTGATTTAGATTTATTTTTAATCAAGCTTACATAATTATACAGTTAGTAATTGATAAATAATGTTTGGCTGGATCACACCTTTGCACACAGAGCATTATTTTAATAGTCATACATTAAAGTGTGTCAAAAGGAATGGAATAAAATCTGTTTTAATTAAAAGATGTTTTTACAGTGTGATCAAAAAGATTGGAAAAGAGTGCTATGTTATATTATGTTATGTTATGTTAATATATTTCTATTTAATCATCCTAAAATTTGTTAAACAAGTTAAATAATTTGTTTGCATCAACAGTGTAATTGCAAAGAAACAACAAGTAGGGCACTATGCAAAACTAGATGCTACTGCAATAATTATCTTGTGCAGTCAAATCTCCACAAGGCATGAGGTTTTATTTTATTTATTTTTTTATGTGCACACAGCATCCACTCCAGCAGTGGCTGCAATTATTTTTTTTTTTCTATCGAAACTCTGTGACACAGTGGCCACACACAGTGGCCTGAACCTTTAATACAAAGCAATGAAAAAAGAAAGCAAAGATTTGATAAACCTATGTGATAATATATGTGGTTGTGCACATGCGCATGCTTTTCTGTGAATATGACACATTATACAGCACATGTTGTCTAGCTGCATAACAACCATTGAAATAAATGTAAACAAACTTACTAAGCCACATTTGGTATGTGTTGGCCCTCAGGCTTTGGAAGAAATTAGAATAAAAGCACTTTGAAGTCAGTTTAAACCATCTTTTCCACAGAACTATTTAATAACTGCTGCATTGATTTGACCCCACAACAGACTAAATGAACAGATTGTTTGACAGATAGCTGTACACTATTATCATTCAAGCACTTTTCAGCATCTTGTCCTGTCTAGTTTAATATAGCTTTGAAGTCTGTTAATACCATCAATGATTCAAATGCTCAAAAGAAATATACCACCAGTTTGCATCCATGACAAAATTGTGCACGGAAATTAACCACAAAAAGTTTATGTCATCTGCCCACCGTGCAGTTTCATTTTGCCAATATGTTCAGACGTGTGAATGTGGTAAAAAGTTGTGTTGGTATAGTTAATGAAATTAGAGTTGGACCTAACAGCATCAGCACTTCTACCAAGCGCTATAACACATTTGGCTTATTACTTACATCAACTTACATTTATAGTGTCTGGCAGTCGCTCTGAAACCTTTTAAATAAGAGCCTGAGGACAACATAAAGCCTCTCTGTCTAATAAACCTCTGATTCTGTGCCATCGCTTTGAAGCTCAACTGTACTGGGTTGTTTTAATCAGCTCTCATGAATTAAGCCTTATTTATCATGATCACTTGTATGGTTTGCCACAGAGATAAATAGCGAGCATGTCTGAAGCAAGTGGTTGAGCCCAGAAAGAAAATTCAGAGGATAATCGTGGATTAGTAATAGTTTCCATGACAGAGGTGGCCATAGGACCCTTTGGTGGAAGAAAACAGAGCAGCATGGCACACATGATGCTGCAGTTACAGAGGGGTGGAGGAGGATGATCCACCATCAATGTACTTCTCAGAGGAAACAAATGTGAGCCAGGAAAGACAGTGGGAAGAGCCACACGCAGAGCTCCCAGTGTTTCCCCTTTTAGAGTTGAGCTGTGGAAAACACTCTATCATTATTTTTCTCAACTCATTAAGCAATTTTTGGGCTGTGGGATTGCTGGGGTCTTTCCCACATTACATTGATCACAAAGCAGGGGGGTGACAGCACGTTGCACAACTAATACAGAGAGACTGGACCCCCTAACCTCGCGCAATGCTGAGTCTCCGTTCCACTTGACCAGCAGGTTTTTCAGCTGGAGCATCTGCTCCCTCCAGCAATCAAACCAGCTCTGTCTTTAGCTCTGAACCAACACTGTTTCAACAGTATCTACTGAGTCACCAAGTGGAAAACTTTGCTGTGTGTGTCATCATCTGCTCCCATCACTACAACAGCTGCTAAACACAAGAGTAAGCACAGGTTGTGTGTCATTAACTTTTCTGATGACAGCTAAACACGTGTGTGATCACCGTGGTTCAGCAAAACATAATTCATATGATTTCTGGTTTAATAGCACAATACATTCTAAACTGAAATTATTACAGATAGGATTTGCAAACTTTTCAGTTTGGGACATGCACAGAAAAGGTACATTCCTCGATTCTGTTACAGCACATCATAATATTCCTTAAGAAATCAGAAGCTATGACTGATTAAGCCGAAGGCCTTCCAGAAAAATGTTTTACAGGTATTCATGTGACACGACAGATGGACTATTTTAAATTATATATTACATATAAGATAAGTTTCTAAACACAATGATTTTTGTACCATGTCATCAAATGAAGAACGAATAAGAAGAAATGTTATAAAACTTGTGCTGAACAGCTACAGACAACAACTCTGATCTGCAGTCTTCTGAATAGTTAGTATGATAATCTGATCATTTATTTATCACTCAACACAAGAATATCAATATGTACGAAAACTCCATATATTACAGTATATAATGTATTTTACAAATTATCTTGTAGTTTTTGAAACATTACAGTTGAATTTTCACTAGGAAGAAATTGATGTTTTATCAGTCCATGAATCTAAACCAGGTTTCCATACTTGAGTCTAAAAGTAACAGCAATATAGTTTTTTTACTTTATTAAAGAATGGATGTTTCAAAACATGTCAGACTTGTGAAATCAGTTTAAATAAAACTATCAAAATAAGATGGTCTTTTTATACAATTATATTTTCATTGGTGTTGTTGTCGATAACCTTTATTCTCAGATCTTCAGCTCAGGGTTCAGTTGTGTATGAACATGAAAATCTCGATTTATTTGAAACAAACACATATTAACAAAAAAAAAATCTAGCATATTTTCCTCCTTTCAATATTCCATTTACTGTCCACAGAGACGACCCCCCCCCCCCCCCCCCCTCCCCCTTCCTCCTCTAAGGGCGATTCCTCAAACTTCCTGTTGCTGTTGGAGATGTCCCAATGGTGGCATTAAGCTGAGCACACCCAGAGGTGATACAGACACCTGGAGGTCCTCTGAGACCTGCGTGACCTCTGAGTCCAGGGCGGCCTACATACCCTCTCTCACCCTGCTTCCCTGGCTGCCCGTTAAAGGCTCTGCCAAGATGTCCACGCTGACCTGTGATCGAGTCAGAAATGTTGTTTAGACTTCAGACTTCCTGGTCTATTTTTACAGATTTTCAGAACAGAGCATTTACAGAGAAAAATCATGTCAACTACAAGTAACTCATGGAGATGAATCTTCTTTCTTTGGCAAATTACAAACTCCTCTTACAGTAACACATCTCCTCCCACGTATCCTGGGATTTCCTGGGAAGCACAGGCTGAGCTGAATTTGTCCAATGTGCACAGGCTCAGATGTTTCATATCAACCAAATCATCACACAGTATTAAATTCAAAGAAAAAGTTCAAAGTTACCCATTGATCCTTGGTCTCCAGTGTAGCCAGGTAGGCCGTAACCCTTGGCTCCTTTATCACCTTGTTCTCCTCTGTCACCTGCCACACACACACACACACACACACACAAGGGTCAAAGGTCTCTTAGCACGAATGACAGGTCAAAGTGCTTTTCCCCAGGTGTGAGCTACACTTCAAAATAACACAACATTCATTGGTTGATTAAAGGCCGTATGTGTTACTGACACCACTGTGAAATAAATGTTTAAAACACCTTGTAAATATTCTATTTCGCTGGCTTGGCACAGCAATGTAGCATGACTGTGACATCATACTAAGGCTGCCAACCATAAATTGAACGTTCATTGGCCTAAACGTTTGACAAAGCTGAACGTTGAGTCTTTTAAAGTGTTGGAAAATATTTTAAGCATAAATGTATGCCTTTAGGTCACTTTATTCAGAGGTTAATACTATTAACCCGACATGTAATGGATTATTACAAATAATAGTGACTTGTTCATTCTGCGATTTATATTTTCAATGCAAAACCTGATTAACTTTAAAACACACATTGACATCATTTTTTTCAGACATATTTAATAAGCAGTCATCACCATGAAAGTAATTTAACTGAATGTGATATGTGGGTATACGTTTAAATGACACTATTTTTATGGAGTATTGATTGTATTTATATGAACAATAAATCAAATAATATATTTTGTCATGTTTTTTTTCACACCTCTATCTCCTTGGCGACCTGGTTCTCCGACTTCTCCGAAAAATCCCGGTGGGCCCACTTCTCCATTAACACCATCATTACCAGGGTCACCCTGACAACACATCAATGGGAAAACACACCATCAATCTTTTGTTTGTTCAGTTTAAAACTTTTTTAAGTCATGAATTATGATTCCATTGACCACTGACCAGCCCAGTAAAAAAAAAAAAAACTGATTTATTTGACTGATTATTCAGTACTCCGCTGTTCGGGGAAACATTTTACCCATACATCACTGTTCTTGGTTCAGATTTTATCGCCACAACATGAGGCTTACAGGCCATAACAGAATATAGTGGAAAATTTTTATATTTTCAAGGCTTTGAGGGCATTTATCAGCCTGAGAGACGATGTGATTAAAGAAGCTGTGGAACATGAATCGATTCTACTCTGAATAATAATGTGGAAAAGGCTTTCCAATCCAAGCACAGCCTTGATACTCTCCAAAAACCATTCAGCACAGACCAAGTGTCTAGTCTGTGACTCCTTATTTGTTCTCATGGAGACGTGGAAAATTGTAATGTTTTCATTCCAAACTATTCTGCCAAATACTTCAGATCCTCTAGTCCACTCCAGGCATTGCAATGTGTTTGCATTTTACTCAGGCAGGCAGACCATAACGATCAATGTATGTAGACTGTACTGTGCGTTGGCAGTGGGTTTCAGCTAAAGGTGTACAGGAGGTGAAATTACCCCTAAAGCAGTAATTTTATTAAAAATGAAGTCCCTAGTTTGTCTGTGCACCCTGATTCATGATAACAATGAACACCCGAACTGTAAAAACTCACAGGAGGGCCGGGGGGTCCTTTCTGTCCCCGGGGACCAGGAGCACCCATGGGCACATCCCCATATAGAGGACAAACTGCGGCACACGTTCTCTTCACTGAGTTGGCAAAGGTGGACATCTGCTCCAGGACCACCTTCTGACAAACTTCGATCACGTGTTGAGCAGAGAGAGTCGGGCCCTGTGTAACAGACACATCACACAGACCTCATCCATCTCTGGAATCTCTGGAAGTGTCCCGACTTTGGGACTATTAATATGGAGTATCAGCGCACACGGCATGCTGAAGCAATGGCTCCCTCTGAGAGGAAATTCAGTGAACAAATGAAGCTCACAGTGTTTCCTGACACTCATTATGGATTTATAGGCACACTAAATTAAACCATTGCTATGAGTCACTGCTTACAACAAGCTAATGAGAAACTCTTTAAGTGTGTTCTTGCCGCCATATGTGCACCAATCAGTGTAACTACTAGTGCAAATGATTTCTCTGCTGTTTCTGTGCCGTTATTAGATAAATGAAGTGTCAATTACAGCAGACACTGAAGTGAAGTGCTTTTCATCATGTTTACATATCGACTACTCTATACTGCAGCACTGTAGTGTTTGCAGCATTAGCTGAGAGACTCAGAGGCTTGTATATTACTTACTGGTGGACCTGGGGGCCCCTGAAAGCCATCTGGTCCTCCTTCACCCCGAATCCCCTTCACGCCGACAGGACCAGAACGTCCAGGTTGGCCAGCCGGGCCACGCTGCCCCCGTCCTCCTTGAGGACCCTGCATCCCCCTGTCCCCAACCTACAGAGCAGTTTAACGAGATGAGCAGGGCTGAATTCAGGACAGATTATGAGCACCATTCAGAACACGCTGAAAAATCTGTTTTGGATGGACACAGACTTTATAAAGAACACTAACAGATTTAAATGCTTATTATGTCATGAATAGGTTCAATAAACACGGTTTCAAACTGAATCATTTAGATAGGACAAAATTTAATAAAGGATAAAAAGGTAAAGTCAGTGAATACACAAAACTTGCAGTTGAAGTAAAATATTTCAAAACACATCCAACCTGGCAGAGAAATTCTGAGAATTGTGCAAGATTCATTTTGGTGAAAGTTGTGGGTGTTGTTGGCTTTATCACATCTACAGATGTTTCAAATATGTCTGCAATATTATTTGTTGAAGTGATATTTGATTTTTTTAGACTATTCACTTTGCAAACAGAAAATGTGATGGCTGTGGCATTTCTTAATCAAATTGTTGATAGTCTGTTGGGAATAATAGTGTTGGAAAGCAGAAACTTGCATGTGTCTTTATTTTAACAACATCGAACTTAACTTTACTGAGTAACTTAATCACAGCCAACAAGTTAGATTTACAGCTTCTTTGATTTAACTAAGTGGACTGGCTGAGTAGTGCTCATGTACCTGTTTTTGTTACATGGTGTCCAATAAAATGTTTATAATTATTATTATTGATATTATAATTATTATTCTGATCATTATTATTCATATTCTCATCCCCAGCTGTACAGTCCCGGTCCAAGCCCGGTAGAAAAAGAAACTAAACCAGCTGACCTTTCCTTTTGGGCCCTTAACTCCTTTTTCTCCCTGTTAAAAAAAGTGAAATACACACAGAATAAATTATTAATGTTTGAAATATATTGAGCATCAAATATGTTTTTTTTCTTAACAGTAAGGCAGTACCTGTACTCCTTTAACTCCTTGGATTCCTGGGATTCCCGTGTTGCCCTGCACAAGGAGAATAAAATATGAATATTCTATCTGACATATCAGAATTGTACATATGCTGCTTCATGAATAAGGTTTTGTAATCACTGGTGAACAGAAGTAAGCATGATGTGAACACAGTGATGCTAAACGCCTCAGTCTGACCACAATACTACACTGTATGTAGATTTGAACTCTCTATACCTTTTATACCCAGTTTAATATTGTATGTGTGTATTGGCCTGTAGCTGATGACATGTCCACATTGTGTGACATTTTATTTTTTGAATAATTTATTTTTCTATGTATGAATTTGACTCAGTGATGAAAATCAATGTAATCGCCATGAATTCAAGATGGTTCTTTACTTTACTCTACAACAGGTGAATATTCATATAATTCAATTACTTAATGCCTTAACAAGGAGCTGATCTGAGTGAGACTCTCAGGCCAAAGCTGGTGATGTGCAGTATGTTGAATTATTGAGTATAATTCTGCCACATAGTTGTCTGCTCAGCAACGAAACTGCTTCTCCTGTTGTGTGTTGTATTTTTACCTCATAAAGATTTTCTATCTTTGAAAGATAACTGAACGCTATCTTATTCCGGGTTTTCCAATAAATTCTATGTTAAATGTCTCTGACTTTCTGGTAATGCGAAACAGTTACTGTATGGGTCGCCAGTTCGATGTGAATAACAATTATAATAAAGCACATTTAGATCGGTGCCAGCATTCTGCTCCAACTGCAGATTATTGTTGATTACATTTGTTTGCTATGCCACAAAAACATAAACAGCAATAGCAGTTTCTGTGGGAATGTTTGTCTCTTTAATTGATGTGAGAGATTCTGTAAACACTAAAAATGGGAACTGGGCGGAGGGGTGTGTGTGTGTGTGTGGGGGGGGGGGTTAAGGACTCACTGTGACCTCCTGCCCAGATGGTGAAAAGCAGACACACTGAGCCAACATGCCCTGAAGGCTGCCTCTAAAGTGACCTATAGAAATGTTTATTGTGCCTCTTCATGCTGGTTTATTATGAGTGTGATGACAGATGGAGCTGGAAGATATATATGTTCTGTTTGTGAGCAGAAACCTAAAGGCCAGTAACTCAACATTAACTGTTACCTAGAAACAAAATCATAGGATTAAACCTGGTCTGTGGATACTGCATTCAGTGGCTCATTGACCCAGTAAATAAAAACAAGTAAATCTTGCATTAAATAGTAATTTCCTTTCATTTTACTGTATGGATTCATGATTCAAGATTCAAAGAACGGTATATGTTTAGTTGACAGAGAGTGAAGATGTAATACCTTGGGCCCTGGTTTTCCAGGTACACCCACGTGTCCCTGTGAAGAGAAGAAATTATGAAATGGCTTGTAGAAAACCAAGTAGTGTTCAAAAAGAATTTTGAAAATTCATCCGGAACACTTACAGTGGGTCCTGGTGGACCAATAAACCCAGGTCTTCCTGGCTTCCCCGAAGAACCCTTGTAACCTTCAGGGCCCTTGAAAATAGGACATTTATTAAACAGACCAAAGGGACTGCTGTAGTTTTAGTCATTGAAATGAAGAGACTTACAGTTTGGCCCTGGGGGCCCATTTCTCCTGCTGGCCCCTGAGGGCCTTTCTCTCCCTGAAGAAGACACAAATAGCAAGAAATTAATCCAGAGCCAAAAAAAACAACTTAACTTTTACATTGATTTTAAGAAACCAAACCAGATCCGCGAGTTACCTTTAATCCACTACGACCAAGTTTTCCACCTAGACCCTGTGGTCCTTGATAAGCCTGTAAGGAGCAGAGGGTACTTTTAATAAATTGCTTCCAAATTTAAACACAGTGACGGCGTTATCAGCAGAATACAATACCTCTATTCCTGGATCGCCATCTCTGCCAGGAAATCCCGGATCTCCAACAATGCCCTGTGGAGATTCTCTCATTATAATAAAATACTGTAGATTCAATAATTTCTCAGTGTAACTGAGCTCTCAGATGTGATGCTTTATTTGTTTCTATTACCTTTGGGCCAATGGTTCCAGCTTTGCCCACAGGTCCTTGGATCCCCTAGTTTTTAAAAGTTTAGAAAGAAAAAAAATCAGCACAATTCAAAATAATGGATGTTGTAATCTCCACGGGAACATAATGGTTTGTGTGATTTTAGAGTTTTGTGATACATACCGGCTTTCCCTTATGTCCAGGAGCTCCTCTCTCTCCTGGATCTCCCACAATGCCCTGTCATTCACAGAAACACAAGTTACGATGTTGTATATGATGTTACATTACATACAACACATTTTGTCCAAAGATATAGATGTTCATAGCAGCACATCAGATCAGACTATCACTGAGCCTCTTCCTTCAGTGACTCACCCGTTTATGTTGATATAGTTCAGGCTTTCAGACCCCAGCCAAAATCCTGCCACATGAACTAACACTGTTTATGGAGACGGCACATATGATATGCCAAAAAAATAGCTCGATTGCAATGATTTACCACATTAAAAATTGTTTACAGGCTCTCCATGGTCCCATGAGGGGATTTCAAAGGTGGTGGCCACAGAAATAAGAGTGTCTTATGTATGGATTATGGAACGGGGAGTCCCACAGCAACCCACCTGCTTTCCTATGGAGCCAGGACGCCCAGCTGCACCAGTGGGACCTTTATCACCCTAAAAATAAAAGAATAGTGGAATTAAATGACATTATCTAGATAAAAAGAAGACAAAGGAGGAAACGTAAATACCTTAATGCCTTGAAATCCAGGAATCCCTTCATATCCTTTCTCCCCTTTGGCACCCTTCAAGGAGGCCAAAATGTGAATAATACGGTAATTACATAATCACTTGCAAATGGGCTTACCGCTGTGTCTGAAAGGTGAACTTACAACTTGTCCCTTTTTCCCAGTCTCTCCGATGTCTCCAGGTGGTCCCCGAACTCCCTTTAATTACAAATGTTTACACACTCTCTCACTTATAAAGTTAGACAATTTTAATAACACACTGCACAGAAATCCAATGACACGTTTGCAGCTTGATTAACTGAGAGCCCAATTAAATATGTTCAATTAAAGCCTGAACCCAGTAGAGGAGTTTACCTTGAAACCTGCTGCCCCTTTTAATCCTTTCAGCCCCTTAGGACCTCTGTCTCCCTGTTAACACAACATTTTATTGATACAGATTTGTAACAATTTATGGAAAATTATTTTTTAAAATGAGCGACTAATTACCACTTGGCCCCAGGATCCTCTCTTTCCTTTCTCGCCTTTGATCCCTTTTTCACCCTGAAGACATGTGTGGGTGAGGTTTCATTAATTAGTTCTGAGAAACTGACGTATTAGGAGCAATAAAAACCTGATCTTACCTTCAGGCCTGTCTCACCAATGTTGCCATAGTCCCCTGTGTTGCCCCTGACACCCTGCAAGACAAGTTACACTTAGTGTAACCCAAGCAAGACGTGTTGCAGTGCAGCTTTATGTTTGTGAATTTATCATCGTGAGAAATAGAGCATCGAATGTGAAGCAACTGTTTCCAATGAGAGAAGTTCACTAACAATTTTAGGGAGATAAAACTTTCAAGGCATCAGACTGAGAAACTGCTAAGACGTGATGTTGCTCGGTAATTGATTGAACATTTTTAAAACACTTTTTTGTCAGATGCACTTCCTACCTGTATGGTAAATATGAAACTAAATAGGGAGCATGTACTGTAGCTTAGCTTAGTACAGATACTGAGAAGAACTACAGAAGCCTGCTTCTGTCCAAATGTAACAAAATCCATAAACACACACCACCAAAGCTCACTCATTAAACTGCCCCACTGTGTAACCTGAGTCTATACAAAAAACTGTGTCGCATGTGTTGATTGCAATGACCCGACTGCAGAATGTCACTGCTTCGGGGCAAGAAATTGTATAGCACATAACCCCTGATGAAACCACACATAAATGTAATTGTTTATACACTGTGGTCCTCACATTAAGTAGACAAACAGGTTATAATGACTTAAGCTTGAGCGTGTGACCATTAGCACTGCTGAGCAGAGTTGTTCTAAGTTGTTTTGGGAAACAAAACCTCCAAAACACAAAAACTACTAGACATATCTTGTTTGTCTAGTCTGTACAAAACCAAGGTGTGAAACCAACAATTTGTGTATATGGTTGTTAATGAGCTTTAGGTGTGTGGGGTGTGGGGTCTTTGTACTTTTCTCTTCTGCCTGTGGCTGCAGATATAAGACTAATATTGATATCATTCAAATCTAACTAAAGAAAGTGAATTAATGCAATTTCCAAACCTCAAAATATTAAATATTGGTGTAAGCAGATCAGAAAAAGAGCATAATTACGTTTAAATCGTAGAAATTCTAGAATTTGCTATAACCTACAGTCACTTCAGCCTGTTCAGCAGGATTTATGCATAAATACAACAGAATGTACAAGTATTGTTTGCACAGATGCTGACTTCCACAGTAGTAGTGGGAAAAGTGTTTTCCAATTGGCTGTGTCTCACTGAGTCAACAAACACATTAAACGACACCAGGATGTCTCACTGTTGTCAGTTTATTTGATCATCTCACCAAACTGATCTTGAGCAGAGTCAGCTGGGTGGAGGCTAACCTCAGAGATGGCCGACAGTACGGCAAGAAGCACGACCGTGAACCTTTACGAGGCTTCTAAGGCAGCATAGAGAAAGACCACCCACCACCTAAGGGGCACAGTTCATATATCTCTGCCAGGAAATGCCCTCCTCCGATGCCAGCAGGGGAGGAGATAAACATGTTCTCTGTGATTCACAAGATGGCAGGGGGTCAAAATTCAACCCGTTACACAAGACAGATGTTTATTCCCAGATGAGCTACAGCTGCACTTTAGGACACGAGTGTGTAGCATGATCAACTCTGGAAATGTGCTCTGGAAATGAGTGTACGTTGGTCTTGAGGCGTACATGTGTTTGCACAGGCAGCACGGGGGATTTCCTTGAGTGCAGAGAGCATGTTAAAAGTCAAACCAACACAAACGAATGATCTCCTTTAAACACATGTTTAAACTGTCTGAACTGTCAGGTCTGCTCTAACGTAACAGTACTAAACATCAAAGAGGTTAACAGGCCGCACATTTAAAGCAGAAATAATCACGTCTGCGGCTGCCTGAAGGATGCAAATGCGAGTGTATGAGGTCATTCACTGATGCAAGTGTTATTGGCCCCTGTAACACAATACTTCACTCATTATCATTCTCTCAAACCTTTAGCCTTTGTACAGTTTGTTCTTCCTGTGGTGAATTAATTAGCCATATTCCCAGAAATAACATCCCTTAAAACAACAAAACATCTGACAAATTTCACAATGTAGTTAAGCAGAGTAATGCCACTCATTATCAGACCCATGGAGGGTATGGTTAGTGCTCCACTGCCTGGTGTTCCTCTGTGTGTGGGATTCAGTTTCTTCCAATTTGAAAAGCAAAACCCCCACAAGTCCTGTGATCTTTTGCCAATTGGAGTTAAATCCTATATTCTAAACCAACAGGTTGTGTGTTTTTAGATACAAATGGCATTTTCAGAACTACAATTTTTTTTTTCTCACATCTGTATTGCTTTATGTTTATCTTGGATTTCTCCTAAATCTTTTGCAAAGCGGATACGGACTTTCAAACTATAAAAGGAGCCACTGTGTTTACTATCGCTAAGCGCTTCTGCTTCCAGATCGGTTTCCATCCTGCCGCGTCTCACTTGTATTTCTCTTGCCATTTTCCACAGCTTCGCTGCTGTCTCACCAGTCAAAATTTTACAACATCACAGTCCAGTTTAACTCTTTACTGCCCAGCAAGAAGAAGGGGCTGCAACTCCGGCCAAGAATTCAACAAGCAAGTGACAGAACAAGCAGTTACCCTGCATAACCTAAGGTTGGATATTCACATGATATAGTACATTTTTTTTACCAAGTTTCCTCGTCTTCCTGGGTCTCCGGCTTCACCCGGTAGACCTTGGTGACCCTGCAGAAGTAGAGAAAATATGTCAACAACGACTTAGCCTGTCCTAGTATGTTCAGCCGACTTTCATTGCACATGTGCGTTCACCTTAGGCCCTGGAGGTCCCTGAATGCCAGGTTGTCCATGTACACATTTGCAAGATGCTCTTCCAGCTCTTAGGCCAATCTCTGCATACCCTCCACACTAGGAGGGATAGACAAAGTATTGGTTTTGAAATTCCACACACATTTCTAACAGGGGGGAGTGTAATATTGTTGAATGATAAGTGGGTGACTCACCACATTGGAGAGCTCACAGCAGCCCTCTGAATAAGCCTGCTCTGGGTCACATGACACCTCCATCTGTTGGAGATCCACCTGGAAAGAAAAAAAATATAATTCAAATCAATGGAAGTTAAGATATAACAAATACAAATCTGAGTCATCAACATACAGACACAGATCGATCTCCTGCTGCCCGCTTTACGATGGACGTGTACCCTCTGCGGATGACTGGCCTTGGCTCATCAATGGACTCCACGCCGACCTCTTCACAGTCTATCAAAAGCTTCACCTGGCCACCCTTCACACTCAGTGCCAACTTGTGCCACTCTCCGTCAAACAACTTTTCCACACCGTGGAAGGTCCTCAGCATCTGGCTTCCGTGAGGACTGGTGTAGAAGAAGTCTAGAGATTGTGTGTCACCCTGGAAACGCAGGCCCACCTGCTCTCGTCCTTCGGGGTTGCTGACCTGCCACAGGTTCCAGGATGACTTGACAGTGTCCTTTGTTACCTTGAAGGTTGCGATGATGGAGTAGTCAGAGGGAAGTCCATCTGGATACACATCACTGCAGTACGAGAAAGAGAGGTTTTGAGAGCTGCGTCAAACCAAATGGTGGCTAGGTTGTTCACAGATCCACAATAAAGTCATTTTGGATGGACATTAGGATTTTTTTTAGGTGAATACAAACAGAGCCTCTTCAAATTTATAGTTAATGTTGAAAACAGTGTGTGAATGGAAAAAAAGATTTAATACTTTTGTACCTTTAGTTTTGCAAAAATAAACTACTTAATAGATTCTCATTCTCTGTTTTTTTTAGTCAGTATAATAATTATCGTCTTAACAGCCTGTTTTTGAACAGACCAGCATATCGACCCTGTCATCCTTAGGGCCAGGCAGCTAGCAGGGCTAAATCAATACTTTTCTGACTGACATTGTGCCTAGTGCAATAATACCAATTAAACCCATTGAGGAAAAAACTAACAGCCCTTGAAAAGCTTACTTTTCCGACCTTTCTTTCTCACCATGCCGCAGAGATGTTCAGGTGTACTCCAACCATTGGTATCACTGATGGGTGGGGTCGCAGGTGCAAAACTTTTCACCCCAGAGTTAAAATACCCTTTAAAGAGTAACCCTACACCATGCTTGAAAGATTAAAGGTTTAAGGTCTGCTTCACCTCTGAGCACACACAACATCACTGATGAGTATGTTCCGGTGTTGTCAGAGGTGCGTGCTGTATGGCACATAAACCACAGCTGTCAGAAATGTCACAATGAACTGAGGGGCTCTGGAGTTCATATCTACATTAGTTTCTCTAATCACTTCCCCAGTTCATTGAATGAGCTAATAAAGTCTAGCAGTGTACCTCATGCTCCTCCTTAGATGGATGGCTGGGTTGATGCGGTAGGCGACTGCCTCAGGTTGAGAGCCCTCCACCCTCCTCATTCCTCTCGACAAAGGCAAACGAAACTCCTCCAGGAGATCAAAACCTCATAGCACAAACACAGAGCTTTGTTAGGTGTCTCACTTATTTAGCATTCAAGGTACTGGACTATTTCTATATCCTATGTCAGCACTGATATCACTGATTTTCTAAATATGGGCATTACTCATTGTTCTTAATGATGCCATCTCTATACAATGAGGTAATTTTTTTAAGCTTATTAACATGAAGAGGCTGTTTGTTTTCTTACTTGGGTGGAGCTGGCTTCTGAATTCTAAACAGTGGACGCTTTGTGCTACAGTTTGAATGAGGTCAGTAAAGCTGCAATATTTCCACCTACTCTACAAAAGTGATACCTCAAATCAGTACATGCATTAATATTGCTCACTAATCCTCATGTTTCTGCTGACAGATGACTTTAAGCGTGGCTGGGACAGTATGCATGGAGAAAAAAAACATGTTGCAGGACTTCATAGAGTTGTGCACCTAGCTTAAGCCCAGATGACCTCTTGAACTAATGGTGCAGGCACTGAAAGTTAGGCAATACTACCGAAGCAAATAATAGACTATGAAATGGCGAGCACTGACATCTGCTGGTTAAAGCGTATTTCACCATGTTTAACTTGGGTAGTAAACCGAAATGGTTAAATCATAACTGTAAAACATGTTTCATATGGTTATTTACCTATAAGATGGAGGTAAACAAAGAGAGCAGCAACATGTGGGCAATTATTCAGAATGAACATTTTGTGCTGCATGTGTGATAATCCAGTGTTCATGGAAATGCAATGAATTTGGAAAAATAATGTAGACCTCAAAATAAGTATAAAATAACTTACTTGGCAAGTTTTGACACTGGACCAATCCCTCGATGACAAAGAGTGCTGCAAACACCAGCATATCTTTGAAGGCTGGCATTTTCAAATGTTTACAATCCAGAGTTATAAGTGCCTGCAGTACCCCAAATAAATACATGATATGATTAATTCTATAAAGCATTGCTATTGTTGTTAAGTAGAAATCATTGCCTCAAAGTTGTCCTTTCCATTATCACTGTATAAATACAAGTTAAATATTTAAACTGGAACAAAGACAAAATTTAAATGTAATTTTATTTTTGCTACAATGCATCTACAAAGATATGTTTTTGCAATTTGAAGATTCTTTTTGTGCAAAACCCAGTTACAAAAGCATATCATGAGATGTATCCACTGAATTGCAATTGCACCCATCACTAGATAATACATATATATAATTTATTAAACTAAATTATAGTCGGTTTTTCAATGTGTCATAACGGACACCCTAATCTAATTTCTCACTACTTTAGTTTTTTTTTTACAAATAACGAGGAGAGGTGGAGGATAACTTACATATTACTGAGAAACAACGTCCCAGGGCTCCTACAGATGGATCTTTTCCACTTCCTGGTGTGAGGATGTATCCCGCTCTAAAGTACCATCCCTAGGCCTGTGTTTGAGCTGAACAGGAGGACCATTCAAACTAAGCTCTGGGTCTCACGAGAGCCAGACCCCTGAGCTCCACTCCACCTTTCGTCCCAAAGGGATCTGTCTTTTCTCATAGGCCAGTTACATCTACAGGTAACACAGTCCAGCTAACGGAATTGTCATATAAATAAAATATAGGTTACCATATCAGAACTTTCATAAAGGTCAAAGATACTAAAAAAAGAAAAAAGGCAGTAATGCTGCACAGTTATCAAGTTGTTCATTGCAGGTTTTCAAAATGTGTTTTTATGTTGCAGAGCTTTTATATGTTTCCTTGCAATATTCACAGGTAGAATTATTTAAACAAAACTGTTTTGTCAGGACAACTCAGCGTATAAATTCTTGAAAATGATCACATAGATTTAATGTATATTCGTTTATACCGTTTTTACCATCAGCAGAGTCTGACTGAGAGAAACATGTAGTATGTCGCAGCTAAACACAAGATGCTCCGCAAACATTGCATCAGGAGCCTACAAGCCTACAAGGCTGAAGGAAAAGTGTGAGAAAATACTACAGAAAATGGACATATACTATGGACAACACCTTAAATATATGAAAGCAGATATAAAAATGAAAATGGTCATTAAGATGTTGATTCATGAGGCCAGTGTTGGTAATTCTGCCAATTTGTAAGACAGAAGCACTCCAATTATTCAGTAATTGCTTCCTGTTTTCTGTGAATGAAGCATTGTGACCACCTTTAATGTCCATTAAATGACATTAGATCAGCTGCATGAAAGGAAAAGACATGTAAACGAGAGATACAGGGAGCAGGACAGATATGAAGACAGTAAAACTGACATTTATAGATTGTTTGTGAGGCTGTAAATGCAAACATCTACCGACATGGAATAGTGATGTGCTCTGTACGCTCACAGTGACAACATACTGACCTAAAGCATACGTTTACTAGATTCAACATGTTAACATTAACACTTACACACACAAAAAATGTGAGGCTAACCCGTACAGAAAAGCTGCTAGCGTGGCTAATAAGATGAGAAAGCAGAGATGTTTCAGTGGTTCACACCAGGCTCTGGTGGTTTTTCTGCAAGCAGGTTTATTACAAAGTAATGTTACGGTAACAATTTCAGTTCTACCGAAATTAACCATACATTGACATGGATGCACAAGAGAAATGTCTACATGGGGTGGCACCCATTTAAGCCTAATGCACACATTGTTGTGAGGTGATCAAACAAAAGAGAGACTGCAGCAGCTGACAAACAGGACTTGAAAGCTTCATTATTACCGGGTTTCTGCTACTTGTCCTAAATAGTGTTTTCAAAGGTTTCTGCAGTGCTTATTGTTGATTATTGTAGTATATTGCATTGCCCTTTAAATGCTTGTTGGCAGTATATTATAGCACTTAAATAAATAATTGCGGTGCCTCCAATGGTACCATAATGCACCATCTACTCCAAACATCAGCGTACATTAATTACAGTACATTCAGTAACTCTCAGAGCGCTACGCTGCATGTTGCCCTTCATTAGTGTGTAGAAATTTTAGTTAACCCTACAATGTAGTCGTTCCCAGGTTTTCTAGTGTTCATCAAACCTCTACAGGCTTTGCATCAATAAAATAAAATACAATACAATAAAAACAATCTGACATGTTTCACAAAAAATAAAATACGTTAAAACAAATGCACAAAGCTTTTGACATTCCATTCTCACATATTAAACCATATTGCCTCAACTGAATATTTTACATCTTCGCACAAATTTAAATAACACTCAACACATTTACAGTCTTTTAAATTAGGTATATCCAGTGTCCATTTAGGGTGCAACTAGCTCATGTGTTGTTTGTTTTCAAGGTCACTAACTATCGCTTGGATCCCTTGGCTAATTTGCTTGTGGGAGTGGTTCTTCTCTGAGGAGTAGGGATCTTAGAGGGTTTTCCTCCATGCTGACGGGATGCAGGGCGCGGTGTCACTCGGGCTGAGTCGCCAACTGTCTCAGACACATCTGAACACACAGACTGGATGTCTGAGATGTCAAAGTCAGAGGCGTCACTTCCTCTACGACTGCTCCCTCTGCTACCGGCTTTACTTCCAGGTCGGCTGGAATTTCTTCTTTCTGCAGAAACAAAAAAAGACAATAATTAATCAGGAAATGAGAAAGAACCTATCAGCAGAGATCAGTGCTGCCGTTGGACGAATATTGACAAGTATTGTCTATCCGCCTTCTAAATACCCTTTCTGTCATGGTTAAAGATTTCTTTGACTTCTTATTGTGAGTGCTGGCTGTATTTGAAATATTAAAGTAATTTCTGTAACCAGTTTAGTGCATTCACACTAGTCACAGGCTGATATTATCCTGTAGCAAAATTATAAATAACATTAGTTTACTGTTGTCATAAGCATGTGCTTTTACTCTCCACCTTTTTTGACTGATTTTCAGTTTTTTGGTTCAGTAACGACCAATATGATAGAGAAAAATAATTCTTGGGTGATATCGCAGATGCTTCACCCATAATTTTCTCCAGTTAATATTTTATTTCTTATGCTGCTTTTGCATCGTATTGTTTGAACCGTTATTAATGCTATTACAAGCAAACAAGTGGAAAAATAACTAAACCACTAAACCCCATCAACTTCCCACTGCTACAGTATGTCCTGGTTGGTTGATATAACATGTTCAACAACCTGCTCAACAGTTGAGCACAGATAAAATCTACTTTATAACAAATAAAAGGCGGTTGGAATAGCTGCTGCCTGATTGCCTCACAAGCTTGCGAGCTCTCTATAGAGACTACTTTTCCATCTTTACTGTTCTGCTGATATAACATGACTGCAGCGTTAGACCCTTGAAATAATTAATCTTAGGTTTTGTTTTTTAACATCGTAAACATCGTGTACCAAAAACTCATTATTCACAAGTAGAAAATATTTGATTACTTTTACTTAGATTACTTTGATTACTTAGATTACTTTGATTATCTTTGATTTAAACACTTTGCAGGGCGAAGGACAGAATGTAAAGAAAAGACATAGTGGAGTTGGTCTGTACTCACCACCTATTGTCTGTGTTCGAGCTTTCAGTACAGCAGTGCTGATCAAACTTCCCTCTTCAGTGTACTGAAATCCTTTGCCTGACAAGTACCCAGGAAGGCGTAACCTGCTGCCTTGAACTGTTGTACTCTGCAACAGAAAGAACTTTTATTTGTATTTGTAAATAATGATAATTTACTGTATAGTTGGCTAAGCCAGTAGCTAAAAGGGCTTTAGAAAAACACCCATACACATAACACATTTGTATCAAAAAGCGAAAACCATATAAAAACTATTTACTGAGAAACATTACTGAGTTTGCTCAGTAGAGTTAATACCTTATTAAAATAAGCACACATGCATTGATCACATATAAACTTGTTCATAGAAAAATAAAGCAGATATTTATGCCAGATAAGAATTAAATATTCAATATATTAGTAATTAAAGATGTTTATAGACCCAACTGAAATCTGAAATACATAAAACCACTTAGTGAGTGCAAGCATCATTCAGATGTGAGTTTGTTTAGCTGATTAAAATTGTCAGCTAAATTAGAGGCATACATACACACCACTAAGAAACTTGCCGCTCAATCAAGTCCCACTGAATATATATTTTTTTTGTGTTGCCTTTAATAAAAAAGGAGTAGATTTCAGCTGGGTCATAAATCAGAAGTGTTCCACATCTTTTATGCGACTATACCTCGGAGGATGGACCTTGGCTCTCAAAGGAGTCTGATGATTTAAGAGGAGTGGAGGGTTTGCTGTTTGTAAGCCAGGGCTTATCATAATTGCGGGTTATATGTTGGGCAGTCTGGGAAACAATGGCAAATCAAAAAACACAAACACGGATTCACAAATCAAAAACTATAAGAAACACTAAATGGAAGGAACACAAAAACTGAAGAGACCAAATAATGTAAAAAACTAAGCGGAAAATGGTGGGGAATGATCGACAGTATGACAGACAACTAGACAACAGCTGGCTCCTAGCAGAGTGGAGCCTCTCACCTTGGGTGTACTGGTCACCGCTTGGTGTGCTGGGACTGGACAGCTCTGACTGGAGGTGGATCTGTTAGGTGAAGCTCCTCTGGACGATGGCCGAGATCTCCGGCCCCTGTAGCGGAAGCTCGCCATCACCTGGGTGGTGCCTTCTGGGAGGATGAACTTCTCTCGCAGCTCCAAGTTGGTCCTGCCTTTAGCTATGAAAGGACATTTTAAATGAGCCATACTGCATAAACCCATGGTGATGACACGTGATGATGTGGATGAAGATGATGTGAGTTAACACTTTATTTTTGTAATACCGTAAATCCCTAACAATTTTCCAATATGTCCTTGGAAGTTCCTGGAAGTGTTATTTGGCATTTTATTTACAATTTTAATTAAGTTACATTTATATTAATAATTATCAGATCATTGGAAAGATACAGAATGAACACTGTTGCTGTTCTCCATGTAAATGCCACATCACAAAATGACTTTAAGAAAAGTTCTAAATTTGTAGGAAAATATGGATCTGTAAAATAAAGTGTTAGCATGATGGCTGTTGCATGTGACAGGCTCTGCACAATATTTAAAAAGAGAAAAATGGATGACATTTAAATGGTAAATAACCAATGAAATCATGAGAGTCATGCAGGCTCACATTTTATTTCTTACCGTGCAGAAGTCAAATTACTGCTGCAACAGTAGGGGACTAAGTTTTTCGATTCTTAACCAGCAATTTATTTTTGTTTCACTATGCAGAGCAAAGAAAAATACAACTTACGAAGAATTACAAAACTAAAAACACACTTTAAATATATTTAAATAAAAACACACTCCTTGCACTAGTTTTGTTAAATCAAACTAATGTGCATGCAGTTTTAATCACTATGCAAAAACATTAACCAGTTTTGTGAGTTTTGTGTAGAGACTTCATCATTTTCCTTAGTGTTAACTGTTGAACAGTTTTATATTTACACATGATACAGTCAGATAAACCTTTTTTGGGGTTTCTGATTGTCGAGCAAACCTGAAAACTGCAAAAGAAGCTCAGTGCAGAGCTACATGCTGAGAGAGGGAAAAAAACTGCTAATGAAGTCCCAAAAATGTGCCACTGAGACAACGATGTGACTCACACAAACGATTGCATGCATGTAAACCATCTGGAGCTGAATGACAGCTGATTGTGAGAACACCATTCATTCATGATGAGAGCTCACAGACAGCTATGGTCGCACACGCCACGACCAACACAAGCGGCACACACTCGGATGTGCAGGCACACATACCACTGGTGGGTTCATGGAGCAAGGAGAGAAAGTGTGAGATTTGCCAACCTATAGGAGACTGAGTAATTGAAGAGTTTGATTCCGAGCGCAACATTTTGCTCCCATGGTGGTGAACTAGAAGACATGAAAGCATGTTCAACAGGAAGGAAGGATCACCAGGGAAAAAAGAAACTGATAATTAACATAGAAGATAACACAAACATGCACAGAGAGGTTTTGCACTACATATCCTTGTCACAGATAGGATGTTTTCCTAGTGATGCTAACTTTGCACAGTAACTCGTACTTAACTCTTCTTGATCTCAACCCTCATGTCCCAAAGTTTCTAAAAGTCGGCAACCACTTCAAATATATTTAATTTACTAATTCACTTGGCTGTTCCGCAGTTGTGTTTTGTGGTGAGAACACACTCAAAAACGAAGAAGTAAACTCCCTAATTGTACCAGGCTATGGAACTGTATACGCAGGTAAACACAGTTCAGCTAAAATAAACAGGAAAGGCAGTCACATTAATTACTTCCACCTTATGGATCCAGAACCAAGAAATGAATGACGCACAGTATTTGCATGACTTACTGTACCGTGTCAAGCTGCGATGACTTAAAATCATTTTAATCTGTTCTGTTATAGTTGTAATGATTCTAATTTACCACGCAATTTACAGTAACAGAAAACAAATGAGGACTGTAGATAAAATTGAATGAATGTACTGTACATTTTTGAGCCTTGCTCTGATTTCTTATGGTGGACTTCTGAACTCACCTCGACAGGGGTCATTCTTCACCAGAAACTCATCCAAAGCCATCCAGCCTCCACCCACCCGCACCATAACAGTGCTGCGTAAAATTCGCACCAGACGAAGCTGCTGCGAGTCTCCAAACTGCAGTGTGGGGGAAGAAAACAGAGTGTGGATGTGTGAAAACACGGACCTGTAAATTAAAAGTTTCTCACTGCAGCCAACAAACTGTGCAACACATGAAACCAGACTGTGGAACCTCAAACTCATTCCAGTTAATACATTTATTCTTTGTTTCAAATTATATTGCTTCCATCAAGAATGTTAAATTATCTTTCAAAAATTACTATCAAAGATGCTTGATGTCAACTTCTGGTTTCCTTTCCATATTGCACAGTTTTACACAAACTGGATTTAGACACATCAATTATCAGTTGTCATTAGCAAAGACACAAATTACACAAAGATCAATCCAACTGGTTTTCTTCTATTTCTGTGTGCTGAGGTGTGTTTGCTCAACTATGTAAGTTAATTTCTACATGAATTAGCTCATAAGTTATTTTTCCATATCTATAATTCATTATCTACAATTATATGCGAACTAATTTGATGCTGTACTTGAATAATTCATTGTTAGGTAAAAAATATCAGCTTATTTTGAATTATTCTAGATAGACAGGGTTTGCATAAATATTTTTACTGTTTATAGCAGATTTATAGCAAATTGAATTTGATCTCCTGGTTTGCACCGCAAAGCTGCACAGTATATAAAGTACACAGCTGCCACACAAACTTTACAGCTTTAAAAACCTGATGGTTTAAATTACGTCAATAATCTCATGATAGTGTTTTTATGTCGTGACGCCTGACTTAATTCCAGTTCAGTGTGCTGCCACTGAGCCACTGAGTCTGGGAAAAAATAAACACCAACTGAAGGCAAATTATAATACCACCAGGTGGCACCAGTGTATAATGATTCGCCTTCTTTTACCAAACACACATACCAAACAAAACCACTGAGGATGTCATGGATGTGAACGGTTCAAGCTTTAGGAGGTAAGACAGAAGTCAGCCAGTTGGATACGACCACAAGCATTAGCACAAAAACAACACTGACACAACACAACCACAGCCGCATGCTTTCTGTCAAAGACAATATCACACCATGAACAAGCGGGCAAACAGCAGTCTCCTGAAATTCAGCACTTTGTTGCACTTTCTCTACAAACTACGACTCAGATACTCAGGATGCATTGACATTGATGTAGATCCAATGCAGCTAGCTCCAATGACACACTGAGAACAACATGAGGAATGGTTCAAATCATTTCTGTCTAATCCACCACAGTGTGACACGCAGACATGACCAAACACTGATGACCCTCCACTGAGTGCCTATTGTCATATGGTATCTCTTCAACTGGTAAAAATCTTGTATGATTATCAGAATGATTTAATGCCACTGGTGATTTTAGTGATCAAATACATTAACGGTGATGATGATCTGGAGAAAAAAGAGGCACAAGAAACATCTTAAGAATAACCATTTACCAGAATACAGCTTTCCAAAACTGCAACGTGTAGGTGGGGGGTAAGATTTTGATTTTCCCTGTTTGCTATTGTCTCATCGCCGATTAAGGAGTCATGTAAGCAGTGAACCAGACCAAACTGTCAAAAGAGTTATTTGTATGATACATCAATACAAACCGGTCCATAAATCACCACTAATGCCCCTATCCCCTCTCTCTAATACCTCCCATCATTATTCTTAATCCATCAAGCGTCAGAAAGCATGTGGCAAATGAATCCATATCAGTAATGAATTTTTACATTGCAACGTGCATTTGTCAAGACAAATTAACCCAACAGGTAACATGTGCGTTATTAAGTGAAATCATCAAGGTTGCTCATTTATGAAAAGAAAATAATAACAAAGTGTCAGTTACACAAAAGTGTGTCAGCCAATGATACTGAAGCGCCAAAGGCAAGCACACAGAGAGCATTATATTCCAAACTGCCCAGCAGATGAATTTATGCCCATGGACTAATAAAAAATATGGGCTGAAATGGTATCGGCAAGTTAATATTGTATTCTCTGAAACTCAAAAGCAGATATATAAACATTTACTACCCCACTTTGAGCTGGGCTTTCTTATTCTTAACACAAGAACGTCATAAAACTTAAACATGTAGGGCATGTAGGGTTTAGTGCTTCGTTTTAAATCAAATTTGATGTTCAGATCACATTCAGATGCCATAGATTTCTGCAATAAAAACACATCTTAAGCCAGTGTTGCATGTGATTAAATCTGATTACCGCACATTTTTATTTCTACTTCTGAGTTCCAGTCTGTAAATCATCAGCCAGTAATCAGGGCAGTGACAATTAATTTGACAACAAACATGGTAAATGAAAAAGGGTTTAAGGCTTGTAAGGCAGAGAACAGAAGAATAAAAACAGAAGAGGACATTCATATGTACCTGGTTTCCAAGGTAGAACTGGTGACATGAAGAACAATAAAAACATAGAAAGGTTAGATTTTACAGATACTTCTTTCACATGTAACACCTACCTGCACAAAGATCTTCCTGTATAAATGACTTTCTTTGTAATCAGAGCGTTTTATAATCAAGGAACTGAGTGTATTTTTTTTTTGTTTAAAGAAGGTCTTTGGCTCCTAAATCAGCTGCTTACCCGGTATTTGTTGGCACCAATTTGCTCCACTTGGAATCGTTTTGGACATTTGCATTTCGCCACTTGTCGTGTTACCTATAAATGGAGAAAATTTTATTGAATCAAGATTCTAAAACGATCTTCAACACAGAGTACCTGAAATTAAATGCCATGAGAGTTTGTATCACCTCATCTTCAATTTTGTCTGCATCTGTTAGTGGTTTGTAAGCGTCTTTGTTGGGATGAAGAGCTGCCACAAACTCGTAGTAGTCGATGTAGCCATCGCCATCTCTGTCAAATATGTCTGCCACAGCGCTCATCTCCAGACGACTGGTAGGGAATTCTATTAGAAACGTTAAATATTACAAAATGAGCATTTTGCTTGGAGGGGTCTATGCTGTTCAGTATTAATATGTGCTGCACACGTACTGGAGGAGAGAATGCCCTCTATGAACTCCTGTCGGGTGACCTTCCCGTCTTGATCTTTGTCAATGCGACGGAAGAAATCCATGACACGGGACTTTTTATGATTCATCCAGCGCATGTAGCGCTTCCGCCACACGTCAAAGTCAAAGTTGGCAAATTCCTTCAACTGCACAGGGAAAAAACAATGTGTGAAGTAGGTTTTACTAAAAAATTGCTTTAATACCGAAGACAAAGCTGCTGTTTGTGCTGCATTACCTCCTCCAGTCTGTCCAAGGCATCATTAAGTTTCCTCCTTCTGTCCAAAGCCAGCAGCCAAACATGTTGCCACTTAGTGACCAGCAGGTTGACCCGAGGGTTCTTGGTTTCAATGGGAGCCTGTGTTGCTGATGCATACATTGTTTGTGTGGGAGAACGTTTTCCTGTAATTAAAAGACACAAAATCTTACTATGAGATCAGTAGGAACAGACTGACGTCATTTCCGGTGCTACAATGGACAAGATGAGGATGCAAGGGTCATGATCTACTTTGGGTATTTGTGAGATACATACTTCCAGCTCTTCCTTTTTCAAGCACAGGGATCTGAGAGTGGATTTGGGGCTCAGCAGCAGGCTTCCTTTTGTGTGTCTTGGTAATTTTGTCAACATCTGGCTGCTTCCTGGTCATTTCCTCCATGAATGCCTGCAGTTAACAGCAACCAGCATGCTCTCAGTTTGTATCAAATGCTTGTTAATAGTAGTTCTAACTGCTGTTTTACTTTACCTGATGCTCTGCTATGAGGCTTTTGACCTCCTCAATCTCCTGCGGCAGCAACTCCTTGTCCTTGTCATTGATGTTGGTCTCAGCCCACTGTAACCAGGTCAGCAAATTCTCCAGCAGCTCCTGAGTAGCTAACAGCTCAGTGAGTGCTGTCACCAGTCGCTGTTGGTGCTGCCTGGCCCAAGCCTGCACCTGTAACCGTAACATTACACACATTGCACATACTAAATAAAGAGTGTCTGTTTACTACATACAGCACACATTTTTACTTGTATCATGAATGCTTTTTCATAATCAACAAAACGTACGTGCTGTGTGGGAAATGCTTTTTGGGTAATACACTAGCATTTTTTAATCAAAGTTCAACAATCTTCGTGACGCAAACCTAATTTATCAATTTGTGTGAAAAGGCTGGATGAAGTCTTTCTAAATTGTTTGACTGGTTATGACAGGGCAGAAAGGCATCTATGCAGACATGCAGCTGTGGACTGACCTCTTCAAACCGGGCTTTAATGATGGTGTTCCAGTGTTTGATGGTTGTAATAGAGTCTGGATGGCAGATGCTCAGAATCGCCTCCCCCATACTGGTTGCTTTATTTAGAGGCGCTCGCTTTTCCTCCAGTTTCTTTATGAATTCCTTAAGATCACAAAATGTAAAAAGAATTTAGATTTGGACTGGATTGTCTTTGGCAAATACAAAAATAAGCCATTCCTTGTAAGGTTGTTTTCATACTTGAGCGAGGTACAGCTTTTTCAATCCAATGATATCATAGAAAAATTTCCATGATAATATGTTTTTGGCATGAAACAATACATGGCATCTACTTGAATACATGGTGCAATAACTAAATTGTGGTCTTAACAGTTTGTTTAAGCAAAAGAATTATTCAAAGAAGCAGAGCAAGAAGAAGAAGAATTGCATTGCTTGCCGTGTGTTGATCAATAAGTGCCCGCAGAGCTTCCTCGTCATCAGGCAGGCTGCCGTGGAAGCGCAAACTCTGCTCTGCCTCAGCCAGCCACTCCAGCAGGATATGAACAGTAGAGTGAAACTCCTCAGCCTACAGAAAGAAATCACAGATCATGTCAGGCTCACAGACTGAACTCACCTTGGATCTAACCGCTGTAGCTCCTCAGTACCTGACAGAGGGCCTGCTCCAGCCGAGCCTGCTTTGACACGGAGAGGTTGCATACTGTCTCCCAGCGAGTGCTCAGCTCCTGCATCTGGACTTTGACCCAGGAAGAGTCATCGTGGCTGCTCTCGATCAGCTCTCTAGCTGAACGTTTGAGGGCCTGAATGCCTACTGTCCTCTTTCCCAGCTCCTTTTGGAAAACCTGCAGGGGAAAGATAGCGAAATACAAAGTTAGACAACACAAACGGATTTGAGTAACTGAATCAAACAGTATTTCTTCTACTAATAATTTAACAAAACTTCAAAGAGAAATTTTTACTTTAAATTATATAATAAAAACTTCAACACAGACTATTGGTGCCACAGTAGCAGAATTAGTAATGTTGCTGACAAAGTGGCTTCATTGTTATAATCACGTTAAAAAAAAAAAAAGAACAGAGACTCTGAATGGAATGATGCCACCATAAGTCTCTTCTTTGAATATATCCTGTAGTTTAACCCTTGTGTGGTTAAAGTGCCCTTTGTTTTGTATTGTAATAAAAACCGATCAGTAATGAAAGAAAAGGGTGGGGCACCACCTTGGTTTTCAGTCCTGCCACTAAAATAATAACAATATTAATAATAAAAGGTGGGTCATTCTTGTGTCTTTGTTAGACGGAGTTTTCTACCTTGTGGTTGTCTATCAGGTTGAGAACCAGGTCTATGTCTCCGTGTACAGGCTGGTCTTCAGCCAGCTGTGGTTCCACTCTGTATAACCAGTCAATGAGAGCCTGGAGAGCATCTGTAAACTGCCCAGAGAACAACAAGGCCTCCTCCAGCTTGTTTTGTCTGCAGGAGAGAACAAACCGCTCACAGTGAATGAAGTGGTCTTCAGAAGTACTGCAAGTGGTCGGACTTGTAGCTGGTGGGATCCAACACAGGAACAGATGTGTATTCTTACCTTTCTACTGACTTGCCACACACAGTGTCCCATTTGTCCCTCAGTTCACTCAGCATGTCGTCCAGCTTCTGATTATCATCCTGCAGGGAGGTCTTCTCTTTCAGGGCCCGCCCTGTCCGAGCGGTGGTGTCGTACACCGAGTGCTTACTGCCCAGAGATCTCTGGAACTCCTGTATAGGTGTGAGAAATATATCATAAGAAACGCATTCAACAAATAAATAAGCAATAAAGTAGTTTTACTGTATTTTACAATAAACAACCACACAATTGGATTGTTTTAAATATACAGCTATAGATCCACAGGGCTCAAGAGATTTTCTGCTTATTACTGCTGGCATGTCAGATACTATCCTAATCTGTTTGTGTGCTTTGTGATTAAGATGACACTAGGTTTAAGGAAACCAAAAAAGGGGGTCACTGCTGTGCAGAGATTAAAAGTATCTAAAAGCAAGGTCACCCCTGATACATTTGGTCTATCACAGGATTATGACAATCTCCCTGCATAACACTGCAGAGACAAAAACAGGGGACGGTCTAGTGTATAGCACAAATAAACACAAGTGCTAATGCCTTCTGTAGATGCTGTAATTCCTGTAAATAGCTTTCACTGTTGGAATTATGTTCCTCCAACCCTCCAACACTTAAAGGACCACAAATATGGTTCATTAAACAGCAAAAAATGATTCACATGCAAATATTGTTCCTTTTATTTAAATATAACTCTGCTATTAAATGTTCACATCTATTTTAAGTTTCATCCCGTTCCAAGTTAACCATTAAAGATGATGCTCACCTTGTGCTGCACCAGCTGCATCTTGATTTTGTCTGGATCATTGGCAATTTCCACCTCTGAGTCCAGAGTCTTCTCAGATTCATCCAACCACTCCATCAGTTTATTCCATGTCTCATGGAACTAATGAAGAATAAATAAATGAACACAGAGTAAAGCATTTTGAATAAGGTATGATTTCACTTGATTTATCGCTGAGTCCTGTTTAATGTTCATATGATTAGTTTTTCAGGGCCAAGGAACGTAAGAGGCCCCGATAAACGAAAATGCTATAATAAGCAGCAGAGAGAATATGAAACAGGCTTAATATACTATTTCCAGAGCTTTCCAATGATAATAAAAATGTCCTAGCAGCACTGAAAGAGAGCCAATTTTAAACCCAGTGTAAATTTGCACAAAGCTCTACCTGTTTGGCCCTTTTCCTGGCGTCATCCAGCAGGCGACCTCGCTCAACAGATCTCTGTACCAGCTTTTCCCAGCGGCCTTGCACACTGATCAGCAGGTTCTTGATAAGAACCACATCCTGTTTCTGGCTGAAGTACTTCAAATGTGTTCCTGTCTTGTCCAATTCTATGATGTGTTCTCTGTGTGAGTTTACCTCTGTCACAAACATCTGCATAAACATGGCACAGTGCAGAGATAGGGAGAGGTTTGGTATCAAAAATCATTATAGGCTGTACAATTGTCATTAATGCGCTGATAAGCGTTTTTCTCAATGTGATAACAGATGGAATCAACAAGTCATGGTTGGCTTTTTGATGCAGTAGAATTAGCAAACATGAACTGCCAAATACAACAAACACAGATGAAAGTGCTTCAATTTCTCATTTCAAAAACTGCTTCTGTTTCCAGTACTAGAAAAAACAAACATTCCAAGACATTAAAAGTATTTAATTTCATTACCTTATGCTCATCAATCTGAAACATGATGGTCTCCAGTATAAGGGACGCAGGGGAAACCATGTTGAGCGTCTGCTCTGCTTGTGTTAGCCAGTTGATGAAGTCTTGTAGAGAGTTGTGGAAATCTGTGGCCAGTGTCAAGGCTTCTTCTAATTTCACCTGTGGACACAGCTCAAGATCAGAATCTACACATATTGACAGAAACAATCCGCTTATCTTTTCTGTATCAAACTACACAATGCTAAAAACAAAGCATTTGGTTGCTACAACATTAGATTAAAAAAAGGGGGGGGGAGGCATTACTCCTCTATCGTACTAAACATGACCTTAAACAGAGGAAGTTAGCATCTCTGGAGAGGCTGACGATGATGCAGAATGGAGTGATGAGCTTTTAATTGAATGAAAGAAACATCCACAGTGACTCCACTCCTGAAAAACATCCGTTAGCTGCAGCCAAGGCCACTGGCACCATCTCATCACATGATAGTAAAAGCTGTGTTAATGACATTATAGACCTGAGGAGAGCTAGGTAATGCATACTGCAAGCCCTGTTACAAGCTAAGTATGGAATTGCAGTTTAAGTTAGCACATACTTTATGATTCCACTATGCGCAAGTTTGTGTTTACTGCATTAAACTCGAGACCTGGGACATATGTTGCAGCACGTTTGGCCAGCAGCTACAACTCTGTGCAGCTCTGTTTAGACCAGACATTACATTCCTGGAAACAGGACGAAAATAAAACTGGAAGCGAAAGCAAACATTAAAGCAACAGGAATAAGAAGCTCCATATGTGGAGCGAGTGAAGTAAGGGACAGAGGGTTTTTCTTTTTTTTTGTCAAAAAAAGTGGAGATGTTTATTTATAGCAGCAACAAAAGTGAGAAAATGTTATTCTAATGGATGAACATATAAAGAGAATTTCCAAAAGAATCACAAAATGACCGATGAGTCTTTATCTTGGCTCCATTATAAGTTTGGCTCCATTATTTATTTTATGCACAACTCTTAATACTCTTTACTATGGCAACATATGAATAAGACAAGACCATTGTTGTTCCTAACTGAGTCAGACGGTAACTCGCCCATTGTAATCTACAGTGTGACTGAATCTTGTGTGTGCGCTTGCCAGCACTCTGTCTTTACACCATTCATTATCAGCACTGCAATTAGAGGCTTTGAACTGGAGTGTTAAGGGCATGTCCGCGATCTCTCACTGGGACCTAAACCTCAAGTTGTGAATCATTAAGCTAAGACCAGTCAATGACCCCTATACCTTTCTTTCAGCAACTTTCCCCTGGACTGATTCCCATTTCTCCTTTAGGTTGGTGAGGTCCTGCTCCGTGTTGCTGTCTGGACCCTCGGGCGTTGTCATGAGCAGCTGGTGACCCTTGTTTAACAGCTCCTGATAGAGCTCCTCCTTCGTCTCCAGGGCAGAACACAACTCCTACAAGAAGACACATAATGCTATGAGGAGAGTAACGCTTTCATTAAACGGATACATTCCAGTTCCAGCTAAACTTTTACTTTTGGATTCTGCAGTGTTGAAATTGCATATAATTAATTAGTTCGTGGTTAGTCCAAAGCAAGTCCAAAAACAGAGAAAGAATCAGAGGAGTGACACATACAGAGGCTCGAAGAGCCATGTACCAACAAATGTTCCCACAGTATAATGTTACAAAATTGATAGTTATTGCTTTCCAGTAACCTCTTATTCTTGGTTCAATACATTTATCACAACCTGTGCTTCTTTGAGAATAGTTTGTTATGAAAATGTTTCTCCATTAGAGGAAAGGGAAACATAGAAGGAAAACATTCCTAAATTCATTATTGTCTGACATGGCTAAATCAATTTGAAACACTTTAAAGGCTTTTTCTCATGTTTTTCTGGAGGAATCAAGTAGTGTATATTGTAGTGTCATTTATTTTTCACACTTCACATAAAACAGAGAAACACACAGTCGTCTCCTTACAAGCCTGCCATCTGTATGCGGCCTTTCATATTGTTAAATACATACCAGATGGGCGTTAAGCTGCTCGCGGGCTGTGTCTGGTAAGCCTCCCACAGCCTTTGATGCCAACAGCTGACGTTCTGTGTCTTTCAGCCATTGCTGCATATCTTCTATCTCACCATGGAAACCTTGTGCCTACAACACAATACAACCTGACTCAGGACAAAAGGTGTCACACACACTCATTGTTAGCAACTTACGGCTCGAGAGGAGGATATATGAGTTATGATTTCCTTACATTCATTAAGCTACCAAAACTGTCTGTCTGGGTATTCAGTAGTACACATTTAACTCTTAGCATTGCACCCTCACTTTTGGTAAACTCGGTACCAAATAAAATCGTGTTTTAATTGGTTTCTGAAACGTTTATACACAAGTGCCATCTATAAAAATCTAAATCAAGGAAATAAAGTCTGCTGCTCGTATTCCTTACATGAAAAAGCACACTCTAACCATGTCAAAACTATGAACAAGATGCAAAAGAAATGAGTAGGAGGAGGAAGAGGTGCATGTAGGGGGCACTCCTCCAAAAGACCTTTATAACTTTGACATAAAATACTTATAAAATAATTAAGCTTATTAAATAATAAATAATTATGTATGAGTCTTAGGCCTTTTACTTGTGACGCAAACAATTTTTATACCTGAAGGAGAGCACTCTCCAGTTGTTGCTTTCTCTGCTCGGTCTTCTCCAAGATGGCTTTCCACCGCTGGTTCAAGTTCTCCAGTTTGGTTTGCAGGCCAGAGGCTTCTTCTCCTGCGCTTGACTCCACCAGATCATTACCGGCTTTATTTACTGTCTCGACAGTGGCTTTATGAGCCAACACATCAATCTGGAGAACCTGTAGGGACAAAGCAGGCACAAATAACGAGTTAGTGGCTGGATGCCACTGAAGCCTAAAGGACACATAGATGTGCTGCAAACACAATCAAACAGACTTTTCTAATAGTTGTAAGTTGATATACTGTTTACTGAAAGTGGAGAAAAAGAGCTTATTAGAATAGAAGAATGTATTTTATAAATTAATATGTAATATTATATAAATGTATATATATGTATAAATTCTGAACGTATCAAGCACAAGGACACTCAAACTTTTTCAGTTGTGCAAAAAAACTATTTGTATGTAACTGGTTAAGAGGAGGTTTGTCGTACGTGGTGCTTGGCGAGCTCTATCTCGATAGCTTTGGGGTCTCCTCCAGCCTTCCTCTGCTCATTGAGAAGCTCCTCTGTGTGACTCATCCAGGCCAGCACCTCGTCCAGTGCGTGCTGGAACTGACCCAGAGCCAGAAGGCCTCCCTCCAGTTTGTGCTGTATCAATAACAGATTACACCATTAGATTGTGCTGTTACTGAAAGAGCTTGACATGCATGCAGCATATTTCAAAGCTTTCTGCCACATTTCTGAGTCTGTTTTGAAGTCCAAAATTAACCATAGAGGCAGAGATCATGCAGGATTAAAAGTAGTTAATATAAGATATAAGACATTTCATATAACTTTATTTGGAAACTCTGAGCTTTTGAATGTCACCTTCCCCTCTACATGTTTCTCATGATCACCTGCCGGCTGATGATCTTCTCATCCAGGTTTTCCCAGAGCATCTTGAGCTCGGACATCGGCTCCTGGATGGCACAGCGGTCGGCCTCCTCTGTCACCTTCTTCAACAGGAGGCCTGCCTGGTGATTCAAGCGCTCCATCTCGATCTGGAGCTGGTACGCCTCCCCTTTGAACTCCTGACAAAACCAGCACAAACAGTGGTACATTCAGTCAGCCAACACAAGCACAAAGTCAAACAAACAATACCAGCTTCTCCCTTTCAGCATGTGATTTGTCTTATTGAACATCAAAGCAAATGTGATTACTGTATAAAGGTATTTTTACAGAACCCTTGTACCTGTAAAAGTGGGGCATATTATGCCGCAAGCACTCAATATTCATAGCTGGTATATGGTAGAGCTACACAAGTTGTGAAAACAGTATAGTTAAGAAGGGAATTAATAATCCACTGCAGTAATGTAAATTTTCCTTAGAGCACATATAAAAAATGCCGTTGCAACATCAGAAACACAGGATTGTACCTTGAGCTCTACAATCTGCTGTTTCACAGTTTCCAGGTCTGTGCCGACAGGTGACATTGAATCCAGTTTGTTCTCTATAATATCAACCCAGTCGAACATACCCTGTGTACCAGAAGGGAAAGGAAGGCAAATACACAGGGAGTCATATTTCACAGTTGGCATCATGTCATGTAATAAATCCTTCAGTTTGCCTGTAGTTAATCTATAGAAGTGACAAATTATGGCAACCAAACAAGCCCTGAAAGTATACCATTACTTTTAATGCAATTCTCCTAGAGGAATGTGAAAAGGATCCTTAATGTTAAATAAAATAAAGCAGCTGTGTTGAAGCTTTTCCATCATGAAAAGGGTTCTAGTGTAGACCAAATATAGAAATGCAATGTTTAGTTCTCTCATAAAATGTAGTATCACTTCAACTGACCGCAGTAAAAAAAAAAGCCCTGTGATCTGTGGTTTCATCTGAAGGCTTTAAAAACAAGCTTGCTCACTGGGTGTGTTTAACTTTCAAACACATGAATATGTCTCCATGAACAAGTATCAGTATATTCTCCCACTGTACATACAATGCTACATGCAATAAAAACAAGGACAAAATATAACCCTAACCCTTGAATGAAAAATTATTAAAAGAGTGATCAAAGTACCTGAAGGCCATCCTGAAACTGCACAGCAGCTTGCATGGCTTCCTCCAGTCTCTCTACTCTTTCCTTCCAGGTCTTATTGAGATTCTCCCATGCCGAATTCACCTGAAAATAGTTTCTTAAACATCAACAAACTCTCACAGCACATACACTCCAAAACACGAGTAAAGGGAAGAGTAAATATGAATTTAACCTTTTACCTCGTCAAGACTTTTCTTTATCACTGGTTTATCAGGTTCCCCACAGGCAGCCAAAAGCTCTGCGCCCTGGTTTTGAACAACATCAAGCTCTTCCTGCAGCCCGTCAATCTCCTCCTTAAAACCCTGTCAACATAAAAAGCAGTTTTTGCGATTAAAGGAGCCCCATTATTCTTCATTGCCCACTGGTTGATTTAATAATTTCATTGTGTGGATCTGTCCACCTCGACAAACTCCTGCTGCTGTTTGACGACTGAAGGATCAACTCCGGGCTCCTCCAGCTCCCTCAGCAGGTCCTGGCTGTCTTTGATGGTGACGATGAGAGCACAGTGGTCACACCAGAACTTGTCGGCCAGGTCCATCACATCCAGCAGCTTTGCCTCCCGCTCCTCCACCAAAGCCTGGATGTCATTCCACAGGAACACCATCTGGTCCAGTTTGTCTTGTACGGCTTGTTGAGATGATAATTATGATAAATACCAAATAAATCAAAGTCACATCTCACACTTTCACACACACGTTTAATGAAAAAACATTTGGTCTGTTTTTACTGAGACTTCTACTGCTACTGCTATTTGGCATATGGCATTCCAATAAAATATAAACCTGCAGGAAGGGTTATGCAATCCAGTGCATAAAAATCCAAATCAAATCCAAAGTAAATTGACAAACTTGAGCCAAGAAACAATGGTTTAAATTGTTTTTCCAAATAGAACTATCAAAGGTTTGTCTAGTAACTGTGCTTTTATACCCCTGCTACTGTAATTTGATAGAGTTGACTTTTTTATTGTGCAAAATTGTGCTGAAAACCTTTATTATATTAAAAGGACTTAAAAGAAAACTAACATAAACTAAACAAACCAGATGACATAACATGTTCCATACCTTTAGCAGATATGTCCCTGTCTGCCCCTTCAGATCGTGCAATCATCTCCTCGCCTCGCTGCTTCAGTGTCTCATAAGAAGGCTGCAGTTTCTCCAAATCCACAGAGACGGCTTTATTCTCAGTAATCTGCTCTTTGATTTTGTCCACCTCCACAGAGATGGACGGAGGCTGGCGCAGGCGTTCAGCGATCCGTTCCAGAGATTCCAGCATGGGGTCAATTTTATCATGGAACTGGTGAAGAACGGGGAAAGCAAACACTTCACTTTGTATTTATACGCTATATATTTACACAATCACATCACCAAATGCAGCTGGTAAAGTGTTTGACTCCTGTTACAGAGAAGACAGTATATTTCTAATGACAATTCTAAGAAACCCACAGCGACATAACCTTAAATACCTGCAAAGTAGAGCTGAAACAATTGAGTATTGGATTAGTTTAATTGATTATTTAAATTCAAAAAAGGGAAATAACCAAACATTACTTTTTTTGTGCAATACAACTATAAAGATTTTCTGTTTTTTTTAAAAGGTAAAATACTCTCATCATGTAGTACCTATGTAGTAGCTACCCATACTTTAACTAAAGAGTATAAAAATCTAATTTCAAAAGTAGTATAACGTTAAGAAATTATAGCTTAATGGCAGGTTCCCAACAAAAACTTTGTCTTATGTTGTCAAGGATGGAAAGAGTCCATGAAAACACTGTCGTGAAGCAGCCATTTTTTCAGACTTACACATGAAGTTGACAAACAGACAAACACCAATAACTGCTCGTCACCTGGGTGGATTTGGAGATGGCTTCATCCAGAGTGGCAGCTCTCTGCTTCACATCAGCCTTGAGTTTAGTGTAAAGTTGGTCAGAAGTTGTGTACTTCTCTCTAATGGGCACTCCCTCAACTGGGCTTAGTTCAAGTAACTGAGGCCCGGTCTTATTCATCTTGTCAATGTGGGGCTTATGCTCAGCAATCAGCTCTCTCATTTGCTGCAGAGGATGTGACATATTGAGTTTAGTTTTTCATTATTTGAATGAAAGTGTTACTACTGAACATCTGCGCCTGTCGGCTTCTTACCCTGAGTTCCTCTTGCTGTTGCCTGAGCATTTCATACTCAATGGCAGGTGGAGGCAGCTGGCTGAAGGTGCTTAAGGTTTCCTGAAGCCATGGCCACATCTCCTCATAGGTCTCCCAGAACTGACTGGCCAGAGACTGGGCTCGCTCCAGCTGCAGAGAGCGCTCTGAGTTCAGCTGACTGACGATACCGTACTTCTCCAAGAGAGTCTGTGTTTTGGCCTGATTGATAAGAAAGAAGATCCTGTGACTGCATATTCTTAATAATTAATTGCCTGTATCAAATGTTTTATATTTTTACCTTCAATATTTCTTTCTCCTCTGGATTTTTGCTGGTCATGATGGTCTTTCCAGTTTTTACAATCTCATCCACAGCATCTTTGTGCCTCATAATGTCCATGGAGAAAAGCTAAAACCGGCAGAGAGAGTTTAGCTGATTGTCACAAACAAACCTTCGTTTTTACTGCACTTTGTTTAAATTGAGGCCTGTGTCCACACACACACACACACACACACACACACATTATGAAGGCCTAACCTTTTGTGCTTGGAGTTGAGCTGCGGTTTGGGCCTGCTCCAGTCTGATCTCACCCACCGACAGCAACTTCCTCTCCGCTTCAGTCAGCCAGGCGACTTCAGTATCTACAGCCTGTTCAAACTGGAAAGAGACAAGAGACTCATTCCTATTTTTTTCACTGTTGAAAATGTTAACATTTCTTCTATATACAGAACAAGAGAAAGCCAAATAAATTAACACGGTTTATGAATGCCTCTATTTTACCTGCTGTGACTTGAGTATGTCAGCGTTGATCTGGTCAACTTGCTGGGTGATGGTGTCAAAGACACTTCTGTACCGCTCATTATCCTCAGTCACTAACTTGTCCAGACCCTCACGAGTGTGCCAGGGGATGAGATCCAGCAGAGAACTGCTCAACTCATTTAGCTTGTCCATTACAGGTTTTTGGTCTTTGGTCTCCTTCAACAAGGCCTTGACAAATTTGTGTGACACACAGAAACCACCAGTTAAAGAATGATTACACATGTTTTTTTAAGGAAATTATTGGGCAGTTACTTTTTTTCAAGAGCAGAAATACACTTTTTGTTGTAGAATGTCTTACCTTTTGCCTGCTTTGTGCATGAATGAGCTGCTTGCCCACTAGTTCCTGATCACCAAAAGTGCTGATCTCAGCTTCTGCCTTCTCCAGCCAGGAGCTGAGGTCCTCGTGAGTATGCTGCAGCTTAGAAGAGAGACTCAAAACACGCTCCAGTGTCTTCAAAACGTTACCACCCATAGAGGTGATTTCAGCATATTTGGTTTTTATACCATCCAGTTTGCCCTGGATAACAACCACCTCATCACCTGTGAACAGAAAGTAAATTACTGTCTCCTATTTCTACAGTGTTTATGCAGCAGCATACTACAGAACAGTAGTTATCTTCTCATCTAAAAGTAAGTAATTACATCACTTAAACAGGTTGGCAAATTTAAGATTTTTTTTAACATATAAACTAAGTTTGTCATCTACAATTGTGAAAAAGAACTGTTGAACTGTTAAACTGCTGCTTACAGAGGGTGAGGAAACATATAATCTGTACTACAGAGACATAACTGCTTGTTGGGAATAAACTGAAAACTCCCCATGTGATAAGACAGTTATAAAGGAGGACATGCCTGTTGTTTGTTTCAGCAGTTCCATCCCATTAGAGATGGCTTGGTCAACATTCTCCTTCCTCAAATCAATATCACTTTGTAGTGCCTGAGAAAGAAAAGGCGGTCTTAGAACATCCTTGAGAGGGACATGAAACTTTCCATTGCAAACAATGACACACAAATCATTAAAATGAACTGAAAAATGATTGATGCAAATTCAGTGAAATGACAACATAATGCCTGGCCTGAGGAGGAGTCTATACCCGTTGTTCTGCCAGCTGCTTTTCAAGAACATTTAGTTTGTAGTCCTCCACGGACACTTCACTCAGCTTGGTGTGCACTTCATTGAGCCAGTTCATGAGGGCCACTTCATCTTTCCCAAACAGCTGGGCATTTGCCAGAGCTTGCTGCAGCAGCTCAGCTTTTCGCCTGCATCGCTCCTGGAGCTCTATGTATGTGCTCTGGGTGGCATCCAGTTTGGACTGAACAAAGTCCTTATCGTCCACTGAGCTCATTGTTTTGAGCATCTGACCCAGACTGACAGCCTGAAAGAGGTCTTTACTGTGATTCATAATCTCCTCCTCTAAGGCCTGATCACAGTGGATGGGAAACCAAGGAAACATGATAGAAACAGAAAACATACACACACAAAACAAAAAAAAAAAATTAATTTGAAACTCAATGAAAATGAAATGAGAAATAATGAAAAGCACAACAGGCCAAATTAATAAAAATAAATGCAGCTGAACGTAAGTGATTGCTTCATGAAAAGCTTCCAAAACACATGGTAAAGATGCAAAATGAGGGAAATAACCTTATGCTGAGAGATCTGATCTTCCAGTTTAGATGTCTCAGTGCCAATGGGCTCAGAGTTAGACAGGTGTTTCTCTGTCGCAGCGAGCCACTCGCTCAGTGGCTCCACGACCTCATGGAACTGCTGAGTGACCACTAAGATGCTCTCGAGCTGCTTGTGCCTAAAATATGAAAATAACAACATCTGTGGATTAGAAACAAAGTACAAGCTTCTCATTAAATGGGCGGACTAACAGGCAAATTAATTTCAGTCTAATTTTTTAATAAATAGGTTATTAGCAAGTTTCAGTACATTTACATTTACAGTTCAACATTTATGGCATAAGACTAAGTTATACTGCCCCTCTATTCAACTATTTCCATACCTCTTTGTTCAGGTGAAATGAAAATGTGTAGAAACTTTGAGGTAAACTTTCATGTCCTCCCTGTGCACTGTGGGCTGAGTTACTTTTATCTCTAAAGCAACAAGTAATATGCTGCTAATTTACCTTTTTTTTTTCAAGAATCTGAATCTTGACAAGGAACAACAAAGTGATTTTTTTGGTCAATGTTAAAATAATATTTTAACCCAAATTAGATGCGCAAAAATGTAGCCAGGTGAAAGAAAAAAAAAAAAATCTCACCAAAATCCTTTAAACACTTTTCATTAGTGATTTAATCTCAGCATTGAATTTACAAATGGGTTTACACTACATGTGTTTATACAGACCTGTTTTCAGCTTTCTTGAGCAGAGTGTCCCACCTCTGCCCTAGGCATTCAATCTCTTTTGCAACCTTTCCCTTATCCACAGACTCTGCCAGTTCTGCAATTTTCCCTCCCTCTTTTTTTATCAGCTCCACTGTTGGCTTTCTGTCATCTAGCAGCCTCTGTAGGAGCTGTCAAAGACAAACAAAGGAGAAGATTTACCGGGTGCCCTTAATAGACTGTGTCTATAAGCATTTGTTCATGGTGAAAAACAGTAAATCTAATGGGCACAAATTATGTGTCCATTAAACTCAAAGCTTTGTTTACCACACTTGGATTTAAAAATGGATGTCGGTTAAAAAAGATGAATGATAAAGTCATAATGTTCTGTGAATTGCCTACACTTAAAAGTGTAAAGACCAAAATAGTGTTTCATATATTTGGGTATGTGTTTATGCCACGTGGTACTGGCTTACTTTCTGCTCTTGTATCTGTGCCTTGACTACTTTGAACTCAGCAGAGAGTGGTTTCTGATTGGCTACAAGCTCCTCTGTGTCAGTCAACCAACTGAGCAGCGACTCCAGAGCATCCTGGAACCTCCCACTGTGTAGCAGCGCTTCATGCAGCTGGGCTGAACGCTCAGCAATCTGCAGACCACATGGTAAATATAGATGTCACCTGTTTCAGAAAAGCTCAAACAGCCACCTGGTAACTCAGCAAAGAATGAGACAATGAATGAATCATTATACTAATAATAATAACCAATATCTCTGTATTTTAGTGACCGATATTCAAACCTGTCAGACCAGTAGTATATAACAACCTTTTTATTGAGAGTACTCCACTTTGTGTTGACACCTTCCAGGTCATCCTCACACTTCTTGGTGCTAGTGCCTTTGGCAGCATTTTGGATCAGGCCCTGGCCAAGGGAGATGATGTCTTGAAGCTGTGTCTGCAATGGATCAATTTCCTCTTTCTGGAAAGCCTAAAAAGAAATGAAAAAGAACAGAATTAATGTTCCAGGTGTTCAAAGACCAACAATCAATGAGTCTCAATACAGCAGCTCCCTGCCATGCCTGCTTTCAATTAATGCTTTTTAATTCGTACTGTAACTCTGTGGTTTAAATTCAGAAAGGTGATATCAAATTTAAAAAAGTTCAAGCAATGCCAAGGAGTTCACTTCCAAATGTTTGCCACCACACACCATCAGGTTGGATGTTAAAATCTAGCTGACATAAACATCCTTCTAACCAGTCAGCAGCTTTTAAAAGAGCAGTTAAAGCACAGCTGTGCCCAGTCACAGACATCCAGGCTCATCTAGTGAGCAAAACCTATTTCGCCCATCATGCAAACAGATATGTAAAAAAGAAAAACCAAACCAGCAGGCAGGAAAAACTCGTCTGGAAGATGTATAACCAAATGAAACATGTTGGAACAACTTGTGAGCAAAAAAGCGTGGAGGAAGTAGCTATTTTTGGGCACCTGTGGAGAGAAAGTGTCTGTTTCAGGACAAAAAGCGATGGCATTCAGCAAGGCCTCTATCTCATGCTCTCCTCCTTGCTGAAACACATGTAGACTTTTAGGCAAGCAGGCCTCCACTGACTGCAGAAACTCCTCCAGTTCCTCCATGTTGTATCTGGATGCTCCTTGTTCCTCAGTACATGGTTTTGTGTGCTGGCGGCTGTCTATGGGTAGGGTTACAGAGTTTCCGTATGTCTCAGGCTGTGTCACCACCACACTAACCAACTCACAGTCTGTGTGAGGTGATGCATCCTCCAGCAGCTCAGCAGTCGATAACTCATCATAGTCTGTTAAAGTCCTTGAACGCCATCCGGAGCTGTCATTTTGAGTTCTGGAGGCTGACCCTGATGACAACCGCCCCGTGGAGAATTTGTATTCTCCATTACTCAGGGTATACTTTTCATTGAGGTTGCCCACACTAGTTTCAACCTTTTGTGGCTCTGGAACCAAACTACTACTACGATAAAGAGACTGATTTTCCCGCACAGGAGAGAAAGGAAACTCCTCCTGCCCTGAGCTGAGTGAACGCAAAGTTTTAAGGTCCCCAGACATATGCATAGCCTCTGATGATGACAGGCTCCTTGTCCCAGGACCTGGTCTTTTGTGGGAGCGGTGAGCATGCCGCTCCCTCTCAACAGTAGGACTGTATAGACCGGAGTCCTCTTCAGATGTCAGTGAACTGGTCATGCTCTGCCCTCTTTTGCCGTTGGTCAACCTCGGCCTCTCCACACTCCCAGAGCCCAAGGTTCCACTGCGACTGGCATAGTCAGCCAAATTAGGAGGAGCAAAAGTCCGCCATGACCTTCGATGCTGAGGATGGTCCTTCTTCTCCCCTCCAAGGAGTCGTGACTTTGGTAAAACTGTATCAGCCGCCCTGATCATGTTCCCATTGAGTTTAAGTCCATCATAGACCACACGCTCGTCCAGCATAGCAGGCTTTCGGGTTCTAAGCTCAAATGAACTAGAAGCAGAGATCCCTCCATTTCCACAAAGGCTGCTGAGGTCCAGTGTGCGGTGTGTGTAAGGAAGGGTGCCGGTGAAGTGCCGGGAAGAAAGGCTGCCTTTCGAGCCCGAGTCTATCTGCTCATTCAGCCGGACGGTGTCATAAATGGATCTCTGGGGCACATAGCAGTCATCAATGTTCAAGTCCTCCTCCTCCCCCTTCCCCACACAGGAAGGGTTTTGTCTGAGGCAATCTGGTCTGCTCAGTGGTTTGCCCATGTTAAAACAATTGTCACCATTCACTACAATGCAAACACTAAGGATTAAATGAAATCCTTTGAGGTATATGTTGCTTTAGTGCACACAGAGTATTTAAAAAAAGAACTTAAGGTAACTTATGAACATAAGAAGATTAAGTGTGCAAAATATCTTTTCATCACTTAAATGGGAATTTAGCAAATACATACTAAACATTTCTACCTAATTTTCAAAATAAAATATTAAATTCCTCATTGGAATTTCTCCTTACAAATATGAACATATGGCTTTAGAAACAAAATTGTCAAACAATACAAAAAAATTCCAAACAAATCCTGGGACGGCATAGCAGCTTCATATTATCTCGGTTAAGATTGAAAATCAAGTCTTTCAATGCAGTCACCTATCCCAAACATATTCCTCTAGGCTCTTTTCATGCACTGTCAAAACTTAATCACTTGTCCTCTGGTCCAAAGTGCTTTTCCCCCTCCTAAAATCCTCGCAGCATCCGAGCAAGCTAAAGGAAGATCTTCAGTGCAAAGTAAAAATATCCACAGACAAATCCAGCAGGCTCAACCAAAACTGTAGGCAGTTCTGAGGAGAGCTGGTACTCCAGGATAAACAAAAAAGCCTGCCCTTTCTCTCTCATCGCTCCCCTCGCACTGACAGACACCCTCCTGGCAGACGGCTTCATGCCCCGCCCCCGCTCATTATTCAGACAACATCTGCCACAACTCCATTTGTGCTCAGAGCTGCCCCGGTACATGTTGATTGGTCAACACACAATCCTTTTTCCCCCCCCTCCTTTCTAATATCCCCTTACATCTACATGGCCCACATGACTTTATTTCTAAGCCATCTTTTGCATTCTGACACATTCCCTCACTTTTCTTCTTTTTTTTCACTGACTGGGAGAATAGGCAGGGCAAGCGTTTTGCGCTAGCTTTTCAACTTCACACACACGTACACATACACACACACCACACACACAAATTGCACACCAGCAGGCAACAGCAGCTCCCACTCTGATGACATCATACAATGCTGAAATAGATACACTTTTTTCCTTTTTTTCTCTTTTTGTCCTCTGTTTCCTTTTTGTGGATGGTTGCTGTGGACCCTGCAGATATTCTTAATTACTGTGGAATGCTGAGGGAGGCACAGGTCCCAGGTAATTTTACACCGGCAACTCTGCCAAGTGCATGAAGGGGCTTTTTATGTCCAGTGACCGGCTGGGAGAAGAAAGATAGAGGAGATAATGTAAGGAATTTATTTTTGTTTCCTGGATTGTCTGCTCCACAGTAACTCAGTAAAGAGCTGCACAATATCAAATCCTTTGTCCAGGTCCACATACTTGAGAAGCGATGGAAAGAGGAAACTGGCAGAGATAAATTTGCAGTTAAGATTTGGTGGGATTGTAAAAAAAAAAAAAAAAGGATGTTCAGCCACTGAAACCCAGACACTTTTAAAATATTTGGGCTTTTGGATATGTGAATACAAATCATTCCTGGCTACTACTGCAAGTCTGTTTGTCCAAACTGTCCTATATACCTCAGCAAAAAGCAAAAGGTTGAGTAGATGAACGGTTTAAGAAAGGACAGCTCAATAAAAGCGGCTCCACACATATAGTTTGCATGACAGCACATTGGCAGCTAAGGGCCAAATTTGAGAGGACCAAAATCAAAAGATATTCAATTTTAATATCACAGACTGAATTTAATTTTTTTTTTTTTTTGCAAAATTGGAACCAACAATTGCAGCAATGTTGCTAAAAATTGCTTAAACCAATACATTATCAAATTAGTCAGCATTTTAATTAACGAGAAGGTGTTAAATTTACATTTAAAAATATTTATCTTCTAATCAATACATTGTGAGATTATACAGACAACAGTTTTTTAAAGTTTAGTGTAAGTTTAGGAACCTTCAACAGAAGCTCTACACTGGAAAAAAATTACTAGAAACTCTTAATGCAGTCATCTTAAAGCAAACAATGTGAACCTGGAGACTCTGGAAACTAGAAACTGTTCCATAGAAGTTTCATGTTTCACTTCAAGGACAGCGTATCATCTCTATGTACAAGTGAGTAAGCAACACTACGTAACCCCCAAGGACACTTTTACCACCAAAAGTCAATGAACTGTGCTAGCTACAGTATGAATCAGACGATAGAAATTCCTTTTCAGATTGAAAAACACACTGAAGTAATGTCTCAACAGTGAGAAAAGACACCCACGCCAAACCCCCAGTAGCACTGAGTCACTGCAGTTGCCCTTTAAGGTACATAAAGATATACTTACACCACGACTTTCTCAGTCGGGCTTCTACAAATCTCGAAAAACAAGAGTAAACACATGAAGTCAAGCCTGTCTCTTTCAAAACTTGACCTAAAATGGTAACAGTACAAGAAAGAGATGAATCCAAGAGCTGTCTTCCTCTGTTTATTTCTTCCTTGCCAGCTGCCAATAAAGACCACTTACCTACAGCAACAAGAGTCTAATGCCATGAATATAAAACAAAATATGACACGATCAAGTAATGTTTTCATGCTGCAACACTCCTTTGCTTTTCTGACAATTCTCCTCTTGTTGCTAAGTCTTGGTACAAATGAGTACAAAGAGGATTTTCTGCCAGCAGCTGAGGCACCGTGGGCCCTCTCAAAATACTGTAGATGGGACAAAGATAGGGGCATGAACATGCACTATTATAACGCCGCTCAACAACTATTTGAATCAATGTTGCCCTGTAAGGCTAAACAACAAAATGACAACCTGCATCCCCGCCACCCCAATAAATATATTTTAATCTGGTACACTCAATTGGGGGTTTGGATGTGAGAGCAGAATGTCTTTAATTGAAAGAAAAAAATCCCTTGACCTACATCTAATGGGGGGATCTTTGTCATTTGCCAATACGCAGCTGTTTACATTCTTTATTGTCTAATAGACTAAATGAAGAAGAGTGTCATAATTTCACAGCTAAATATAGGTTAATCCTCCTTTGGATCTCTGCAGGAATTTACAGGCTTTTAAAATATTTTGCATCATTTTGTTGCTTTCTCCCTCACAGATAGTCTACCCACAAAGACCACTATGACCATGACCATTAGGATGATTACTGTAGGAAGCTGTGAGGAATGCCTGTAGTCCTGAAGAGGTTATATGATACCTGTACATTGTAGAGGAAAATATATATATATGATTTCAGATTATAATGTTAATGGGTCAAGATTTTCTATGGTTGCAGATGTTTTTCCACACAACTGAGCAGAAAAAAAACATACGTTAAAAACAAATTGGCTAAAAGGCATTTTAAATGATATATATTCACAATAAAAGGTTTGAAAGTAAAGAGTTCAGGATGTGGCCCTAGCTTCATTACTGAAGTGATGTCCTGCTGGCGACCACCTGGCCGTGATGGTCTACCCCTCCTGACACTATCGCTGCGTATCGGCTGTGGCTCCTTTGTTAACAACAGATGCCCTGAATGAACCAGCAGTCCCCTGAGGATTGTGATGTATGTAGCAAGTGTGTAGTATAGTATACAGCCTCTAGCAAGTGGGAGAAGAAATCTCTTAGCACTTTTATCTTAGAATTCTCCCTCTATCCATACTAATTTCAAGTGTGTTTTTATTTTAAATATTGTAGTATTTTGTTAGTTTATAATAAGAAAAACATAAGTGGTGTCACACTGCTGTCATTCTTTGTCTAATCGGATGAACGGCAATACAATCAGACCGAAAACTGGCAAAACAAAGATGACATATTAAACATTACTCTAAAGAGAGGACTAAAAGATATGAAAAATATTGAAAATCCATCTATTTTCCATAATTACAACATGACTGTATATATAAAAAAAATGTGGCTCAAAGAAATTGAATAGAACTGTCTAGCAAAATAATAAATAGATGACAAACTTTGGGGATGCAAGGACCAGTGCAGGGCATGATCACAGCTTCATTACTGATGTGTGATGCAAACTGAACATGATTCAGGATGTAAGGTAATGAAAACTGAACGTGATTCAGTGTGTTAGATCCCACTGTAAATAACATATTCAAGTTCACTTCTGTAGCAACTCTGATCCCCCAAGAGCACAAAACAAAAAGGTGATAATGTAAATCGAAGCAAGCTGGTAACATTGAACTACCATACTTTATATGCTGCTGCAATTTCACACTGTAGTTAATCATACAACTCATTCACATTTAACTAGAGGAATCAAAATGAGTCAATCTGAAATTATGCATTTAGGCCTATTCAAAATGAAGAGCATCAAACTGGGTACACCTTACCTTCAAGGCCTCCAGCTGTTGTTTGATGACGTCTGTTTCCATGCTAACGGCCTCTTGGGATGCCTCCTTCTCCACAGCTCTGCAAAGTTTATCCTCAACTTGGTGGAGTTTACCATAGAGCTTCTCCACCTGGGTAAGAGTATTCTGGACTTGCACTTCTCTGCCTTTGGCTCTGTCCAACAGTTTGCCACACTGCTTACTCAGAGCATCTAGATCTCTCTTCAGGCCCAAAAGGTCAGGTGAGGACTCGGTCTCTAGCATCTTCTGATAGCTGTCTCCAGCATTGGCTGTATTAGCCATCAGCTCTTGCAGCTTAGCCAAAAAGTACTGAATACTTTCCTGCTGTTCTTTAAGAGTGACCAAGTCAAGATCCACAGGAGACATGCTGTCCAGTTCATCATCCATGTCTGTGAAACGTGCAAACATCTCACGGATTCGGTTTTGAAATTGCCCAATACCCTGCAATTTACCCTCCAACACTTGGCACGTCTCCTCTACCTTCTTGTTAAGAGTCTTGCAGTCTTTTTCTATGCTGTCGGCCTTCAGCAAGAGGTCTGTCACTCCATCAGCATCTGGGACATTGACAACAAGGTCCTTGGCCAAGCTCTTCAGGTGCTCTACTTGGTTCTGCACTGCCTCTAAACTCTTATGCTGGGCTTTGATGTTGGCCAGATTCTTGTTGCTGTGTGCCTGCACTCCCTGTGACTCCAAGGCTTCCACCTGCTCCTTAGCTCCGTCAAGATGACCCTTTGCCTCTTTGTAGGCATCATTATATTCCTTAACTGTGTGTGAGAGCTTCTCCAGAGACTCTCTCTTAGTTTGCAGGGCCTCTACGATATTGTCCACTCTTTTGCCAATGCTAACCTTCTCCTCCTTTATAGAATCCGTGTCTGTGTTGGCCACTTCAAGAAGGCTATCTGCAGCTGTGTTGAGCTGCTCCACCATCCCCCTGTGCTTGTCAACATCCTTCTGCAGGGCTTTCACCTGAGAAATAGAGGTGTCAACAGCAACAGGATCAACAGTGAGTTTGACCCTGCCCTGGCTAGCTTCACATTCTTGAATCCAGCTTCCAAGCTTCTGCGCATGCTCATGATACTTCCGAGATCTTTGCAGAGCACTCTGAAGTTTATCAGCCTGCTCCGCAGAGCTCTTCTTCACCTCCTCCCATCTGGATGAGAGAGTAGTGAGTTGCCCCTGTAATGCTAGTTTTTCTGCGCCATCAGTTTTCTGCAAAAGCATCTCCCCTTCCCCAATAATTGTATTAAAAGCCTCTTCATGTTCACTTAGAGCCTTCTGGAGTTTGCTGTGTTCCTCCAGGTCTTGCTGCAGGATCTCCACTTTTGCAGAGACAGGCTGAGGTTTAGACTGGTCCTGGAGCTTCTCACCTAGCCATGACTGGAAGTCCTTGGAGGTCTGATGGAACTGCTGAGAGCTGGCAAAGGTTGAGTTCAACTGCTCGATGCGTTTTGCTAAAACACAGAGATGTGGTTGTTAGTGAACTAAATGTTGTAATGGGGGAAAAACATGAAAACAACAATTAGCTAGGAATGTTACAGCAGATTGTCATTTATTCTACATTTCAGTTTTAATGCAGTTGGAAATTTAAACCTACTATACTAGTTGCCAAATATGCTCCTGACAACAGTTTCTTCACAAGGATGATTGGAATCAGTAAAAGTATATAAAATAACATAAATGAAGTGATTGTGTCTTTCCAAACAGTGCAACTTTATTTTCTAAGGTAAAAATAAATGTCCAACCTGTTTTCTCTTCCAGCTGTTTGAAGGGCTTGCTGACACTCTCCAGCTGTCTGGCTAAATCTGCTTTCAGATAGTCCTCAGTCACCATTGCTGTCAGCTCTGCATTGATGGTCTCGGCCTCCTTCAGCTTCTTCCTCTCCTCTCTCAGCTGAGCTGAGATGTTATGGGCATCCTCCAACTGCTTCTTCACAACATCAGGCTGGGCGCTGTGTCCCTGATGGCTCGTGAGCTGATTTTCCAGCTGAGTAGCAGTCTGGCTAAGACTTCTTAGTAACTCCTGAAACTGCCCTGTCTTCACTGCAGCATGATCAATGATACTGTCTCGTTCGTCCAGCTGTCCTGTGAGGCCTTGCCACTTCTTGTTGATGGCACTGAGCTGCTCCCTCACCAGCTTACCACTTGAAGGATCTTGGTTGCCTGAGGAGCTTAGGATGGCCGATGCAGCTTCCTCGAGTTGCTCATATTGAGGTTTACGGCTCTTGAATTCATTCTGGAGGATCTGGAAGGAAAAAGGATTAACATTACCTAACAAAAACACATTAAATATTGGTTCTTAAAAACACACAGTCTCAAAGCATTCTCAACAACTTAGCACCATGCTTACCTGAACTTGTTGCTTCTGCATTTTAAGCATGTTCGGGTCTATTGAAAGCGGCCCAAGGACACTCATCATCAGTTCCTTCTCTGACAGCCACTGACCAAGCTGCAGCTCAGTTGTTTGGAAAATGTCCAGATTCTTGTTGGACTGCTCCAAATGCTGCTTCCTCTCCTCTACTAAGCCACTGATATCTTTCCAAGCAGTGTCTAAGCAGGAGGGCACAACAATCACACCAATCTGCATTAGTCAGCGCCACAGCACCTTTCTATCATCTGTCCCACTGTTTCCTAGCAATCTCCCATATTGTGCAGGACTTGGCACAAGAAATGTGTTAATTTAAATGACGTGGTAGAGAGCTCACCTTCTGTTAGCATGTATGTATGTTGTAGACAGATGACAAAATGGAGTTGGTCTAATAAATCATATGAGTAATTTTGTTGAAGCTTAACTCAAACCCCAGTACTGTGATGAGACATGCATTTCCTCAGTGCGACTCAACATACCTCCGATGGTCTCAATGACATAAATTACCCAGGGCCATCTGGGCACAACACCTTGGTGCATACCTATTTCTGCCAGCATCTGCTTCCATTTTGCTGCCTCAGGGGAGTTTGGATGAGTCTTAATCAAGTTAAGGAGCTTCTCTCTGAGCTTCTGGAGCTGCTCTTGCTTTTGCTTCATGTCATCTTCAAACACCTTATAGAAAAAAAAGAACAATGAATCACGTGATGTCTGAGAGGGTTTGATACAGTATGAGTCCTATTCAAAGTTAAACAAAGTTCAGCTATAGAACAAAAAAATGCAATTCACCAAGTAGTGAGGGTCAACAACACTTCTGTACCTTCTGCTGTTCAAGCTGTGTTTTAACTGAATCTTTCTCCGTGGCTGCATTGTTCCATGACGCTGCAGTCTTCTTCATGTCCTTCATCCATGTCGTCATTTTATCCGTCTCCCTCTCGGCCTCTCTCACCTCCTCCACTAAACTACTCAGCTCTGCAGCTAGACTCTTCAGTGTTTCCCCGAGGCTTGTGTATCGCTCATTGACGAATGACATGTTCTGGTGAATCACCATCAGCTCTGAGGACATTCAAGATAATTCCCTTAAGCTTCCTTACTAGGAGGTTTAGGTTAGAGTGGCAAAATGAGTTTGGGATCAAAAGTGGTAATATAGTAGCTTTGTAGTCAAGTATGTTCAGAATATGACTGAAGAAAGTATGGCTAAGTCCCTTCAAATTAAATTAGAGCATTAAGTGAAATCATGAATAAGTTAACAGAAAATTCAACAAAAAAAGACCACGCCACATGTACAGGTGACCAGGTAAGTTAGTACCTGGTGTTAAAATGTAAATGTAATCAACCAATTTTTTAATAAAAAATTATCTAAAAAAACTCTATCTATCTAACCTCTATCTTCGTTTTGTAACTATAATAGTCATAATCTGAACATACGATTGCTGTTATAAGTTGTTATTTGTTTGGCGTAGAGTCACCACAGCCATAGCAGCTTGTTGAAACCAACAAGTGGTACTTGTTGGTACAGCAGACCTCTAACTGTCTGTTTACAAAGCAACATCCACACACACATTTGTGCTTGATTACCTTTATTGGTTAGGTAGGAATGGCTCGCTGGACCACCACCATTAGTAAGTGCTGAAGCAAAGACATAGGAAAAAGCTTGTGTAAAAGATGCTTGGCAAAAGATGTTTCCATGACCTGTAATGGTTAGTAAGTACACAGTACTCACAAATGCGCCCAACACCATGCATCCCATTTTCCTGAGGGGTTTAAATTTGCTTTCAAGTGTGTTTACCTGGCTTGTTAGGGGTCTTTGTTTTGGCAGGGGATGTGAGAAAAGTGATGAGGTTGCAAAGTGATGATCCTTTACTGTTCAGTTCTTGGACAGCAGGGCCTTTGGATGTCCATTCATCTAACAATCCCTGATGAAGAAATAATCAGACAGATAAGTGGTTGGATGACGTCTTCAAAGTAAATGATAATGATTTTACTTCTTTAAATTTTGGGGGATTTTGCACTACATTCTATTTCTGTTATGTTTTTCTCTAACATCATAAGAAAAAAGTAATCTCACTGCTGGACAACTTAGTGGTCCACTCCCAGATCTGCCCTGTCTAGATCTATCTGTCATTATTTGGCAGAGGGAACAGTATGGAAAGTGGGGAGTTACTGTACTAAGGAGGACAGGACTATAATTTATCAAAACACATTAAACACCTATTGACTGCAAAATTCAAACAAAACATGTACAGTATAACATTAATGGCTTCTGTTCCAGCATTTTAAGTGAATTTTAATTAAATGTTTACAGAAATACTGTCTCTATAGCAGACTTATACTTGATCTTTTGACTCACTGTGACTATCTGCAGGTCCTTCGCCAAAAGTTTCTCATTGCTTGACTGAACTGCAGGTACTTTCTCATTGGTCTCCTCCAGCCACTTGGTGAGAGCGCTGGCTGCAGATTTGAACTCGTCTAATTGATCCTGGCAAGAGGATACCTCTTCTTCCCTGGAGTGGGCAACAATTGGTCATATCATGTATCTATCTGAACTTAACCGACACTATAGAAGCAGCAATGTTTAAAAAAAGAATGTACAGTACAACTTAAAAGTGGAAAAGAACTTTTTTTTCTTCCATAGACTAACTTACTTTTCTTTGACAATGTCCTTCAAGGTGCTGAAAATATTGGAAAGATTATCAATCTTGCTCTGGATCTGGGCTTTGTTTCCATCAGGGCTTATTTCAAGCAGCTCTCTAGACAGAGTCTGCAGCTTCTCCAAATCACTGGCATGTTCAGCCATCTCAGCTTTAGTGTTCTGCAGAGAATTAATTGCACTCAATCTTTGTTTGGAGTATAAAACTTTTATTTTTTGATTAGTAGAGTACAGTAGTAGTAAACTTACCTGCATTAGCTGAGAGAGTTCACTGAAGGTTCTCCCTGTAACGTCTGTCTCATGTAGATCTTGTGAACGCTTCAAAACAAACTGCTGAATCTTATCAGTGATGGTCTCAAACTGCTCTACCTTTTCTTTCAGCTGCTCCAGCTGGAAAACTTTTTGCTTGTGCTTGTCACAAGCATCAGAGAAGCGCTGGGACAGAGCATCCATCTTTGACTGCAGAAGCACAGCAGTGGCTGGATCTGCTGTCTCTTCAAATTTCTTCACCTTGGCTTTCATGGCTGAGATGCTGCTCTGGCGACTTGCAATGTCCTGCTCTAATGCCTTAAAAATACAGCATGGAAAATAACACATATTTAATAGATAAATAAAGGTTGGTAGAACAAGATCAAGCACTGAACATTTAAAAGAATAAATACACTATTTAGAACAGTTAATGGACAACAGAGCTTTTGAGAAGAATACGCACTGCTTCTTTGCTGAGGATATCTCTAATGGACGCAGAGTCCAAGAGAATTTTTCCTTTCTCTTTCACACTGGCCTCCACACCCTCCATCCATCCCATCATTTCATCCAAGCCATCCTGGACACTCATAGAACGAGTCAGAGTGATCTGCAGCTTCTCATTTCGATCACTTACAGACTTGGACAAGTTGTCATAACTCTCCACTATGTCATCTGCAATACATGGAAACAAATCAGGTTGTATTTAAAGCGGATCAATTTCACACTGTTTCACACATGCTAAGATAAACAATTCAAAGCACAGCAGAAATGCATTAGGCAATAAATCATTTGTTTAGTATATATTTTTAACAAAACATTAGAGTAACAAGGTTTGGTAGAGGAATAAGCATTTACAATAAGCAAGTGTAAGCCAAGAAAATAGAGACTGGGGAAAAGTTATATGAAAACTTCAAAAGCCATATTTCACACAGAAACATGTAAATTGTAGAAAATAAATGGTGGACATTTGCTGACTTTTAGTGCTGTAACAAGTTGCATGATGAACATTTCGCAGCACTGCTGTCTGGTTGCCACTTAATACTTTTGCCTCACCTACTGTCTCCTGGATCTCGTCTGGGTTGCTCAACAGGTCTCCTTCAGATGTTATCAAAGACTCGGCTGTTTTACGTAGTGTGTCAATAGCAGTTTGATGTGCCATCATCTGACCCTGAAGGGTCTGTGCATAAATAACAAAATAGAAGTTAGAGAAAATAAAATTGTAGACATGCTCTGTCCACATGTATGGTACAGTGTATATGTGGTGTATTTCACCAGTATGGTTGACTGAAAATAAAAACAACAGAGCGATGATGTTCAAGAATGTCTGGACAACATCTATAGGACAGCTGCATTGATAAAGTGAGATGCATCTTACTGCTTTAACTGTTAGACTTACAGGCTTAGGATTTCTAAAAGGATCTGCAACCAAAGCCAAAATCCCAGTGTTCTTCGTTGGCTCACACACTCATCTTATCTTGGCATATCTATGTTGTAAGTCACTACCTCCCTACAGAGAAATGTTGAATCTAACCCCAGCCAAAAGCTCTGACAAAAGCAGCTCTGACAGTCTAGTTTCGTATCCACTTTTAGTAGTATGTACGCTTGAAATAAATAAAAAGTTAAACTATTCACATGTGTGTTTGAATTTGAACACACAGCCAAAAATAGCTTGGTTGTAGGCAGTGGAAACACTGTATATGGTAAGGAGGTTCTGTTGTGCCGTTACCTTAAACCCCAGTCTATGATCCAAGCTCTGCATGCATTATTTCTAAATAAAGCTATTTTTCATTTGTTTGACAACTTAAAGGAGATGCAGGATAAATCAAATGTCAGCATTTTGAAGTTTAGACAACTTTCATAAACAATAAATGCACTACATAAGAGGAATGATCAAAAGCCATTCTTACAAGTTGGCCTCAAGAGGTACAAGGGCTTCTAAAAATAAATAAAAGTTACACCAAGATAAAAAAAAGCTCAGACCACAATCTGAGATAAATCTCAGCTTTTCACCATAAGATATGGAGGCTGACCTTGAGCCAACAACACTCAGTCTAAGCAGTACAGTTCTGGCTTCTAGTGTTTCTTGCCTTAGTCTCCTCTAGCTGCTTCTGCAGTGTTTGTGGATCAGCTGCTATGGCCTCCGATTGTTGCTTTCTTGCCTCCTCCTCTGTGCTGTTGAGCCATTTCAAGAGATCGGTGCTGAAGTCGTCATACTTCTTATATTTGTCAACAATGTCTTTGAGGTTGTTGCCCAGTTGAATGCACTAAAACAAAGAAAAAAATTATAATGTTTATCAATTCAAACACTCAAATGGTAGTTAATTAATGGTAAGTATAAATTCTTATTACATAGAGACTGTTACTTTCACAGTGCTTCTGCATGCTTTGAGGCATTAAGGTATATATAAAGAGAAACACTCCCACCTAAAGGCAGGTTTAAGCTATTGCACCCTCATAAAATTAACTTAATGAATGATTTTTAAAAATACCTGTGAATGTAGGCTTTTATATCGACTCGCTGCTGAGTCCAGCTTATCTTTGACAACAGAACAGGTTCCTGAAGTATCCACAAACACCATAGTGTTCTTGGCCACAAAGTCAGCCACTTCACAGGCTTTAGCTACATCCAGAACTTTCTGTCCTGAAATAGTGATAAAGCGAAGGTCCCCTTTGTGAGAAATCACATCTTCAGAGAAGCTCTTCTGGGACTGGAGTTTATCACTGAGGATATTTAGGGAGCCTGAAGGGGAACCCAGCTCCTCAATCCCTCCCTGGGCCAGGTCCAACCAAGTCTCAAACTCCTGACAGTCGTCCTGGAACTTCTTCAGCTCTTCCTGGACACACTGCACCTGCTTCATTTGCTGCTCAGCCTGTGTCAGAGAGGCCTCATAGCGCCCCTTCAGCTCCTGGATGTTTTTCTGCAGTTTCTCCTTCTCCTCTGGGGACAGCATGTTGGCTTGCTTGTCCAGCAGAGCCTGAGCTGACTGGGTGGCCATGATAAGATCCTGCTGCTGGGACAAAATCTCTTGATGACGAGCCTGTGGGAATAATTAAAACTTTAGTTTATAAAACTATTTATACTGGCTTTAAATGCTGGTTTTATCAGTTTTGGTTTACATTCCTATTTTCTAAAACATAAACTTGATTATATTTTAATATTCTTATAATACAGTTATGTTCTAATAACATGTAGCCCTAAGTTTTGGGACTTTTACAATTGTTGGCATATGCTGATACACAGATTTGGAAATGGATTATACTTTTTTATTCTTAGTGTTTCACTGTGTCTTTCAACTGTACATTTTACCATGACAATCAGCCTCAAGTAATATCCCTGACTATTAGTTAACTTGTCTACAGTAGAGAAGAAAGTCGAGTTCCTGCATAAAAATCCCTTATGTAAAGTACTGAGTAACAAACATTATTACAGAAAAACGAATTTACCTTGACCCTGTCATACTGCTTATCGAGGTCTAGGGAGGCGTCATTCTTGCCACCCCTCTCTCTGCCTGAATCATTTTCAGTGGTCTGTAAAGCATTTCCATTGGCATCATCATTCTCTCCTATCAGTTCCTTGGCTGAGGTTTCCTCTGGCAGGTTTCCATTCTCTTTGTTTACATAGTCAGTTTGCTCCTGATTGCTCTGGTTATGATTCTCTATGTTGGATATCCAATCCAGAAGACCTTCAATTTTGTTTTTACTTTCCTCAAGACGCTCAACAGCTGCTGCCTGAAAACAAACACATTAGATAATAATAAAATATATAGTGAAACAATTAAATAAATACATTTACACTAAGTTTAGAAATATGGTATTTACACTAAAACCAATTGTAATCTCTGCATTATGTACATTGTTTATACAGCAAATACATTTAGAATTAATCTGAGCTCTGACCTTTTCACTCTCCTGTTTTATGGCTGTGGTAACAACCTTCTCCAGATCTTTCCTGGACTCCTCAGCCCGCTGGTTGATGAGCTTGGCTTTGCTTTTGGCTTCGTCCAATTTGCTCTCAATGATGGCAATTTGATCTGGCATCAGCTTGCTCCTGTTTTCCTCCAGAAACTTTTTAGTACTGGTGATGACCTCATTCAAAGCACTGGCGTTTGACAGCACATCTTTTTGCAGAGCCTTGCGATCCAAAAGAGAAATAGTAAAGGGAAGGAAGGAAGCAGGTTTTCATTGATATTAGCCTACTTGGAATTGTACTATATTTCTTAAAGACATAGAAAAACACTTTCATACCTGATGTTCCTGCTGATATTGCTGCAGGTCTGTTACACACTCAGCATTGTCAGCCTGTTGCTGGTGTCCAATGAGGCGGTTCTCAGTCAAGGTGAGATTATCACACACTTCTTCCAGTTTTGCAGTAAACTCCTTATGTCTCTCCAATAAAGACTGAAAAAGGTTATAACACAATAAGCATGTCATTTAGATATTGTACATTCACATCCAAACTCAATAAAACATTTGCATGTAACAACACCCTAAACATTTCAACAGTATGCATAAATCCTTAGGATCTAAATACCTTCAACATTTGGTATTAACACATTAAATAAAGAGAGGAAAAACTATCCAAAGCACATAGAAGTAACATGCAAAATCTGCTTTACGATACTTTTTCTCTTGTCTTAATAGTATAACAATCTAGTATGCTGTAAACATGCTATTTTGCCATTTGCTACTTTGGTCTTATGATACTAATAAGCACAGGAGGACATTATATTATGTGTATTAGTGGGTTTGTGGTGGGTGCAATTGCTCCAGCTGAAGGTGCATTTTATCCATTACATGTTCACTGGTGTCTTGAGTCCTGTAAAATACAACTAGCACAAGGTTAGTTAGCACAAGTTCTCAAGCATTTGAGCATGCCGTGCTGTTATTTCTCTTGCAATTTAGGCATTCACAGTAGAATCTTGAACATGTGAATCTTAACAACACCAACAACAGCAATAATCAACAGATTGTGTGTCTGGATGTCATGGGTTCTGTTAACTTAGAATTCTGCATGCACTCATTTACAGTTTGAGGTGATGCATTTTTAACTCAAATGCACTAATGATACGACCAATGTACCAGTAGTATCTCTTATACAGCTTACTCTACATGCACTGTAAGCAATTGTTTACATCTTTATTTTTTATTAATCAAATGAATATGTATGCACAGTTGTTGTTTTGTTTTTGTTTTTCAAGGAGACTTCTGAGACATTTTAAAGCATATCCACAGGCAGACCTTCTCCTGGTTTTCCCTCTCCCTGGTGTCCAGTAGGACATTTAAGGTGCTCCTCTGTGTTACAAGCCTCTCAATCTGGTCCCTGAAAGCTCGCTGAGTGTTGCTGAGGAGCTTGAGGAGGTAGCTGCTCTGAGCTGGACTCAGGAACTGAGTGTGCTCAGAAATATAGCACTGGATATCAAACGTGATGTTGTCTAACTTGAGCCTAGCTTCTTGTAGCAAATTGCTCTCAGTTTCCTGGAAGAAAAGAAGCACATATCCTGAGTATGTTTCTGTAATTAATGCAGACTGAAAGTGAAAGTTTTTTAATTGGATGCAACTGGACTTTAATGTTACCCTGTTCTGCTGAATCAATTTTTGTAGTGTGTCCACATCACAGGTGTTTAAATCCACACCTGGTGTCTCAGAGTTTTTTTGAATGAGGCCTGCTAGTTCATCAAGTTGATCAAGGTGCTTCTGGTACACCAGCTCCAAATTTACCTAAAATCACATTTAAAGGAGTCAGTATCTAAAACAACTGTTAAACACATGTACTTTAATTACTGGCAAAAACACTGACCTTTCCTGTTTCTATTGCGTGAATTAGAGAGTGACTTCTTGCTGCACACATTTGGGAAACATCTGTAAAATTTGTCTTTAACTCCCTGTGTGTTGTGGCCAGATCTTGGTGGATTTGTGCGGGAATGTTGTCATCAGCAGAACTTAGAAGCAGTTTAGCTTTTTCCATATCTACCGTCAGAACACCAGCCACCCTAAAAACCTGAGACTCTAGTGACTGGATACAAGAGCACATTTAGTCAGAGAGTGAAGCACAAAATGTACAATATAACATAAACAGAAAATGCATTTTACACCACAGAGGATGACATTATTGAACTTCTAACCTGACATTCTTCCAACTGGATCTGCAGTTCATCCATGTTGCTGCCCACTTGGGCCTGAATTAAAATATCTTTTCTGACATCATCCAAAACATCGGCATGATCCTGCAGTTTCCCAACACACTCCAAGTAATCCTGGATGGAGAACAGCTATGAGAAAAGAAGAAGAAAAGTTAAGTAGAGCGGTGGATGGAGCTAGTTTACACTGTAACAACATAGAAATCTACCTTATTTTTGACCTCCTCAACTTTGCAGGCAAGTCCACTGGCAGACAACTGAGCACAAAGTCGGTGACTATTTGCACCAAACTGACAAAAATTAGAGTCCTTTTCTGCTGAGGCCTCATCCTCTCCCTCTGAGCTCTCCTCCTTGATGCTCTCCAGTGTGTAACGTCGGTCCCCCTGAGAGTCAGTCCCCAGAGCCGTGTTTAGAGTTTCCATCACCTCCTGAAGCACTGAAAGGTCTTGGCTTAGAGAAACAGTCTTAAGGACCTGCAGTAGCTGCAGCTGGATTTCCGGAGCATCAGACTGTTCAATCTGCTTATTAAAATTCTCTTCCTGCCTTATCAATTCTGGATTTTCTATATCTTTGCTGTCTAAACAGTCGCTGTTTTGACTCAGCAAATCAAGTAGAGGATCTTGGTGACTGCTCGCTGTCACTCCATGAGCTGTGTCCCTCTCATGAAAACCACTTTTGTCTAACGTTTGTGGAGTATTTTGTACAACAGTGATACAGTGTTCTGTGCTTTGAGTTTGTGCCATCTTCAAATCACTGACATCAGTCCCCTTTTCAATCATTTCCCCCTGATCGACCCCACCAGATCCTGGAGCATTAGAAAACACTGGCAAAGCTAAAAAGCCAACCTCAGTTGTAATGCTGCTGTCTAACAGGAAATCCTGGGGATTTTCAGAAGCACAAACAGCCGATCCTTTTCTGTCGAGTCGGAAATCACATCCTAAACCTTCTCCTAATATAATGTCAGACTGTCCTGAGTTATTGTCTAACGATGCAGCTGGTGGATTTGAACAGAAGACACCTGCATGTTCTTCCTCATTTCTTGACACAAGGATTTGCTCAGCATCACTGAAAATGTCCTCATGCTGCCTCTCTGGGGAAGGTGTGTCTGCGCATAAATCAACAATATTATCCACACCAATGTGCTCTGAGACTAATACATCTTTACTAGTCCTTACAGTTTCACTAGAGCCAGAATTTTCTGTTCCACAGCCCCTATGATCAAAAGTACTTGCTGTAACGTTTTCACTAGACACCTGGCTCTGACCATTTTGAGAGCAGCTGGGCTCAGATTCAACACTAAAATCACTTTGAGAACAAAGCACTACATTAGGTAATGTAATTCTGCTGCCATCTACTGTATTGTTTTTGTCATAGTTCCAATCGGCCCTGGGACCCGACATAATTGCACTTTCGACCAAATTTCTACGCAATGAGTAACCTGAGCTCACAGCTAGATCACTGTCCAAAGGGGAGTGAACAGCACTTATGTCATTCCTCATTCCACTTTCCTCAGACCACACAGTGAGATGTGCTGAGGAGCCATCTAATTGGCTTTCACAAACAACCTGCTTTCCTACACGAGCACTAGTTGGTGAGCTATCAGAGTTACAGGAGGGAAAAGTTGCTGGGACATGCCCAGTCTGGCTGCAGGTTCTGTCACTCAGAGTAGATGGATGTGACTGGACAGCATTTTCTGCCACAACATGAGGTACATCAGCTCTGTCTGTCAGTGTGCTGTGTATTAATTCCTGTGAGTCACTGTCTTCAGTCAGTAAATGGGATGTGTCGGTGTGATTAATACACTCTGAAGCAACCTGACTCCCCGAGGAAAGTGGGCTCATCCAAGGTTCGAAACTACTGACTGCAGGTGTGGACTGATGTAGATAATTACCCATCTCACAGTCTGGTGCATCCCTAGTCTCAGTTTCTATTCCTTTCTTATCCTCCTCGTCGTTGGTCAGATTAAGCACTGTGACAGCAACCTCACTCCCAGCTGGCAGCTGGATGTTTTCAGCTTCATTAATTTTAATTAAACTCAGATCATGATGCACAGGAGTGAAGTGGCTGCAGTTTTCTTCTGGGTGAATGCTGGCTTTGGCACATACGTTAAGGATGTTATCGGCATCTTTGACTAATCCAGAGTGCAAATAATCAGAACTTAAATTGCTCTGCTGTTCCACTATAGAAAAAGGAATATTTGAGGATTTATATTCATCTAACACTGCTTGTTTTGAGCCAGACGTGCTGTCGCCATCACCTACAACACTTTCTTTTTCATCAGACTGTAGATCAAGTCTCAGTACTGTTGTCTGATTCACTGATAAATCTGAGTCACACATTGTGGACAGTGAGCCAACATTTGTGCTTTTCACAGAATGTAATGTAGGAAAGTCTGACAACTGTAGAGAAGTAGGATTAGCAAGAGCTTCTCTTTCAGTATCTGCAACATAAATTCTTTCAGTCAAATCTGTGTTGTTCTGAAACATGGTTTCCTCCAATGCATTAGGGTCTGTGACAGATAATTCCTCAACAGGATCTCGTTTTAGAGGCTTGTCATCTGCAAATGTTTTTTCATCGATGGTTATTATTCCATTACCAGAAGACACAAAGCTATGAGGATTGAACATGCATTGTGTGACTGAGCAAACAAAATCATGAGAATCAAATGTCCGATGTGTGTTTTGCATGAATTCTTCCGTTTCCTTATTTGTGTGCAAAGGTATCTCAAAATCAGCTTTTTCTGAAAGATCATCAATATGTAAAGGCAAATCCTTGAGATTTTCATCAGTGTTTTCAGAAGATCTCATATCTTCAAGAAAAAGTTTAACCATTTGAGTCAGATGTCTATCAAGTATTAGGACCCTCTGTCCTGAATTTGGATCAATGTAACTGTTCATCATCAGGTAAGAGATGAATATCTGCTTTTTATCTGTGGGAACTGGGACGCTTTCAACTTGTATGCAATCTGCAGCATGATAGCATCCATCAACTCTAAGTTTTTTATACATAAGCCAAGATGAAAAAGTTTCGTTAAGAGGGTCAACATTAGGAAGCACGTCAGGAATTTTTGTAGATTTTAAAAGCTCTGCGGTATAACTGTCAATCAAGCCATGTTGAACGGCGGATGTGATGTCCACTACCTCTGACTTTTCTGGAATGTACAAAGCTGCTATTTTTTCTAGATTACTATACAGTCTGCTTGTGAACTCATGAGTGGTAATTTGTTGATCATACCTATGTGAGGACGATACCGTTTGGATTTCCCCAGAGTGAGGCAACACGAGGCCAATAAACTGCTGCTGATTTCCAAGTACGACGAGTGTGCTGCTAGACCGCATCAAATCACACTGAATGCTTGCATCCACCTTTACCCCATCACCAACAACCTCAGGCACGTCACGCTTTGACATTGTCTCATTATCACCTAAACCCTCACAGATAGAACTCAGAGGGGTAACATTCCTCCCTGATGTCAGTGACTTATTCCTGCTAAGACAATTTAGCAACAGTTTATTTACCTCACACATTTCAGTTTCCTGCGTAGGCTCTAAGAGTGACACATCTACATCTGTGCTGGGATTCATCATATTCTGACAGTTTTTTTGCCTCTGAAGAATGTTTACATAGACAGAAGCAGGTATTAAACCACCTTGAAAGGCCTCCTCCAGGGTCAGCGTGTCACCCGTATAGTACACCCTCTCTCCATCACTGCCTTGTTTCACATCTATCATCTTAATGATCAGGTCTTTATACATGGACCCTTCCCTAGCTGCAGCTACTTCAGAGAGTGACACAGAATAGAAATGTGATGTCTGTATGCATTTGCTTGCATCGACTTGCTCTGGCCAGTGATTCAGTGTGGCCTTGGCAATTAGATCTTGTTTAGGAGTGTCATCCCAGTCCATAGAGACATGTGGCTCAGAATGAGAAAAGTCAGAGGTCATGAATTGGGCATCTTGGGGAGTGTCCCAAGCCATCTTGTCCACTAGATCACTCATAATTCCAGTCCCAAGCCCACCAATCTCCTTGGTGGATTGAAAATCCTGCAGATAATAAAAGTTTAACAAGTTTAACTTGTTTTAAACATCAACATCTGTATGACTTATATGAAATTTGCAAATCAAATTTGAAAAGCAAGACAAAATCCATACTCACCACCACACAAACACGGGCATGTTAAAACACGATGTGAACAAGTGCAAGACTGCATCAGGGTTGCAACAGGAGAGTGACGGATAACACATGTAAAGCTATCATGCATCTGGGGATGCAGTTTCAGCAACTTACAAAAAGAGTCTTGTTAGTCAGATCACACATTATAGGTAAAGGGTTATGCATCATATCAGGTGTCCTGCTGCACTCTAAGAGAACTTGAACACAATAATAACAGTGGCATGTCAGACCAAAGCGAGATGCAGTTACCGGAAGCATGTTTACAGCATACTCAGAATTTCTGTCCTGGTGTTGTACAAAACTTGTTCTTTGTCCCTAATGGTCCAGTGTAAAAGAGCGAAATGAGTGTATCTAAAATACAACTGCTCACGTTATACTGACAAGAGGGAAAAGGTTAGTCATGCAACTGATCATCAGTTGGCACTGTTTCCTAACATACTTTAAGACACAAATACATTCCACTCAATCAAAAAAAGAGCCTGTTGTCCAACCTCTTCTGCAGAGGTTGCCTGATCTGAACAGTGTTGGGAGAGTTCATTGTACGCCTGACTGAGTGCCTTCAGCTGCTCCTGCGCCTTCTCTTTTTCCTTCTCTGTCATTCTGTAAGACAAGACACGAGGAATGAGGCTGACAGTTTCACCAGTGCAAAGTCTTTTGCGTGTGGGTCGAAAACTTGGCTCACTTGTCACTGTGTTTGCTCAGCATCACTTGTGTGGCCCTCAGTGCTTCTGCAATCTGTTCCTTCTTTGTGACCATTTCCTCGACTGACACCTAGAACATCAAACAGTGACATATTGAAACTTCATTTCCAGCAGAGTGACTTTGTGTCATTTTGTAAGACTGCTGAGTAAATGGCCAAAAAACTCCAAACTGCTGATACACATGAACACAGTTGAATTATTCTTATGAAATTAAAAACCTTACTGTATAAATACAGACTTTAAATTTAAATTTAGAACAGCTAAATGTGTTAAAGATGACTTGAATGAGCTCTATGGACATTTTGAGGTTGTACTGACTGTACGGTGTATTATTTTTCCACACCTTTAAATGAAGTGAAAGAACATTAGAAAGAAAATGAGATCGTATTTGTTAAATGTATATGCATAGTATATTTTGGTAAATACATAATGTAATTAAAACTTAATTAAAAGTTCCACTTAGTCTATTTAAATTGCATGATTGTTTCAAAACAAAAATGTAATGATAGATTCTAAGTATTACGACTACTACAGTCATAATAATAAAACTTACTTTAATTTAGGTTGAAATATGTTTGACAAAATAAAATTAAATCTCAGTGTCCAGTGCTAAGACTTTATTGATCCTTTTAAATTTAGAGCATGAACAGGATTAACCATGCTGGACCATGTGCTTAAAGCTGTTCGATGCATACATAATGTACCTCAATTACTGATCTTAAAACATACACTGGAACACAGAGATGCAAACCAACCTCTGAATAAAAAGCAACATATAAAATAAGTCAATACTCTACTAATACATTTTTGACCACAACAAATATGTAGTGGTGTCAATACATCTATTGCACTTATCTGTTCTCCTTTCTATTCTGTTATTATGAATATATTAACGCTATCACAGTATTAATGAACAAATCATTTCATCAGCATCAAACTTTTTCTCTGCACTACTGTATCACAGTCAAAAAGCTGTTATTATTTAATTTGCAGGGGATTTATAATGCAACCCTATGATGACATTTAAATCAATAATGTAAACTTTGGACCACACTGTATGTATTTTTATTTTCTCAGACAAACAAGAGAGAAGGAGAAATGTTTGCTGATATTTCAATAATCTGTAATGTAATGTATTAGTCACTGGAATTGTTCTGAAATATGAGTGCTTGTGCAACTTTTTGGGTGTTATTACATGAGTTGAATGTTATTGAAATTATTTAATACATCAAAAAATCCATAATATGAACATTTTCTTTGCCAAGCCTAGTAAACAGAGGATACTATATCTCTAATTGCAACCCTTATCTATAGTGTAAAATACACTGGTAGGATAACATGAATCATAAAGTAAATCGTGAGTTTTATTAGAAATCATACACCGTTACATGAAAAGGCTGTAATATTATTAAAGAACATATATGTGGCAGCATACTAAAATGCCGAGAACAACCCACATTATTTACCTTGGGCTTATTGGAAGCATCTGTGTTGGCATTGCTATCTTTCAGATCATTCCCATCATTGCTCACCGTCTGTTTGACATTGGACATCCAGTTCAACAGTTTGCTAACTTTATCACCATGCTCTCTCTTCTCCTCATCAACAGATCTCTACAATCAGAACAGATGGGTTTTTGACAAGATTGTTAACTTTATTACAAAAAATTATCAAAAATCGCTCAAGAAGGAATCGTAAAGTCCCTAAAAACAACACCAAAGCTCAAGGACTATTATCAGCTGTATGAAAGTGTGGGTGCAAACCACAATCAGTGAACCAAACACAACCAAACCAAAAAGCAAAGAAAATCCTATTTACAGCTTTTGTTTTTATGCTATGAACAACTATATATTTCCAGTTGTTTATTGCATATAGCCCCAAACATAGTGAAATGTTGCCTTGGCGCCAAAACCAAAAGCCTTTGTAGCCTCCAGTAACCGTAGCCCCGTGTGGCAGTCATACACGCTTCTTTCAAGTGCCTCTCGGAATGTGATTCTTCTCTTGGTCTTTGGACAAGTGAGGCTTTTGCTGGCAAACTTCTCATCCTTTAGCAGTGAGGCAGTAACTTTGTCAACAAGGCCACTCTGAATGACTTCCTCAAGTGAGACTCTATCATGAGTGTCGGGGTTTATCAGTCCTCCAGTGAGGAGCTGAAACTCAAAACAGCGAAAACCAACATCCTTTGAGAAGAGATTTTCCTGAATGGCCTGGAAAATAGACAAAGTCTTTCCAGTCTTGGGATGAGCAATGCCATTAAATGCCTGTTCGAACTTTTGAAGCTGCTGACTCAATGTATCATCTAAAAGCCCCCTTTTCAGAGCCTCAGAAAGGGTGACTTTCTCCCCTGAAGAGGGATCGCAAATACCCCCTGTACAGGCTTGGGCTTCCAATAGTCTTAGGGCAGTAGATCTATCAGTAAAGCCCTGTTGAAAACTCTCAAGGACTGACAGCCTCTTCCCTCGAGTGAGATCCCAAAGACCAGCAATGGGGCTGTTAACATCCTCCACAACAACCATTCTTGAAAATATGATGTCTGCAAGCTCATAGATACTAAGAAGCCCATTGCGATAACTTTCAAATTCAGATTTTTCAAGAAACCTCTGACTTAGGGCTGACTCTAGGCAAAGTTGACGACCACTTTTGACATCAGTAATGATGTGAAGTGGGCTTCCACTGCTGTCAACGATGGACTGTTCCTGCCATTCGCTTTCCTGCTGTGACAGAAACACGTATGTCCTCTTGTCTATGTATTTCCCCTTGAATGCTTCATAGGTCGACATTTCAATACCACGACTGCTGCTGACAACAGACACTCTATGAGACGTTGCAGGAGAGGTGTTTGTTAGATGTCTCTCCCCAAATGGGAAGAGAAACATGGAGCCATCAGTGTCATAAAGGCAACTCTTGAGTATTTCAGAGTAGTATGCTTTCTGCCCAGTGTCAGGGTTGTGGAAACCTTTAGGGTTACTAATGGGATCGTACAGACTCTGTAGAATCTCCTTGTTCAAAAGACCCTGATCGACCGCAATGCTAGCTGGCACCCTTACACCAGTCTCCGGCATGATCAGACCTCCAGTGGAAACCTGAATCTCAAGGATCTTTTTGCCTGTGTATCTATCGACAAGCCTCTGCTCCATGGCTTGAAACACAGACAGTTTTTTTCCAGCATGGATGTAGCCACCAACAGCTTTTTCCGCCTCTAGAAGTTTGTCTTTCAGCCCCACCTCTAGGATACCTTTCTTCAGAGCCTCATGAACTGTGTATGTTTGTCCTGTTGCCAAATCTGTGAGACTTCCAGTTGCTGCCTGAGCCTCAAGAAACTCAAGTGCATAAGTTTTTGCTAAGAAGCCCTTCTCAGCAGCTTCTAGGAAGGATATTTTTTTCTTACTTGAGTCCACATAAACTCCAGCTATGGAAGTGGGTTTGCTGATGTATTGGGTAATTGACGCTTCAATCTCTTCTGCTGTGATAAGACCCATCTCTAACTTACGCAAAACCTCTTCTTCCAAGAGCTTAAATTTGATCAAGGTTTGAATACTTGTGCTGCCTTTGAGGTCTGGGAGCTTCTGTGAAGTTGAATATGTCGAACTCAGTTTTCCACTGTCTGTTGAACTCTTCTCTGACATGGTTACGGTTTCATACATTTCTTTGATATGATATGTTTTTGTCTTGGTGATGCTATGACTTTCATTTGGTCTTTGCTCTGTTAGTCCACACAGAGCAATGTATCCTGTTGTCACAGGGTCATCAGCTTTGATTTGGCTCCTGTAGGTTACATTTTCTTTTTGTGAGAGAATGGAAGTAGAGCTACTCAGAGTCTTCTTTGTTAGTGAATCATGAAGGCTTTGGCTCCGAATGGCTTTAATTTTGTCTAGTTTTATTGGTTGCAGTCCTTCAAGAACATTTTCCTTCTCCAATGCTGTGATCTGTAGATGTGATATTAGAAGTACTTTTAAGTTATGAATTACCAAGTTCACTGTTACAATTACAATTTATAAATAAGAAGCTCAATAACTATGAAAGAGCAATAAATAAATGTAACACACAGTATATTTGTTATTAAAATTATAGTATTTTAATTTGCTTGGATTGACCTCATCCATACCTCTGAGGACACTTTCTTCTCTTCCTCCATCTTGCATTTTGTTTCATCATATGAGGACGCCACCTTCTGCACCACGGTCAATTCCGTCTTCAAGGAAGCGGCCGTGTTGTCTTTCACATACTGATCACTGATCGCACTGACTTCCTGTTTATTCATCCTCAGGTTTTCGCTCTTTGCCTTGTCACCCACAGTCAAAAGGATTTGCTGAAGGTTTTTCACCTCTTTGACATATGACTCTATTTGTTCCTTAAGAGATTTTTCTTGACTTTCCTTCAGCATCAGTTTCTGCTCACTATCTGTCAACAAATGTTTAATCTTAGCTGACTCCATTGACTGTTCATTACAAAGGCTTTGTAAAGTATTTATTTTTATGTTAAGTTTAAGTCTGTCTTCTTCAAATTGGGTAATTTGTGATTTTGCTTTTGACAGGTCTTGGCTGAGCTTAATTTTTTCTTGCTGAAGTTGCAGTTGTTGGTCCACTTGTAGCTTTGATTCCACTGTGCTTTGATGCACGGTTGTTGTCTTTGTGATGTCTTGTCTAAAATATTTGTTAAGCATTTCTGCTAATTCTCCGCTATGTTGGTTTGACTTCTCATTTTCGGACCGCAGTAAAATGAGTTTTTTCTCTATTTCAGTCTGCACTAACAGCAGCTGCTTCTCATAGGCCTCTTTCTGAAGTTCTAGTTTACTCTTTAACTCATCTAGCATTTTCTTGCACTTCTCCAGTTGTTCCTCCATCTGCTGAGCTCTGAGCTGAAGGGCACAATTTTCTTTTTGCTTTTGCTCAGTTTCTGTTTGTGCACGTTGCAGCTTTTCTTTCAGTGTTCTGACTTCGTAACCCAGGGAGTTGTTTTTCTCTAGCGCCTCAGCCTTCTCACGCTTAAGCATCAGATTTTCATATTGTAGATTAGATCGCAATTTTTCAGGACCAGACATTACATCAGCTGTCACTTTAAGTTTCTGAAGCTCTAAACTTTTCTCTGAGCTGCTCTGAAACACTTTAATGCTGTTCTTAGATTTAAAAAGCTCATCTTCTAAAGCCCTGATTTTATCGAGATGTTTTTGCCTCTCGGCAGATTCTTCGTTGAGTTCTCCCTTTTTTTCCTTCAGCACAGCTTTCAAATCATTAATTTCAGAATTTAGCATGTGAACCTTCTGACTCTCTAAATTCTTTTCAGCAAGCGCTGACTTGAGGTCTGATTTCAGAGTTGTTATTTCTTTCTCATAGTTGGCAATGTTTGAATTAAGTGCTTGGATTTTCTGCTGAAGTTCTGTCATTTTCCTTACTTCCTCACTGTAATCCTGTAGTTTGATTTGAAGGTCATGAGAGGTGTGAGATTTCTTATTTAGTTCCTCTTCAATTATTCTGAGATGTGATTTAGTGCCCTCTACCTGAGACTTAAAGATTTGAATTTGCTGATCCTTACTTTCAAGTTCCATCATCACCTGATCAAGTTTAGCTCTTACTTTCTTGTGATTATTTTCCATCTCCATATTTACTAGTTTTAACTCATGAACTTTCTTCTGCAACTCAGAAGCAAGTAATTCACTATTTTGAAGTTCTGCTTCAAGGTTCTTACATTTGATTTGGGTTGACTGCTCAGATCTTTTCATTAAGGCATTTTCCTCCTTAGAAGATTGCAGCTGCCGTTTCCAGCTCTCCATCTCGCTCTTTAAAGATTTAATCTTTTGCTCGGAAAATGATCTCTCTTTTTCCAGTGATTCCATTTGGATCTGTAGACCTCGAATTTCACTGTCGGATGAGGCATTAATCCTTGCCAGCTCATTGCATTTAAACTTCAGCTGATCCATCACTGCCTGCTTGGAAGACAGTTGTTCTTCTAAATTGTTAAGCTTGTAAATATTTTCCTGGTCTGTGGAGCTTTTCTTCTGCAGTTCTCCTTGGGTGAACCTCAACTGCTCTTTAAGACCTTCAACCTCAGTGTTTTGGAAATAAGTGTTTTGCTCTAATGAAGACTTTACTCTTTGGAGAGATCTGATTTCTTCTTGAAGTTCAGTGATGGATTTTTTCATGTTCAGTGTTTGCTGCTGGAGCTCAACTGACTTCTGGTTCATAGTGATCCTCTCAGTTTCCATTTCCATCTGAAGTTTCCTCACTCTGTTATTGCTGTCATCCAACAGCTTTTTATAACTTTGGACCTGCTCCTCAGCCATTTCTGCTTTTTTCCGAACCAGGGCTAGTTCCTTTAGTTCCTGCTGCAGGACATTAGGCATCATGATGTCATTTTCTTTAATTGCAGATGACTGGGGTTTGCCCTCAGCTGTCAGCTGACTGTCAAATACCAAAGGCTGTTGAGCCAGGCTTTTTACTTTAGCCTGTACTTGACATTGCAACCATTCCTCAGTACTTTCCTCGACATTTATTTTTCGCTGAACTAAAGACCATTTTGACTCCAACTGCTCAATAAACTGTTTTGTGTTACTTAACTCCTGCTCACTGGCAGCTTTGTCTTTAAGCGCTATGTCTAATTTAATGCGATACTGATGAATGTCCTGCTCAAGCAGGGATTTCTGACAGTTTAGGTCAACTATTATTTTCTCTTTTGTTACCACTTCTTCTTCCAGCTTTTTCAAGCGTGCTTGCCTTTGAGCCAGCAAAACTTCCTGTTCATGGACCCGTTGCTTAAGGTAACTAATCTCTACTTCCCCTGCAGCTTTTTGGAGCTCCATGCTCTCCGTCCTTTTTGCGTTCTGTGCTCTTTCGAAAAATTTTCTGTTCTATAATACAAAAAAGTAAGTTATCCACTGCCATTTGAAAAGATTTTCTTGAATATGTGATTTCTTACCAAAGCGGTGCAGCAATATTAAGCAATCCCTCCAGGAATTTGCAATTTCAAAACAGGCCTTTTGGTCAGGCAGAATACTGTGGATGCGGTTAACCTAGCTTTCAGCCAACTTTAACAACAGCCTAGATTTATTTAATATTATTTTAATGGGTCTCATCACAGAAACTGAACTATGTCTGTGTGAGTTCTGGCTTGTAACACTCAGGTTTTTAGGTATGTAACATTTCAGGACTAATAATGATACAGGTAAAATACCAAGCAAACTCCTGGAGAGGCTTTTTTTCCCCACAGAAGCAACAATGTGAGAAAGTCAAGGAAAGCTTTCTGCTCCTAGAAAAGTCACTGTCACCAGTAAAATAAGAGTTAGTGTACATTCAGACATGCACTAGTTTACCATATTCCATTTGCTTCTTTTGTGTAATGAAGCAAAATATTGATGAGCTGGCCATATATATTTAGAGATACGACCTTTAAACTTGGATTGGATTTAGCAGTAATACAATGAGAGCATACAGGACCCATGCAAACATAAGACGGTAATGCTTAACTGGTATTATAAGAAATCCCAGCAGTCTGAATGTATAAAATAAGCAACTTTAATTGTAAGAACCCATGAGTGTTAAAATATGACCCTCTCACCTCCTCATCTTCAGTTCTCTTCAGGGTTTCACTGGCGAATTTCACATACTGTGTAATGAGAGTCACCAGAGCAGTGTAGCGGGTTCGGAGATCCATGAACTGTTGGAAATTGAGCAAAACAAAAAAACTGTGTCTTTAGGCATCCATTGCACAATGGGCTCATATTTCCAGTTTTCTACCAAAGTTAAGGCAGCATTTTACCTCCTGCTGAATGGCATCAGAAGAGCTCTGCATCCTCCGTTTCTTGAGAGGAGATTTGTGTTGTGAGTCAACCATCGCTCTGAAGGTCATTAGTTGAAGTTCATAGTCCTAGAGAGATAATTATGTCCAAAAAATACAAACAAACACAAATACATCAGCCGTGGGGGATTAGAAAATATCTTCAGAAATTTAAAAAAAAACCCTAAATCAATTATTTTACCTTTATAGCAGATGAGTACTGCTCTGAGTACTTCTGACATTCTTCAATTCTACTCTGTTTCTGTTCAATTTCAGCAACGAGGACCTTCAAAAAAGCAAATATAGATATATAAATAATACTGGTACAAAATAAAGCTTTTTATGAGTGTGCAGAAGCAAATGCTTATTCTACCTTCTGTTTGTTTAACAGCTCAGCCAGTGCTTTGCTATCTTCAGGTTTGTTTTCCTGGGCCTTAAGCTGTGCTGCTTCCATTTCACTAACCCATTCATCAAGGGTACTATAAGAGTCTTTATAATTCTTAAGAGATTTGCTGATACTATCCAGGTCCCGAAGTCTGAAAGTGAATGAGCACGTTTAATAAGAATTGATAAAACGTCTACAGGTCCCAAAGTTATTTTTACAGGGGAAAACATTCACCCACTCACAAAAAATGCACTAACCTGTTTTCAATTTGGGTGTGAATGTTCTGCCATCTCTCACTCAGCTGATCAGCTCTCTCCTTGTGCCAGTCAAGATCAAAATCACGCTCATTGTGAGCCTTAAACATGCGGTCACTGATGGCGCGTGCTTTCTGCAGCTCATCTTCCATGTCATGGAAAACCTCCTGCTTTTCATCAACTTCTGTTCGCCATTGCTATAATCAGAAAGGGGAACGATTACTCATGACGAACCAAAAACTCTGCCAGTGCTGGCAAAACATTTTTCTAATTAGTGTATTACCTTAAGGGTTGAAATGACACTCTCAATGGACTTAACATCAGAGCTCATGGCATCTTCCTCATAGAGTTTAGATTCATAGGCCTTGACTAATGCTTCTGCACTCTGGCTGTGCTGCACTACTAAGCTCACTGTTTTCAGTCTGTAAAAACAAAGAGTGAATGTTCCATCATTTTAGCCACTGAACATAAGTGTAAATATTTCTGGACAATTAGGAGAATGTCTTACTTGTCCATATAGATGGAAGACATGGAGTACACTTGGCTCATGCTCTGAACAAGGACAGTGAGCTCAGAGGAAAGTGTTGGTACTGATGGAGAACCTGCAGCCTGTCTCAGGAACAGCTCACACTTCTCCTTCATGACATCAAGATCTTCCTTTAGTTTATTTAGCTCTGCCATCTTCCTCTGCAAATCAGCAAGTTGGAAATCATGAATATATTAGCATACAAAGCTGTTAAGCAGTTACAGTTAAATAATAATCGATCAATATGTTGATGTAAACCACTGATGCGTACCTCGTGTTCTGTGATGCGTAGGAGACTCTGCTCCAGGTCATCTCTCTCCAGTGGTGTGCGAATTTGCCTGATCAGGTGTTCTTCGTAAGCCTCTAAATGCATGCGGAAGTTGCGGATTTCGGAGATGTAATGATTGTACACCGACTCCTCGTGTTCCTCTGTTTAGCAGAAACATATAATTAGCGAGAATACTACCATGTTTGGTTTTCAGACAGTCATCAAATGTTAACTTTTGATTCTGTCAGCCAAAAAGAGCTATATGACAATAAGACACAATACAAGAGAATGAATGTCAAACCTACAAAATGTATACAAAGGTGTCGCACACTGACTGGTATTCACCTCTAGGGGGCATTACAAGGCCAGGTACTATAAGACCTGTTGCAGGAGCAGCTAAATGAACAACTACTGTAGAGTCATACACACAAATAAAGTAAATTGTTTGAATAAGAAGAGATCTTTTTTCAAAAAAGGGGAGGATAAATACAGTCTATTTCAAGTATTAAACATATATATGCATCTCTGTTTTTCTACACAGATGTATGCAAATCTTTATTTACACTCACAGCAAAGCCAGATACCTTTTTAATAACAATAACAACAAGTGCAAAAGGCATCGACCTAAAGTTTATCGGCCTTCAAGAGCCATGTGTTTCCCTCACAGTGCCGTGTTCACCGTGAACTAGCAATATCTTGTTGTGGGTAAGGAAATATGTGCCTTGCCTTTCTCTGCTGATTTGAGCAGTTCCTGGTAGTATTCTTTGCAGGAAACAACATCTCCCTCTAACTGCGCACAGTCTGCCACTGTGAATTCCTCAGACTCCTCGCTGTCTTCCAAGAATTCATCAAAGTGAGACTGCAGGTTACTCAAGACCTGCTGATGCTCACCTGGTAACATGGTCTTTATCTTGATAAGTTAAAGAAACAAAAGTGAAATAAGACAAACATGCACTATGCATTTCTGGAGTAGATAAGATAAGTTTAAAGGGAAAGCAAAAAAAGGCAAACATACTGAGGCCACATTCCAGCTGCGGATGGCTCGTATATCAGCCATTAAATTATGCCAAGATGCTACACCCTTCATGTTGATGTGGGAGCGGTGCCAGAGTGCCAGGACATTCTGGTATAACTGCTCAGTTCTGCAGGACAAAAATAAACAAAAAACATTAACGTCGTGCATTCAGCACCATTTAATTTATTAAATACAACTGGACACAAAATGAATCCCAGCATCTCACCTTGTAGCCATGTCGATAGCCTCTTTGTTAGGTGGCGGCACAGTGAAACATACAGAGGGCACCATGGCCTCGTTGCCTGCTGGGTTAATTACTTTCCACTTGGCCCGGTGAGAGTTATTAGCCAATACACACTCGTCATCTTTATAAATGGTAATCTGAAAGAGTTGTGATATGGACATGGCAAAGGTTTACCATAAACCTTTTAAACTAATTCATATTAAATCTGATATAGTCTGGCATAAAGAACTTTACCTCTATCTGTCGATAATCACAAATGGCTTTTACAGGGATGGAGGATCTCACAGAGCTTTCAGGGTTCCTGGGCTTGAGTTGCACAATATTTTTGGCTCTGCCCACTAAGCCAGCAACTGTGCTTCGGTACTGAAGAAGCTGCTCTTTCTCATCCTAGGAAAACACAGCAAGAGCACAAATGTGGTTAACATGTTTTTATATACTTCTACACACACACAGCCCATATATCTTACTATAGTTTACCATGGACTCCTGAATGAGATCCTCCAGTCTGTGTAGGTTTGTTGTTCGATCACAGCTATATTTTCTTTGAATGGCATCTTCCAGGTTCTTAAGGTAATCTAGGGACTCTTTGGTATCACTGAAAAACTGCACAGCGGTAGATATGACAAATTAAATCATGAAAAACAAATGCACTTTGTGAATTGATTCAAAAAATAGGGGTGGATGTTGGACTCTTTGTTAAGGTCTGGTTTTAGTTTTTCTTTTAGGCAGAGATCAGGCGTAACAAGGTAAAAATTCCCTCTTGAGAATAAAGTTCTCTTGAGAAACTCACCTCAAAATACACAGCATTCTCTTTGAGATGCTGTTCTACACATGAGCACAGCTGTAAAATCCAGCTCCACTGTGTCTGCATGGCAGCTCTGTATGCCTGGGAGAGAAACAACACAGTATCCAATAGTAACACAAGTACAAGCTGAAACAGGATTTTTTTTAATTATTGTTGTACCTGTATTAAGGGTGGAGACACAACTACTAGTCCAAAATTTAGAATCAAATTGCTGTATTGACCGCAGAGCTAATGTATAAAAAAAAAAAAAAAAGCTTACTTCGATAGTTTGCTTTGCTGGGTGGTTCTTGAGCATTAGGCGTTCTGCTTTGTCCTGCACAGACTTGATCACTTCCTCCTTTTCATCCAGCTCCCTCATCAGTTCCTGTATAAAGACATTAGGCAGTGTATTTCTAAGATCCAGGTGTGACAAAGGAGCTGTCACGCCATCCTCTCATATAATCTCATATCCTGCTTATAGTGCTGAGTACAATGCTAATCTTTTAAGTGCCAATACAGAGACAAATGCCTTCACTGAGATGATTGTTTATTAAATAAATGCAGCAATACCACAGGCAAACCTTTAAAAGACTTGTATGAACAAGCCCTTAACTTTACCGTATTTGATACAAACAAACAAAAAAACCTGTGACTTACAGCATGGTAGTCTCTTTTTTTGGACATGCTGCTGCTGCGATCACTCCAGTCAAATGCAACTTCTTCTTCCTCCTTCTCATTTAGCCAGATGAGCTCCTGAGTTGCCTGTGACACAAAATCATGCAGGCTTTCCAGATGGATTTCCCGCTCTCTTGAACAGCTCTGAAAGGAACGGGCATCCAGAAAGTCAGGCAAAAGGCACGTTAGCAATATGTAGCATTTGTAAAATTTAGACAGTGACAGCTGAGCTCAGCATACAGTATCACTTACCAAAAGGTTCTCATACTGCCTTTCTAGTTTGTTCAGTTTGTCTGAATACGTCAGCTTCAGTGGTATTGTCATCTGAATCTGAGAAAAAAAGATGCTCTGGTTTCTTTCATTCAAAGACATATAGATGTTACAGATTATATAGGCACCTCTAAAACCTTTACCTCACTCAGTTTGGCATCTTTAAGACTCATTTGAAATTCCTCAATGGCTCTATGTACATTTTTGTGGTTCTCTAAATGCATTTCCACACTTGGTAAATCAGATCCCCACTCTGAACGATCCAGCTGCAACTTTAAAACAAAATTCAAAACTTAAAAAATCAGCATCTTGTTTGAGGTGTGTACAAGTAAATCTGTGGTACACGGTAAAAAGCTTAGTAACTGCTCACCTGCATCTCTTCCACCCAGTTCAGGAGGTCCTGAACATATTTCATGTTGACCTCCTCTTCTGTCATGTTGGGATCTGCCAGAGAGGATTTCAGTAAGGGCTTGCGGATCTGCATGTGTTTCAAATGCCTGAGGCTCCCGGGGTCCATTCCACCACCACTCCCCATGTAGTTCTGGACTGAACCAGGCTGCATACTGGGAGTCAAGGCAGGGGTAAGGGACGGGGTCAGACATGGTGTAAGGCTAGAGGTGAATGTGGACCCAGGGGTACCTAACCCCCCTGGTGTGAGTGCAGGAGTGAGAGCTGGTGTCAGGTTTGCGTTGATGTTCTGGGAGAAGCCAGAGTTTAGGCTTTGTGTGATGCCTGAGATCATCATTTTGGTTTGTTCTGTTGTAAGGGTGCGACCTTTACTGTAGACAGAAGAACACTCAGCTCTCAGGGCTAGAAGGTCATCTCTGAGTTTTGATACCCTGTATTCAGGAAAGGAACAGCAATATGAGATTTCTCGATGTATGAGAAGCTTCTGTGTGTTATCTGTAAAGAACGATTTGCTTTGTACCTTTGGACAAGCTGATCTGCAAAAGGAAATTTCCCATCCAGGAGAATTTGGATGTCCACTACTTGTTGTCTGAGAATATTCTCACACTCTAACAAGTATCCGGCAACCCCAGCTTCATTTATGAACTGAATACCAGACTCCAGACGTTTTGCATCCTTAGCAAACACACACACAAGAAAACAGTAAAATTCAAGGAAAAGTACACTTAGTGCTAATTGTCAAAACATAGGATACATAAAGTGAAATACAGCTTGTACTAAACCTACAGATTGTAAGGCTGTTTTTGCCAATGCCAGTTTGTCTTCACCATTAACACAGTCCCGCTGCACCCTGTTGGCAATCTGCTGCAACATCTCGAGCCTAAAAAAGATATGAAAACAAACAAATAATAATGCGGTAGTAATTTTACATTTTCACAACGTCAAAGCAAACAACATGCAATTTCACCTGGATCCATAGGCAATGTTGTTATTGAGAAAGACAGAGCTGTTGATTTGTAAAGGTTCAGTGATGATGGTGTCATTGGAGGCCAAGCTGGTGAAGCTACTGTTGCTGACAGACGAGATTCCACTAAAATAGTCCATCTTCCTTTACAAACTAAACTACTATGGCAACTACTGATACTCCCAGCAACTCAAACAATCAGTGTTTCTCATCCTAAACATCCAGCTTCAACCTAACCGTTACCTTTTACCTGCAAGCTTTCTCAGACCTACAGTAACTGAAGAAACGGCTTTCGACTTGCTCGTATTTATAGTGTTACAGACAGGTGAGAAGCATGTAAAACGAATCCCACCCTGTAATAATATGCTGCCCTCAGGGCATAAAAATGAAGAGGCAGGTTGAGACAGCACACCCAACGGAGACTGTATAAAGCACTGCCAAACTGCTGTAATAACTGTTTCTGCCTGTTTTCACCACACCTAACATTAAACTTGTAAATACAATGTGTTTATAGAGCATAAAGGCAGGAGTGGAGGTAAAAACATGTAAACTATTGTTATCAAAGAATTTCAAATGCAAAATATGACATTTGAATTTCCACATAAATAAAATCTGCTTTGCAAATAACTTTTCACTTAACTTGGTCTGGATTTTATGCCTGAACTGTAGAACATAACAACTATTATCAGTACACCATTTGGTTTCTGACATTTTGTCAAATGACACGTCCACTTGTGACGGCAGAACAGCCCAGTTTGGCTGCAGTAAATCTAATCACTTTGTATGCTGAAGTATAGAGAAATAGACCATATCATCAATTTTTCAGTTAGGGGATTTCTACTTTAATAAGGAAAATCACAATCTGGCACAGAACACTAACCCTCAGTGTTTGGTTTCAGTACGGACATTAGTGGGCTTGAAATTTAATACTGCATCACTCTACCTACAACAGCTTCAGTAAATATTATGCTGACTCTTGCAGCATCTGTGTTCTTTTATCTGTTTATTGGAGGAAAGTTTTTAATGAAGCAAGTATATCTAAATAGTAGATGGTTTTAATCCCATTAAAGACAATCAAAACCCAGCTGCATGTCTCTTAAACAGTTTTAGTTCAATAATTACTTTTAGCAGATAGCTAACCCATGAACTAGGTTCAAAGATTCGACTTTCCAGGCCAAAGAAAGTGTTAATGCTCTCTGTGTGCCTCCACATACCTTTCCACCTCAGGCCTCAGGCTCTTCTCTCTTTCCAGCATGGCAACAATTAATTTACCCCATTCCTTCTCCACATCATTTGGGTGGTGACCCTGGGGTAACTGAATTCTTCCAAACTCGATCCACATCTGTCAAACATACCACAAAAACAGATGTATAACCAAAATGTGTAAGCCTATAAATATTGCAATGTGTGTTCAAACCAACACGCTGTTCTGTTTTGCATTTGCATACCTCAAGCATTTTGTAGAGATTTTTTATTTTTGTCTTCTCGTTCTCCTTCAGCGGGAGTTCGTGTTCTTTAAATTGCAAATATTGTGTATAAAGTGCCTGTTAAAAAAAGCAGCAATTTCATTAAAATGTATCATTTTCAAACATAAATTAACTAGTTGAAAGATCTCTAAGCATCTGCCCATACAGTACCATCTCTAGCTCTCTCAGATTTAAATCAATTGGATTAAAGGGACTTCACTGCTCTCTCATATCAATCAATATCACTTAAAGTCTCAGTTACAGTGGATACGTGCAGCAAATCATCCTTCACATTTCACACATGTAAGCACCCTGACTTGCAACATATGCAAGGTAAAATAAAAGACAAAAATAACGACTAAATATACAAAATTCTGCTTATTCGCTGTGGTGTCGCACCTTGAGTTCAACAGGATTGTTGGGGAATGATCTATCTGTCATTATGGCCACGTTGTGTTTGATCCACTGGCTGAGGTATTTTATCATGTTCTGGTACTCCACCCATTTGATATCCACATCCTGTTCAGAGCAAAAGGATCACCAATAAAACACTGTTCAGCACTTTCACCTTCACTCTGTGGAGTTACTAGTGGGTCTGACACTCGTGACTTACATTAGGACTGATTCCTTCAACACCATCAGGAACTTTGGGGAAGGCATCGTACAGTGTTGAGACATACGTGATGACTGATTTTTCATCAGGAGACTGAACATCTACATCTGATGAGGGAAGAAAAAAGAGAACAGCCACAAATGCAAGATGTGAGAAATGAGCTGTATTCAGAGGAATTATTCTCTGAGCCAAAATTCTAGCTTCACTTAAAGCAAGAAGTCTTACATGGTTTCAGAGTATTTTCAGAGCCATTATAAATCTCACCTTCGGGGTCAAGGAGCCTGGCCACCCCCAGCTGTTCAGCTACACAAAATGCATGCTCTAAATTTGATCGGTTAGTCTGTGTTGACACACGGCTCATGTCAACCAGGTCTGGCCTGAAACACGCAAAAACAAACACATAGAGATAACAAAACTAATAAGGCACGTATATTGAAACAGACCATGTCAGGAAACAGGAGAATAAAAATAAATAAATAAATACGAATAATCTAAACACTTTATTCAATCCAGTTAAAACAGCAAACTCTGTATTATTCTGCAAAAAGCCCTTAAGTCTCTTGTGTGTTATACCTGTATTTATGAATGATGGCATTAAATAGCCTCCCATCCCTCCAAGAGGTTGTGAAGTTTTCACATCGTACGCCTACATAACCATCTGTCATCTGCTTGGACCAGAGCAGCAGCCTCTCCTTAGCGGTCATGTCCTCGGATTCTCCTGTCACATGGATCTCTGAGATCTTTCACAAAGTTAAAAAAACAAAATGATGATTCAAAATGCACTGACTTTCATTCTTATTTTAAAATTTTTATTTAGTCAGGGAAATTATACCAAGATGCAAGATCTCTTTTACAGGAACATGATGTGAAGAGGTCACATCCAAAATCATAAAAATCAATCCATCCATCCATTATGTGTAACTGCTTATCCTATCTAGAGTCAAGGGGGGTAGAAGCCTATCCCAGCTGTCATAAGGCAAGAGGCGGGGTACCCCGCGGGGTATGCCCTGGACAGCTCGGTCTACTGTATCTCAGGCCCAAAAAAGAGAGAACATGCAAACTGCACACAGAAAGGCAACAGTTGGTCAGGAATGTGAACCCACAACCTTCTAGCTGTGAGGCAGCAGTGCTAACCACTCCAAACATGAAAATATGAAATAAAGTTAATCATAAACATACAATACAATTCATACATTTAACTGGTCATCTCACAGACACACACACACACACACACACCAGTTTCATACCCATCGCAGAAGATACTTTCCATAAAAAAACCTCCTGGCAGATATATAAAACAGTAAAATGTGTAGACCAGGAAGCCTTGTTCAGAGACACAGAATGCTAACAGAAATGCTAAACTACAAACCTGTGTTTCACTCATCTGTGACAACAACTTCACCACAGTTTTTTAGTAAAGGTCAAACTACAGGAGTAGTTACAAAACAGTTAATGTAACAATGCCACAAACTGCAGTTGTAACAAAAAACGAATGTGTTGAATCAAACACCTTCATGACTTAATAAAGACATTTTGGAGCTCATTTCAAATATTTTTTTAATTGTGACGAAATGTTGCCAGAGTGTTGTTGGTGCACCACCTCTGAAGCACATTTTTGGCATCTGCAGTGCAATAGTTTCTATGTACAAGTCACGCCAGGTTCTTTAATTTCAGTTCAAGCCTTAGTAACTCAGACTAGATTAGCACAAACAAAAAAAACACTACCCTATAAAGATAGCGCACTTCCCAGACTACCCTATACATTATGTATAACAAGCCACAACATTTCTGCAAGCCAAATCAAAAAAGAGATCAAAGAAAAAGAAATCATGATTCATAGTACAATGAGCTTGGGGCCATAAAAAAAACAACTATAGCAGTATGTCAAAACTCCCTAAACAAGGGATCCAACTTCCTGGAAACACACTTATTAATAGCTATTAAAGAGCTGAACTCGATTTACTCGATTTAGTTAAACTGGACATTTAAAAAAAGACTAACTTCTGCTGATCAAAGGAGCAGTGATGCACTGTAGAATAAGATTACAGCCACCTGATGACCCACTGTAATTGCTATAATACCAAAGGTATCCTTTGGAAATCTATATGATAATTAGTACAACATGACATAATTTGTGTTGTGACTGTGCTCAACAAACCAAAGGCCCATCAGCAAAATGAAACATGGGATAGCCTGCTTTCAGCGAAAACATTATCTAAAGTAACAGTTGACTCAACTAAAATGAGAATCATTTGTGTAATCAATTATAAACAATTACAAAAAAGGGATTCTTCAAAAGAAGGTCACATTTCCAATATGCTCGCGGTTATACAATGGTTATAATTTAATAAGGCCAACTTGAGCTTAAACAAAAATATCAAAATCAACATACACTTCCGGTGAACGGTGACATAATTCTCTACAAACCACAGGCACTGCTGAAGGAAATAAAACCGTATCTACTTAGAATACCAGTTAAAAAAAAATACTAAAAAACTAATGGCTGTATTTTAGCATCTATTTGAACTTTTATGGAACCAGCCTTGCAATTCTTAAGATACATTGTACTTTACACTGCTCAAACCCCTTATTAATCCATGAATCATAGCCGTAATGCCCAAAAATAACATGCTATTGGTTTACCTCGTGCTGTGTTGAAATACTTTTGGCAAGAGCTGGAAGATGTTCTACGTAACCAGAGCAGGTGTAGGCCCTCCGTCTTCTCCTCCTATGAGCTTGAGAGCCCCATATAATCTTGGCAAATGTTTCCTCACTCTGTCTGTCATTACACCTCAGAGTCCGCAACATGTGCTCCACTGCTCCAAAGCTAACAGCCCTCCTTAACTGGCGTTTCAGCAGCTTCTTCACCAGCAGACCATCCTTAGCTGAGACGCCTCTGGAAGCAGTACTGATACAACGAAGCTTTCCCTCTACAGTGGACCTGCTTCTATCACGCTCTGTCTCCCCTGTGGAAAACTTTTCCAATCTGCACGCAAACCTCTTGCCAATAGGTTGACTGCAGGGATCTCTGAGGAGTAAAACTGGTACCTCTCCAACATAGACTCCTTTGCTAATGCTGGCCTGCCTGGACAGAGGTTTCTCCAGCTCTGAAGGTACATCCAGCTGTTCTCGGTTCTCCTCTGTGCACCAATATTGGCCATCGTGAAACTCTGCACTATTACAGGTGGCCCCACTTGTAAAAGACCCACTTCCAGGACTCCTTTGAGATCCAGCAAGCTGAAAATCAGATGATTTCCTCTTCTTCCTCTGGAAATAGTGGCGACCTTTAAGCTCCTTAGATTCAGGGTTCAGTGGAGCTTTTTTGGGGTCAATATAGCATTCATCTTTAGTGCCCCGGACACAAGCACAGATGTTTCCCATGGTTGAGAGTCATAAGTCTCTCCGCCATCAACAGTGTTAAAATTGTTTTCAGGGAGAGCATTCAGTGAACTCCACTATCCCAATGCCATTTTCACACTGTGCAAATAGCAGTGAGAAGTACGGTAATGCTCGCTCCACCCAGAGCAGAGTTCAGTTTTTCCTTACGTTGATTCTCAGAGACTTACAGCTGAGTTCCGTTCAGGCTCTCTCTCTTTGTTATTGCATTTCTTTATTGCTCAACCACTCTCTCTTTGGTCTGTCCTCTGACGCTGGAATCCATTCTGACCTTTGAAACATTTCTTAGGCCTAGCTAATCCGACACAAACACCATAAATGCATACATAGACGTGACCCACTTGCTTGTAGCTCTCAGCTGAGCGAGAATGAAAAAGCCTTGTGGACAGACCTGTTTCAGGCTGGCTAGTTTGCTTTGTCTACACTGTAAACACGTGCACGTCACTGCTGGCTATAATGTTTCCTAATACGTGTCTGTGATGAGGGGTCAAGAGAGGACATGGTTTAAACATGCAGGAGGATGCCAGCTGATGGCCACCTATTATGCTGTGAGAAATTTGTGCTCAGCAAGTTTGGCTACATGAGCCAGACAGAGTCCCAGCCAGTCAGAAGGGCTTTGAAAAACAAACAGCATAGGTCAATGAGAGCAGCAGAAGCAGACACAAATCCAAGCTAGACAACAACGAGCTTTCACTTCTACTAATCAAGCTGCATACAATGGCAGTGCTACTGAAGAGGTGGGGCTTAAGTCCAAAGGTTTAAACAAACAGTATTATCTGACCAGATCACCACCACTGCAGTTTACAAAGGGGCAAAATCTCTGACCAGGAATTGATTCATCATATAAATCATACTGCCTGACAAAGTGCGGACGGACCCACTGCACTGACTCTATTAATACTTTTATTAAAATGCAAAAAGAAAAATAAGCAGACAGTAAAATATAATTCCACCACAGAGCTCCACTAAAAATAACTATAACTCTCTGTGAGTCTACAATATCAATGAAGTTGTCTTAAGTTCAAACTCACCTGACAACCAACGCAATTCTAACTACAGTCTACTGATTACACCTAGTGCAACTTCTGGACAGCCTATGGTCAAACCATCTGTTACTAGCATTACTATAGTATCATCTTATGATTGCATTTGATATTATACAGATTTATAGTAAAATGTTGGTTTATTTAAGATCATATGAATTCTAAAATTAGTTGCCTTTAATAAGCTCTTTTCCAACGAAAAGGTTGCATAACATATATGAATTAACAAAATGAATGAATTATTGAAATACCTGTTTGTGTGACTAAACAATAGATGTCACTCACAGACACAATGATAGTCAATCAGGGCAAAAACAAATGGACATAACAAACAAGCACAGAAACAACTGATAGCAGTGCTTTTTCACGGTGGTGTATTGTCACCCCTCTGGATAACTACAATCCCAATTACAAAAGATACAATAGTGCAAATTTTGAAAAAATAAAATAAAAAAAGCAAACCCTTGTCTTTACAGGCAGGATCAAACATGTCTATAACATCCCAACAAAACTCAAAGTTCGAAGCAGTAAACCAGGTATAAAGTAAAGAGTTCAGTTTAAATATTATAGCACACAAATCTTTTTAGTGCTCTCAGTTTATCTAAGTTAATATTATTAGTTAATATAAAAAAAACCCTGTCCTTTACGCAGGATTCCCTTATACTTTAGACTTATTCCGTCATATAGAAGCGTGTAGCATAGAAATAGTGTTCAGTTCATAAATCTTAATCTGCTGCGAAGAAGCTCAACAATTTCTCCTGAGCTGCTCCACTATTTTTCCAAATCAAGAAGAAACAGGCCCATTGCTGCTTGATTAACTGCTCGAGGGCTTGCGTGAGACAGACAGCAGAAGGTTTTGGCATCATCACAGACGCTAGTTGTCAGCAAGTTTTAGTCCAAACAAAATTGTATTTGCTTCTTTTGTCCCCCCATTGTTTTACTGAGAGTGTCGGTCAGACAGATGAATGTTTATCGTAAGTGGAGCTGTACAGTATATCTGAAAGCTGTATATTTGAATCGCTCACAGCACTAATTCCGTTCTTATTCCTGTTGGCTTGAGTCAAATATATTATTAATCCAATGCAAGATACAGAAAAGGGAAGAGAAGAAAATGTAGACAGAAAGAGTGTGAGGGCATAAGAAATGTGTGCATACGGGATACTGAATGGGCTCACAGACTAATCCACTTGACATGATTTGTGTCATTCCAGCATGGAACACACAAGTATTCCCAGAGACTACAGTTTTGGGAATTTGTCAGGAGAATTATATTATCTTAGCCTAGAGCACAGAAATTCTAGAAAACCACTGCAACTCTCTAAACAGCTACGCTCCTTGTAAATGTAACCGCACACTAATGCTTGGTTGTACTGATGTATGCACAAATGAGTGAGGTAATGTTACAGATCTTTAATCTAGTGAAAAACAAGTAGAACCTGGGAAATAACAAATTACATTGGGTAATTAAATTGAATGGATTCTCCCATAAATTCCTGCCAAGACTCATTACCAATGCGTTCAAAAAGATGTACAGCTTTGACACCTTGTGGTCAAAAGGGAAAATGACCAGTTTATGGGTGTAAATGGTAAATGGTCTGCACTTATTTAGCGCTGTTCTAGCTCATTGGTACAGTTGCTTCACATTCAGCCATTTACACACAAATTCACACACCGGTGACAGCAGCTACCATGCAAAGTGCTGATCTAACACACCTGGAGCAACATGGGGTTGACTGTCTTGCTCAAGGACACTTTAACATTTAGGGGGCGACCTTACTACCTTCTAAACCAGAGACACCAAGTCCCGATTAATTTTATAATTATACATCTGAAGCAATGTGACATGTTGTTATATAATTCACTCTCAAAAACAGTTAGCATTTCTGTTACATAACAGTGTCTTTAAACTCTAGAAAGCTAAAAGTAGGATTTGGAATCTTCTGCATTTAAACATCAACAATATGCGATAGATTAGCATTGGGGCAAGATGATAAATACAAGGTTAAAATCAACAGCCGTTATCAGTGTGAACACATCACTTACATGACTCAGGGAACCAAAGGTAAGCTATAACCAATTGTTTTATTATCTACCTAATAAATCAGTTTAATTATGGTTATTAATCACATTAGAGACTCCAATAAAGAAACACTGACCTGAAAGTGCAGAATTATAGTCCAGATCAATCCCAGGGTCAGTTTGGGGTTGCCATCTGTAATGTCATCATTTCTGATATTTACAAGTTTGACCTGAGGACAAGAAAAAAAATATATAAATACATGTTTACAATATATCCAAGTGTTTAAAGCCAGCTCTTAAATTTCTAGATTCTGGTAGTTTTTATAGTATATACATTTTGTGTGCAGAGTATTTTTCAATTGTTATATATGAACTGTTGAGATGTCCCGAGCCCTTTTTGTCTTATATGTCTGTTGTGTAATAAGCACCACAAGGGGGCACAACTGCCATTTTGTTATGTGAAGGAGCACCTTCACAGTGTGGAACCATGGTGATTGTGTGACAATAATTCCTAATTGGGGTATAAAACATGTTTTATGGTTGTATATTAACTGTCCTTCACATGAAACAAATAGCAAAGCCGATCTCGGTTTAATATTGACATCATCTTTAATAATTGTAAACAGATAATTGTCTGCTGTGGGGGGAGTAGGTGGGGATGTGGTGGGTTTGGTGGATTTAAGGAAGTTTCAATTAATGACTACAGAGGATTTGAGGCTGTGTTTGGTAAGTACTGTGGCTAAAATGTCTGAACAAATTGTTTGTGAGCATCTATGCATCCTTTGTCTGAAAGCCTTACGTCACATCTGGCTCCGGCTCAGCCTGGCTGTGTTCTTCATCATATCCTGACTGTGGTGGGGGAAGGGAGGAAAATCAAAGCTCCCTGAAACCCCTTGATGGGATTTGTATGTAGTCCTCTTTAAATGTAGTAAATGAATGAATTAATTTTGTCTTAACTTTGACTACCAGCAGATTTCCATTAGCCTAATTGAACAGTTATGCTCTGAAAGGTCTATGATAACATTAGTTCAATTTCCTTCCAGTCTTGAAATAAACATGGGACAGAACAAGAATCTGAAAATGTAATTGGACTGATTCTTACCTGCCGCCTCTTTAAATAATCCAGTGCTATTTGTACATTCTGGAGTCTGTGGAAGCGCATCCTCCCTCTCTCCCGAGGCTGTGGAAACATAGAGGGACGAGGAGACATGTAGTGTAATCAAGTCCTTTTCAGCTTTAGAAGACAAGTCTTTAAAACAATTATTAGTAGCATGAAGGGCACTTGACGTGATTATTACCCACTGAGCTAGTGAGTAAAGGAACAAACAAAAAACTGTCCACATCAAAAATAGCCATTCCTCCACTCAAACTCATGTGCACATTGTTCATTTGTGGTACCACCTTTGAACATTTTTTACTATTTCCACCCACTCTGATAGCCAGCGATGCAATTTAAATACAGTAACACCATTCACTTTGGACATGTTATATATAAAATCGGTTGTGACAAATGCATTTTGACAGTCAGGGGGCCATAGCATGAGGTAATGGAATGGAGAATGCTTTCAAGACCGGATGCAGCAGCAGCAGCAGCAGCAGCAGCAAAAGAACTGTGCTGCATTCAGTCGCATCTCTACAATGATGCTACAGAGATGCTGAAGAATCTTGCATTTCAGTTGCAAAGGAACAACATTTAACAACACCCTCCATTTTAAATGGCAAATCTCCTATTGACCTATGAATCCTCCCCGAGGCTACAAAGTAGCAAAAGCAGCAGATGAAAAATGTCCCGAGGCTAGCTTATTGGTTGTATGATTCAATGATTTGCAAAGCTAGTGGAATAGATATAAAGACCCATGCGTTACATACAAATTCTTGTATAATGTATTGCGAGAGAACTGTGCTGAATCATTTGTTTTATTTCTTGTTTGTTAAAAAGGAGAAAAAGATGCTGTCTAAGTGTTTGGATCAAATGCACATTTCTCTGCATCATCACTATCATTTCACCATGTAATGTTTGACATTATTTCTTTATCAGCAGAGATGACATTATGAATTATAAATTGGGCAAAGAGAAAAATGTTCTATAAACATACAGGAAAACTGCAATATTTACCAAAAGGCTATAAAACAACACATCATATAGTGGGATTGTTTCTCCTGTTAACAGGCCACAGCACGCTCTAAGTTAGTCTGTTAAGGGGGGGTGGGGAGGTGAACCACACGTACCCCCTTATCATCATCCGTGTCTCCATGCTGCTCAACTGCACATGCTTCTGTCCCACTCACCAACCGCAACGTCTTCAGAAAATCACGCTCCCGTGGCTTATCACCATAAAGGCAAAACATGAGGAAGAAAGGAGGACATGGACACACACACACAATGGCAAAATCAAAGGAAGTCAGACAATGAGCAGAAAACAATCAAAGAGTGGAAAACAGAGAAGAAGGCAAGTAGATGTAAACAAAAAACACATTGCCAATTAGAGGATGAAAGTTAGTTATCGTGGAGGGAGAGTACCTGCTGACGCTCAGCACACAGGAATACATGCAGTTTAAACTGACAGTACAGTACAAAAGCCTCATCAACATACAGACATAGTAACAGAGAAATGAAACACAGTAATACGTATAATAACCTGCTGGAACAGTACCATTGAGTAGCCACTGTCTTAGGCCAAAACTACAGCTATGTGCTCTATGTGTAATACATGTAGTGGATAGAATTTGGACCCTTTGTGAAAAAAATAAAAAAGGCCTCCTTTACACTGCTATAACCAATTCAAAGTTTTGACAGGGTGGAGACTGATTACACATTCGCCATGGATTGTCTAGTTCTACTTTAATCATTGTAGTTTCCATCAAGGCAGTTTCCTGGACTCAAAAGAAAGACTTTTCCTGAAGGTTGTATGATGCCATCGTGATATGTTTTAAAAGAAACAATAGACAATAATGTTTGTCCTCTGAGTGTCAATAAGACAAGTGAGAGCTGCTATAATTTGGTGTGTAGATGCGTAGCATTATTTGTCTCCTATGTCTGAAGACTTCAGAGTTCATAGACACCCTCACAATTAACAGAGACCCCCCACTGGAATCTTACAAATTGAAGTTTGAATAACTGCACATGTATATGTAATTGTAATATTTAAAACTATTTCTCCATAGGTAATAAAGATCTCAAGGAAATTAGTCTCTCTCATACAAACTGATGCAAACTGACCAAATATCATTAAATATTTAGAGAATCCAGGGAAATATATTTACACAAGGGAAAAACTTGTCACCCATTGAAAGGATTCCAGGCATTATGAGCCAAAAACACAAAGGGGGGCCCTCAAATGTGGTGCAACTGAAATTCTTTTTCAAGCTAAAAGGGAAAAGAGCAAGTGGTCTCCTCATTTCTCAAAAGCTTACAAGACAAAATGCAAAACAGGGGTAAAATATTCCTCAGTCCTAAAGCAAAGTGCACTGCATTCTCTTTTTATTTACATTTTACACTGATCCTAACTTTTCTGGAAATGCTGTCTGAAGATACATACTGTATCTGTGTAGCCTGTCTGGTATATTTAATTTAACAGTGTGTTACTAGTTCTAAGGAAACCTTAGGCACATAAAGAATTAAAAAGCATGGTAGCAAGTTCAACATTGTTTCTGAACTTTTTGGAAACTTAAATGGGTAACGACAGGATTAATCTTCCCACTTGCTAAATATTTAGGAATCATCAAGTCCAATTTCCCACACAAGTCAGTGTAATGTCACCTGAGTACCGTCAATAGTCTTGTACAAAATACCCCATCCAAGACTATATCAAAGAAAGTTATACTCCAACTGACCAATTTATTAAGTACACCTGTTCAACTGCTCATTAACTCAAATATGTAGAAAGCCAATCACATGACGGCGGCTCAAAGCACTTACACATGTAGACATGGTCAATCAGCTGCAGTTCACTTTGAACTCGGCGTGTTTGTCGGTGCCAGAGGGGCTGCACAAACAACCATGTGTATGATTTATTAGTATGGTTTGAAAATAAGAAAATATTTATTGAGCAGCAATTAGTTAGGTGAAAATGCCTTGATGATGCCAGAGGTCAGAGGAGAATGACCAGACTTGTTCGAGCTGACAACAATAACTCAAATAACATTAAACTGAGGTATGCAGAAGAGCATCTCTGACTGCACAACATGTCAAACTTTAAGCAGATGGGCTACAGCAGCAGAAGACCATTGCGGGTGCCATTCCTTTCAGGTAAGAACAGGAAAGTCACCAAAACTGGACAAAATAAGATAAGAAAAAAATTGCTTGGTCTAAAGAGTCTAGATTTCTGCTGTTGTTGACCATTTGCATCGCTTTACCAGTATACCCATCTTATGATGGCTACTTCCTGCAGAATAGAGTACATTTGAAATGTGGTAAAGTGGGAGTTTCATATCAATGGATATGCAGCCAACAAATCTGCAGCAAGTGTGTGATGCTATCATGTCAATATGGACTAAAACCTCGAGCAAAATTTCCACCAACTTGTTGAATTTATCCCACAAACAATTGGAGCAGTTCTGAAGGAAAATGAGGTCCAAACCAGTGGTAGCAAGGTGTACCTAATAAAGTTGCCAGAGAGTGTATACGCTGGATTCTAATATGCCAGACCCCCAAATCACTGGTTTCCATTCTAACATCGGTTATGCAAGTAAGGAGGGGAGAGAGCAAGTGCATCAGATTATAAATGGATGAGAAAAAGCCCTCTCACTTTCCTTAGTGGTGTCTAATTACCATTTGACAGTTTGGATTTCATAAAGCTGACCTCAATGGACATTGCACTTAGTAAAAGTTGAAAGTTTCTATGACTTGTTTCTATGTAAATCATAACTTTGTGTTTTATAACTGTGTAAATTATCTGAGCTCTTAGTTCTTAAGGAAAGACTGATTACTTACCAATGTGTCTCCAGATAAAACCTCTAGCAGGGAGATCAGGTTATGTCCATCTCGTAAGTCTTCATACAGGTCATTTATGTGCTTCCGTACCTAATGACACAAAAAGAAAAGACAAAAGTGTGAAAGCTGCAATATCATATTGCTATTACACCACTGCTTCACGTAGCTCCTATTCAGGCTAAAGTCGAGGCTATCGCTCAGGACCCACAGCCTACAACAAAAAAATAACTGCAAGATTTTGGGGGCTTAGTAGGATATTACAGAAGCTTTTGTAAAAAACGTCTCCACTGTTGGTTTATCTTTGACTGAGCTACTGAAAGCCAGGGCCAAAGTTGTCTGGCCAAGTTTAACCACCACCAACTGAACTATTCTGTAGCTGAAAAGGAGGCCTCATCATTAAGGCCTCCTTAATGGCCTTGCAACACTTTGAAGTGGGAACTGGAGTAGCGCCCCAAGTGGTACATCATAATCCCCTGATGCTTTTATCCTCAGTAATGTGCTCAAATCAAAGATTGGTGAGATGGTCATAGATTTTGCAAGCGTATGCCCTTGACATTTAACATATTAGAGGGGAAGAGAATGTTTTGGCAGACACATTGTCGTGTGCGCCTCTAGATTAAAGTTGGTTGTTCTTGGCTTTTCTAGTCTCATTCCATTTTGTCTTTTGTCCTGCTCCTTTTCTGACAGTCTTCTTAATGTGCTTCTTAGGTATCAGAGTTGCTGAGGGCTGGTGGATGACGGGGGACTTGGAGAAGTAGGATGCATGATGTGGTTAAATCTTTTGGTCTTGATTTTTATGTATAGTTTTGTGTATCTGCAGCGTTGTTGTGGCCTGGTGTTCCTGTTGGGGAACCTGACTTTATGGGGGCTGATTGCTGATTGGGGGCCCTGCCAGATTTGGAGCACCTGGAATCAGGGCTCCAAAGACTATACTGTAAAGGAGCTGGTCTTCAGTATGTTGGGCTCTCTCTGGTTGTTACTTTTGTTTTGTTTGGTTTATGTTTATTATAATAGATGTTAAAATTGTGGATAATTCTGGTGTTCTTTCCTGTTTTTTGTGATGGCCTCTGAGGCCGGGTTATGACAACATGTAATGAGAACTTGTGTTCTTAAAATTCTATACACAGTTGCTGAACCATAATAATCTCAATTCTAAAGAAATAGGACTCATGAATCCCGTATTTGTACACCTGACATATGTAACTATAAGACAATCAATAACTTAGATTTTTTTTATCTTGGTGTTTCAGTTTATTCCTGGTTTTAGGAAAAAAATAGTTTACATTTTGCAACACATTTGTTTTTTTTCCTTTAAACTAAAATGCAAAATAATTGTATGAGCAGTGCATCACCTTGACACCTAAGCACTTGAGAGATGCTCTTAACAACTTTAGCGTGAGGCTTTCTCCTTCCTGCTGGTCCACCTCCCCTTCTGTCCTAAATACCGCACTCCTGAAATCACTCTGCTGGCCACTGACCTGCTTTCACACAGGGCTTTCAGCACTGTAATCTCAGATAGCTGCCACAGCTGTGAAGCCTAAATAGACCTGTGCCCCGATGTTATTAGGTTAGCCAAGCAAATCCCCAACTATTACTCAGCACCTCTGACATCCCACGGATCATTTGTGAGGTCTACTGTAACAATAAGATTAAAAAAAGGCCCAAATTCTGCCCATTCAACATGAAGTAAAATAGAAATTTTATGCTTAAATCATTGACTCAAGTTCAACTGATTCTAAACCCCTACAACACAGACCCTTTGGTTTTAACGCACATGCTGCATTTACTCATTGCATACTGTATGTCTGTTTATTATAAATGTAAAACAATATTTGCTTTCTCCTGCCAACACTGTGACACTGAACATCATGTTCCCTTCATGAAGCAGTGAGGGCTGCAGCTGGCACATCCTAAAGGCACAGCTTGAACTCGCTGGTCTTTACCTCATTTCTGTTAACTGCAGCAAAGTGACAGGATTCAATTGTCACTAAAAACAGTGGGCATGTCCAAGTCTGCTGTAGAGAAAGAGTCTGGGGCTTTTACCATTTGAAGTCAAATTGATAATGCATTTACTAAAAAGGTCTATAGACTTTCTGTAAACTGTGTCTCAACCCCTTTTTAGACCGATTACTCAAAATTTGTTTATCCTCTCTTTGCCTGTATTTAGTTAAATGTGCTCACCCTGGATCTAAATGGCCAGTGACCTGCAAAACGTAATAATTTTTAATTTTGGGACTTACTGAGCTTAAAGTCTTTTTGCCACTTTGGCTTATTTTACGGCTATTCAATTTTAGCTGGCAAGCCACTGACTGCATGGAAGAGATTTTACCAAGTAGACACAGTGTATCCTTATCAGTTGTCTAAGAATGTTTCTTCTTTTATGTTTTATGGTTTACATACATTAATGCATGTGATTTACATTGATAGTAGGGATAAGTGTACCACATGACGTGTGACGTGTTGATACTTGTCTGGCTCCTAAAGTGTTTCATTAAATTCCACAGACAGATAAAACGCCACAGTTAGGGATTTGAATTCCTGAGTCAAGAAGAGACAACCTGTTGCTGCAGCAGCACACCGCTATGCTAAATGACTTTTAGCAAGCTTAAATAATATTTGGAGAGGAATTTTAGCATGTTAGAACCGAACACGGAGTGTGATAATTGTTATTACTGCCAAAGCTCTTATAACAGACCACTTTGGGAAGAGAAGTGTCAGAATTGGATGTCTTATTTAGGTTTAATCTCTGTATTATGAGGATACTTTCTGCATGAACAAATTTGGACACCAAAATTATATTTTTACATGTATTTTCCCATACACAAATTCTAAATTCAACATGAAAATAGAAATGGAAATATAGGAAGCATGACACATTATTTTTTACCTTCAGCAAATGCTGATTTATCCATTTTGTAAATGTCTTCTTCTGCACTCTGTCTCTTTCATCTGGAGAAAGAAAAAAGAAAACACATCCTGTAATTTCATTCACATTAGAGAGCAATCAACATAAGTATGTTTGGGCAACACAAACCTCTTTTAAAAGAAAGCTGTTATTAGCTAAGCCTGTTGTAACTGTGCTGTGGTTAGTGCTGACTGAGAACAGAAACAAATGAGGAAACAACAGTGTTCTTTTGGGATGGATTCTTAAATTTATAGCTTCAATGAAAATCACAAATTAGACCACAACCCTCAGAAGGATGTCATTTCATAGAGCTTCAAAAAGCATCACTCTCTCTTCTATGTTGACCATATTATGCTTTTTATTTTTGTTTCCCATCACCATAGCAACCAAACTTTCAGCAGCCAGTGACATACAGCAGGCTATGTGAGACCCAGATGCAAATGGATGTTATTAAAAAGTAAACTTTCTGAATAACATGTCTTTTTCATAGCTGTATTTTCCTAAAGACTGTATTCTACGCAGTGTCGAAGCATGGTAGGATTCAGGCCAGGCCACTACAACTGTGACTCATCTCACGGCTTCCACGTCATCCATTGTGCCAGACACAGCTCCTCTTAATTATGTTTAGTAACCAGTAAGACAAGTCACTTGTACAATAAATGATATTAACAACAATCTGCCAGCTACACACATTTACTCCATTACTACAACACCGTGGATTACAATCAGCAACTTCCTGACCTCTGACTACAGGACTAACAACACAGTTAACCTCCTCACTTATATTAACCTCGGTGTGGAGTACAAAATAGGTTTGGCTATCTCACCTACTATTAGTAATCAGCAAGCACAGACATGATTCATCTTTCAAGGAAATGACAAGAAGAGGTAAGATGAATACTGACCCATGCAGCACATTAGAGTAACAAGGTAAGCCTTATGCTCCCTGTCACACTTAAGCAAGATGTTCATCCTCCCCAAAAGCTCCTGAGGGCTATCAATAGGATCGTGGTTCAAGTAGATAAATGCCATGTGGATAAGCGACTGAGGAACGAGGTACAGTCTCTCTTCTCAAGCCTGAATGCCTGCCTTCGAAGCCTCTAGGGCAGCCGTAACTTCCTTTCTCATCAAACATCTAAAACGAGTCCTGTCAGGTTTTCCATGGTTACTCAGTATTTTGAGTTTCCAAGCGGTTAAGTATTTATCCAGTAAAAGCACTCACAACCACAGAAAAAAATCAGTGCTTCTTACAAAAAAGAAAAAGTTCCTTGTTACCGTGTTTCGGGGCGGTTCCAATGTTGGCAGGATACAGTTTATTTAGGAGCAATATACCATAATTTCTCGCATGCATCATTTCCGACGATGTGACACAAAACATGTTAAACTAAAAACTTATTTATTCAAGATTCTATAATCTATATACAATATAATAATATAAATCTAATATAATATATCAGATAATCATCTCTCTATTGTGCAGCTGCCAAGAATAACCACAACGTTTACACCAGCAAAAACAAATGACATGTTCGGGAAAACTATAAATTAACATAATATGACATGAACAGTAGCAAAAAGGCCAATTAATTATTCCTTAAAGCTGTTCTGTTAAGAGATTTGAGTGGATTTTACTTTTGCTTTCTATATTTACTCAGCATACAACATTGGCAGAATCAAGGATTAAAGGTTCCACTGTAAACTGAAATAGTAACTAAGTTATCATTATCATTAAAATAATAAGGTGTAAAAAAGCAGAACTGGCGACTCTAGGTGTTTAAAGTGTCTGAAGATAATAAAGTCCCAAAGGTATCTTAAGAGCCCTGTGACTGTCTCTCTGCAGATTCATACATTTAGTTCATCTAAAAATAGTGCAAGTGTAAAAGCTGCTGAGAATTGAAAAGTGGGTTGGACTGACAAATATTTTGTATGATGGTCTTCACATTTAGATCAATGTCTGACAAGAAGCTGAAACACTAAATAAAAGAAGCAAAAGAAATTGATCCATCTTTACTGATGCAGTGTGAGACCTTTCTTTCCCAGAAGTGCTGTCGTTGCTGATATAATCGTCCCTGTTACTCTACAGTAAAGCTGAATCACAGTGAAGGGAAGCAACGGTCGGACACTCATTGGGTTTACAACACCCATGTCTTAAGCTTCATGCTGCATAATATATAAGCCTCTCCTGAAAAACGCATTAATATAGATTGGCTGGGCAAGTATTCCAGGAAACTCTCCAACTTAAAGCTGAAAAGTCTATTGTCACCCAACTACTGGACATGGTCAGCAATAGGCTATTGTACTGGGCACATTGCACCGGTTACTGATAACAGGCGTTCTTAATGGAGTCACTTTAACATTAGCCAAGGTCAGATGATGAGACAGCCATCTGCTCTTCATGTTAAAGAGCTTTAATGGTAGCAGTATAAAGTGAAGAAGAACTCGGGAGCAGCTTTGAATTCAGTATACTATTACATTTGAGTTATTTCTGTAGCTGAGCTTTCAAAAAAATCATGAAGGTGAGTTTAATAATGTGGTGCCCTCTTGAGGCTCTTATGAAAATTAAAACGTAAGTATACTCTGATATCAGTCTTTTCTCCCAGCATCGAAAACAGAGATCATCATAAGATGAAAGCAGCAGTAATTATTAGAAAAATCATAGCTTTAAGAAATCACTCTCCTTCCCCTAAGTTGCACAGCTTTATCAGTTTGTATACATACAGTGCAGTAATATGGCCCATCGTGCAGACACATATTGCATCCATTATTGAAAAGAATTTCACTTATATTTAGATTTTGTGAATACTTTCCTCATACAGCTCAACTAAATAAATCTGTTCTTGTTCAAACCAAAACAACGTCCGATAAAGATTATTCTGACAGTTACTCGAAGTTTAACACAAATACATAACCCCAAATTCATTGTAAAACACAGAGGACATGAATACATAATGCAGACATGACTAATAAATGAGCAAGTGTGGAATTTACTCTGACTTTATCCGTTTAGAGGGGAAACCCCCCACAGTAAACAGATCCTGCTGCTTTCCTTATATGTGCAGTTGATTTGCTTACAAAAAATGCCTGAAGGATAAGCAAGATTGATTCCCTCATGGTCAATTAAGAAAAAATCAAACCGGAAATTCTCAGGGGACTTCTTCTTTTTCCTTATTAGGATCAATCAAATATCATCACATATTCGATCACAGTAAATGTGTGATGTTTATTTTATTTTAAAGGTATCCTCGTATGGTAAAAAAGCTCCAAATCATAATAATTGTAATTACCAACTAAATGCACACACACTATGTAATTTTACTGAAAAGCTGAGGTTTACATATTCATTCAATAATGTTCTCTGTTTGTATTTCTGGTAATTATATGACTCACAGTCACCTGACATCTGGGGACATATTAGAAACATGTTAACCGACAGCCTGTGACCCCCGACTTTAGTGGGTTGATATATGAAGCTCACAAACAACAACTAACATCTTTCTCTTACGTCACAGTTCAACTTCTTGAAATTTAAAACCTGTCAAAAATGCTGTCATTCAAGCCTCCTGCAAAAGTGCAAATAAATACCATCATAGGAAGTCGAACTGGTAGTAATTAAGGTATTGTTTACAGTACAGTAAGATGGGCATAAGGTTTTGTGGCCAGTGTGTTCTCTTTAGCCCAGAGTTCACAGCAGCATTCACACAGACCGTTACAGAGCTTCTGAGACACTTATTTGTAGACTTCAGCAAAGCACATGTGCAAGGCTATAAATAGATACAACCCTAAACCACACTGCCCCTGCAACTGCCGGCTACATAATCTGTGCCATAAGGGATGTACTTCAATTTGAGTGAAGTAAATGCTTGTAGTGAAATGGACTTTAATGAGTTTGTGGATTGGGCCTCTTTCTCATTGCAAAAGGAGCATTTATTAGATGTTAGACTTTGTTGGTTAGTACTAAAGTAGATTCAGGACATGACAGTGTCTGCATATATGAATGACTCAGGACTGACGGAAATGTAACCAGCAGCAGGACAGTCAACACAGTGTGACACGTTCATTACTTAATTTTTTTTGTTTGTATGGAATGTCAAGCACAGGTGGTGGGTGACACCCTTCGGCGTGCTGTTATGTCAGGATGCCCAAAATATCCCCACATTCTGAGGAAAGCAAAGCCAAAAAGTCTTAGCAATCAAAATGCTCCCCATGTAATCCTCTTGACCCGCAGGAAATCAAAACACACATAAAGACTAAACTGAAAAGTGTCCAACTTTTCAGCCTATGGCAAGCGCTAACTAAATATCCTGGCTAAACAGCTCTCATTTCACATCCCTCATGTCACAAATAGACAAGTGAGCAAAGGAACCAGAGCTTTGTTTTAAGTGCAAGCCTGTGGGCTGCAAAGCAATAGTCATAGGTCAATAGGACAGGACCACAAATATCTGTTAAAATGTTCATGAGATTCCATGGAATAGATATTGAAACATATCAATCTAGATAAAAGTTGACTGACAGACTGCTCACACTGTTCAGTTTTTGAAGGTTTAGCGTACATTGCCTTTTATAAACAGAGCAGACTGATGACTCAGCACAAAATGGCATTTCCCACCACATTTTAAGAAGAACATTAGTACTAGGGCTAGGTAATAAACAAAGTAAAAGGAAGACATTAAGGGGGGGGGATTTTTGTGGACGCATTTTTGTCATTCTCTGTAAGTGAGAATCCAACAGGCAGACTGTCTTCTTAGCAGGGCAGGGCGACGTCTGAAGTATGTAACTGTAACAACTCAGTGATTGAAACAGGTTGCCAAGCCTTGAAGGCAACCCGTCCTGCTAGCCTTTGCTTCCTCTTAAGCCTAGATACTAACGTCAAGGAGAAACCAAATTTGTGCAGGAATGAATATTAATAATATTAATATTTGTTTGTTGGTATTGCCTTTCTGCAGTGCTTTTTTGAGGAGTATCGTCTATTCAATAGGCACATTTTGAGCCACAGTGGGTATATTTTTAGACTTCAATCAAAATGATACCTTCAAATAAAATGACTTAACTGTGGCTTATGCAAATGTAATGGCACACAAATGGTATTTGCGCACATACAATATGCACAGACACACATTTTGTGATTTTTTTTGTTTTGTATTGTGAGATCAATGTCCTTATCATGTCCCTATTAATATTACTATATTTTGTATCATTCGGTTTCAGACTGTTGATATGTATACCTCAATAACGCCACCCATATTACATTTCAAGCACGGAAATGTTGTATGACCCATAATAAAAAACAAAAGAGGGAGGAGGGGAAGCTTGCATTAGCTATCACTGTAGAAGCACTCAGCGAAGTCAATGACAGGAAAGGGAGAAGTGTTAATGGGACATCAAGTACACACACTTGATGTACCAACACACCCACGCACACACACACTTGCTAACACTCCAGTACTAGTATGCACATGTGCAACAGCTGCCACATTTAGGTGAATATTTTTGCACATGAAGAAATGTTTTCCTCCTTTGACTCAGAAATGTAAGCAGTTCCACTCTGTATTATTTAGAGGGGCATAAGAGGGGCTAAATGTATCCAAGAGAAATCAACATGATATTCAGAACCCAATTACCCTAATCATAGCTAGTTTCCATGAGCAATCGAACACATTTGCAGGTGAGTGTGAGGTACCCACCTTCAGCTTTTACCACTTAAAATAACTTCACTTTAATAGCAATACAATTTTCATAAACAGATACATAGAATATAGAAAGATGATAAATTGAAGGGAAAAAAAGTTTCAATTCTACCGAAGAAATAAACTAAATCTACCTCTAGCATGTATAGATGCATCTGTAGTGTTTCTTTTATATGTTAGCTTTTTTCTTGAAATCTTTTGACCAGTTTGTAACTTTAAACTACACCCACCGAATAATAGCTTTTTCCGATATGTGCTTGGATGGAACAATGGAGCTGCTCATTTCTTGGCCGTCTAAGAAAAAGTGCAAAAAGAAAATCTGTTTTCTGCTGCTATTATGGTTTTTGTTTCCAGCATAAGCTGCATTCAGGATAGAAGGGTGGAGCTGCTGGAGTGGGAGAGGAAAAGCTACGGAGCATGAGTCAGATGCAGGACAGAGATTCACAAGATGATCTCATGTGAGAGGAGGTTTAGTCATGCTGGTCTTGCCATCACCATGACAGCACATAAATACTACATTTAGAAATTCAACATTAAGCAGGCTTACTTGAGACTGCATTAAAGACTTTTATGATAAAACATCATACTATATGAAAAATATTCATCATATGTATTGTAGATCGACAGTGCTTGAGTGTCTCCATGATAAATGTATGATCATCACTATTGACTGGGTCTTCAAAAGGCTTAGCAACAAGAACAAAAGTAGGTTTCAACATAGGTACTGTAGATACAGTGTTTTTCATATGATAAAGTGATTGACAAGTAGTTTCTGATATGCGTTATTGTAAGATTATGGCGCTCTCAAGTCAGCTTAAATTGGAAACCAATGCAAATATCTAATACACTTAATGAGCCATTAGCACTTGACATGGCACATAAACATAATTAGACAGCGTAGTGATCTAAAGGATATTCATTCACATTTATTGCTCATGTTGATTTTTCCAAATGTCCAACTGGTAAATACTTCTTATAATGTACAGGTGCCAAGTATAATCCAATTGTTACCAATAATCAATATAAAAGATATAAAATAAAAGATACAAGAATTCAAGAAAAATTAAATTTCAGTTCTTTTACAATGTATAATTTCAAATAGAGACATGACTGGTTGGTAGGCGAAATGTACTATTATGTACTCCAAGCACTTTAGTATATTTGTACATTTTCTTGCAATTGATATTGTCTGTTTTTAATCGAGTCTGTAAATCAAGAAACATTTAAATACATGAAATAAATTTCTATTATCTGTAAAAAATCTTTGTTAGTTCATTAGTGGCCAGTTGTCTGACTGTGCATGCACCATATCGGTGCACAAACATTTCCCTGAATAACATGGAAGGAGACCACCTTCCAAGTGAGGCTCCATGAGTTCAACAAAAAGCCCAAAACAAGCGTCAATCAACTTAACACATGAACAAGTCTTCGGAACTTGGACGCTACTTGCATAAAAACAAAGTTTCTTTTGTATGGTAGCAGACAGTCTCCACAGAGGCAGCCTGCTGCATGGCTGAGCTACTCAGCCGTTTGAATGTGATGAGTGGGCTGTCGACATAGAGCAGAGGGGTTGGGCTAGGCAAGACCCAGAGGATGGACAAAGGCAGTGACTGTGCAAAAAACACAATCCTCTCTCACGGATTCCTGTGTTTGATATTATAGAATAATAGGAGGTGAAAAAATAATAAAGGGAGATTTTAATAATTGTAAGTTATTGCTAATTAAATAAACATATATCTTGCATACAAGATATTAAAGAGATTAAATTAGAATGCAGGCTGATTCACAGACTGAAAATGACCCCACCCACCTATACCACACAAATTACAGAGCAAACTAACCATCCTATAGACTGGATATATGCTGCATGTATAGTATTTATGTTATGTATATGTCTTTTGTTGCTCCCATAAAAGAGCAGAGTCTGTAACAGTAAATATATTTGATATATAAGATGCAATCACAAACTTTAAAAACAAGGCCACGGTTGTACAGCAGACTTCTAGGAAGATTATGTTAATATAATTTTCAGATTTGGCAAATGAGCTTTATGAATGTTTTCTTATCACTTTTTTAAGATTCTAGGGAAGTGTAAAATGACCCTAATTATTGAAATATAAATGTTAAACATATCTCCCCATCTTTAACAAGATAATTAAATGCACAAAAATGCCACAAATAGAAATATGTGAATTGGCGCAGAAAAGCAGTTCGCCAGCTCGGAAAAACAAACTGTTCCTCCAACTTCACTTTAACATTTCTGGCGATTTTCTGCAAGACTTGATTTCTTGCAAGACCATGTTCCTTTGGGTCCGTCTTTAAAAATTCACCCATCCTCTATCTAATGAAATCATCTATGCTGTGTGGCAACTTAAAAGCATTATGAACTGCAAAGAAAACTGATTGAAGCACCAAGTGTCTAATCCACTAAATCTGTCCTGATGTCAGAGGATGTCCAACTGTTGGGAAACTCTGTTTTCCCCTTCATGCTGAGCGCCTACCAAGCAGGCTTTGCGAGAACAGCGTGATCCTTCAGAGCCACTACCCAATAACATTAACTGTTGTATGTGGGTAGAGAACCGTGTATTCAACAGTTTAGAGACTTTATTAGGCCCGTATTGAGTTTCAGTGCAACCGAAAGGAATTCTTCTGTTAAATGTATGATTAGCTCTAATACCTAATTAGTGTGGTATTTGTACAGCTGGAGAAATAAGAACTACAGGCATGTTAGCAGTCAATGGCGTTTCTTAAGCTTAGTCACAAAAAAGTAGGTAACTCACCTTTCTTTCAGCTCAGCGGTACCAACTATGTTTCCTTATCTTGAAAATTGCGGTTGTATTTCCTAAACATTCACTTAAGGCCATGGTGAAGGTGGCACCTGACATAACACATGGCACTGTGCAATAGTGTACAGATTTTTTTCCCAGCTATCTCTTGTCTGCAACTGACAGCTATAATAATCTCTGACGTGTTTGATGAATACAAAAACAAGCCAGACAACAATGACAAGCACCTACATAAACATAACCTCGTAATTGCAGATAATGCTTATCATAACTGTCTGAACTTCCACAATTAAATATGTAACTGATCCAATCCTACAAATTTCTGTTTTCTACTAAATACTTTGCCCACAGACTGTTGTGTTTACTGGTTCGTTTGGTTACTGTTAATGATCCTTGTATGAAAATATAGCTCTTTGATACTTTTTTAATCACACGGAGAGAAGCTTGGGGCTCTGGGTGATCCCATCGACTGAAAATAAAAAAACAAGTCTTTTTATAATACCAGCACCAGCCAGCGCCCTAAAGAAAAACATCTCTGAACTGAAGAACCTAACAAACGTTTTAAAGAAACAAAAAATATGACTTAAAATTAGTTTGAATCTACATTGACAGCTAAATTCTTTTAAGAATATAGATTATTTTGTAGGCCAACATGAATGCATATTTCTCAACCTTATTACACAGTCAAGTATAAACCAATACACCGCACATTGTGGTATATATATAATTTTTGACCATCAATTACCTCTCGTACACAATTATGTCGGTCAATTACATTGAATTTCTTCATTATCATTATTCATAAAAACAATCAGTCTACCTCTTTCCAAAGAAGGTATAAATTTAAAACGTGTATAAGCCTGGTAAAGTCTGCCATGAGGACCCAGGTGGAAACGGGGTTGTAGGTGAGTACCAATTACCTCATATGCCAATCTCTGTGTTCCATCAGGATCACTCTGATGCCAAAAGTAATACATGCAGTGTATTACCAATACGCTACAAAACACTAAAAACTGTTACAAAGAAACAGTTATTGGGGTAAACTTGTTAACCTTGAGACTACAAAATATTACAAACATAATTTTTACGAGGCACCAATACTTCCGGAAACATTTGAGTTTGTTGATAAAACTATCAACAAAATACAAGAGATTGTCTTACCCCTCCTATAGAAGTCCATTGTTCATCCAACAACTGATGGGGAGCTGAGTAATACCCCAAAACCAGTACAACGCATGTAAAATCTAGCTGAAGAGTGGTAGAGATAAAACATAGAAAAAGAAATAAAGCTGTGTGTCACTGCTCCTCTGCCTGAAGAAAACAGATCTCTATTGATGCCATGATGATCATATGATCCCATTAGAGTCCAATCAGGGCATTTAAGCCTTATACACAGCTGACTGCCCCGCTGGCTACAATACTCAACAGCTGAGAGAACAAGCTCACGGCATGCCCGCAACACAACAATCCACGGTATACGGCATTTATTGTTCTTTATTTGCCTTAAACGAAAAGGGAACACAAGAATTAAAACTGCTGCTGACGCTTGGAATTTATCTTTCCAGGTCGGGCCTGGAGATGCATGTGTATGACTTTTTTCAACAAGCTCCAGCTGTCAAAGAGAAACTGAATAACATAGATATCTTAACTGTGATGGATTTGCTCTAATTAAAGAGGAAATAAACTCCAAAAGAAGCAGGTTCACAAACTGACATGAGCTAGGGACCCGAGCTAACGCCTTATCCTGCTATGTCATTGTCCTGTCTGCCTCCAGATCACTCATAGATCACTCAAGCACTATGCAATCAGTAATACAATGCTGGTTGAAGTAGTGCTATTTCTACTGGTGATCAACCCAAAACCGAAACAATACATTATTTACACTGTGGGAATATAGTCAAAGTTGATTTTTCCATCTAGATCTTTGAATGTGACAAGCAACAAAGTAGACAGCTGCCTTCATCCAGCTTGATCAAACCTTCTCAAGACATATTTCAAACTACATATGTTCATATTCCAGCTAAACAATCACAGTCATAATGAAGCCTTAGCCTTTGCTGCTACAATTCAGCCGAAATGTGATGTCATGCAGGAAATATTCCCACACTGATCCCCAGCCAGTCCCCAAACAGAGAGGGGGCAGGCTGACGTTTATTGAACTGTCAAGCAGCAATCAGGCTATTTCTTCATTGTCCCAAAGTCTAAACAATATCCAATCAGCACTGATCCTACCTTTGTATTTTTCCAAAACATCCTCATAGGCTTGGAGATATTCCTGTTCGTCCGAGAGCACATAAGCCCGCTGTGCGTACATTTTGAAAGGGCCTCAGAAACTGGACATTCACCAGCGGTGGACAGGGACACAGCGTGTGTGTGTGTGTGTGGGTTGGTGTGTGAGTGAGCATGTGTGTTTGCGTGCATGTGTGTGTGCTGTGGACTCAAGAGTGATCGCTGCTGTTGTTGCACTAGAGGAAACGCCCTACATCCCTCCCTTGTCTGCGCTGTGTCCAATGGGCGACACTTCCTCCCGGCGTTCGGCAGAATGATGGGAAACACAGGCGGACAAGCTGAGCTGCCAAAAACGCCCGACTTATGACGCTAAATAGACCCAAAACTGCTGTAAAACTACAGGAAAATGAGATTGAAATGGTATGATCTCATCACAAGAAGATAATTCGAATTCGCGCCACTAAGTTAAAAAAGAAAAAGACTGGATTTCTTATGTTTTACAGTGGGTCATAAGAAATGCTTTTCCTTGTCGTTTCTGTACCGGCTCGTAACGCGGACCGCGCTCTTTTAGCCCACGTGCCAAAGCCTTTACACATATTAAGAAGAATGATGAGCTTGAATTAATGTTTGTGTGGAGTCAACGGATCATCAGCTGTCACACACACAGACTGACACTGAAAACTTCCCCTAGTCCTCTAAATCCAGATCTGATAGCTTAGGTTGCGTTCTGACCGGGATTTTACAAGGTGACATGGTGCCAAAGTATCATTGCAGAGATCATTATAAAGCAGTTAAGTGTTGTAAAACTTAAGTAATCTAAGCAGTTTATCAAGTGTGAAACAAACAGGAGTCCATGCCGAAGGATGGATGTTGTCTTGGCTTTTATGTCTGAATCTAGCAGCCTGACTTCAATTGTGTCTATGTGCGTCTTTAAGCAAATAATAAATGATGCCTTAAAATTAACATTTGAGCTGCTGGTTTAATGAGTACTTTATAGGGGGTTGACTCACAGGAAAATTCGGTTGCTTTTTTAAAATGTCGCTTCGTGGTCTCTCCATTTATCCTCTGGTTAATTTTAAAGCATAAGAGCAGACTAAAATACCCTCACATGCACCATAAACGCACCGCACTACAGACCCTGTTTGTGTTCCCCGGATAAAAGTGGAGATACCAGGAAAAGCAATAACGCCAGTGTCTATGAGTTCATACTCCATATATGTATCATATTTAATGATTACGGTACATCTGATAAGCGGACAACACGGAGCTGCCCCTCACCTGCGATCCTGAGCACGGCTCTCTCTGCCGGATCAAGCACGGATCCTCCCTGGATTTTCCTCTTGGATCGCTCATGTCTGGGCAGGTTCCAGGGTAAAGTGTCCCCGGGAGCCGGTGATGCCGACCCCGATTTAACACTGTAATCATCCTCGTCTGAGAAATCCGCCGAGGAAGACATGGAGCAGTGCAGGGAAGGGTTCCCCGAACTGGAGCTCTGAGAGACAAAAGAAAAAAACAATGATTGTCTTCACGCACAGTCAAAAGGAACGCAAAACCAGCCTAGGAGCAGCACGCACAAATCCCATTCTTTCTCACCATCGCGGGTCAAAGTGCGTAATGTGAGCGCCTGTAAGGTGCGCGGACGCTCCGTGACAAGAGCCACCGGTTTGCAATAACACATAACAATAAAAGATTGAGCCAAATAAAGCCAATATAAAATGAACAGTATCTGGCTCCCCCGCCAGGTCAACAACAAGACTTACCACTGTGTACATGGAGACCCAGCAGCTGAGAAAAAATAACAATCCAATTTGTGCGTTATTAGCTTCCACCTTTTCCACACATTTCGTGCGTCTATTTCACAGGGTGCCACGCCCTTTGAGGGATGCTCCGGCCACGAGCTCGTCCCTTATCGGAGCATTAAGGATGCGAGGTGATGTCAGATCTCCAGAGGGCTCAAAGGATGGCACGCTGCGTACTGTCGAGGCAGAGCTGCACCGTGATGGGAGAACAGACTGCATGTGTCTCCGCGTCATACCCGGTAGCCAACAACGGCAGCTCCAACCCAGACGGTGGTGTTAGAGCGCCATCCCTGCACATACTGTAGGTGCTGGGTGACTACAAATACCTCAAAGGCAGGGCTACTACACTTTGTTATCACAACAGATGTACAAGCCATCTTGAGCTATACTGCTGAGAGCCCAGTTAGATAAGTTCTCCACTGTATGGGGTGTTAATTCAGTAATCAGATAAATACATTTCTCATTTTAAAATGTCTCATTGCAACTGAATCGACCCTTTCCAGAATTATGTTTGAATAATAATAATAATAAACCTTGATTTTGTTACAGACAAAATAACTGTAATTAGAGCTGAAAATAACAGTCACTGACTGAGAACATTATAAACAAATGACTTTCTGTTGCAATTTCCTGCCTCACCCTGACACACCTGAGATTGAGCAATAGAACAAATGCAGGCAAACACAACGTGATGGAGAGCAAGGAGGGTGGGGTGCCAAATAGCTTATGTGATGACACTTCTTCAATGGTAAAACAGTATAAAGAAGAAATCATCTTAATTTTTAAAAGGTAAACCTGCGAGTGCTTCATAAAATGTAAATGTGATGGATAAAATTGAATTCTACAGACTAAATAGCAGTAGTGGTGGGAATCTGATCTCGGTGCTGTATCATCATGAGTCTGCAGAGCTGATAAAAGCAACACACTGCTAATATTAGCAGCCTTTTTATCATTACATTAGCTTTTATCAGGGTATAACTCAATGCTGGAAAGGGAGCTTAGTGTTGCCATTTTTCCCAGCTTTCTGCTTATTTCTAATTCCTCCTACTAAAATGGAAGAAAAGTTAATACTCTGCATTATAAAGTAATTAGACTGCTATAGAAATATGTTGTCCAGCGCTTGTTTTACAGGTTCCTTTATATAATAAACAACTGCACGGAGATAATGTTTTATGAAAGACTGTGGAGAAGGACAACATTGTGTCGTATTAGTAAAGTTTACGAATACAGTGGATACAGGGTGTGTGTACAAGGGATCAGTTTCTATTAAGCAAAATAGAAAACATCAAGATCTATTAATGAACTATTCAATTCATGACAGTGCTTTAGACTGTGTAAAATGGGCAAATACGTTTATTTAAATAAATATATTCAGGTAAGGGTCATTCAAATGAATTATTTGTTAAAATCACACTGAAGGCAGGGCAGGGGCTGTAGTAGCACGTCTCTTGTGTGAATGGTGACTCAGGTCCTGTTAAATATGGCAATAAGAAAAAGCACCAAGCTGTTTGTGTCTGTTATCTACAAGTTTGACAGGTTTGAACAGATCGGTAGGTTCATTTGAGCACAGCCAGTTCCAATATAAGTGTCGTACTGAGTTTCACAGATGTAATAGCTATAGATTTATATATTTGCTGCAGGGATAAAAGTTGGGGAGGATAATTATAAGTCTTGATACAAAAAGTAAAAGGCATTCCAGTATTATACGTCCAGAATTATCCTTATTACATGGTGTTTTGATGAATGTGAGAAAGCCCTTTTCTCTGGAACAAGAAGAAATATCCTCAAATCAGTCCATTAGTATATACAGAAAGCCCAACAAACCTGAACTAAGTCAAACAACTCATTTATGTCCATTTAAATCCATATTTTCAGTCCAGTTCAGTGTTTCTTCTGTTCTGTGATCCTGTAATCCTATACCTTTCAATGAAAAAACTACTAATGTTCAAACCTTCAAATACAATCCATTTAATGATTAACATACTAACTATTGTGTTAATGTTGGTCTTGTACAGTTACCTTTACAATGTAGGCTGGAAATAAAGTATGTGAACATAAGGCTGAATGGCAGGGAAAAAAGCTACCAGGAGTTAGCAGTCCTGGGCCCAATTAACTAAACAAGTTTTCAAATCACTGCTATTCAGCAGTTGATGCAGATGATGAATTCTTAACTAGGCCTCCCAACAATAGAACTCAGAAGATTTCAATCAAGAAATGTAGATTTGAATAAAGGTTTACATCTCCATCAGTCAACAGTTAGACTGTAGAACAATGACCCACTAAACACTAAAAAAATAATACAATATAATAAAAACACTAGAATTGCTTTGACCTTTTGAAGGGAAAAAACATTATTAGAGAGAATGCATACCTGATAGTGTCAATTATTGCATAGATTCATGATATTTAAATATATTATATACTCTGTGATTTATTTATTTAAGATAACTATTGCACCTCTTTTAACACCTTTAGAGACTGGATGCCAAAGTGAAAACACTAGATCGTGGGTATTATCACAGTACTTGTATTTTCCTTTTAAATGCCCTTAATATTACTTTTTCCTTCCATCATTCGATGAAGAACTAAGGACCAAGACGAAGAACTAAATAATGCCCACGGGGACACAAGTTAACACTACCATCTTTTCTATAGACAAACACTTGCCCTCTGTCCTTGAGCAAGTTAGTGAATCCTTACCAGCTTCAAAGGTACACTGATGTCCCTGTGGAGGGGAGCAAGCAAAAGATAGTATCACTTTATCATCAATGTTAACCAAGGTTACAGTGAAGGGGAGTACCTACAGGTTTGCGTGTTGGGGTGACTTGTACAGATTGGTAAAATTCAGGCAGGACTCTCTTCTTTACTTTGCGCTTTCTGAGAGTTGATGATGAATCAGGTTCACTCTCTGGAACCTCAACCAGATTGGGCTTTTCCTCTGTCACTCGGGCGTATATGCTCCTTTTTGCGTGACGCGGACTGTGCCTAAAGCCCTGGGAAACATGAACAAAGGATAAGCTGACCACAGATTTAACATTCTGCAGGCAAAGCTTCATCATAATTTCAATAATTGTGATGCAAAACAGGCAAGTGCAGAGCAGTACTCAGATTAACTGATATCATTACCACAATACTGTAACAATTACGAGTCCATTCATACTCAAAAGTATTCACGTCAAAAATATTTACAAAACTTAAATGTTTTTCTTTAAGAGCTTTTAACTATGATAATTAATTTGCTTGAAGTTAATGATCAAGAAGATAGTTCTTTAACATTAAAACTCTGCTACTGTCCCACTATTGTGTCCTTGAACATGATATTGAGTATGTCCCTGTATCAGGACAGAGTCCGAGACAGAAGAATTCAGTGTCGATGGTAATAAAACCTGCAAATGAAGCCAATATTTTGAAATTCCAAAACAATGAATAATCACAAATCCAAATATTTTGTTTTTAGTAAATTACTGAATATATGATCAAAATATTTAGGGTTTATTTATATGTGCTACAATTAGGCTAGAATAACTATGTGCAACTCCTTTAATATTAATAAAATGAAAGCAAAATAATTTTGAAAGACCCCAAAAGATTAATTAGCCTAGAACGGTACGCTGGATTTATATATGGGTTCTTGTGACTTTAGGGCTACTTTAATTTTTCTCTGTAGTTTTATTTTGAAAGCGAAGTGCCTAAAACGGAAACGGATCTACTTGACGCATTTAAAGATAGTAAAACATGATGGCCAAATGCAATACTGGTGATAAAACTGTGGAAGTCTATGTCTGAACCTATGGGGTCTGAGAACACAATGAAAATGAATTTCAATCCAGCTTTAAGAATCAAACTGCAAACTCACCCACATTATTTATTGATAACACATGCGCATTGCGCACATCGTGATCCCTAAAATAGGCATGAAGTCAAGAAAATGGATCTTTGGGTAAAACAAATAGGCTAATATACTTTAATAAAGCGGTAGCCTGAACAGTGTTTAATCACATTATACACACAAATTCTCTATTTCTAAACTATTAGGCTACATATTAGAATCAAACAATATGTAAAAAGTTGATCCTACCTCTGATCGAAAATGATGCGTTCGTAGGCCAACTACAGGACAGATAACAGATGGTAGAACAAAATGTTATAATGTAACATTAATTATTGAATATGACATACCACGCATTCAGCTACACAACCGTCCAATAATAGGCAACTTTGAAACATTTCAGACTAGTTTGATTAAAACCTCAATTGTCTTCACACACACACACACACATATTGACACCTTCACGGATGCCGCTCGTTGCCAGCTCAAACTGCACCTGTATATAATGGCTTCTGACTTTGCTCTTGGCGACAACATAAATCGATTATAAACACAGTCTGAATGCACATTTTAATACACAGATATGAGCAGTCAGGGTGAAAAGATGCCCCCTGGCCTGCGCTACTCACCGCGGCTCTTGGAGCGACCGGAGAGTACAGATTTTATTGGATGCTTTCCATCACGAAGCCTGCGATGCCAGCAGCAGAAAAACAAAATTGTGGCAATAGTCCCGAGCAAAAGCAACAATAATAACAGCACGCATTGAATGCTATACGGCCTTAAGAGAACCAAAAACGCCGCAGCGATCATCATAAGGCGAGATGTAGGACAGATCCCGCAGCCTCAGACAGCTTGCTCCGCTCCTGACGTTATGTCGCTGGAAGCTCCAGATGAGAATGAAGACACTGACTGACATAGGTGAAGCGTCGCACAGCAAACCTTGAAAAGCGTGCGGGTTCAAAGCAGACAGCCCAGAGAAATGATATCATTTTTGTGAGGTACAACGCATGAGTCAGCAGAGACGCAAGTTTTATTTATTTATTTTTTCTACCAGGAGCAGGGAGACTCAGCAGATTCATCTGAGCATCGCAGTAATCTGCTGCAGAGACGACTGCCCAAAAGGATAATGATGTAATAGGCTACTGGTCAAAACAGTATGTTGATATATGGAGTCCTACACTAGGTCTCTACGTAGCTCAACTGTCCAGAGAAAGGTTATAAAGAACATATTTAACATTAGTATACACCCTAAATGTTGTTTTTTATATTTCTGGTAATAGAGCTATGTGTTAGTTGTTATAACTGCATTTCTCTGTATAGGCTTAGCATCCCTGTAAAATGAAAACCTTGTTATGCTGACAGGCCCTGAAATGAGGTACGTGGTATGTACAAATATGGAAAAAAATGGAAACTAAATCTAATCATAATCCACCAGTGGTTATGTAATTTTTTTCGGATGAACTGATATCATTTAGAGCTTTTTTTAATCTCTAGTGAGATGAAAGACTCGGGCACAGAAAATGTGATGGTAGCAGAAAATGTTGTTATTTGCAGCTTTAAACAGGTAATTCTCTACCTGTATCAGAAGCCCAGATTGATTGAGACTTGATTGTATTGTAGAGCCTAGTATGTTATTCTGTTACATATACAACAACAGCCATATTTTTTGTGCGTGTTAAAATGTATCCATGTGTACGTTAAATATTATTTTTTACATGCTGCAACAAAACAAAAATACAGGTCGCTACAATACGTAATACAAGATAGTATATGTATAAGTATATGGCCATATTCATACAGATTAAATCTGGTAGACATATGTCCAATTGATGTATGTTAATGCCAGATATCCGAATAGCTGTAAATAAAGTTCTACATATTATGTATCCTTTTTCTTCATGAATAAAGTTAGTTGCCAATCGTTTTGTTCTAAGTTCGACGATTCACCCGACTGGCAGAGAACGCAATATTATTAGTACGATAGTTAGCGACAGCGTCACACTTCGGCCCGCACAAGGAAACTGCAGACGGGCTGGGTTTGTCATCGCGTTTGTCTCCGGCTTGTTAGCCTATTAACCCCGCCCGGGCGGAACACACTGCGTAGAAAAGGGGCACTCCAGTTGCACATGACGTCCAAGACCCGACTAGCTGCATTTATTTTGATGTCAGATGTTGAAGCTAGCAACCACTGTTTTAACTGCGGAGTCAAGGGGAAAAGCGGTAGGTAATATGACGCTTTGCGTCGTTAATCGTGTGTTCCAACTGTATTTAACTAAACTAACCCCAAACCAAAATTAGTGCGTTCACTTTATATACCTAAGGTACAGCTAAAGCCGTTGCAACTGCAAATGGCAGTAAGCTACCGTTAGCTTATCCGAAGACTGGACGTTACGGAACGTCTTGGACTGCTGTGAAACTAAACCTCCCACCCCATGATTTCTTTGATAATAAAGTTAAAGTTTAGGCAATAGTTGATAATCAAGACCAGTCAGAATGCAGCTCGACTTCCCAACAACAGGTCTGGTTATGTCACGTTGGTATCGTGTCCGTGTAAAGTAGTTAATGTACGAGTTTCAGGGAGGACATACCGCGAAGTACCTTTTTAAACCCTAAATCAATGTGGCCCATAAGTAACCACTGTGGCGCGGAACTTCTTCTTCGCTCATCGCCATGAGTGTTGTTCAGGAGTTCGGTTCTCAGTGCTGCCGCAGCGGGCTGAGCGGTGGCTATGTTACAACAACAATACTGTTGCAGTTTAGCCTCCACCCACCTACGGCAGCACAGGGTAGCAGCTCGCTGACACATTGCCTCCGTAAGTTGAGGAAGAAATTATTTCCCCCATGTCGAATTTTACATGAATTGCATTGACTTTAAATACATTACACCAGAGTAAGTCGAGTTTATGTCTCTTTACTTAACCCTGATTTGGGTGCGAAGTTTCCTGATCGGTGGCTGAGTATAATAACTTGTCGCACATGGGATGTACAATGTATTTTTTACGTACGTCGTTTTGGAAAAACCTGTCCCAATGATAGCAACCTGTTCCATGCCTGATAGTTGTGGGTGGGCAGCCAGCTGACTGTGATTTAGTTTTCTGCAGCTGTTACTGTAGCTAATCACTAATCGAGAGGTTTTTGCTCCGTTGTTCAGGTGTAGCAAACACTGCAAAGAGGCCTATTGGAAATACACAGCTTTCGGAACACGTCCTGATGTTGCCTGACGTTCTCCAGTCAACAGGCCTAACGCTAGAGTTTCAGGTGGAGGAGCAGATTGCTGGAACGTTACAGGCGCTGGTCTGTCTGACATACGCTAACTACGCGCTCACATGCATGTTCAGTCAGGGCTGGAGCTTCAAAACCTACATTTGTTTTGTTTTTTCTCAGTGAAATGTCTTCTCAAATTCGAGCAGACGAAGATGAAGTCGAAGAAGTGGAGTTTGTATCGGTAAGTGATGTGTATATACTACTACTTCTATTAGTACAACTAATAATTAATACATTCATAAATGTTATCCCTGAAAAGAGTAAGCTGCTGACCCATACACCACATCTGTTTATATCCTAGCCATGTTATAATTGAAAAACCCCAATGAACGTACAAATCTAGATGTGTTTTGTAACCCTGAATAACACGGTGTGGTCTACCTGCTTCAGGAGGGACCCCTCAGACCAGTACTGGAATGTATTGATTTGCTGAGTGACAGTGATGATGAGGGTTGTTCATCAATGGCAGGCAAAGTAAGTGGCTGTACAGACCACTTTTCTATGAAATAGTGAAAAACCTGTCTGGATCTTCATACATCGTTGTCATTGTCTTTTCTGCTGTAGCTTGAAGATAAACTCACCCGCCATAAAGCACAAGTTACATCTACACTGGACAAACTAGCACATCAAGTGGCTATAGAGAAAAAGGAGCGGGCAGATAAATGTAGAGCTTTCAAGGTAAAGATGTATCCTTATTAAACGAACTGCTAGAATGTGTTGCTCTTTAGGTTGTAATGTATAAATACAAAGACAATTGTATTCTACTATTGTTCCCATCAAAATATTAATTTATACACAGCAACATGTGCAGTGAATGCCTTTCGCATTCTGTAGGACCTACCTTGAATAAAATGATATAATCACTTTACAAATGCACAACATTTTATGTATTCACTTCCATGCAAAAATGTATTACACCCTTAGTCCAGTACAGTCTGTAGCAACAGTGCTGGCATAAATATTAACGTCTCTAATATCTGCAGTTGTAATATTTTCTTTTGTAACCGTTATACATTAAACTGCTAGCATGGATTTCCTTGCTCTGCTGGGGTCAGTGAAAGCCAGGTGTAGCAACAACAGTGCCGCCCTGTGGGTAAAATGGAGATTAAATAAATAAATGATGCAACCTAAAGTGCAGAGATGAACAAACAGCAGTGTATCTGAACATTAAACAGTGTTTCCACTGACATTTTTCTGTCATATGGCAGATGTGTATAAGATGGCATAAAACATTCTTTTGCCTTTGTCTTTATTTTTTTTTCTTTTCTTAGGAGAAGCAAATCTTACAAAGAGCTCATGGGCAGCAAGAGCTGGCATTCACTTCTACAAATGGAGTAAATAAAGAAGCAAAGCGCTGTGTAGACATGTGGTTAAAGATGCCAGGTCTGATGCCAGAAATCTTTCATCTTTTATCAGTACATTTGTTGTTGTGTGCTGCTGCAACAACCCACATGTCACACAAGTTATCTGATAAGTGACACTGTGATTTTATTGTCCTTTTGTTTTTTTCTTAGGTCCTCAGCCTGGAATGATCAGCAGTGGTGCTGGAAGAATCCATAGACCCGCTGCTTTTGCCAGAAATATTTTAACTAGACAGACCTGCCCGGTAATCAACTGTGGTCGAGTTTATGACAACGCATCTCTCCTTGATGGGCACTTAAAAAGGTGATGTGTGTGTGTTTCTCTTTCTGTTTATTTCATTGTAGGCATAACAATTTCAGACATTGTCTTGAGTACAAATATGCTGAAGTAAAGTATTTGGTCTGCAGGTTTGATCATTCCCCTTGTGATCCAGCCATTACCCTTAAAGGAAGCCCATCTGAGTTCTTTGCATGCGTTACCTGTGGTCAACATTTTCAGACCAAGGGAGCATGGAGGAATCACATTGAGACAAAGGTTCACGCACCTTAATGCTCTTTGGATTTTTTATTATTACATTTTTGGATATCACAACTAGCTATTGATTAATAGGAGTAAATAATTCTAAACCATTCTGTTGTGATCAATAGTTGTCATCATCTCCTTCTGATGGTCACGCCGTTACTCAAAACTATCAGCGTATTGTGTGTTTTGCCTGTCCTGCCTGCTATCTCCTCTTCAACCTCCGAGATGAGTGTCTTCAGCATATGTCAGCCAAAAACCACTTCACAGATTCACTCCCAATGGGTGGTAAGGTTTATTTTCATTTTCTCTACATGTGCATTAACACATCTGCATCAAATACCCAAATCAGTGTGCACTGGTCGAAATATACCTATAAAACAGTAACATTTAACGTCTTTAATATTAGTATTATATCAGTTTAATTGCCTCTATTCCTGAAGAATTTGTATATGTAATTTTTAAGAGCATATTTAATAAGGGAATTTATTTGGTATTTGTTGTGACATATTTCACATAAGATATTAAGAAGGAACTCCAGAGTATGTGAGCAAGATTTATACACAATTTTTCTCATCTCTTAAAGAGCCCAGAGGAAGAGCACTGCCAGTTCCTGTTCCACAATATGTTAAGAATCGTCTTATCACCTTGTGCAAAGATGTAACTTTCAATGTCCGATGCTCTTTATGTCTCAAAATACTGGTTTCACATCAGACAGCCCAAGCTCACTTTAAGTAAGTTTTCTTCTTTGTTATTTCGACATCCATGTTATACTGAATTGCGTTATATGACAAATATGATACTTTTTGTGGTCTCTTTTTCTCCTTTAGTGTGTACTGCAGACAGGGCTGTGCAGTGGCCCAGGCTGTTAAATCGATCGTGCAGGTAATGAAACAGCTGCAAGTGCTAGGGCAGTGCTCCCTCTGCTGCAAAATCTTTCACAACCAAGCTGAAATTGAGAGACACAGAGAATCAACCCAGCATGAAGTGGAAGTCAATCCAACAATGGAGAGAGCGCTTCTTCAGTACTGCAGGTTTAGCGAAATTCAACACACCCAGAGGGCTAAAGAGGAACAAAAGAAAAGACAGTCCACTGGCCTTGAAACAACTTTTCAAAAAAGAAATGAGATAAAGAGTGATTGTAAAGATTTTCGAGCTAAACGGCGAAGACTATGCCTCATTGCGAATGGCAGCACTAGTAGAAACTCAATAACAGCATGGTACTGCGAATGTGGTCTTCAGTTCTCAGAGGAAGCTGCAGCTTGTAAGCATCTTCTGGCTGTGAACCAGATTTTCCATCAGTGTGGCGTGTGTGGCAAACACATGGGAGAGTCATCAATTACCCGTCTGCACATGAGTCGCTTTCACGGGGGAGCTCATCTCTCCAACTTTCTCTTCTACTGTCGAAAGTGCAAAGTGGAAATGCCTCGATATGAAGATATGTTGTCCCATGTGTCAGAAGCACACAGTGGCCATACCTACTTCACTGAACAGGAAGTGACTGAAGAGGCTGCAACAGTCGCCGATGCAAAGCCATCCACCAGCAGAGACGTCAGGCTGCATTCAACCTCCAAGAACACTGAAGAGCCCTCCTCTTCAAAAGCAGAGCAGACTTGGATGTGCAGGATGTGCGAGGACATCTTTGATTCCAAGGCCGCTGTCCACAAACACTGCAGCGACGTGAGCAGTCACAGCTTTCAGAGATACATATGCGGACATTGCCCTCAGAAGTTCTTCAAAGAGTCCACTGTGCGTAGACATTGTATGAATGAGCATGATGGGCAGATGAAAAGCTCCCACTTCTGTGGCCTCTGTGACAGCATGCAGTTTGAATCTGAGGGCGAGTTCTTGGAGCACTACAAGAGCCTTCACAGCAAGGATTACTACTGTATGGATGATGTCGAAGTTGTTCAGCCTGTGGTTGCTGAAAGTATCACTCAGCTCACATGTCCATGCATGGGTTCAGAAAAAAGGAACGAGGAAATGAAAACTACATATACACAGTGCATGAGAAATCTGGCCACTGAAGGAAAATGTCAGTATGTGTGTGCTCCTTGTGGTGTAGCTGTGCCTTCATATGCACAGATCAAAACTCATGTCCACACAAAACACACAGCCTTGAACCTGGACAAAACCTTCAGTGTAGAATGCAAAGCATGCCAGGAGAGTTTTATGGATGTGCCGAGTTTCCATAAACACTATCACGCACAGCACTGCATGCTGGACCCATGCATGAGCTCTAGAACCTGCAGAGAAGACATGAAAGCAGAACCCCGCACAGTAAAAATACTCAATGCTGTGGAGATTAAACCAGACAGCAATGGTAAGTAGTTTTATTTTCATTTTTTTTTAACATTTATTATCTATGATTGCAAGCAGGATTCATTCTATCTGTTTGTCATCTACAGAGATTGAAGACGAAACACTGAAGTTTTTGAACATGGATCAAACCAACAGAGAGAGTGAAGCAGGTAAAGTAGGCAGTAAATATTACACAGCCACGTGTAGCATAGTGAAAAAGAAATAACGATGTGAATGTAAAAGCTGAAGTTATAAAATTCCTTAATGAACCAGCTGCACTTTCCTTCTGTGTGCAGTGGTAGATGATTCAGATGAAGAGATGAAGCGTGTACTGTCTTTGAGCGCAGAAGAAGCAAGAGAGTCAGCAGGTATAATATAAAGTGTATTGAAAGTAATAAAATGTGAGGAAATTGAAGGGGGTCTCATAATTATGAATAGGTAATATCATTATTATTGTTATTATTATTATTATTATTATTATTATTATTATCATTACAGTTACAATTCTTGGTGGAGATTTGATCTTGCATTTTATATATTTTTTATTTTTTCCCTTCTCAGAGCTGGAAGAGGCTCTTAAAAGAAGTCTAATGGAATTCTGAGGACCCAAATTCTAACTGTGACACACTGTCCATCAGGCATTATATAGATCTATGTTTTGTACAAGGTCATTCTGTTCAGAATATGTTAAATAAATGTTCTTGTTTAAATATTTCTCCCATTTTAATTGGCTTTAATTTCATTATAAGTTCAATTGATGAAAGTTTCTCTACAGTATAAATTCCGATCATACTTATCAAATTCCTAGTTTTGGAAGATTGGTTTGTGGCCATTCATTTGTGCTCAGTCCACTGTTGGTGTGTTGGCCCGTGCTATAGATGGAATCGATGACATTGCAAGATGCCTGAGCGTAACTCGTGACCACAGCACTAACTGTATCTGTAGAGAGTTACAATCCAGTGAACTCAAGTCTTTTCCAGAAATTATATTTGATCATATCAAGAATGAAAAGCACTACTTTTTGTTCATATTTTTCAGCTCAGGAGCCATAATTTGGAACCGAGGATAAACTGGAGTAAAATAAATTCACCCATCTGGATGAAGGTTAACTTGAGAGACTTAGTGCCTATTTTGTTTGAAATAATTTTTTTGTTGCTGCCTCGACTATAAACTTTAACAGTAAAAGTCCTGTTGTGTTCGGGCTCTGTCGGTTTTCTCACGTATTTTAAAACAGAAGCTGGACAAGAGTTTTGTTTTTTTTTTCTTTAAAGTAGATTCACATTAGAAATTGGTGCATTCACAGCCTCTGTGTAAACATGTATCTTGTGTCCATTGTAAATGAGTGTTGTTTGTGTCTTTGCTATGTTATGCACTCTTAGCCTTTTGTTCATTGAATTAATTCTTGCAAATATGATTAGGTCAATTTAGTTATTAGATCAAGAAAAGTGTCAGATACTAAATGGTCTTGAGACATTAGCCCTAGTGCAAAATGTTGCATGTATTTGCCAGCTCTCTGCATTTACCTACAATTTCAGAGTTGCTTCCCTTAACCAGCGGCTGGAAAGTTGCCTTTTGCAGGTAGTATTCATAGGAATAATCTACACGGTTCCTAAACTTACGGCCAGTGACTCGTTTTACTGGTCAAACCCACCTGAATATATTAATTACATAAAACCTTTTTTATGTAAAAAGTTCTTGGGACCTCGGACAGCTTCTCAGAGCTCTCTGCGGGTCCTCGGACCCCACTTTGGGAACCACTGCTCTGGGCTCATCGGGAAACTTCTGTGAGGAGCGCGTGAGGGAAGTGGCAGCCCATGTTAGGAAATGTTGCCCCAGGGGCGCTACTTCCGCCGGCGGAGCTGCAGTAAGCTGGACAGCTTTCAGTGTTGATCGCACAGAGGATTCACTCTCCGACCCGGATCAGAGCAACTAAAAGCCTCCAGAAACTTTAAGCATCATGGCTCAAGCAAAGATACATGCGAAAATGAACGAAGCTACCTGCAGCAAGTTCAGCAGGACACTGTCCATGGCAGATCGCTCCGGGCGACTCCTGGAAACTTTGGATCAGCTGGAAACAAGGTACAGGCCGAATACAGCATGTGCACGGAGCTGGAAAAGCCTTTGTCTTTAAATTGAACCGCTGCTCTCAGCGTTTATTATTGACATGAACCTGCGTAATAAACACAACCCTAATCACAATGGAGAAAATTTCTGTTGCACTGAATAAAGATGCAGCACTTCTTAAAAAAGTTCAAAGAAAAAAGACCAGTGGGCGTAGGTGTTTTTCTGATCCTAACGGAAAACAAAGATTCTTCTAGTAACGTGGATTTAGCATACATGCCAAGGCTCGGTCAATTGCTTTTATCGCTGTGTAATAAGTCTTTATTTTTGCAGTGAAAAGATGGAAGTCTTAAATGGATGTGAGTGGTTATGACTTGTTTCCATCAGGGTGGAGGCTTTACGCGAAGCGGCATCGGCCATGGAGCAGGAAAGGGAGTGCATCCTGGAAATGATTCAGTCCATACAGAACAGTCAAGAAATGCGGAACATCTGTGCTGGTGAGGCAGCTTTATAGACACTGCTGTGTCTTTTTGTGTCCACATTTTGCTGAGAGACACTAATCCAATTAGCTTATGACGTGTATTTGGGTGGTGGTGTTATCTGAACTATCTGGGGAATAAAGAAGATAAAAGTTTGCATAAATCTTGTTTTTTCCCCTCCTAGTACCCAAGTGTATTTTTGACATTGTAGGATGTACACAAAGAACATTTACATTCAGATTATTATAAAATATGCATCAATGATCCCTATATACTAATTCCATAGTCCACTTCTAGAAATTACATATATAAAACAATACAGTACTAAATTATATGTCCTGAACACCACAAATCGATACAGGCTCAAAGAAATCAGCTTCTTACACTTCACAGGTGCAGCAGAACCATCCTGTTGAATTATAATTGTATTAGATTTGTGCTGGATCCAACATGATATGTCCAGTGACACATTATTCATATGAGCTGTATATCTTTTGAGAACAGACTGGAGTACATACATTGCAATTGTAGAAACTTCACGGGTAAGGAGCAGGGCCAGGATTTGAAACCAGATCCTTCATGCTATGAGGCAACATGGAGCAAATGTGCTTCTCCTTTCTTTAAAGACGCAGTGTTGATTGGTTTGTTTTATATCTTATAGGAGAGCGAGAAGAGTTGAACCTGACTGCAAACCGTCTAATGGGCCGGACACTCACTGTGGAGATCTCTGTTGGCACAATCCGAAACTGTCAGCAGGAAGAGGCACTGAGCAAGGCCACATCTATAATAGATGAAATAGTGAAAAAGTTAATGGATGACATGGATGCTTCCCGAAACCAGCTGAAGGCCCTGTACTCCGCCTGTGTGACTGAGGCACCACCCGTCCCTATTGATCAGAAGTTTCAGGCCATAGTGATCAGCTGTGCTCTGGAAGACCAGAAAAAGATCAAGCAGAGGCTGGAGACTTTGTTAAGGAACATAGAAAATGCTGAAAAGAACATCAAGATCATGGATCACCAAAAACTAGAGGACCCTAAAGCCAATGGCAGTCAATAAGACGTGTCACTAAAACATAAAATCACCAACAAGTGTAGGAGTTTCTACACGGAAAATAAAGTGAGAACAAACCTTAGGGCCTAACATACAGTTAAGCACAACAGATACAACATTCTCCCCAAGGGGATATTAGCATAATCGAGTGCAACCTTTCAGTTTTTGTCATGAACACCGACTTACAGTAACATGAATTGTTTGTCTATATTGAGTGCACATTGCATGCTCACATATGCTCTTAAAGAAAATAGGGACAGATCCAGTGGCATGATTTTCCTGGAGGTTTCCTCAGTTCACTGTAAAATCCAGTGAGAAACATTTTGTGCCTATAATGTGTCAATAGATGGTCTGCGAAGACCACTGCAGTGTAAAAGGCAGTTATTTAATACGAAGTTGCAATCCCTGTGACTAAGAGGTCCACTTATTAAGCATCTGGATTTACCATCAGCACTGGTGTGTCCACATCAAATGTAAGGAATATGCCTGAACTGAGCTAAGGTTATAAAATGCTCAAACTTTTCAGCTTTGTTCATTATGACAATGAATCCAGTGTTGAAATATCTACTTGTTTCACCATCTCACCTTTTAAATGGGGCACAGGATTATAGATTTATTATAGCACACACTACCTCTTTTTGTGAGAGTAACACAAATCATATTAAGCTGTGGATTTAGGTCTTTTTTTTCACAATGTATACTTTATGTAAGATTGTGTTTAAAAATAAAAATTGATCATTTAGCAAAGTTGGTTTTCAGGGGACCTGTTAAATTATTTTCAGGAGGTGTTTCTAATGTTTTGGTCAGCATATTTAAAATAATTCAGGGGACCAAAACATTAGAACAACCAAAGAATAAAATGCACTAATACAACTCCACCACTCACTATGGCCTCAATATTAAACACAAAGCAGTGAACCTTAATTAAATGAGAAGCAGTGTAAGGTACTTTGGGTACCAGTGAAGTAGGAAAATGCTATATACATGCAGACATCTAGCATTTATAGTGTCAACACTGACCTTCCCCACCATCTTTGACTCTTTAATGTGCAGGCAAACACCATCTTTTAGCTACACTGGTTTTTCAGCACCTCAGCAACTGCTGGTAGAAAGACTTTCATCTGAAATTACACACCAGATGCTCAAGAAAAAGTAAAGTTTTATTTGTCAGAATACCATCAACATTCCCCCAAAATGTAACAAGTGTTGAGTGGTACACTTCAAGTTATAATACATTTGTAAGTGTTAAAAATCCAACAATATGTGTTGTTTTTGTCAGAATGTAAGCATACATGTGGTGTGATTATGAAAAGTTGGTTTATAGTGTGTGAAATTAGAAATTAATATAACACCTGAGAGACAGCACATAAGTATGATTAGCTTTAACTGTGGCTTTTTAAGTTTATATGCCATCTTAATTATAAAGTGCACTAACTCCATTCAGTCAAGAAGCAAAAAAGCAAAGTAAACAATGTTAAGGAAAAAAAAAAATCATTTCACAGATTTACTGTGCAGGCAATTTTAAACAAAGAGCAAAAGTAAAAATTGAAATGCTTCCTTGTAATTAACAGAGGGGAAATGTAAACATGGACAAGGCATTGTGGCTTTGCAACCATGGTTGAACATTCAATTATACGAAAAAAAGGCTTACATGCATTACAGTTGCACGAGATTTTCTATTTTTTCCCCCAAGAAACAGCACTGTTAAATACACCTAATGATAAAACCTAAAAAGGGAAACAAACACCTGTTGTATCCATCTCAACATCATTTGAGAGATGGGATCAATTACAAAACTTTATAAAGACAAAAACATGCATTTTCCAGCATCTACTGTATCCCAACTCAAAGTCCAACATTGTAACTTTACTGATAAGAAAATAAATAAAACTGTTAATTTTGAACAGTGACTTAGTTGACTCCCACTTCACCACACATTTTTGCGCTTGGTAAATCAGTTTGTCAGATATTTTATTTTGGAAAAAAAAAAAAAAAAAAACACATCATGATGTAGTCAAGGTAATAGCATACAGTTCCCAGCTAGCTGTACTGAGGATTAGTTCAACAGATCTATGGAGTACCCTCATGTAGTGAGAAGAAATTGAATCGTCTTTCATATTCAGGCACAAAAAAGAACCTTAATAGCAAAATCCTTAATCTTGATAGCCAGCTTTTTGTAATCCCATTCACAGAAAAGTTTATGTCCTGCTCACAATTTTATACCACAGGGACAGATACTGCTTAGCAGTGAGCCTTTATCCTTCTCAACCTTTCCCCCTCAACCCCTGCCACGTATTCCCATCAAACAGAATATTAACCAAACAGTAAAATAGAGAAACCAAACCAAAAAACCTTAAATATTGTACCGTTTGTGTATCAATACAGGAAATACAGCGAAAATTGAATACATGTTCTGAAACTTACTTGCTCAGAGGTTAACCAGTGAGTTATTTAAAATTAAAGAAAAGTGATTGAAGTCAAACAAATGTAAACTGAAATCAAAAACAGTAATATAAAACTGGTCATGACGTGATGTACCCTACTAAAAGAGCAGAGTATAATTTAGATTTCTGTTAAGATTTTGTTAAATTTGTAAATAAGTGGACCGCAAGTCTTTTAGAGGACTATTATGGGTCAATAGTTCATTGATATTTGGATATACAAGAACACATTGTGATGTTGTACATCTACATCACTGTAGTGGTAACATTTAACTATAGCTCAGTAACAAGTAAGAAATTTGGCACTATGTCAACACTGTAAAAATATCAGCCAACAGCTGTTAATTAACTCTGGACTCAGTAGTGATTTGTCCATGGTAAACGATATAATCATGAACCATATTCTGTTAACAGTTAGAAAAATATGGTACAAAACAATGTGTGCATCTTCTACATGTATGCAGACATCAAAAGAAAACTGACAAACAATGGGTTTGTGTGCAGATTGGTGATGGAGAGCTGACTCAAAAGAAATTCAACTACTGCTGTGGGGATACAGATTTGAATGTCACATTTTACAAGTAGTATAGAGTAGCATTCCCCAGTCTCTCTGGGCTTTGGTCTCTAATTGCAGCTACCTCTATAGAATATACCAACGATTGATCAAGTCAGTCCCTAAAATATATCTGTTTTCTTTAGAGTAAGCTGCAACTTCCAAAAGGATTTTTACTCTTCTTGGTCCTTTGTCTATTAGGTCGTAAAGTGATGACTTCTTTACCATTGCTGGAGCTCTGGTTGCAGGTATTACTACTTGTGGTATTGAAAACACCTTTGGAAGAAAAAAAAAAAAACAATACATCACTTATCTACTAATGTACTTAAAATATGATTTGCAGAAAGATTCCTTACCTATTTTATTGCTTGTTGTATGGACCACCTCTGTTTCCTCTGCTGTTTGTTGTTTGAGTCGCTGAAGATACTTCTCAGCTAAGTATTTAAATACTGAAAAAATTAAAAAGAGAGAGAGAGAGAGAGAGAGAGAGAGAGAGAGAGAGAGAGAGAGAGAGAGAGAGAGAGAGAGAGAGAGAGAGAGAGAGAGAGAGAGAGAGAGAGAGAGAGAGAGAGAGAGAGAGAGAGAGAGAGAGAGAGAGAGAGAGAGAGAGAGAGAGAGAGAGAGAGAGAGAGAGAGAGAGAGAGTAGAGAGAGAGAGAGAGAGAGAGAGAGAGAGAGAGAGAGAGAGAGAGAGAGAGAGAGAGAGAATGTGATGGCAGTAAAACCCAGATTTAGACATTTTAATTTGCATTTGACCAGTTGAACACATTTCAGTAACTCACCCTCATTGACATTAAGATCCTCTTTTACTGAAGCACGATAAAATCTCAGCTTAAGTCTTTTAGCCAAAGCTTCTGCCTCCTCACTGCAATCGAAATAAAGATGATACAACTTTTTAAAGTCATGGTGAGTTATGTTGCTTTGATTACAATTCACAACCATTTAACTGTTTTACTGTTATTTTTGCATTAAAAAACTATTACTTGCTTTTTTATTACAGTCTCTTCCAGAAGGTCAATTTTGTTCTGCACTAGAACTGTAGGAATATCTCCAACCTCTGCCTCCACCTTCTCCCTCCAGCTGTCAATAGCCTGAAATGACTCCCTGTCTGTGGTAGAGAAGACTAGCACACATGCTTGGGCACCTGAAATGCAATGCAGCACATCAACAGTTCATGTTTTCAAGCTGCTTTGAAGAGGATTTGTTATGAAACTATACAAGCATGACACACAAGTCACCCACCTTGGGGATGGGAATCTACAATTTCATCACTCAACCATTGGAGATTCACTTTTTCAAACATGTTTGCAGTGCTGTGTGTGTTTTGGTTGGATGCTGTGCTTTCAAACTATAAAATCTCTGATAAATAACTTGACTTCATGAGGTAAGCAAGGGTTAGTGGATGTGTTACCACGGTAGTAGGCCTTGGTAATAGCGTCAAATTCCTCCTGTCCAGCGGTGTCCCACAGCATCAGTCGAACCTCTTCATCATTAACACTGCAACAATAAGCAGGCAATGAGTGAAAACCCATTATAACTAGTTAGAAGGATAAACAAACAAAGAAACAAACAAACAAACTTTCTTCTCTTTCTTGCACGTGCAACTCATGAAATGTAAACACTTTTTTGTCATAGGGCTTTGATGTTTTCTCCTTGACTTAGATTTTTGCTGCCTTGTAAGTCACTTTGGACAAAAGCGTCTGCTAAAGGACTAATTGTAAATGTAAATACTGTGGCAGCAAGTGAACAAGTATTATTTATGATATTTTGTATGTAATTCCAAACCTTTTAAGACCTACATCTTGTAACAAAACTACATTTCTCACAGTTTCTGCACTAAAGAAATTTTAAATAATAATAATGTGTTTTTAACCAACAATTTACAATACAGAAGGAAAATATTACGTTACATTGATGGAAAAATAAAAGTACTGTAATCCATAGTATACATATTTGTTATACCATGAGAGAGAAATTATGTAATAATTGTGATCAGAATTACTGTATTTGTATTTTTAATTTCTTAATTGCTGTATGCAAAGTCAATGCCCATCAACTTTGCAAGAAGCAAGGAAAATACTATAGGCTATGTAACTAAACTGCGATGCATCAGAGCAGGGCAGTAACATTAACTATAGGCAACAACTTATGAAGAACAAGGGTTTTTGTGCTTACAGTATCTGCCTTTCCAGAAAGTCCACTCCAATGGTCTTTTTGTAGTCCTTGGTGAAGATGCCCTTGCAGTAACGCTGGATCATACTGGACTTGCCAACAGCTCCATTTCCCACCACGACCACCTTAATGGCCACTTCCATGTCCTCCTCCAACATGGTGCTGATGTTTGGCTGATTTTCTCTGTTCCACTCTGGCTGGGTAGTTACAAGTTTGTGACACAAACACGTATACTACCTGAAAGAGCAAAATAAACAAATTATTTATGTGTTGCGTAACAGAAACGGCAACATGAGTAGGACTTAAATATTCTTTTGAGAGTCAATGCCTCCTGATATGTTTTACATTAGAAGCATTTATGTTAGTGACAATTAACTATCTGTCCATAATTAAAGAAAATGGGCTCGTCAAGTTTGTTACCGTATGATTGAAAGTTATAGTTTGTTTACTGCATCAAGCTTGGTGAAGTTTAGTTTACAGTCAAACATCAACACATCCTCTGCTCCCCGTTGATGGGAAAAAAATAAATTATGCAACTTATAATTTCTATGATGGTTGTTACTGTGAAACTGTGGCCACTCTGCCAAATGTGCATTGCAGCATGACCTCTCTTTAATAAATTGTCATTTAAAAAAAAAACAAACAAAAAAAACAAAAAAACAACTGTATTTACTGTCAACACTCCAGGTTGCTACACTCATTTATTAGACTCTACCGTAATGATCATTACACCATGGGGAACATGGTCCGCTGTGGTGACCCTGAAAAGATAAGCCAAAAGCCGTTGATCTTGTACAGATAATTGTATGTGCTCAAATTGAACTAGCAGTTGTAAAATTTACAGGACGTTTGTTTGAAATTGTGCAATGTGTTTATTCATCCATTATCACTGAGAGCTGCAGGCTCCACATAGCAACTGGCTCTTCCACTGTTATGTGCGTAGCTGCTGAGTGCAATGCTAAACAACATATTGTGGAAAAGCTGTTCCCAGTGGACACTGGCAACCGACTGTGTGACTGTGGTGTCCAACAGCCTGTCTGGAGTTGAGCCACAATACTGTACTGCAGTAGGGGAAATTATTCATCAACTGTAATTGAGCATGACATAGCACTTGTTTTAACAAGCAGGTAAAATATGGCTTAAACTGTTTTTTTTTATTTTTTATGATTATGTTGTTTTAGTACGATTGTTTTTACAAGTTTACAGTTAAAAATATCCTTCCTGCCAGCTGTAGCTGATTTACCTCAAGTCACTCAGACTCAACATCACTTTTCTTTCAACTAACAAGACAAGTTATACAGCTAGAGTTCTCAGAGTATTCATCCTGAAACTAAGGTCAAGTGGGGCAGTAACAGGACAACATGATTTACAGCGGACCACTAAACAATCTGGGAAAGAATTACTTAAAATGTATATTAAATATGTTACCAGCATTATTAGATTAGGCAATCTGTAATATTGCATTGATACACTATTGTCTACCAGTGCAATCATGTTTTAGAACAGAACAACATAAAAGTGAACAGAAAACCTTTATTGCTTTACATACTTGACAAAGTTAATAGGGAAAACAAACATTTTAAAACAATAAATGCATATTAAAATGTATGTATTTTAATATACATATATTGCTGTGCACTGAGACCAGCTGAACGTGACAGCACAAATGTGCCTCCCCATTATCAAATATGAAATATGTTTCACAGATGATCATATCCTTTTAAAAGTGGGCCTTCGGGTTGTTACATGTTAAGCACACAATGAGCTTATTACTCCAATCATACTTTACACATTTTAAATGCATAAGCTCCACTAAAACAATATGAAATGGAGCCACGTCCTCTTCCTAACCTGGAATAAGCTGCCCTTCACGTTACAAAGCACAAATAAAAAAGTAACTTTTAAGTATCTAGAAGAGAAGACACCTCCTTTACTAGATCTTAAACCGTCTTCATTTGGGTTTGTCTATTCAGGCCTCAGCGGGTTACAGCTGCAGCTACGTTAACTGGAATTTTAGGGAACAGCAAGCAGAGCAATAATATTACCATAATGCCAGGATGTGGAACCTTTCCTTTCTTCTGATGCTCATTGTTACTCTAGTGTAGTGATTTCCAAAGTCTGTAAGCGGAGTTACATTTTCATTCTGCTTTACTGGCACGAGCCAGACTTGCTTGGCTTTGGTCAAGATACGACCTGTTGAACAGCAGCTGGCAAGAGGGTCTTTAAGTACCGAGCAACTGCTGATGTAACTTAGCTGCTCCCATAAAGCCGAATGAACGAAACGGTGACAGACGCACCAAAGTAGGACTTTTCTTACCTGGAAATGGCGTTAGATCTCACCCAGTGTCCGCCAACATTAGATTAGCTCCCTGGTCGGCTAACCCAAAAATGACATATCCACAGCCTCCCGATGCTCTTTGGCAACCAGAGACGCTCCTGACACGGTGCTAAGGCTGCCGAGCTATCATTAGCGACCTTTCCCACAGCTCCACCCGCTTATAATATCTCACTAATAACTGCACAGGCCCAGTGCGCTCCGCCTCAAAACGACAGATTAAATTTTAATTAGCATCGCTGGTTTAGTAGCATGTGTGGCACTTGGTCGAAAAGACAGCGTTATCTGTCGAAGGTCCTACGTTTAGCTAACGTTACGCCTCGGAGAAAATGTCGTTATTTGGGCTACTGGCTAGCTCGCTAATGTTTGTTGCTAAGCAGCAGAGCCGAAGAGCGCGTCCTACAAGAGAGTTAACATGAAACACACGTCTATCTTTAAGACTCTTGGGAATGTTTGTAGTTCTAGAGTCACGACTCTTAACTGTTAAAGTCCTTGTCGCATAATTGCATCTATAATTATCCCTCTATTATTATTATTGTCCCCACACAATATGTGTTTTATCCAGGAAAAGTTAATCACTTGTGAGTATTCAGTATCCTCTGGAAATTCGACAACCCCCCCCCCTACTTTATTAGATACAGCTGTGCAGCAATCCATCTAACCTGTGATGTGAAAAAGTCTACGTCTTTTATTAGATATGTGATGTTCAGGGGGTTTTTTTTTGAGGGGGGGCGTAAAGAACTATGTTAATTAAAGTAGGAGCATTTTCTTACATTCACAGCTTCATCGTATTCATCGCATTGCAGCCCAGTGACTAAAGTGATAAACAAAATCATCAATGCATAAATTGCAGTTATATGTCTAACACAGAACTAATCTATTTTATTAGAACCACCTAGTGTCATCAGCTTATTTTTTCTTACAAGCTCATGTTTCTAATCTTAAATGTAAACTATAGACTTCTAATTATATTAAAATAAAACTATAGCCTATTCCCTCTGTAAAAGTATACTAGAAAAGTTCTGCTTAAATTATATGCTACTTGAGTAATTTTATTCAGTTACTTTATACAACTGCGTATGTTAGACAATTCCCTCCTGCTGACTAGACTTATTCTAATATTTGACTGTAATATTTATTGTTCGCTTCACTTGCAAGATAATGTTAATCAGTATTGTATTTTTTTACAAGCCTTGATTATTAATCGCAGAAAGTCCCAATACTTCCTCAAACGTAGCTTTTCTTTTTGAAAATGCAACTCATCCCACGTGTGTTGGGTGCGTTTGTTATACACCACAGATTTCCCCGCAGATTCCTGTTGCACCCATGGCAACAGCAAAAAAAAAGAACCATAAAAAGACACTAAATTATAAAGCATATCATATTTTCAATCGGATCTCGTTCAGGTGAACGGCTGGTTGAGATTTATCATACAAAACTACAAAGTATTTCTTACCTATCCGTTGGCCATTGCTGTGCCGGGCCGTGTGAAACAACTAAATGAGCGCCCACAATAACGTCATCGCTTCTTTTCCTGTTAGGTGCACAAATCGTCATTTACCCGCGTTTGGTGAACAACCCACTTTGTTTGGCGGGAATCGTCTCTGAGAAAGGGAATATAACGCCTAATAGGTAATGTCATACCAGGATAGTTTAAATCTTGTTCATATACATGCCGTATGTTGACTGATAATTTGGGGATTGTGTAGAGCACCATAGTCTTTCATCCAGTTTGCACTGTGGCTTACTATATGTTAGCTAGCATCTTCCACAACATAGCTAGTAGTTGTTTTGTTTGTTGTATGTGTGTTGTTTACTAGTTTGTAACGTTACTAAAAATACAGTCTTATTTGGTCTGGCTTTATTTAATTCCCTGTCAGGGGTGCACATGGGTTTGAAGTGGAAAGAGCCATATTAACTAATGGATTCCGGATCAGATACATTCCCTTTTTAGTAGGGTTACATTTGCCATGGCTAGATTTTGTATCCGTAACGTTAACTTACGTTAACGGAATCCACTTCACAATAAGCCTTATCAAAGGTCGCTGGTTTCGAACTTGCTTCTTTTGGTTCTAGTTTGAGTAATACATGTGTCCATAAATGCCATTAATCTTATTGCTGGCTTCCCTCTATCAAAATATCTCTCTACTCCTAGCTGAAAAAATGCCTCCAGATGACGTCACTTTGAGGAACCTTCAGTTCACATTATGTTATCTTGTTGCTCACACTATGGAGTTTGTAATCATGGTCAACCCGCTTTTCCAGAGCCCCCCCTCCCAGATGACATCATCTGAACTCCTAACGTTGAAAAACTCCTCTGCTTGATGTAAGGTGCCTTTCAGCTAGAAGCAGAGAAATATTTTGTTATAGGGAAGTTTAAAAGCATTAATGTTCATTTACAGCATAAACTAAAGCCACAGAAAGCAAGTTGAAAATTGGTGTAGTTGCCCTTTAAGTGAAGCCAGCTTCCCAAACCAAGTTAATGGCGTTTGGTATCGAGTTTAAAGTGAGTTGTAAAGCTGTCCACTTTGGGCTGCTCCCTAATATATGTTTGCTAAAGGGACACAAGTGTAAAAGTTAAAGAGTGTTGATAATCTAACAGCTTAGGAATTGTCATTATAAATGTCTGATAACTGATCTGTAAACAATTTATTAACCATCAATGAAGCCCCGTAGATGGTTCCTTAGCATTGTGTGGTTTGTAACTCTGTTATTTTCTTATAACAGTCCCACAGTCCTTTAACATGTCCAGACCAAATTGTATCAATGGATAGCCCAACTTGCAGGCAGTGAAGACTTGTTGCAAGTATGGTCAGTGTTATTACTTGGTGGTACATTAAACCCCCCCCCACCCCCTTTTACCATCAGACATTATGGAGTTTTCTAGCAGAAGAAAGAAGTCTGTTACCAAGTTCCAGACAGAGCTCTACGGACATGCGCTGCAGTTCTATGGACAGCCTCCTGTCGAAAACATCTCACTATCTGAATTTGAGACATTTGCTGTGGACAGACTGAAATGTAAGACATCTCACACTATTAACATTTAAATGATAAAAAATGATACAATACTTCTTTTCTCCGCTGTGGTGTAATGAGTTTAATCATGTTGTTTCTGATTTCTGCTTTTAATGCCACTGCAGTGTTGAAGACCGTTGAGAATTTGGGTGTGAGCTACGTCAAACAGTCAGAACAGTACTCAACTAAACTGGAAAAGGAGTTTAAAAACCTCAGCTTTCCATACAGACCAGACACTGTGAGTATTTATAGCATGATATACAGTCGAATGGAGAGCATTATGTTAAGACATGATTTTAATGTTTTGACCTCCTCATTTATTTTAAAAAGGATGGCCAAGTACGACTCCACTACCCATTATGAACTCAGTAATAAATTCATAATAAAATTGTAACTTTGTAAAAGTAGAATTCATGACAGAGCTGCTGTATTGTATTACATTAGATTATACAGGTGTACCTAATTAAGTGGGTTTGGGAACATGCCATCATAGGTGATTGGTGCTATTATGCAGTCAACAACACTTGTGTTGTTGTGCTATATTGTGTCATGCTGACGGGTGTTTCTATTATTTAGCCTGCCATTCCTGATAGCATTAAATACAATGAACAAAATTATAAAAAAAACACCTGTAGTGTATAGTTGACTCTGAAGCAATGACTTTAATGGTATAAAGGTTATGTACAGCTAAATCATTTGTTTGTGATGGTTGGACTGGCCAAGATCAAAGACACATGTGGCCACATGTAGAGTTCACATATCTTAAATAATGCATTATATTATGTTGACATTAATCCAAGTTAAGCATAATCCCTTGACCATAACAGTATAATAATCTTTATGACAAAAAAGCTGCTGCCATTGTAAATTACAAACTGTGTGTGAATGGCAGTACTGAAACACAAGAAGTGGATACACAGAGATTAATGACAATCATTAATAAGTACTAACACACACACACACAACAAATGTGGCTGCTTACTTGCCAAAATAAACTACAGCCTAAATCAATAGAAGATGGCATATAGGTACCGTATAGGTACCTCTTTTTTTTCCCTACAAGTTCAGCATTGTGATATTGTGGTATTTTGATTCAATTAAATTTACACCTACAAGACAACAAAATTTGTCAAGGAAAAGTTTATGCCAATAAAAATGCAGTATTTCCTTAAACCATTAAGGATGACAGAAAAGCTCAGAATGGAGAAAGTGAATATGAGAAACGAAGAAAGGATCATATCTCCCACTTCATTCTCAGACTCGCCTACTGCCAAACGTAAGTCTGTAATTTCAGAAGACTTGTTGTGAATTAAAATGCTAACCATGTTGTAATTTGTGTAGCTTATAAATACATCGTAATAAATGTTTATTTTCAATGGTGTCTTAAAGGGAGGATCTTAGGCGCTGGTTTATACAACAGGAAGTTGATCTTTTCCGCTATCGCTTTAATGACCTGGATCCAAAATGCAAGCTTGAATTTCTCCACAGAAATAATCTGCAGTATGACACGGTAATTTTCTAGAAGCCTTTGTTTTTGTTTGTTTGTTTGTTTGTTTTTTACATTGATTAATTTTTACCTCTATCTGAAAAGTAACACAAAATATTATATTGCATCATTTTTACTTTTGGGGTGAAAATAAAAAGTGAAACAGCCACCAATGTATATATATTTTTTAGTGTATAATATTTTGCATTAGCAACTCACATGCTGTCAGTTGTGTGTAGTTAGACACTAGAAGAACAACCACCATTTTCAACATTGTGCTGTTTAGTAGTGTTTTCACTAGATGGCGCTGTTGGGTTGGTGCAACAGGACCCATAATGTAAACAATTCTATGAAGGTGATTTTAAAAAGTACATATTTTAAAGAACTTGCAGACAGATATGAACTAAATAATACATTTACTTAATACTATTTTGCAAACAGTTGCATAGATGTTAATGATGCAAAGAAGGAAATTATTATAACACTGTTTAGTCTTGGTTTTACTTAAGGACTTTTCCATCTTTCATAAACTTTTTATTAATTCATCAAAACATACTGTGCCAAGCAAGGATGAAAACATTAATTTGATAAATGATGTTTGGTTTCAATCAGCCGCAACCTTCAGTGTCTTCACACTGACATTATTCTGCCTGTGCAGCTCTTAACTGAAATTCATCATGCTCATCAATATCTTTTCAGATTAGTGTTAAGGAGAAGAAGACTCTGCTGGATAAACTTGTCAGCTCCAGTTATGCCGTCAGTGGAATCACAGTGGAGAATCAGGACTTCTACAAAGTGAGTTACTCATCTCTTTTCTTTGAGAACATTAGGAATATTAAGGGCTTATGTCTTATAAAGCAGTATTTTTCTCCAGTTAATATTTCTTTAGTATTAAATGGTGAATAACGATTAAAAAAGGAAGCTCTGTATTAGTACTACTATGAGACTGATAATTTGTATTTTAATTGCTAGACCTTTTAATAAAGTCATGATAGTTCTAACATTGTTATCTTAACAACTATAAAATGCTAAAACTTATGGTCCTCATTGTAGTCATAATTCACCCATTCACTATTAAAAGCTCCAGTGTTTCCTTCAGGAGTGAGAGCAGAGGGTCTGAAAAATAATTGCGGATTGACAGATCACCATTAGCTGAACGGATCTCAACATATAGTTTGTCTATTCACAAAATGAAAATGTCATGCTCTGGTAGTTGACTCTTAAAAAACCTTTTATGCCTGTTGCTGACAGTGTATTTATTGGGAATATACAGTAAATCTTTACACTCATTTTATTAAACCTCTTAAGTGCAAATGCCTTTTATCATATTTCAAGGGGTAGACATAGTGAAGAGCAAAGGGTTGGCCTTTACATCCTGACACTGGGCAGGCATGCAAACTGAATATTAACAAATGTCAATTCATAATGCATTATTTATTTAAAACATGTTATTCTCTTTGTTTCATTGAAAGGTTCCATTTCAAGATGCTCTGGATTTAGTGCGAACAAGGAAAGTATACCTCAAAGGTGGCTACGTGTACATCCCTCACCAGGACATTATCACCATTGTTCTCAATGATTTTCGCACAAGGCTATCTAAAGCTCTGGCAGTAAGTGTTTGCAACATGAGATTTTTTATTTTTTTTAAGATGAGAAGACTAAAATATGTGTTGTATAACATACAGTCAGTTCAGAAGGTACATGTTTTATGTTGTAGATTCAACTTTAAATGGAAAAATTCTTATATTACTTTCAGTCTGCATTCAATAATCCATAATGACAAAATGAAAACATGGTATTTGAAAATTTCTCACTTTCAAATGTATTCAGGCCCTTTGCTGTGAGTCCAAATTGTGGTTGTGTGCGTCCTATTCACTTATCTTCAGAAGTCAGAATGCATTTGGAATCAACTTTTGGCTTTTAAATAGACATATTTTAGAGAGCCACACATTACCCAGACACAATGCTCCACTGGACGACAAGTTTACTTATCATAGCTTTTCACAGTGGTTCAATTAATTTCAATATACATAGTGCCAAATCACAACAAAATTGTGAGTCATCTCAAGGCACATTGCAGTGTAAGGTCGAGACCCTACTGAGAACTAGTGATCTGGAGTAACCCAGTCGACTGCCCATATGTGAGATCATCCTGGTTGAATTATGGCTATTTAGAGCATTTGGAGAAAATTTTATTTTAAGTTATTATATTGTTGTTATCATTATTTTTTACAATAGCTTGATGAAGTTTTGTAAAATAAAGAAACATGTCACCCTCTAGTGGGGTGTGTCTGGCTAATGTGTTTTTAATCCTTTTTTGACAAGTAATGTAGGTCAGGGACACAGACGAAAAACCTAATGCAGGTTGCAGACTGATGGACATTACATGTAAGATTTTAATCAATGCGTTTTACATGTTCCAACATAGTTTCCCATTGTTTATTATTTTACAAATATTTCTATGTCCACCACCTTGTACATGTAGTAAACACACACAGTATTGTGTATGCAGTAAACCAGTTTCCATTAGATGTTTAATTAAATTAGCAAGCACCGAAGGAAACTGGGGACACAAATGAGGGGAAACAAGTATGCACACATGTCATAAAATGTCTGGAGGGAAAACTGGGGACGGCTAGTATAAGAGTGCTTATTGTCCCTACAGGCATGATGTGGTTTTGTTTTTTGTGTGTGTGTGTGTGTGTGTTTGGTTTTTTTTTTAAAGAGTGCAAAACGGAATCTCTGAATGCACGATATTGGCACACTTGAGCATTGCACTGAATGCCCCGAGGGGCATGGAACATGATGTTTTGGGAGCCAGAGGCTTTTTTTTTTTTTCTATATACGTGAGGAGACAACAAAGTGTGTGTGTCACTTTTGAACAGCGGTTCCTGTGGCTTCTTTTAATGCTAGTATGGCTCTTTGTATATCTCTTAACCACTGTTGTAAGTGTCTTTTGGGTTATATGCAGATGCATACTATTGCTCTAAGAGGTAGTATTTGTAGTATTGTTTTTAATAATACATTAAATTGAATATCCCTTTTGTACAGATTTATCCACAGAACACCAATGCTGGTTAGTATATTTTGTTGTCACTTTTTATTTTTTAACTAAACACAGTAGAAAAAATACGTATTTCTTTACCAAAGCAGGTGTTTAAATCTGCTGTGGAGCTGACAGTTCACTTCTTTGTGCTTAGAAAAGCCTTTGACACTTTTAACAAAGGTTCATTTTCATTATGTGGCTGTGTTATTATCTCCACACTAGGGATTTAACAGAGTAGTCACTTCCAATGAGTGCATTTTAAAATAATAATACTTCTGTACATGTGAAAAGGGCTATTGATCAATCAAAACAATAATAAAATGAATTGAGCTTAGTGTACGGTACGTAACTTTTCCTATTTTCAGCCATAGGCCATCAGAGGTTTCAGTGAACTCAGACTCATACCACTGGCAGCAGGCTAGTGATGTAAGGTTCTGAATGTTGTTCAGTGACTTGTCCTAACCAATCAGAGAATTTCAATTATTTCTGTTTGATTTTTAAGTTTTGAAACCTTCTTTTTATTTGCCATAACAAATGGCTGAAATACTATGTGGACCCTTTTGGAGCCTTGCAGTTCATAGAGGAGCACAGCAAGTGTCCCGTCCTACCTTCAGTCTAGCTTTCAATGGGTAACGACTCTTTGCAGTAATCTAGTTTGTGAAAACTACCCTGGCTACAACCCATGTGAATAGTGGAAAACATATATTTGATTGTTTTACCTTGAACACATGCTCTCTATCATGAAACCGACAGGGACATTTTTTCCAAATTAGAAAAAAAAAAAAGGAGATAATAAAAAGGAGAATTCTGTCCAGTTCGGCCATTTTCCCATTTCCTGGTAATTATCCGGACCACTAACTGTTGGAATGAAATAACACTCAAACTGTTTTCCTTGTAACTGTGCCATGTCACTGTTTCTGTGTTACTATAATGGCTGTTGTCCTCGACTGGGGACAGAAGGGGCACATCACAGAAAATGTGTCATTAAAAGGCATAAAATTGAAAGCTGCTTCTCCGTATGACTGCAGTTATGGGTTTGATGTGCATTTTACCAGACAGATACACAAAACCTGTTTATTATATGGTGTATGTATAAGGCAGACTTTGAAGACTGTTGCCCATATGAGTCATCTTTACTGAGTTAACTCAGAATCTTTTTGTTGGGGGGATGTGTGTATGTGTAATTTTTCTCTTAAAACGTGGAGACTGAATGAAACTGGAATCAAAAAAGTACACACAGTCTGCTTAACTTTTAATGCTGTGGCCCTGTATAATTATAGTTCTGTGTAGTACTTATTCTTTGCACTTAACTTGCACAGATGGGTTGTTCTAATCCTTTGACCTGCACTACTTACCATTACTCATGTGAGGCCCATCTCCTTTGCAGCTGACGGCACGCTCGCTACCAGCAGTGCATTCTGATGAACGGCTCCAGCCACTCCTTAACCACCTCAGGTAAGCAACAGGATTAATAACTTTGTTGCCATTTTTTGCCAGGACTCTTTGAAAAACAGATTTAGCAGAATTGATCTTTGGCAGCAGGGAGAGTTGGCAGCTTGTGGCTGGTCTGAGTCAACCCAATCTGTCCCTGTTGACAAGTCCAGATGTTGTGTGAACTTATTGTGCCCCACTACGTGTGCGGCATCATCTATTATGGTTAGAGTTACCGTGAGTCTTGATGTAATTAGGACTCTGCAACACATGCATTAAGCAATTTCTCATGCACTGTATTTTATCACTGTACTAGGCAAGATATTGTTTGTTCGATGGTACGGGCCCTCAGTAGATGGAATAGGTTACCTAATTGATTCATAACGGGCTAAGTTTTGTATAAAGCTGCATTTTTATGTACAAAATAATAGATTAAAAAGAGGTTGGTAAGTCCAATTCTGCATTATGTATGTTTGTATGCCTCTAATGGGCACTGGTTTTCCACAAGAATTTAAAGAGGTCTGGTTTATGTTTTGTTGCTGGTTTACCTATTGACAACAATGGAATAAAAGCCTATGGCTGCATCGAAGTTTTACAGGAAAAATAGTATCTTTTTAGGTAATTGCAGGCTGCAAAATTTTGCCCGTTAACAAAGCATGTAAATTGTCTTTATCATTATGATTTTATCAAATTCCAGAACTGCAGCTAATTTTTGTTGTGAAGGAACAACTTCTTGTAGTTGCCTTATTGTTTTGCCCTAAATATGCTCAACAACACGACGAGAGAGGGTCTCAGACCACAACAAAGGTCTTTACTTTGCTTTTGATTCAACTAAAAGTGTGAATATACCGGTGGAAAAAGTCATGTTGCCTAATTGTTGTTAGCGATTAGTGGGCAGGATGCTGATATTAGGGGCCTGGTCTCTAATCCTAATGGGAACACAATATTATATGAACCACTGCAACAGGACACAATAGAAATGACTTGGATTGTTTGGCGTGAGGTTACAGTGTTATATTAACTTTTTTGTTGCTGCCTTAACGTTTTTTAATTTATTTTTATTTTAGCTCAGTCTTTGATGTCAGGTCTTACCCTCATTTTCAAAAAGATTTTAATTCAAAATAGTCATGTGCATTAATATTACTAAAGAAATTCAATAATGATTACAGTCCTGATATTTCTCGTGTTATATTCTTGTTTTAGTCATGCCTATGTGGGACAGGATTACAGTATCCAGAAGAATATTGGGAAAATCTCCTTGGAACAGATCGATTCAGTAAGTTACATTAATCTATTCTTGAGTTTAAGGTGCCAGAATGGGTGGTGGTAAAAAGGAGAAATGAGGTTTGGATAGTAATTCTGGCCCAGAGCCACAAATGAACAGAGAGTGTCAGTTGCCTCTTTAGTTTTAATCAGCTGGTGACACTTTGGGCCTTGTGCAAAAATGAGTAGTATGAACAGGTTTGTTCTGAAGTGGCATATATGAGCGATTTACAAGAATCTCAGGATCTTCATTCAGGTCTCATGTCCAGTATCATCCTGTGTTGCTCCTGAGAGCATTAACATCACCTGCTGTAGGCTACACTAGTCTCTTGTGTCTCTGCTTGTTGTCCTCCTGAGGGCCTCACATAATGGCCATAAAGCACTTTGCTTTAAAAAGATGGCATTTAGCAACTTGATGCTGCCTGTGTCATTTCCTCTTCGTTATTGCTTGACACCCAACACAATTGACAGATGCACTATTAGCATTTTCCACTTGTTTTGACTCCTAACAATGAATGCTTTTTTTTTTTCCACCAGTGCTCTTTGAGCCTTATTTCTTGTTAATTACTGTACATGCTTTGCCATTATTACCATAATCAGTATTGTTTGAAATATGTTGTTTCCTTACTGTAGTACTTTTACTTTTGTACTTAAATGTTGATAATCTAGTTAGTAATTTTAATTGAGTGAGATCAGTTGTTGTGAAAAACGTTTTTAGGAAAAGTATTGAGTTTGTGTACTTCTGCCCCTTTTGCACACACTTTATTAAATGTTGCTATATAGAGGGCAGTGTAGCTGATGACTGCTCACTCTGGCCATGCTGCCTTGTTCTTCAAGACATTATTATGGCCACAAGTGCTATTGATGTGGCTGATGGGTGCACACCTCTAGCATTAAGTATTTCATGTTTCTACAGGTACAGATAAATTGTAGTAGTATATTTTTTGCATGTTAATCACTGTTGTCATACTCTAGCTTTCAGGAAAGTCTTTCCCACTGTGTATGAGGCAGCTCCACCAGGCTCTTAGAGAGAGCCACCACCTCCGCCACGGTGGCCGAATGCAGTATGGCCTATTCCTCAAAGGTATCGGCCTCTCTCTGGAGCAAGCGCTGCAATTCTGGAGGTCAGAGTTCATAAGAGGCAAAGTGGATGCAGACAAGGTAATATCAGCAACTTTAATATTCTATTATTAATCTAATATAAAAAATTGCATGTTCTCTGAATTTAAACTTAAAAACTCCTTTTTTGTACTTTTATTATTATTTTATTATTTACACAACGTACTGTGATGAGGCTTTAATAAACTAAAGTAGTTTTGTATATCTAATGATTAGAGACTTTTTGGTGATTTTTAAAAAAATGTTCTGTCAAAATAATTCAGGTATGATTCAAAAAGCATATACAACAGAAACCTTTAAAATATCCAGTCTCTTCATTAACCTTGAACACTCAGTTTAACTTGGTTGATGTCATTTAGGTCTGTGGATAAATACAAATTTACACCAAAACAACACAAAAAAAACATGTTCTTTAGTCACCCAGTCCTTTCAGTATGTCAGTAAATTTGCACTCAGACTCCCTGAATACAAACTAGGACGTAAATGGCAACAAAACAAAACAATTAACAATTATGCCATTATGTTTTATTTTAATAGCAACATTACTTGTTTGATTTTTAAGACTGTTTACTGCTATGCTCTCAAAAGACAAAAAGATTTAATGACAACTTAAAGTTATTTCACCCCCCCACAGTTTCTTATGTTTAAATACCAAAGATTTAACCGAGAAAATAATCAATAATTAAAGTAATTGTTTGTTGCAGAAATGTCTAATCAGCCATGTGAGCTGTTTTTATATATTCTCATATTGTGCTTAGTAGCCTGTCCGTCTGTCTAGCTGTCTGACACAGCGGCAAATATCACCCCTACACATAATCTAGCATAAGTGTGTTGCTTTTTTGAGTGCTCCTCTAAAAATGCAGTACTAACAGGGTGGAGGTGAGTGCAAGGCAGTTTGGAACAGCAGTGGATGGACCATGTTCCCTGAGCTGTGTTGTCTTTGAATAATGATTTGTAGTAGTACATCACATGGTTGGGATCCCTACCGTGACACTCCAGGTGGCCAACACTCTTTCCAGTATGGGGACGTTTGTTGCATCAGCCAGACATGGTGCCTGGCCGCGTAGTGGGAAATGCTGAACCTCCATTTTCTACTAGTGCCACAGGTTTGGTGTGTAGTAAGGAAACACATTAACAATTATAACTAGAAAGCCGTTGGTATTCCTGCACTGGGTAAATGTCTGCAACAAGGTCTGACACAAGCTTTAGATGTTTTCATGTTTCATGCTACAACATGTCATCAATGAATATCACTACTACCACTTACTTTAAAGGGCTTCATAAAAGAGACAAATGCACTAAATCAAATCAAAAAGTGCAAGTTTGGTTGTGCTGATGGAATTTTGGTTTAGTTGATTTACAGCCTGACAATAGCTTTTACCTTCTGGCAATTGTGTTCAAGTTTCAAAAATTAATAAAAGTGATGTTCTTCTAATATTATCTTGTTGAACAAGATGTTTGCAAGAGCACTCGATGTCAGTACACAGAGGGAAAAGCTAAAGTACCAAATGACCAAAGCAGTATTGATCATATTGATTGTATTCAGCAAAACTGTTGTGTTAGTTGGTCATATTGGGGAAAATAAAACATGAGAGCCATTTAAAAAATGCAAATCTTTAAACACAATTTAAAGGAAAACTAAACTCATTATTTGTACTGTACATACAGGTTCTTATGATATCTAACAAATATTTCTGCAATAATTTTTATGAGTTAAGATCTATACATTTATATGAAAACTCCTTTTTAGGGTTCAAATTTTGTCTGTATTTATGTTTATTTCAGCCAAATCATTTGGCTACTCTGTGACTGTGGCAACGTAGCCCTAGTGCGTATTGCTACCATTATTATCATTTTGGCGGCTGTAGCTCAGTTGATAGAGCAGTCGTCCACAAACCACAGGGTCAGAGGGAAACTCCCAAGATGTCCCTAGTGTCTGTTACTTACTTGTAAGTAGCTTTGGATAAAAGGTTCTGCTAAATGACTAATTGTAATTGTAATTACCAGTTCGTACCACATTTGTTGTAGCACAGAGAATTTCACATTTTTGGTAGTAAAGTGATTTGTCACACAACCATTGCTCTACTTCCCACATCGCACTTTTTAAAAAAATTGTTTTGGAAAGGTCCAGGATGAAACCTAGATTCTTTACCTCAGTTAGACAACTAGTGAAGGTTTGCCTTCACAACATATGTCTACTCTAGCTTGTTTTATATTTCTTAATATTGGTATCCTACCATTTCAGTGACTCTTAATTGCAGCCTTTTACTGTATTTAACAAAGGGGGGGGGCCTGGTGACTCAGTGGTAGAGCATTGGGTTGGGATGCAGAAGGTCATGGGTTTGAATCCGACCCCACCCGGTTTGGCCCGGCCAAGCCGCCAAGGGCCACCTTGCTGCCAGTTCCGAGCCCGGATAAAAGGGGATGGTATAAGAATAAAAAAACAAAAAAAAAAGTATTTTGAAGGTCTTTGAATTGAATTGGCTCTGCAAAATAAATATGTTAAAGATTAAGGTGTTTTTTTGAGTTCCAGACTCAAGTTAAACATTTAAGTCAGTCAGAACAATGTCTGCCCATTGTTTAAACAATATACATTTTCATTTTAGCTATTCAAAAATGTTCCACTACTCATTATGTCCTTACAAAAACACAATAGCTAAACAGCCCTGTCATTGACAGCTGCTAAAGCATGTTTCACCATAATAAGGCAGCATTCTTATACCCTATGTTCAGTCTTTGCTCACCTACTATCTGTTATTGGCTCCCAGTAAAACCCTCATGGCAAATACACTACACTGGATTAATGCTACATTCCTCTTTGGTGCCCCATTTCTGAGGTGGCTCAGTTCGCGTGTACAAGCTCCCAAATAAAGTGTGATGGGCTCTACACAAAGCCCAGCTCTTGTTCCACAGCAGAGGCAGCAGAATGGTGCTGACCAGATCGCGGCTTTCATGGTGATGTATGTGTTGTGTCAGGGACTGCACTTTGTGGCAGGCTGCACAAAGCCTGCTCATTAGTATGCGACAGGCACGGAGAAAAAGATGGGAGGCAGTGATGCCGAAAGAGAGGCCCGGAGAAAGAGGCGATGTAATATTAGACTAGAGGGAGAGACAAAATTGATGAAATCAACTACATCTATCCATTTCTCTTTCCTAGGAAGTTAGCCTATTCATTTGGAGGAGTGTGTATTTGTACCACCTTTCCGTGTGCTGTATGGCCTTAGGGTGGGACTGCTTTTGAACTGCTTGTTTTACAGATGTTAACATCAGGTTAATTAATTTCCACCAACTCATGCCATTTTTCACATTATTGGTTTGAATTCCTCTGGGGACTTTTCCAACAGTGGAAAGGATTCATTAAATGACACTTGATATTAACTGCTCTTAAGGTTTGGTCCACATTTACACCGGTTTATTTTTATCACTGGTGTTGTCAGTACATTTAAAAGTAGCCCCAAGCTCTTCCTTTGTCACCCTGTATAAAAATACATCTTTATAGTACAAGACAACAACATTTTATAGTGGTCTTATTCTTCACAGACATTTCTAAAGTTTTAAAATGTAATCAGTTATTATTAGTGGCTGGCAGACTACTGCTGCCATTTCCACAATGTGACATGGTACATAGTAACGACCCTTTAAATAAAAATAATATTGGCCGTTAAAATCTAATTCAGCTGATATGTTTTTTTTTTTGTTTTTTTTTCATTTGTTCAAAAACCCTTATTTATTTTTCACAGCAGACATTTTGACCTGCACAGCTGGTGCTAATGATGTTAATGGGCATCCTGTTCTATTTAAGTGTACCCGTAAGTCCTGGTCCATTTTATTTTATTTTTTCCCTACTCTCTTAAGTTGAAATGTCAACACAAACATGTGTTTCACAACACCTGGAAAATGCCCATCCTGCTCCCATTTTTTTTAAGATGGGATCTGGACCAGCACCCTTGGTCCCAACCCAAGCTTTACCAATTATCCATTAGGTCCCCCTTCTTCCAAGATGAAACACGAGGCAAATACTAGTTTAGTAATGATGTAACAAAAGGCAAATTTATCATTGTGTTGATTTAATTTTTCCAGTGACTTTGCAGCTTTTAGATTTTGCAGCTAGCTTTGCACAGGGTTGAAGGGACCATGCAGCTCTAATTTGTCTTCATTGTCTTTTAGTTTAGATTTCTACTTGTGCATTGTGTGTAAATGACCTTTTTAAAAAGCACTCAGTTCTTTCTGCAACTTCCAACCACTGTATTTTTAAGCTCCCCACCTTCTGTTGCTATTAGTGTGGGAAAAGATGTGTAGTGGAGTTTAAATATTTTTTAAACACAAGATGTGTTGGAGATAAAGGCATATCAGTCACTATGGACTGATGTGCCTAAGAAGCCATGCCAAGTTTACACATGCACGCACACACATAATCCCTTTGATTGTGTCCCATTTCTCAGTTGTTTTTTGCTGCAGGTTTTTGTGAATGTATCCTAGAGTGGAGGGGGATATTACAGGGATGTAGCCCCGTGAGCCCAGATGTGCACTATAAGAGCTGTGACTCCTTTTGATGCATCTTTTGTGCTGATGTTCTGACTCGAAGCTCAGATTTTCTAAATTCCCTCATTTAGGAGGTCAGCTGTATTCAAGCATATCCAGGATTATCTAAAGTGGAGGTTGAAGTCACAGTTGGTGACTGGGTGAAATTCTAAAAATTATTAAGAAAAGTTGAATTTCATATGAGTGAAAGTAAGAGCTGCAAGTTGCACTATGACACATGTGATTATTGTTTTGAAGGGAATATGAAATGGCACGTTAAAATCGGTTTAATCTCATCTGTTATTCCATTGTTTTTATTTTCTACACAGTTTTCTGTTGATCTTAGTTAATGACATGGAAGTTTTGTCATCTGTTCATGTGGTGATTTGTTTTTAATCGCAATGTTGAGCTAAATCCTCAGACAACTTTAGTCTTTCCTAGAAGACGTGAAATGTTAATGTCACATTATCTCTTAGTCTTTGCATCGCTTTTTAGACCACGTAGGATCTTTTTATGTCCTAATTATTTCACATAATCCATATTAAACACACTTTAGTGCCAGTGGAGTTCCAAGGTTCGTTTTAATAGAGTAGGGGGGACTTAAATCAGGAAATGGGCTCTTGAATCCCTAAAAGCTCTACATAATTAATATTTGATTTATTGTACTTAAAGAAAATTTTATGGGTTTTTAAATTGCCACTGCAGTTTGTCACATTAGCAGTTTTTAGGGTTTTATACGGACATTAATGTGTTATGATGGGTACAGTCATGGTGATTGTGTTCTGCCACTCTCGAAGCACAGTGTATATTTTACTGTCTGAGTTTTACAGGCAGGGACCGTGCAATTCAAGTTTAATGGATGCACGGGAATACTGTACATATAAAAGGAGTTCACTTTGAATATATTGTAGCGTGACCCCCATCCAAAAGTTTGAAGCATATTTTGGATTGGAGCAAACTGGATACATATGGTGGAAATGTTTACAGTTTAAAGCTTATTGATACAGTTCACTTGAGTCCTTGACTGTGCTGTTTTTCTGTTTGGTCGATTATATAAACGATTTTTCCAGACATTAAATCAAGGACTTGCATAGTTTATTTAATTTGAACTCTGCCACAGTGTGTTCATAATTTTAATAGGAATAAGAAAGGCACAGGTTGGTCTATGAATTCAGCAAGTTTCTGGTATGTAGTCAGTAAAATCCCAGAGAAATGCTGTAACTAAAAATATGGTATATTAAAGTACAGATTAGAGAAGCCTTTGGGTCCAACTATTGATTTTCATCGTCTGGGACTTGTCATTTCTACTTCAATAATTCCTTTAAGTTTCAGATTATTCATTTAACATTGTCATCATTATTACTTGATTGATTACAAAACGTTTGTGACATGGTAAAGAAGAAAACATCTGATACTTATTCCTTATTTGGACCGTTCTCTTAAAAACCTTTGGTCAATTTTCTCGCTTTGGGCTCTGCAGCAAATGAATGAAGAGAAACTATCAACGTAATTTAGACATAATTCTTCTCTTTAGCAGAACTACTGACAACTTGGACATCTGCAATGTGACAAGGGGCCCGCTTCCTGTTTACAGCTTTTCTGTAAACAGGAACCTTAGCTGTCAAATAAATCTAGTGGTAGTGTAGCAGAATAGATGTATAAAATGGAAAAAGTTAAATTTAGTACATTATAATTGTGCAGTACAATAGTTCCCTATTGTATTCTTTCATTTATGTTTAATACAGTTTTGTACTATACCGAAGTACTATGCAGGACAAAGGGCGAAGGCAATGGGAGGGAAAGGCAGCCGTATTACAGTTCCATAATTCAGCTATCTTGACTGTGATGACACCTCTACAGCAGGTTCTGTCTAATAGCTCTATATTTCATTGAGGAAAACACCCAGTCAAAATTGACATGATATACGACAATGTCTCTTTTCACCCCAACCTTGTCCCTCGTACTCCTCTCATCCTCACTAATGCTTTCTCTTCCTCTGTCTTCTCTATGTAGTTTGACAAAGCATATGCCTACAGCATCCGCCACATGTTTGGGAAAGAAGGCAAGCGAACAGACTACACCCCCTACAGTTGCATGAAGGTGATTTTGTCAAACCCACCCAGCCAAGGCGACCATCATGGTGAGTTCTCTGCTGTTAAAACCCATTACCCATCTGATAAACCAGCTAAGGTTCATTTTCAGACTGTTCAACTTCTTAGCTTGGAGTTAGTGACTAAACATCATGCAGATAATTTCATTACCAGAACAACTGTATATAAAGTTTATGGCAGGACTCCAGGTGTAGGCTGTGCAAAGATGCCTCTGAGACACTCCAGCACATAACAGGGGAGTGCAAGATGCTAGCAGGCATTGCATACATGGAACGGCATAACCAAGCGGCTGCCATAGTGTACCAAAACATGTGATAGTGTACCAAAACATGTGTGCCGAGTACGGGCTGGAAGTCCAAAAATCGAAATGGGACACACCTCCAAAGCGGGTTGAGAATGACAGAGCTAAGATCCTGTTGAACTTCGAGATACAGACTGACAAACTGGTAATGTCCAAACAACCTGACTTAGTAATTGTGGACAAAAAGAAGAACAAGGCCTTAGTGGTAGATGTAATAATCCCAAGCAATAGCAACATCAGGAAGAAGGAACATGAGAACTTCGAGAAATACCAAAGGCTGAAAGAAGAGTTAGAAAAGATGTGGAAGGTGAAGGCACAAGTGGTACCTGTGGTAATAGGAACACTGGGGGCTGTGACCCCAAAACTGAGACACACACACACACACACACACACACACGCTTTTATTTGAATAAATCTTCATTCTATGTTTCTAGGATGTCCATTCCGTCACAGTGACCCAGAGCTGCTAAAGCAGAAACTTCAGGTCTACAAAGTGTCCCCCAGTGGAATCAGTCAGGTGGGTATTAGACAGCACACTTTTCTAACCTCATGAAATCCAGCTAATGAAAATTGATTTAAATTAGGCATTAAATATAAGTTCAGAAAGTGTCAAATGGAGCTGCCCATGGCCAAGAGCACTTAGTTTTAGACACATCTTACTAACATTTCATGTACAATTTTTAAGAAGTTGCAGCAACGGCTTAACACTAGCTACAGCTGAGCAGATGGCAGACACCAAGCTGTAACTAGTTTTGCAGTTATTTGATCATAAACCAAATAAATGGTCAAATAAAGAAGTCAAAACCCTGATGGTGGTGCTAGATGGAAAGTAATTGGATCACCTGTGTCAATATTTCATGGGAATCACACTATTTCATCTTCATGGAGATGCTAAAAGAAATTTATGCTAGATGCAAATTCAGCATAATGAAAGTGAATAGGACTCATACATTAATATTAACCCATGTAGACAAAAGTATTAGAATCTTGATAATTTTCTCTACTGTTGTCATAAGATAATCTTCCTAGAACGCTGATTTAATATTACAACACATAAAAAGTAAAACTGCGGTTATTGCTGTTGCAGAACTGGTCCTGTATGATCCAGTGATGCTTGACATGTTTTTCCTGAAGCTCACAACTAGAGTGTGCTATTATCATGTCAGTATGGTACCAGTGGGTAATGGTAATATAACCCGCAGCACAGCTTCCTCGTACAATCAGCCTTTTGTGAGTGTTTGTTCCTTGCAAATGTTCCTGGTATTCCATTAAACAAACAAAACACAAACTGCAGTAACTGGCTGAACCAGTGCACGGCTCATCACTAATCTAACACCAGCCCTGGTGCTGAGCATGCTGGTGGCAGTATCATGCTGGAGGCAGCCTTCAGGTATATAGGGGAATAATGAGGGACCCAAACACAAGTGGATTCCTCAGAATAGTCTCTCACTCTCTGAGCGGGTGTAAAAGATGTTGGCTTTCTCCTTTAGCAGGTCAGTCATCTCAAGTATGCAGTCATGCCAACTCCACACCAGTTTCAGCTCAAGCCCTTGCATGACTGTATCAAGGTCCTGCCTTCGGAACTAGCTGTTTACATACTCCCATTCCAAGTTTACAGAGCTTCAGAAAACTAGGAAGGAAAAAACAAATTGAGATTTCCTGGACAACCCAAAAGTGCAGTCCCTGCCAGCAATTATTCTACAAATGGTTCACTTGGGGCATAAATATTAAAATTAGCCTAAATAAGCCTGTGATCTGTTTTTATTAGATTTGCAAAGATTTCTTGATGGATGTGTTCACTGCTGTCATCGTGATTTATTAGACATGTCTTTGTAGGTAGTTGAAAGAATGCCAGTGAAAACAGTTTTGAATACAGGGCTGCAGCATCACAAGCTGTTGAAAATATCCTCTGTAATTGTACTGTGTCAGTATCTAAGGTGGGTCTGTTTTTCTGTGCTTTACCTTTTGTTGCAGATCCTGGAGCTGGTTAAAGGAATGCACTATCAGCTGGCGTGCCAGAAGTACTTTGAGCTGACACACAATGTAAGTGCAGATTTAATTTGAAGTGGGGAGTAACTGGGGCCACCTGGGTCACAGGCGGAGGCTTTGTCCTCACGAATGCAGGCTCACAAGAGATCGGACGGACTGTCATCTCATCCATCACTGGCCGGCTGTCACAGAGACTTAATTTTTATAAGTTTACTATTTGTGTCTATTTTCTCCCCTGTGGATATGTATTTAATTGAATTGTGTTTAAGTTTGGCTGCTTGAGTCATCATCCCTTTCAGTCACACTCAAGGACCTAGTTTTAGAGAAGAGCAGTGGTTGAGGAGCGGGGGGTGGGGGAAACAAGGTCTTAAACTCACAACACATTTGTATGTGACACACATCATTAGTTAAACACTGCAGGGAATTAAACAAAATCTTTTTATGATCATTTTTTAACAGCTTGAATGTGTAATTTATTTTATTTTTTACATATATTCTTGCTGTAAATCATAAATATAAATATGTACATTATAAATATATCTAGATATTCATGTACCATTTAGATGTATAAAGGCACGTTGAGGGAACAACTCTCCAGCTGTGATGTGTACAGTTACCATGGCTACAGATTGTGTTACAGTCTATGGCGATGTGTTTGTTTGCAGACACTGTCCCGTCACCCTACTCTGTGGAGCAGAGAGTGAATTAGGAGCTGAATTCTCTCACGTTTTGATTAAAACTCTGATAAGTAGCTTCAGCTATAGGGAGAAGCTAGCTCATTAATAACTTTAACACAGTAGGATTTCTTCAGCCAACATCTGGAGAACGATGTAGACTTTTAGTCACTGAACCCAAAGTGGTGATGTCAGAGGAGACAACTTTACTGAATGTATTAATTTATTAGTGGTAAATCAACAAGTCAATCATCTGAAGCAACTTAGAAAAAAAAACAATAAACTATATGGCTCTATACAGTATTGTTTAATCCTATGTTGAAAACGTATCAATATATCTTTGATGTTATTTTTTTTAATTAATGAGAACACTAAAATGTATTTGCTTCACCTTTTGAAAGTTTGCTGAACAAATCCAGACTAGACTTGTTTATGTTATTAGCAATGCCAAATTCATTATTGTTTTAGACTTGCACACAACTATGTGTCGATAACTTAAAAACACAGATAAACAAAAACACTTTCTAAAATATTAATAATTATAACTAGAATATTATTATAGTTATCCATGAAGCAGTAAAAGCAGTATAGCTCTGTTGTTTAAACGCACAGAAACCGCAGTAATATGTCCTCACTGATTTGTACTGATAAATATACTGACATACGCAGTGCTCTGTAAAAATCTGTTACCGTAATTTTTTTTTAAAATTTACTCATTAAAAGGTTTTGAAAACATCAGTCACAATTATATAATTCTTTTAAAATTATCTAAAAGGTCACAAAAAGAGCAATAATACCATATGCTAATTGATTCATAGGTTTTTACTCATCGTGAGTGATTTTGACATTTCATTTTCTGAAAGGGCATTTTATCTTTGCACAGGGGTCTGATGGAATAGTTAGCTGGTGATTTAGCATCTAATGTGGCTGCGGACGTTGTCGTATTTGTAAATAAATTAGTAAATTGTTAGTAAATTAGCAAAGCCTCCTTAGCCTTCTTCAGTGAAGCAGATGCTAACATGAACAACTAACCATTAAAATCAGTCAGTATACTACCAACCCGCTGATTCTGCAAAAACCTGAAATTAACATCTTTTTTTTTTTTCTCTTACATTCTTTTTCTGTTTTTGAGTAGATTGAGGATGCCAATTTCTCACTCAACCATCCCAACCAGTACTTCATAGAGAGTCAGAAAGTTTTGGGCGGAGGGAAGGATATAAAACGAGAGGCTGACACGCCACAGAGGTCACAGGAAAACACGGCTGCTAAAGGATCCACTGCAGCCCGAGATCCAGCAGCAAATGCCTCTCAGAATTTGGCCGAGATTACAGAGGAATTGGACTCTTTCTTTCAAGATGCCAGATTATAATTGTATTTTCTCCTTCATCCATGTTAAAATTGCTTATAGCTGAAAGGTGAGGGCTCAACCATGATCTTACTTGAGCTGAATCTTTACAGTCAGTGTATTAAAGTTGCATTTAAGTGAACTTTTATGGATTTCTAATTTCACGTCAAACATTGCATGGTTCCACGTTAAACCTTTATGTGATTATTATTGGAAACTCAACACCACACCTGTTGAATACTTTTACCTGAGGAAATTCTGTGTCCATATGTCAGTGACATGCCATCATTCATTGTCCCGTTTTACACACGTGTTAAAAGTAGTGTCTCTGTTTGTTCTTGGTCTTTGTTTTCACACTGGTCTGGGCTCAGATGGCGCACACCCAGTCTCAGTGCACAGTGTTTTGGCAGAGAAGTGGTTTTGGGGGTGATGACTAGAACATTTCCCAGCTGTCTCAGAAACAATGTCATTGTATTTGCTGGCATGAATATGGATGAATGGTGGCAGGAGGATGGATGAAAATAAACAATTTCCACAGTTGTATTATGCTGCCTTGGAATATTGCCTCATAGTGCACAATGCAATTTATTCAAAACACACGTGGTCAAGAGATGTTTCCTCTCTTCTATTGAACTTCTGTCTGCTCACTAATGTCTGAACAATGGCGGGTGTCTGTAAGCCAAGAACCTTTTATATTGCTGTGGTGTTGCCAACATAGGTTGTTCCTGATATTGCATCTTTTAAAAGTGGTTATTTTCACTTTTACTTTGCATTTTGCAAGATTACTAACTTTGAATCCTATTAGGGCCCTTTAACAGCCCAGAGTTATATGAATACAAATTCATTTTCCAGGAGGCTAAAGGAAATATTGAATGACTGAGAGAAATCTCTCGCTGTAATTTAATGATTGTTAATTCTAAATCCAATTTAAAATCCCGCAGGGTGTCGGGGAAAAACTGCACTTTTCGGCAGGTTTCTGTGTTTCAAGAGTTTGACACATTCGGACCACTCTTCATCACTGCCACTCGCTTGTAACATCAGATCACAAACACGTGGTCTGCACAGCACTGGAATTAAATTAGGTCTTAAAATCCAGGCATGGTGCTTGACACAGAGAGGATTTATTCAGTATTATAAGGGAAGTGGATAACAGTGCACAGCCGGGCTGCTGTCAGCAAGAGACCCTTGATGTTTAATGTTTTGTAGAGCATGACTACACTTGACAAAGCTGGCACTTTCTTAGACTGTGGGCAGGCAGTTGACTAGGACGGTGTTTATCTCCTCCAAATGGATTTACAGTCATTAGTCATGAACTTGCTCGCTTTCATCGCACAATTTGTTTTCTTTCCTTACTCATTACGCAGAGCAGAGGTGTTCTCGGGACCACAACATTTGTTTCACGAGCCTCGTATGGAAGCTGACATGCAGGGTGAATCTGTATGCGTGGCTGCGTGCCGTGGAGCTTTTGTTACGGCTCTGAACGTGTTGCAGTCTGGAGCTTGTAAATGCTGCAAACATTACATTCTCAAGGTAATTTTCACTCCGTCCATAAACAAGTTATGCCAATTGAAATATAAACATTTGGGGGTAAAAGGGGAAACTTACAAAGTTACAGCTACAAGAAATAAAGCTGTCAGTTGTTTCGCAATGTGAAAGTGCAACAAAGCGAATCAAACTGTCATCAGTCAGAGTGAACACTCAACATTGACTCTAATTGTGCATTTCTACCCATTTCAGTTCATGATGTTTCCCTTTGTCTGCTTCCTAATATAAATTCACCCAGGGGATCAAATGTGCAGCAGTTTGATTTGTTAGTTAATATGCCTCACCAGAAGCAAATTTGGTACATTTTTTGTTTTCTATTTATTTTTAAGGATTAGATAACATTCCATATTGCATACTTGTACATCTCACCCCGGAGCTTATAAAAATGAGCACAATTTATTTGATAACTGCTCATGCCTCATTTCAGATCTCATATCAAGTAGTGTAGTCCTGGTGGACTATTAGCTTTTCAGTGGGAGGGAGAACAGATTATTTTGGGTCTTTAGTGGATTCTTGTCAAATTAGCTGTACTGCTGTCAACAAACTTTATCCTCAGTTCCCTGGCATCACTGCCACACTTGGAAAAAATTAAATAAAAATGTTAAAACATCTGTACGGATAGAAAAAGAAAATCTCTAACATTTAGATTTAGACTGAGAGTCCATGTTGCTCTTTTTCCTTTTTTTTTTTTAAACTACATGAAGGGTTTGTTGTTTATGGCTTATGTGCCTCCCTGTCAAAAGCATATGTGTTTAGAGGTTGACATTTCATTTCTTTACTTTTTTAGAAATGTCATCCATGACTATATTCCATATACTTACCCTCCACCTCAGAGTCCCACTGGGATGTATTAAGGACACTGCCATTGAAGGGACAACCGCTATGATTCTGTCCTCAAGTCTGTTAACAAAAGCTTGAATATTGTATTACAGATGTTATGAAAATAAGGGAAACTTTGTCACAAGACTAATAAGAATGTTCTGTTTCGGCAGTAATAATAGTATGACTGTTTTGTAGCAAGTTGCAGGATTGATAATGGAAATTATATTTGAAGTACGTACTATTGCACTGTGTTTCCAAGCTGAAGAACTTTTATTGCCATTTATTTTTTAATATCAACACTGCTACGTGCATTTTGTTTAATCGCAAACATCTGAAATCCATTAAAGTACAAAGGTTAACTATACACAATACACTGGTGGATAAAAGTATTCAAACCAACTTTGTGGGTATATATATACAGTATCTCCATCCAGTAAAGCTTTGCACATAAAAAAAACAGTCCAATACATAAAAAAAAGTTATGTGGGTAGACCAGGAAGATTAATTGCTTAATTGCCACACAAATTATGGCAAAGCAACAAAAAACATATGGCAAGTCAAATACGCTGACAGAAACAAAAGATAAAAACATAAAAAAAAAACAATACAATAAATAAAATGGTAATAATTCTATCGTAATTTTTTTTTTCTACCCAGCCACATGTGCATTCAATTTTTATAGGAAGAAATAAACATGCTGGAAGAAAAGCCTTTGTTTGCAGTAACCGATTCAAGATATTTCTTTGGAACCAGTTGAGTCTCCTTTGCAGGCATGTGGTTAGACACACCTAAGGTCGTGCTCAGGCACCTGCCTTTCATTTGATAAGTCCCCTTCTATAGGACAAGTTTTATTAGAGCATTATAATCCAAATCATGTATTTATCTTAAAGATTGTTAGAACCTTGTCAAATGGCAAATAGCCCATTAAACTTTGTCTGCACATACAGTATTTTAGCTGTATGCTAGGCTACTTGAAGTTTTATGATTTATTTATTTTTTTTCATCTGAATTGATCATTGATCAACAATGACATACGATAAGTGTCTTGCTATTTAAATAAACACACACAAAAAAATAGTCTACTGGCAGTAATGTGTAACTCAGTTATGAATGGAAACCAGTAAGTTTTTAGCCAGAGCCTATTCCATGATGCTTCCACCTCCATACTTCACAATCCACTGTCAGATTGTCCGTATCAAATGTAAATATGGATATTTTTTCTGTGTGTATGAAGTAAAAGATTTTCTGGCGTGTGTCAATCCTATGCTGCTCAACCATCTGGTTGCAAAGGTCTTGGGACTGGGTAACACACGATGCCTTCACAAATGTCACTTTTTTGATGAGTGGATGTGTGGCCCGATAGTCCCCTGCTACTTTTTTCCATTAAATAAATTGCTGTAATTGTTATCTACATAAATGACTTGTTGGTATATAATATGAACCAAACCAGAAATAATTCAGTGCGCTCACTTCACACTCACAAATATTTTCCTTCCAATTAGACTCGCATGTTTTCAGATGTGGATGAAAAACCACAAAACACAAAAGGTGAACATGCAAGGTTGAATTTGCCATTATGCTGCCTCAGGTTTAAAATAGGCAAAGTCAGACACTACAAATAGGTGCTGTCAGAGAAACTGTCTGAGCCTGTGTCTTTCTTTTACAAGGTTTTATATATTGCACTGAGGCTGCACCTGTTGGCATCATTCCATTGCCCTAAATCGGAAGGTCCAGGAGTGTCCATTACTGTCTCCTGATGACGTCGTTTGATATTGATTGTAACACCAGATGGAGGCATCAGTTCCACTCCCGTGAAATTCATGTGAAACCTGGTGGTTCTCATGGTCATACACAGTGTGATGTTGATCTCCCAGTGATTAAAAAATAAATAAATAAATTGTCCGTGTTGTCAAACAATACATGTATCATCAACTTCCCTCGCCAAACATAAAATTAGCCTGGAAATATGACGTCCCAGTTGATTGTAAAATTGGAGTCAAACTTCCTGCAGCTGAATGTAAACTCATCATTATTCCCCAGGGGAGTTGTCTCATTAACCTGACAGATGTGTGAGCCACTGCTCGTGTGATTAACTTTACTCACAAACTCTTCACTCTTTCTAAGCTTCACCTGCAGCCATGCTGTCGCTTTGTGTTAGACTTTATTGAACAGAACCTGTGAAAAAGGAGTCGCTGAAAACCTCCCTGCTCTTGCTTGCTTTGGTAAACAGGTTTTAATCATTACAGCACACTTGCAAGTTGGTTTTTAACCTTCTTCAGACTGTTGTGATCTAACCGCTTGGTAAACACTCAGCACATACTGTAGAGTTTGCCCGACCAAGGAGGGAGCTTACATTTGCATCTTTCTTTCTGCAATTACTTTGCCCATGAGTTATTAGAGCTTTGAAGACAGGATTTAATGAGATCATATTGCTGTGTATCCAAACTTGAATTGAAAGTGACCTGCATCTCCTTGGACTGTATTTATTCAGATTTGTGTTTACACTACTCTCTGTCTTATTATTTTTATGTTCCAGGTTCTAAACGTCCACAGTATGAGTTTGACCATGTTTAAATACCCAAAACACAATATGTACCTGCAGACTGGATCCATGAGATGCAGTAATCACCCCCAGAGAATGCAATTTAAGTATTGATCTTTAAAAATCCAGGGGTCATGTGAATGTGATTTAGTTTGTTCTTAACTTTGAATGAAAAACTCAGTAATAGCTGGACACTTTGAGTAATACACCAATTAGTTTTCATTCTGAGATTTAAATATGTGGATTGATTCCATTGCTATGTGGTGTCAGTTCCTCTGAAGCTGGTTAGCTTAGCTTAGCACAACTGCTAAGCACAGACAATTACAGTGGTCTGCACAGCAGTTACAAAATCTAGTGACACAGATCTTATTTGTTAAAGATACATATATTAATTAACAAACATGTACAAGTTTTGGCTTTACAATGACAAAACCAATGATTTACAGCTTCTCAATTAAACAAACAAGACGTCATTTGTTAATTAGTAATCTGTAGTGGAACTGAGGTCGGCGAGCTGGTTTATTCAGATTTGTCCCTTGGCTGTGCAACATGCTGTGGATCAAATATATTATTGGCTTCCTCTCTGATAATTCATCTATTATTAACTGTGCATTAACATAACACAGAGCAGAATGTGAATGGCTGTTGCTACACAGAGAAAAGTCTCACTACCAGTTCAGTGGATTGTGTCACACATATTAAAAATAAAAATCTGCAGCTGAGTGTGACATATCAAAGGGGAAGTGGGAAGCAAGCCCCCACGTTAATGGAGAGAACTGTGAAATACGGACGCATGAGATGTTGTTGGGGGGGGGCATAATGCCCTGACAGTCAACCAGCTGAGTGCCCATTCTTTTTCTCTGCAGGGGGTGTTGGTGAAGACAGGGCACTGACGCTTGTTGATGCTTCATCAGGCTTCATGAGCTGACATGGAGTTAGTGGTCTGAACAGAATCCGAAAGATGAGGGTGTGAGGAAGCAGAGTTTAGGAGCAATCCCTGGGATTTTCTCTTTGACGTTGATAGATTGATGAGCTGGAGCTCACTACAGTCCGTCAGATTGCCCCTATGAGAAAGATGGATATGAATTAGGGTTTTCTCCTATTTCCATTGTTGAAGCCCTCCTAAATGAGCACACCTTAGTAGGTCCAAGTCAGATGGGAGGCTGGGAAAATGCAGACCAACTAATATGAAGATTTAAAGTAGATACAAAAATCATAAGAGATTGTCACTTTGCTATGATTAGAGCCAGGGCCAGTGTAAAAATTTAAATTTCATGTTGCCTCTAACAGCTTCAAACTCCGACATATGTAGGAAACGCTCACCCTTTTAGACACAAGTGTAAGAAATGCTTAGTGACAAAAAGAAATGCCAGAAAAGGAAATGGTTTGTTAAGTGCATCTGTTTCTAAGCTACTTTGCTGCTGTGCTTTATTTTATCATTGTGAGAACAAACTGTCCTTTGGGCCTTCAAGTTGGGAGAAATTATTCGCTTCATAAAATCACACCTGTCACTGAACATTTATGAAAAAACAGATTCTTTTAGAAATGAGAGTGAAAGCAGAGGGAGAACAGGGAGCACACCTCTCTCACAGCTGCGTTGGTTAATCTCTTTGTTGTGGTTCATGGCTTCAGCACCCCCCTGGGGGAACTGGGATTTCTCACTTCTGACATGCATTTTTTTATCTTCACCAGGTCTCCTGCAGCAACCACTATAGGCAACTGCACTTTTCCTAAACCCACCACGGTCTGTGGCTATGGCAGGCCACACACTTCAGGGCGAGCTTTTGCTTTCAGAATTACATCACTGTGCCCCCCCCCCCACCAGCATATCGTGAACATCTCACAGGGCTTAGATGGCACCCACACTGACTGATGACTCCATTTTTTTATAATTGTATTTCGTATTGGGTTGCCCTCGAGTCACAGAATCTGCTTTGGCCTTAGCCCCTGAAAATTTGCTGAACGAATCAAATCAATCAAGAACTCTGCAAAGTTGATCTTGTCTTTTCTCTATCAAGTGATTCTTTTTAGATACAAATATTCTATTTTTTTTTCTCATTCACACAACATGGACTTTAGCTTTTTAACATGGTTTTGTCATAGTTGTCTTTTACTCCATCCTTTCAGTATTGTGGAGTATTTCCAAATAAGACATCACTAATACAGCCGCACGGGTTGCCACACTGATATGATGAGGTCAATATATGCTCATAATCAGCAACCAGTCGGGCAATTTTCCACAGAAACAAAGCAGCAGTGAAGGACTTATTCAGTATTACTGGACCTGAACTGTGGCTTTGCAGTGTTTTTGATGTAATGATTAAGTCCAAATTCAGACCCCAAACTAATAAGATTTTGCAGTGGACAAGTAAGAAATGGGGGTCGGCTGTAGCTCAGTTGGTAAAGGGAGTCGTCCGCAGACCACAAGATCAGTGGTTTGAAGTGTTTCTTTGCAAGACACTGAACCCCCAACAGCCCATTCCCCTCCCCATTTGTGCAGTGCCAGTCCAAGCTCGGTAGAAATTGGGGAGGGTTTTGTCAGGAAGGACATCCGGCGTAAAAACTGTGCCAAATCAACATGCGGACAATGATCCGCTATGGCGACCCTGAACTCATGGGATAAGCCGTAATGACAAAAAAAAAAAAACAGTGCACAAGTAAGAAATATAACTTAATGCATAAATAAATAGTGTATTATTTAAATAGTTGAAATGGGGTGTCAAAGACAAAGCTGTACTTGTACCTGTACCCTAAAATCACATTGTAATAAAAACAAAAATATATATATATACATTTTTTTATTCATCTGCATGACTCAAACATCATGACTATCCTCTGATGCATTCGGAGAGTAACAATGATGTTTCCCGAGATAATGGTACACCCTCGATCAGAGGTTGATCAGACCCCAACTCCTGTCCCAGCAGGAGCAACCAACAAATCACTGCTTCTGATCTCAAGTCAACTGGAAGTTGTGTTCACAGCTTCCAGTTGTCCAGACATATCTACCGCTGTGAATCAACTTTAAAGCTCCTTGCCAGTAGCATGGACAGCCACTGCTTCCTTGAGACTGCAGTCAAACACTTTTCCAAGGTTATTGACTATATTTTCAACTATGGCTGTTTCTTCTGGCACAAAGCTAAATTTCTCCACGACTTTGCCTCTGTTTTATTCAAGTGACCTGGCTAGTTAAAAGCTCATTCTTGCCCAGAAGATGAATTTCTCCAGTAGGAAAATCCACCTACTGCTGGGTACTGATGGAGGTAGTGCGATGGATACTGATAGTGGGGTCGTCCATGAATATACTCATGTGGGTCTACCACACACTGGGGCCCCTGCACTTAATCCCGACTGCACCATGTTCATGGCGGGGGCAAAGAGAAAAATATTGTACAGCCAATTATAAGCTCTTTCTCTAACCAGCGACAACTTAATATAGCAGCTTCAAAGGTTACTGCACATGGTATTAGTCCAACGTAGTCTGCATTAGTTTGTGAGGTATTGACCTGTACGCATTAGCGAGATTAAGTCAGAGAACAATGAGCTCCAGACGGTGCTCGTGTACTCCTCTAGGTCTTCGGGCCAAGCTGGCTGCGGCTGCAGTGACCACCTCCTGGACTTCCTCCAGACAGGTTCGCACAAATCAAAGTGCAACATGGCAGGTAGGTGGTTTATCTGTGATGTCTGAAGTGCTAGGTCTTGCTCTCTGGCTGGGGCATGATAAATGATTATATACGTGCCAAGAGCAAATTGAATGCATAATGTAGCAGCTGAAAGGTAAAATTAGTCTAGCGAAAGATAAATAAGAGTAAAATACACTTAGGCCAAAGTTAGAACGTATTTAAAAAGTAATGGGTGGTTTAAAGGAAAGTAATGCTAATTTCGATTCCATTTGAAATATTTTATCATGCATTTGTGGTGTAATGTTAAAATGTTCTTACTGGTCTGACAATTTTAATTAGCCTTAAATAAATGTGAACATTATTGTATACAAAGTTTTTCCCACTGCATGTCACGTGAACTCTTTTCAAAAAAGCCGAATCAATAACTCTGCTATGCTGCGTACTGCACAGTGACCTATTTGCTTATAGTATGTGCAGTAGTTTCCTGCACCGATCTGACTAATTTTACTTGTTTGGCTGTGAAGTACTCCTAATAGAAAATGCAGACGCTTGTCATATAGCATGTTTTTCACTGAAGCACCCTGGGACAAAAAGACCCAAACCTGACCTTGACTGACAGTCAACTGCTGAATCAATAGTTGGCTGTTTTTGTGTGAGCTAAATGGATCATGTTGCTCTCTGAGCAGTAGTTGCTGTAGGTACTTTTGTTATCCAGATCCAATCCAACAACTGTGTTATTTTTTTCTCCGGTTTGAAAAGAAATACAATCAAAGCAAAACAAAACAAAAAAAACAAGCTTTATTGGGGACGTCTGTGAATGTTGACAGATATAGGCATTTATCCAACGTGTCATCTTGCACTGTAATTCATGTGTGAATGAATAGCTGTGGTGCCGTTTACAACAATCTTACATTTCGCTGAATGCACTTTTGGATTTCCATGATTGATGCAGCTGATCTAAAATAATGTCTCAAATGTAGTTTACATCATGAAAAACTATAAAAGAAGATCAAAGTTGTAATAAGCAGCAGTAAATGAGACAGAAAGGCAGGTTTGAATTCTGAGACTGGTTTCTACCCAGTGCTTACTGTAGCTGTGTTAACATGACCATTAAGAACAAGAATTGGAATAGATCATTTCTATTACTCATAAGATTAAAGTCACAATTTTAGAATTTTATGTCAGAGATTCTGCTGTGTATTACATGTGGGTTACAAATGAATAAAACTGTGAATAATATAGATATTAAAACGTCTGCAGTATAATATTTTACAAACCATCACTGCTGCACTATGAATTTCTTCTTATTATGAATTTATATATATATTCCTGTATGTCTGATTCTTTTAGTGGAAAAGATGACTAACCTATGGCATCATCAGTCTGAATAGTGGAGAATACAAAGATGTTTGCTTTTGCCTTTTGTGGTCTACACAAGCCCAGTTGCCAAGGAAATATTTTGTTTATTCGTAAAATGCTATTTGTTATCTTAACATGAAGATGTATTTAGCTGCTTATATCTGCATTATGCATGAAAACACTCACACGCTGGGAATAGAGTCAGACTTGTTTGTTTCGAGAGAATTGTTTAGCTTTCCTTGAGCAACTAATGGCAAGTTTACACCTTTAGCACCAAATATCTTAGTAGATGCTGATGTATTATTCTTTGTGTCGAATATCGTACGCCATTATGTTATCCTGTTACAAATATTTCAAGATAAACTAGACCCTGCATTTCCCACAGTGTTGCATACCACAACATTATGTGCCTCAAACAGCATTATATTTGTGAAAATGCTTTTTGTACTAGCCGACTTCATCAGTAGAAAACACAATTAGCACAGTTCACTTGCTGCTTACTTTATCCAAATGCACAGCGCAACACAACATGTCAAAACTCATCATCTCTCCTAAAATAGCTCTAATGAGCTGGGGGGCTGGCTTTTGTGCAAAAGGAAGCCAAGATCAGATAAAGTAGACTGTCTATAGTAGCATATAACTTTCAAAAAACTGCAGCTCAAGCTATATATCCTCACCTTCTGTCACCTTGCTCAGATCCCAGCCTGCTGTCGCAAGGGAAACAACATGAAAATCATCAAAACACGTCAAGGACTCTGACTCTGCACACCATTTCATCACAAGTGCTATGCTGGTGAAGAGGCCCTTTTAGACTTGGGTGATTATAAGCCCTCATTTTCTATTCTGGCTCATCAAGCAGCTGTCTAAACAGAGCTGAGTTTGCTCAGGTACCCGTCTCTGGCTGGGGGGAAATGCTGTGTGTTAAAGTTATTACCATGCACTGTTTTGCATCATTGAGCATTTTTGGGTACTCGGCTAGATCCTGACCCACTTTGGTGTCTTTGTGTTTCCAATATTTAGATCAAGTGATATTGAAGAAGACAAATGCCATGCTGTCTGACAGGCTGTGTGGTGGCTATATCGCGGAACAAATGAATTAAACAAATACCAGAATCAAGGGGTGAATGTGTTGATGAAACAAGTCTGTGATACAATTGAGTGGATTCATCTCTTTCCACCCCCAAAATAAAAAGATAAGAAATGGATGATTTTCTGCAATAAATCTGACTCTTTAGCCCTGCAAGCTGCTCAAAGGCGAGAAACTGAGATGTGCCTGGCTTATAAGGCTATTGATTTATTGTTATGTAAATCAAATATGAACAAACAAATTTAGAGAGAAGGCATTTATTTAAACAGTGGGACACTTGTATTGCTCCTATCAATCTCAAGTGTTAATCACCATGTGCCATATGTGGGGCTGCAGACGCCATTATTCATCATGACTACCCCTCAGAAAATGACACGAGGCGTGGGCTGTGACTGGCTGCTGTAGTATATTCTGACTGCAGTCGACACGTTGGTCTCGTAAAGTAGATGTGCCAGAGCGCCAACAGTGGGCTTGGCTTGCCTCATGAACTAACATGTTCATGTTGGCAGCACATAAGTGAACCATTTATTAGAGACATGGGAACAGACACAGGCTGCACTTGGGCTGGTAATGACAGCGGCCGCCAGATGACAACAACACCTCTCACCACAAAAATGAGGGGCAGACATATAACAGTGGGCGAAATTTAAACCCACTACGATAAAACTCACCAAAAGTGACGTCATTCTAAAACTCTAACTCTATTATCTGAAGCAATTTGGCTAAAATAACAAAATTCTTAGTAAGAAATGACTAAATTAAAACTAAATACTTCATTACAAAAACATCAGCTATTGTCCACCCGGGATGTGACTTGTTGTCTTCTTCCACTTAACAACCTGAAAAGACCTTAAAACAAAAGCAAAGAAAAAGAGAAAAGCCATAGATACACCTTAAAATGAAATTCAAAAAGAAGCAAAGGCCAAAATACTGGCAAGTAAAGCATTTAAAGTGATAGTTTGACATTTTGGAAAATGTGCTTATTTACTCTCTTCTTAAAAATTCTGTGTATCGTCATCTGTGGATCCTAAATGTGAAGCTGTAGTTTCAGGAGATAGTTAGCTTACATTACTAACTATAGGGGAAAACCGAGCAAACAGCAACTCTGTCCAAAGGTGAAAAAGCAATTTGCTCACCACTGGAAGCTCACAAATTGATGTACTCCAACTTGTTTGTTTAATCACTACGAAACAGAAGTATCAGAATAAAAGACGTGTTGTTTTTTAAGGAAACTGACCTATTTCCTGTCTATTTCTTTATTCTAAGCTAATTGTGTCCTAGATGTAGCTTTACTGTACACACGGAAAAGTGATTTCAGTCATGATCAAGGTCTCTGCAAAAATGCAAATAGGCACATTTCCCAAAATGTCTAATTACTCCTTTTTATACACAGTATATATTGTCCAACTATTAATATGACAAACATGTTGACATCTGTCTGAATTGATTTGAAGGAAGAATGATAAATGACATAGTGTCCTTGGAGAGCAGTGGTTTGTATATGCAGCGAGCTTCTGAGCCCCAAGCCTGACATTTTGTCTGTGTGTGCATCAAATATAGTACGGTAATTCCCCTCAATCCAGCGACTGTCTCTTTATGGATCCCCCAGTTATAATCTGTCAACATGCGTCTGACGTCCAGGGTGGCACTCTGGTACGGAGAAGCAGCTTTTAGCCAGAGACAATCAGCTCGTCCTTGGGATGGAGATGGAAGGAGATAAGACCTCCCCACTTTCACCTCAACCTTTTCAGATGAGCTGTTATGTTGTCTCGTTAAGAACAAATAGGTGCAATTATTTGAAAAAGCAAATAAAATAAAAAAATAAGGCACTAAGCCTGAGAGTCAGTGTGAATGAGCGTGCAGCCGTCATTTATTTGTTCACACAGTTGTTGACTAAATTAGCGAGTACAGCGTGTTGCATATCTGAAAATGTCTCTCTCTCTCTCTCTCTCTCTCTCCACCAGTCTGAATTAATAAGCAGATGGTATAATTACATGACTGCAGAATGTGTTGGTAGCAGCTCGAAGTGTGTAACCTTTATTTTCAATCACACATATTTATTCCGATTTTTCCTCTGTTCTTGTCTCATTACTAAGTCAGCGCAAGAGCAAGATTTAGTAGGATACACAAATTAGAAAAGGTACATCGTGTGAAATATATTCCTGAGCTTTCTCCAAGAGAGATTGATGCATGTTTGGTGAATATCAAGCTACAGTACCACCAGCAGATGCTTAACTTAGCGCAAACACAGCTGAGAGGAAGGAACAACTAGACTAATCTGCCCAACAGCAACTCTAACATTTGATATAAAACACTTTATCTCATTATTCCACAAAGCTCAAAGTCCACAAATGATACAAAATGGTTGTAATGGGACAATGAGCCAGGCTATTTCTCGGCAGGGTACAGTGACACCCTTTTTAGACAAAGCTAGGGAAGAGATGAGATAAGATACGATAGACAATGTTAACTAAAGCTAAACACCTGGCTATACGTGGCTTCATATGCATAACATAATAGAGCAAAACATTAAAAAAAAGCCGAGAATGTTGAACTATTCCCTCAAAATAAAGTCTTAATTGTGGCCATTGTTATAGCATCAGCACTGCAGAAATAGTAAATATGAACAATGCTGGAAATATTTTTCTGAGAGGCCAAGGAAACAGTATCCTCAAATGAGTTTTAAAAACATAACAACCTTTACTCAAATATTGCAACCCATCATTTGCAGGTGTAGATTAAATGAACAGTTATTACCTCTGAAAGTCTATTAAGAGTTTTTCACAACTTAACCTTAGGGATCCAGGTTTGTGTAGGCTACAGTGCGATGTAAAATGTGACCACAGAGCAACTAATAAGACATTCAGATGGTCCATAATGAAGAAGAAAAAAAAAACAAAAAACGTTTTACAGTCTTTCTTTCTTTTGCTCTAGTTTCCTTGGCCCCACTGGACCAGATGATAAAAGTGTTTCCAGCAAAGCTCTCAAGCACGAGCCCAAAACCAATAAACGCAAAAATAGCAGATTTTCTTCTAATCTTTTTGGTACAGGTCAACTGCAAATACACAGACAATAGTGTTGTTCTAACAGGGAAAAGTAGCAGGTCGTTGATACCATCACCTCCTTACCTTTTACCTTTCATCACCTCTTTACCATCATGTCCCTTTTCTCTTCAGGTCCAGGTTTATCTCTGTATACATTAAAAACACAAACAAGTTAATATCAACCATTTTAATCTTTACTTTTTCACAGAACAGATGCATAAACAGAGGACATTCATTTAATAGACTAACCTATAGTCACTTAGGAGTGTTGTGGCTGCAGAAAAAGTGTTGTCAAAGGGGATCAACTTGGCAAAACAGCAAAATAAAAAGCTGCAATTTCTTCTATTGTACCAGAGGCTGAAGGCCAGGACTGCCTAATGGACAAGAATCGGCATGGATCCATGTGTAGAATAATGGAAAGTCTTGCAAAGTCTTTAAGCACCAAGTATTTGTGCAATACAAGAAAAATGCACAGCGAATAATGATATTTATTTTGAAATGCTTTTTGTAATCTGAATTTGAGAGGAGTTTAATGAGTGGCATTCACTTTAAGAAATGCATCAACATCCAAAGCAGGCTTTGGGATTTCAGCTCTTGGCTGGTTTCGAGCTGGCGGCCAGCTCGTTATGAAAATGGATCTGAGAACACTCCTGGCAAAGGCTGCATGAACATCACTGGCATACACAGAGTTTTCAGCAACACTGATCACTTCCAATAAACACGAGAGTTAGTTATGAGAATCAAGTCGCAGAGCAAACAGAAGGTAAAAACAGGGAATCATAATCTGCATCTTTTAATTTGTTTCCTTCTTGCCAGTTTTATAACCTCTTCATTGTCCATGAAGACATATCCCTTAATCATTGTGCTCTGAACTGCTTTTTTGCCATGTTCCCCGAGGTCCCTTGTCAGAGCATGTTATTTTATTAACATTTTTTAATAAGAAGCTCATTGCTGTAGCTTGCCACTAATTAACAATAATGCAATGTTAACAAAATGACAAAAAAAATAGGACATTGTGATCTAATTTTACACGAGCCTGACACAGTAATTCTTCATGTGATCAACAAGTAATATTTTCAACGTCAGTATCAAGGAAAAATGCAGGCAGCTTTATAATTACTGTTTGGTGCTGAGCAAATTCAAATACATACCGAGCTACCTTACTGATAAAGGACTCAAAGATGTCTAATGACTGAATCTTCAGTCCTCTGGGAGCTGGTTCCTGTGCTTTCTGCTCTGGGAAGAAGCACAAACAGATTTTACTTTGCGAAAAGACAATAGGAGCATGATGCGAGTCATGTTACATTATTGCATGAGAATGAGACTATATGAAAACAGCAGAAATTTTTTCTGTGCATAAGTGTAGAAACACCATAACTGACTGATTTGGGCACCATATGAGCAGCAAAGCTGAAGCCAGTAAAAAATAAATAAATATGCAAGTTGTTCTGACAACTGGCTCCTCATTATACAACAATATGAGAAAAGACAAATTGAGAAAAGCTAAAACTGATTACGGTCTTTAAATAAATACACAGTTTCAGCTAAAAATAGATTGTTCCTGCTGAAGTTATTCATTATAATGTTTTTTTCTACAGAAAGTCATCTGTTTTAATTTTACAAGTTCAGAACAATTACAGAGCTCACACACAGTTCCTCTTGTGACACTTGCAGCTGTAAAATGTGAACAACTGTGACTGACTCTTTGTTCTCGACACAAAATGAAGTGTTAAGTACTGCAAAGCCTGCTGTGACAAGAAGACAATAGCCCTACATTTGTAACTTATGGGTTTTAAAAGTTTTATTATGATGAAAAGTGATCAGAGGCTATTTAAGTTAAATTGTATGAGTGAAATTAACTCAGCTCTGAAGGAGTTTTCCCGCTTGTCTGAATCAATCTCTTTATTATGCTTTGCAGACATCCTCACAGGCCATCAAGTATGATGACAACTTGTGGTGAAAATCAGCAGAATTGCTTTATAATAAAAAATAAATGATTTTAAGAAAACTCATGACATATTCATGTATTCTTAGAGAAGACAACAATTTACTATCAATACAGGAGCTAATTTTGCTGTATTTTGCACTTCTGGGTCTGCTTTGTTCCGTGTTGTCTTTCTTCTTGTTTTGCATTATCAGCACAAATTTGCAATTAAGGTGCTTTGCCTGTGAATACACTTTCAAAAAGGATGGCACATTTGGAAAAATGTCAGTAAAGAGCACGAATTATGAATAGGTCAGCAGATATCTGTCCGTAGGGATTAAGTGTAGCTGTGTTTGCACAGCTACTATACACACGTAGTGATACTAAGAAGTTTAGTACAAAAGAGCCGGTATGGAGCAGAAAGCAGAGGTGAAACTTTCATCCAGATGACACACACCAAAAGATAATATAGTTATAAGAGGTATGACTGCAGTTAACATTGTATTTATTTAAAATATGATCAAAATTCTTCTGTTTCTGAAACTGTAAAACGTCTCTGGTCAGGTGTCAATCATTTTATAACTATAATATAATGTTTGCAAACACATAATTTAAGTCATATAGTCAATGATCTGCTGTTGGTACATGATAAAGCCTTTCTTAGCAGTTTTTACTGTTTTTAGTAGGCTTGTCTTCACTGTATCTCTTTTGTTTCCATTACTTTAATTGCTTGTGTATGCTTTATTGTCTTTTTAATGAGCTGCCAGAGTTATAAAAACTGTGTACTGTATTACTTGAAGTTGATGTAAACAAGCTTTAATGGTAAATTCATGAGAATGGAATGCAGTGAGATGGAAATGATCATTCAATCCTTTATGAACAGTGAGCGGCAAGAAAATATTCATCTTAATCACAACACATAAATGGCCTATTTTAAACTATAAGCCATGTCAGAGTAAGCATGAAGCCTTTTATTACCCAAATAAGCCAAACCTGTTGTTTTCCTGCTCATTATGTTTGAGTGGGGAATCACTACTGACCGCTGATGGTTTCGACTGGATGGCTATAATAAGCATACTGTGCCACGGGAAAACAGCCACTGACCTGTTACACTCCTCTCTGCCGTGACCAGATCCCACTACAGTGTGTTTCTACATCTATAGGGAAAAACACAAACACTGTGAAAAACATGTCAATCTCATCTAACACCAATCATAAACAAGCATAGAGTGACAGACTGCATGCAATATTTTCATGTGTGTAATGTATACAACAGGTATTTCATTCCATCACTGTGAAAAAAGTAAACCAATTCAAGGTGATCTAAATATAATAAAAAATATCTGAGGCGTTTTAAGCAAATTTTTTGAATATATTTATATCACTGACGTGATGTTTAGGTGGCCGAACATTATTTTATTGTTTTATTATTGTTTATCACAGTTTAGCTAAATCTAGTTAGAGTTGTCCAGAGATTTCATTAAACAGGTCATTTATTTGGGGTTAAAAAGGGCAGGTTTACTTTTTTTAAGTGGAAGTTATCATTAGTTAGCATTATTATTAGGGTTACCTGCTTATCGTTTAGTCTTCCTTTCAGCCCCGTGATCTACACTCTCAATGAGAGCCAGGCTTCAGGTGTACTAATCACAAAAGAGAATTCAAATCGCTAAGTGGACTTCAGTTTTGAGGTTTGAAGCACGGAAAGTTACAGTGCATATACAACTTTCTCTGGTTAAATGATAGAAATACATAAAGAGGTTAGCAGAAACATTGAGGAGTAGCAGATTAAAGACACTGCACAATGAGCGTGCTGTTTTCATTTAGCAGTTACATACTGTATGATGGTGAATGCAAATATCTGCACCACGTATTGGCTCATTATGCTCATTACGAGCCGGCTCTGAACGCCGAGCTTTACGGTATCATTGTGATAGTATATGGGGATTTCTTACCTCTCTTAACTCCGTATTCTCACAGTCAATCAGTGTGTCTGTTTAGTGATGTGGGTTCGGAAAAGAAATGTATTAGTTTCTAAATGCGAAAGTGATCAAAGATTCCAGGACGAATGAGTGGGAATATTAAATACTTAATAATAATAACAAATAATTCATTTAGGAAAAGTTATTTTTTTTAATGAAATGCAGTAACTGTTACATAAAAGCAGATGTTAAGTTTTGGAAACAAAAAAAATTAAAAGGTCTTGCTTGTTGTTAACAAATTGTAGAAAAGAGCTCCATGGTCCCCTATTTAGAAAGTCTTGCACACTGTGTTGAGGTTTATGTTGTTTTTATTAAATGTACAAATACAGGTTAAACACAGAACAAAGCACGCATTATAAATTACACACTGTACATTGTTAATTGTTTCAATCCAAACATAAAATGTGTTTTGCACGATTGCAATATGAAGAATACCAAGAAGTCGTCACAGTCTCATATAGCAAATTAGATATTGGGAAACTTGAAGACCTGTCGGTTTTGGTCTCTAAACCTTGAACATTTTTTGAAACACGTTTCTAGGTAATTTACTTTGCATTTAAGTTAGAATTCTGCAAAAGAATTAGGTTCCAGCTGTTGCCTTTAATGGAGCTTAATAGGTCATTTTGTTTATTAAAATAATGTTAGTTACAACAAGCCACAGTTACTATGAAAAAGGAAGGCGACGCTTCTGCAGATCTGCTCTGGTTTGCAGCTTCAACAAACAAATTAACTGGAGAACTCTTGGCTGACTTTAAGCCAAAAAATAAATACATTTGTGGGAAAAAAATTTGTCACGAAGAAACCAATCTGCATCTCACAAGGGAACATTTTCACTCTAAGGTATTAGTCTGGAAAAGATCCACTTTAACCACACTGAGCCCACAGCCAGACCAATCACTGAACTGCTGAGAAAGGTGATGGAGGTTGAAAAAGGATAATGTCGAACTCGATGTGAGTGCCACATTTTTTGCACTGCCGTTCTGGCTGGTTAAGGTTCCCTCCTGCTACCAAATTATTCTGGGTGACCTACAATAAGCTAAGCGGGGCTTCTGCGCTGAAAACATTTTCAATAAAGAATAAGTTTAAAACTAACATGGAAAACCATAAATGTGCTTCTCAAAGCTTAGAGTGTGCATAACCATTCAGGGTCTGACAACACAGACAGTGTGTTTCATGTGACACAACATAGGAATAAAGTCTAGTGTACAAATGACAAACCAAAAGAAGAATATCGTTGGTGGAACAGTGAAGTCAATGGTTGAAGTCACTAAATTGTCTTTTTCATAATTGGACAGTGAACAAACTAACATATTGTGAAGTCTCCTCGGTTGGTTAGTAGACCTCGATAATCTCTGCATTAAAGGCAATAAATGGAAACGTATTTGTCAAATTCAGACACACAACTTAGAGGACGTTTAATTTCAGAAATCTGCCATAATTACAGGTTTTGGAGTGAAGGTGAAGGGCACTCAATCAGCTGATTTTAAAAACAACTTTCCTTCAAATGGAGGAGTCTGTTAAATGTCTCTTTTCTTTTCTTCTCAGTATTTGTCAGAAAAAAATGACTTTATTATTTAAAAAAGAAAACAAAATGAAAGTACTATGATAAGGTTAGTTTTTGTGGATTTATGTGCTTAATGGGCTTATTTATTTGTTTCATTTTCCAAAGGAGACATACAAAAAAAGTAAATGTTACAATAGTTTATGAGGAAGTAAAAAAAAAAAAAAAAACTATATAATTGTTTTTAAATTGAAGGTTACATATCTGGAGCACCTTCAGTATCTACCATAGGGATGTTTTCTGTAGCCCCCTCTTGTCAGCCGTAAAGCAGGGGCTTTGAGACTGGGTCGGGTAGTCGACCACTCCTCCTCTGCAAAAACAGTGAAAAACACATAGCAGAAGGCCACTGCAGTCACTGTGCTTGGAAAGTGTGGGTCACAAAGTCAAACTGTGAGCTCAGGTATCGTGTACTTTCCTTACACAACCCATTTAACCAAAGACAAGAAAATTCAAGCCAGCAAATTCTAACCCAGGCTGCATAGAGGGTTCTCTCCACAGAAAATTAATTTCATAAGCTCTTTGGCCTCTGTTGGACCAATACTAAGATCTGACTGTCAGCAGCTCCTTCCTTATAGCCAAATTACATAAAGATGGCCAACTCTGCTGCATGGCACATTGCACTGCTTCCAAATAAGAAAGTGTTTATGGAGCAGAAAATCAAATCATTGCCCCCTTGGTCTTGGTTTGGTTCGACCTCAACACCTCAGTGCACAATTCATTGTGCTGAAAATGAATGAGGCTGCAAACACGTTGTGGCAACTAGCTTATCGTCACTGTCATGTAACAACCTTGTAACTCTACTTTTTGCATTTTTAACATTTCTGCTTGAACTATAGTTTTCCATGTTTTGCTTAGTGGTTTAAAGGTATGTGCACTGTGCTTTATCGATCAGTTCGTACTTTTGAATTACCACACAGCAGAGGTTACTCAGCCGATTGTAACAGCCTTTCTGGAATAAGCCTATTATGGAGCAGATCCAAAAGGCAAAACACTCCACCTTTACAATGGGCATCGGTTAGCCCCCTGAACGTCCGCTGGCACATTTACTGTTCGTGTCAAAGGCAGCTTGTGGCCAGGAAGCTATAAGGAGTGAAGCGTGCAGGAACAGTTCCCTGTGTGAGGATGATTAGAAGTGGACTGGAACCACAGAGGTTTTGCCTGCGTTTCTCTGCTGTAAAACATCTTTTAAATATCACCACAGCAACAGACAGGATTGTACGGCCAAGACTTTTTTATGTGTGTGTCAGGAACAAATTTAAACTAGGTCAGGTCATATCAGGTCAAAAACTCTTTGGTAGATTTTTAAATTCTGCACAGTATGTACAAATTTGACCACACATGTAAATTATTGTTTTTTAATCAGCACAACCCTTGAGAAATTGTCACCAGAATAAAGTTCCGCAAAGTGCAAGAATAAGGTCCTCTTACCATAGTTGTTGTAGGATTCATCACTGGCTCCATGTCCATATTTGTAATATTCTGAAATGCTGAATTGAACAGAACGTCGGGGACAGAACAGTCAAAATATACCACCCGTCTTCACAATGTCGTTTTTGTTAGATGTGTAAGCTTGTTAAAATGTTTTACGTAAAACAATTTGTGAGGATATTTCCTAATATTCTACTTGTAATTTATAAAACAAAAGCCTAATCCTTTCAACAATGTACATACATCTTTATAAAGGAGTTACAAGCACATTTGATCTTCATTTAAAAACAAACTAACCCCTTTTCTCAGCAAATATTATGCAACAGCACTAAATCACGTATTTATTATCAAATAATTTCTATCACTATTTAACATTTATTACTATATAGTATTTATGGCAGCAAAAGTGTATGCAGAAAAAATTATGGTGCCACCCATGTTATGCATGTTACTCACTGAATTTAGTCATTTTTAATGGCACAGGGAAATGGTTACAGTGAAAACACAATTGTATGAGTAAAATCAATCCGTTGCTGGTTTTGCTCTTTGCATTGGATTTTCATTAAATTCAAAGAATATAGAGAACAAACTCAGTAAAGTAATTTACAAAAGGTGAAGGTCTTAATTTAGTACTCCTGAGCTTTTGCAGTGCTGTAGCATACAAACATGGTGATGACCTATTAGTTGGCTGAAGAGAGAGCTGAACTAAGGCAGATGGTGATTGAAAAAAAAAAGGAGTTGAATGACAGTAAAAGCTTTTTGGTTTATCTAGCATGGTAGTGAAAGCATTACCTCTTTGCCTGGTTGTTGTAGTTGTCCTCATAGGCTTCGTAAGTCTCGTCGTCATATTCTCCTCCATATCCATCATCGTAGCCCTGTGGGGAAACACGCTGTAAGCATTAAAGTCGACTTGTCTTCTCATCTCTCTCCAATTCAACTGGTTAGAGATGAATATAAAAACAATCAATACTTAGTCCCATGGGCACAGTCCATTACTTTGTGTGATAATAGGAGAGGAAATGGGCAAAATTCATGTCCAACAGATATTATTGATTGAGGTTTGCAGTGGAACATGTCTCACTAGTAGACTCTAATGGACACCTCCTGAGCCTTAAACAGCAATATGGATCTAAACTATTGACAAGTAGCTACTTAGACAACAAGCAGAGAAAGCCAGCAAGTAACTACACTCATATTCAATAACAATAAAAATGGCTATGGCAAAACAACAGGTCGCACACCGTAAAGAACAGCTGTATAGATGCTTTGCAGGATGTTATTCATCCTGTACATTTATAAAGCAGTTCCAACACTTTATGCTGCCTTTGTTTATACTCTATAGTTCTTCTAAACATGTACTGTTGTCCTGTTCCATCACAGGGCAAAGGTGATTCTGTATAACAATGTGTTTCACAGTGACGGTGTGTAATGTTATTGTCAAATGAGAATAAGCTGACAACATGAAAGGACAACATGTCTGCAGCTTAAAGGCCTGTTGTAAATGCTGACGCTGTGTCTGAGATGCTTTTTTTTCTTAGTGTATAAATTCAGTTAGTGGTTGTTTACATCTACAGAGATCTCTGTTCTTAACCGAGTTATGCAAGTAACTCGGTTTTTGAACAATTCAAGTAAACATTATAACTCGGTTAGAAGGAATCACAGCAGCGCTGCCTTAGAAGTTTCTAAAATCGAATCGGTTACTGTTGCATACAAACATCTAACTTCAATTATTTAAGTCTTTTGTTATCTGCATAAGCCATTCAAGGTTCACATATTATATTTAGAATCCTCGGTTTCTTTCTGTGTTTTAGACAAAAACTCAGAGTTTCTCTGTATTTTCATCTACTGTATTTCCTTCTGTTGGAGTAATTTCCATTACAGAGTGGGCATGTCTCCACCACTTGGTCTAGTAGTAACTTTATCCATCTGACTTTTTTAGTTTCAGCTGATTTACTTCTTAAGCCTCTCTAAACAAGCACAGTGTGCTTTGACCGTCCATCTGCCACAAGCCCACATACGATGCGATTCAGAATCATCATATGCTCATCTGACTTGCTTTTAAATATGAGTGTGCACTCAAAGCAATTAAGCTTTCTGAGTTAAAGCAAGTGCTTGGTGGACATTTTGCCCTGGGTTTCGCCTTTTGGCTCTTTTTGGAGGAGGTTTTAGGGGCTTTATGCAACCTGAGAGAAAGCCTACAGGCTTTACTCAGGGGAAAAAGGTAATTTCAGTGCTTGCATGTTTATAGGATTTATGTTTTTTTCTGTATTTTTTTTTTTTACATTTAGTACCAAAATGCTGATGGACCAGTACTAGATGTGATTTTAAATGTACAGCACTAAATGACAGTGAGCCTTTCATGATGGAGCTTAATTTAGCATGTCAGGTCTCTATCATGGAAACCACATGTGTAGGGTAAGTTGTATAATAAATCATCCAAATGTTATTTAATTTGCGTATAAAATGTTTGCTGTCCAAACATTTTATATTAAATTAAATAACTAATTTCATAAGAATTTGTTATTTCATTCATTGGTAGGTTCCAGCTTCTGAAACAAAATGACAGCATTGTGGGGTCATTGTCTGTCTAAGGATGCTACACATAATATTATGTCAAATGGTAAAAGATTTATCGATGACACCAGTGATAACCAGATTGAGTAAAGTCAGCTCTTGTCTGCTCTGTATAATTGATGGACCTTGCTTATTTAAAGAGATTTAGCAGAGTTTAGAGTGCTTATGTTCCTTTTTCACTGAGGCTAATTGCTTCTAATCCTTTCCAAACCTGCTAATTCAAGTCAAGCTCTGCCATGATGAAGACAAGTGTTCATTATCTTTCTTAGAGATAGAATAATTTTTTAATCAACAGAATAAAATGTGTTGAAAGCTTCAGTAAAGAAGGTTTATGTCTTAGTAGTGTGTATCCCTCCACGTCTGCCTGTAACAATAGAGCAATATTAGCTTGTATAAGGTGAGGCTTCTTCTGACAGTGCAGACACATCAACGCAATAACGCAAAAAGAAATTACATTTCTGACACACTCTCCTTCTTCTGTTGGTAAGTCAGATTCAAACAGCTCCGGTTCCTGTGCAGCTTTATTTGTGTAAACGTGAATTTGACTAAATTAAAGTTAGGGATTATGTGAGGGATTAAGTTGTTCAGGGGTTCCAATACATCTCATTTTCTTGCATGACTCTTCCCCCACAAAGGCTGAGTCAGAGAACTGCGTATCTTAGTAATTGACCGTTTTGTTAGCAATCCCATGTGACAAACTGCTCCACACTGAGCCATAACTGTAAGGCAATCATCGGATTAATTTCAGTTCAATGCAATATAAAAATAAACCTTTAGTTATGATAAAGTATTACAGAAAAGTGAAGTGATGTAGCACTTGAGTTTTTTACAGCATATGTATTAAACAGTGATTTATAGCATTGCGCAATAATAACATTAGCATTTTGCCATATAAAAATGTCAGGGTTGTTCTTGGTGCATTAATTGTGCGAAATAAAATACAAAATAAACAATAAGGAACAATTCATTTGGACCCATAGGCTGTGACACTTTAGCTGTTTGTTCGCTAGAAAGAAGTGTGTGTGTGTGTGTGTGTGTGTGTGTGTGTGTGTGTGTTTGTGTGTGTGTGTGCCCAGCTCACCATGAGGAAGGTATTGATAGATATCTTAGACTCATGCTGCTGTTTACTTTTCTAACAGAGCAGTTGTCTAGTGTATGTGTTTACATCAAGAAAATGTTCGAGTGCCTTCTGTTATATAGTTACTCAGCTAACAACTGTGACGTACAGTAAGTGTTTAGGGTTAACGGACCTTATACTGTGTTCAGAAATATTTCAGATTAACTACGAAATGTATATTGCTATAACAACAACTTATGTCAGCTCCATATGCTGAGGATGATGGTGGGATGTGCCTGAAAGCCTTGGAAAGATCCAGTGGAAGAGCCTTCAAATGGTTTGGTTGTAACTGAGAGGATCTGTATACATACAAGTTATGGATATTTATTTGTTTGGACAATACAGATGTTGTTAGAGAGAAACATGCAACAGAAGTGTGATGAAGCCTTGTCATTATTCAATGTCAGCTCAAAGAAAACCTGACAAAACATTCATCACACTGACTTATCTCTTCGCTGATATCAGTGTTAGTCTGACCCACACAACATACCCTGTGTTCAAGTTGGACAAGGTACTATTCGTAAACAAACCAGCCACGAATGAATGAGGCTTGATTCGTCTAGTCTGACACTCATCTGCAAAAACAATTAACGCTGGTCCTTAACGAGGCACAGGAAATAAATCAACTGTTAACACGAGGGGGAGGGGGGAGTCCTCACTCAGTGTAATTAGGACAGTGAGAACCTAAAGGCCTTTAGCACTGTGCTTCATTATCAATTGACAACCTGTATGTCCCCTGACAGTGACTGATCTTCATAGGGAGCTGCCTGTGAATGCTTCTTCACACAGCAGAATGGGGAGGAAAATTAGATTTGCAGCCCTTTGTCTCAGTGAATAGATGCTGCCCTTCACTGCTTTCTACCTGAGTAAACGCTGTCAGCATGCACCTTTTGTTGTCTGTTACACACTGAAAATAGGAGTTTACTTTTCAATATATTTCACACTTGAACACTGAGAAAAAGGGAAACTTTTAACCCGTGCAAAAATTGTGATGACACTGAAATTGGTTTAGTCGTGTGACATGTTGGCTTTAGGTAGGCTGAAAAAACTAAAACAAACAGAAATCTGACAAATAACCCGTATTCCAACGCCGTTAACTGACGTGCTTGCAAACTTTAGCATTAGATGTATGTGTCTGCTTTTTCCTTGCACAGCTGAGGACATTATGCATTCTACCTGAGTTGTTCTTCTATTAAATATTGGAGTGGAAGCATGTGTCATACATCTGTTTTAATAAACAGGAGAGTTCTGCATGAAGAATTTCCATAATTAATCTAACAAATGTGAACTCAAACAGTGTATCTGAACCCATTGTTATAAAGCAATTATAGCAGCTGTGCGTGGTGTCCTTAAAAGTGGCCTGAGAAACAGCAGTCCTTTGAGAAATATACAGAACCTGACAAATCTCACGCATCTTTTATGTTCATGAAATAGATGATATGGGGAGACTTTTTCCCCTTTTCAAAAGGGTGTCCTTTTGCTTTTTCCACAGTAGATAGATTAGACTTTTTTTTTCTTCAAAGCCTCCCAAAGCTCTGTGTTTAATCACATTATGGCATTTCCCGCACAGACTCAGTATGGTTGCAGGGCTCAGGTTTAAAAACCGAGCTATGCGTTTCAATTTTTACCACCAATTTGTACAATTCATGCTTTGCTGTGAGGGACAGAATCCCGTATCACTCTCAGATTCTTCTCTTCTATCATCAGCTATGACATTAAGAGATACGATTTGATCCAGATGGGATTTGATCTTTACCATTAAACTAAGGCCATGGTCCCAGTCTATACAAAATACCATCAATCACAACTTTAATCTTCCTCTGCACTGCCTTTTGCACTTTTCCCATGGAGGAGCTTTTACTGATTACAGTGAAATGTCTCACTGCAGCTATTTCTAGGGGATTAGTAACATTCATTTATTAACAAGTGTTGAAAAGTTGAATCGTAGTTATTAGCTGTAATTTTAGTACTGCAACTTTATCTCCTAAAATTCAATGAGAAATGATTCCTATTAATAACAAATTACTTAAACCTCTAACTGAAATGCTGACTCATGTTTCATACTGAACTGAATATACACATAGAGAAATCTGCAACAACTACAAGTACTAGTACAACTATTCACTCCTATGCCAACTTTTTAGGGAAACCAGCAAGAAACAAATTTAATGGTACAAGGGGCCTGGTGGCTCAGTGGTAGAGCATTAGGTTGGGATGCAGAAGGCAGCGGGCTCGAATCCCATCCCACCAGGTGTGGCCCTGCCCAGCCACCAAGGGGGATCTTCGCGAAAAAAGGGCAACCGACGTAAAAATCACATGCCAAATTAACATGTGCAACGACGACCCCTGAAGGGACAAGTCGAAAGCTGTTGATCTTTGACCAAGAAACTAATTGTATTAATGCCGCTAAAATACATAGAATAAAAAAGTGTGACACATCAGATCAAAGACTGGTGCAAAAATAAAACAATTATAATTTGTCAGAAGATGATTACTGAAAGAGAAGATACTATATAAAAAGGCCTTTATGACCGGATAAAAGATCTGCATTTTCTGCACCCATGTGATTTCACTTTATGGCTCGATGCTATTCATATTCTTTATGTACTAGTCAATCGTCAGGCATGTTAAATCTGATTGATTATTAGTTTGTATTGTAAATAATGTTTTATTAACAAATAGTTTTGAACAGTAAGTCACTTCAGCTTAAAAGACCAAAGTGTATTGGCCTATGGATCAGTTGATGCTTTTTGGGATTAGCGAATCACTAAAGGGATTATCAATTTATCAGACATCAGATATCCACCCGACACATGGCAGATGATTTAGCGGCACTGCTGTTGCATTATGTTAATATTGTTCAACACAAGTGAAGGCCTGATGAATATCAGTCTCTGGATTAGGAGGATTTCATGTGAGAATCTGAAGAATCTGTTACACAACTACAGTACATCGGTCCAGAATCCAAAGCCAATATTTGTAGCTCATTTCATGAAGGTGACACCTACATTTCTACTTGTTGAACCATCTCAACCTTCCCCTATAGTAAAGCACTACAATCCACATCACTTCTGAAGAGTTGCTATCCTTTAAGAGGCCCTATAATGTTCACTGTCACTGTATTAGTCTTATGACATCAACAGCTTGGTCCATTAATCATTACAGTCTCTGTAGGAACCAAATATTACATGATATCCTGTGTCACACAAACATAGCAAATGTTCATAGCAACATCAACCCACAGCGAGCATAAAACAACAGTCTGTCATTCAATAAACGCAATGACTGCAATATACATGATGCATACACAACTTTAATGTATATGTGCTGGCTATGAATAAGCTGTCTTATGCAAATCTGGCTGAAGACTCTACAACACTCTTAATAACATGTTGTCTTGACTGGGCTTAAAAGCAAAGGACAATGCAAATGAAAAATGCCATGATGCTCAAGGCTTTAGTCATGCAACTAAAAAGATTTCTTTTGGTGATGGTAATCCATGTCCAGAGTTTAGATAACGGGGTTTGCTTCAAAGCCTGACACTTTCCCCCCAATAATTACCCATTGTTTTTTACTAATATCCATCCATCCATTAACTACATCCACTCATCCTGGAGCATCTCAAGGGGGGACTGGAGTAAAAACCCATATGACATTGGGGAAGAGTGGGATGTACCTGCACAGGTCACAATCCCAAACACACTCCCACACACACGCACACACACACACAAATGCATACTCGTGGATTCGTGAATGCTTTAGAGTCACTTATTAACAGTTTGCATGTCTTTTGAAGCACATAAAAATCCAAACAGAACCGGGGAGAACATGCAAAGAGAGGTGTACAAGGGCCCAGTTACTGCTAATTAAAACCCCACTCAAACCTGCACCTCTTTACATTAATATAATGGCAATGTGATATGTGATACATGTCTTATTGCCAGCCTGGCCACATTTACATGAAAGTCAGCACAGCAGTCTTACATGGAATGGAACAGAAATAAACTACAATGCCCAACTACAATGGTTCATTATAATGAAGGCCACTGAAGGCCGAGGTGCAAAAATAATAATAATTGCTAGCAGCATGAATAAATTGTTGATTTTATTTTTCAAATGACAGTATCAGAATATAAAATATCAATAGCATTATCCTTTAATTTCTTTCATGAAAAGATCTTTGTCAATTTGTCCTTGAACTCTTTTACAGAGCAACAGCAAACAGCGCTTAGGAAAACTAAAAATGTGTTTTTGCTTTTGGCAAAAACACGCTGGGCAACACTCTGCACATCTGAATAGTAAAAGATAACTTCAGTCATTGCACGAAGAGCCACACTCTGAGAGGAACAAAGACAAGTGAGTGATGGAGTAAAGGATACAGCAAGGTGAGACAGATAAAGAGAAAACATTACATTCATAAATTATAAAGCAAACTGTGATACACGATAACAACCAGCTTCCTCATGCTTTCCACTGAAATTTTAAATCAATACCACCCTCGATTAGGTACAATTATGGACTTTGTCACGGTATCACTTTTATGAGACAGAATGACAGTCTGACTGAGTCCATCAGTCAACTGCCTTTGGAGAAATCCACACCATACCCATACACACTATAGCACATATTTCCCAACACAGGATGTGGCAACAAAGACACATCTGCTGCTGCAGATCTATTATTGTGTTCAACTAGACTGTACAGTGCAGGACTCGAGCCCCTTACAGTATCGTATGTATTCAATGACTGAAAAGTCAATAGGTAACAACAAAAAATGTGGACTTTGTGTAAAGCGGTCTTGCGTAATGTTGTAGATGTAAAAAAAAATAGCAAAGTGAGATATGAGGAAAGAAAATGTTCAGGATAAACTCATCTTTCCATAATCCCCTAGTCTCTGTGCTCCCATCCTCCTCTCCAACCTCCAATTACAAAGAGAAGAAATGCCTCGCTTTCTCACTCCTCAGAAATACACAGGCTCTACATCAGAACTCAATTTGGTTTGGTAATGAGACTGCGCTTGTGCATTTCCCCATGCAGACAGCCCAATCTTCAATTGCCAGCACACATGGGGGCTTTGCTTAGCAGGAAGGCTCTGAGGAAATAGGCTGGTAAAAGTGTTGCCTTTTTTCATTTGGCTGAAACTTTGAGCTCACCTTGTATAGTCTTTTCAAAATGACCTTGAGAAATTTTTAAGATCACAGGACAAGCAAGCTTGTCCTTAACTTGGGCCTTGAATATATATATAAACATAAAATAAATCCTAGCAAGTGAAATAATCTGGTATGGGGCACTGGTCAACACACTAGCGACAGCACCAAGTGGATCAATCTTTTTTGTATGTTAATGGAGCAGCTGCTTACAACTCAGAGCATCACCTGCTTGTGCCTGTCATCATACATAGGTACTTTACATTTATAGCCAATATAAAACTGACCTGGAGCACATATGTGTTTTTATAGTATATGTATCACTGAATATATTCCCTTTACAAGACCATATTGGTGTTTTATACACTTTAGTTAACTACAAACCAGATTTACTTTAATGCTGTTGCTCCCCCCAGACAGCTGCAATTGGTTCGGCATGTTTATTTTACACACACGTGCCCCAGTTTAAATTACGCCAAAACAAGTTTCCTTATCAATAGTCCTATGGAGTTCAATTTCTGATGTCACAAAAGCAAAGGTTTCTGCCAACTAAAATCTTAACTCTATCTCAATGTTTCTCAAAGCACCCCAGGGTGCCTTAGGGCTGGCCGAGAGCACTGGAACATTTATTACTGAATTTTGTACTCTAAATGCTGAATAGCATTTCACTGTATCAATGAGAATGCTTCATCTTAAAGATAAAGTTGTTTTGTTTTTTCAAAGCAAATTTTACTTTTGAAAGAAAAAAAAATGAATGCATTACTTAAATCAAGTAGCATAATTTATGGTAATTCAGTTTGCTGCTACACGGCCACACACAGCATGTTAGATGGCTTTGTTTGTTTCTAAGACATGAACAAATGCGAAGAAAAGAAAATGATGCCCTGACTGAAGGAACTGAGATGGATTTCTGATGCTAAAGTAAACTTGAAATCCCGCAAGTTGATTTTAATGTTGGTAACATTAATGATTCCAAAAGCTGCCTCAAATGTGCAGTTAGTCAAAGAAAAATATGATGTAATAATTTCCTTGCACTATATTTTCAAATATTTCTGCCTCTCCGTGTAAAGAGAGACTCCTCCAGATCACATGTAAAAAGAGATTAAACAAAGTCAGATTTACACAGAACTATCAACTTCAGTTTTGAGTGTGTGCAAAGAGGATTGGACTTACATAGTCGTCATATGATTCATGTGTGACTGCTAACAGCGGGGGCCTGTATTCAGAGCTCCCTGCTGCCCCCCTGGCTCTCGCAGCTCGTACCTCCCTCGTTACAACAGTCGTGGGAAGTTTGCCGTGTGTCGTTGCTGCTGTCCCCCGAGGTGCTGCTGCACTTCTTCCTGTGCCTCTGTGGCCCCTGGTAGAACAAACAAGCAGACAAACATGGCATCAAGAATGCCCTAAGACTATTACTCTGTAACGTCTGTAAATAAGCCATGATGATTTTAGTGGAAAGTGAAGTTAAGGCTGTAAGAAATCTGTTAAATCCCTCTTATCGCAGCGTACGTGCAGCCTGCCTCAGTTGGTGGCTGTCGCACTCCATGCTCGGGTGAAACACAAGATTAGTATAACCTCTGCTGGCACTGAGGTAGATTGTGTAATGATCACATGGGTGCGGAGTGTCACTTTATGTCTTTTCCTGCTCTACAAACATGCCTGTGGGATGCAGCATTGTTATTTCAATAACGTGATGGAGCAGTGTCACATCTCCATCTGTCTCAATCTCCTCAGTACACTCAGCTTGTAGTTTCAAAGGGAGTAAAGACTTATTTAGTGCTGATCAGTAAGGTATTTATAGGCTGAAGGACATGGGCAGGCATGGGGAATTTAAGATCAATTGTTTCTTTTATGAAAGTGCAATTGTCCGCAGTAGGATCACACAAACACTGCTGGGACTGCAGGATGGGTTTAGCAATGCGAAGCTGTCTATTGTGTGCTAACTTACATTTTAACAGCAGCATGATGTAGGTGGACTAGGATACCCTTCGTCCTTTGGCACATCCTTCACTAGGTAACAGGCTATTGTCATCCAAAAATACATACACTCAAAGGGGAATTACTGGTGCATATTTTTCATGGAGATTTACAATAATCGCTTATCGGGGTGCCATAAGGAGCAAATCTGTGTAGGGAAGTGGTGTTGACTTTAAATTGGGAGTGTCCCATGTTACTGCTGGATTTAGCTCATCTGCATGTGCTGCTTGAATTAGGCCAAGCTGCCATGGAAAACCGTACCTGCTTATTCCTGAGGGATCGCTACGGCCCAGGTAGATTACAGACAATTTGCTCTAAAAACGAACTGTAAAGAAGGCTGGCAGAGGCAGGCATTTCTCATGAGCAGCTGCATGCATGGCTAAGCCAGCCAAATGGTCTGTAACATTACGTTTTGCTGTAGCTGGTCCTGCCTACATCAAAAAAAACCCTCCTGAAGTAAAACGTTTTTTATATCACAGTGAACACCCTTTAAATTCAGATGTGCGTTTTGGGGATTACGTTGCGGAATTATCATGGGGAATATTGCATAACCGGTGACAACAAGCAGCCACCAGGGGATGTTTACAAAACAACACCATCAACAAAAACAACAACCTTGATGATGGGTGCATACGTTGGAATGAATCGCATGGAGTTTGATTCATGATTATTGGTTGTCTTTAATTTGTTGTATCCTTTTCAAGCCTCCTGATAATATACTGTGTATTGTACGCATTGGAAAATCTGTTATGTTGAAAACAAAAATACTAGCTTCAGATAGAATTTGCTTTTACAGCAATGAAAGTCATTTTACGGGAAGATTTTCATATTTTCTCTTTCAGAACCTCAAACGTCTTAACTTGAAATTCATAATTTTACCTTGTGGATATTGCGCTTGCTGGTCGTACACTCCTCCCTTGTGCCCTCCTCCCTCTGCTTGATTCATCAGAGCCATTCAACAAGGAGAGCTCTCTCAGTTGCTCCTGTCTGATCTCATCGTTGTAGTCCTGCGAGTACAAAATACAGCCTGTAAAAAGAACATTTGTTTCCTGACTGCAACAGATGCTCTCAGCAGCAGCAAATGTCAATTACAATTATCCTGACACACGGTGCTAGTGGTGAATGCTCAACGAAGAATATTGTCTACGCTTATGTTTGGACACAACACACAGGGGAGAGTTTAGCAAATAACAAAATGACAATGAATTGTTCGGAAGCTATGTGAATTTATTGTTAGCAGTACATTTGCATGATTCTAGGTGGCTAAAAGACAAAATCAGAACAAGACTCAATCTCACAAACCTTTCAGTTGAAAAGATGGTGGACATAAAAGGAAATGAAATTATAAAAACCTTTTCCCACTTTAAGGCAAGAGAAATATATTCTTTATTTTGTCAGCACACTGCCTGTAATTGACAGTTTCAACAACTTTGTGTGGAATATTGTTATCTTGTGATTCCAAAGCATTTTTCTCAACCTGTTATCAAACATGATACGGATCATTACACAGCAGATAAGAGAGTGGACAAAGCAGTATTCATTATCTTGTCATTGCAGACAGATAAACAGGCTTATTTCGTAGAAACAGTTAAGCCAAGCCCACAAGATTTGCTACACCGAGGGAAATGTTTTTGTAATGGAAAGGAGGCCACAACTGCTTTCTCTGGATGTCAATGGGTTTGACAGAGACGTTTTGTAACTTCCAAAAAGCATATTTAGAAAAAAAAATGCAAACGTAGAGATTATTTTGCGCAAAGTTAAAACTGTTTCAGCTTTAAGTTAGTTTTCAGAAATGTGAAGCAGCATAAGAGTTAAAAACATTTTCTGACAGTCCACATCCATTATTGCTTTTAAGTGAATGACATCACTCTGGGAGAAATATTCCAACCAGTAAATTAACTGCACATTGATTCATGAGATCTGATTCTGTCCAAAGTGCATTGAGTAGTGAAGGAATAGATAATGTTAATGGGTGTGCGAGTTCTCACAAATACAGTATAATCTAATATTCTGTGAATTAGTGTCACCTTTTCTTTTTTACGCCCTACTTCAAACTCCCCTCTGTGTATTTCCATTATATTTTATTTCTAAGCCCACCTACACCACAGTTAGTCATGTGGATATCACAGCGGAGTATTTGCCCACTCTGTGATTTGCATAGACTGTCATTTTAAATTTATCTGAATGTAATCAAATCTCGAATGAAAATCTATTGTTAGATCTAAATAATTCTCAAGAACACCAAAAACGGAACACGCATTTATTGTCTAAGGGTAAAAAATAACTCCTTGTGTGTGTCAAATCATTATTTCAAGTGAGGTGTTTTTATAGACTATCTTAAAACCCAACTATCTTGACAGTGCATTGTGGTGCTCCATGACCAGACAGTTTTATAGTTTTATATTCTATATATATCAAACTCCTGGAATAAATTGTTTTACTGCCAATGAAGTATCATACAATTGAAGGATATAAGGACATATATTTTATTTTGAAGAAGTTTTTCAGGAAAGGTCCCCAGCCTTAACTGAACTAGTACCACGCTGATCTGAGTAAAGTGTTTGCCCTCCCAATAATTTGTACATGCAAACATTGAAATTGTTTGTATAGGAAAAATGTCACATTATCACAGATCTTAATTTAGAGTGGATGTAAATCGTAAACTATATGACGCACAGGTTTTGAGACTGAAATTTTTGACACCTACATGTCAAGGATGAAAAATGAAAGAAATCCTCTTGGTAGATTTCCAAGACATTTAACACACACAGCGCACACATGTGCTCGTCGTGTTAATGAACTAATAAGGCCTACAGCATTCGGCTGGTTTGAAGGAGACTGGCAGAGCTTTTAATTGGAAAACTGGCAGCTTATTCAAAGCACAACAAATCAGCCAGAGCTTGTAAAAGTCGACTGTTGACAGAGGCGTCAACATGAGTAAACAGGGATAAACCCCATGCCGAGGCTTCTCAGGTCAGACTGTTTGCTCACTCAGATGAATTCTGACCATGCATGACCTTATACACAGCACAATGCCCTTCACAGAGCTGAAGAGTTTTCAGATGAAGACACCAGGGATACAAGTCACTCTGCTGCCTTTTAGCTACAGGACCAGACATGAAAAGACTGCTCCTATAATTATTTTTCTGGGAAACATCCATATAAAAATTAAATCAGCAGTTTTGTACAATGTGCCTTAGAGGTTGAAAAAAAATAGACCTCAATCAGCTTTTGAATAAATCAGGTTTTTTTTGTTGGATTAATAACATGGTCGAAAATTGTTGTGTTGACAAACGTGGTGCAGATGCACAGGTTTCTTAGAAGGACACAGCCGCGAATTCAGTGATAATGTATAGGTACAGTAATCTCCAGTCTCTATAATAATTTTTCACTCCCTGATCTTCACTTGCTCCAGAAATTGATCTGGTCCTCCATGGTGAAGGACGTCAAAAAACATCTTATAATGCTCTGTGGGATAATGAGTGAGGCGCGAGGTGTGAGGAGAGATAAGCAAGGAAACACAACCTCATGCTTTTAGGAGACAGACACAGATCATGAAAACCTGTGATTGGACGCTCCAGTTGATCAAGTTGTGATAAAAAAACACTTCACTGGTCAAAGTGATCGGATTTAATTAATTTTGAACCATAATCAGGTGGTTCAGAGAAAAGGATTTGTCTCTAAAAACACATTTCCTTTGCCTCTTTCTCGACACATCTTTTTCTTGTATCTCTCCTTTTTAGTGCACTTTTAGTTGTGAGGACATATGGTTTCACAAACTCATATTTTAGACATGGCAGTGGTATATTATGTCCTGAATGGGCGGTTATAGCTCAGTTGGTAAAGGCAGTTGCTTACGGACCACAGGGTGAGTGGTTCGATCCCCGGCCTTGGCTATATGTCAAAGTGTCCCTGGGCAAGACCCTGAACCCCTAACAGCCCATTCCCCCTCCCCAGCGATGCAGTGCCGGTCCAAGCCCGGTAGAAATTGGGGAGGGTTGCGTCAGGAAGGGCATCCGGCGTAAAAACTGTGCCAAATCAACATGCGGACAATGATCCGCTGTGGCGACCCCGAACTCACGGGATAAGCCGAAAGGAGAGTAGTAGTGGTATATTATGTCCTGATGCAAAAAGCACATAGCACATGTGAATCTACAACTATCAAAGTTGTAGATAGAAAATCTAATCTGCTTCACACTTACTGACCAATCACGGCCAAGCTTCTTCATTAGGATCCCACTGCCTCATACTGTATATTGTTCAAGCAATGGTGTCATCCTGTTTGCTAAACAGCTTGTCTCTCAGCCTGTATGTACAATAGTAACAGCTTTTATATATATATATATATATATAAAATTTGTCTACACAATGTACCAGTTTTTTTATATCAAAGTAAATGCATTCATATTTCCTGTTTTGTAGATCTGGGCTCAGTAGGAGCTCAGTGGGAAGCAAGTTTTGTTAAATTATAGGGGTAAGACATTTATTTTTAGACATCATGGGGATATGCCACATTAAAATTAATTTTACTTCGGTGGAAGACGGAGCCCATTTAAGTTTTTGTTCAAAGATAGATGAGAGCTTGGTATAACTAAAGAGAAGAAATAAGCACAAGTTGCAGATTCAAACTATAGCTGCAACCCGCAGTGTAAGTCACTTAAGTGCACATTGTGACATTGTGGGAGACAGCCCCTGTGTTTCTATTCTGCTGCTTTACTTTGAGTTTAGTTTGGTTTCTGAAGCATAATGTCACATCAGCAGGGGTAGATTGGGCACTGGAGCACTCGGAGGTTTCCTGGTGGGCCGTCAGTGTTGTACAGCAGCTGGACTCATACAGGCCTCTAAGAGTCATCTTACCCTGGTACTCTCTACCTTATGGAGCTGAACACAGACGTCTTGCACATTAAGAAAAGTATTCCACCAATGGCCATCCTGTGAAATGTTCGAATAATCAAGGCAGTGTTTTTTAGTCTATAAATTCTCCATACTTGTTTAGTCAGAGAATACAGTCTATTAAGATGATAAAAGATGCATTGTAAACTACGGAGATCTGGAATAGATCACCTCTCTACTTCCACACCTCCAGATTTTTGTATATTTGGCTCCATTCAACACGGAATTGGGGTGACAGAGCTTGCACAGCTCCCTGTGTAAATACTTTTTACAACTTTTTTCCACAAATGCAGCAATACCGCCTGAGATCGTAAGTCATTGTACACAAAAAAATGAAATGCTAACAGTATTAGCAAGGCGGTACATCCATGTTGATAAATTACTGCTAAAGTGATCCCCACCAGCATATTACACTCACAGCAATAAACACACAAATAAGGTAAACAGCAAGGTGCACCTGCCAGTCTCCACCAGAGGCACAAAACATCTGTCTCTGTTGATACTGACAGATGGCTCTTGTGGTATTGTCAAGATTGGAGACATATCTGAAGTGTATCCACACTGATGTATCAATCAGATCTCGAAGTCTCCTCAAACACTACTTGTGTCACACTTTCCAGATATTAACAGATACCAGATACATAGTGAGGCAATTTGGCTAATGTCCTGAAACATTTTGACACCAGAACTGTGGTGTGTGTGGGATTTAAAATAAGACACGAATCACGTCAAAGAAATATCGTTATTCATTCGAGTAGTATCAAAGTTCAATCTGAAGATTTATAGAGCAGGCTAAACCTTCCCCAAATTACTAAGGAAATGTTTTGCTTAAAGTTTATTGTGAATCCCTTGGCTTGCTATCTGTGGTATAGAGCATATATTATTTAGTGAATGAGCGAGAGAGAATGAGAAGGGGACAAAGCTGAGAGAGCGATCAGAGAGACGTTGCCTTTAACTACTGATTATAACAATCAGCCCCGTGCACCCAGACCTTGAAAAGAGCTTTGCCTGGCTGTGTATTTATGAGCCAAACACAGCCCACAGTGCAAAGGTGAGAGGAAAAACCAGGTGATGTTTATCTACTAAAGCAGTGCCAGGCAAGTTGTTGGTTTTGCGTCTTTTCCTGAAGCTGCATCACTCTGCTGGGACAACATGAGTAAAGTAAATTCTATCAGCAAGTTCACAAAAACACACGTGGTGCTTAATGATGAAAGGTTCCTAAAAGTTTAATAAATGATTCAATTAAACACCCTTAAACCAATAGATGACTTTTAAATACAGAAATTAAAATAAAACAACCAATATCAGTACATCAGTAAACAAGTCTGTACATTTAAATGAAAATGACCAACAGCATTCTTATCAAACTTTTCTGTTTACCTCATTACATGTCTGCAGCCTGTTAAGGCAGCAGGACAGACATGTCATGACGCCAGAGCACAGAGCTGTTACACACGACCATTCAGCGCATTTAGGCTGCGATATTAAGAGGGTGATGCCTCGTGAAAATATGCTAAAACCTCATGTTCTAGGCTTTGCTGCTTAGTTGTGCAATAGATAACGTAGGTTATTTCAGTGAGAAAGAAGCTGCTGATTAAACTGAAATGACCAGAGTGACATCAGCTTTCCGACCTGTGTTTTAGCAAAATGTCCTCCAACCTTAACACCCACAAAGGTTCATCTGTGCCAAGCATTGCTGCCACGTACAGAGGCAGGCTTCTGTTGAAATCGCACCCCATTTACTATTACACTACTGGACATTAACGTTCCTTACAATGGAGCCAAAATGTCACCAGTTTCAGACTTGTCTTTGGCTCTAATCACTCAAAAAGGATTTACAACGTGCGCCCACAGAGGTTTGGTTGTGGTTAGGCACAAAACCATCAGGGGTACATTAAGTAGGTTAGGTTTAGTAAAACAAAGGTGCAACATGCTCTAACAATCAGTACTTCCCAAACTCGTGTCATGATGCTAAGGAATCGAAGTCTCCAGTCTCTTATGTGACCATCCTGTGTTTTGGGAGCCATTGTTCATCCCAACCGGCCTCGTGTGAAACTTTGAAGGGTCTACATACTACGTCTCGGTGTAACATTTAGTATAGCTGCTACATGATATGAAAAATTATGATCTACTTTTTTATAATTTTTTGTGGTTGGTGGAAACAGCATACTTTCGGAAGGAAGGCAGTTTCTTTTCAAGGCCATGACACACCAAGACAACGTCAAAGAACTAGGTCAGGCGAAGATTAACTGCTGTATCAAGTCACGTCAGCTTCTTCTGAGCCGCAAAGATGACAAAACGATAAGCATGTAGTGCTACACATTCTACACTTGCATGAAAGGAAAAGAAAGCAAAGTACCTGGGGCTGCGTATGTATAAACAAAGCACCATTAGCTACCATTTTCACACCACTCACTCACCAAAGATGGCTTATAACTACTTCTAATGGAGGATATGTGAGGTAAATACAACAACAGTACACGTACAAGTTGTATTGTAATTCAACATGTCAAACTGGCCAAAAAGCTTTGAGGACTGATGCTCCCCAATAGGCATGGCGTGTCCCGGCCGCTCCATCTTTGTACATACCTTGTGTATTTTGGTTTCAAATGCAGTGCACACGTAGCGCACGCTGCACACCTAGAAGGGTCTGCGTCGATTTTATCAATTAAACTGATCTTGACTATATGAAATGTTTCCCCTTCTGAGGGCAGCAGGAGATATGCAGTACAATCGTGACTGTCCACAGTGTTTACCTCGATTAAATCCCATATGCTGCAAGTTTCACGATTCAGCATGAGTAGAGGAGTCTAACATTAAAACAGAAACATGATAGGATCATATATCATATATATGTCATCTGGTTTATTCATGATCAATAAAATAATAAGTCAATTTGATGGACGAAGTAATGTTTTCACTAAATAGTCTTAGGTTTTCTTAATTCTCAACATGAAGAAATGAAATAGAATTTTTGATTAAGCAGCAAGGTACAACTCAGTTTCAGCTTTGACTGGCCTACTTTATAAGAAATAAGCACTGCATTTTATTGTCCATCTTCACCTGCCACTCACTGGTTTTCCAAATATAGCAAACAGTGCATTGTCCTCCACAGTAATGATTTTCAGCCCTTTATTCACATAGAAAGATCTTAGAGAACTGGTCCCTTTCTTAGGTACCCTGCATTATTAATTCAGCAGGAAGATTTTCACAAAAGAGTCAAACTGCTGTCTAGCCTAAAATGCCTGTACTTATTGAATGTGTGCATCTATTTGAAAAGAAATGTGTTAGCCAATCATGCAGGTACACCAGAAAGAAATATGGGAGAAAGAGAAATGTGGATGCACTTCGATAAGAATAATTTAGAATACAATATATACACACAGGACAATTTAAATATATAATCTGTCCTCAGGATAATGCAGTCAACAGAAAACAGACAAAGCAGCAATTTGGTGTGTTTGTGTGTCTGTGCGCGTGCGTGGGTGTGATAATAAAGCTGCCACGTGCCCTTTAGGTATTGTGACATACTGTGGTATTAGGAAATATAGGTTCATAGAGTCTGCAGATGTCTTTACAGACTGCAGACTCTAGGAACTGCAATAAGTTGGAATTCTGGGAAACATCCAAGAATTACAGCTGCATCAGATTGACAAGATCGACAAATGTGAGATTTAAATATTATCACAGTTAATTTTCCACTTCAAAGATGAGGGCCCTCGTCCCTTGGCTTAGGAAAACATTCCCAACAGGACTTGTATTACATTATAGTCAGGCCAGTGCAGGATTCAGCCCTTATTATTTGTATTTGTTAAAAATCCTAGAAACCAATTTCTAACTAAACATATGGTACATTCTTACCAATAATCAGTTGTTCTAAAATCTTGAAATGTTGGGCCTATTTCAAATACAAGTTGGACTTATTTCATTTTTCCAAGCCTTTTTTTTCATGCAGATTGTTTGCAGAAATTGGCGATGAGTCACTGGTTTACGGGGTTGTGTTAGAAAGCTTAGAAAGGCATTCAGGAGTGCAAACAAGAAGAAACTCTCTCGACCCTTGAATTTCATTGTACTGAGGTAACAGTACATTTAAAGCAACTATCAGCAAGCCTGAAACAGGAAAAATATGTTTTTTACCTTTACTTGACTTTTGATGAAATATTTGCCACCTATTTTCATCAGTTTGAAAACAAAGAAAATCTGATATGGGAGATATAAACACTGATTACATAGACTATTCTTTGTGAAGGTTAACACACCGAAACAGATTAATACTCTTGTATTTCTTGTTTCCATAGGACTGTGTGAAGTAATTTGTATTTAGAAGGGTATGAACTGCTCGGTGCAGATGCAGTATCATCGTCCTCCTAGCCCAGTGAGCATACATGCTTGTAAGAACATTGCCTCGGTATAGGAAGACACATGAACTCCATAAAGTAGACTCATGCGGCACAACTCCTCTATTAGGCTTGTCACACTTGCAAAGCTTGATTAATATTTACAGCTTAGACTCAGCAGGAGTACACAACATACACATTAATTATTGCTAAGTTCTCTAGGCTATATGCTGGAGACAGCAAGTGGTTCCATACTGCACTTTAATTGCTGAATACATTATTTTTCATTTGTAAGTAAGGGCATGTAGTGTAGAGCAGTGTTGTAATGCTGAGAAAAAAACATGCTCATACTGTATCTTACACTCAAGTAAACAAACCTTGGATACTCTCCAGAATACTGCATACTGGGAATGTTTGCTTAAGCCTGTTGGAGAAATGATCGGTTCAGCAGCAACCACGATGTTCATAGGAATAAAAAAGAGAAAGAAAAAATAATGTCAAATATTAAACTTACTGGAACTAAGAATTTTTTAATCTCTTCCAAAGCGTGACTCATGCGGGAATAAGCCTCTCCAGGTGGAGCAAAGACTTCAATTAAAACATGAAGATCATTACTCAGATGGGCGTATTTGGCCTCCCCACTTTTCCTTAATTCTTCCTCCTGTGAAAAAAAGTAAACAAATGAAGAACTGGTGTCCATAAAAGACTACTTAAATTTTAAATGATTACATCCCTAACCTTTACATGTTTTTACAATTGGTAAAATATACAATGTTCTGCTGAACCACATTGTACCACATTAAGTGCTTGCTTGGATTATTGCTTAGCAATTACACTACTGAATGATGAGTAAGACTGACGCAGTCCATTTTCCGTCTCCATTTTTTTTTTGTTTTTTTTGTTGCACATGTAGGTTGATAAAACAAAGCAGGTAAATGCTGCTGATGTTAAGTAAATATTACCTGTGGATTTTATATTTTACAAAAACTAAAAATCCATTATAGATAAAAAAGAACTTATGTCATTTTACTACATAAAGAATGTTTTAAAGGTGCTTGGACTAAGTTTTGTTAGTCTTTCTGCTTATATGCCAGCTGCTTAGGCACAGCAGTGATTTGAGCTAAATGCAGGCTGACATGCTGATGTTAAGCAGGAATAACTGTCGATGTTTACAATTTTAGCTAAACATGTTAGGTGTTAATATTTGAAAATATAGAACTGAACAGTACAGCTTTTTCTGGAGGAAGGGTATTATTTATGCAGATATTTATAACATATATACTAAACCAAGGATATTTCAGACATTAAAGTTGTCATTGGGCAAGAGATACACCCTAGATAGGGCATTAGTCAATCTCAGGGTCACCAATTAACTTAACATGCATGTCTTTGAAATGCGGGAGGAAACCAGAGTACCAGGAAAAAACCCAAAGAAAATGTATTTTTTTAACTATTTATTTTTTGAACTCTTCTTGACCATTTTTCTTAAAAGCTAAATGTTGCAATGTTGTTTTGATAGATTTTAAGGTTTAGTTTGCATCCCTTTCTATGGTGGGTCCCTAAATAAAATGCAACAAAAGTCAAGAGACAAAGAACCACACCTTTCTGCTTGTTAGTGTGAAAAAACATGTAAAAGTAGCATGTTACTTTCTAAAGCTCGTTTAATGTATGAACTCTGGACAACGTCAGAAGAAATCAGCTCTGGACCTATGCTATGTCCAGGCCCAACTTCACAGACAACTTCACAGAAACAGTTTTTTTTTGTTTTTTTTTGTTACATGCACATCAGAGTTGTGCATGTATAAAGGAGTTTTTATAGAAAATTCATCAAAATGCACATTCGCTCACTTTACATCTTCTCCACAATTTAAAGCAGAGTGCTGCACAATCTCAAGCACATAGTCCAGAATCTGTACTGGGGCCACGTACAATAAAGTCAGGAAAACGTAGTGAGCTTCTCACTTGGACATTTGCGTTCTCTGATACAACCCCTCCGGAAAAAGTTAGAAGAATATCAGGATTCCAGTGAATGTGTGAAAGGGGCTTAGTTTACTCTACGTACCTGGAACGTATTGGTTAAATACATTTGCAAAGTTTATCAAGTTAGCACAAATAAACATATGCAGTGACATATCATACTTTTTTCACAGCAGACATTCCAGCACACGTGCACTAATACCATTAATGCTGCCAACATCCCACTTTAGGGCAGCCGTTTACTGCCCTGTTTACTGGGACAATCAAAGGGTACGGGCCATTATCTGTGCTATTAGTTACACATATGCGTTTCCTACTAAGACAAGTTAAAATGTCTGTGAAAAGGCCTGGAGGGAATGTCCTCTGCTGTGAACTCTGTTCCTTGATGAAGACTGTGAGATTTAGTTGAAAGCTCCAGATAAAGGTAAGTAGACTTTTTTAGCCCTAGTTTTAGCATTGTCTTGAAATCAGAATTAACAAAAGATGAAAGTCTTGGTCAGTGGGTGGTTTGCTGTGAAATTCCCAGATAACATGTATGGACGCGTGTTGTCACCACCGCTACACAGTTACTTGATAACAAAATATTGGTATTATTAGTTTCTCATTATCACGAGACACATATTTATTCTGTTATCATTGTAAAAACATGTAGCTTAGCCTCTAACAATCAAAACACACAGCTCATAATTTATCCATCCATCCATTATTTTAACCTCTTATCCTCGGCAGGGTCACGGGGGCAGCAGTCTATTCTAGCTGTAATTGGGTGAGCTGACAAGGGGGGAGATAGACAAAAAACCTTTCACACTCACATTTACACTTTGGGCAATACATATCAGTGACTCTGGTGTCCAATTGTTATGAAACACAGAATCACTTTATCATTATAACATACACACACAGAGCTGAGACTATTCACCCCAGGGGAGCTGTATAATATGAGGTGATGTAGTCATGGTGTGTTGTCAGGTTAACATCTGTGGTCTGGTATCAATACAGCACTTACTGGTCATAACTCAGCCATTAACATTCACCAGTACAGCTGCAGTAGCTGCATCATCTTAGTTTTGTGTGTGTGTGTGTGTGTGCTGATGATAAAGTGATGCTGTGATAGACAGTGACAGCTGGCTCCAGTCCTCACCAACCTTAACATAAGTGGTATATGAACACAAAGTCCATCATTGGCTGTTATATACCATGATGATTTACACACAGTGTATTAAAGCTGTGGGAATCATTGTACGCGTATTCTGATTGTCAGTGACTGGGCTACGCTGTTATGATTACAACTGTCTCATAACGACTGAATAAATAATAAGAAACTACTGTATCTCCTATAATAAGGAACTTCAGTATGTCAGAATAATGTGAAGAATATCTTGATATAACATGAAGGTATCTTGTTACAACAAGAAAAGAATCTTGTAATAAAAGAGAAGAGTTTTGAATTTTATAAGATTGTAAGAAAATTTAATTTGTTTTTTTAGGGCAGGAGAAATTCATATGTAAGATCTAAGGTCTGGCAAACAAACTACCAACAAACAAAAAATGAATGTAAAGGTGAAGTGACTGTTTTAGTTAGGTAGAGAGCATAGAGTTAAAGCCAAGTTTATAAAAAGACACTGAAGTAAACAAAAGATCTCACTCCAAACCCCTGCTACAAACTGTTTAAACACCTGATGACATAAAGAGCCCATCACACTGAAGTCTTAACCCAGACCCTGAGGGGGTCCTGTCTGAAGCTTTACACCAGTGTTAAAGGCTTAAAGGATCTGTGATACATCTGTACGTGTCCTAAGTGTGTTTTAAAAAGAACCAGTTATATCTTTAAATCAATTCTACACTGAACCAGTAATCAGGCAGTTAAGGAGTTTTTTTTTTTTTTTTAACCCGCATTTATTTATCCTGCACTGCAACAATAGTGGTGGGTGCTTTGCATCAAGGATGCCTTGATGCTGGCGGTTAATGGAACGAGAGTGCCACTCAGACACTTTACTCACCCAGACAATCTGGGGATTCAAACATTTGTCCTTGCATCACAGGCCCATTCTCTACCCTCCAGGAGATGTCAGCCTTAATTAAGTATTGCTCTTAAATGTTCAGCAGGCATCACATACTCTGTCAGAAAGCCTAGGTCATTATAGACCAGGTAAAAACATACAGACGATCATGAATAAGATTTATCAAAACTTTGTGGCAGAACCACGCACAAAAATACACATCAGTTGCTATGATTGTATTTAATCAATACTAAACTTAGAAATCAAATCTCTGTAAACTTGCAGTTTTTCTTTATATAATGCCTTATATTTATCCATTTTCACCATGTGAACTGTGCCAATACATGTGCACAAAGTTTAACATTGACCACATGGTCTAAAATGAGGTGGTGGGCTGATCTCATGAAAAAAATTCAATTGCCCTACAGCTGGACTGATGCTTCTTACTGAGAAACTGGATGAGATGGCTGAAATGTGTTTTTTCATTGTGTTTTTACATGTAATGAGACTTTGGCTATGTATGTAGCACATTGCTTGGAGGTAACTTGAGGTGGCAGCCAGCCTTTCAGTCACAGCCTTAAGGCGTCACCTGTTCCACAAAATCAATATCACACAGAAAAGAACCAAGTTGAGACAACCGAGTCTATTATTTTCCTTCATTGCTGCAGTATGTATCTCACTCAGACAGGTGAAACACAAAAGGTCATGTATAATTGTAAATGATGAAAAGTCATAATACCTGCTGTACAGTGTGATCCTAAGCACTTGCAAGTAACTAAGCTGTTGCGTTGCTGACAATTTCACTGTTAACATTTTAGCACCTCTTTACTTCTGTTTTTACAGTCTGAGAAGTTAATGCAGCATAATGTGTAAACTGAATTGGCTTAATGGCACTATTCCAGAATTTTAAATGAAAATCTGCATCGGGTAAGACATACAGAAATTTGATAGTAAAGAAATGTTCCAGTGCTTTCAGAATTATGACCTTCAGCCTAAAAAATTAGGCTCAAATGAAAAGCCAAGTGAAAGGTATTCATTTCTAATTACAAAGCCACACAATCATTGAGGATTTTTTAATTTTATTTAGGTGATTTGATGTGTGTGTGTGTGTGTGTGTGTGTGTGTGTGTGTGTGTGTGTGTGTGCATGTGTGTGTGTGTTTGTGTGTGTGTGCGTGTGTGTGTGTGGAATTTATATTTTAAAAATATATTTCTTTCTTACTTGTAAAAATCATGTTGCTATCATTTACTCTATTAAATTATTTCGTTCTATAATTTAACAGTCAGGTGCACATACTTTTGCTTGTGTAGCTCTGAGACTTGACTGTATGTTAAATCTCTGTCTACAATCCCATAACAACTTGGCCAAAATATAGTATGATATAGTTGGAACCTCCACAACAGCCACTAAATGGACTTTGTTGTGAGGCTGCTTATTTCTTATTATTGAATAAGCTGCATTTAATACGTACAGCTGACAACTAAAACCACAGGGATAGTGGTTGTAGCAGCCTCCGCATTATTTCACCCTCAACATGTTCTTGACATATTGAAATGCAGCTCTAGTTTCACCAAAGAGGTGGCAAGACTGCAAGACTTTTTTCTTGTGTAGATGTCTGAATCAGTAATAATAGCAATGTAACACTATAGCAACCCACCGTGACCTGTTAGAAGCATGAACACCAGATCCAGCAGGCTGTCTGTCTACTTGCTCAGATAAGTGTGGCTCTAGGGGACCACAAGTCAGCAGGATAAATGACTTTGGCCAAAAGATTCATTACATTGCATTCGTAATTGACTGTTACAGAATATGCTATTAAACAACCCACAGAAAAAAAAGGTTCATATTTTCTCCTACATATGTTTGTCAACTGGAAGCTATTAATTCTTCTCTGGGTGCTATTCATCTCAGTTACAGCTGAGACATTGTTGGTTAAAATATTAGTCTGTGCTCTGTAGAATTTCAAAAAGCAGTTTTTCTCTAAATATTTCCATTTGATGGATGTCTTGGAGCCTAACAACTATATTTTAACACAAATCTTTATGTTCCTTACTTTGCCTTTATCCCTCATGGACCCTTTGCCAAGGATGGACATTTTCACTCCCGTTTCCTCCTGTAATCGCTTCATGGAATTTCCCCGCGGCCCCAGCAGCTTTCCTACAAAATTAAACTGCAATAGAACAGAGCAAACAAATACCAAAATCATCAGAAATATCGTCAGTGCAACACAATGCAATACTGTCTTTAAGAAGATTATTAATCATTAAAAACCTGATTTACCTTCAGAAAGTAATTAGATCCTTTAAGTTTTGGTATTGTTTAATGTGTGCAGCTTTAATTTGACACTTAATATTCTCTAATGACAAAGCAAAAACATGTTTTCAGAATGTTTTTTGCAACATTTCAACATTTCAAGTCTTCTTGAAGGGCCACCTTGGTGCCGGTTCCAAGCCCGGAAAAAATGGTAGGGTTCCGGCAAGAAAGGCAAAAATTCACGTTCTGGTGTGGCGACCCCTGAAGAGACAAGCTGAAAGCCGTTGATCTTTTGGGCATCTTCCTTCAAACCAAAGGCTGCAGTGATTTTTACGGGTTACAAAGACAGCGATTCAGCCTATTCCACTCAAATCTACCACAGGACGCATGTGTGAACTTCCCTCTACACCCCCACAAATGTTTTGTGGAGTTCAATTCTAGGCTTTGGCTGGGTCACTTAAGGACAGTCAGAGACTTGTCCTGAAGCCACCCCTCTCTGCCCTGGCCATATGCTTCAGGTCATTATTGTACTGAAATGTGAACCACTTCTGATATGCTTCACCTCTGGGACGGTATTAGTCAGATGATGAGTCCTGTCTGGTGTTCACCAGACACGTTGCTTGGAGTTCTGCCCAGAGGGTTCAATTTTGTCTCAGACCAAAGAGAATATTTTTTCTCCTGCTCTCAGGTGTGTTATACAGCGCTTTCTGTCCAGCCACTCTTCTATAAAGGCCTGAATGGGGGAGTGCTACTGAGATGTTTGTTCTTCTGCCAGGCTCTTCCTTCCCTGCAAAAGATTGTTATGTTCCTTTTACTTTTCCTGACCAAGGTCCTTCTTTCCTGGTCACTCTAGGAAGAAAGTCCTGGTGGTCCCCATCCTTTCACTTTGACAATCATTATCACTACTGTGCTCCTGGGAACATTCATGGCTTTAGAAACAAAATATCCTCACCTACATCCCCCTTTTGTTGTAAAAATCTAAAGAGAGTTCCTTGGACTCGGTTTTTGTCCGGACATACAATGTGAATCATGGGACCTTATATACATGGGTGTGGGCCTTTCTTAACTATGTCCAGTCAATTGTGTTTGCTACAGATGGACTCCAGTCAAGTTCTAACTCAGAAGTAAAGCAAATGGGTGGCAATGATTTTGAGTGAGCCATCAAAGGTTCTGAATATTTTAGTGAAGAAGAAATTTCAATTTTTAATTTCATTTCACAACATTTTAATACATTCACATAAAAGTCACGTTTTCATTTCATTACTGAGTGACTGATGGACAAAATGGTGATTTTCACTTTAAAATGAAATGTACTACTAGACTGTAGAAGCTAACTCTTTAGTTGTTGAATTTGAAAGTCATCTATTATCAATAAAATCTTTAATTCCATTTAACATCTGTTATGTGGGGAAATGCTGTAATGTAGCCTGTAACAAATCAAAATGATTGTCCTCTATGTGGCAAAATAAAGGGGAAAAGGACTCTCATCTTTGGAACATTTGGGTGCATTCATCCTTTTGCTTGAACTTTGACCTCACTACATGTTATGTATTTAATTGGCATTTAGGATCATCCATGTCATGCCAAGAAAAAAGAAACGCGAACGTGGACGCCAACCAATACCGTTCATAAGACTATTCCAGAGGTCAGTGCTGAGATAAAGTCAGAAATAATGAGTTTCTTCCCAGTGGGAAATTAAGTAATACTATCCAGATGACAAACTATCAGAATCAAGCCTTAGGGCTCTGACTATCATTTCCCTCTCAGTGTGCACCAGCTTGTGTTCACATCGAGAAAAGTAGCTCTGGGTTGTTGCAGGCACAACACTGCTGAGATTACTGGTGATTAATCCAGGAGGTGAAACTCGTAACAGCAGCTAAATTGGTTGTTTTTGAAGAACATATGAGATAAATTAGAAAATGCAAAAGAAGAATCTTAATCTTTTGCTACTTGAAACAAGACCATCAAGGCTACTGGTATTTTCTCCCACATTAGTTCTTTTTGTAATTGCAATAAATGATTTAACCTTCAAATGTTTGCCATTGGATGAGATTATAAGAGACCACCTCCAGAGCTGAACAGGTGGCACAGCCGCCCACCACAACATACTCTGGCCAAGCCCAAAATGATATTAACCTTTTCTCATTGCATTCTCTCCCACTGTGGCTGAGTGGCTAATAACCTCACTGCCAGCTGTGTGGCTGCTGCATCTCAACTCTGACAAGTGCATACTCAGCTTATTTCATGAAGATTATTAACAAATATAAGCAAATGCTACAGCTCAGGTTAGAGTGGCACCAAGGGACACGCAAATGAAACCGTTTAAAAAAAAAGGGATCCCTACTGTCCTTGCCTGTCCTCTGATTCTGAATGATTAGGGCACCTTTGTGGATGTCTTTCTTCACGGGGGTTGATTTGACAGGACTATCCTATAGCTGGCAGGGAGCTTGAGAGCAGATGGTCGTTACAGTTACATCAGGAATGCACTTGCTGAGCGGTAGAAGAAGAGTGGCCTGTTTTCATTAAGCTAATGAATGTCTGGAGCCACTCTGCTGCTCCATGGTGAGCAATTTGGGTTTCAGAAAGGGGCACAGTTCGGTGTTAAATGAGGTTTGAAATGATGCAATGTGCCCCCTGCAGTCTCAACACTGATAACTATGCAGATATTAGAAAGGAAGGGTGTTGTGAATGCAACAATTACGCACAAAGAATAAACCACATATTCATTGAAAAAATTAAAGCTTTGATCTACATATTTGTATTTCATAAAGTGTAGCTTTTACATGAAGGAAAAAAAAATAATTGAAAGCTTCTGTGCATCATGAATTCTAATATATTAATCTCCATGTTCATAGTGGAAGTCAATTTTTACAAAGTTTTGTGAAGTATACCTTTAAGTCCACAGGGCTTAAAGCAGGAGGTTAAGGTTGAGTTGGGTTACACTAATGGGAATCTGTAAACCTGCTAATAAAGCTGAGCAAAGCACTTTTTTACTAGAACCTCAACTCTGTATTTGAGCACAATTACAGTGTTTTTTTAATCTCCTAGTAGTTGACAGGTACAGAGGCCCCAAGGGGTCAACACACTGCAACTCAAGAAAACACGAGCAAAAGACACAAAAAACAACAGCACACAGTAAGCATGACAAAACACCAAGAAAATGCAGATAACACAATGCAAAATATACAAGAAAAGCATTAGAACTTTTTTCTCTTTCTGTTTTGTAACTCAGTTGTTCATTGTGCAACAGCATTCATGTATTTTGTTTGAGTTTTCCATACTTGCAACATGTTTTCTTGTGGTTTCAATGTGCTGTCAATCTGGAAAATGTCTTTCCAATTCAACTTGTGCTATGCTTTTCTGCATCTGGAGGGTGTGGAGTTAGAAAGAATCATGATTACCAGAACTCTGAATTGCCCTGATCTCTGTTAAAACTAAGTATTAAAGACTAGATATTGCATTAGCTGTTGTAGCATAACAGACCTCAATCTCAGACTAAACTGTTGTCAATTGAGTTGCATTGTGACAGATTTAGGAAGCAGGACATGGAAGAAGCATGCACAAATAAAACATTTAATAATTCTGGTTCTCATGCATCTGTTTGGTTCCTTTTTATGGATTTATTGTGAGTCTAATAATGTTAAATCCGTTCAGTACTTTCAGCTCCCGGAGTCCTTGGACTTACTTTGGGCACTTGTAACAGGTAAGTCCTAAATCTCTATATGATCTATGAAAAATGCATGAATGTTTCCTTCATTTGGCTATAATATAATGTGGTTTCATGATCAGTGTTTGTGCAACTGGGTATTTTTAAAAAAGTTTTCACCCTAACTTTAATATTAAAGATGCCAGTGATCTACATTTTTCTTCTTGTGCTGACAAACAGCTGTGACTGAGACTCACAGGTAATTTTTTTTTGAGGAAATTGAATGAAAGAAACAAGTGTGGAATCACAATTGTTTTTTTCTATATTCACACTGCATGTGAAAACTGACTGAATGAGACTTAACATGGGTCATTGTAGCTGCCACGAAGACATGTAAATCTGAACATGAGAATGTGTGTTCTTCATTCCAAGCATTTCCGGGTTAAACCCAGTGTTGGATTTATTTAACACAATAATGGGCTACATTTACTCAGTAGCTTGGGGAGGGGTATTTTGACCCAGTGGTAATAAACAACACAACAAACGATATCACTGGGTAAATTTAACCCCAGTATTGTTTTGGTGCCCATCACTCATTTTAACGTTAGGTACATACCATGCAAAATTTAACTGATGCACGCGCATGCGCGCACACACACACACACACACACACACACACACACTAATCAGTACATAGTCAGAACTATCCCATACAGGGCCTACAGTTTTTAAGAACAATAACACCCCAACTGAATGTCAAGGCAGCATAAAAGAAAAAAATCTAAATAGTCTAAATAATGGTATTTTGAAAAGAATTCCTCAATTTCATGAACTTTTTTATGTTGCTAAATATAAAGTAACAAAAGTTTTTAAAAGAGACAGAAAATAAAAAAGCAAAAATGAAAGAATGTGTTAATAAAATAAAAACAACCTTATTCCAAACCAAAATGCTTTTGTGCAAGGTCATTAACATTAAAAGCATTAAAATATTGAAATTTTGAGTGTCACGCTGCAGATCCAGTAACAAAACAGCTTTTTCAACTTTCATGTTGGGAAAATGTGCATGGTGGCCACCCTTCGATGCAGTGTTCTGGGGCCAGTCAAGATGTGTAGATAGCCTGAGGCATTTACTGGCAGGTTAGTGAGGTGTGCTATTGGGAAAGTTCAGGCCTTGTCTGATAGGTGGATTAGAGCCTGAGGGAGGTCTATGCTTTAATGACAGCCAGGGATGACTGGGCTGTGAACATGTCTGAGAAGTGTATCCTATAAGCTCTGTGGACATTAAAGAAAGCCAATGAGTGGTCGTTTGGTGCATGTGGGACAAACAGAGGAGAGTTACTGTACAGCTAGTGAGTTTTTCAGGAAGGGATCCAAATGCTCAGACTGTTTAAACTTCAGTATGTAACGAAAACACTTTGATGCTACACTGACTTGTAATAAGGACAATGGCATCTCCGCTATTTCAGCCAGGATCACCAGTTACTGAACTATGGGGACATCTTGTGAGAACGGCATAATGCCTTATGGCATCACATAGCTCACTATTATGATAATACATCCATGGGATTTCTTAGAATAGTTCCCTGGCAGCAATTTTTTTGTAAAACTTTTACGACACAGGCAAGTTTTTCTTGTGGTTTTAGGGCTACTTGGATAAATTGGATTGGGATTGACCTACACTGTGTAATGAACGCACTTCAATTGCAGACCTGCAGCTTATGACAGAATCAAACCTATGTTGGAGTTTCTTCAATGTAAACTCCACACACAAAGGTTAACAAACTAGTTACTTTCCAGTTACAGCAAGCAGAGAGGAAATGTCCACTCCAACTACCATCCTTGAGTTTAAGATGCTGATTTAACCATCTGTTTAATTAGCTCTGTATCAAAGAAAAATGTATATATCCTAAATAAGTTGATAATGTAAATATTGTTTAATCTTTTTATGATATCTCCTCTGGTTCACATCTCTATCACTTTCTCCACAGGGACACCTCGTTCACAGTGTGTTGTTGGTCAGTGGTGCATAAGTGCACAGCAAAAGACCTCACGAGGAACCAATCAGCAAATGCTGTGTACAGCTAGTGATCATATTAGTATTATCATATTATTATCATATTATCATATTAAGTTCAAGACAAAACAAGAGTAGAGTAATCCAAATGGAAATGTAACAATTTTTTTTCATATCTTTAAGTTAAAATACGACTCAAATAGCAATAAATTTGGCTGATGGGAGCGGTAAGTGTACAAAGTTGTAAGTCATAAAACCAAAAAAAAAAAACGAGCTATAGCTTTTACAGGCAGTTATGAGCTGCTTGTAAGTGAAATCAAATGCGTTCTAAAAATGTATTACTTTATTTTTGTTTTCCTAAGTGTCCCTGTAGCACAGCAATTTCTTGCATTTTCACCAGCCCGTGATAAGCTCCCTGTTTACGCACTGTGTGCTTCATTTTAGGACAATAGTGTCAATCAGCACATGTTACACTGAGTGCTATATGCTGACATATTAACTGATTTTTCAGATATTACCAGAATGAACTCACTACATACTGAAAATCCTGTTAAAATGAATAGTTGAGTCTAACATAGAGAATGATTTTATCTTTATTATATCTTCTGAGCCGCATTGTAGCAGACAAAGTCATCACACAAACACTGACTCAGGGAATCCCAAAGTGGGACATGATGTTATCATACAGGCGCTTAATTTTAATTCACATTCTGTACTCCCTCTACTGTATTCAGCACTTATCTAAGCAAAACACCTTTCCAGATGATAGGCCTTTCTTTGGTACGTTTACATCTCTGGCCAGACAAAAATGGAATTTCACCATGGTTAGAGCACAGCTGCAACCCTATTTAAAGGTCACAATAACCCAAGACTGATAAGCTCCAAACTGTGGTAAACACAGGGACAAAATACAATTTAATGTGTTGTGGGCTGTGTCCGGACATGCAGCATAGGCAAAGAAAAGAAGTAAAAAAGGCAGTTTACATTACATAAGCATAAAGAGTTTTTTTAAAATGTGACAAGTGCAGAAATAAGCCCATTTTGTTTTTAAATTCACGCTAATTAAAATAGTGCCAGGACCGGACTCACAGACAGCATCAGCCATTGAAAATCCATTTCATGCCCCAAGGTTAGAAGATGCTAATCAAGCTGTCTCATTAAACAGTGGCGGATAAATTCAAGTTAAGCGATAATGAAAATGACTATGCTGATTATCTTAATCATATTTTTGCTGAGTAAATAGTGTTAGTCAGCATAAGACTTCAACACCTCAATAAGCACACTGTGAGAGTATCATTTGTTTACATGTCAAACTGGGTTAGGAACAAATGTGCCTCCTCTTAATTCAGTGACCAAGATCAACCCCATTTTCAAGGTTCCAACAGTTTTTCAGAGGAGATTAAAGACAGAAATTGATGGTAAGGTCACTGGAGGAATGTTTCAAGGCCAAATTCCTCTATCTTGACAGGATGGAAAACGACGACGTCCCTAATGTAGATTTTACAGAGCACAGTGCACAAAACCCACAAGTGGTCCCCTCTGCATGATACACACAGCTGGGAAGAGTCTGTAACAAGGTGCATCGCTTCAGGTTTTATCCAAATTGATCTGTGGTGGAGCAGCTGCAGCTTTACTGAGTCAAATTCATGCATTTTACATGTACATCTTCTGTACAGTTTGCTCAATATTATTCATGGACTGATATGCAGTGGTGTAAAGTAACTAAGTAAAAGTGCTGCACTTGAGTATTTTGTCTAATTCACTAGTTTGAGGAAAACGTATTTTGCAAAAACGTCACTTTATCAGCTCTTCAGCTTTCAGCTGGCAAAGCTACTTTTTGCTTTCAGCTCAAATTTAGTATTTAGCAAGAAGTGTCTTTTTTAATTATTATAGAATTAGGGGAAGAAAATTATTATTATTATTATTATTTTTCCTTTCGGCTTATCCCGTGAGATCAGATTCTCCACAGCGAATCATTGGCCGTATGCTGATTTGAGTTTTTACACCGGATGCCCTTCCTGATGCAACCCTCGCCAACTTCTACCGGGCTTGGACCGGCACTGCTCAGCTATGGATAGGAATGTGCTGTTAGTGGTTCAGTGTCTTGACCAGAGACATATAGTTGGGAGCGGGGATCAAACCACTGACCCTGTGGTCCATGGACAACTGCCTTACCAACTGAGCTACAGCTACTAGGGAAGGAAAATTTGATTTACCAAATTCTTAATTCTTGTAATTAGTCTTACAGTATAGCTTTAGTCGAGTCTCTGAGCCTGCACAATCCCATGACATTTTAAAATGTCTTTAGTGACAATGGCCTATATGTATGTCTCACGGTGTGCCATCATTGGTATTGTTTGTTTCACTGGTAGATGTCATTCTGAGTGCAATGCATTCAAATCGGATGCCATGCAAAAACCTCTGGCACTAATTAAATTACTTTGCATTAAGGATGACAACTGCAAGCTCAAATAACCACTGTCACACTGCTGAAAAGTGAAAAAAAAAAAAACATACTTACTACCTGCCTCTGAAGTTATAACCCCATTAAATGGGGTCAATTTGTCACTGCTGATATTGGCTACACATTCACAAACAGTCCTCTTAGCTAGAAGCCACCCTACATCTTTAAAGTCTTTGTTTTTGCTGGCAATGGGGTTTCAGCTCCACACTTATCTGTCACAAAGAGAGATTAGTATTTTTCTTTAGGTGTTGTGTACACTAAGTGCAACATGCAAATGGGCTGAAAAACGGACATTCATTTTTTTCAGAACAAATCAATTACTCCTAAACACCATGTGTAAATGTAAATGTAGCTCATTACTGCGTCAAGTAACTTTAAAAACATTACTTGCATAATTGCAAGTTATATTAATTTGTTGGTATTGAAAGTAATATTTTTACATACAGCACTGCGTTTCTCCCATAACTCAATATTCGGCCCCATTCTGAAACATCCTTTTGAAGTTGTGCAACAGCAGGTTGATTCCCTCCTCATTCTTATGAAACAACTGTGTTATTCTGTTTACGTCTCCAGTGGACACCATTATTGCATTGAGTGCAGCAATATACATAATTTATTAGTCTGTGTTCCCATTGGCTGGGGGTGAACATGCAGGTCACACCTCCAGCCAATCAGCGTAGGTGGTCATGAATAATGCAGATGTTATTTTCCTCTGAAATAACCTGCCGGAGCACAGGGTGGAATTAGGTTGTTTGTAAAAATGGATTTAGAGAAATCTAATGGGTGAATAAAATGTCACACTTATGTTCATATTCTACTTTCAAATCAACGGCATTCGGCTTGTCCCCTCAGGTGTCACCACAACGGAACATGTTCCGCACGTTGATTTGGGATGTGTTTTTATGCCGGATGCACTTCCTGCCGCAACCCTCCCATTTTTATCCGGGCTTGTGACCGGCACCAGGGTCGCCCTTGGTGATTGGGTGGGGTCACCTGGTGCGTTGGGATTCAAGCCCGCTACTTTCTGCATCCCAGCCCTATGCTCTACCACTAAGTCACCGTGCCCCCTGTTCATAATGTACTTTGTATTTGTAAAAATGTAAATGTAAAAAGCCATAATACCAGCTCATAGCTTTAATGTTATTTAAGGAACCTTTCAGTGGGACAGCAGGGTCAGATCAAGTCCATTTTGTTGTTTGCTTCTGCTAAAAATGTTTTAGCAATTGTTCTGAATATGTGGATTTACACTGTGTTTCAAAGAATTTAAATAAAGGTTTAATACGCAACTATTATTTTTATGTGACAAGACCTTGTTTAGACATGGATTTGTGTCATTTTAATATCAAATACTCTACATGTTGAAAAAAATCTGTTTTGAACCTGTGATGTATTTATAGGATGCACTGCTATAATCATCTTCTCAATTTCTGCATTTTGTTTTTGTCACCAACTTCACTGCGTGTGCTTTTGATCAAAGACCTGTTTCATGTGGCTAATTACCATTAACGGAAAGTGCAGTGTTACCAAGATGTTTAGGATAGTGACACTGCAGGCTTGAGGGGTGCTGACTCTGCAAATAAGTCACAGAAGCTGGTGTTGGACAACTGCTCCGTCCCTCTGGACTGCACTGTTGTGCTTACCTTGCAAAGCTGGCACTATTACATTCATTACACCAAACCAGGAGTTTGGGCCTGTGTACTGCACCGGTGGATTTTAGTTTATGATCACAAGTATGCTGTTTCATAGTACATTTTTATATCTCCCTGGTTCTCAGGTTTGTTTGACTCCAAGCTCCACTGGGTTTCCACTAAACGTCTAATTAGGAGCTGACTAACACCTGGGGCACCAAGGCAGGTAGAATACAACACTAATAGCCAAATATTGCTGCATAATGATTTCATTTTATCTCTAATCTGCAATCTCCAAGAAGAAAATTTGAAGAGAATTTTGAGATTAAGAGACAACAACAAGTTTAACCACAGAGTATATTTTGACCATGTAATTTATACAGTATATTTAATACAGTATTGGGATGCCTGTTTAGAATTAGGTTAAATGTGTCCACTTAATGTAGCTCCTTCTCTTAGTAAAAAGGTAATTCCGAATTTTTTTTGGCTGAGGTCAGTTTAAGTTAAAGTGATGTTTTTCTATTCTTTCTCTGTTTGAGTGTTGTGGGCCGTCTTACTGCTTGGTCCCTGACACGAAGAAACTGGCTCCATTGGCATTTTTTATAGATTTGAAATCAGCTTAATAGAGTGAGAAGTTCCCACAGCTTAATTGCTTCCCTAACACTGATCCCGAGTAGGAAACAGCAAATTGATTTCTGTGGAGTGTCCGGAGGGGCCTACTGGACAAAAGTACACCACCTCTGCTCTTAAGGTGTGGTTAAATTTGCCTCTATCTGCTCTGACATTCTCTCTTCTCTAGTCTTTTCTAAATAAAACAGACAGAGTGACCAAAATACTTTTAAAACACACGTATAAAGTAGCTTTGAGATCAGTGTGGCTGGACTCAACCTGAAGAGTGGATGTGACAGTGTTTTGTTGAGGGTCTCTTCCCAAAAACTCCCTGACTGAGCGCTCACACTGGCAGAGGCAACAAGAGAAAAAGTAAGAAGAAGTGACTCATTTCAAATCATTGCTTGAAGAAAAAAGTGTCAGCGAATGTGAGAGAACTGTTGAGCGTATAGAGCCTGTGTTTGAGGTTTAAAGAATATGTGCTGATGCTAAGAGCAACGTTTTTGCGAACTGACAGAGAAGTAGTGTGAGAGAAGAAGAGGGCACTGGATTTATTTCATGGCAGCTGCTTTCTAGGTTGTACCATTGTCCTATAATAAGATTTGCTACTAAGAAAGTTTATTAGTAAAATTTCCATGTGAACAATTTAGTTTTCTAGGACCTTAATAAGTTACTAATGAATCCAAATAACCCTGCATCATCACAAAGTACAGTATCCCTTTTTAATCCTGTCTTATCATGTGATGAAAAGTAGTTGATTGGTGGCAAGTGTCAGTTAAAAAAACTAGCTTCATGAATTATTTCAAAAGTAGGAAGGTATACTTTCAGACAAGATTTTAAAGGGTTTCATCTTAGAGATTAATCTTTCAGCAGTGCAATTTACAAATTAATTTCCATATTACTGTAATTTATGTTACATTTAAATTAAACTGATCAAATACTATTTCCAAATACAGCACTGGAAATGTATAATGGCTCGGGACCGGACCCAAGGTTGTTCTTGGTGGCTGGGTGGGGCCACACCTGGTGGGCTGGGATTTAAACCTGCTACCTTCTGCATCCAAACCCAATGCTCTACCACTGAGCCACCAGGCCCCCAATCAGTCTGTACAATATAAGATTATTTTCTGTTGCAATCTATTTACCTACACCGAAGACATTATTCTTGGCTGCCCGATTCATGGATGTGTGAATACAAAGTCAGTGGAGCAACTTTCCTTGATCACAGTTCCAGTAACGTCTCTTGGTTCTCCACAAGCAGCTGTGTGTTGTTCCTTTGCTGCTTGATGGAGCAGCCTCATTAGGCTACATTTCAAACTTTGCCAGTACTGACATTGCATAACTCAGGATATCGCGTACTGTGTCACTCAGTGATTTATGGTCATTGTTCTTCACTGTACCCTTGGGTGCTTCAGTGCACTAAAAACTTTGCTTTTTGATGACTACATCAAAATAAACAGATGCCGCCTGATGACTTTTTGTTAGCCTGTTTCGGTGGGATTTTCTGAGCCAAAAGTTTTTCTTGCAAAAGGTGGAGCGGGTGAACCTAGAGTGCCCAGACTCAATACAGGTACTGCATACTGAGTGACAACTAAAATGAATGAAACAATATCACACACACATAAAAGTAGCCCTTCTCCTCTTGTAGCTTATCTGAGAACAACTCAAATTACTGACCACTATCGTACAACAGAAAATAGAATTTACCATCTTAAAAACTTAATATATAATAATATAATAAAAATATGGTTTACTAGAATGAGCCGTGGCTCTTGAGACTCTTACCTTTGGATACTGTTGGACTGGAATGAGAACTCTTTCAGAGAGCTTGATATTTTTATTGCTGATGATATCTAGGTATTTCTTCAGGCCTCCATCTTTTCTCACTTCATCACCTTCATACTTTTCAATCTCTGCAAATTGATAAAAAAAAAACATAAGAAAATAATGTGTTAGTTATGTAACTGAAAACGCATCAGTCAGCATTTTCAAGCGTACTCAGGAGCCAAGTGCAGCATGACAAACAAACAGTGTAATGCTAGGCTGGGGACACATTGGGAGGAATTATTTAACTATGCATTGCATCACATAGTGAATATTTTGCAGATTATTTTGAGCCTCAGCTGTAAATGTGCTCACATTGCAAACCTAATGATTTGCGATTATCCTGCCAGCTCCTCGTACATCCTTTACATCAGGCTCTGTAATCTCATGATCCAGTAATTCCAATAAAAATAACAACAGAGGCAAACAGTAACACTCAGCTCTCTGTGCCTCACTTCACTGCAATCTGAGCTCTGGGCTGTCACCAGTTCCTGATCCCCACATAGCACTAGACCTAAACAGATGTCAATATATATACGGGTTAAGATTAGCTCTGTGATTGTTCATATTAACATCATATTAACAGATCAAGGTTTTCTCTTGTCCAAATCGGTCCAATAGTCCTCTTGTGTGTCCCTTGTCTTATTACACTAAGATGAGAGGTTAGAGGTGGATTTTACTTTCTGGTTTCTACACACTCTGCATGATGGCATTTGCACCATTTGAGCTGAAATGCAATACAATTAAGAAATTAAGCTGTTGTTCACCTAGTGGGCATTCTCCAGGGCTGATAATTAATACTGGAATTACAGTTATCAGTCGGGCCACACACTTGCTGAACATTGAAAAATATTCTCGAACACGACCACTCCTGTGCTGTTACAATAAAACTCGAGTGTTCATTCAGACAGGAGCACTCCTTCACCTTTATCTGAGCTGTCAACAGTCTCTTTGACAAATTGTTACTTTGGCAACATTTATTCATCCCTGAACAACAGCATTGTTTAAAATTGAATTAATGCACTTCTCTGTTGTTGTCTTTGTTCAGCAAGGAAGCAAGTTGATGTCCTCACAAGTGATGGAAGTGACAGTTATAAGTACATGAGGAAATTGTTCTAAATATGTTACAGCAAAGTGTCCTTCTGAGACTTTTTCTTGATGTGACCTTCTGAACATCCATAACTCCATCTTAATGATGCGTCTGTTCCAGGCAGTCCCCAATTTCACTCATTACAGTTTCTAATGACCAGTGGTTTCAGTTTTACACCATGAATCAAGGCTGTGCGTTTGATATTGCTATAGTCTGTGAAAGCACAAAGGGCAAACTCCAACAGTATGAAATGCACCGATTTCATCCAGCATGACACAATCTCTTTGATTGTGTCTGATTGTCTGAGGAAGATCATTTAAATTGGAACATGCTGTCTCCCCCTTTTTGCAGTTTGTCTCTAAGACAATTCTCAGAAGAGCTGCAAAACTTTCTCAAAATTATAGGCCATCAAAATGGGAGAGTGCAAATGAATTCGAGGTTATTAAGTGTGCAGCAGTCAGTGCGAGATGGGAAATCTTCCAGGTAACAGAGATATTTAAAAAGAAATAAGTTCCATACGTTTCAGGACATTCAGGAATTATTTAGGCCTGTTTCAACAGTACACAAAACTTATGTTCAAATGTCCTCCTGGTTAGGCTGTGATGGAACAACTGCATCATTTCAACCCAGTGAACTGTGTGAACTGGTAACGCTAACACCCACCATTGTTGCTTGATGTTAGACACCTCTTGATAAAATCACAAACCAATTGAAGACCCGCTCCAACCTTTTATTTCCATCAACAGAGTAGATTTACTTCTGCTTATGTGACACTTCACACAAGACAAGTGACCCAGGAGTTTACAGAATGTGCCTTTTAAAAATAACATTTATTCGGTTTGCCTAAGGACACATGCTTTGAACTACTGTAGCTGTGATTTATAGTATGTACAGTAGACAATGAACCGCAGGAACTAGCTGAAAATCTACATACAGTAGTTAAACAGTACATAAATAGTAAGTCTGTCAGTCAGTCACCACTTTGGTCTAGATTGAAATATCTAACAACGATAAAGGACTTAAATTTAAAGTCATTCTAATTCAAACCCTCACCATAACCCTGCCATATCAGACCAGATCGAGGACACAGACAAGCAGTGTTTAGTCATATTTCTAAATTTGTGCTGTAGACTTTTGTTTAAATTATCTGTTTTGGGTTATTCTTCACACTGAAGTGTTTCACTTTAACATGGCCATAGAGTTCATATCATCCGAGTAGAGTAATGTTTTATAGCCCATAAAGATGATTATGCTCTGGACCAGTCCATAACGGGGAATGCTTTTATTCCGGTCTGTAACCTGCCACTGAACTCACAAGAAGACTGTGTGTGAGAGAAAGGGAATGTGAGTAGGAGGCAGAGAAAAGGAGTAAAATTTTAAAAGTTCATACTGGTATCATTGTTGTCAAATATGTGGCAGGGAATGACAGGAGCCTAAAGATCAGAGACGTGAGAATGTGCTTTGAAGGTCACTGGTTTCAGTCCTCACAGAGGATGAAAAAAATCTCACTGCGGGGAACTGAATGAGTAAAACACTCAGCGACTATTCTAGCGCTCTTGATCCCCTCTGTTGCGCTGTCCAAACTGCTTCAGTGGAGCAGCCAAGAATGGAAAAAAAAAAAAAAGTGGTTTAACTGGGCAGCTACCGGATAAATGTGTGCAACTGTATGAGTTTGGAGACAAGGTTTTGCTGAAAAAGAGAAAATTTGCTCAGTCTGTCGTGGCTTAAGGTTAAATACATCAGCTTTGGTCAGTATGCACCAACACAGAGCATAACTCAGTTCCTCTGTGCCCCTACTACATGGTGATAAATATAAACCAAACTGTATTACTATTATTATTATTATTATCCATCCATCCACTATCTGTTCACCGCTTATCATATGTGGGTCGCGGGAGACCTGAAGCCTATTCCACTTGTCATGGGGTGAGAGGCAGGGTACACCCTGGACAGATCGCCAATCTATCTCCACAGAGATAGATTATTTATTGTTTATTTATCTCCACAGAGATAGATTGGCCACAGAGGCACGTACACAGACAGACAACCATTCAGACTCACACCTTCAGGCAATTTTAGATTCACCACTTAACCTAACATGCATGTTTTTGGACTGTCGGAGAACATGAAAACTCCCCACAGAAAACCCACGCAGAAGCGGCAACCTTCTAGCTGGGAGGCGCCACCACTATGCTGCCCCATTATTATTATTGTTATTATTATTATTACTATTATTATTATTATTGTGTGTCAGACAAAATATTTGGTAGCACCTGGTTGTCCTCAGTAAACTACAAAGTAGTACTGGAAAACATGAAGGTGCCAAACAGAATATTCTTGAGAAGCAGATCATGCTCAATCTTGAATTCCAGAAATCTATATAAAGCATGCCAACAAGTGCGAAATATTTTTATTAGTGTTTATTTTTCGAGCTGAGTGTAAATGTAGCATTTATGCAGTTTAGCAACATAAGCAAAAGGGGGCTGTGAGCTGAACCACAGTTGTAGATATTAGGTTTTCTTCTTGGCTGTTCATCCTCACGTCAGAGCTTTATTGGATTTCAGATATTGTTCAACATACAGTCCACTAAAGCATGCAGTTTGGTTCACAGCCGAATGGGAGCGGTTTGTTTGATGTTGGTGAGATTGTCTCTTGCTACTCTGGTGGGGGGTTGATATTGTTTTTTTTTCCTGGCGTTTCAACAGACAAACATGAATACAGAGTTAAATGCACATATTAAAATACAGCCATACAGTGATTAAATGATTCATCATAATGAATCCAATTAAAAATAATATCTTTGAACACTGGTTTGATGAATCTCTGCTCTGCCGCACAGTCATGCCACACAGCGAATTGATGAGATAAAACAGGGCATGAAGATGAACATCATCACACCCAACAGAGCACACTCAGCAAATGTCCTGGAATCTGACGTGTGCTTGGTGTACACAAATAATACTCACAGTAAGCGTCCCCACTTTGTTTTACCTTCTTACTTAATTCTGCAAAACTCTTAAATGTTGTAAAGTCTGGATAACCTGCAAACTTAAGGACAAGCACTGAAGAAAAAAAAAACTACAGGGACTAAATTGCTATTATAATTTGAATGATTCAAATTTTGTTAATTATAAAAGTTTTCTTTTAAGCTTTCACTTAAATAGCTAAAATCAGTAACGGGTTTGTTGCTGACGGGTGTTGATCCACTCAACGCTGAATTGAGTGATTATTACTTTAATATACATTTAATTTCACTGCAGGCAGTGATACCAACTACAGTGGGACATCAGAAAACAAAGGCTTTGTTGCGTGTTGCCATTAGCCTGTAGACAGCTAAATCATTCTCGGATTTTTTTCAACCCACTGAACAGTATATCTCCAATAATGACTTCACACTGGGAGCAAAAAATGAATGAGTCTAATTACTCTCCAATAACCGATTGCTTGTTCATATAAAACACAGAAAGCGCTGGTAATGGCACTCCACTTGGCAGTGGACCTGGCAGAGAGAATGGACTACGAGACGTGCAATTAGATTTGGCCTTTTTCAATCCACACTCATGAATCTGAATACATAGGGTTGGAAATATGTGCTTCTGAAGCCAAAAGCTGTTTATGTGTTTTTAACAGAGCTGTGCTAACACAAATTGCATTTAGTCAGTGACACAGTGATAAAGTATTAACTCTTCACTCTTATTATAACGCCATCTTCAAATTCTCTCAAGTGAAAAAGTAATTGCTATTCATACAAATGACGTGTTGAAAAACAGGGAATTTATGCACATTTTAATTTTCCAATGGTGTTTCAATAATCATCTATTTAATGCAAAACCCCTAACTTTACCTTTAGTAGAAAATATAGTCCCTCATTAATAAGTTACATAAAAGAGTATAGTATTTTGTACATATACGTTCTATACTTTATTATATATAATATCATGTGTGAAGGGAATGCATATAAACAGTGTGATGTTATTATACTCTTATTACTGAGTAAGTTGTATTATACGTCCCATGTGTAACATAAAGTCTCTGTGCAGTGTCTGAGGACACATGACACATGTTATACATAGTTAGTTAGACGGCTATTTAGACTTATTCTTGCTGTTGTATTACAATATATGACTGTACCTGCGCGCGGGTGGAGTTTACATTGTCACAAGTTTGACTTGAGCTCTGGTCAAGAGGGACATTACGTAAAGGAAAACATTAGTTTGTAGATGTTGTTTTGCCGAACACTTGGTGCTTTCTCTTTGAATCTGCTAAGAAAAAGGCAACGTGGCACATAACAGAGGATTCTTCCTCCCAAGTCCTGTTGACATTAGTTGCTATTTGTTTCACTGATGTGAATGACATACGGCATAACTGTACTTTGTAACTTTACATCTTTTAATTATATTTCATTTGTGTTAATGATCCATGGGATTTATGGTGTTGTTATGGTTTTGGTTAGGCAGCGCAGTGGTGGAGGGGGTCAACTCTGCTACCTCACAGCTAGAAGGTCTCTGGTTGGCTGTGGCCTTTCTGTGTGGCGTTTGCATTTTCTCCCTGTGCTTGTGTGGGTTTACTCCAGGTACCAAAGACATGCATGTTAGGTTAATTGGTGACCCTAAAATACCCGAAGGTGTGAATGTGAATGGTTGTCTGTCTGCGTATGTCTTGCTGTGTTGGCCCTGACAGGTGACCTGTCCAGGGAGCACCTCGCCTGTCACCCAATGACAGCTGAGATAAGCTCCGGCTCCCCGCGACCCTGAACAGGATAAGCGCATACTGATAATGAATGCATGGATGGTGTTGTTCAGTCAAATTAACATATTAATTTCTTACAAATGAAATTTAGTGAAAGCTACGATAGATAGATTAGATCGATTACTACATGAAGTTTTGATGCTGTAAAGCATTGTCTAAACCCTGCTCCACTGACAGTCAGTTGATATGTGGCTTTTATAGCTGAATTAAAAATGATTACATACGGTCTACTGCATTGCACATGAAATGTGAAAGGAGAGGTTTCTCAAAAACATTCAGTCCTTGTTAAAGCCATATTTCACTTTGCCAGTTTTTGTGCTTGCCCCCATTTTTTATTTAGAACTTTCCTGTCACATATGAACATTCATGAGGCACAACAATATAATCTGAAATCTAATACCTATTGTCTAAGTGCTGCGGCTTTGGCTCGTCCACTCATTTCTGTTGCTTGAAATGCTTGTGACCTTGGAATTTAATCTTATTCGACCCATGAACTCATTGTAAGTCACTGTTGATAAGAGTGTCTGCTAAATGCCGAAACTGTAATGCAATGTGTCGCTTTCCTGAGATGAAATTTTTGTGTCCTTTCGAAGGGTCATACCACATGTTGTGATGTTTATCTGTTGCTTCGCGCTGGGTTACGGCTGGACGCTGTGCAGACCATCTCATAAAGGATACACTGAAAAGACGGGCAACAATTTATAAACAAGAGAGGTTGACTAAGTAAAAAGTTACAGAGAGAAGTGCACTCTGTGACTCAATCTAATTAGCTGTGGAAATTTAATATGGTTTCTGATTAAGTTGTCAACTTTTATGCATTAGTACCTGTGCAGAAAAGCCTGTGCTCCTCTGGTATGTATTTGTACAATAACTGTATTCTGCACAGGTCTGCACCGTATGTGTTTTAGCAATTAAGGAGTACAGATCAAGACTTATAACAGTCACCCATAAAGTTTACTATCGCAGTTTCTAATTACTGCTGTCTTTTATCGCATGACTTAAACTAATGCTGTTGCAGTGCACTGCACAGGTTCATGCATTGTTTAATTTTAATTATGACTCATTCCCCAAAATATGGCAGGAGCTTGTTTTCTCCAGACCTTTTCTTTAGCATTTTCATTAGCCTTGAGTACATGTCCATAAATTTACTTGAGCAGTAGCTAACTGCTGGTTACTTCAGGTCTTTTTGTCCCTGGTGTGTAAAGATAAACCCCCCTAGAAAATGAGAACATAAACATGATCAGAACAAAACTCTGAGATAATGTGGATGAAAGGGTTTTTTTGAGCGCAAGCCATGTGGTGTTTCACATCAAACAGAGACACAAGAAGCACTCTAGTAAACAGATGAAATTATTTTCTTACATTTTGCTCCACTATGTTTTACTTGATGAGTCACGCTGTTTGCGCTCTTTCATATCCATATGGCCGTCAGAATTCAGAAGTTGTTTCTAAAGTTACAACGCCTGGCAGCACATATGTGGACACAAAAGATATTGTATATTAAAATTGTATATATTCCAATAAATTATATTCTGTTCAGTGTAGAACTTAAAATGTGGATAATGCTCTTTTACCCTGTCCACAAAACCTATACAGTCACACGCTCTATAGCTCTTCTAATCAACCACTATTCCTCTCCCTGTCCATCAGCTGTCTCGATGCCTCGGTGTCTGCTTTCCTTTTCACCTTATTAGGAATCCCTTTGGTTTCCGTGGCAAGACCGGGCTGGCGTCATGTAGGCCAGGCTTGCAAGGAAAACCACTGGGATCTATTAAAGGCTTCTTCTTTTTGTCTCTAACTTTAACCCACATTTAAACAATCATTCTATTTTTTAGTCTTATAATAATTGCCTTTTATGTGGCAGTTGGAACAATCATTAAGCTCATGCTACATGACTGACTTTAGGTTCAAAAGGAAGCAGTTTTTTTGGTGAAAGTGGTAACATATGGTTGGCTACTAATATACAAGTTAAAAGTTGAATTAGGTTGTATTTATTGTATAGTATACACACAGTGAGGCAAATATTTGTTACTGTTTGAGAATTACATTCACTTTCAAAGCAAACAAGTAGCTCACACTCCAAGTCTGAAAGCAAATTATTCCACCCCCTGGAAGAGCTTTGTCCCCCAACAGCTCAAAGAAAGACAAATGAGGCAACATCATTTAAAGACATGACTAATTCATTTCATAAATGTGGAGCCGTTAACTAAGACCAGGGTAAATCCTTATTATGCTGTTTATTGTGCATGATGTAAATAATGCAGGATTACATGCTTTGCTATTCAGTGATAAATAGCTGTGAATCTGTGAATCTGTAAATGCAGTTTATCTTGCTGTCCTCTGATATGGATGAGTCTGCATTATCCATGAGCATAGACTGACGGAAGTGATAGCAGCTGAGGAAAGTGGTTCAAATTATGAACGTTATTTCACATGCTGCCCACAGTTGATTATGTTGAGCGTTTTTAGTTGGCGTTGAATTGTAGCAGATTAGCATGTTGCATGGTTTGGAATATTATTAAAAAACTGCAATTAAAGAGGACATATACAGTATCTGTTAGTAATTTGCAATAACTGCTTTTACTCCAAAAATCCAAAAGTAAATAAAAAAAGAGCCAGTAAGTGATTACATGCAGTACACAACAGCAACACGCTAATTGCTGTTCACTGCGGCAGATATGATAAAGACATCGCTTTTTGTTTGTCCTGGCTATGTGACTCAGCCTTGAGTAAATCTGGCAACGTTTACTGCGTGACAGATGATCCCATCTGTATCACAGTAAGCGACAAGAGCAGGACTGTCAGGTGCCTCATCAACACATTCCAGCAGGAACGCTCAAGGGGCAAAAGCATCAGAGCACCAACATCCTGTCCAATCAGAGGAAATTAGCCAAACACCAAGTTTGACTTCACGTCTTTTGACATTATATTTACATCTAGGCATTGGCACACACTCTTTGTCCAAAGCAACTTACAAGTGAAACACACACCACACGAGTGACTTGAGATTAGTGTCTTGCCCAAGAACGCTTTAACATGTGGAGCCTAAGAGCCAGGGATCAAACAGCTACCTTTGATTACAAAATGACCTCATTGCTACTGAGTGGCAGCTGCCCCCAAACACTGCAAAAACTGTGTCTAAAAATTGTTTTGTGCAGAAGCTGGAGGAGTAAGGAGAAAGACATTATGTTGATCATTACTGGAATAAGAGATTTATTTTCACCCAAATGTTATTACACTGAAACCTTTAACGTTTTTTTAGAGTAGCAGTTCCACCTAACACGCAGTTATGGCTACGGCATAAGAGAGGAGACAGCCTGCAGAAATGAGAAATGTAAAAGTTAGATCTTTACAGCCTCTTTAGAGCTGAGCTGAATTCTTGTGTTTCTTGTGCTTTTCAGTGACACATTCTCAGTGCGTGAATGATACCAAGGCTTCCTGCAGTCAGAGAACTACTACGTTTTGGAGATTCTTTGCCAAATTAGAAGCTATGACTCATAAATATTAGACTAATACGTACATATACATACTACCTACCCTACAATGTTTTATGTAGAATTCAGATATCAGACTAATGACATTTGGTCAGTGTGCTGAGTTTTTAATGAAAAAACATTCGCAAGGAGGTTGTGGAGTTTGCAAAAACACCTTTCTGACAATTTGCAGCTCGTTTTGCTCTGATAAAAACATCGTAATAGTACAAGAATTTGGTATGAATTTAGTGTTTACTAAAAATCCTGATCGTACTCTGCAAGAACCCTGAATATATGTAAGGATTAGGTTCTATAGTTTAAATCCAGTGAATCATACAGGAAGGGCAATTAGTCCTTTCACCTTTTGAAGACATGGGAGAATTGCTCTGTGAACATTTTCATTTTTCTGAGTATTATGTGCCCTTGCTTGACCTTGCAGGGCAGTGGGTTGGAATAAGAAGTGATGACTCTCTCACTTAACACACTTTACTTCCCGTGCTCAACGCATTCCTTCACTTTATGGTGGACAACCTGAGAAAAGTTCAGCACTGGAGCCAAAAGCAGCGTCTACATGCGCATTGAATTCATTCCCATCGAGCAAGCGTTAAGAGCCAAGGGCAGTGTGTTAACTTAGGCTCACTTTAGGTCACTACACCTCCCTAAAATGCAATGCAATGCTGTTTCTAGTTGCAGGACGCATGGTGAATGCAACTGATAAGTCTACAGCGGCCACAGTAGATTACAAAAACACCTGACTTACCTTCTGCGAGCAAGCGCACCGCGTGCACAAATGAGGGGTCCAAGCTGTTTTTCTCGGCCACCAGTTCAGGTAGGTACTTATTATCTGGATGCATTATTACCCTGTTCAGGTGCAGGTGAGGCGACAGGAGTGCAGAGCGTCGGATTGCAACTGTGAACCTTCCCGCTCCTGGTTTTCGGTAGCTTCAGTCTCCCAGTCCTTCTAAGCACCAGTAGCAAAACCAAGAAAGTCGTCCCAGGTCTTCGAGAGGTTGGACTGGAAGGTGAGTTGAGATTCAGAGGTGTGAGCCCATCTCTGCCACCGTTGCCTGCTGCCTCTCCTCGGCACCCCGCCAGACTCTCAGACTCACTGGGTCTGCAGATCGCGAAGCTCCCCGCCCCTCAGCAACATTATTGGCCGTATTCTGGGACTGGCGCTGCTGGAAAACAAAGACCATCCCCGCTGAGCGCATACCAATTGGACAATGTGCTGGGAGGGAACTAATAAAAAAGTTGAGGTTGCACCAGGTCGGGGCTGACATTGGTCCCTGGAATAATCTCACTCCAAAATGGTAGACTCAGCTGGAAAGTTTTTGGCCGCTTATGTGGCAAATACTCCTTCATGAAAAAGAATAAAAACGCTAAAATACGTTTGAGAGTAGCCCTGTTGCTGAATGTCAATAAAACGACCCTATTGTGTGACTTCAGTATACTGAAACACCAAAAGACTGACTGGTAAACAACAGGAGGACAAACAATGACGTACTTTGTTTTTCGATCAGTGTCTATGTCGCTGTCCATGGTGCTGAACACTGGCTGAAATACTGAGATTACTTTGGATGTTGGCATATGTGGACAAGAGTCATTTCTAAAGCTGTAATTTTTCATTAGTCGATAGGTGTCATAAATGACCACGGCTCGTAGCTTCTAAATACCACAAAGTAATGTACAATGTACAATCCTCCCCTCACAGCCTCACCCCTCTCACCTACACAACATTTATACTGGTGGTCTTACTAATGTCATGGAGGACAAGGGTCAGCGTGGCCACTCTGAGCAGTCTACACAGCCCATACACAGCAAAATGTGACGCACTGTGTGTGTGTAAGCACACCCCCTAAACAAACAAACAAACAAACCCAAAATCTGAAATACAAGTACTACTTTATGTCTTTTACTCCACTTAGAAATATAACGTTTTTAAACATTACTGATTATGGTAATTATGACAAATCATGTACATTAATTAATCATAGTTGGTAAAGATGGATTTTAACCACTTTGTTTGCCGACAGGAGATTAATATTTTTTGTTTTCTCGCTCACTGACTTAAAAACTGACAGTACATAGCAATTTGCTGAAGTATGTTCTTTCAAAAGTGACATATTTACTCTATACGGCACATAACCGGAGGTTTTGCAGCTAAAAATGTGAAGTGAATTAAATGGCACTACCTAAAGATGTTTAAATGTCAAGTGCATGATTTATAGGTCCTTACCAACCAATGTCAGCACTGTCAGCAATGTAAGCATGAATGTTTGTATCCCTCTCATGTCTCCCCTCTTTGGTGTTGAGAAGAATCTTAAGTCATCTGCAGCACAGCAGGCAGGCAGTTTTACCTACTTACAAATTTGTTTCGAGCAGAAAAGGCTGTTGAATGACCAATTCAAGCTCTACTTGACCTTTAGATTTGTTTCTGAATGCACTGATCAGAATCATAAAGACTGTGAAGGGGCACTGGTGTCAAGTGAATGAGAGTCTTATCGGTATTACTTCAATATAACCCCTATGTGTTGCTGAGGCATATATGCATTCATCTGAATATTTGAAAAGTCTTGTAACAGCACAGTGATGAGACACAACATTTATTTGTAGAATGTCCAATGGTCCATAAAGCTGCACTTTAAGGGCTGATCATATTAATGGCAAATCATAATTAAGTTAATAATCTGGTTTTAGGGCCCACGATACCTTCATGCCTTTGTCTCCATTGCAATTAAAGACACTATTTTATTAACTCGCTTTCTTTATCAATAAAGAATAATTCAATAATTCATATGACTTGATATTACAGCTCTTGTTAATTGATAAACTGGCTCAATTCTGAAATGCCAAACTGGCCTAGAAGGAGACATTGTTGATCTGAAATTTGCACTTACAATTTTTTAAATCAAAGATTAATCTTTCTGCGAAAAAAAGAAAACAAGTAGCTTTATGTTTTTTAAGCTTGACTGCACAAAACAAGTGACCAGAGCCATGTGGACCATACTCTCTATAGATTTCATGCTTACTGGATCTTCACTGATTTAGTTTCATTTAATGAAATACTTTTGTGCCAGGATTATCATAACCCTGCTACCTTTACAGAGGTTACTAATGGTAATTATGATTTTGGTTGTTAATATATATTGTTTGATTAAACCGTTGAGATGATTTTAAATAATGCAACCAGACTCAAATTAAAAGAAAGAAAAAAATATATATAGTAGTTTTAAACTGAAGACTTTTTTTGGATTTTTTTAATAATGTTTAGGATTATTATGATAATGTGTAACACTTAAATTTGAACCCAGGCCCTCTCTATATTAACACTGTGTCTGTGACAGTTTGAAGAGGATTTTATGGATTCTTACAGCTCTCTAGTGGCCAGTGTGCAACGTTACACAATTTACTACTTGTTACTGTCAGTAACAATCACTTACTTAATTCTAAAATCCAATGTGTCCATAAAATCGATTTAAATCATAACTAAACCCAAGTATTTTCTCCAGCCTTCCACTGGTGGGTTTATATTTACCATCCATCCATCCATTCATTCATCCATCCATTATCTCTAACTGCTCATCCTATTCAGGGTCATGGGGGGCCAGAGCCTGTCCCAGCTGTCACCCAACACAGAGAGACACACACAGACAGACAACCACTGACACTTTCATTCACACCTACGGGCAATTTAGAGTCACCAATAAACCTGACCTGCATGTGTTTCAACTCTGGGAGGAGACCGGAGGATATGAACCAGGGACTATTTATAAACACTTTACATATTTAATATTTTGGAATAAAAAAATCACTTTAAACTATGAGCATTTTCTTTGCTTTGCCTTTTGCTTTACTTATTTTTTATATTTAGTATTTCATTGTCATTATATACTTAAATTTTATAATTTTAGTACATTTTATGTTTTATTGAGGACGATTAATCACATTGTGTTGCTTTGTATTTTCTGGTCAATTAGGAAAATATGAGGGGTGGTGGCATCTTTTTTGCATTCATTTTAGTACAATGAAGGGATCAGTACTGCATGTCTTTGCATATTGGAGTCCTCCCTTATGTGTGTGCTAAAGTTTATATCTTCATATAACTGTGAATAAGTATTACTACGTTTGCTCTGTTAACATGTTATTTATTAATTAAGTCGTGTTTGCTTTCAGATCAATGAATAACAAAATCAGGAATCATTTGCTATGGGACAAAAATAAAATCAATCTTCTGTACCTCGGTATATAAAGGCTTACTGAATAATTGTGTCTTTCTGCCCATTGTGACTGTCCATCTGTCTGCCCTGCGCTTTGTCAAGCTGTGAAACTTTTTATCGCAAGCTGTTAACTTCATCTAAAAAACTTTGTAAATACATAAATACATTTATGGTTAAACTGCGATCTTTACACCACATGCAAGAAAAACAACCACTAAATCAAGTTGGGCTGCAAACGTCTAAGGAAAGGTAGTAAATTATAGTTTAGGCTTTGTTTTTTGTTTTATGTAATCAGAGTTCCATATAAACTGCAATGACATATAGTGTATGAGAAAGTATCCTGTCTTATTCAGTGTACTGGTCTTTTTTCAGGCTTTCCTCTCTTTAACCTTACTTGCTATGGTCAAGAAGGATTTTATTTTGAAAGGCTTTGCCGGAAAATAAATATCTCATTATATCACACTTGACACATTGTGCAGTGGACCGGGCACTGAGAACCTTTTTTCCGAAACGTTCAAGTCCCATATAACCTCGTGACTATAGCGGAGGCTGAGACTCCGGACGAAGTCTAAAAACCAGTAAAGGTAAGAAAAATCGAAATTGGTCAGTTTCGTTGCAGACAGTTCGGAATAAATCAGGGAAATAAACGTCGTGCTAAACTTACACGTGTCTTGCAGTTTTGCATCAGCACAAGAAAAAATATGAACCATATGAAGGCTGAAGAAACGCACAACACACACACACACACCCACACATAACCCAGAGGGCCAGTAAAAGTTGGAGTAGGTCAATTATTATAATTCAGTGGTTAATGTAGGGAAAGGGCATCTATTGTAATCTCAACTGATGATGCACACAACATATAACATAAGTTTACATTGTACTTAGCTGCTGGTTAGTCAGGAACAGCAGGAATTTGGTAACAGGCAAACTCGGTTTTTCTGGAAATCAAGTGGAAAGGAGAGAAAAATAATTGGTAAGGATGATCAAAACAATTAACTCCACAATTAAAAGAAAAAAAAAAGAAGTGACAACAGAAAACACAATACCGCAACAGGTTACACGCCAATAAAAATTAAATGCATACACTTAAAATATTGTTTCATAGACATTGTAACTGTTCTGCTGCTGACATACAGTATTGCTGAATTCTTGCCTGTAAATGACTAATCATGTTTCAAAGTTCAGATTTTGGTTCAAACCAGTGGTTAAAACATTACGTCCTAAAGTGGTGAAGAGGTCGGAATTGGTCCAGATCAGGGGTCACCAACCTTTTTGAAACTGAGAGCTACTTCTTGGGTACCGATTAATGTGAAGGGCCACCAGTTTAATACACACTTTTGAAATAACAAATTTGCTCAATTTACCGTTAATTATATGTTATTATTAATAATTAATTAAATTAATGATATTCATCTATGTGAAGACACGGATCATGTTAATGATTTCTCACAATAACTATCAAATGTGATTTAAAAAAGAATAGCAACATAAAAATTAGATGCAGCTCACTGGTAAGTGGTGCTATGGTGAGCTTTTCTGAGTACCTGAAATTACTTTCTTATTTTTTTGCAAGTAGTACAATTATAATCAATCACGATGATAAAAAGTTGTGTCTGATGTTGTAGTAATTCTCCAACTACTTTTCCATCAAATGGAATCCTACAAAATAAGTGTACAGAATTGATTATTGGTCCCACATGTGTACAGTAGATATTTGGAAACCAACATTTTATCAGTGTTACCTATAAGGAAACTCCATAAACTACTTTGTCTACTTGCAGGAAAGATGTCAGCAGTCATAGTTGTGCACGGTGGGGCATGGAACATACCGGACAAACTGGCCAAAGCTTCTGTTGATGGAGTTAAGGCTGCAGCATGCGACGGGTTTTCTGTGCTAAAGAGAGGAGGAAATGCACTGGACGCTGTTGAGGCAGCTGTGAGGGCTATGGAAGCTAACAGTGTGTTTAATGCAGGTATACAGAAATCTGTTATACATATAATATATTTTGTGACACATTTAGACATTAGCATGACTCCATTAAGAAAAAGGTCTTTTGGTCAATTTTGTGTAAAAGCTGCGCATACGAGTGGAATTATATTATACACTATTTCCACTACTCTCACACATTAACATTATTTCACTAAGAAAAAAGGTCATTTGGTCCATTATCACACTAAATACACCTATTTAAATCTCTGTTTTAAAAGGACTAATTGATATTAGTTCCAACGATAATTAGGGAACCTCTGATGCTTTGCAGCTATTTTGTCAACGTTGTATAACTAGAGAGTTTTTTGTTTTGTTTCATCTGAGCACCGTGGTTCATGCAGTTCTTCAGTATTCTGTGTGCTGCTGTGCATGTTCCCTCATGCTCTGGTTTAAATGACATGTCTGAACTGAAGAAACATCTGATAATGCAAATGTTTTTTCTAATTGTTTTTATTAATACTATTAGTAATTATTAAGTATTGGTTGGCATGTTAGTATTCATTTCATAATTAACAAACTTTGTCTACATGATTCTATTAGATTTTATAATTTTACGTATTTAGTTTTTTTGAGGGAGTTGTTGTTTTTTTTATTTGACGAGTCTGCAGATGAGGCAATGCCCTATATTTGGGCATTGAATATGTGGGATCTTCAATCACGAAGAGCTATTTCTGATGATAACATTTAATCTAGTTTAGGCCAGATTTTCCCTGCTTCAATATTATCAGTTTAAAAAAGTTTAATCACTAATCATCATCCTTTTCATCAAGTCAGTGAGCTTTGTCTGTAGTGCACTGTCTCCATCTGCTGGTGGGGATCCCAACATCCATTTGATATCAGACAGGTCAGCAGTTGATGTCAGCAGTTATTGTGATTATTGTGCTCGTTTTGTAATCCATCATGCATCAATCTAATCTGCAGTGTAGATTATTTCAAAAAAAAAAAAGTCCTCTGGTCTCATACAGTATATTTGCTGTACTAAACATAATAATGTTATAATAATATTTCCACACATACATTTTGGGATATTCTGCTAGATGTAACCACAAGAATAATTTATCTGTGGATACTTGATACATCAGTATATATAAATAATAATAATAATAATAATAATAATAATAATAATAAATCAGCATAGATCATTGTAATGTGTATCTTGGCAAATAAAATATAGTTTCTATTAGAGTGAACACATTTTATGATCAGGTTCAGCCGACTTTATTTGTACCCATAAGTAGATTTGGTTCACAGTGAAGAGAGTATAAAGATTTATCTATCTACAGACAATTCACGGACGAGACTTAAAGAAAAAGAAAAAAAATTAATGCATAATCATTCTTCTGTATCGTCTGTGCAACAATAGGTGCTGGAAAAAAAGTTTTTATACAGTTTTGCTTTGCACTTGGGGACTGGAGACCTCCGTCCTCATTGTGTATACCTGTACAATCTAATAAAACCCAATACAGCAGCTCTGCAATTAATTCTATCTTTTTAATTTTTTAATTTCTCAGTTTTTGAGCTGAAGCTGTCAGAAAGGTGATAATTCTGATTCTGGTGATAATGTGTTTTTTATTTAGGTCGTAGTGGGGGGTGGAGATTTACTGTTGGCTCTAATGTTTTGGCCACCTAATTTAGAATGCATGAATGGCAGTGTGCTCACTGTGGACACTATGTTCTTCAGCTGCTTTTTGTACTGCTTTGTCACCACCCTGTGGACATGCAACGATGTAGCAGGCAACAACTGCATTGTTTAAATTAGTGACTGTCTCATTTGATTACTGTACAGGGCATGGAGCAACACTAAATACTGATGGAGAATCTGAGCTAGATGCCATCATCATGGATGGAAGGACACTTGAGAGTGGCGCTGTGTCTTGTGTAAAGAACATTGCCAATCCTGTGTCACTGGCACGGGCAGTAATGGAAAAGGTGTTTGTTTTAAAGACTTTCACGTCATTAACAGAAACAGTAGGAGATCACAGAGAGGTCTCATTTGAATTTAATACGTGCTTCTAATGGGAAACCTATGTGTGAAGTGAACTGTAGTATGATGTACATTTTCTTTTCTTTAATTATCCTACATGTTTGCCGCCGTGAAAAATCTCAGACTGACAACATGATGTTAACAGGAAGAGGTGCCAACCTGTTTGCAGAGAGCCTCGGTGTGGGCACAGTTCCTACTGATTCACTGGTGACTGAGTATGAGAGAAAAGAATGGGAAAAACACAAGAATTATGTTACTGGAGTAACGGAAGAGTTCAGTTTGCAGTGGTAGGTATCTGCCATATGTGGCATTATTTTGATCCCTTCTCATTGTCTATACACAGCAACTCTGTAACTGGAATTGCTTTATGCGACAAAATCCTGCAAGCTGCTTTTAAATTATTTAAATTAACTAGCATTAGATGTGTGCTCTACTGTACAACATCACATTTTCCCCTGCCTTTACTTTTAAAGGTTTATGAGTGTTTGTTTGCAGTATGGAGACTTCCGACTGTATACACACAGCTGTAATTTTTCTTGTGTATCATGCCAAATGTTTCCTCATTGTAGGGCCTGTGATACCGTTGGGGCAGTTGCTGTGGACTATGCTGGTAATGTCGCATGTGCAACATCAACTGGAGGGATCAGAAATAAAATGGCTGGCAGAGTAGGAGACTCTCCGATCATTGGTATGACTTATGTACTCAGACTTTCTCAAATAGCTATTTATGATCAAATGTAAAATCACAGTTATTCTCTCTGCTTTGTTTTTGCTTTTTGACTATTCATTTTTAATAAGTTTAACTTCTGATAGCATTTCATAATACCACTAGGTGAAATTGAGCAGCCTTATTTTTATATTTAGTTTGTGTGTGAGTGTGTGTGTTTTTTTTCACACCTAAGGCTCTGGAGGATATGCAGATAACTTTCTTGGTGCAGTGTCTTGTACCGGTCATGGAGAGTCTATTCTTAAAGTCACATTGGCCAGACTCATCCTTTTACACATGGAACAAGGTATATCACACATTTAGCTTCTCTACACTAAGACAAACCACACGTCAGACTTTACCAGATCCTGATGTAATTTAATGTCACATGTTCTGTTTATTAGATAACCATTAAGAAAATCAACAAATAAGATTGTCTAAACACTATTAAATGATAGAATTCGTTTTGTATTAAAGCTTGTGTTTTCCCTGGCAAGGCACGATAATGAAACTACTGTCTAACTCTTTAGGCTGAGTAGATAATGTTGGACTGAAACAGTGTAATGTAGTCTCAGCTATTTACCCTCAAAGTTCCAAGTTTCGTTTAAATTGAGCTTTTTAAAACATTGTGGCTTTGGTTTTCAGGTTTTAAGAATGGTTTATTTGAATTTGGTAGCAATTCATTTTTATTTTTTCTTCCCCGCACAGGTAAATCAGTCACAGATGCTTCAGAGTTGTCTTTACAGTACATGGGAGCCCGTGTACAGGGTGCAGGTGGTGCTATTGTGGTTTCGCCATCAAGACAATGGGCAACCACATTTACCACAGCGCGAATGGCTTGGGCAGCTGTGGAAAATGACATTCTGTGGTATGGACTAGATCCAAAAGAAAGATTAAAAGAGCAGTTATGCCAGTAAGTTTTAACATTATTTAGTCACTTTACTTAATCATTGTATTTCAACTGTTCCCAACTAATTAGCTTTGAGTTTGTAGTCCATACATTTAACTAGCTATTATCATCACCTGAATTGTGCATTGCATCTTTGAATACAGTACAGGATTTAATTAAAGTTTCTTTTAGACAGCTAGATATTTTTCCACCTTTTTTACTGCAGATGAAAAATTGCACTGGTGGGTGAGGATGTCTGTTAAAGTATGTATTACAGGATGCATGATCAGAAAGTGAACAATATACCGTAATTACACTGAATAATCAAGTAATTATAAGTAGTTTTGTCTACATGTTATTCTTACATTTAATTGGCCACCATTTTATATCAGTATTCATAGTCTCTGTATGTAGTTCATCCTTACTGCAATGTACTTACGGTTGTATTTAAATACATTCTTTAATTCTTCTTTAATTATCTGTTTTTAATTTTGGCTCTCAGGCTGTTTTCAGTGCTGCCAATTGTGCTATAAGCAGTGAACTAGTGGGTAGAAGACCAGTTGTTATCCAGAGAGTTTGTCCTCTTTTAGTAATTATTTCTTTGATTGGCACACGCTAGTCAAACATAAAATGAGCTTTTAAAGCAGAAAAGCTCTTAGCAGATGAATATCGTGTCGGTGAAAAGTCTCAGACGTTCTAATATTCCCAAGGGTTGGTCAGACAAATCTGCATGGTTTTCAGTGCTCACTGAGCACTTGTAGTATGCTGTTGTTGTTAACATGACAATGGCCTTATTCATGAGCCTCCACTTCATTTGGCCAGAACTATTGTCAGCCTGGCTTCACCCTTTGAAACACTGGTTGTTCAACCAGAGACACTGATTCAGAATTACAAATAGTATGATCATTTTCTCTAAATGGTTTTACACTAAAGTAAGATTGAATTCCTGTTATTTAAAAAAAAGGGTTTTACAATGCAATAATGAAACAATTTTATATCCTGTCCTGAGGTGTTATTGCATTCACTTAAGTTACTTTATGGCTCCTTTTTAATGCCCCGGTAAAACATATTTAATTCGCATTCAGCAAGTACAAACGTTCCTTCATCATCGGAAGAAAAAAAAAGATTAAGGAGTAACCTCGATCATCTATCCCCCTTCTTTTTTCTTGATCCTATTGTTTTTTTGCTGCTCAAGACTCCCCTTGGAGATCTACCGACTTCCAATTTAAAGTGCAACCCCAATTTAATAGAACTGGTCAAGCATTAAGTTGACATTAATCAAAAGCTGCAATCTGTATTTCAGATGTAGAAAATACCACCTCAGTTTAAAAAAAGTTGGGACAATGTGTATAGCCCAAATAAAAACAGAATACAGTGATTTGCAAATCTCATCAACCCATATTTGATTCACAAAAGAACATAAACAACATATCAGTTGTTGAAACTGAGAGATTTTACCATTTCATGGAAAATATTAGCTCATTTTAAATTTGATGGCAGCAACATGTCTCAAAAAAATTGGAAGTAAGCATCTAACACATCTGGAAAGGCACCATCGATGCTGAAAAGTACATAGAGGTTTTAGAGCAACATATGATCTCATCCAGACGACGTCTCTTTCAGGGTAGGTTTTGCATATTTCAGCAAGACAATGCTAAACCACATACTGCATCCATCACAACATCATCTCCTGTCTTTGCAGGAGAAGACTCCGGGTGCCGAACTGGCCTGCCTGCAGTCCAGACCTTTCAGCAATAGAAAACATTTGGTGCATCATAAAACGAATAATCTGGCAACAAAGGCTAAGGACTGTTGAGCAGCTAGGATCCTGCATCAGACAAGAAACATTCCTGTCCTAAAACTCCAGCAACTGGTCTCCCCACTTCCCAGAGGTTTACAGACAGCTGTTAAAAGAAGAGGGGGTGCTACACAATGATCACACCCTGTTGTGAATGAACATCACCCTTTTCCAACTTTTTTGACTGCCATCACATTTAATAAGAGCTAATATTTTCTATGAAATGGTAAAATGTCTCAGTTTTAACATCTAATATGTTGTTTATTTTCTATTGTGAATAACATATGGGTTAATGAGATTTGGAAATCATTGTATTTTATTTTAATTTAGGTTCTACACATCATTCAAACTTTTTTGAATTAGGGTTGTAATTTTGCTTTCCAAATTGAAGGAGGCAAATATTACATTTTTTTCATAAATGAACAAACTTGAGGAAACTGTTTTCATTAGCAGTCTAATGCTGATAAACTGTACTGTACAGTTGTTGTTTCAATCCCCGGCTCCTCCGGTCACATGTCGAAGTGTCCTTGAGCAAGACACTGAACCCCAACTTAGTTGCTCCCGGTGAGAGTTGGCCAGCTGCATAGCAGCTCCCCCATGGGTGTATGAGTGTGTGTGTAATTGTGAGTGTGAATGGGTGAATAAGAAGCAGTGTAAAGTGCTTTGAGCGCCAATAGGTAGAAAAGCGCTATATAAGTGCAGACCATTTACCATTTACTGAGAAATTTGGTGAATTTAAATTTATAGTTTTAACCTGTCCTGTACTAAGCTGTCCTGTAGCATTAGCATGCCTGGTTATGAAATATTTTCAGAAATTAATTACAAAGCACATATTAAACAACACAAAATTGCTTTTCCATCCACTGCAATTTGCCTATAGAACCAATTTTCATATTTTCTATAAAAATTGGACACAGTCATAGTCAGCCTGCTAAACAATGATGTAAGGTCCTAGGGTCATGTAGTGGGCCAATTTTTAAAATGCTGCCATGAAACCTTTCCTACGTTGAAAATATCCTAAACCAAGTATTAATTTTAGGTATAATATACTGGCTTTGGTCACCATTGTAATAAATGGCCACATTGCGTAGAGTCTTTCAAATGTTTGAGCACCTTCGTTGTCAACAAACTGATTAGAGTTTATGAATATACGCCCAAAAAATATTGGTACCAATAAAGCAGCCTGTCTGACCTCCATGGAAGCTTCCAGCCCCTGAAGGCCTGCTCTGCGTTCCATGTTTTGTCTCCTGGCTCTCTCTTTAGCCACTAGACAGGACCAACAGATACATTCTTTTCTACCCTCTGCTACTGTGACTTTAGTGAATTATGATAGGATCAATTCCAACTGTGTTTTTATGGCTGTATGTTGGATGCTGTCTTTTATTGTCTGCCTATTTGTGTTACTCTAGTACTACAAAACAAGATCCTTTTGGGAATAATAATGTTGTTTTTCAGTCTTGTCCTTTTTCTGTAGATCTGCTGAACATGTTTGTTTTTCTCTTTATACCTGTTAATTAATCTAAAGTATTCCAAGTATTATAAGTACAAACACTGGAAAGTGTGTTTTGTTTGTAATACGCTATCAGCTGCTCTATGGCTCCCTGTAAACACATACCACGTGATCAGCAGCGTTGCCTGTCAGGGGGCTTTGCAGCAGCGGGACGATTGACGGCCGAGTTAGAGGAAGTTACTGGGAGCAGCTGTGCTAGTATGTAACCTTACACGAGTTGGATACGGCGTTGCAGCAAGAGAGAGGTAAGGGTTCAAAATGTGCGAAAATATATATTTGTGAATATCCAAACTGTACGCGTTAAAACGAATGCACGTGACTTTGTTCGTCTACCGTCCGCTGGCTGCACTCAGCTTGCAAACAAACTTGGTGTCTAGGGCCTATGCTAGCGCCGCTGAGCTAGCCTGTCTGACAGATTTAGCATGTAACTAAATATTTCCACACTTGCATGCAACCCTTTTTAGCACTTCTGGGACGCATGTTCGTTGATGCAAGCGCTCTTATAATAACCTTGCTGCAGTTTATGAAATGGAACTCTTGTGGATGGCAACTTGCTCCATAAGTTAACCAGCTTGCTAACATTCATGATGCCGTTTTGCAGCAGATTGTTGTTAGCCGTCCTTTAGCATGCTAACTAGCAAGCTCCTCATTGGCAGGACGTAGTCACACACACTCGATGTTTTATGTGGACATTAAATCATATTACTTGATATTAAAAGAGATTTGCACCATTCTCTGTCAGATTTGTATCGCCAATTAATGTTATCAAAGTATGAACTACTGAAATCTGGCCTGTTCTATGACTTGTAGTTAAACTTAGCTAACGTTACTTGATTATAAATGCTAACGTTTACTTGCAGGTCATTTCACATTAGCTTCACTGTTAGACTGTTAGCTAAGTTGGTCATTCTTACACTTAAATAAACAAGCTTAAGCGTATTGGTGGTGCACAATTCTTCGGCTTGGTAAACATTGAAGACCCACGGAAATGGCCCAAATTGTGATGCTAGCGATGATGGCTCAACATAACGGTAACTTAGCAAACAGCGATGCATTCCCAACTGATGAAGACCTTTCAAAAAGCGAAGTTTTGACACAACATATTTATTTCAGCAGCTGTGTATTTACCCCATTAACTGTTAAATTTGAGATTTTGCTGTCGATCAACAACGTTACAGACAATATTACGTTATTGTAGTTGTTCCAACTTAAACACTACACCCAACCAAGTTTTCTCAGACTGTAGTTTTGGCTTTGTAAACCAGTGGATATCTAGTCATATCCTCATCGGCTTGCTCAAATTTGACAGTAATAGTACCATAAATCAATCCGATACCAGCATGGGGCATTTTAGCTGTTTTGAAGCATTATTAATATCCTTGATCACTAAAGGTTACTTGAGCCTGCTTTTTCTACATCTGTATTGTTTTGATGCAGGAAGGCAGCAGCATTCATGGATATTGTGGACACTTTTAACCATTTAATACCCAGTGATCAGTTGGATGACTCCCTGCTAATAGGCCAGAACTTGGAATGTGAAGCCAGTAATGAGTTTGGGGCCGGAGTCCGACTGGAAGATTCCCTGAAAAATATGCTCAGTGACAAAGATCCCATGTTTGGTTGTGCAAGCTCTCAGTTCAATTTACTGGATAATGAGGACCCCACTTTTCAAATTGCTGGTTCAACAGGTATGTCAACAGAGAAAACAGATGGTAAAAACGTGTCACTACCGGAAGGTCATGTGGCTGCTTCAAATGAAAGCCACTCAACTGGAAAACCTGACAGAAGAGGTATTACCTGTACATAACAGCTTGCTAAAAGTGTCTTTGCTCTGCCATGTCTTTGGTCACATATGAAATTTACATTTTTAGATGGTTGATCAAATTAAACACTACAGATATGCAGAAATGTCCCTGTGAACACAGTTTTTTGTATTTATTTTATTTTTTATTTTTTTCGAAGTTTACAAATCATGAGTAAATTGTTTATATTAAATTTTATTTTTGGGATGTTGAAAAGATACAGTGCAGCAGCTGGGGGAAAAAAATCAGTAGGGACTCTGTGGTTATTTTATTCCGCTGATTTATGAATCAATATACAGAATCAATATACAGCAACATAGTTTTGTAATTTTCATTTATCTTTTTGTTTATCTAGTTGTTGGTGTTTACATTTGCTTTTTTAGTAGATTGTCTGCCCTTCATATTCATTGCATTGTTTCCAAAAGAGATCAAGCACTTTTTTTGTTTTTAGCATTAATTTGTTTTGGCTGTTGTTGGCAGGTCTCAATGACGGTTCCGGATCCACAGGGCTCAGCAGTGATTTAACAGTTGCTGAGACCAAACAAATGAAGCGACCTGTTGGTAGGCCAAAAAAACGTCCACATAATTTGGAAAACGGTAAGTTTGTGTTCGTCAGGACTCCTGTTTTCAACTTATGACCAAATTAAATTGGAGATGATGTGACACATTTTTCCATGTTTAGTTGTTGAAGCAGAATATAGTGGTGGTCCTCGGCCTGCTAACACATCCACCATCACCATGGGCCGAGGAAGGCCGAGAAGGAAACCAGCCCATAGGCTACAGAAGTCATTTCTCATTGAGAAAGGAGTTAGGGGTGCCCAGCTGAAAAAAGAATTAACTGTGGGAGGGCGTATAAATGTTAATGATCTTGATGGTGGATTATGGCTGAATCCCACAGTTGTATTGAGAAGATTGACTGTCACTATTGGAGGATTCAAGATTGAGTTGCTACCTGGACCCTCTTATACACAAAGTGTTGATACTAGCCAGTCTGGATGCTTAGATGATGGTATTTCGTATGGTGGGGACATAGGTTTAGCCGTATTGCCTGATGATGCTGTCAACGTACAGAATCCAACACCAGAGAATGAGGCAGGGTTGGACGTATCGAAGAGCTCTGTTGATGATGCAGCCTTAGAGGGTCCATATGTGAATCCCAATGATGTGCAGACCTCAAACGGGGCATTAACAGAGGGTTCCTGCATGCAAGAAACAAAACCTGACAATCAGAGTGACAATTCTGGAAAGCAAAGCCCAGTCAGTAAAGGAACAGCTGACATAAAACAACCACCGAACAATGAGAATAACATAAATACAGCTAGTAATAAAACTGATGCAAAGGAAAAGCCACACACAGTAGCCAAAAAATTACCTAAGCTCAAACAAGAAATTATTTCTAACAAGAGTAAGGATGGTTTGTGTAAACCAAGCAACATTAGTAAGGAGCATCACGTATCCCAAAACACACCATCTAAAACCATACTAAGAGGAGACCTGAACAAAATCAAATCTCTAAAGGAAAGTAAAAACATCACACCATTAAAAAGACCTCCAGAACACACCCAAAACGAGCACGAGCCTAAAGTGCAAAAGATACAGGGCATGGGAGATGTTAAAACAAAGTCAAAATTACCAAGTACGCCTAGCACAGCAGTGAAGAAGAGCCCACCATCAAGCAACCGCATTGGTGATCAGGGACCGGCCAAACCTACCCACCCTCACAACACTTCCAAAGCTGAGACTGCTCAAGCAACACGTCCAGGCCATTCTTTAAAAACACCAGAAGAAGTAGGGCAGGAAAAGCCCAAACTGAAAAAAACAGAGAAGCTCCTTCAACGACAGAAAAGTAAAAATTCAAGGAGCATCTCTTTGGATGAGCCGCAGCTGTTCATTCCCGATAATGCTCCTGTTGTGAAGAAGGAAACAGCTGAGGATCAATATGGTAACACCGAGTGTGTATGGGATGGAAACAACTGTTGTGGTCTGTGCAAGAAACACCACAATAACATGTAAGTGCTGCTCTTCTCCTAAAAACACTGCATTGTACAAGTTGTATAGAGACAGAATGTTATTTTGTTGACTTCCTCAGACTGTTTGTTGTAGATTTAACCTGACAGGTGTTGGTTAAAAAAATGAAACTATAACTTTCGCGACATGTTGTAGGTAAGGGAAATTCTCTTAACTGCATAAACTTCTTACAAATCAATCATTTCAGACTGATTAGTGCCACCCGTTCTTTAGAAGCTGTTTGTCCATGAGAGTTGTTCATTTACATGACCAACGCACACAGAATTTGATTATACTTGCGGTGGTGGCCAGCCAGGGTTGGGGGAAGTGTGCTGCAGTGAATTTGCTATTAGTCTGAGTTTATTGAATAATTCTGCCAAAGATGCAAAAATATTATGTCTAAAAAAATTATTTATTGTATTTCCATATTAGCAGCCTACAGCCTATACTACTAAGGGTCCTCAGAATTACAATGTAATTCATTAATATGATGCAAACATTTATACTTAGAGATTCTGAAGCAAGAGCAGCTGGTAGTGTTTTAAAAGAGGTCTTTTTTTTATTTTATTTTATTTTTTTTAGAGTTTTAGGGACTACGGAGACACTTAGTCCTTTTGGTTGTTCAGAGCTGTTGCAGAGTGATACCTCTCACTATGTATACCCAATCTTTGGCTCAGCACTGTCACAGCCTGTTTGTCCAAGAATTTGCAGAGAGCAAACACACCCAAAACCCATTTCATTTGTTTTGTTGTCAATTTAAATCATAGAATTAACATTACCGACAGGTGATCTGAGCTGCTGTTTAACTTTTTAAGCTGAAAATAAGTAGTCTACAGTGACGGCAGATCGAGAGGAAATAGTCCTCCAGATAATTCTGGAGGACTGCAGGATAATTGATTGAGGATGTTGTTTTCTTAGATAGATTAAACTAACAAGTGGCCAAATATACTTGGGTGGCTGGGTGGCCCACCCAAGTATATTGTATTTGCGGTAAACACTGCAATGCCCCTAAAATTGCCATATGAAGCCGGCAGTCACAGTAGAAGAAATTGTTAATACTACATGATAGCAGCTGTACTGTAATAGAAGTAAAGAGGGAATTGATCAAGCTTCAAGAAGTTGAATGCCAAACAACATTTTTCTATATCAAAGTGCTTTATGACTACATACATGATGTAATTAAGAGGTGACAATTGCTGATATATTAGAGCAGAGAATGTTCCAGGTATTGTAGGTATTGTTACCAATTGAAAAAATAATTTCTCCCAAAGAGTAATGTTCAAAAATGATGACTATGAATTCCACAAATTCTCTTAAATTGCCCATACGTGGCTGTTAATAGCAAATATTTTGTACGAGTTGTTCTTTCATAAAGCCCAATGTATCAGAATGGCACCTTTCACTGGAGTGAAACGAGCTTCGGTATCATCTGGGCCTCCCTAGGTTAAAATGAGCACATTTGAATAAACAAAAAAGGAAATTTAATATTGATGTGATTCTTGTCCTCTGTTAGCACTTAGTGTGGGGCTAAGGATGCTCATGTGCAAACTTTTGGGTACATAAATTTGCAATGTAGGTATAGGATGAGAAAATACCATTTAAATTGTTATAGATAGCTGGGTTCCATAGCCATCTCTCATTTGACCTCACACGCCCGCTCATCTGTCTGCTCAGTGCCACTCATTTAGTTCTGTATTATTAAAAATAGACCGAAATAAAATAAAAACTACAATAAATCAAATAACTTACATTTGACTAAAGTAGGCTGTAATCTACATTTTGCACAATTAAACATTTAGCCCACTTTGTAGAAGATACTGATATCAATTTTTAACCATATTGCCAAGCCCTAGTAACAGATGTACTTTGTTTAGGTTTATGGTTGGGTGTGGTCGATGTGACGACTGGTTCCATGGCGACTGTGTTGGTCTTGACTTGACAAAAGTACGAGAAATGGAGGAGGAGGACCAGATGTATGTGTGTTTGAAGTGCTGTGAGGAAGAAAGCAAAAAAGTGGAGCCTGAGCCCCCAAGTGCACCCAAACCAGAAGTTCAAGCACAGGACAAGGTGCCTCCCAAGCCCAGACCAGGACCATCCCAGACACTTACATCAGGAGGGGTCAGACCAGTAAGAAAAGTATGTTGTGTTTATAATTAACTATTTTTCATATACATTACGAGATGGTAATATTTGACGTATAGAGAAATGTGTATTTGTTCCCCCAGCTAATTCATCCTCTGATATAAATCATAGCCAGTGTTACTTCTACACAAGGGTTTGTTGTCTTTCTTGTTTACTTTGCCTGTACAGGAGACTTTCACATGGTGTGTGGCTGATGCGGTGTACTCACCAAAGTTTATTACATTTTCCTGCACTTAAAACTCACCCTTTATTCTTTTTTTCCCGTTTCTTCTGGTGGGTGTTAAAATATTAAAACATTACTCCTACCTCCTTTTTTATTTTTACCTTTTAGTTTATGTTACTGTTTTCTTTATTTATGACCAGGAATATGAATAATATGAATAATGTGATTACTTTTTCCTAAAACAGGATTCTGAAAGAAGACAGTCCACAGACGTCAGAGAGGCGGGTCATAAATCAGGTATGACCACCAATGTAATTTAATGCTATCTACTTTTACAGCGTTACAATTTCTCAGTTTTGGGTTGAAATCATCAAAAAGGTGATAATTCTACTATGTGTTTATTAACGAGGTCAAAGCGCGTAGTAGAGTCATACTGGAGGTGGATCTAACATCTAATATTTTGGCCACAATGCTTAAAAGTTTCACAATACACACACACACACACACACACACACACAAAAAAAATATATACACACACACACACACACATATTGTTTTTAACTTCTTCAAAACACAAAACTGTCATGCAGGTTTATTCTAGACTCAAGAAAAACATTAATGTCCCAGAGGGCAATTGTTTATGCAGTTGCAGAAAAAACAGACGATACAAAAACCTAACATGAAGTACATACAAATAAGTTAAACTAAAGTTGTTGTGGTATCATCATCAATATTGTGTCCCCTGTAAATTCAACTTAGTGATAGTAAAAGGTGTGTTTATAACTGTTTGTTCTGTCTCATGGCTGCCTAAAGAGTGGTCCACTAGTCGTTCTGAGTTTAAGAGTGTGCTGTTGAAATTTCAAAACTCAACCATAGTTGAAGTTCATAGTTGAAGTTCCAAAGTTCATAGTTGAGCTTTAGTAATAAGGAAGGAAATTTTAGGAAGTCACTAATTTTTGTTACAAAAACTAAAGAAACAGAACAAACAGAAAAGTGCATGTTGTATTGCTTCTGTCATTGCAGTTTGCTTCCTTATTTGGCAAAATCTAACGGTCTCATACAGCATATCAGCACTCTGTTGTGAGGTTGGCTACCTGAAGTCATTCAAACCTACATCTACAATGGATGCCATGCTTTCCATTCTTCATTCAGCACAGAGGGGGGAAATTCTCAGTTGTCTTTTCTTAGATATACAGATAGACATAACAGGTTTTTCACAATAACGGCCGGTTTGCGATATTTAATCATCATAATTCTGCTTTCTGCAACCATGTTTTGGAATCACTGTTTCCACCACCTGCTTACCATCATTCTGTCTTCATAGGTGTTCATGTGAAACAAGAGACAAAAAGTAAAACTGTCACTTCAGCTTCAAAGAAACCTGTGTCTACCGAGGCAATCAGACGGAGTGTGCGTGACTCTCTTAAAGACATCCTTTTACAGAGGTAAATATTTCAAAAGTAGAAGCAAGTTTAAGAGAAATTGAAATGTACATTTCATTGTACAACCCCAATTAAAAAAAAAAGTTGGTTTGATGTGTAAAACATGAATAAAAAAAATCTCATCAACCTATATTTGATTCACAGTAGAACATAAACAACATGTCAGATGTTGAAACTGACAGTTTACCATTTTATGGGAAAATATTAGCTCATTTCGAATTTGATAGCAGCAACACATCTCAAAAAGGTTGGAACAGGGCGATGTTGACCATTGTGTAGCATCCCCTCATCTTTTAACAAGTCTCTGTCTGTCTGGGAAGTGAGGAGACCAGTTGCTGGAGTTTTAGGGGAGGAATGTTGTCCCACGATCCACGATGCACGATGCTCAACAGTCCTGAGCCTTTGTTGCCAGATTATTTGTTTTATGATGCACCAAATGTTTTCTATTGGTGAAAGGTCTGGACTGCAGGCAGGCTGGTTCAGCACCCGGACTCTTCTCCTGCAAAGACATGCTGTTGTGATGGATGCAGTATGTGGTTCAGCATTGTCTTGCTGAAACATGCGGGACCTTCCCTGAAAGAGACGACGTCCGGATGTTGCTCTAAAACCTCTATGTACTTTTCAGCATCGATGGTGCCTTTCCAGATGTGTTAGTTGCCCACACCATAGGCACTGATGGACCCCAATACCATCAGAGATGCAGGCTTTTGAACTGTCTGCTGACAACAAGCTGGATGGTCCCTCTGCAATTTAATCCACAGGACATATGGCTTCTTCTTTGTGTGATACAGCTTTAATTAACATTTGTGGATTGCACACTGAACTGTGTTTACAGACAGTGATTTATGGAAGTGTTCCCGAGCCCATGCAGTGATGTCCAGTAGAGAATCATCCCTGTTTTTAATGCCTGAGGGCCCTAAGATCACACACATCCAGTTTTGACCTTCGATCTTGTTCCTTATGCACAGAGATTCCTCCTTATTCTCTGAATCTTTTGATGATATTATTATATACTGTAGATGACTGTGGAAGTCTTCGCAATTTTACCTCGAGGAACATTTTTCTTAAATTGTTTCACAATTTATAGACACATTTTGTTGCAGATTGGTGAACCTGGGGAGAGGCTCTGCCTCTGTGAACTCCTCCTTTTATACCCAGTCACGTTACTGATCTGTTGCCAATTAACCTAATTAGTTGTCAAATGCTCCTAATTGTTTTTTTTATTTGCAGCAATTACTTTTCCAGCCTTTTGTTGCCCCTGTTCTAACTTTTTTGAGATGTGTTGCTGCCATCAAATTCAAAATGAGCCAATATTGTCCATGAAATGGTTAAATGTCTGTTTTAACATCTGATATGTTGTTTATGTTTTCTGTTTTTATGTACGTTTTACACGTCATCCCAACTTTTATTTTGAATTAGGGTTGTACATTTTAAAATCAGATTACTTTTACTCATTTATACCAAATTGTGTTTTTTCCAACGTAGATTGAAGGAATCTGATTTGAACATCTCAGTGGAGACGGCCTCTGAAGTTGCCAAGAAAACAGAAAGAGAGCTTTTTCACCTGTATAAGGACACTGACAACAAATACAAGAACAAGTATAGAAGCTTAATGTTTAACCTCAAAGATACTAAAAACAATGTAAGTATCATTTGTTTCTTAATGCTGCATTTCACTTTTAATGTGAGCATTGTTACATTTGCTTTATTTTGATTGGTTGTTTTTAGGTTCTTTTTAAGAGGGTTCTCAAAGGTGAAATTTCACCAGGTAACCTAATTCGATTGAGTCCTGAGGAACTGGCCTCAAAAGAATTGGCTGCTTGGCGACAAAGGGAGAACAGACATGTAAGGAATGATGTAGTTTCTCACACACATTAATGCACAAATTCAACTTGATAACTTAGTCATTCTCTCAATAGCTTACAATAATTCTGCTATGAATGTTAAACTGAGGACTTTCCAAATGATATACAGATAGCTATTCCTGTTTTGTTGATTAAAAAAAAAATAACACAGGATGTTTGTATTGTGGAATGCATGACCTCTTTTTACAGACCATTGAAATGATTGAAAAAGAGCAAAGGGAGGCGGAGAGACGGCCGATCACCAAGATCACACACAAGGGTGAAATTGAAATTGAAAGCCAAGAACCAGTTAAAGCAACTGAGCCTGTAGAGGTAAAAAAAAAACATGTCAAATGTTACTCTGCATTTTATTTACACTTTAAAAAGAATATGGTGTCCAACTGGAATTTCTTTTTCCCCTCCTTTCAGCTAGAGCCTCCTCCTAGAGTGACCGAGGTCTCTGCAGAACCTCCAAAAACCCCAGAGAAGAAAGCAGAAAGTAACAAGGCAGAGACAGACACTACAAAACAACACAAGTCTCACCTGTTTGACTTACACTGCAAAATCTGCACAGGTAAACCTTGACATGAACAAAAGTCTTAGTCTTAGTCATTAAGATTTGCTTTTTTGCAAGACATGCTCTCCAACATGTGACTTTTCATTTTTTTTAATATCTATAAGGTCGTATGGCACCCCCTGTGGAGGAGGCCCCGACCAAACTGGTTAAAGTTGCTACTACAATTGCTCGGAGGCAGTCCACCAAAACAGAAGACACAAAAAGTACAACTCCACCTGCAATCGACGATGACCTTCACCTCACAGTTTTAGAGGAGAGTTTTCGAAGTGCTCGGTCAGGATATGAAGTAAGGTAAGCAGTTGTTGCTGATGCTCTGCATGGTTCTCCTGTGTGACTCAGTTTTGCAGATTTGCTTCATTGCTGTTGCATATCACAGGTCAGATCATGCAGCCGGAAGAGATGAAGTGGCTGCTTTTCTTTCTAACCTGAAGTACCTGTGGCAAGGATTCATTCATATGCACTCTGTGGCAAAGCTTGTGACTAAAGCTTTTCCTGTCTCGGGCATTTTAGACAAGTTGACTGAGGTAAAGTGGAAACAATTGAACATATGTGGAGTTTAAACAGCCAATATTTTATTTTGTAAGGTTTCATCTTTTTTAACACCCCAATAGGACCTTCCAGACAGCATTCAAGTTGGTGGGAGGATAAGTCCACAGATAGTGTGGGACTATTTGGAGAAGATTCGGGCAACTGGCACAAAAGTGAGTTTTTGCCAGTTTCTTTCTTTAACTATAGCAGAGTTCAGTCAGAGTAAATACAATTATTTACAGTTACATGTTCATTGTCATCAAGGCTGCATTATCCATTTTAGATGCACATAAAGTAACTTGCTTTACTTTTATATGCATGGAAGATTTTACTGACACGTGCTTTTCCTTTTATTAAAGGAGGTGTGCTTGATTCGCTTCTCCCCCGAGACAGAGGAAGATGAGATCTCTTATACTCTTCTATATGCCTACTTCAGCAGTCGTAGGCGTTTCGGGGTGGTGTCCAATAACCTGAAACAAGTGAAGGACATGTATCTCATTCCACTGGGTGCCACTGAAAAAGTTCCACATCAGCTTGTTCCCTTTGATGGGCCAGGTAATCTGAACACTAGACATATCCTGTCTTGGATAATTACTTTTTTCTTCCCTCCTAAATTACAGAAACATTTCTCATGTTTCAAATTTAATAAATCTTTTTATTTGACAGGTTTAGAAAACAACCGTGCCAACCTCCTCCTCGGACTCATCATTCGCCAGAGACCCAAAAGAGATTTTCTTCCTGTGGATATGAAGGAAACGGCAAGGATTATTCCGGAAATCAAGCCCATCACTGTTCCAGCAAAAGAAACCAGAACAACAGAAGAGGATGAGAAAGTGTTTCTTTCTACCTTGACTCCTACAAGTAAAAAAGAGGACAAACCACTTAACACTATAGAAGATGTGCCAATTACAGAGTCTCCTGAAGAACCATCTGTATCAGAGGAGACCAACAGTCAGGAAGCACAGAAACCACTGCGCTTTCTCCCAGGCGTGTTGGTAGGTTGGGGTGGAGAATTACCACCTCTGCCAGATGTGGGAAATAAACCAGCAGTAACAGCAGATGACAAGCTAAAGACCCAGGCAACTACGAAAACAGAGGCATCAACTGGAAACTCAAAAAGTCCAACAGCTGCTGCACCAAGAGAGCGCTTTGTGATCAAGAAGAAAGAAGCTAAACCTGCTAAAGCTGAACCTGAGCTGTCCAGCCCAGCTGATTTATCCGTTGCTAGCAACTCATCAGGAAAAGATGCTGCAGTGGTGACCCATGGCTCGCCGCTTTCTCTGAAAGATAAGCCTCCAGATTTATCGACTGAAGCGTTCCTGGCAAGCTTGTCAACTGTTCCAAGTGGGAATGAAACTAGCATTTCTGTCTCAGCAAACAAAGGGGATCCTTGCCTTTTTAGCGAAACTGAAAAAGGTACGTGTGAAGGGAATTCTTTGTTGCAGTCAACATCGCAGGTCGCTCCAGATCCCCCAGGTAGCTCAAAACCACCTTTAAGTGGAATATTGAAAAAATCTTCAGCATATTGCAGTGTGAATGAAGAGAAAGCAGCGGTGCTACAAAAGGATAAAGCCAACCACCCATCTCCGTCGAGTCCTAAACCCGTTCCTGTGTTGAGCAGCACTAGAAATGATCCCGTTACACCATTTCACCAAGGATATTTACAGCTTTCTCAGGCCAAAAACAAACCAGAGGAGCAAAATCCAACTGCTGTCCAGTCATTTTGTAGTGAAAAGGAAGAACCTGCCATCTCCCCGACTGGTACTGCAGTAACTCCGACAGTATATCGTCCTACAGTGCAGGGACCAGCAGCTATCCAAGTATACAACAGTACTGCACCTTTCCCACTGCAACAGCCTCAGGTACCTGGCAGCTACAGTTGTCCAACTGGCCCTCCACCTAACACTTTCTCCACCCCACACACCCAGGATCAGAATCATAGTATGCTGTGGGATCAGGACACCACTCCACAAGCTCTTCCTGGTCTTCAGTCACAGTACCCTGAGAGTTACTCTCAAGCATCTGACCAACCGCCATCCCTGGCCAAAGACTACAAGCGTGTAGAGGAGCGATACAGTGACCCATGGGACAGGCCGCGTAGCACCGATGAAAGAGATTACCATGGGAGGCACAGTCACCACAGGGATTCTCATCACGGGAAAAAGAGCAGACACCTTGACCGGGAGCGAGAGAAAAAGCACGATCGCAGCCACGATGACAAGTACAGAGAGAGGACTAGGCACCATGGACACTCAGAGGACCGCCATGGTGACAAGAGGAAAGAAAGGCACCACAGCGACGATTACAGCAGCCGGCACAAGGACAAACACAGACACAGACGGGACTCTGATTATGAGAATGGACGGAGAAGTTCAAAAGACAGTTACTCGTAATGAAGTTCTCTCTAAAGCCCGTTAGTGTGTGCAGGGCTCAAAGAAAGGCTCTTTGCCGTCTGGTCCAAAGGCTGGTTCAAACCACTTTTGCTTTATCGGCTACTAGTGGAGTTCTTTGTTTGTTTTATGAACCGGCCGGCAGCTTGTGTGCCACTCCCTTCATAGAAGTTCAATTTTATGTTCTTGACAAAGCAGCCAAAATGAGATCATTTCAATGGGATTTCGGAGAGTGCTATAGTTTTTCTTCAAAGCAGGAAGAACTCGATATTGGGACATTTTCAAAATTTTAAACTTTTATTGTACATGTTGTTCTTATGGAGCTGCTGTTTGAAGTGCGTATGAGGAGGAAACGTTTTCAGTCTTGTGGCAGCACACAACCCAAGTGTGGACCATATGGTGGAAGGCTGAACTCAAACGTTTGGCTTGAATGTAACGACAAAAACACTTTAACTACAGGACAGATCTAAACAGCAGCTATGCTCTTTTTCAACCTAATTTCTTTTAAATTACTTAAATATTTTATAAACTTGCTTCAGAAATGTACATTTTGGCTTGTAATATACAGTAGAGATGACGTGTGCATTTGCACTGTTTATGTACAGTTCGTAATAAAGCTAATCCTTTTTTATTGTTGATCACAAAAAACACTTCTCATATTTCTTTGTAAATGTATTAAAACTATTGGGATTCTGATTTGCATTGTACTCTTACATTGATTTTATACAGTAAAGGTATTTTCAAAAACTGATGTGACAAGAAAAGCCAACACAGTGGCTCAAGTGTAGACAATGTTTTTAAAATTCACTTTGTTTACAGCTCTGAATCTTGCAATGCACAGGTATCCTGATAAATCATATCTCCGTAGTCTAAACAAAATCTGAATGTGCTGAGGTTTAGAAAAAGGAGACCTTACTCAACACTCCTACACTAGTTTGTATTAGGGGGTTAAAAAACACAAAAACTATCAAGACAATGTCCTAAGAGACGATTTAAACTACCGTAGATGCCAGAAGTTAGTTTTTCTATTCATTGCCTTCAGAAACGTTAAAGCCCTCACTATTTTCAAGAAACAGCAGTGACTTTGTATCTTCAAACAAAGACACATTTTTGAGATCTCCTTCAAAACCCTTTGAAAACAACCCAGATGTCACAACTGATACATTTCTGTGTAATTCAAATCCCCCAAAATAAAGCTGGCCCCCATAGTTTAAGGCTACATAACGCTCAAATGGATCCACATCTTCAGAAAGGATTCTCTTACTGTTCAGGAGCACCTGAATAATCGTGCTGTTTAAATAGAGGGAAACATTATGCCACTCGTTGCAGCACAATGTGAGATTTCTCAAAGTTAACGGAAGGGAAAGTCTTTCGCCCAGATTAACTGCAATTTTGAGGTGGCTGCTCTCAAGTCCAACTGCGAGGTAGTCGTCACCTTCGTGCTCGGCTTTTCCCATCCACATGATCAAACTGTCATTTGTGCGTGTTCGGAACCTGAAAGAAATCTTTGTGTATTTTAAATTCCTTGTATTGTATCTTGGGTCCATGTATTTCACATATGAGTTTTCCATAAACTTGAGTGTCTCCGTGGATATTTGTGTGCTGCAGTACCTCCCTCCCCATCCTAAGGGGCATATGCAGCGGTATGAAGTGACATTAAATGGAATACATAATGAACCGTGTTTGCAGGTATTATTAACACAGCTGACGGACTGGTTACACACAGAACCGGTCCATGATGGCGTGCATATGCATGTGAATGAGTCACTTCCTGTTGCTTTGCAGCGGCCTCCATTGTGGCACACTTTGTACCCGCAGGCTGTCCCATCCCAGTCCCCTACATTAGCTCCACTTAGTGCCCCTGTCTCTGTTAAATCAATCTCTTGATCATTGAGTATAAGTTCTCTCAGGCCCCCAGTGAAGCTCACTAACTCCCCCCCAGTCGCGTCTCTGGCAACGGAGCTAAGAGTTGGCACTCCGCCAACAAAGATGTCTGTAGCCACATCGAGGGTGGTCATTCCTTCGGTCACATTCTCTCTAACCTCCTTATTATCCAGACTAAGAAAGCCTTGTTGACCAGTCCGGCCGGCTTTAACGACGTGCCACACACTGCCATGCAAGTTCACTCGCTCAACAGACTGCAGGATGTGGGTGCCATCCCCCAAGTTATACCGCAGCTGGACAAACCCGGAAGACAAAGAGAGGCAAAAGAAGTCTCCTATAGGAAGAGAAACAACAGGCCAGTCAGTTTCTTGTATAAGGGTCAGGAACCAAATGCAACTTGCTTTAAGGTTGTGTCCGTCTATTAACAAGTTGATTAATCTCTTTCTGCAACTCATACTAAACAGTTACAGACCATTAAACAAAAGCTAACGTAAAAGAAAGGCAAATTGAGAAAATACTGTTATCATTTTAAATGCTAATTTTATTTATTGAAGCGTTTTTTCAAGATGTATTGCGGCATCAGGGCCAAGGCAACTGCAGTAACTTAGGGACTGAGGTGGTAAATAAATAACTACATTTACTCAAATTTGTAACTTACTCAATTACATTTATTTTATAGCTTTATTTACTAGTTACTTTTTGCAGATGAAAAGCTTAGATGTTTCCTCCTTGACTTATAATTTTGCTTGCCTTGTACCTCACTTGTAAGTCGCTTTGGATAAAAGTGTCCGCTACTTTCAATATAATTATGATTTAAAACTTGTATTTATTACAAAAGGTTGCCTTTGTTTAATGTTAGATTGAGATCGAAGATATGAAACAGGTTAGCATGAGATAAACAAAAAAAAGAAATAAGAAGGTGGGACAAATATTTGGCTTAAATAAATGTAGGTTGTTTCATTTGATGTCATTTTACATAAGATGTTTCTCTTGTGCAGGTCTAATGGTTTTGTACTATATATTTGCTGTTTGTAAAGCTTTCTGGATTTCTGAAGTAATAAAGCAAACAGAACAATGTTTTTTCTACTATCCTGTCCTTTTAATCACCTCAGATATATCTTGTTAAGTCCTGGTTGAGAAAAAGGTAAGTGATGTTTTTTACAGTGGACACGACAAAAATGTATTTCAATGAGGCCAGTTTAGCTCCAGTATTGATTTAGAAATACTTCTATATCAACAAAATATTATTTAGTTCTTAATATCAATACCAAAATAATAAATTAATTTATTAGTACACAAAATGATACAGTTCCTACAAATGCTTTCTCCCACTCTGTGGAGTGTATTCGTAAAGTGAAGAGATTGAAGTGGGTACACATACTACATAAACTGTGTAGTATGTGTAGCATAAATTGTATTTTTGAATGTATTTGAATGTCCTTACCAGCTCTAGCGCTCAGATGCTGAGCAGTGTAGACCAGGATGCCATCTGGTGATAAAGGCCTGAACTGCAGCTGCAGAACAGTCCTGTGTCTAACACTCATAGGTGGAAATGACATCCATGAAGATTGGTTACCGCTGAAGAACGGGTCACTGATGGTCACGGCTGAACAGGCAAAACAATGTAGCAGTTAAATAATTGAACAGTAAAGGTACTGTCTTATTTAAAAAAATAACTAACGTATATATTGATACAGTTGGGGTTCAGTGATGTGACCTTTTTCGCAGTAGAGCCCCGTAGTCCCCAGGGGACACTGGCAGGAATATCCAATCGGGAGAGGGATGCAGGTGGAGCCGTGGGCACATAGGGGAGGGGGGCTGTGCTCGACATCACACACAGACACGGTCTCTGTACAGAGCGCGCCCTTCCATCCAAATGGGCACTGGCAACTACAGACGGACACAGTCAGACGCTGTGAAATGCTTGTAAACACTCAATTCCTTTCACTTTACCTGCACAGTGTAACCGATTGTCACTTGTCATCAGTATCTGTTCGCTCACATTTGGGACTTTCCAACACAGAGCTCCTGGGTGTATAGCAATAATACATGAGTGGAATTATTATAAAGCATTTCGCTTACTACACAGATGAGCCGGAGTCCACACATGCTCCTCCGTTCCTGCAGTGAACATGATCACAGGGTGTGACGCCACACTGACCCACATTGCGCCCGAAAGCTGGATGTCCCACAGACTGTCCCAGTATTTGGAACTTTCCGTCTCTTCTGGTGCGAAACTGCAGATCAAAGATGCACCCTTTGGAACGGAGGGAAAGGTTTCATTTCACTGATTGGATTCAGAGGAAACAACATCCCTTATTTTGCTTGTATGGCGATCAAAGGTGCACACACTAAAATGTGATAAGACGGGGCTGGTATTTATTAACTCTCAGATTTGATTAAGCGAAATCTCTGCAGTCTCTACAGTTCACATCCAAGATGTTTAAGGCTTTTCCCCTATGTCATCATGCATCTCCCTCATCATATTTGCTTTTTGCTTTCATAATTCAATTTTATCAAGACAATATTTGCTTTGGCCTGTACCTGCAGAGACACAGGGCCTTCTATAAATACAAGGCCGGAGCACAAGCCTTGTAGTCATCTGCACATGCACTCTCCCTTCTCTCTGCTGCATTAGTCACTGGCATAAACAGGATGCAGGGGAAATGTCGTGCTCATTCATGAATATTCATGACATGATGCTGTCTACTTGGCAGACTCGAGTGATGGTTGCGGTGTTGTAGACCGCCGAAAAGCAAAGCAGATTTATAAGGAAGATTATAAAAACTAGGTGTTTTTTTTGTTTTTTGTTTGTTTTAGCTGTGCACACAGACTATTGCAAGAAATTCAACCAACTTAAGTCTAGCAATTACACATTTCAGAAAACTGTCAGATTGTTTCAAAATTATAATTTCTATTTAAATCCTACAGCAATCTTTAAAAATAAAAAATGAAATTGCTTTCAAGCTTAATGACCCTCGAGATGTTTTAGCAGCTCTGAAAATGTACATCAAAGCAGCAATAAATCAGTTTTAAATAGACAAGTCTAAACTTCCTGATTTCTTGTTATTTGATCAACAGCCTAAACCGAGTAACTGATTTTATTTCAGCAGCCACAGTGCCTCCTCTGCCACCTTTCCACAGGGGAGTGTGGATCTGTTGATAACTGGAAGTGAAGTGCATTATCAGTGTGTTCACTGCCAGCCATCATGATTAGGGCTTGAGGAAGGTCACACAGATCTGATTAGACGCTCATGAGTTCTCATTACATCCCGAGAAGGAAGGTTATGGTTGCACCAGTGTCGTCTGGCTCAGGTAGTGCTCAGCAATACAGGGGGACTATGACAGTCCGATGCTGCATGAGCAAAGTGATGCTTTACCATAGCTGATCTGATTTTTGAGCGCTTATTAGTTTAGGAGAACATTTTATTTCATGACGATAAAATGTGCAAACACACAAAACTGCTCCAATCTTCAGCTATAAAAAGCTCTTGTTCACCTCTCAAATGGATCTGCCATGACACTTTATAACAATCTGTATTGCTGTAGTGCAGAGACTGCTGAATATGGTTATGATGATATTCATGGATGTTGTCATCATTATGGTTATGGCAATTTTGCTCCACAGCTCTGTACATTAGCGGGCACAAATGAACACTCTCCAGAATACATTCCCTACAACGGGGTCACCTAAGAGAAAGCATAAGTGATTGTTGATCATCCCTAAGATTATTTGTATGGTGCCCTGGTTCTAGTGACTTATCTGCAGTCGAATGGATTCGCACGCGTTGCAAAACTGTGCAAAGTGTGAAGTGATTAAAGGATGCAGATACAATCAACCTCAAAGCTCCGTTCTGGCCTCATGCACAGTCCGAGCCCGTTACTCCCTTTTCCTTGCACACCTTTCCGTCTGCTTACAAGCAGACCGAGGTCCTGAGACAAAAGCCAAACCCCAGTGCTCTCACTGCAGACAGCAGTGTTGGGTTGTAATAAAGCCGTAGCAGGTCTTACCCTGAAAGCCATGGCGGAACCTGGAGCCTAGTGGCAGCAGTTCAGGGATGTACTCATTATATCCACCGACAAAGAGCTGGCTGAAAACACCGAGGCCCACAAGGGGTCCTGGAGACGATCCCGTCTTGTTACGTTGTCCATCAACCTGAGAAACACATACTAAAATGTCAATACCGAGTCTAGAGTCTTACATCTGTAGGCGTCAGTGTGGAGGCTAAATCAAGTTAAAAATGAGCAAAGCTGAAAAAAAATGTATGACCTCACATTGACCGCTGAGTTATTCAGTCCGTGTTCACTTATTAGCCACCAACTTTTGACTCTCACCAGACTAATGTCATCGATCTCCTAGATCTCGGCGTTTGCCGACATGATGGGATTTCACAATTAGACATTTCAACCACACTTGTGGTGATGCGAACATCCTGCTTTAACTGACTGTCGGGCCAAAATGATCTGTTGGCCTGATGTATTCTAAGACAACATTCACCCCACTCTAATATAATTTAACGGCCTACACCACCAACACAAGGCACGTAAATCTGTAGTATCTGTACAAAGTACAATCCAGTATATAAACATAGTATCATACTCAGGTGAATAGAAAAAGGTGAATAAATGACTTTGAGTGTAAATAGCACATCACCCACCCTTCGCTCTATACTGTCCCACTGGTCTGTGTATTAGTTTATCTTCACATATTTGTATATACTTGTGAAATACACTGTTTGTAAAGACAAGTCGAATGTACCCTAACATCAAGGGACAGCAAAGGTTCTGACTTTAACGTGGACACGGGAAGGAAGGTCAGCCCAACAGTTTTTTTCCCTGTACCGATTGATCATGCAGGTCTGAAGATGTGTCATCATGCAGTTATTCACATGAAAAAAGACTAAATGCAGACACAGTCACAGCAAAATAACCTTTGCGTAAAATTGTATTGAATCCTCCGGCTTGTAGTAATCCAAGAACTTACTAGCTGGTTTCCTTCATCAGCCTTCTACATATCTTTACCCTATTTCCATCAATTCACCTTCAGCCATCCTGTTTTCTTGGACCGTCCGAACGTAACAGTGTGTATGTTGATCTGGTGGTTCAGACGATCACTGACAATAACTGCCAGACCTGAGCCAAGGTTGAATTTATGCACAACTCTGCCATTCCTCAATCCCAAAACGAGGAAGTCATCCCCATCATTGCCTGTAAAATATATAAAAATGTTTCATTAGCATTCAAAATGTCTAATAAATAACATGTATATATTATATCCATTTATTGGCTCAAAGATGAACTCTGCTCGTTGAGTTTTGTGTTACTTGATTACTGCCGTCCAATAAAGAACTCTGCTTCCTTCCTCGGTGGTGGTGGTGATCAAAGATGTTGCTTCATTAAATCCATTATCATTTTCACATTTCTTTCTCTCTATTCTTTTATCCTGCCTTTGCATTTGTATCATTTCCAAAAGTGTTGCTCACTCTCCTGACAAGTGTTTCATTATTCATTGCTCTTGTTTTGTTTTGCCTGCACCTTGATAAATTGCGCTCTCAAGAGAAAACAAGTGCAGAGGATTCGCAAGATCTTATGTTTTTTTTTTCTTCTTCTTCTTCTTCTTCTTTTGATGAAATATGCTGGTGACAATGACATGGTGGTTACGTGCCACCAAATCTGACCCTGCAAAAGGAAGATCCTAATGTAACGTGGCGGCTGCTGACAGCATCACATTGCACCTATGCCTCAAAGTCTGTTTAATGGAATTATCACTAATACTTCTGAGGTTCTTGGCTCACATGTTTATTTTATCCGAGTAAAGCTAATACACTCTGTTTGAAAGGTAGGAACAATAACAGTTTAGCTGGAAATCAAGTAATTACTGGACTGCAGGAAGACTCATTATTAATGTTTCAAAATCTGCCAAGAAAGAAAATCCTTAGGGAAACCTCTTGATTAGAAGGATCTCAGAGGAGAGTGGAAATCTATTAGATAGCATATTAGCATACACAGCGGGTGAAGCCTCTCAATGTGGCAACAGTGTTTCCTTCAAAATCCTTAATGAAGTTTGACAACTAAAATCCAACTGAGCAGACATCTCGCAGGTTTATTTCTCCTTTACATGGCACCGTCTTATTTAAAATAACTCACCTTGTCCTTTATGCCCAGCGAACAGCATCAGGTTGTCTTTCACAGCAGATGCATTTCTGGTGAGTGTGAACTTCAGTTTGAAGTCATAGAAGAAATTCAGGCTCGGGATGGAGGAGTAAGCCACGAAGGAGGTGTAACCAAACTCATCAATTCCACTGAATCTGGCACGAGTTATATTGATGGCTGCAGAAAAAACACATTTATTTGTGTTACAATGTGACTTATGTAAGGTTATACTGGGCCTGTTGTTAAGCTTGTGTGAATTATATCAGGTCTGATTCATCATCTCCTTCACCAAAAGATGGCACTATTGCTATACACTACATAGCAGGGGTTAGTGAAATATTTTCTTTTCTGAATACTATTAGATGATGACCTGTTTTCAAATACTATCACCTCTTCAGTCCTATTCTGATTTCATTAGTTGCTGTTCAGGAAGGGTTCTGGCAAGCAAGCATTGCTTCATACCCAGTGTTCACAATAATTATACTGATTCAATTACAATCTCAAGTTTACTTATTCTGAATGCATGGATGGTTCGGTAATGCCCTCTCTTATATTCCATCTTAGCGTACCCATCTACTTGATTTTACACTGGGGACTCAATGTAAATTTCTCCCTGCTCACTCAACATCACATGCTGCATTGCTTGTTTTTTAAATTTATTTTTACACAGCGGTGAGGATTCAAACACAAAACCGCTCTTCTTCCCTGGAAACACCTTGCATATTATTCTGCAGCTTCAGGAGATGGCTAAGAGTGGTTCTGAGCTCCCCTCTACGACTGCCCTCAGCTGTGTTTGGCTGCTAAATAATTAATAAAGCTGGGAAATGCTTCTATTATCATCTCTAATTGGGCAGAGCTGCATTGGCTTGTTGTTTCACTGGATGGCCACAGTGTTACAAGTGATCTAGCACATGAAGATGCTTTTGGCCTGTGGTAACAGCAGAGCTTTTCCCAGCTGTTTAGACCAGATACAAACATGCAGGCCAGGATTTTAAAGTTAGATTTCTTTCAGTGTGTTTGTGGTGGGCAATTTACTGTCAACATGGATGTCATACTTTCATGTCCTCTGTTGAAATTAATTAAGTATATAAAGGGATCTAAACCAATATTAGCAAATCTGTCTGCACAACCTTTGATGTTGTAATTATTTATGTTTTTCAGATGTTTTTCATGTATATTTACACTAATGATTTTGCATTGAGTGCCAATTAACATTCAGGATACATAGCATGGACATAACATGAACAGGGGTTATATTGTTCACATTTCACCTGACAAAGAATTATTAGCTAAGTTAAAATTTTTAAGGCTAAAGTTTGTTATGTTGCTACAGTGTTTTTCATTATATTGCACTGACTTTTTAATCCTCTGTTTAAATATGGGGTGGAAAGGCCCGACGACAGTTATGTAAATCAACACCAGTTTCCAATAATATTAACATTATTAACTTCAAAAAAGAGGCCCTGTTTTTGCATTTCATTGCATTTTGCATTAGCTGCTGATTGTGTGGTCACTCCTCGTAATTTCTAAAATGTAACACATCATCTAACACAAGGGACTCTGTATTTTAGGCTCTGTCTTTTAGAACTATGCTGCAGGCAGTATAATTTTCATACAGTAAATCTTACTTTTATTATCAGTTACTTTGGATGTGCTAAACAAAATACACCCAAATCACACGGGTCCATAATATCTCATACAAAGTAAGAGGTGTGTGTTGGGTAATTTCTGTTTTAAATCTCTACGTTTTTCTACTCAATTCCACCTCGATGCAGGACTTTGCGGGATATCGGTGTAATGGGGTGCAGCACCAGATAGTAAAATGCTGTATACAGTACACAGATACATGTATTCTTTTCATTCTAAGAGCATAATCACTTCCCTAAATCAACACTAAATTGCTGATGCAGAATGTAACCGTGCATCTGCACATGTCTAATGGTTTTCTGTGTTATTGTGGCTTATGTCTTAAATCAGTGATAACTCTTTCCTTGTGTGACATCTTCTTGCTTGTGCATTCGGACCTGTCCTTCCTATTCCTGTGCGAAAACAGTTGAAATCAATTTACAATTTGGAAACCGACCTAACATTTGAGACAGAAACAATAGTATAGCATCCACAATAAAGGGGTAGGACTGGACTACTAGTATTGTATGTCACATGTTTTTTTCTCTATTAATTCTTAACAGGACGTATAGACAAGTTGTGTACAAAGGTAGACCATTAATAATTCTTAGTGAAGAAATCTTGAATATCCATTAATGTTTCATGAATTAGGCTCTTGAGGCATTCCAACATCAATAGCACTTCCTTGTCTTCTCTCTCCTTAATTTCCTGCTTGCTCATAGGCCTAACTTATATATTAAAGTGCACATGGTAACTGAGCACTGAAAGAATTGCATTTCTAACAAATATATCGCTGTTTTGTGTTTCTTGGTGGACAAAAAAACTTTTTTCCCCACTTTGAGAGGAAAAGAGACATTTACTCATTTACTCTGCTCCAAAAGAGGTAAAGAGGGTCTTTAATAATGGCCAGTTTTTACTCTCTTCTTTCCTGATATTATCAAAGTTTACATGTCCACCATAGGCTATTTGTCATGTGACACTAGAGAATTAGATACATGCCTACTGAGAGTCTGACAGGGGCTGTGGCATGGCTGAACAACTTACGTGCCAGGCACCCTGCTGCTCCTACAGTCAGCTTAGTCAAGCAAAACCCTTTGTTTCTGAGAAGCTCATCCTGTGAAGCCTCCTTCCTTGTCTGGAAAGTATAAGCACTTCAAATGTACCACTTGCTGCAATTTTAGTCTCTTCTAAAAACCTTTAGTAAAAGTCAAACTCTGCTACTGTAGATTTCTGCGACTTTTAATTTGTTTTCAATTTCAAATAAACACCTCTTTAACCTGGTACTTAAAGGTTAATGTCAGCTTTCTGCTATAACATGGACAATACCAACACACCAATGTTTAACATATACTGTACTGTGCAATTATCCTGTTGACCCTCACAGTTTTACATCTTTTTGTGGTAATATTTACAAATTAGGCCTTACTTAACATAAAGTGTAGTATTTGACCATGAACTTAACTTTTGGGCACTGAAGGGAAAATCATTAAAGTCAAATTAGTCCAAATCAAATTTCATGTAAGATCTTTCAGTCTGGACCGTGGCGGTCGACTGACCAACATGTCTGCTTTAGTGACAAGGCTTAATATATAGACTGTGTTTGCATTCATATGCAGGCAGAGTCCATGCAGTTGGAGTTTTCTGTTCATAAGTTCTTGCAGTGATCCTTAAAAAACAGCCTCTGTCATTGCTATAACGAATATTTTCAATGTCTTGGGTTAGGCAGAAACAAATCAACATAGCATATAAAACTGTTTAGATGCCTGATATGTCTTTTTGCTTCTGTTGATAACTGTGTGACTGCCATAAAGTGATTTGAACAAGGGTCAAATGCTAACAGCTCAGAAAGCGTTATTAGTCTCGGACAGCCAGTCACCATTTTATGACCCTTATGAAATAACTTTTTATAGCTTGGTTTGAAAGTGAATGTAACGCTGGGGTATTGTGTTCCATGGCATCCCATAATGAAAGGGAAAATAAGTGACCTCAGAGGCGAAAGTGACAGCGAGCTAGCTTATTAACACTGTTGGGAATTTGAGAACATCAACACCCTGCCAAGGTATCGCAGAAGCCTGACATTTAAGGGAAAGAAATCTCAAGACAAAGTTACTCTGACTATGGAAATTACAGTTGTTGGGTAATAAGATCTTATGAACTAAAAGGAGTCTTTTGAAATATTTAGCAAAGATGAATTTTACTTTAAATATCTGACTGTATTGCTGGAGGAAGGCCTTTCTGCCTTTTCAGCAGGATTTAGTTTCATTAATCCCATTACTTAACAACAGGATCTCACTCTACCAACTGCTCAAGGCTCTCATTCACCAGCTGTTTGCAGATCAGTCTCTTAATAAAGCTGCTAAATCTACACTGCATTGATCTGTGCGGAGCTGCTCTTTGTACCACTTACGTTCGTCACACAGTAGACCTTTTCTTCCATAGGGGCAGAGACATACTGCTTCAAACGGCGTCTTCGGGATGCACGTGGCACCGTGGCCGCAGGGGTTGCGCTCACAAGCGTGGAACTGGCACAGCCGGCCTGTGTAGAGTAGCGGGCACTCGCAGAACCAATCCTCAGCATCACTAAATGTGTATACATAGAGAGAGACATCATTAGGCTGGAGGTGAAAATGGACCATGACATTGCAGCAACATGTCCAGATGCTTTTACAAGCTCACACAGTGGCATGCTGAACACACAGGGAGAGGAGTGAGGATAAATAGCCCCCCATGTAATGCATGAATGATCAGAGAAGATGTTTAGAGCAAAAGTGTCCAGCCTGATGGAACACTTGTGATACCTGAGCTCTGCTAGAACACGAGCATCTGAGTGAAAAAAAAAAAGACTCATATAGACGAATTAATCTTAGTTGCTATTGCAAAGGCAGAAATTACTTCATATGTATTTAAACATGTGAAACACGCACTTTGATAAATAACAGCGGAAAGCAGGGGATTAAGAGTGTGTCAGAAATCGTATAACGAGAAATTGTACAAGGTTTTCTATGTTTTCTTTCCTCGATTTATATGCGTGCGCTTCCACTCTTGACAAGAAGAGGAGGGTGATCTAGCATGCAAAGTAAAATCCAGACAGGGACTTTATAAAATGCTCTAAGATGTGCACAACTTTGAAAGGTATAATATCAAATACAGGAAGCATTGGTGGGGTTTCAAATCCATAAATTACTAATGTGTTTTGAGCAGCAGCACTGCAGGATGTATTTTACTCCTTGAAAAACTGGCTTCGTGAAATGAAATATTTACATTCTGTCACCGAAGTTGAGCATTGTTAGATACGACTGTATTGAAGTACTAAAGGATGCTGTGTAATGCTGTAAATATTTCTAGTGTATGACTATTAACTGGCTGCTAATGTCAGTTTTGACACACATTAAGGCACAATCGCACACAACTACACACCGTCTCTGTCAATGTGACCATAATTTTCAAACTAATGGTCACAGATGGAAATTGTCATGCGCTGAACAGAACAGGCATTGTCATTTGACAACCTGCAAGAGGAAGAATCAAATATTTAATGGAGCCCCTCCTGGTGGAGGCTCCATGTTTCAGTGCTTTGAGTGCTGCTAATTTGTCCTTTGCGTTGTCAGTTAGTGTTTGTATTTGAATGCTGCTGACACACATACAAACACACACACACACACAGCAGAGGTTTTCCACCAGATGCTCTAGCTTCCTCCCACAGTTGAAAACACACAGGTTGGGTGAATTAGACACTCAAAATTGCTTGTAGACGTGAGTGTAAGTGCGAATATGTTTGTCTCTGTGTTTTTGTTGTGACAGACTGGCTGCCTATCCACAGCGCCAAAAGTCCAGAAGCACACATGGATTGATACATAAATTAAACCCTTTGACGTATGATTTATTGGATGCCTAAATGTAAACGTGAATCCAGATGACTTTACAAATCAGATAATATATAGGCCACTGAATAGAACAATAGAGCATCTTTACCAGTGTTTAGTGGCCAAAGTTCATAGGTAAGAATATTTTGTTTGTCATTTTTGATGTATTGAAAGCCGCTTATAATTAACAGTGTGGACAAGAATTAGTTGGATGTGACTGACACAAGTTTGTAAGCAATACACACATTAAGCAAGTCACATTAAGCATTTACAACCAGTATGTAAACATTTCTAACACACGAATTTGATCACGAGCCGATATAAGGAGGCGTACTGTACTATCATACAGCATTATAATACATGCTTATGAATGGTAAATGCAGGACCTGAAATAGTTTTACCACATTCAAGTACTGAATCCCATGTAACATAAAGTAAAATTAACAATTAAAAATGAAACATCGAATGGCTTGTAAACAAGCACTAAAAACAGGCAGCAGATATTTAAGGCTCATAAAAGGTAACATGTAGATAGAAGAGGGGAAGGAGTATGGTTGAAAACACTTGAGTTTTAATTGGCCTAATCAAAAACTTGATGTGTGGGGTGACAAAAGGTTATTTTAATTTGCCTGAGGCAATCACTTTGATTACTAAATTGTTGTAATGTTTGCAGACTAATTTGAATATGTTCATCATAAATGCAAAAAGTTGGTAGCCACCATATCTCACAGCATTCAAAGATTGCACTGCTACTGTCTTCTGCATAAATTATTGCAGAGGGCTACATTTTTAATCTAATGAGTACCAGATAAAATAATGAATAATTGACTGGATAGCTTATGATAACCGTGTCAGCTAGAACAATAAGCTGTGCGTCCAGATGCATTTCTCATTTTTCATCCCTTGTAAGTTATTTACAGAACACTTCTTCTGAAGTGCTTGTTGATATGCAAATACAATTCTACAGTAAGGCCCTGATGAGACTCTGCTGCTATGGCAGTCTTCAGTTCTCGGGATGAAAGAATTTAGCCTACTTCATCCTTTGTTAAAATAAAAGGACGACTGGGTTTAGCAGAAATTATTTATAGAGAAGCGCTGCTTTGGTACGGAAACACCATTTGCTCTCCAGTGCAGTAAACAGCCAATTGGATGCCGTTATACTACGGGCACTTTGATTCTTGGTGGATGGAAGGGAAAATCATGTAAAAGACAACTTGTTCTTTACTCATTTATTTGTCATCTAAATTATAATATGAGCAAAGGCATGAGGGTAAATTTACACATGGCTTTCACCCGGCATTCACCTTCAACTCGAGCTTGTGTTTGAGTAGACGGCTGTTCGATATTTTCTGACCTCTTCCAGGAACCCTTGCAAACATTTCCTTGGCGGTGAAGAAGGGTGATGTCTGTTAAGTCTCCATCACAGAGTCTTTTGAAACGTACTGCCATAGAAAAACATACTTTAGATGATACTTGAAATGAAATCCGTATAGATAGGAGGCATAAAGCATGAGGGAACTTTTCTCGAGGGATCAAACAATATTTCTACGGTCCAACCAAGAACACAGTGAACTCTGGAGAAAGCTGTGCCTCTCTGTAACATTTTAAAGTATATTCACATGTTTAGACTCCACACTTTTCAGATGTGCTGGTGTATTTAGTCAAGCGTTTCACATACCTAAACTCCTGCTACGAGTATAAAAACTTAAAAGTCCTCGTAGAATCCTTCAATACTATCTGAATGCAATGCCTCTGTGTCTGAGAAAGCTGTGTTACAATAATACAAAAAATTTTCACGCTTAGTCTCAACAGCTGACATATGCCACTGAGTCCAAAAAAAGGTCCAATCTAAATATTTCTTGATTCACTAATGCAATACCGGTGAGACTTTTCAGCTTTTCCAAATGTGTTTTCTTGAGTTATTTTACAATGAAATCAGGCCACATTATCTTGTGCGCTGCACACGGTGGTTTTAATGTTGTGGTCAAACTCCAACTATGCTGTGGCCTTGTCTTTCGCCAAGACGTAGGCTATAGATTCCAAGCTTTCATCTGGCCAAGTGATGGGAATTTGTGTATGTGCATGTTACATTTGGGAAGAAGCTCGTTGTTAGAGCCAAAAACTGAAACACTGACAGAAGAAGAAGACAAAAAACAGCTCACTGAATCACCTGCATGACAAACGGGAGAGACACAAAAAAAAGTCTGAAAGAAAGGAACACAGCCATTAAGTGATAAATAGTGAGCACACTGAGACTGGCTTGAGCTGGATGAATAAAATAATGAATAAAATAAATGATGTTTTTGTCGAGCCTGGTAGACACCTCACTGAAGCAAACAGCCTCCTCTAACGGGAGATCATAATGTTTTCCTCACAAAAGCCACCTGCTGATGATGTGTTGCTGCACACATACAATATTTGACACAAAGCACTACAGAATATTGTGTTTAGTGTAATTGCTTTCATATTTTGTTTTCTCCTGATCACAGAGTCATTATTTTGCTCATTGTGGCTAATTTGAGCATTTCTGTTGCAGTAAAGACATATCCTGATTTCTGAGTATAGCTGAAATGTACGCCCACTGATTACCTGCAATTACCACTGTAGTTATAAACATTTAATAGTAATAGCCAATCAAGGGTAGACTGTAGTTATAAAAATATTTTTTGAGATATTATTTCAAATTCAGACTTGTTATCATTAATTCAGTGTTATACAACACTTGAAATCAAGTGTTTTAAATGCGTACACCTCCCATTCATTGCAATTTAAAAATCTGACGCTATTCTAGAGACCCGATTCAGTCAAAGCTAGTTACCTGTGATACTGTCAAGATGCCGAGCTCTGCTCTAACAACTTTAATACATGGCCTAGTTTGAGACCTTATCAATATGCAACAATATCTGCATTAAGTGGAAGTCACCCACTAGCTCAATAATTAAAGAATTATACAGTATTTTTTTACTGTCAACAAAGCCACGTTTTGCTTGTTTATCCTTAAGCCTTATATACTTTTAAAATCAAAGCAAGATGAGCCACAGTCTTTCACCAGGTGACTGTTTCCTCCAATTAACAGTCCCTCTTTAGTTTATTTAGTCGTTCACACACATAAGTTCTGCTTTCATGAGCGACATACAGCAACAAAATTTAAGAATCTGCTGCTGAAAATTATCTAGTATCTAGATATCTAGTCAATTTGGATACCACAAATTAGATATCAATAGCATATGTTAGTGGAACAGGATTGGATTGCTAGGGAGTTAAGAGTAGGGGTGCGAGAGACAATAACAGCACTGCACTTTCAGGTCAGACCTTTAACTTTAGAGGTGACATCTGTCACAACCGCTTCAGGAGGAGAAAAAGTTTCTTAAGTGCAGCATCGTCTGATATTAGACTACAAGCAAAAACACAAACTTAGCAAGGCAACATAGATATGTTGCTATAGTTCCACAGTTTTTTTTTTTTTTTTTTATATTTCATTGCGTGAAAAACATTTCTATGGGCAGACTTGTTAAGAGTTGTTTGTAGTAATTTTTTAAAATTTTTTTATGGGCAAAAGTACAGGCACTGGAAACAGAGAAACCACAGTCAACAAGCAGCAAGCACACAGAATGGGGCTGTGTTAATGGTCACTCTTCCAGTGGTCACGGGAATCAAGTGTAGGTGAGACGGGGAATTTGTCCACCAGTGATGTTTTCATAGGATCACAATCGATATGTTGTACAGGATATGGTGGACATAGACTAAATGAAGCTTGAGACTGTGCTCTGCAGGTTGAGCAAGTTTGTCCATTTGGTTGCTAGGGAATTTTGGGGGCATAACTGGACCTGTAACAGGAGCACCGGGGAAAACGTGGGCAATGGAACAAACATCAGATGATTCTTAGTGGGGCTGTAGCCCTATCTAGCTCCAACTTGCCAGAAAGAGGTGAAAAAGTTTGCACACACAAATCCAAACTGGAGACGGCACAGCCAAAACATTTGTGCTTCCCCTACACCACCAAACCACCCAAGCAGAGAGAGTTAAAAGGCACAAAGATGGACTTGTCAAGCAACATTCAGTTGACGTGCTAGTTTGCAAACATATGCTGCAGTCGAAATGTTAGCAGCTGGAGGTTTTAGTGAGAGAGTAGTGCAGCCTGGAGCTGATGTGGCTCTGAATGTTATCACTCTGTAGCAGCAGCAGCAGCGAACCTTGTGAGCTCTCATCGGTTCACAACTAACTTTGTTTTTTTCTGTAGTGTTTTATGCTGTTTAATGTATCTGTTTACATGTTTTCAGTTCATTCACACCAATTTGAGTGATAATGTCCATCTACTGGAATAACTTTTGCCTCAGTAGTTTTAATGCTGTGACATTAGTTGTGCATGAATTTTGGGAGCAAATTCATTGAGTGCATTGTTAAACTATGTAATTCTTATTTTAAAAACTTTATTCTTTAGAAGGAACTAGAGGGCTTGGAGGTGAGAGTAAGGCGAGTTGGAGATAGTTTTAAACATTATTGGTTTTAGTTTTTTATGGAATTACATATCCAGAAGAACAAAGATTTGATTTAGATTTGCTGCACACTGAAGGCATTTGATATCAGATGAAAGTCGAGAATTTCAGCTTTAATTTGATGGTATTTATACATTCAAAAACATAGAAAATTACACTTTTTATATCAGATAACCAATATTTCATCTCTTATAAAAGTTTTGGAACATGTGATTGACAGGTGTGAGATTGATTTTAGAAAATAAAAATAGTTCAAAATTATTATTCTTTTTTTTTTAGTTTTGGGTTTTTATCTGTGAAGACTTTATTTGTTGTTTAAAAATAGGATAGATCAACATAAACACTAGTGAGTTGCTTATAGGAGTAAAGTAATCCATTTGAGAAAAGAGAGAAAAACAATCTGAGGCATTTTATGTGTGTGTGTGTATGTATATGTATATATATATATATATATATATATATATATATATATAGAGAGAGAGAGAGAGAGAGAGAGAGACTAAGGAAAACGTAAGAAAAAAAAATGTGCCCAGTTGTTTTGAATGCACTGTCCTCCAAAATTCAAAGACACAACTTGAATAAACTCTGTAATGAGCACGTTTTCTGAGGACATATTCTTCAGGGACTGCAATTCCACACAGGATGATAAGATTTGTTTCTCATGGTGAATTAAAATAATTGTATCTCAGACCTTGAGTTATTTTATAGGTACTTTGAAACAAGTACAGCTAGAACTCTGATTAAGATAAAATTGGTTTCACTTTCTTTGTGAAGACCACTTGCAGGCAGTGAAATGGAACATCGGGGAGAATTCACTGTTAAGTGGATGTTTGTGTGCAACTAAAGCTGGGCCATCAGAGAACGAGCAAGACACCGACTCTACTGCAGCCAATTAGCAAGAAGTACTTCTGTCTACATGTTCTCTGTGTGTGAGCATATGTCTGTCCACTACTCGGCAAGAAATGTGGATATAGTTATGTGAAATGTGAAGAGGTCACAAGAACTCAGAGAGAACTACAACCTAAATCCACATCACCAGCCTGCGGTTAGAGAGACATCTGTGACTATCTGGTTTCATCTACACTTGTATCTGACAGACCACATACCAAAAAACGTACAAATATTTTAAAACGACAATGTTTCCTAATTTCCATGCTATTGATGCTTTCTTGTTAAACACCTTAATACACACAGGGCATATGAAACTTCTTGACTTAGTAATTTTATATGCAAAAGTCAAGGTTTTAAATGTGTAATGCTTATAAAAAATATACATAAAGCCTGAGCCTCGATGGTACGTAGAGTCCGCTCCTAGCAGGGTGCTGTCACAAAAAGTTCGCTACATGCCCAGACAAAGGCACAATGAGACACCATCAGCGTCGGCACTCGAGCAGAACTCTCACAGTCAAGGGGAATGGAATCCAGGTGCACCCACCACAACTGGTCACACATACATCTGTCCATCTGTATATGGATTGCAAGGTAGGGACTGTGCAGTATCTATTTATCTAATTGTTTAATCAGCAGGTAATGACATGTTGTATTTCATAACAAGCTGTGGCTGTATAAATGCAGGTGTTCACATTTTCCTCTGATTATTATTTTTTTTTCTAATGTGTTTGTTACAGAGCAACAGCAAAGTATTTACAGCATCAATCTCCATGTGCCTCTTAGAAACAATTTCAGCATTTCCATCTGCTGTATTTACAGTTGGTCTAATGACATGGGTTTGTGCATCATGCAGGTGAGATTTATAAATGACACCATTATCAGACATCACAGAATTGGCACTGAAAAATAAAAAAGTCATAGTTCCTCTGCGCTGATTGCCCGGCTTTTCACATTATTGTCACTTAAAAACCAAATATGTATGTATCACCGCCCCCAACCACAAGCCATTATCCTCTCCGACTTAATATTGACTTATCTACATGCCTAAGTGAACAGAAAACCACAGCCAAAGAGGACGGCACTGAAATCACCCCACCTGAACCCACAATCAAAACCCTTAGTCATCCTATTATCCTGTGGCAGTGCAACCCAGGGTGACTAACAGAGTGAACAAAGTCTTGTGAACTCTTGATGACCTCTGCATGCTGTGTGATTCAATAGGATACTGCATTAACACGTATTCATCACACCGATAATTGCCAGACCCAGTCTTTTGCACAAGACAGGACAATGTGACCACAATAACACCGACCCCTAATTGGTATTCCAGCTATTTATAGCCAATATTCGCAGTGCCATTTTTCATCTGCTGTTTGATAAATGCAACTGTTAATTGATAGTGTCATACTAAAATGAAGACAACATTTAGAGCAGCTCTTTTCCGGATTACCAGAGGTGAAAGTGCACCATAAGTAGTCAGTGCAGACTTAAAAAGACAGACCAAATTGCGGGTAAGTGGGGTGCGATGGCAGTCTGATGAACTGTACTAGATAATGGAAAATGAAGAACTGATCTTTCACATATCTGGCCATGCACAAGCAACTACAGGAAGGACTTTCACTGGACATTCAGAGGAGTCGACTCAAAGAAAGAAGTGGGACAGCAAGTGGGTAGTGCTGCTGCTTCCCAGCTAAAAGGTCACAGGTTCGAGTCTCTGGCTGAGGGGGCCGGCTAGCTCAATGGGTAGAGCACCGGGATCGAATCCCACCCCACCAGGTGTGGCCCCGCCCAACCATCATGGTCTGCCTTGGTGCCGGTCCCGAGCCCGGGTTAAAATTGGAGGGTTGCGACAGGGAGGGCGACCCCTGAAAGGACAAGCCGAAAGCCGCTGTTCGAATCCATTGCATGCTCTCTGTGTGCTTGCATGGATTTTCTTCGGGTACTCTGGTTTCCTCCCACCATCTAAAAACATGCATATTATGCTACTTGGTGACTCTAAATTCTAAGTGTGAATGTCTCTCTGTCTTTGTTTCTCTGTTGGCCCTGCGATAGAGTAGCAACCTATCCAGGGTTACAGCTAGGACAGGCTCCAGCCCCTCAGGGACGCTGACGGAGTAAGTGATTACAGATAATTGATATAGAAAAGAAGTAGGAAGAAAAATGCAATGTCTAATTTACTTACTTCAACACAACTACTCAATTTTGTGTCAAATTAAGGCAATAAAATACTACAAATCTTTATTACAAGCTATGCAAGTTTGGGGATTTTTCAGTTAATATGGGCACATAACACATTTGACAGATGTGGGGCAGTGATAACATTCATTCTGAGTTATGTTTCTAAGCTAAAAGATAGATAGAAAATCCAATATTCACTCTTCTTTTTCATTTTTTTCCTCGGCAAGCTCCCGTCTGGCTCTTTAGCTGCTTAATGCTCCAGCCGGCCGCTATCTTTGTCTATATGTTGCTGGACAGGCCGAGTAAAATTGTTTTTTAATGCTTTTTGGGTAAAACAATCTGGCTGGAAATGATGTTGATGGGCTAACTGTGAAAGCAGGCCACAAAACCAAAACAATGAGCTGACAGATTCTAAGATGTCCAGTAATGTTTAGAGATGTCCAGTAATGTTTAGAGGAACTAGTAATGATTAATAATTCCAACGTTATTTTTCACTTTTGTGTTTTATTTTACTTTTTGGTTAATAGCTGGTCGGACTTTTTTCAAATCAGCAGGAAGAGGGAGATGGTTTATAATGCTGCTGGGCTGAGGGAGAGCAGGCACCATTACACTGATGCTGGCAGTTTCTTTTTTGGCCTGAACTTCTGTAATCACACATTATTTGGTGTTGCACATTAAACTGATGCAGCGTTAGAAACTGAACAACACTGAAATATTAATCATCTTGCAAAGCTGCAGCCTTTGTAGCAGCCAGTTTATTGTGAAATTAAAACTTCTGACATGTGACTGCTACTGACATTCATTTTTCAAACTTCAGCACAAATTACATGTTTTTTTTAAATTATGAATCAACAGGTATTTATTGTCTGCCGAAACTGAGGGAAAGCCAAAGATTTCCCAGGTAGCCTTCAGTAGGCTCACAATGAAACAGCTCTGCATGAAGTATTGGTTGGTGCTAGGGAAAGGAGGTGCTGGCTGACTGGGTTAGTGTATGTTCAAAGCTCCCATTGCACAGCCACAGCTCCATTCATGTTTTTATAGATTAGAGGGTCCATTTGAAGTGCAATATATGTAAATATAATGCTTCAAGCTAAGTCTCGTGGACATGTGGAAATAAAAAAATGGAGATACACAAAATCTTTAATTGTTCTACATTTTTTTCATTATCTTGTTTTTTTTTTTTTGCATAAGCATACTGAGTAGTCACCTACTGTTTTGTTTGAGTTCTATTCAGATGCAGTTGTCATATGACCTCACTTTAGTGTGCTGTGTTGCTATTACAGAAGACAACATATTACAGACAATATTTTTTATTCTTAGCTGCTTTGAAGTTCAAAAGGTAGTTAGGCAATTTGTGTAAAAGTGACCTACCTGACACAAGTTCCTCCATTACGACAGGGAAGGTGTTGGCAGACAGGCGGGTCACAGTTCTGAATGTTTCTCCCTTTCACTGCCTCACCCACCAGGTAAACCTCCTTTGAGTTGACCTGAAGTTCCCTGATACAGCCAGCGAATCTCCTCGCTCCATTTACACTCCCTTTATGTATCTCCCAGAGGGATGAAATATCCCCAAGAAATACAGGTCCAAAGGTTCCCTGCAAAAAGCGTTGGGAAGTCAGTGATTGCTGTTATCACTTAGGAAATTACACTCAATCAATTGATATGTCAACCTTCAAGTAGTTTTGCAGCTAAAATCTGCTTCTCGACATCAGTATGTGTGTGCATTTATTACCATTTGCAGAACATTAATCTATTATCAGCTACTGTTATTCTCCAGCTTAATGCGATTTTATTATAACCCAGACAAGAATGTTTTTTTTTTTCAATCTGACATCATATTATAGTACAGAATGCATAATGATAAAAATGATAGAGTCAGAGGGAAAATATATAAAACTTGCAGCAAGCCTTCTTTGACGTGAAAGGTAATTGGGTAGAATTAATGTAGATAAATTCTCTGAACTTGCAGCTTATCCTTCCATAACAGTCAATTTAACAAGTAAGACATAATTTTGCTTGGTACAAAAGTAGAGCTGCATTAAAAGAAAAAGAAAAAAAAGTCTCACATTATTGTTGAACTACATTGTGGTGACCTCCCACTATACGATTAGTGAATACTACTTTCAATGCGTGATGACTGTAGCTCTGTACTGTAGTTCATGAAAGACAAATCAATAATTATAACAGCACATTTAAACATTTATTCACAATATATGTGCAATCTTTTGTGCAATTCTCCTGACAGAAATTTAATTTGTGCTAAGAAATTACTTCTATAATTTACAGCTTGTAATTAATATATTTGGATTTAATTAAATTCTATATTACATATTTTATAATAAATAAAGCTCATTATCTACATGTGCATTTGGAAACCTTCGTTCACTGGACACAGTTTTGTTCAGTAGAATCAATGACCTTCCCTATTCCAATGGCTCCAATGGCTTTTTTTATTCTAGGTTAATATTTAAATCTACTTAACCAATGCATAACCAAAATAATGTGGTTACATATTGAAGGTTCCCACTTATGCTTTTGCTTTATCAGATATGAGACAGAGGACTGCTGCTTGTCATATAGACAATTTAGGCAATTTATTATCTTTAACAATGTGGAGTCAGGGCAGACACGACTCTGATTTTGTGGGAGGCTGTAAGTCAGATACGATAAATCTTAATTATGTGGGTCTTCAGGGCTTAGTTCTTGCTTTTTTCATATGCTACCTTTAGGTAATATTTTGGGTAGTTTGAAAGCTGCTGTATGCGGATGATAACCACCTCTATATGAAAATCTAATACAGGAAAAAGTTTGACATGATTTACACTACAAATATAAGTTTATAGTGTAAAACATTAAAATACACAGTACTTAAAATTTGGGTGGTAATGAAATCTGAGCAGTCATATCTAATTTTAAGAATTTACAACTGATGTCCCGCCCATGTATATTCATCATGGCTCAGTGCTGGAGGTGTTAAGCAGCTGTAGTGGAGGTGTTCAGTGTAGGAACAGTGAGATATTAGACTATTGCATCATTTGAGAAGCTGCCTTGATGCAGGGCTTAAATTACATAACGGCCGTATATTTGAAAGCTAATACAAGACAGAAAACGTACTGCAAAGTTACCAACCCTTAAAATATCTTTAAACAAAGCTGGAGATTCAAATGAAATAAGCAGCTGGTTTCTGGACTTTTACAGTGAAATAAACCATATTTTATGTGATACAACAAGTGGAGCCACTGGAGCTGCATGGTGACAATTTACTGATGTGGAATGACATTATGGTGCCTCAAGTGTGTTTACCATGTTTATGAGATCGGTCTGTTTCAAAGACCTACTGAATCAAACAACAGTGGCCACAGACTGTTGAGCAGCTGAAGTCTCGTATCCAAAAAGAATGGACGAATATTCCGCTTAGTATACTCAGGTCCCAAACCAACAAAAAGAGTAACTGAATGGAAAAGTGATGTAATAGGGTGGTAAATATACTGTATCGCTGTCCTGATTTGCTAAGTGTGTTGCAGGCATCAAACTCTAAATTTGTTTGTATGTAGGTGATCAAGCAAAACACTGAAGTTTTTTTATATATTTAACTGATCATTTATTAAGCACATTTAATAATCCTGACAGAATTTAGCTTGTATTGCATTTTACAAAACATCTGAAAATGGGACTGATCAGTGCATATCCTCAGTAAGCTTCAGGTGCATTAAACTCTATAAGCCAATCAACATAATTTTCAGTATCTTTTGAAATTAAAGTTAGTGCTAATAACGACTAGCACAGATTTTCTTTTAAACTTGTTTTGAGGAACATTTGTATTAAAAACTTTGGAGAACAACATCCTTGATATTTTCTCAGCCACTGAGTAGTTGAATAATTGTTTAAGACAGTGTACACTGTCAAAATATTTTCTGTACTTTATTCCCAACTTCCACTGTTGTGTAACTGTGTTTGATGTATAATTTAATTTTTCTTCACAATAAAAAAAAGAGATACTTGATGCTACCACTATACTGTTGTTGGTACCAAAAAACAAACTACACACAGTGATTTTGCTGGATTGTAAAGGCAGCAAAATAATGAGCCTTAGGCTGCATGCAGGCCTGTCATTCATTTGATAGGGGCCACTCTGTTGACACAGTGGGGGTGCCACCAAAGAAGCCCTCTGGCAGAACAACACAGGGTTGTCGGTCAAAAAAGTTTAACTTTCCACAACTTTTTCTACTTTGTTGTGTGTCATACCCCTCTCTCTGTTCTTGTTTCCAAGATGCAATGTAATTGAGATATTTTCTGATTTTTACCGTAATGTCATTTAACACTGTCAAAGCCACTGTGGTGGCCAATCAAAAACGTTAAGTACACAGTCCTTTTAAAGTACATTGAAAGGTGAATGCTATTGTTTCCGCAAAAAAAAAGTTAACTTTCTTCAACTTTTGCTACTTTGTTGTTTTGTACTTTTTCATAACTCCTTTTCTGTCCTTTCAATGATGTAATGTCACTGTAATGTTTGCAGAGATTTCGTTGCTTTTTGCCATAATGTAATGTAAAATCATATGGCAAAGCCACTGTGGCAGCCAATCACAGAGATGTAAGTACACACTGCTGGTAAATTACTTTGAAAGGTGAATGCTATTTCTACTGTTTACTGTACCTCATGATCATCTAGGAGAAAAAAAAAAGGTAAACTGACTGTGACCCAGAGCAGTTACTATTTCTATTATTATACATGTGAGGCTGTGCAGCGTTTGGGCACCTTCTACGTGACGCTTACTTTTTCAGCTTTAGAACACATTTTTTCAAATTTCATTACTACTGATAAACATATTTCTGTAATTATTTGCTTTGAATTTCACATAATAAAATACTTAACAGCAGTATTACGGCTTGTTACTCGAAAAAATATATATATATATATATATATATATATTACTTCTTACTTCCAGTCAAACATGACTCATTCCATTACTCATTATAATGGAATGGGGCAACATGTCATCTATCACATATGCAGCCACAAGCTTCATAAGTTCTTTGTTTCATTGTGTAACTGCTTTCAACGATTAAACAAAATCTCCACAACCTTTACATTGTTGTGCTGTAACAGGTTTGAAGTATTTTTCACAGCTTAAAGATTCTTAACACTACTGCACAGAATTTACATGTTACCATAATGTTCTTATTGTCTGTTGTTCTAACAAAATCAAAGTAATGGGAATATCTCCTGCCACTAAATACAGAATTTACATTTCCAATTATTAAAAGTGGAACTTCAAGTCAATCATCAAATCATAAATATGTATTTGTAAATGTTTACATTACTTGTTACTCGGAAAAGTAACATCACAATAGCACGTTAATTCGTTATGTACCAACAAAAGTCAGTTTTAAGCATGATGTGATTATACGTTCATTTTAATTTACATGTCTAATAAATAAAAACAGGTTGTTCAGGTTTGTCCATCAAAAAAGTCTACAGTTACTGTTGAAATGGTTAGCGTACGAAGTGTATGTCAATTAAGCACAGAGCCACCACTACAGCTTTAAGTGAGCTAACTCTTACAAAAAGATAGAGATTTATTATGCTCTAATGTGCTCTTTGTGTTTGCAAATGTGTTCATTAACACCACTATGTGTGATAATGCAGACTGCAGGGAATAATACATTTTCCCTGTCCCTGCTGTTAAGTGATGGCACATCAGAAGTTAACTGATGATAACCTCGTCCATTCCGATGGTGCCTTTCAAAAAACCTGGACTACTGAGACTACCTGTGACTGCACATGGATAACTAGCCCTGCTGAAACTGGCAGAAGGTCTGCAGGCAGTAACGCTTAGATGAATAATACACCAATCAGCAATGACAATAAATCCACCTGGTGTGGTGGACAGTGTTCATCATGAGAAAACATTAATGATGCCATCAAAGACAGGTGTCAGAACACACAGTGCATCACAGATTACTATGTGTGGAGCTGCACAGCCACAGAATGTCCACTGTTCACCAACACATCCAAACCACTAGATAGATTTAATGTTGTGGCTGAAAAGTCTATTTCGTACACGGACCCCAATCAACAGTGGCCGTCTGGAATACATGATTGACATTTAGTAAACCTGGTAATTTATGCAAACAGAGGTCAGATTGTTTACATTCAGACTTTATAGCTCTTCCTTGGTGTCCTAATATTTGATCTGATATTTCATACATAGTTTGATTAATTACAATAAAGATATAAGCCATGTCAAAATTCTTAAATCCACAAGGGTTTAAATCAATATATTAACATTTTACAGCTTGAAATGTCAAGGCCTCAAATATTTTAATGCTAAACATACAAACACAAACTAGTATTTAAAATGTATTTATATTATTGTGCAGCATTGCTTTAGTACAAAATGGAATGAAAGGATTCCATCAGTCTAAATACTCACTTAATTTACACAAAAAATAGATTAGCAATCATTAAGGGAATACAGTGAAATATTCATCCATTATTTGTAACGGCTTATCCTGTGTGGGGTTGCGTGTGGCAGGAGCCTACCCCAGTTGTCACAGGACAAGAGGAGGGGTGCAGACTGGACAGGTCACCACAGTGAAACATATAATTCCAAAATAAAGCAGAAGAAGTAATGCAAACACTAAGATTTGCAAACTGTTTCAACAGTTCCTACCCACGAACAGAGCAGTGTATAGCTGGGTCCTCTCTTTGACTGATTGTTCTTTGATGCTGATGCATGCATCCCAAATGAGATTACTGTTTTAATTAACATTTTAATATGTCTTAGATAAACTGTACTATAAAAGGAAGGCGGACGCCAAATACATGCTAATCTGAGATAAGTTGTAAGAGTCATACAAGGTTGATTTAACTGCAGGTAGGTCAAGTTACCTCTGACACAGGGTGTGACACGTACTCCTCCAGTCGCTGAGCTGTGCCATTATCTGCAGCTATTTCAATCATACATGACCCCCCATGTTTGCCAACAGGCAGATTATATCTGTTGAAAGAACCAAGAGAGACTGGTGTTAGTCAGAAAGGGTGCTACTCACAATATCAGACTTACAATAAACCCAGCAAGCATGAAAAATATTCTGATGGAGCAGTGACAGTAAAAGAGCTGCTAATGTGACCACTGAGACTCTAGTATAAACACACCATGTATGACAATTTACTTTATACTTTTGCACTTTTGCATGAGAAACTTTGTAATCTGTTAGATTGATTTGGAAGCAATGATGCATGTGCATCCAAAGCTACAGCCGAAAATAAAGAATTTTTCTGACAGCTGGATTTAAATAAAATAAGTTTGTGCTCTGTGCTATGGATATTTTTAAAGATGTTGTGTTCTTCAGCATATTTGACATTCACATAATAATGCTTATATGGGGGCGACTGTAGCTCTGTAAGGCAGTCGTCCACGGATCACAGGGTCAGTGGTTCCGTCCCCGGTCCCGGCTATATGACGAAGGCCAAGCCCGGTAGAAATCGGGAAGCGTTGCGTCAGGAAGGGCATCCAGTCCAACTGTGCCAAATCCACATGTGGACAATGATCCGCTTGTAAATTCACCAATAATAAATATGGTCATATGGTCAATCTCTAATAATGCATGAGACATACATAACAATTTCAAAATTTCGAAAAAAAAAACAAACAAAAATAACAACCACAAGCACAGGATCATGGTGAAAGACCCCACCATGCTTTAAGCTTCATGCACTGCGAGAAACTTGGGCCTGATGTAAAGCTCTTGATTTTTAAAAATCTTCATAACACGATCACTATTGGGTCACTGGTTGGTTCCCAGTGATTGGTGCTTACTTAGCTTACTGGCCAAATCGTGTTACTGCAACTTCCACTTTGATCACGTGATGTGCACAGGCCCAAAAACCATTAAAAAAAAAAAAAAAGCAGGTATAAAATAGTGAAAAAATTTTTCAGAGTCCCACAAACATCAAACTCTTATTATAAAATTGATCCTTTCAGTCCAGTATCATTTGAGTAGTCTAGAAGAGCCATAGGATTATTTTATTTCATTCCCGTATGTGTGTTTGGGGGTCTGAGAGGTGCGACCGCAGGGAACATGCTAATCGGCTCTTGTCTTATAATACACACTCATAATAAGATGACCAACTTATTTGAAGACAAAAAGACGATATATAACCAAGTAGGACTCTAAACATGTGCTATTCAACATTTACTGGATATACAGAAACTGTGAAGTTCTGACAAAAAAATATTTATAATTCAGGTTTGAAGGCTTTTTATGTGCTGCTGCAGACTGGGCCGCAGCGCTGATTACAGTGTCGGAGAGCAACAACGTGGACAGAGCTTGCTCACTCATAGAGGAGCTCAAGCATGGTCCCGTGCAGTAAGCATGTTTCAGACCTAGGTGCTCATTGTGTCATTCAGGATTAATTAATGATAAAAATGAGGGCACAAACTAGATATACATTATAAAGCTAATGAGAAGCAAGACAATTTTATCATTTGACCCTCAATGTCTCTCTGGGGAAATATACAATTGTACTAGTCATTAATGTTGCAGCCACAATGTTAAGTAGCTGGTCTACTTGTGTCATATTCCAGCTTTGGCAAAGTCAAGTGATTGCCTCTTTCCTATTCATCACGGGCTTTATACCAGCAACATATAATAGCACCCTCTTTACAGGGCTGTACCTTATGCAAAAAGTGCAGTGAGCATCACATACATACAATAATAACAACTGTTAGGTCCACAGGTTCACAGGCACTATTTGCCTATAATCTCATTGTGCAGAATTCATTGGTCTATTCTTTGTTATTGTTGAGGAGGAAAGAAAAATCCTCAAATGTCTGGTTTAATGGCCAGATGGAAACAATCAGGACAATCGCCCTCCTGCTAATTTGAAACAGCCTTCCAGGACACCTCCCTGAGGCAACATGCACACATATAACTTTAGGTAGGACTAATTACAGGTATGGAAATTGTGTACACACACACACACACACACACACACACACACACACACACACACAGAGATGAATTAAGGCACGTTTCAAACTGCAAATGTGAGTGTAACCTAATGTCCGCCCGACGTGTTTCTGAGGTCATTCTCCTGACATTAGCAGCCCATGATCAGTGAGTGATTTCACAAAATGATATAGTCCCAGTTGTTCAAGTCACAAAAATATAACAGGAGACTGATGAAAAGACTGAAATAATCCATTACTTCAATCCATGTCTTTGTGCGTCGAAACAGACACTTTTTGGCAAAGGTATGAAACATCACAGTATTGTTACACAACCCTCTGTTGCCTGGGGCATTTGACGCATATTTTGGTTCTCGCTACAGTAGCTTTTTATTTGGCCTGCTAATGCTGCAAAGACTTTCCCTCAGAGACATGGAGAGCATGCTCACTAAGCAAACAGGATGATGTTACTTGATGAGCTCTCGTGAGCACATCGAACACTCCACCAGGGTAATTTACATTGGTCTTGCTCTAAGGCAAAGATGAGTATTTATAAAGATGACTATTGTATGACTGCTTTACATGGTCTACTAGTTAGATTGCTAGGAATATGCCCCACAGGCCCCATCATCATCACCACCACCACCGCACACACAGACACAGTATAAACACAAAACCACAATAGATTCTATTACACAAACAAATATATGAGTGGATCTGGAGGAAAAAGAGGCTGTGGTTTGTCTAACGCAGAGATGAAGCACTATGTAATTTCTTACTGGGCTCCCTGTGCACCATTCACTGCTGGGTCTCAAAGGACCAGCAATAGCAAACTCCAAACTTGAGGTAAACAAACAAAAATGTATGAATATTTCATTTTCTCCAAACACACAAAACTACAATATGGCTGTGAACATTTTTGCATGCTCAATCATCATTTATGCATTTCTTCATCTGGCTAATGCTCTAATCATAAGTGATTTGTCATCTCTAACATCCTCATTTAAACTGTGTCTGGTGTGTGACTAATTCAGTGCAAGAGCAACTTTCCTGAGGATCAGCACTGAATTATTACCTGCAATGTTAAGGGACCTTGCAAATATTTTCAGCACAGCACCTTTACACAAAGGTATTTGTTAAACCTGATGGTCCTGTAGGTGCCTTTACAAGCATTTTTGAATGTGTGTCCTACACAGTCCCGTGCGAAAAAAAATTAATAGTGAGGGAAGATCATCATTAAAATATTAGTATTGCATAAAACATCTAAAAGTATTGGCAACAGATGGCAGTAAAACATCATGCACTGCACTGGTGCCCTTGCAACACTGGCTGATAGGCAAGATGTTACATTTTTTCAATGGCTTAATATATTCATATTTTAGATTCTTACAAAAATCAAATGATAATGTGGTAGTGGTGAATTTATAATTGGCAGGTCATTCAGCAATTAAGAGTCAAGACTCTATTTGCTCTGCAACTAAAGCATATGCTCCATAGCATTTCGTACCTGGAGGCAGATAGGATGCAAATGTTCATATATATTACATATATGAGAACGACATGTTTCACCTGTCAGTTTGATACTTGTTTTTATAAAACAGGCTATCAAGTTACACATACAGTAAGATGTGGTATTAGGGAGAGAGTAAGCCCCAGATGTGCAATAATCATTTATTAGTAAGAAATGAATGTCACACCACAGCACACTCTGCACAATGTCAGGAGGGATCTGTTTGTTAATTTTTTCCCCCTAAGTGCAACAAGCTCTGTTTCAGACCATAATCTACACCTACATTGACTGTAATGCCTGCTCTGGCTCTGGCGCAGTGATTGTGTCACACGCAGCACTGCAGTATTTGCTGCATAATTTGGGCTGTGACTGGCAAGCCTCAATTAATTTGGCTAGCCTGTGTTCTATCATTATATCTCCGGCAATACAATTAGACAGCACACAGCAAGCCTCTTGGCATTGTGGGGCTTCACAAAAGATATTCCCAGTGAGCGGGCAAAGCTGCTGGTTGCTTTTTCAATGAATCTTTTATGGGAGTACTTGTCAATACAATGCTGAATACTGTGTGATTGATAAACATACACTACAAGATTTGGCATATTTGGCACAGAAGATGTGAATTTAAAAACACAATGCTGGACACTAAAACTTTACCTATTCACACTGCTACTCATGTGACGTGGCAGTTTGCCGATGTAAATTTTATTTCCCCATTAATTTTCCGGTGTTTGAAACCTCATAGAAAAAAAAAAAAAAAACCTTGGGTTCTGACCACTCTTAGTGTAGTTTAGCAGAACTAATCAATGCCTGTTTATTAATTACTTTTCCAAAATGCACAGTGATTACTTTACCCATTACTCAGATAAAGGCCAGCAGGGATGTTACTTTTAAATGACTTATGGCTATACACATGTACATGTTTACCCAAATGCTAAGTGCTAAACAGCCCTCTCACTCATTACAGGCCTCTCACCCAGAGTGAGATGATGAAGGTGAACAGGTGTTTCTGACCTGGACAGAACTTGTATCCTGAATAATTACTTAGGTTTCTTACATGTTAACTCAAAGAACTCTTCAGACGTTTTATAATTTGCTACTATTTTTAAATTCTTTTCAGTTTTTTTTTTTTTCACAGCACTTGTCTGTTTTCTTCCTCCTAGAGCAGATGTTGCTAGGCAACATTTAACACCCACGTGCATTTTTACACAAAAAACAATGATCAGTGAATAGACCATTAACAAATCATGAAATAACAACAATTCTATGTGAAAGTTGTAAGTAGAGTGCAAAGGAAGAAAAACAACATTTTTGCTAGTAAGTCTGCAGTAATTGTACATAATAAAGCAATTTACAAAGATACAGAAAGTTGTGGGGTGGCTATAAAAGTTATACTCCACCAGTTTCATGATGATCAGTGAGAGGTGTTGTCTTGGATTAGAATCCAGACAAAGAAGAAATATGAAGCAATTATGGACAAACGTCTGTGAAATGAAAATAATATAATGTATTTTTTCCTTTAAAACCATAGTGGTGCCTTTAGGTTGGAATCCGGGCATTTTGAATCAATTTATCATAAAAAAGTTAGGCAAGAAGCTATTCAAATCTAAAATATATTAGAAATAGGCATGTAACAATACTCTATGCCCAAATAACCATCCAGACAAGTTATTTTGGGTACTTTATAAAATCAAGCTTTACACTGACACAGCATCCAACAAAGAAGTTCAAAGATTTTTGAGAAAAGTGCAGATATGATGGCTAAATATTCATGCATGGCTCATAGTGAAACTGAATATTTAGGGCTTTTTTTAACAGAAATAGTATGACAGTCTATAAAAACATCAAAATGAACATCACAAACTGCGAGTTGCTCGACACAAAATCCTCTGTCATGAAAAAAAAAAAAGAATATTCCCAGTAAGTTAGAATCATATTTGAGACTTGAGACACTACTCCTATTCCTTTGACTGGAGAGCGAGAGAAAAAAAAAATGGTATAAATTTGAATAATTGCTTCTGCCAGGGACTCTGAGTTCACCTGTGACAAGAAAAGAAAAGTGATGCAGCAGGATGCAGTGTGTCATTCGCGTTGATCTTTGACTTGTGTGAATAAAAACTACTTCAACAGCTACTGCTAAGCACAATGGGATTTAGCCAATAATATACACAGCTTCACAAATGACCAGGGGAGTGTTTAAAGCCTGCAGCTCTCAAACTATAATAGTAGCAGCATTGCCCCAAATATATCCCCCAAAGAAAATGTCCCAACATCAAAAACCAAGACAAAAACAAACATGTCCTCCCTAAATGAAAAATGGCACAGGTTCCCCTCTACACACTCCCCTTTCTGAAATTATACGGCAGCACAGTGGATTTCGGCAGTCGCCTCTTGTCTTGCCAACTTCTCAGTACAACAAATGGCTTGTAGAGTAAATACAGTAAGGAGACATTTTCATTGCAAAATAATAGAAAAGTAATTCTTTAAATATTTACAGAAACCGTTTGTATGCTTTACATCTGCTATAAAGCAGAATGTCAATATTTCTAGAAAACACAAAACACCCTAACCCCATTACATTAAAGAAAACTATTGCTGTTACTATTACTGTTGATAGAGCCCTTAAATAAATATAAGTGATAAAAACCACAATTTAAATTAAAAGCTCCTTGGTCATTTTACACAGTTATGCCATCTTGGCATGTTCAAACTCTATTTTATTGAGATCTTATTTATTATCAAAATTGTCTCATACTGTAGGGAAAACAACATACAGTAGAGCCACAATGTCTGAGCAGCAGCAACAGCTGTGCGACCACCCACTTCAAGAATGTCATTTAAATAAACCCTCCGCTTAGCAATTATGTCATTTTTAAAAATAAATCACAGCATGGATGAAAATCAAACAAGTGAATTACTTTTTTTTCCCCCCATGTATATTGATGAGAAGCTTCATAGCATTTCCACAATACTCCACCAATGAAATTATATGTATCGCATGAGCAAGTCAAAGCAGAGTAGCTTCTCTTTCCCAGATATTCTGTGTCAGCAGGAACAGTGGCACAGATGACAATAGGATTTGTGGTTTTGAAAATGAAAGTGTGTGACTGCTGAAAAAGAAAGAGGAAAAAAAGTGGGAAATGAGTCCGTGTCACACTGAAATCCCACAATTTGGATCGTTCCAATTGGTCATTGGTGTTTGGATTATTTACAGTTAAATATAACCACTTCCCTGCTCATCATACATGCTGACAACAGCACATTACAGCAGCTGTATTCAGTGTTGCCAACTATCATCTAAGGACAGTAGGTATTCACTGCTCAAACATGACTAGATGATGTCATCCTGTCATTTGCATATGAATAAAATTGCTGAAGTGATCAAGAATGAATAGAGGCAGAGCTCTTTCATTTCTCCTACTGGCTCTTTCTTCCACACTGTGCCTGAGCTATAAGCCTGTGCGGATTCACCGTCATCAAATCTATATGGACAGGTGGATATTTGGTACTTGGTATTTTGTCTGATAATCAAACTGTATCTAACTAAGCTAAAACCATCTCACTCTAGCTGATTTGTGACTATATCTTTGAGCCTTATTGTGCAGATACGTTTCTGTCATGACACCAGGCTGGGATCAGTTTTTCGGTATTGAGACAGTCACAATTCTGAACTTTCTTTGAGAGCTTTGACAAGCAAAATGTGACATGGTCTTTATCTTGGACTTCGTTTTTGTTTTGCTCTTTTTTGCTTTCTCAGCTTTCAGAACATGGCTTATTCTGCCTTCCCTCTCCTCTCATTACCTGCCACTCACACCCAGCTGTTTTTACTCACCAAATTAAGCCCCACCACCACACACACACACACACACACACCTTCTCCTGCCTGCAGTTCCTTTGGTCTGAATTCCCTCCTTTCTCCTCGCCCCGCCTTCTCCCACCCGAGTTCCTTTAGTAGTGCAGTTGTTTTGGTCCTTCACTATTGGCTTGGTTTGCCTTGTCTACATTATGGCCTTAACAGCTGTTCTCACGCTTCAAACTCGCCTTTGTTCAGCTCTGGTCATGCGATAACGTGAAAATCAAATCACTTTTAAACAGACTCTGCAACTCTGAATGAACAAAATGAGAAGTAAATCTGCAATTCATTGCGACACCTCTCTGATATGAGTGCAACATAATGAGCCTTCATTTGGGGTGGTCGTGGGATTTTTCATGCGGTGAAGTGAGCTTTCGAAACATCTTGCTGCAATACTTCTCATGAAAAGCTTGATAGTGTGTCAGGTAGTGTGCTTCGAGAGTGACATCACTACTACTCGTCGTCAAAGACGTTCTCTTGCCTCCATATCTCCCCCACTGCTTTAGCGATCACCTGACTCCGTGTTTAGAGTAAGAGAGTAAGGCTACTTAACCTGTCCTCTGCAAATAAAAATACTTCCCTGCTTCTCTTTTTAAGAGAACAATGCTACCAGATTCTATATTAGAGTTAAGGGGTGTGTATTACTGTCCTGGCTCATGTGACCTGTTAAAGATAATATAGTAGAATTAAAATAAAGAATGTGCAGGTAACTACCTGTTTCTCTTGTTCTTGTTACTTTAGATAAAGGACCATATACTTTGTTTGGCTTTCTTGGCTTTATTATTCAGTTTGCTCCCACTGAGGTTGAGATAAAGTTGTTTTGGTTCTTTGTGTCTAGATTGTGACATGTGAACCATGACCAAACATTTTTTCTTTTGCATTAACACATAAGTGATGTTGTACATTGCTATGGGCATTAACACCTGCGCATTAATATTCATCTTTGGATGCGAAGGAGTCTCTGTTGTTGTGATTCACTGCATGTTGCTTGATATGTGCATAGTGTGTAAGATCTAATTACTTTAATAACTTTTAATTAGTTTTCACTTTAAACATCTAGACAGGTACATAGCATTATGCCTACACAAGGCAACATTTTATATGAAAATAATTAGTATCACTATGTGCAGTGCAACCTATACTAGATCATATCAATTTCTGAATAAAGTATAAGAAAATTACTAGTCATTTGGAAAGTTTAAGGTATCTGTACTGTGTGAAGTTATCATTAGAGGCTCTCAGGCACTCACAGGAAAACGGTCAACGGCCATTTCCTGAAAAGCACGGCAATCATTTCAGCAGACGGAATATCAAAGGTTTCTGAACTATCTGTTCATGATATACAAGATTACAGGGATAGTGACTGATATTTTGGGGTAATGTTTTGCACTCGTTTGCCCTTTTTGCAGGAACTTACACAAAACTGTAGGGCTTGGAGAAAAATGTAGCTGGCTGTTAGTACTCACTGAGCCAAAACCAAAACTGCCAGTACACTGGACAGTTTTGTTTGTGTGACTTCGACATTTTGACACGTGTCAGGCAGTCCACAGTTGCCGAGGTGCACAGAGATCCATCCAGAGCATAAAGCTGGGATTTGTCGGGTGTGAGCTTTCAATGCAACTCTGTATGTTGATAGAATCAATTCTCTGATCAACACAGACGTGTAAAGACGGCAGAGTGACAAGTTAAAAGTGAAACCTCACTGGCACCATGATACCATGTCCACTGATCTGATTTTGAATCATTTGTTACTCTGTGCATTATATTCAGAGCAGGTGAGCAGATCAAGAGCCTTTTTGAAACAGTAAAATTAAACTTACAAGAATATTCTGCCAACAGCGTCCTGTTTATTAGCCTTATAATAAAATTGAAGATGGAGACTTTATTGTGGGTGAATTAATTTAAAATGAGATAGCATACTTTATATTATGTTATCAAACCACTTACTAACACATAAGACTATTAATGATTTATGGATAAAATCTTTTTGGATGTAAATATCATCTGCAGGTGACAGATTAAAGTGTTATAAATTTATTTAGACCCCCATATTATTACCTCATGCAACACTATAAACTTTATAAACACACATCTGTTTTTATCATGCAATGGTTTGCTCATGTGAGAACAGCACATCCATATTTAAATTAACTTCCTGATCCAGCACCATTCAAGTCTGAATCGGTTATCTCATTTACACTGACTCTCTGAGTAGGTTTGAACCTATGGATATGTTCCCAAGACATCAAGCTCAACATGACATTGTAAGAACCAACCCATCTAGAATCTAGTTCAAGGGGCAAAACAATGACCCACTATCCTGTTAATCAACGTACAGAGAATAGGGCCCTGGACTCTTTTAGACTGACACCTCCGATGTTGTTATTGGGACCTGTTGAATTCAAATTTTCCAGCTTAGGAGTCACAGTCCCAAGTGCTCCCGTCACATCTGGAACCACTTTGACCTTCACTTCCCACATCCTCTCCAGTTCCTCTTTTTTTGCTCTTTCTTACTCCCTTCTTCCTAATGCTGTTGTTGCTTGGATCTTGAATTCCCACAGAATCTTTGTCCTGTTCTCCATGACATTCTGAGGAGTCTCCCATCTAGACTTGGGAGTGTCTGCTGTTCTTACCTCTTGCATCTTGCAACCTTCCACTATGTGTTGACTCCTAGCTGTGAGGTGGCTTCGCTTAACATTCCACCACCTTGGAAAAATCCTATAACCAACAGGTGGTATTATGTTGATGGCTTAGATTTTGTTCCTCTCATTGAGCTGGGTCTTCAGGACCTGTGTTATCTTTAGATGCTACGTGGATGCTGCTGTTTTTCTTGCAGAATAGTGCGGAATACACTGATATGCCCACACCCACATGAACCATATACATTTCCACGAACCAAATACAGGTCTATGTAGTATATTTAATTATGTGTAATACATTAAATAAATATACTACTGCTTATTACATGGACACTTCCCAATAATAGTGGCCAGATAACTAAAATAACAATAACTCACAGTATCACATTCAAAACTGAATACAGAAAGTGTTATTTTTAAGACAGTGATAATGACTTCAGGAATAGACCATTAAGGACTAGAGAGGACAGTAAAAGAAACATATGATACCGGACTGTGAGTAGCACCCATCGGTTGTTGTTGATGGTCTGCCCTGCAGCTGCACTCAGGACACGATTCCCACCACAACCAAGGCTGGCCACAGGGCTGCCATCTTGAAGGAAAACATGAAGGAACTGATCCCCAACGTTCTGCTCCTGAGCTGAAATTGTAAGAAACTGTTGTTAGGAAAGAGAAACTGAAAACTGAAATAAAAACAATCTTTTATACAAGATGATGACATAGGCACAGTTAGAAGCATAATAGTATCCCATGAGGAGGGGAAAAGTGTGAAAGAGTCTTCCCTCCTCTGAAGAATTCTTCCAAAGTGCATTGTTCTACTGGACGTGATCTTGCCAGCAGGAGCATGGTGCACTCAGCGCTTGGATTCCAACTTCGATAAAACCATATTGCACAAGAAGTTGGTGATTATTTTGCTATTTTGGTTTAGAAGCATTAGAAGGAAAATAGAATGACAAGATGAATGTTGGTAAAGCCTTATATTCTGATCTTATCTTGTCCAGTCTATGGCTAGGAAGAGTCTGTGGCATCACCACATGGATGTCAGTGTGGTGGGTCTTACTTTTCTCCAAGCTCACGTCTTAATTGCAAGAACATCGCCTCAATCTGATGGTGAAGGCTATAAACTGTTTCTGTTAACAGCTATAATACAGGTCGTGAGACAGGACACCATTATTAAACAGGCCACTCCTAAGACTCCAGCACATTATATCACAATGGCAGTCTTTGCCAGGCTACCACAGAGTCTAGCAAGTGTGACAGTGCAGTGGGGGAGCGACAGCGGCAGCATTAATCCTCCCATACAAGCTGCTAGGCTCTTCAGCAGGGAGGTAGAGAAAGAGTGCACACCAGACAAGCACCTCTGTTTGAGAGGACAAGAGCAGAGGGCAGGCAACATAAGAATGAAATTCTGTGAAAGAGGCAGTGATAGAGAGGAAGCCAGCCATTCTTGTGCCACTGTCAGGAAAGACATGCAGGGCAGAACAGAAGAGAGATACTGCCCTGTTGCCCTGTTAGAGAGAAGTAAAATGTTTTAGTGTTTTTTAACAAGGCACATTTCAGCTGAATTAGAAAGAATGAAAAAGTGCCACAAATCCACAGGGAGCTACAGAGTAGGAGCAACACGAAGAGAGTTGACCCCCCCAGATTTCACATTGACAATGATAATTAAGCCAGGACTGTCGCCTGGCTGGTGTTGCTTGCTGGGATGGGATTTGTTGTACAGTAGAGTAGGATTCCTACACCCTGAAGAAATAGCAGCAGTTTGGATATAGCGGAAGCAAGAGCATCATTAAATGTTTTTTCATTTTGTGCATCCTTTAGTTACAAGTGCATTTCTATAATGTTTACTTCTTAAAAACAAACCAATAAATTATGTTACACTCAAAATTCATAATTACAAAAATACACAAGACTTTGACTTTGTTTTTAGTAAATCTATAATAAATTAACAATAAATTCAAAAATATGCAAAAGGCGATGCTTCATAAATACTGTAAATTCTTGTTAATTCTTGTTATACTACAATGTAAAAGAAGATTAGAAAAAAGAAGTTTAAAAAACGTTTCATACTTTTAGATTTTACAGGTAATGACTTTAGCATCAGCAACATTGGTGTATCTTTAATAGATTTGTTGTAAAATTACAACATGATCTTTATTTTAAGCTTCAAGTACATAATTTCAAATTATTTTCAAATACTGCCCATGTGACTGTACTGTACATTTTGGTAATAATTATATATATATATAAATAACAATATGTCAAGAAATCAATTTTAGACTGAGAATTTACAAAAGAGATGCAACACTCAAAGTACGATTCTACAAAGTGCCTGTACTTTTGCAAGATTCTGTTAATAGTATATTTCACTTTGCTGTATTGTAAATACTGTAATCATTATAATAAAGTGTAACAGGCAGGAGCATTATGATTTTAATGAAGTCTGCACATTAAGTTACAGGTCCAAATTTTAAAATATAGTGAAATGGTGGTTATTCTACAATATTAGTAATGTTTGTGAGAGAGCTGCCATTGTCAGCATGTAGGTAAGATGTATTATTTTATTACACATCTGAATAACTAGGGGACTGAGTGTCTCTGTAATTACAAAAACTCAAATCATAGTGAGACACCTCTTTGAGTAAAACCACCAGCTGAGCTTCAGCATCAGTTTCAGAATCTTCAAGTTACAATGTTTGCATAAATTCTAATCAAGTTCAGTTTTTACTTTTGAGTCCGGAGCTTAAGTGTTTAAAGAAAGTAGCTGTTGGGAAACATGTTGCCATAAAGTCAGTATGTTGTTAAGAAATACCATACAATCGATATTTGATCTTCTCATGCTATATACAGGCCAGTAGTACAGTACAGTATATTTATTTGTCTTTATATTGAGCATCTTTGTTGCAAATATTTGATTAACTCATAATAAAATGAGCAAATTCATAGTGTCTTAAGTTATGGCAATTTTATATGTGCACTGTTTTTGTGCAAACACAATTAGGTATTAATATATTGTATTGTTATAAATAATAGTTGTGTAAAAAAGCTCTGGTTTTACAGTTTCACAAATGATAATAACATTAGCTGTGAGTCAGTTACCACGGTAACTGACTCTGTCTAACGAGCCTAACCCATTCTCTAGCAGCTTTGCTTTAACAAAGCTAAAGTTTCCCTCTATCTCCTCCCTCTTGTGGAGTCTGACGATATGTCTGACATTTTATTTTCTCATTCACAATTTATATCAAATTGCAGATAGAAGCACATTTATTTTCAGAAGTTTAGGTTAGGAGAAGAATAAAAATTGTGTCTAGTGTGCTACCCAAGACCTTTTCTTACTGTTTTTACTTTTATGATCATTGTTTCGTAATCTTAATTGTTTACTGGCAAAGCTCAAACACGTGCGAATGTCTCTAAAGAAACTGCAACAGCTTACAATAATTTAGGTTGAAGAATTATTTCTTTTTCATTACGGAAAATTTCTATGTACAATTATTTGAACTGATGATCTTGGAATCAGCAGTTGTGGACCCTATTGTATAGAGTTGGTTAATTCGGTTAGTGCTTTCAAACACACTCTTATTAGGTAGACTTTTCCCCAATTCCACCTCGAGATTAGTTCATCAACACTGGCCTGCTGCTTTGCCTAAAAGTAACCATTGGTAGAGGATCAATAGTATCAGGGGTGCACCTTTATGTATCAGCGACGCGAAAAAAGGCTAAACGCACATTCATAAAGGTGGTTTGTTACTTGGATGAGATCTCTGTATATGTGCACCTCCGCTAGCTGATGTTCATAAATTAAGACAAAGAACATTTGTAGTAACTGTGCATAATTAATCACGTTAATGTAAGCTATTTATCTCATACCCTCCCGCTTTGTCCAAAGACTGGGTGGCTTGGTGTGGGTTACGTTTTCATCCCCTTACAAATAAATATAATTGTTTCTGAAGTAATGTTACTCTGTTGGCAATTTGGGGATTTTTATCAAAAATGGCAAACTCTGTGGTAATGCCACCGTGCAGTGTGATCACACCTGGCCATCAACTGTGTTTACTTGCAGTCTTTTGACCTATTCCAGGTTACGGGTTTTCAAAAGGTTTTTAATTTACGGCGAACGTTTAGATACCCGTGCTGCCAGACTTTTGACCGTATTCCAGGTTACGGGTTTTTGCAATCTTTTTGATTTATGGCAAAGGTTTGGTGACCTGTTTTTCCAGCGCTGCCAACATACCATACCATGCAGAGACAATGTTTATCATACAGTAGTTATCCCATTGACTTTCCTGTAAGTCATAACAATGAGTAACAGAGAAAATGTGATACAATCTCATCAGGTTAGGTCCCTGTTAATTTTAGACCTGGGTATAAAGAACAACCTTTGGTCTGCAAAGTCCTGTGTAGCTTAGCTTTGCAGCAGAATGAGATGAACCAGAAGCTGACAAAAATAGCTTGTATTTTTATGCTCCTAATTTATTCCAGATGTTGACAGGGCATTTTCATGTAATTTTCATTGGTTTTTATTTTATTTGTTAGCATACTGCATCTGAGGTCACAGTTAAAATTTATGTTAGTGTCGTGTTTAACTTTTGGTTCTTTTACATGCAAAGCGGGATCAGCATACACTACTCAGTACTAAAACATATTATTAAATTAACACCTATATGCCAATGTCAAATAGTAACAACAAAACAATTAATTAAAACACCAGCCACCATGAAAGCCAATTTTATAGAAGAACAGTGGTACTGGATTTTGTTAGATTGCATGTACAGGTGTACATAATAAAGTGAACGTTGAAGGTATAAAACAAGTTTGCTTGCTTGGTTAAATCTCCTGATGTAATGTTAGTGGATTACTGCGTTGGCAGAAGGCCAGCGCTCAGAAGAGCAGCTGGAGCACATACATTTTAGTTTCCTGTACCATTTCCTCCTACGTGTGGGAGAACCACAATGAATTTGCTACTGATGAGTAATAGCAGATTTTTTTTCATGTGTCAGTGCTATGATATTTGAATATTTATCTTTTATAGCTACAGATGCAATTATTCGGTGGCATGTTTCTAGTAGGTTAACAGTGGGGAATTTGTCATCTCTTGTAGCCATACAGTACTTTATGTAGCTAGTCAATACTGTGCCTTGTGATAGTAAAAGTCTGCATTACTGCACATTTGTCACATCTTTAGTTTATATCATGAAATGAGAGCATCTAGTCAATCCTGCTTATTTAAAAAAAGAAACAAGGCTTTATAGTGTATGGCCACCTCAGTTTCCCCGTCCTAAACTTTTATCTTAAACAAACATTATTTTTTGAATACAGTGCTACAGCTGGTTAAAAGAGATTTAAAAAGAAATACCTTTCTGATGCGATGCAAGCATGTTCAGGAAAGCTTGAAAATGAAATGTAAATATGCCTCAAATGTGACTGTCAGGGACTGTTTTTGGAAGGGCATCCATTTCTTAGAGAGAAAAGTTGAAATGTAACTTGAGTTCACAAACAAGCAAAGACTCAATGTTTAATACTTTCATTTGAGGCTTATTTTCAGCAAAGAGAGATTATGACTTTTAAGCAACCAGCGAGTCTTCCAAGTTTGTTTGTGATGCGGGCAGGAACAGAGCGGCAGAAAATGAAGTGACCTTGAACAGTGGTAAAGATTGAAATGTGTGAGCCTGAGCTTTTTCAACTGCTGTGAAGACACAAAAAATACTGCAAATATACTGTACATATACTGTATCTGTGCAAATTTTCATCCACTATACTTACAGAAATAGTAAACTACCTGCAAAGTAAAGTAAAAAAGTTTTTGTGTGTGTAAGCAAGAATTTGTGTGTATAAATGACAAGTAGAAACATAATTATGCTTGGCACATAATCGAATATATTATTGTCAGACAGCAGTTAATGAATGCGGCACCAAAGACAACAACAACAAAAAAAAAACCAAACACACAAACACACACACTTCTCTTCGGAACAATGAGCTCACATCCCCATTCAAACCAGTTGTTTCAGTCAGTGCCATAACTCTTTTGTTGACAAACATTTACTACAGATGTCAATCTTGCTCCATCTTTTATTTTTGTATTTTCCTTCTGTAAGGATATTGTTCCCTGCCGTCCCCATGGCCCTCTTACCCTGCGCTGAGCCTAACAGAGCGTTCGTCCTTTTGTCTGCGCTTGTTGCCTGTTCTCTCTCTTCTTCTCTCTCTTCTTTATCTCACCCTCTCCATCACACCACCACCTCGTATTTCTCTTCTTGAGCTGACACTTGAAGTCCAGGGGGAGACGGGTGTGTTTGCTTCAGGGAAAGGTGTAAAAAGGGGGAGCGGAGAAGAAGGAGCAGGTCTGACGAAGAGACTCTCTGCATCTCAATGCTCGTCTTTTGGTTCTCGTCTGATTAATTTTGTCTATGTGATCTCTGGAGCCTTCTTTTCAGTTCCTGTCCTCTGATTTAAAAAAAAACAACCCACGCGTTAAGCCAGGAAGCATTATTATATAAAAGGCACTGTGCACTTTACGTATGCTTTCTGGAAAGTCATCTTACTTCACGATGAGTCTTACAGTCTGGCGTCCATATGCTGCAGCAGTGAAATATTGTAATTATTACTGATCATATGGTTTAGCGTGGATAAACTAATCTAGTAAATCTGAGAAGGCTTAGACAGGCAATGTCAAAAGATCAACCCAGCTAGACAACTAATGTCACAGGATGCACAAGACAATATGACAGAGGGTGGGTGAAATGATTTTGCTATTTTGACATCAGGGACAATCTAATTTACTTTGCTATGTCACATCTCATAACTAACTTAGGCATCTTCCTCCCCCTAGCTCCACTCAGATGTTCATCTTTCCCAGCTAAGTCAATTTCTTTTTTAATTTGAATGTTCTTTGTCTAATTTTTATTTCTTTATTCCAAAAAATTAATAAATAATGATACAAAACACATCTCGTTATACAGTAGATATATTCTAAAAATATTTGGACTCTCTGCTACGTAGCGTTTTGCATTATTTGAGCATGATTTCTGTGGTGTATTCGTGTTTGTACAAGGGAAAAATCATCATTTAGACACGATGTCCTCAACCAAATACTGAAAAGCGTCGTCAAAGAAAAAAATGGCTGAAAAATACACAGTTCCATTTCCTATTCCATTTTTTTTGTTCATGTAATGTCCAGTTATTCTAAAAAACATCCTGAAAAAAAGAATTAATGGGTAGCATACCAAAATATTTGCTTTGCAATTATTATGCTGCTCTGGTCCCAAACCTATCATTTCAAATATGTTTCCAAAACTTTATAAAGCTCAAACAACTGAATTCAACTTCAACAAACTCATTGACTAATAGGCTTGTTTACCTTTCAAGTGCACCAACTTCAGGAAAAAAAATTGTTTTTTACATGAGCACAGTGTGACCAACGTAAGTTTTTATTTAGTTTTTTTTACCTGGATTTGAGCTCATATCTTAACTTTATTTTCTAGAGGCAGAAAAAAGTATGGGTGAGTCCTATGGTGTATTGCAATGTTTCTTAGGTCTTTAAATGCAAATGAGAGGCCATGAACCTGTAGACAATGTCACAGACAAGCAGATGATGTAGGTTATACCGGTAAGATGAATGCTGGGATGTCTGTGCCTGTTTGGTGCAGTATAAATCACCTGTGGTAACCACACAGTGCATGGTGGCTCCAATTCTGCTGGACTTGCACCCGACTTTCTGTGGAATCACACGGGGACATTCACAAGATCAAGGTGGATGCAGTTTTTTAGAGCAAGGAGCTGCACTTGTGGTCCGCTGAGACACACAGATGTTTTTTGGAGTCATTAGACGACCTGCGGCTCGACGTATTTGTGCAGCAGCTTCAGCCCTAAACCCTGCTGATAGTTAATATATGCATACATACTTCACCCAAAGCCACACAATACATGAATAGGAACAAAGTTCTCTTTGCTCAGCTTTTTCAACCTCTTGAAAAAAATAAAACATTTACTGACTCCTATCCTCCCAAAACAATGCTCTATTGTTACACGGGTCTTCTCAGTGGCTGTCTGCCCTACCTATCACAATCTCCTTCTCTAACAAAGTAGTGTGTGTGTGTGTGTGTGTGTGTGTGTGTGTTTGTGTGTGTGTGTGTGTGTGTGTTTGCGTGTGCAGGTGTGGGAACAAAAGAATTGGCAGGGGGCACAATGTGGAGCTCATGGTTGATGTAAAGGGTCAGGCCTGTGTTCACTGCCCATGTGTACGACCAGCTCTTGTCTTCTTATGAGGATTTCTTTGTTTGCTGTTAGGTTATACCTTAATAGAGGCAGTGAAGCAACAAAGCAGACAGCCCACAGCTGTCCACAAAAGGCAAAGCTATCCGATGTCTCTCCACGAGAGCAAGCTATACTTCTCTTCTCTATTTCTCATCTCCTAATCACATGACAAAGGTGATCTTACTGTACATTACAAAACAGAGGGTGGTTGAAAAAACATACCTAACTGAATAAATGTGTTTTATGTAGCACCAGTGATGAGAGCAGGTCAAATTCTCTAAAAGATAAGAAGTAAGCCTGAGTGCCTTCTTGCCTTTCTCCTGTATCCTTGGAAACACAGGCCCATCTTTGTGTCGCGCAATTCCCTGCAGCAACAATATGTTTCTCATGCTGCTGCCGTTACACTGCAATATCTTTATATCAGTCCCGTGATTTATAATATTAATATTTTGGATTAATAAGAATGTATGTATTTTATAAAAGTCATATTGAAACATCACAGGCAGTGGCTTTAATCCACTCTTGTGTAATCACCATCATCAACATTGTGAATACCTTTTTGAACTTCAATTAATTCAGTTTTCCTTTAATGTTGTCTATTTCTTTTTCTCTGCCCTTTCTACGGCACCAAAGCCATTGCCAGGCATCCTTGCTAGCGAGGACTCAGAAACAGTATTATATTTTGAACATTACAGTGGAATCAGTCACTGATAAACAAAGCACAGACTGATGTATCATTCCTGCATTATTATGATCCAAAGATGGAAAAGGCTGAGAGCAATAATCAATGTGAGAAAAAACACTACACTTAAGAGTCGGCAAGGTTTTCAGGTCAGAAACCCAGATGAGAAAACTAGAGGGAAATGGTTAGTCTGGGCTCTAACAAAATCCACCTCCCAGCAACTGTTAAGCGTCCTATCTACTACCGTTTACCGTTTTGACCAACACACTGTTGTCTGACACAAATATTTGACTTGAGGTGAAAAATTTAAGTTATGCTCAAATTGTTTGTCATCACCATAATTTGTAAAAGCTTAGTCATCTGTATCTTTTTATGTAGCACTATGCCAAGTGACTGCTGTACATAAGACTAAAATGTTCCCTTATGGACTGAGATGGCAAAAACAAAAACTCTTAGTGGGCCAGTGTAATGGGGAGTTTTGTGAATGTTTGTGGGCCATTTAAATTTGTGCTCATTAAGCCTGACAAGAAAAGGCAGACCCTCTATGTCTCCTCTCTTCAGAAGTTGGATTTTATAAAACTCTGCAAAGCATCAATGTCAGGTGTGAGATATGAGTGCATAAAAGGCCGTCTGACAGTGGAATTGCCTTGAAAAAGACCAGTTATTGTCAAATAGTGGTTGTAACAATACAGTTTTTAATACAATAATAAAAAAAATGTTTAGCACACAAACCCCCAGAAAATCATAATTACCTGTCTTTAAGCTTTGCTTTTTGTGGATTAAACTAAGATGATTCACCATGTTAAATACAGACCCTAATAGTTGCTGGGTCCAGTCCATCTGAACAACTAAGGAAACTGGCTGCTGGTTGTAGCTTTATGTTTACCAGTCAATCCAGGAATTGTGAATACTTAGTGATTGTTGCAGCCTAAATTGACTGAAAAACTGCAAGGTCACAAATATGTCACAGTGAAATTCTGAAAGGAATGATTTTTCGTGCACAAACAGGGGCGGCATCATTCTCGAAAAGAAGGTCAATGTGCATATTTGCCAAAATCAGTCATTGCTAAGCAAAAAGAAGCCGCTTTTAGTTTTCAAGCACAGTATTACTGGAATTTGTTACCTGTAAATTTAAGTGTTCCCAAATGTTTAGAGATGTAAATCCAAACTTAAAATTACTTTGTTTTCCAAGGTCTTTGACTGGAGATTTATTCAAATGTATTATTTATGTTAATATATTCTTATACATACTGTAATTTATGCTGTATATATTACTTTTGTATATTTCTAATATAGATTTCCAATTTACAGTGCATCCAGAACTTCCACATTTATGTTACAGCCTTATTCCAAAATTGATTAAATTCATTGTTTTCCTTAATATTCTACAAACGATACCCTATAATAGCAACGTGAAAGAAGTTTGTTTGAAATCTTTGCAAATTTATTAAAAATAAAAAAACAAATCACATGTACATAAGTATTCACCGCCTTTGCTTAATAGTTTGTTGAATCAGCTTTAGCACCGATTACAGTCTCAATACTGCAGAAATTGTTCTGTACCCTTCTCCCGATCTGTGCCTCGATACAATCGTATCTCAGAGGTCTACAGACAATTTGTAGGACTTCATGGCTTGGTTTGTGTTCAGACACACACTGTTACCTGTGGGATCTTATACAGACAGGTTTATGCTTTTGGAAAAGCCATACCAGGAAACAGAATCCACCAGAGCTCAATTTTGAGTGTGATGGCAAACGCTGTGAATTCTTATGTACCTGTGATTTCGTTCGTTTTTAATTTTTGATAAATTTGCAGATTTCATATGTTGTCATTATGGGGTATTGTTTGTACAAATTTGAGGAAAATAATGAATTTGATCCATTTTGTAATAAGGCTGTAACGTAACAAACTGGTAAAAAAGTTACGTGCTGTGAATACTTTCTGGATGCACGATATATGTTTTAAAAATTTTAGTATGTTAATATTTTTAATTGGTGTTATGGTCTATGTATTTTATTACGTTTCTCTTTTGAATTTCCTTGCATTTAAAATCTACCATGTATAAATAAATTTGCCCTTGCCTTTATAAAGAATGTATCCTGATGCTCACAAATGTCAAGAAGTTTCCATGCTGACCTTAAGTAGCCGGTATTAAATCACAGAGCATTACCAGATGGTCAGTATTCACACTAAACTGTGTTATCATCTTAATAAAACACACAACTTGGAATCTTTTGAGGTTGCATTAAGTAGCTATTGCCAACTATTGCCAATATTACTGTGGTATATTCAGATTAGACAAGACTGGTTCATTTAGGCCTTTTAATTTTTAAAACAAACACACAGCTTTTACAGACCTAATTCTGACTAGAATCATAGTCAAAAGACACATTTATCATTCATCCAGAGCACAGCAGCAACATATTGGCCACTAGAACATCATTAATAAAAGCACTTGTAGATGATGGCTTGCAATGTAGACTATAAAAAAATAGGACAACCTTTGTGCACCCACAAGAACAAAAAAAAAAAAAAAAGCTGCACAAAAAGATATTCAACATAATGAGCATGTAAGTATGGATGTGCATATTTTTCAAGCCTTTATCTACTCTTGCTATTACTCTGTTGCAGTGCTTTCAAACATTTGTGATAAAAAGAGAGTGTACTCACTGTAGAGGATGGTGCCTTGTGTAGATCTTGTTTTTACTGTCAAGTACAGGATAACATTGGTGACAGAAGTTAGTAGATTATTCATGGCAGAGGCAGGCTGGAGAATGGACGTAAGAGGCTGCAGCTCCAAATAAGATGTGCCATCAAATGAAGGAATGTATATAGTGGTATCTAAAAAGGAGAAAACAGTTTAAGTCAATGCAATGGTAAAATTCCTTTTACTCATCTATGCCTACAATGTCTCATCTAGTACAGCAAAGAGATGCCCTATAATGCTTTTGTTAGTAAACAGAACAGCGAGACTTGGCTCCTGTCTGCCTTCACGGTGCTTATTGCTTGACTGCGAGCAGAGTCAGCAGGGTCCTGCCAGGGCTATCTGCTATTGTGTGTGTTATTTCCCACTGGATGACAAAGGGGTATAAGTTTAAGGAGAGGTGGAGGATGTACCCACTCAGGTCATCAACTCCACTAGCCAGTGATGATCTGTTGGCTTTCACACAAAGGACACTGTGCACCTGGAAGATGGCTTGCTGTTCAGGTGCATGACAGCCGATTCAAAATAGGCCAAACCGGCCCCAACTCAAGGGACTCTTACCTTCAGAGTCCAGTTCTCGAGGAATAATGCAGTTTATTCTCAGCTGAGGACTTATTATTCTATACGGTATATGTTTAGGGCTCCAAAGAGAAACAGGAACATCCTCTCATGGCTCTTGTGCCTACTTTTTTTGGGGGGGCTTGTATGTTAGATCAAATGCATTTTTAAAGCACATTTGTGAGTGACCGACCACATTTTAGAAAGTCAAACAAGCAATATAAAGGAAACCTACATTTTCTACATGCAGTGCACAGGACGTAATAGTAACAATGGCATTGGACAAACGACCATTTGAAAACAGTAAGTTATTTCTTTAGGATTAAGAATAAAACCGCACAATTTTAAATCTAATTTATGTACTAAATTCTTCTGTCTGTTATAGCTGTCAAAGCAGACGGAAGCCATTAGCTGCTTCTCTGGATTGTAATTTGATGTGAACTGGTTCACCTACGAGTCAGTGTATTCCTAGCCACAGGGATAACGCATTTCCTGGGTATTGGTCACTCTTGTCACCAGGCTTTCCTGAAAATGGCCCTAATGAGGCTGTGAATACAAACCAACTTGTAGAGTGACTGCAAATATCAGCAGGGTGAACCATGGGGTTTGATAATAAGGACTGTTCAATGGTCTGGGGGCCAGTAAAACACGGCCGTGGTCCAATTTAATGATCAGTCACCGGACAAACAACCAAGAAGATTTTCTCCTTGTACCATTTCTCAAATGGTCATAATCCTGTTATCTTCGCCTGTGTGTTCTTGCCACTTTCCCACTCTTGCTCTTTTCTCGGCCAATCAGAGTAGATGAGTCCTCCAACTTGCACAGAGAATTACGTGTGGCAGACATGACAGCCAATACTTCAAATTACAAAGAGAAATGAAAAAAAGGGTTTCTTTTGTTGAGGAAGGAGTGCTTTCCTTGAGCTGAAAATGATAAATCAATCCTGTAATGTTTGTTGGCAATTTCTGAGTAAGGCAGATTGAGCTGGCTCATTTTTAAAGGCACCAGCAATTACAGCAAACACACATTAGATGCTCACAAAAGAGCTGGCAGCACCTAGCCAGTGTGTTGGCAAAGCAGGAAGCCGACAACCTCTCATCAGGCCCCATTAATGTCAAACATAGCAACTGAAAGGCTTACCACCCTAAAGAAATCTTTTTTGTTTGCTTTTTAAAGAATTATTAGTTTTTTCTTCTCACTACATTTGCAGAAAAGATTCGTTCTGATCCTGACCAGTGATAACATTACCTGCACTGACAGTCAATTTATTTTTGAAAACATGCCTACAAATCACTCACACCAGGTTTAATCACAATCAATTAAATGGCCCTGCCGCAGAATATTGAAATAAAAATGCTTTGAAATGTTTAAAAAGAATATAAGTTACTAGTGAGATTAGATTAGATTGGAGAAGTTACACTATTAAATAGAAGAATCTAGAACCAAATATGACTTTGCTGCCCGTGTCCAGACGAGGACCAGAAGGAGAGAACACATTACCTCTATTTTAGTCCAACACTGCTTGCCTGTCAGCTTCTATTCTAATTTTAAAATTGTTCTACTTGTTTTTAAAGCACTTCATGGTTTTGCACCAGCCCACTTGTCTAACATGCTTCCGGGCTATAAACCAGTCTGCGTTCTTTTAATGTAAGACTAAGGGTCTCGGAACAATAATAAGTGTCAGTGTTTTAAAAGTCAAACTTAAAACCCACTTTTTTTATCCCTACTGTATATTTAAATGTTTCATTAATTTAGTTTTTGTCTTTTTACTTTCCTTCATTCCCTTATGTCCTATTTCCCTCGTGTTTTATTTATCATTCATCTTTATTATTTATCTTTATCTAAATTTGATTTGTTTTTAATCATGTTTTATTGACCTAATCATTTATTTTTATTCTAGTCTTTTACCTTTTATTCTTGTATTTGAGTGCATTAGTCTCATGTCTTACACGGTAGTTTCATTATGCCCTTGAATAGTATGCTTTGTTTTCAACTTCCCTTACGCTATAATTTGTGTTATTCTTTTTATCATGTATGTTATACTTTTTTCCGTGTGCATTAGTATCAGTTTTCACTGCTTTTATTTTACTTTTTTCTCCTTGTTTGGTATCATTTTTTTATCAACATTTTAATCAACTGTAAAGCTTCTTTGAATTGCATTAACCTTTGCAAAAGCTGCTCTATAAATACAGTTTGATTTGACAATGACAAAAAAGTGCACGCACTGTAATGCATGTGGTTGGGAAAAGTTAATAAAAAGACATAAATGGGTCAAAACCGTGCTCTCAACTCTCAATTTATTATTAATTAGCCAACATCCTACATCACAGCTTCAACTATATGAGAAATAAGGACTTAAGGTAATGAGCCGTAGAAGGAGGTCATGATCAATACAGACCAAGTCTGAATCATTTCCTGCCTCACTGGTTTTGTCTTTTATGCCTTCTTCCTCACCCTGCAGCCATTTACTACATAACTAATTTTTGTGACCACTTAGCTCTCGTTTGAATAGTTACACACTTGAGAAAACGCTTTTGACAAACTCTATGACCTACTGTGTCTTCTTTGAAGAGACAATTTATCATAGCTTAAAACTTTGGCGTGCCCAGATGAACTGGATTTATCTTGACAAAACCTGTCTTATGGTTGGATACTTGATATCAAATAGTCACTCACCCAAAGGCACTGGCCTGGATTACAGTACAACCTTTCAGAGGTTGCAGAATCAGGTTCATAACATTACAGAGGGTGAGACTAAAAGCTCACAAGGACTTCAAGGCTTCTTGCCTGCACAGGCTGCACATAATGCACAGTACGTCGGGCTTACTCTGACCGACAGCTTTCTATGTTCTTTCTATATTTGACGACGTGCGCAGACATTCTGTGTGTAATGCAACTCTAGAAGGGTTTGTAAATCTGTGTCAGTATTATGTTTTTTTTATGTTGACATTTTTAGCTATTTTATGGGAGTTTAAAGCTTTAATGGTCATGAAAACATGATATCACCAATGTATCCAGTGGATTCAATCCAGCTACCGTACAGAAATTTTTATTCTGTAGATGTAAAAACTGGTGGAAGTACTCCGATGCTTTACTTATAGTTTCTGTATTTCAATACTTGGACCAAATTACCAGGTGTTTGGCTACATTTTAGAACTTTCAGTGGAAACATAATTAACATCAGTAGCAAGTCAGACCTTCTTCAATTATAATGTAAGAGGCTGTAGAGACAACTGCACAACCAACAACATTCAACTTAGATACACACTATATGACATGTCAGCATTTCATCTAGGACACAAACAAGTCCACATCATTAGTCACTAGGTAGGATGACATATCTATAATTAACTGGTAGCAGGGGTGACTTTATTCTTCTCTTGGGGCTATTACTTAATTCAACAGGATGTGAGGACAAGGTTGTCGCCCAGTAAAGCTGTCGTAGCAATACACATGTACAGACTTTGTCAGCATGTAAATAGCCTCTGGACTCTGTCTGCAAGTTATCAGGACTAGTGTTGCAAAGCACATCACTGGATGGGTGCTCATATGAGATTGCACTCTGTTAAACCTGATAGACTGAACTGCTTTTGAAAAGGAGCAATTTTTCAAACTCAGCAGAAAGACTCCACTGCAGGTATTTAAAGAAAAAGTTTATGGGTGTTGAGCATTAAGCAGGAAATGATTGAGGGTTGAATTCCATCCTTTTTTTAAAATGATTAACAACTGAACAATTGAGAAAGTATTTTCAAATGAAGCATTACATCTGATTAATCATACTGTTAGGTTAGTGGTTTTAATTTATTTTTAGCATGAATTAGTTAATATGCTGCAGTCAAGTAACATATATATTGTATGTCATACTAATAATTATCCTTCAATATGCATGTTATGCATATCCTACAGTGGTAAGAAAGAGGTAAATGAGTGACTGAATCAATGAATGAATCACATTCCTTGTTCTCTACTGGCTGTTTAGTAGTTGGGCAAAGCATCTGTAATAAGTGGCTTATCAAAGCAGCTTCTCTGTCATGTAAGCAGAGGGGGGCCCATTTTCCTAGATGTAGCTGTCTCCCACGGGAAAAAACAAATGAGAATGAAGTCTTAAAAATAGCAACAGTTTTGTTACAGTGCCTGAAGAAACAAATAACATTTCAGTGGATTACTTAAACACCTGTAAATTAGCATTTTCAGAACACATGGCAAAGGTGGCGAATAAGGGTGTCAGGTGCACACATGCTGCTCAAGCAATGTTAATGAGTGTTAACATATGCCTTTGAGCAGAAGTCTGTCACATGTCCTGTAAGTACACAATTATAGTATGAACATGCGTCATGTATCAATCAGGTACAGAGATTACGAAGTGAACGTAAATCCAGTTTTCATCACTGTAACTCTCTGCAACACTAATACGAACTTCCTTCACTTATGATTTTCCCCAGGCTTAAAATGTGCAGCACACACATTATGGCATTTGGTTTCCACAGCAGTTCAAAACTCCTGAATGAAAATCCACGAACGAAAGCATAGTGTGAACAGAAATAACAGACGAGATAAGGGAAATGGAGAAAAATGTCCCTGCAGGGCACAACTAATAATCTTAATGGCATTTCAATAATAAACAATGATGTAATTTTTTTCACTTGTCGCCAGCTGAGTTATATTAATTACTGCAGTAATTACCCAGTGGAAGGCTCTTAATGATTTGCTAGTTAAATCCAGTGACTTTTTTTGGCCAGGCAGTGAATTTATTGATCTCACCCATTGTTTAACATGTCAGAGACTGAGTGACAATTAAACTATACAATGGGTTATGTCCATTAAAAACACTGTGCGTCTCATACAGACACCAAAGGTAGCATGTGGCATCTCATACTTGTGTTTCCCGATTAAAAGCTAAAGGGTATGTTCATACGAACAAAATGTTTGTATGTAACGCCACGGAAAGGACATTATATTTTAGTTATGCAAACACAGCAGTTTGCCTTTCTTCTTCTTCTTCTCCTTACAGCTGTTCCCATTCAGGGGTTGCCACAGATAACCCTATTTTCTGAATTCTCTTTTCTCCCAACAAACTGCCTTCATGTTCTCTCTCACTACATCCATAAATCTCCTCTTTGGTCTTCCTCTGGACCTCCTGCCTGGCAGCTCCAACCTCAGCATCCTTCTACCGATATATTCACAGTCTCTCCTCTGGACATATCCAATCCATACCTCAATCTGGCCTTTCTGACTTTATCTCCAACCCATCTAACATGAGCTGTCCCTCTGATGTCCTCATTCCTGATCTTCTCCATCCTCACTACCAAAGAGAAAATCCACATCTTAAGCTCTGTTACCTCCAGCTCTGCCTCAGTGCCACTGTCTCTAAGCTAGACAACATCGCTGGTATCACCACCGTCTTGAACCCCTTTCCTTTCATTCTTGCTGATACTCTTTTATCTCTGACCTGGTTGCACTCGCCTCTTTACCTCTTTTCCACACTCTCCATTGCTCTCAATCATTGACCCTAATTACTTAAAGTCCTGCAACTTCTTCACCTTTACTCCCTGTAACCTCACTGTTCCACTTGGCTCCCTCTCATTGACACACATGTATTCTGTCTTGCTGCAGCTAACCTACATTCCTCTGCTTTCCAGAGCAGACTTCCATCTCTCTAGATTTTCCTCCACCTGCTCCCTGCTCTAACTACAAATCAGAACGTCATCTGCAAACATCATAGTCCATGGAGATTCCTGTCTAACCTCATCTGTTAGCTTGTCCATCACCAGAGCAAACAAGAAGGGGCTCAGAGTCGATCCTTGATGCAGACCCACCTCCACCTTGAACTCCTCAGTCACACTTACAGAACACCTCACCACGGTCTTAGAGCTCTCATACATGTCCTGCACCACTCTAACATACTTCTCTGCCACTCCAGACGTCCTCATACAATACCACAACTCCTCTCTCTGCACACTGTTATAAGCTTTGTCTAAATCTACGAAGACACAATGCAACTCCCTATGACCCTCTCTGTACATCTCTATCAGCATCCTCAAAGCAAATACTGCATCTATTTTTACTTTTTCTATACATACTGTATACAATACAATTTATCTAAAATTAAGTTAAAGCTAGATAAAGTTACACTGTACAATCCAATAGAAATCCTGACTTTTTCAGTTAACTTTATGCAGTTTTCAACAAAATGCACTTCTTACTAGGTTTCTTCAAGTTATATGTAAATGCAGGGTAAAAAAAAAACCCTTTACTCTTTTTTTTTGAGAAACGCTAACTTAAAACAATCAAGTACAGTGGCAACAATGGAGGCAATGATGCTTTTTAACCAGTGGGAGGCCACAATTCAAAAAAAGGTGCTTAGTCTGCCAGGAAAACCTTTAGGCAGGTATTAACAGGGTCATTAAGGTAAGTATTAATGATGTCAAAGCATCTTGGTGCAATTCATAAACCCAGTCATAAACTCAATGCAATTGACCATTGACCTTTTTCTGCTCTTGTAAAGTCCTCTGCTGACATTTGCTAAGAACTAAGGGAGGAATACATTTTCCCAAGAAAAGAATTCCCTTTTGTGCAGTACAGTGTGAATAACATTTTACAGTGGGACTAACCCGAGCACCAGATATTTGCAGCTAATTGACAAAAGAGGCATTCTTAGATGGGACAGCTGGGAGGGACTGGGATCTATTTACCTTAGTAGTATAGCACATATGTGCCTAATATTGTGGTATAGTGTAGTATTGTCACAATAGTAATGCAAGTTCATTAATTGTTGGGGGCAGTGGTGTGGTTAAAAAACCATGACTAAAGACAATGTGACCAAAGTAGCAAGTTATGTATGACAGAATTTGGTAAACTAAAGTTGCAGCAGTAACCATTACTTGATCTTTTTGAAGCAATGAGTTTGCATGATTTTATTAAGTAAATCAGACCCCTGCTCAAGTGACCACAACTCAGATGCAATGTTGTAAGAAACGTTGTGTTAGTTGGCCCAACTTAAATAAGTGTGTCATTTAAAACACAGCACACAGTACACTGTGGAAATGCCTTTGTTTGAAATAATAATTCTGAGTACTCCTTACTGAGTTATGAGTACAACATAACATGTGGAGAAGCTTGAAGTGCCGTGCTTCGTTATGAATGCTGAGCAATATCAATGAAAATCTGAAAATCACTGGTAGACATCTAGCAAATAGATCGTTTGAGAAGATCTGCATACCAGTCATAATTGCTTGTACCTAGTTCCTGTAAATGTACCTAATTGCCATTCTGTCACTTCAATCTGCCCTCAATAACACATAATAAAAATGTTAGGGTTTTAGAAATGTTTTGGGAAATATATTAAAAATCAGAAACTAATATATCAATTTACAAAAGGACCTAGAGCACAATAGATGCGTCTCGTTGCTTTAATTGTCAATTAAATTTAATCAAAGCTTGAATGGAGTCCACATTTCACAGTGCCATGTCAGGGCAAAAACCAAGTCATGAAATCAGTAACTAATAGCAACACTTTGCAGACCTCTGCAATAGAATTTCAGAAAGACATATCAGGGCAAGGCTATAAAATGATTCCTAAAGCTTTGAATGTTCCCATGGGCACAGTGACCTTAATAATTGTTATTTGGAAAACATTTGGAACTACCAGGAGCTTTTCTGAAGTTGGCTGTCCGGACAAAGTGACTAACCTGGCACTAAGGGCTTTAAACAGGGAGATGACCAAGAACCCAAAGGCAGGCCCATTTATAGTCACAGGCCACCTAGTTAGTCACCTAAGATGCCTCCAGCTGGAGGGTTGTCTAAAGAGGAGGAAGAAATATTTCCTAATTACTTGTATTCTATTTTTAAAAGTCTGTTACTCATGTCCGCTGCCCCTCTTACATTGTTAAACACACAGCACCAACGAGGAGACAAAGTGTCTATGGAAGAACTCTCTGCTGGGGGCTGACTCTTACATAATGTGAATATATTTATTTTTTCCACTTTTCAGAACCCTTGGTTTATTTGCTCATGCTTCTCTGTAATAATCACGTACGAGTAGCGGGTTATGTGTTCCATGCAAACATTAGTCTACAACATGATCCATGCCATTGTAAATCATAATCTGCACAACATTGCTTGTGTGCGTGTGTCTACTTACAATGTAGACTGAGTCAGTTTAACAAAACCTACTGTGTTAAAAATGATCTACAACCTGTAATCAATGTAATGTCACTGATGTGACAAGCCAGCAAATCTAGGGATACTGATATACAGTAGGCCAAGGTAGGCAGCTATAAATCCAGATGTTTACTCCTACCACTGTGTTCCAGAAATAACAGCAGCAACTAGTTCTTTTGCATCTATTTCCATCATATTTGCCAGCTGAACACAACTCTCTAGTGCAGCTGTCAGTTTGGCATTTGGTTCATGCTGACATTAATGAGTGTGTGTCTAAATCCTGTGTAGCTCTTACTGCTATAAAAGATTTACACTGACATTCTCTTTTTTTCTGGAGACTCAAAGTTTATACTGAAAGTTAAATAATAAAGAAAATTTCAAATGGAAAACCATTTTTGTGTCATAAAACATGGTCAGGAAAGACTCCCCGCTACAAAAAATGATACACAAAATAACCAGTAACATGATAGCAAGAGTTTTGTAACATGTATAGATTATACAATCAGATTATGTTGTGCATCATCTGTTTTGAAGGCTATCAAAACAGGATAATACATAAAAAAGGACTTGTGTGCATGCAACGACGCAAACTGACAGATGATGTTGAATGACACAAGACAAAAGTTGAATAAAGTAAAAGTTGAAATAATAAATAGTAATAAAATTCTTATAATAAAATATTTTAATGGAAAAATTCAGATGTTTAAGATCGTCTAATGATATCTCGCTTAGAGCACCAAAATGTCCAGAAACAGCTCTACCAAATTCTCAATATGACAGAGTTTCAAATGTCCTCTGCACAGATGGGACAACCTGCAAAAGGATGAACATCCAAGTGACACCCTATCAGGTTTTTATGACGGGTCATAAAACGTAAAAAAAATAAAACAGCATGCTTGGAGTTCTACAAATGGCATTTAAATTACTGAAATGAATGAAAAAAGATTCTCATTGATCTAATGACACAAAGTTTGAACCCTCTGGGCAGCACTCCAAGCATTATGTCAAACACCAGGCACAGCTCATTACCTAGCTAATACCGTCTCTACGGTGAAGCATGGTTGTGGCAGCATGAAGCTACGAGAGCGGGGGTGGGGGGGTGGGGGTTCTCAGCAACAGGGACCGGGAGACTGGTCACAATGGATAGAAGGTTGAATGCAGTCTAATACAAAGAAGCACTTGATGAAAACCTCCTCTAAAGTGCATAAGATCTAAAACTGCAAAGTTCAGCTTTCAACACAGTAACAATCCAAGTCCTCAAGTGGCCCAACCAAAGCCCAGAATTAAACTTCACAGAATATCTAAGGAGAGACCTGAATGTCAGTTCACAGATGCTTCTCATCCAATCTGATTGGAAGAATGGGATAACCTGCCCAAATCCAGGTGTAAGAATCTTGTAGAGACATGCTCGAGAAAACTCAAAGCAGTAATTGCTGCCAACTTGGCTGATACAAAGTGCAGAATTAAGGGCCCAAATAATTTCTATAGACATTGTAGATGGCTAGAGTGCAGGAGAGTGAACATAATTATCATAACACAGCATATGAAATGTCTCTGAGTTGTGAGCAGTTACGTTTGCCTTCACAAGCACACGAGCAATTAATTCACAAGTCTATTATTACTGCTGTCATTACTAATAGAGAATGGCTAACAACAAAAGGAATGAAGCAGTTTTCTTCACTGTCAGAGCACATCATGCATGGAAAGAGACATAGAAAGGGAGGTCAGTAGCTACATCCTGTGCACTGAGAAGAAACCTGCAAACAAAACAAACAAAAAAACAACAACTCCTTAGTATGTGTGCTGCCTAGTACTGCTGTCTCCTTAGAATTAGTGTCAGAGTGGTTGGTACAAAATAAATATTTCTGTTGGGGAGGGGATGACAGTGTTTGCTGAATGTTGAGCAACTGCTCCAAGGTCACATTCTCAATGAGCTCTGGAGGTGAACATGGACACACGGTGATGGTTCAAACTGCTTATATGGATCTTTCATTTCAATAATTATATTCTGAATAATTCACATCACTCAAAATTCTTTATGCAGCTGACTCTATACTCCCTCATAGTGAAACCTATTAGCCCAAGAGGCTCAGCATATATTAACCAACATAATTTGTTGGCTGACTCTCGATGATACCACTGCAGAGGTCACAGTACAGTAGGGTTTCAAAGCTTCTCACTGCCTGTGTTTGTGTTTATATATATATGTGTGTGTGTATACAGGGAATGTTGTCAGCAAAAAAACTAAATCAAAAAATTCCAAGCCTACCTTTCTCACAAAAAGTTCCAGTAAAATGAAGCGGGCAGTGACAAGAAGGCAGAGCTCCGCCAGGCAGCTGTGGTGGATGACATGTTCCTCCATTGAGACAAAGACCTGCACGGCAAGCTCTAGGTACATGCAGAGGATGTTTTGGTGTTTGTGTGGGCGCTGCCATTGTGGTTGCGTTCCCATTGTCAGAGGAGGTTGATTGAGTAGTCAAACTTGAGAAACTTGTCGAGCTTTCTGTGGCGTATGAAGTACACCTGTAAAATTGGGCAAAAGTATGAGTGGTTCACAATCCAAATTGTCTAGTCTAAAGATAGTTTTTTACTACAGTCATGTGTTAGTGCTGATGCTTGTGGTGGGCTTAATGGTTTAACAATCAAAACATTTAAAACACAGTTTTGTCAACGTTCTTGAGGGATTTTTCTTGTGTTCATTTTATGTAAAACTAAAAACTAGGTTTTAATAGCAAAAAAAAACCCAACAACAACAAATCAACAATAAACTTCAAAACAAAAGAGGATCACGATGAAGACAATTACTTCTTTTGAATCCGGAGACTTTACCTGCATCGCCCTGTGTTGCTGCCAGCGATGGCGTCAGATGTGTGAAATCTCCTCAGTTTATTAATTTCAATTATTTCAATGCACCCAGTATAGTTGTGGAAAGGTTGCGCTCGCTAAGGGGAGGAACATATTTCATTTAGACAACTGATTAGATAATAGCAGTTCCTTTCACACTTTTGCAGTTTTTTATGATGCAATTTTCGCAATATTTTATGTAACATTCATGTAACTTCTTAAGTATACTGTATGTGTTTCAGAACCTTATGATTTGAGCAGGAGACTGAGAAAATACAGAGCACACAGACATCTTACCTGACTGAGTAGGTATCGTTGGGGCAGACCACCTGTGAAGACACTGTTTGTTCTTTGTATCATGTGTCCCAACCAGTAGTTACTTGCTGTACTTTGGATGATTTTCTCATGACCAGAAAGTCTTAGTTCTGCTTCACAAGGGGTCAGGTGTTGCCTGTGAAAGATTAAGAATACTTCATGTCACATTTACAAGTATCATTCGAAAACGGTAAATCGATACATCAACCAATCATTTTGAGGTGCAACTGCTAAACTCCATTTTGTTTTCTCTGTGTCTTATGAGCCTTGACACATCTATTTTGGACGCACCCCACAGCCATTCATAGTTTTCAAAATCCAATTCTCCACTTCGAAACAACACGGGAGAGCAGATAATTACCTAAGTGCATATTCTGAACTTACCATCAGCAGCTTGAGGGTACTCAGGCCACTGATGCACAGTCTTCTCTCCAGTGTCTCCTGGTACCCCTTGTTCCCCAAGTGGAAGTTAGGAAGTCCATGAGGCAATCTAGTCTGATTTGTTAAGCCTGTACTTTGTAGGCTGTTGCGTATGCAGGCTAAACACTCAGGGCACTAACTCCAAGCTGTATAAGTCCTTCCTCTAGAGCCGGCATGGAGAAGCGGTTAATTTAGAAGCAGTCTGCCAGAGCGGCCTGGCCAGCAGCCAGAGGGCACTGTGCTCGCTGTCCTTGAGAAGTCAGCCCCACTGGGTTTCTATTTAACATATTGAAAAGCGTCTTTGACGGGAAGATATATTAAAAGTCTATAATGAGTTAGGCAGTGACGTTGAGGATGGCCGTGGTGTTGTAGCTCTGGGTCAAATCAGACAAAGATGGACGTACTCGGCCATCAGACAATTACAAAGAATTTGCTTTGTGACACTAGAAACCATTTTTCCATACTCCCAACCCTCTAGTTATGACAGCTCTCTTTCTTGCAATGTCTCCAAGGGGTTGGTACAGAACATTATGATTGATTTCGACTGCTGTTGTATTTTTCTTGCAGGAGAAAAAAAAAGAAAAAAACTTGATTGGCCTTTCTGGATGCACTTGTGTATTTAGGGCAGTGCAGCTTTCTGGCAGGAAACAAGAGGCAACCTTCCCAGTCAGCTTTGTTTCAGCAGGAAATAATGGTCTCACCTGTGACAGTGTGTTCATAATCACCTTCACTAATTTTAATCTTGTTTGTCTTTTTTAAATTTCATCTTGAGAAAACTTTGTTTATTTTTTTTAACTTTAAATTAGTCCACCAAAAAAGAAAAAATGAATTCAAACATATTCATCCCTGCCTTCTGCTAAAAACCTGAAATGACCTGTTAGAAAAAAATTTCTACACATTCTCCTTAAATGCCAAGTAAACTGATTTGATATGAGTTGAACATTAGCCCTTTGTTTCAGCCTCAAGCTCATACATAATAAACTTCGTGTCTCGAAATGAAACCACAATCTTTCTCATGTCAGAATATAATGGAGAGGGCTGGCAGCAAGATTGCGCATGGGCTTAGCAACAATATAACTAAAGGGGCCTCAGCCTCACTTTAAATCATTTAAACATTGATTTTGTGCTCGGCTCCTGCTTGTTAATCTTTTTGTAATGAAAAACTGCAAATGAAGACTTTAGAACAGCCAATAAAACATGTGCAGTGATCACTAATGCATTTTAATAGTCACATTCTGACATTTGTTTTTAGTTCTTTAAAATCTAAGCCCATTTACCCGTTCCTAATAAAACATAAGTTCTCACTCTGGTGAATCCTGCCAATTGTGTGTATCCCTAGTATTAGTTTCAGCCCGTATCCTAAATATTCTGCCACACTTGAAATGAGTGGATAACTAAGGATCAACTTAATACCACCTAAGGTGCTAACAGCATTTGAACAAAATCTGTATATGCCTAAGAACTACAGTAAGTAGCTTATCATTGTGAATGTTCCCCATTTACTCAATACATATTGTTCCCTAAAGCAGTTAGAGAACACACAGCAGCTGGTTAGCTGTCAATGTTACAGCAGTGTGTAAATTAAAAAAAAAAAAAAGTACAATTAAATGGCAACATACAGCCCCCTTCAAAATGATTTAAACAGAAAAGATAATTGTTTTGTTTTAGCTGTAGACTGAAGACATTTATTTTAAAGATCAAGAGTTTAGAATTTCTGCTTATATTTTATGGTATTTAGTTTCCCATGCAAAAAGCAGAGAATAATGCCTATTTTGTATCATATGAGCCAAGATGTAAGCAAAAACATGGTAATATGTGACTCACAGGTTTTACCTGTGAGAGTATTTGTTCAAGCAATAAACAGTTTAAAATGGCTGCTCCTGATTTTAGCCTTGGGTTTTAACTGTGAACTGAGTGAAACTAAAGTTATAACAACTATTTGTTGTTAAAAAGGATAAATCAAAATGGCCTCTTGAGAGATGTTTATGGGAGAAGGGCAAGCCAGTTTGAACTTGGGGCACTGCACAAACACTGGCAAGAGCTAATACAACAACTTGGAAAGTCCTGAAAAAGACTTAAAGGAAGCCTTCACTGATTCTGAACTGAAGAGACATCACTTAAAAGGAACCTTCAGTCCAGATAATGTTTGTAATCATGGTCAACCTGCTTTTCCAGAGCTCCCCCAGTTGACATCATCTGAACTCCAATCGATGAAAAACTCCTCCGGGCGATGTCTTGAGGAGTTTTTCAGTTAGAAGCAGAGAAATATTTTAGTTAAGAGTGGAGTTGTGAAGCATTAATGTACATTTACACAATAACCGAAGCCAAGTTGAGAATTGGTGAAGTCACCCTTAAGAAATCTTTGGTCTACTGAGCATCATACACAGAATGGATCAGTCAAGGAAAACTACAACAGCTGATGACAGAAGCCTTCACAGAGCTTTAATTAAAAAAAACCCACAAACAGGCCACATAATGCAAACCCCAGTAAGCGATAACCACTAAGGATCAGACAGTTTTATGGACTGATGAGACCAAGAGTGTACAGTACCACAGTGATGGAAAGGCCAATGTGTGGAGGAAAAATGGATCTGCTTATGATCTAACCCATACAAGCTCATCTGTGTAGCATAGGGGAGGTAGTATCACCGCTTCTGGAACAAATTCACTGATCTTTATTGATTATTTAATTCACTGTGGCAGCAGAATAACCCCAGAGGTGTACAGATGGAGCAAGACCATGACCCAAATTAAAGTGATGGAAAAAAAAAATCAACAATTGAGGGAGGCTGTTCTTAAGCCTGAAAAAGCACATTAAAAGAAGATAGTAACACATGGGTAATGTCAGTGAAGTCACAGGCTTGATTTGTTTTATTTACTTTAAATCTTCAAATTTGGTCCATTAATATGTGGGTCATCTGATACAAACGGTGCTATGTTTTAAGATTTTTGTTTACATATTAGGTTTAAAGAAATTCTGAATTATCACTTGAATCCATCTTTTGATCTTAAACCCAAAATGTCTTCCACAAAAACACATGAATCGGCTTTGCCATTCCGATACTTTTGAAGGGGACTGTATTTGTTCGCAGCAGCAAATTCCTTGAACATTTTCATTTGTAGCAGAGTTGTAGTTTGAAACAATATTAAAAAGAACATACCTGATATTAACAATGTGAACCTTGCCATCGTCAACACGAATCGATGTATTGATCAGTGTAACATCTTCCTCTTCATTACAGCAAAATGCATACTGAAACATTTGAGAAACTCTATGTCAAACAAACTGCTGTAAGAATAATATGTACGGTTCAGGCATTAGCTGAATTTTTATAGGCAACACACAGCTTTGTGATGTAGTAGAAAGGTAATCATCTACAATAACTATTTAATTTGAGTTTTTACCTTCAAGACTCCATCCAAGACAAAGAGTTTCATGAAAAAGAAATCACCGTTGACGGGTCCTTGGTCAACATAGAGTATAGTTCCCTGGGCCACCTGGGTTTGAAATTTCACAGTAATGTTGTTGAGAATGCTGAGGTCAATGCCCTCAAACTCCAGGTAGGAATTCCCAAAGTACAAAACATTGCTTGAATCTAGGAAGAAAAGAAAAAACAAAAACAAACAAACAAACAAACAAAAAATATATATAACAGAACCCAGAAATTATAGGGGAAGCGTAAATAAAAACAAAATAAATTGCAGGTTATGTGTCTGTATATTCTGCCAAGATTCTCTATTGATCACTTAAAGAATTCAGCTTTTTAGTCGCTTCCTCCACTGGGAGGGTCAAAGCAGGGGGTGAGATACACTCTCAGAATAATACAATATTCAGTGTGGCTACTGACACCTCAGCAGGGCTGATTATTTTACCATGGAGGCTTTAATATAGACTTTCTGGTTTGTTACTTGGTAGCTTCACACCTCAACATGCTGCTGAATTACATGTGTGCGATCTGTATCCATTAAATAACCTTGGCAACATGGACGGAATAGAGTTTAAAGAGACTAGTTCACATTACGGCATGGGAAGTAGAGGCAAATAGTAGATAATTATTATTCTAAAAGAACAGTTTTCCTTTTGCTCACTGTACAAGCATACTGTAAATAGACTTATTTGCCAACAAGCTGTGAAGCATGAAAATGGCTCTATATTAGGGGAGAGAGGAGGCTTGGCTGAAATAAGCGTATTCACACAAGTTTATTACATGCCTCATTTTATAGTGGAATAACTTGGCTTATATCATCCATGAGAATGGGCAATTATGGGATATTTTGGTACAAGTCCCACTGCCCGCCAGCTTAGTCGGGGTAGTGACGCAGACAAACTTAAAAGACTGTCTCAGACTGCAATTGAAAGCAAGCATTAGGAGCGCTCATGCTCAATATATTTCTCATTTGAAGGAAGTAGTGCAATTTGTTGCAGAAAAGTCAAACCAGAGAGCCTGTTAAAAGGAAAAGATTTCCTGGATGCACCTGTCTGTTCTTATCTGAAAAAAATAAAAAGAATGAAATAAAAAATTCATCACACTAGAGAAATCAGCAAAGCTCCTTTTAAGTTGTTGCCATGATTAATCGGGCTGATCCAAGTGAGCCCTTTATCAATATTTGTTACACGTCAGGTACTAATAGGCCAGACCCCTTTTGATCCGACATTAGGCCTTTTGGGGCATTTGGCAAACCAGCTAACCTAAATTCCTCCTTTTTCTCTGGAGAGCAATATGACCAATACCCTGGGGAAAATCCCTTGACAAAAAAGTAGGAATTATCAGGAGCAGACCTACTGTGATCTTTGAATTAATGAGGATAAATGCACACTGCAACAATGCTGTGCTGTCTTCTGCTTCACTCCTGACAATGGGGTTTGCCAATGCTGATGATGGAAAATTACCCCTCAGAGACAAAGCTATTCATTAATTTTAAAGCCTTGTTTAGTCTGATGTAGTCTTTGATGCAGTCTGAGGCTGCTGCCAGGAGGCAGTATCATGCCTCATTAGTAGTTAGCTTCAGTCTCTCCTTCAAAAGGTCTCCCGTTTTCACCACAATCTTCTTTTCTCACACCAGATTTTTCATCCACATGCCTCAAGTAAGTAGTAAGTAGTTGGATGAAATCTAAATTCTAAATGAGTGCAATAACTGTTTATTTTTCCACTTGTATATATCATTATATCAGTACTTCTTTTTAACCGTTATAGTTATGTTATATAGTGCTGACCAAGAAGTTTACCATTACTGTACTTAGGTCAAAAGATCCTCTAGTTTCAATTGGGAAAAAGAAGTTGTCTCTGTGGTAATAATCCTTGATATAAATCTTTCAGATTAGATTTAATTAGAGCCAGTCTTAATACGTGTCCATAAAAGAGGTGAGAAAATTGATATGAGTCATATTTAATGTAACATAGGAAGGTGGAGCCCAGTGCTGCAGCGCAGACTAGATATTCCACTAAAAAAATTTATTTGGAGGAATGTGAACTTAAGATCAATTAGTATAAGGACAGACTTTGGATGGATTTAATTGATATAGACTTGATGTCCCATTTATTTTAAAAAAGCCAGGATGTAAGTCCAGTTTTCTCCATGATTTATTGGACAAGGTAATAGACTTGACTGATTGAACTTGTCACAGGACAGAGATAAAATACTGCCATTCTTGGACCTTTGCAATTTCAGAGCCCTAGGGGAAGGCAAAAGGTCATTCAATAGCTACAAAACCGGCATAAAATGGCTGATATGTAATGTAAGAAGAGTTTCATACTGCTGAGATGCACGGAAGAACCAAATCCTAAACATGACATGTTTTTTCATTTTGTTTTAGCTGACGAAATTACGCTAATGCACTGCACTCACAGTTACTGTACAGGAACGCACGGGTCATGAACTCCAGTTGAACTGGCAAATTTAGACGCTGCTTTTTTCCATCTCACTGAGCATTTTTCACATGAATATTTAAAATTGTGCACATCATCATCACATCATGTAAATGCCAGATATGACTCACTAGCAAAGTTGTCGCTGAATACATCAGAAATGGTTATAGGAATTGTGAACAAATGTATAACATAAGACTGTGCAGCTAGAGCTAAACAGAACAAATGCAAACAGTTTTAACAGTTTTGTGGCCTGAGAAAGACACTCCATGTTTGAAATGACCCTATGATTAAGTTGGTACTCATAGAGCCTATTTTTGAGGAGCCTGAGTAATTTCTTTTCTGCTACACGTAGCAGCAAAGATAACAGCTTCACCTGTGCCGCAGTGATCATGGCTTAGCTGCAGTAAGCCTCTCTCCACCAGCAGTGTCCTTTTCTAGATTCCCATCAGCTCATTCTGTAGCGCTGAAATAGGGTAAAGCTAAGCATTGCATTCAGAGTGATGGGAAAATAAAACTCAAAAGACAATCATCACCAACTGTGGAATAAGCCATCTTTTGTTGTTGCTTTAGAACTAAACTGATTTGTTTTTTAACAGCAAATTTAAGAAATTAAGGTCAAGTTTATAACCGAATAATCTGTTCTCTTATGACATGCATTTTCTGATCCATACCGTATTAGTTATCTTTTCTCTTTAAATTCCCATTGACTTGAAATATTTCAAAAGGCTGTGGAACAGTCTTAGGTACTGTCTGAATCTATTTCAAGCAGCACCAAGGGCACTGCATGCGTTTAGATGGTGACCTAGTTAGATAAACTCATGAGTTTCTGGGATCCCTAACTTTAAAAACCTATTTGCTTTGATAATTTACTCATGTTTAGAAGAGTAAAGCAATGACTTGGTATACAGATGATGGGATTTGTTTATATTTACCAGTGTCCTGTGTGTATATTTAACCCTGGATGATGGGTGGATCAGGTGCATTGGGGAACACTCCATTATTTTTGGTCCACAGTGATTTTCAGAGTGTCACACTGAATTGGTTCAAGCTCGTCTGTGTTCAATAGGTCTGTTTTACAGGCTTGTGAACAGTTTCAAAGGTAGACAGACCTCATCTGTCAAAGAGTAACAATGTACCCAGTGCTCAGAATTCCTCCTCCCACATAGATGACTGAATCCAACACCAATAATGTCTAACACATTGGGTTCTGTGTCTGTTTGGAGTGTTAAAGGATATATCCCCAAGTAATGACTGGACCCATCACTCTTTATTATTGCTCTCAAATCAAAATTTAAAAATGCACTTTAGTTGCCAATAAAAATCTAGATTTTAGAACAGTTTTTCAACACAATTGCACTATAACATGACACAGCTGCAACTAAGACAATCTCTCAATCAAACCTAACGCATCACTGCCTGCTATGTTCCAAAGGGTCTAAAAGTTAAATCTGGAGCACCAAATCAGTGGGAACTTCCTTTCATATAAAACTGACTGACCTCATGCAGCAAAAATAATTGGTAGGAAGGACAAGGAAAGGATACCCTTGTCATTTGTCCAAAAAAAAAACTGGCCCACTTTCAGTACAAATTGATTGGTGCAACAGCTTATCAGTTTATATAATTTAGTGGCACTTCCTTTACGCGTAATGTTAATGGAAGTAGTAATAGGAGCTTTGCCTTGATTGAAAAATGTTCATTTATGATGATACACTGCTATATTTGAGGCAATTTATCATTAACTTTATTATCATGTTTTTTAAATATTGTTAGTGAGGCTGTGGTATATGCAGAGTTACATTAAAAGTCATTTTTTACCATATAAAGTCCATAGAATCAGGTCCAGACATTGCCCACCGGATGCTCAGCCGTACCAAGATTTCTTGTAGGTTAACCCAGGTAAATAGGGCATGAGCTACATGAGATTAGTACTTGTACTTGAGTTTTTTTCCCTGATGGCACAGGCATAATTTCAGAACGACAATGCCTTAATTCATCAGATCAAAATTGTGAAAGTGTGGATCAGGGAGCATGACACATCATTTTGTGTCACAGAGTGGAATTAGCAGGAGAGATCATGTTTCTCCTTCATTACCTTCTCTCCATCGGCTTCCCATAAAATTTAGAATAGAATTACAAACCCTGCTTTTTAACGATCAAGCTCCATCATATATAAAAGACCTCATAGTACCATATCATCCCAGTAGACCACTTCGATCTCAGAATGCAGGCCTACTTGTAGTTCCCCTAGTTTCCAGAATTAGAATGGGGGGCAGAGCCTTTAGCTATCAAGCTCCTCTCCTGTGGAACCAGCTCCCAGTTCAGATTCGGGAAACAGAAACCCTCTCTACTTTTAAGTCTAGGCTTAAAACCTTCCTCTTTGATAAAGCTTATAGTTAGTTGTAGTCAAGCTGATATAGGCCTAGACTGCTGGGGGACCCAACCCCTAATGCACTGAGCTCCTTTCCTTCTCTCTTCCCTCTCTCCTCTCCTCTCCCCCCACATTTATTTGTCACCACTGTATGACATTAACTTTGTGTCTTCTTTTTCTTGTAGTTGTCCTTCTCCCTCTCTCTGCAGCTACTGGCCCCCCCATCGCCCAGTGTTTTGTTGTCGCTTTTTTTCTTGCTCTTTTCTTTTCTCTCTCCAGTTTCAGTTTTTTGAAAAACTGTATAGGTTATATAAATGAACATGAAAACATGTGAAGTGTCTTTTTGGTGAAACTGCTACCAACTCACATACTTTTAAAACAAGACAAAGAGCTTTTTTTTAAAAAAAAAAACAGTCAGTCAGCAAGTTAATAAAAGTTTGTTAACACCAAGTTCAACCTTTAACGATGAAATTCTTTATAAAAATAACTGGTAATTTAAGTGCTAAATGTAGTAAACGCTGGAGTATTTACTCTAAAATAATGTAAATTAAATGTTAATTCACAAGCCCAGGTAGTTCCACTCAAGTAGAGAGCAGTGTTGAATAAATGTACTCACAGTTACTTCAGAACACTGCATGTACTTACATGCATGCTCTATGTGGTTTGTACCTGTGAATTGCTCAGCTGTTGGTACTGGGCTAAGCGTTGGCGTAGGCACTCTGGGTGTGGAGCCACGAGTGATGTTCTTAACTGCAGTCACCAAGGGAACAACATCCGTAGCAGGAGGCAGGCAGCGGACCTTGTTGATGCCATCTATGCAGGAAAATGCTTCTGGACATGGATTTAACAGGCAATCATCATAGTTGTGCTCACAGTTCCTCCCCTGTGTACGGAAAATAAACAGCCTTTAGATCTATCGTGTAACTTTGTGATACAATATCTAATGGGATATATTGTTTACAGTATGAAGAAAAAGTGAACAATATATCAAGTTATGCAACAAAGATGACTGAAATTCTGATTGTTTATGTCACTATTCAGGATATTAATGTAAAGAAAGGGCTCAAGTAAAGCAGAGGGTAAAGGTTAAAAAGTTAAAAAAAGGGGGTGGATATGGAGGCGAGATGGGGAATAAGGTGGGGAGCCTCACCACAAATCCAGGACGACAGAAACAGGTGTAGCCATAGCCCGGATCATTTTGAATGCATATCCCCTGGTTGCAGGGCTGTGGAAGGCACTCATTAATGTCATCCTCACAGTGAAGGCCTGACCAACCTGCCAGGAACAAAAGCCCACAGAGTGCCGTGGTGAGCCCAGGCTCTCCCACTTCCACCCTCTGAAGTGAATATCAATCAGATTCTCCAACATTGATTTGCTTCTTTTTGGGTTCACACACATACACAGACAAGAAAAGGCTTTCACTAAAGACTAAGATGCCACATACATTTTAATGAGCAGAAGCAGTTTCACCTTTTTTATACTATCTATTTCAGTACTGTATAGCTACAAATGTCTCCCTGGAGAAAAGTGGATGACTTTTGAATGGCTTTAAAGCTGAGAAACTATGTAGGCATTAGTGTAATCCTTAGTGACACCTTATAAAGCCTCTTTAATGCAATATGGGAATTCTGTACCTATTAGGATGGTTTACATATGGCTAACTGTACTTTTCCAAACCTAGGGCACAAAAACAATCCAAATCTTATGTTTTAACATTTAGTGATGTTCTTCATGAGCAGAACACTTAAAAAGAAAGAGAAAAAAAAAAGCTTTCCTTACCTCAATTCAAATAAATTGAGCTCACAGCTCACATGACTGACTCACCTGACCTGCAGTGGCAGACGTAGCTATTATTAAGATCTTCGCAAATGGCACCATTGTGGCAGGGAGCCGAACAACATTCGTTAACATCCACTTCACAGAAATCCCCCATGAAACCTGGTGGACAGCTAAGAAAACATATCATACTTTAAACCTGTGAGGCTGTCTCACAGTGCTGTCACTTGCTTCTTGTGAGTCTGACATGCTGCATCTAAGAACTGCTTGCTTGTATTATTTATCAAAAAGGAAAACTTTTTTTAGTCAGATACTGGTTCTTATTCTATTATTTAAAACAGGCTACATTTACACATATACATATGTAATAATTATAATAATAATATACATATATAATTGTAATCACTAAATTAATATAGAATAAATGCAAAGGAAGTCTAATTTAAATTGTATTTTGTTTAATGGAATACTTTTAGTCACACTGTAACCTGTAAACTTAGATTTAACCACCTCGACCTGAGCCCACCTCTAACCTGATTAGGTCGT